>NC_080679.1:79927738-81172738 GCF_030445035.2 Dasypus novemcinctus | reverse complement strand
TTAGATACATTCCTACTCCATTTTTTTATTGTTTTACAAGATCATACACCCAACTTTCTCTCCTGTGCCATATTCATTTTTTATGCCTGTGCCTGGCTCAAAAGAAGAACATAATAAAAGGGAACCAAATTAAAGTTTATTGTCCCCACCCTTACTCTAGATCTCATTTCCTCCAAACATCCATGTCACATGTACTTATTATTGCCTTTGTTTTAGGTATGTTCATAACTAACTTTCCTTGATTTTTGAGGGTAGGATTTCCATCTCTGACTCCCAACATCTTAGTATCTAACACATAGCAGAAGTTTTCAATAATTTTATAAAATGAAATGAATGTTGAATGAACCCATTATTTTGCCTACAGTATAAACTGAAAGAATATCTGCCCAACTCCATTTCTGCACTTCTGTTATTCTATACATTTTTGCAAAGGTTACAGTCAATGATGCTAAAGTGTAGTTTGTATAGGCCTAAAGACTTGAATTCATTCATAGCTAAGTATTATATTATTGCTTTCATACACAACATATTTGGACAGCAGTTGTACTTTATATTTAACATAACATCATTTGCCTTACTTTGTTCTTTCTAGTTTGCATATCATGTATATTGCTCAACTCGGTACAGTTAAAATATATACAGGAAAAACACAAAACCCACTGTAATTACTGGGAGCACTGGATATTTTTTAAATAAATAATCCAGAGGGCCTTAAAGAACTAATTAAGAATGGCTCATTGTAGGTGGGAAATTTTCCCTGGTCTTGTAAATACCTGAACTGAAACTTTAAAAAAAAACAAAAGACTTGCTATAGGAATTCACTTTTCTGATGGTCATTATGTTGTGTCTGTGATATCTGAGATTATCTCAATAACAGATTCCAGAACAGTTTTGGAATTTCTTGTCTGAAAGAATGAATTACAGTTTTGGAGTTAGAATTAGAGACTTGCATTTAGGATCTTTGTTCACCTTCCTTCATAGATCACTAGTTGAAGTCTAAGAACAGTCTCTGAGTGGGAAGAGATCAGAAAGAATTATGTTATTCCTGCCCTTTTAGTTTCAAGCATTTGGTAAAGCTGCCTGGAAACGTAGCTTCAAAAACTCAGCCTAATACTATAGTTTATGTTTCATTTATTCTCTCTAAAATATGAAGAACTCATTCTATTCCTGCATATCTCTTCTTGTTGTTGTTGTACCTGCTGCTGTCAGAATGATATTTTCTTAATCATCCTGTGTTTGCAAGATGCTGAACAGAAGATATAAGAAGATCATATCTCTTTCCTTAGGGAGTTCATATTCATAATAGAGATAAACATACACACATAACTAGCATGCCTTTTGCCAAATTCTCTGGGAGGAAAAATATGCTTTGTTTTTGCTATTTTTTAATTTATCCTTTTTACTTTGTTTCATTTTTTGGGTGGGGATATAAGAACAGGCTTCTCTTAATCTCTAAACCATAAAAATGAAGTCATACCTACTAACATGGCATACCAAGGAAATCAGTGTGATGATAAAATAATTATTGACTACTACTTATTGAATGCCTTTGTGTACCTCTAACAAGTGCTTACACAAAACAGCAACACAGAAATAATTATTACTAATTTATATAGAGGGAGACTGAATCTCTAAATGATTAAGTGACTGGCCAAAAGATACACATGAATAAGTTGCCTTTGTTCCTTTGTTTAGCAATCCATAAAGCATCAGAAGAAAGAGCAGAATTGCTTGGAGAAGACAATATTGGGATATGTTATTATTACCAAAGGCACATTGTAAAGTTTGAGAAAAATTTTGAGGGACTTTAAAATTTTTTGAACACTTTGAAATTGATTTTCTGAAATGAAAATTGGCCCACTGTATGTACAAGTGTAGTAATACTTTGTTTATGAAGCGTTCAAACTATATTCAACTTTGGCTCACCAACTTGAAATCATGTATAAAATCAAGTGTACTGATAAAAGAAATTTAAGCTATCTATGTGGCTCCAAAACCTTTACTTTTATCCTTTGGTTATAATATATGAGAAATTACAATTAGTGTTAAAGGTAATATGGTAACAGTGGATAAACTCAGACGTATAGAATAGATTTGAAAACTCTGTTGTATATATGTTTTATTTCATTTGGTCTGTTCAACAACCCTATCAAGTACGCAGGATTTATAGATATGGAACTAGGAAATAAGAACAGCCAAGTGACCAGAACAAAAGTGATAGACCAGGAACTAGACCCCAAACCTTCTGATGTCTACTGTTGTGCTTCTTTCAAAAATATTCCATGATGACCATGAGTCATTAAAAAAAGATAAAGTGCAATGTTACATATGTCCTCAAACTGTTAACTGTTACAGTTTATCCTGAAACTTAGTGTCTTAGAACAATAGCAATAATTTATTTGCTCATATGTCTGCAGTTTGGACATTACTTTGGTGATACCTCTACTCCATGTGACATCAGCTGGCTTGACCCAACTAGGGCTGAAGGATCCCCTCACCAAGTGTTTCACTCTTGGTGCCTGACTGATATTGCCTGTTGGCTGGAAGCTCAGCTGGGGCTCTTGTCATGAACTTCAGACGTTGTCCCTGGGAGTCTCTCCAGTAGGCTGTGTGTGCTTCCTTACAGTTTGATGTTCAGGGTTTTAGATTTATAGAGTGCCTGGTTCCCTCTAGAGCGCAAAAGCAGACACTGCCAGGCCTTCTTAGGTCTTAGGCCTAGAATGGGCACCGCATCATGGTAGCCACACTCCCTTGGTCATAGTGGGTCACAGGGCCAGTCTAGACTCAAGGAGAAGGGACTACACATGCGCCTTAATTATGGGAGGTATGACTCCAACTGGGGGACACTGAAATTCTACCACTAGAGCTTAGAATATTTGGATTAAAAAGGATAGAAGAATATTCATTGTTTTGAATGATTTCTAGAAAGCCATGTATTTATAAAGATAAATTTTCATTAACAGAAAATATTCCGTACTTTCTTCAATGTACCAGGTTCAAAAACAGTACTGTGATTTGAAACAGGTTTGTAAAAAATATAGCAACATTTTTTTTTTCTTTTTAGCAATGGTTACAAATTTTGGTAATCTGATCTTTTTGGTGAAATCTTTTCAGTGAGGATGGGATGGATTACCCATTATGTAGCTTTGGATCTTCTTTGGGTAATGTCCAATATCCCCCAGCATTCTCTAATGGATATGGGATCAGAGGGATGGCCTCTCATTACATTACTGTGTCACCTGGGAGAAATCACATATTTCATAGAGGGCACATATTTGAGGAATAAACCAACTAGAGATGTTAGTCTACGGTGATGAATTGAAGTTTCGTGTGTTATGCAATCAGTGCTATTTAGCAGGAAGAAACTGCAATTCTATAAAGAATTGAACAAAAAAATGGCCATTGTCTCCAGGGAAAGGCAATAAAGTTTCCCAAGTTAAACATACAGACCGGCTCTGAAGGAATTTAATCAAGAATTTGAACATTTATTTGCTAACCGAATAAAAAACCACCCTACTCTCCCCTAAGCAAGACTGGCTTCCTTCATGGGATATTTATCAAATGCTATGTCTCCCTTGCTAATATCCCCTTACACTAGTCTAGTCATTCTTTAAATCATAAATAAAAATCTCTGGAGTGTTTCAAGGCATAGCAAATCAAATATAACAGGACTTCAAGAGGAGGAATTTTCCCATTTACTCTTCTACCAATCTTCTGAGCAGGAAAAGGAATTTTCTGTCAGGTAAGACTAAACTGAAGCCCTCTGATATGAGTGTTCCTTCTTTTAGCAGCAGGGCTGAAAAGCAAGAGGATCAAGTAGCTCTGAGGGGCACTTTTTTCCTAAGAATGTGAAAAGTATGGCACCTTCATCTCAAGTATGTAGATTAGAAGAATGTGGAGATTGTGGAAACAGTTAGTGGGAGATAAAATAAAAAACTAATTTTAAGGGAAAATTTGATTCCGGAGTTTGTGATCAGTGTGCTCATGTTCATACAAGCTTCATTGTTGGTTACCTTGAACTTTTAACCTGACTTTCCTTTTATGACTTTACTTAAAAATATAAGAGAAATAGAAGAGATATTTAGTTTAAGTCTAGAAGCTATTAAGAAAATTGAAATTCTGTGGAGTCATTACATGTGATAAGACATAAATCTGAGTGCTGTATTTAAGCCCCACCTACTCACCCCTAACCCATTATTCCTTTGTGCCTGATCCCTGCTAAAACTGCTGTGATGGCTTGATGCTCATATGGAGAGTCTGAGTAACAAACTCAGCCACCCTTCCTGCACACGATTCTGGCACCCCTCATTCTCCAGTTTTGTGTAAGTCTGGCACTTTGTTGCTCCTGTTTATGCAGTTTGCAGAACGGAATCACATTCACCTCAAACATGTGATTAGGAAGTGTTAATTACGACTTTATATGATTCACAATTAAGTCTCTAAATTTAAACTTGTGTATACTTAAATGAACATTATCCTTACTGTCTTGTCTTACTATTGAGAGGCCTGCTGTGGATCCGTGCTCTTCTGAATCTTATGATCCCTGCATCCCTTTGACAATGACACAAACTGAGATAGCATTTTAATATGTCCATGTGAGTTACTTCTTTTGTTTCTCTGTGTAAGTATTCCTAAGATAGGAGATTGGATGTCAAAACAGCCAGTTTTAAAGTAAGGAATTTAATCAGTAAATCCACTAATTACAAAGAATTAGCTTGACTATTTTTTAATCACAAAATTTACCTTTTTGGCCCAAATTAAGAGTTTTTGTAATGGGTACATCTCATATCATTTGCATGTGTTTATGTGCATTGAATGTCCTTGAATAGGGCAGGAATCAGTCTATTTTTATATGTGCCTAGCTTTGTACACGATGGGACCTCTATGTACTGTGTGCCTGCCAGAAGATGGTGAAGCTGTTTGGAGGCCTTACCTTCTAAGGTCTCATATGCACATCAGTAGGGGGCAGTGATGGGTAAAATGTCTGATGACTTTGAAATCAGAGCAAGGAAATCAAAGCTAGAGTTGCTAAGAATGATAGCGTTTGCCATTTTTTGTAGTTACCAGATGTGTAATAGATGGAGGATTTTGTTCAAGAAAGGCTTGTAGCATAGAAGTTTTATTTTGAATGAAAATAGACAAGATTAAAGTTTGAGGTATTACACTGAATAAACTAAGTATTGGGAAATCTTTTGCATAACTCACAACCAAATCAACTGAGCTGTAAAATAGTTGAGTAAAAATATATACTTTACAGAGGTAGTGGTAGTAATACTCAATTTTGTTTTAACCATCTAAGCATAGATTGGGGTACATTAAGTGGAGGAAATGAGGCTAGGGTAATTTTGTAAGCCTGGAACAGGATTGCTTTTAGCTTCAATACCGTATGTGCAGCAGCCAACATGGAAAGCACTATATGATATAAATATAATAGTGGTTATGATTAAATAAAAACCAAATTTTAGAGAAAATCTTAGTAGTTTCATAATGGACAGCACAGCAAAGTGAAATTCAGCATAGCATAGATAAAAAGTATTAACCTTTTGAGGCCAATTTATTTATTTATTTATTGAAATTTTTTTTTTATTTTGCCAGTTCAATTAAAAATAACACCTAGAAGACTCAATTCCATTATTAAGACTTAGTAATCCTGTATGCTTTTCATCTGACTTTTTTATTGGAAGCAGTGATGGTTGAAATTAACTGTAATTAAATGCAAAGCAAGTTAGGCTTTTTTAAGCCAAGGTTTCAATTGCTATACAAATGTTAGTGCATTTCCATTACTTGTATTATGAGATTTTCATATAATTTACAGTTATTATGCAAATATCTCATTATTTTATATCCAATGGAGATAGTTTAGATTCCAGTCTTTTAAAAGCCCAAGATTGTGTCCATTTAGTTGCTGGGCCTATGCACATGATGATTCATTTTGTTGAGCAGGTGAATATATTATTGATATAACTAGTGACAACATCTGCAAGAAATGAAGATAGAATTCAGCATTCCTATAATGCTTTCATTAACCAAAAATTATTAAATACATTCTGTGTGCCATCCCAGTGCTAGGACTTGTAGGTAGAGAAATGAAAAAGATAAGTCCTACTATCCAACAGAGCATACACAGACTAAGGCTCCATTTTGGCGATGCTGAAATGTGAAGATTAGTCTACTGGAGGAATTTGAGAGAGAAAGGATGGTCTGAAGGATGGGTATTATCGTGGGAGAGGGAAGGGGGACACATAGTTAGATATAATTAATTGGCAACATTTTAGTTATTTGGTTGTAGCCTTTTTCCATGGGATTTGTTATTTTTGAAAATAAAATACCTCATTTCTCAAAAACATGAAATGATAATGAAAATATATCACAAACCATGAATTACAAAAATTTAGTTCTGTGCGCCAAAGTCCTTATCAGAAAGCAAGTCTTCAGTGATGGAGTAGAGATAGATCCCTGGAGGAAAAAGAAGAGATAGTAATCAATTGAAAGAGCTCCTGCAAAATTTCTATTCTGGGTCAAGAATACAAGAGCTAATATACTGGTCTGGTTCTTCTCATTTATATTCATGACAATATGAGCTCATTGAGGGCAAGACTTTTTGTGTATGCTTCTTCACTGCTGTATCCCCAGTTGCCTAATACATAGTAGATACTAAAAAATAGTTATTGAATGTTGAAACAGTATGTCATACAATTCTTTCATCTTTCTAAGTCACACATCTTTAGTCTCTTTAGAAGTTTAGCAATATGTTCCCGGGCTAAAGAGTGTTTATTACTAAAAGAACAATATTGAAATCTTAAAATCTAGTTTTTCTAATAAAAGCAGTACAGTTAAATAGATAATACTGAATCTCCACTCCATACTATAATGAGAAATTTCAAAAATACCTAAAATGTTCTTGTGAAGTACTTTAGAAACTCTTGTATATAGATTTAACTAAAATTCAAAGGCTAAATTTGTTGAAGCTTTAGGTAAAATATTTATCTGAAAACATTTATCTGAAGAAGTTAATAACATAACTTGGAATCAATATTTTACTGGAGATGGATAAATTAAGAGATTAATTCAGTCCTTTAACTTGATGAATTAAGAAATCAAAAAGGGAGGTAGAAATTGTAAATTTCCAAATTATATATATTTTAACATTAGAAAATAAATGAACTGATTTCATGGGTCAATTCTGAATCTCTAATCAGAAAAAAAAATATTTAGATAATATATTTGTTGTATCATTTCTAAAATTTGTAATTGGAGAGGATAAATTTTAAAATATTTGCTAACATAAAAAGAAATGGGCTTGGTCATCTAAATTTAGTATATAAATATATTTGCAATTGTTTTGAAAACTGGTAATTTACTACTAAAAGTGATTACAATGCCATTTATGTTAAAATATCAAAACAATCTTTTTGTACAGAAGTGATCAGTGGTCTCAAAAAATTCAGTACCTTGGATGAATGAACAAATTCATTAGAAGCACAATTTACCTACAGTTAACTGAATAAGAAATGAAAATAAATTCAAATAGAACTTAATTTTCTAATAAAAAAAATTCCCACATAGAAATGCCCAAGTTTGAATAGTTTCATTCGTTAATTCTCTTGTACATTTGAAGAAGAAATAATACCAATTTTACACAAATTTGTTCATCATTTATGATGACAGCATAACATTTATCACAAACTGTGACCAATTCATTACAAGAAAAGAAAATCACATACCAACATCTCTCCTTAACGTAGATGGAAAAATCCTTCACAAAATTTTAGCAATGCATGAAAATGTGAAACCTCCTGACCAAGTAGTATTTATCCAAGAAATGAAAATTTGATTTTTTTTTATTTTTAAAGATTTATTTATTTATTTCTCTCCCCTTCCCCCCACCCCGGTTGTCTGTTGTCTGTGTCTATTTGCTGCATCTTCTTTGTCCCCTTCTGTTGTTGTCAGAGGCATAGGAATCTGTGTTTCTTTTTGTTGCATCATCTTGTTGTATCAGCTCTCCATGTGTGTGGCACCATTCCTGGACAGGCTGCCTTTCTTTCGCGCTGAGTGGCTCTCCTTACGGGGCGCACTCCTTGCACTGGGGCTCCCCTATGCAAGGGACACCCCTACGTGGCATGGCACTCCTTGCGTGCATCAGTACTGCACATGGGCCGGCTCCACATGGGTCAAGGAGGCCCGGGGTTTGAACCACGGACCTCCCATGTGGTAGACGGATGGCCTAACCACTGGGCCAAGTCTGCCACCCGCAAATTTGATTTAACAGTCAAAAATTACTTGTTTGGGGAGCAGGTGTAGCTCAGTGGTTGAGTGCCTGCCTCCCATGTATGAGGTCCTGGGTTCAGTATATATAGGGTATATAGATATGTTCATATGTTCATTGGGTATTGACATAGGGGGTAGAGTTTTACATGATAGCTGAGGGAGTGCTGAGTTCCCATTCTGGAAAACTCTCTTGCATTCCCCAGTGGAGCAGCAACAATCCCCGAAGTACAAGGGCAAAGACCAGTGAAGAAGGATGATCCAATGATGGGCCCTTGATACTGATGACTATGCTTATGAGCATGTGTACTTGAAATTTCAACAAGGCCTAGAGCTGCAGGGTGCCTAAGAGTTACCTCCTGAAAGCCTTCATGTTGCTCAAATATGGTCACTCTCTAAGCCAAACTCAGCATGTGTATGCATTACGTTCCCCCCAGAGTGGGACATGACTCCCAGGGATGAGCATCCCTGGCGCTGAGGGATTACCACCAAGCACTGGCTGGTAATGTAACTAGAAAAAGACCTTGATTAAAAGGGGAAAATGGTAAAGACAAATGAGTTTATATGGCTAAGAGACTTCAAAATGAATCAGGAGGTCATCACTGATGCACTTGTGCACATCTCAGCAGTATCTCAGAGACAGCCAAAGTAGGCTGTCTACCCCAGGTAGGGATGCTCCTGAGGGCTATTGGTTCTGGAGTTCACTGCCTTATCAGAAGGCCCTACTTTGGAATTTGTGCTCCTGACTGTGATGGAGTTGGACTCAGATGTGATCTCTCTATGCATTCCTTTTCTGTCACTTTTACTGAACCTGTAGTTGGTGCTGGGGTTGGTGTATGCTCAGGAGACTTGAATCTCTGGACTGTCTTTGTGCCAGCTGGGCTCTAAGCCTCAACAGAGTTGCAACACCTACTCTCCAGTTTGTTGGACTTACCCAGATTAGCTAACAGGGAGGTGAGGATTGTCAACCACCACACCAGGGAACTGAGCATGTCTACAACTGCAAACAGGAGAATTCCATCCATCAGCCATGTGGAATCTAAGCTCCCTCTCAATTTAGAGGTGGAGTGGACATCATCCTCCTAGGGTCCTCAGGATGGAGGAATTAAATATGGATTAAAGTGGACTTAATGATATTCTACTCTAGAATTATTGTGATTCTGGCAATGGAAGAAATTATATTATTGATGTGGAGATAGTGGCCACAGGAGTTGCTGAAGGCAGGGAAAGGGAAAAAAGAGGTGTGATACTGGGGAACTTTCAGGACTTGGAATTGTCCTGAATGATATTGCAAGGACAGATGAAGGATATTATATATCCTTCCATAATCCACTGAATGGACTGGGAGAGAGTGTAAACTACAGCATAAACAGTAATCCATGCTGTGTAACAAAGCTCCAGAATGTACTCATCAAATGCAATGAATGTACCATAGTAAAGAAAGAAGTTGTTGATATGGGAGGAGTGGGGGTGTGGGGAGTGGGGTATATGTGAAGCTCTTAGATTTTTTTTAATGTAACATTTTGTGTGACCTATGTATCTTTAAAAAAAAAAGGTTAATAAAAAAATGAAAAAAAATTACTTCCTTAGGGAGCAGGTGTAGTTCAGTGGTTAAGTGCCTACCTCCCATGTGTGAGGTCCTGGGTTCAATTTCTGGTACCTCCAAAAAAACAAAATAAAGTAAACTTGCTATAGTTTACCTTATTTACAGAATAGTGGAGAAAAATATATGATCATCAATAAATGCAGAAAAACTATTAGACCAAATTAAACATTCACTTATGGATTTTAAAACTCTGTCAGAATACTGACAGAAGATGGAAACTTCCCCCATTTTATAAAGGAAATTTATGAAAAACATATAATTAATATCTTATTAAATGGGTAGATAGTAAATGTTTTTCCTAAAATAAGGTACGAAGCAAAGATGCTCACTCTCACCACTTCTGTTCTGCCTTGTGTTGAAGGCTTTAACCATTAAAAAAGTAGTGGGCAAGGCTAGGAAAAAAATAAAGATTGGAAAATATACTGATTGAAATTGAAGAAAGAACATAAAAATTGTTGTTTAGGAAATCCTAAAGAGTTCAGAGAATAATTTCTAAAATTAATGAATGAATTTAACATAGTCACAGTTGAAAAATCAATATACATTATATGGAATATGGGTAAGAGGTCCTGAATAGCCAGAACATCCTGAAAAACAATAAAAAGTTGGAAGACTCACAGTTTCTTATCTTAAAACTTTTGACAAAGCCACAGTAATCAATACATCATGGTACTGGCATAAGGACAGACCTATAGATGAATGGAGTTTAATTGAAAGCTCAAAAATCAACCCTCACATTTATAGCCACCTGATTTTGACAAGGGGGCAAAGACCCCTCAATTGGGAAAGAATAGTTTCTTCAACAAATGGTGCTGGGAGAACTGGATCTCAATTTGCAAAAGAATGAAGGTATACTCCTACTTCACACCATATTAAAAAGTCAATAATAAATAGATCAAAGACCTAAATATAAAGTCAGACTATAAAATTCCTAAAAGGAAATATATGGAAACTTCTTCAGAACCTTGTGTTAGGCAGTGGTTTCTTAGACATTTTGGAAAAGCACAAGCAACAAAGGAAAAAAATAGATAAATCGGACCTCATCAAAATTAAAAACTTTCGTACCTCAAAGGACTTTATCATGAAAATAAAATGATAGCCTACACGATGGGTGAAAATATTTGGAAATCACCTATCTGATAAGGGTTTACTACCCAGAAAATTTAAAGAAATGCAATTCAACAGCAAAAAGAACCCAATTAAAAATGGGCAAAAATCTTGAATAGACATTTCTCCAAAGAGTATATAAAAATGGCCAAAAAGCATCTGGAAAATGCTGCACATCATTAGCCTTTAGGGAAATACAAATCAAAACTGCAATGAGATATCATTTCACACCCACTAGAATGGCTACTATTAAAGCAAAAACTACACACATCGTAGAGGATGTGGAGCACTAGGAATACTCATTCATTGCTGCTGGCAGTGTAAAATGGCACAGCTGTTCTAGAAGACCATTTGGTAGTTCCTCAGAAAACTAATTATGGAACTACCATGTACTAGGTATATACCCAGAAAATTTGAAAGAAATTGAACAGATATTTGCACACTGATGTTCATAGTGGCATTATTCACAGTTGCCAAAAGATGGAAGCAATCTCGGTGTCCATTAGCTGATGAATGAATAAACAAAATGTGGTATATACATGCAATGGAATATCATTCAACTGTAAAAAGAAAATCAAGTCCTGATGCATGCGACAACATGGATGGACCTTAATGACATCTTTGTGATGGTTTGAAGCTGTATGTACTCCAGAAAAAAAAATTCTGAAATCTAATCCATTCCTGTGGGTGTAATTCCAATTTTGATGAGGTTACTCAGGTTAATGTGTGGCCCAGCCCAATGAGGATAATTCTTACTCCTAATATTGGATTCCTTTATAAGTGGAATGACATTCAGACAGAGAGCGCAAAAGCCAAAGGGAGCAGCCAGAAGCTGAACATCAGTGGAACCTAGGTGAAAAGGCAGAGACCAGGAGCCACTGCCATGTGCCTTGGCATTAAACAACTGTGTACCAAGGATGGCGGGCAGCCAACCTGGAGCCCCATAGTCTTCAGGGAGAAAGCATGCCCTGATGATGGCTTGGTTTTGTATGTTCTCTTAGCCTCAAAACTGTCAGTAAATAAATTCCCATTGTTTAAGCCATACTATTGCATGGTATTTGCTTGAGTAGCTTACGGAACTACAACAATCATGCTGAGTGAAATAAGCCAGGCACAAAAGGACAAATATTGTATGATCACCCTGATGTGAAATATAAGCACACTCACAGAGTCAGAATATAGATTACCAGGGGATAGGGTTGTGGTAAAGAATAGGGAAAAAAGCTTAAAATGTGCAGAATTTCTATTTGGGATGATAGAAAAGTTTTGTTAATAGATGGTGGTGATGGTAGCACAACAGTGTGACCATAATTTAGCAGAACTGAATTATATATTTGAATGTGCTTAGGAGGGGAAATTTAGTTTATGTTAATAGAATTTAAAAATCCATAGAACTGCACAATACAAACAGTGAACCCTAAGTTAAAGCAGGGACTGTATTTAAAAGCACAATTATAAAAACATGCTTTCATCAATTGAAACAAGAGTACCACTAATGCAAGGTGTTAATAATAGGGTGGCATAAGGGAATCCTGTAGCATAAGAGAATCCTGTATTTTGTGCATGGTTTTCTGTAAACACTCATCTTCTCTAATTAACAAAAAAGAAGAAGAAAATCATTGTTAGGAATACAGTAGGCAGAAGAAACTGCAGTAAACTACCACACCTAGAAATTATACTTGGTGAATATGGAACATGAAAATCTAGCCAATCTTCTCTGCAAATGAAGGAAGAGGGGCCTCTGGTGTGGGCAGAGCGTGGGGGGCAAATTATGCCTGAAATCTCATGAGTTCAGAATGTAATGCTTTAATATATCATTAGAGAAGATTGTACCTCCCTTGACCTTAGAGGTGCTCTATATTTTAATTATAAACTCTCCTAAATGCTCAGGTTCCTTACCTATACACGTAAGAGATGGATTCAATCTCTTTTCTGCTCTAGCTTTTCATAATTCTAGGCGCAGTGCTTCATTTTGACTGGAATTCGTTTATTTACTTCTTTGCTGAGGTTTGCCATCAGAGGATGGAGCAATTATGCTTCAATTCTGAGTAATTTCTAATCATAAAAGAAACAGCTGTTCAAGGTGGGAGCTCCAAAGTTAGTCAATATGAGGTGACAAAGCAGAGACCTGTGCAGGCAGCAGGGAGTTTCCAAAGAATGGGAAGCAGGCTTCTGCTGTTCCCTCTGTTTAAAATATGACTGCCTAATTTAAATACTGACTAAATCTCACACATCCTTCAAGACTTGTCATCAACTTCGGGAAACATTCCCTAGCTCTATAGCCGAGGTTAAGGATCACTCCTCTGAATTTCCTCCATCACAGAAAGTAGCCCAAGGTATTATAACAAAAACTTTCTCATGTACTTTTTGACTCCTCTCCTGAGATGTCATCAGGGATTATATTTTTCAGGTCTGAAACACCGGCATCTAATAAAATATGAAGCACATTATAAATGCTCAATAATTTTTAAAACACAAATTCATGCATAACCAAATACTCATTCTGACTGGTGTAACTGTTCACAGTGACCGCAGCTGGGGGCCACTTCAATAGTAGGGAACTAAGCACTTCCCAGCCCTTTACAGTATAAGCTTTCCGTCACTGATGCTGGCATTTTTCTCAACAATTTTCTAATGCTTCTTCCAGGTTTCAAATATTATGATTAAAGTTTTATATTTTATGACTAAAGGTTTCATTATACATTTTAAAATTTTACTATAACTATTACTATAACACTTTAAAAAGTGTATGTCATACTTTAAAATGCTAATTGTTTGTATATACATACTTACACACAGTTTAAGTATATAAATATGGTTAGGAAAAGTATGGAGAAGCATAAATAACTTCTTTAGTGACAGTGATTTTAATTTGAGCAAATTTTTCCATTTCAGTTTCTGATCTCTTTAAACAAATGGGATATGGTATACCTTGCATCAGATAATGAACTTGGAAGAGTTTGAAAACTACAACTACCATACAAGACAAGCTATTAGTACAATGGTGCTGTCTGATTATCTTTTCTGGATCGTTAAAAATTTGGAATTGTGCTAGAAACCATCCTTCCTCCCTGGATAGTAGAGATGCATGCTCAATAAACCTTGTTGGCTGGTGAACTGCTAGCAGTTTTCCCTGAAGAAACTAATATATTAAATGACGAAAGTTGTTGCTCTCTCAGGGGATGCTAAAGGGATTTGATGGGAAGCTTGGGCAGTTTAAATTCTAAACTTTTTATTTTTAAAATCCTCTCTCCATCCCTATCTTCTCATCCCCTTATACATACTTTCAACATCACTTATTTACTTGACAGAAATCATTGTCCAGTCAGATGCCCAAGATTTAGAAACCTGCTTTCTCTCTACTCCCTCCCCACATATTGTCAGTTACTAGCTTCCTCCAAAATGCCTCTATTGTCTCACCCACTCTGTCTATACTATAGCTGCTCTAGTGCCAGCCCTCACCATCATTTTCCTGAACTATTGCCATAACCCCTGCTCAGTATTTCTCTGAACATCTGGTCTTTCCTTTCTCTAATCCAATCCATCATCCATTCTGTTGCTTAAATGACCTTTTGAAGAGATCGTATCTCCCACCCATGTGTAAAACTGTCATTTTCTCTGGGATAAAAGCCCAAACTTATCTATATGACCTAAAAGTTTCCAAAAGGAGATTGGTCCCTTTTTTACTTTTTCAACCTCATCTTCCTCTAAATCATCAGCATCATCCCCAATATTCTCATCTCTGCTCCACGTAACAAATGCCAAACATTGTGCTGAGAGTCAGAGTAATCTCATATAATCTTTACCACAGTCAAGTGCAGTGGTGTTGCACAGGAAGATAGTGAGGTTTGGGGAAATAAAAGCTAAGCAGCACAACTACATTGTTGGACCACTGAGACTCCAGGGCTGGAGCTTTTAGCCCCTGCTTCTTTGCCAATTCTCCCCAAGGAAAGGTTTTCCTAGTCTCTACTCTGTTCATCTGTGCTCTTCTTTCCACTCCCAGATATTCTACCCTTCCCACTATATGTACACTTTCAACTTATATCTTTGAGATACTACCCAAATTCCATCTTCCTCATAAATTCTTCATTAACCAACCTATCCCTCATGCAGAATTAATTATACCCTCTATCACTTGAGGATACTTATTTTTAAACTTATCACATTTATTGTTATTTACTTCTCTGTCTCTCTTAGGCTAGATCATATCTTAGTCATCACCCACTCTCCTTTTTATCTCCAATATCAGTAGAAAACCTGTTACTTGGTAGGTGCTCAGTAAATAGTTGAGTTTCTGGTATTGTATATAAAGCTGCTTTCTGGCCTGGACAGTCAGGCTTGGGTGGAGTGATCTGAGTAGTAAAGGCAATAACAGTAATTAGCATTCATTAATCACCTGTCATGAGGGTACTGAGTGGCAGAGGGGTTGTATAAGCATCCAAAGTCTACATTGCTATGCCATAATAAAATTGGGATTGGAACCAAGACAAAATCGCTTCAGAGACATTGCTATATTATGTAGTTTACCTTTTAATATATAGTGTCCTTTGATGGACACCATGAGGACAGGTTTGGAAACCTATCTAACACACCTCACTGACTAACATAGAATTCTACTTTGCAACCCAAATTCAGGTTTCTTGGTGTATCACTGCTAAAAGAATTTTATTAACCCTTCTTCCAATCTTTCTATTTTGCAAATACAATAATAATTGGAAGAAGGACTATTTATAATCTTTCATTTATGTTCTTGAGGATCATATTCTAGTTAAAGCAAATATAATATACCTTTTCTTAAGTCTCTTGCTTCTTTATTCTTCATTTTAACAGGCTGGGGCTGTTAAGACAAAGCAGGTTGTTTCTCCACAAAGCAACTCTAAGCCTTTAGTGACTTTTGCTAATTGACAAATACTAGAATTGAAATAGATGCACAGTGGGAAGTCCAGTTATCTTTTCTTCAGAAATTTAGAACTTCTGTGCCTCGGAAGATGCTAATTAAATCCAGCAAGTTTTTGAGTGCCCACTGAGTGCCTGCGCACGTCACTTTGAGTAAGATCACACTGATCACTCTTTATGAAGAAAGTTCTTTAAGGTAAAAAGAAAGCTATGCTTCCCCAAACCTTCTTGATTATATTACTGTGATTGGTGGTAATTTTATGGTGGGAAATCAAATAGGAAACTAAGGAGTGAATACACATAAAGCAACACAGAGAGTAAATAATGCTTTTTAATTAAGAGTGAGTGCCAGAATAACTTCATGGCTTTTTTTTTTAAAGATTTATTTATTTATTTAATTTCCCCCCCTCCCCTGGTTGTCTGTTCTTGGTGTCTATTTGCTGCGTCTTGTTTCTTTGTCCACTTCTGTTGTCGTCAGCGGCACGGGAAGTGTGGGCGGCGCCATTCCTGGGCAGGCTGCTCTTTCTTTTCACGCTGGGCGGCTTTCCTCACGGGCGCACTCCTTGCGCATGGGGCTCCCCCACGCGGGGGACACCCTTGTGCGCCACGGCACTCCTTGCGCGCATCAGCACTGCGCATGGCCAGCTCCACACGGGTCAAGGAGGTCCGGGGTTTGAACCACGGACCTCCCATATGGTAGACGGACGCCCTAACCACTGGGCCAAAGTCCGTTTCCCTATGGCATGTTTTTAAAATGCATGCTAACACAAACAGCTAACACAACCATCTCTCATCTCCTCCAGATTTTGACTGGGTACATCTGGGGGGTTGCATAAATTTTTCTAAGTAATTCTGATGTACTATATACTGGATTATAAAAGGGAGTGATATACCGAAGCCATGTTCCTAGCTTTACAGCTGTAAGATTTTATCATTTAATATCAACGTCCAATACAATATCAATGTCTAACATACAAAGTTAGCTTTCCAGCAAAGGTTTAGGACACATGACATATGAGCTCAAATCCCATTCTAAAGAGTTCTTCCACTTCCGGAATTAGGCAAGATTTTAACTCATGTTTATTTTAGTGATTTTTCAAACTAGTTTTAGAAACAAACTTTTTCCCCCAAAATAAAACTAGCCCTAACTATAAAATAGATAATGGAGGAAACTGTTTGGATGAAGTGGGGCTGCATAACTGCCCACTCCCAACTCCTCTTATTTTTGATTCACCTCCTTGGTTCCCTTAGGGCTCAAAAGAAAACAGTTTTAACCATTGGTAGTCTAGCCCTCTCATTTCACAGGTGAGGAACCTGAAGCCCAGAGAAATGAAAAAACCTGCCTTGGAAACCAGTGTTAGGACATGAGAGTCCTCATTGCCAGTTTAATGCACTTGCCATTATTGTATTTATTAACTTCTGCCAAGAGAGGTCATTAAAAGATATAAAAGCTATCATTGTCCTCATTAACATTTTGATCAACATGCCGTTCCTAAATTTAGATTTATGATTGTTAAAACAAATGGAAAAATATATGTAAAGTTAAATTAATTTTATTATCTCATTAAAGGAACTATTCGATTTTGTCAATTGGGGAAAATCTAATAAAACCAGACATTGTATTAATTAAGTAGAGTAATGAAATTTCAAATGTGTTACATTGGATCTGGATAGGGCTGTGTAGAGGAAGTGATGTGGTAGCACATGACATCTCAGGGGGGTTTCTCTTATATACTTACCTTCAACTTAAAATGTAGGCATTACTTAAGGCCCCCCTACTGCCCCCCCCCCCCCCCCCCCCCCGCCAAAAAAAAAACAACAAAGGATGAAATGATGATAACAAAGAAAACTGGAGCATGTAACTCAATGTTATTTCCTTACTTTCACAACTACTATGCTCACCCTAAAATCTTCCAAAGAGAGTTTGATTCAGTTTACATTGTGGCTAAACTTGCATATTTTAGATTTAAATATACCTATTTACCAGTTAAATCATAGAATGTGTTGATTTACATGCATTTAGTTTATGTTAACTAAATCTAAATCATATAATACTACAGATGTATTTTGTTTGGAGAAGAAAAAAACAAACCATGTAATTCTCCACTGTCTCTCCCTCCCCCAAATGCTAATAGTGCCTTTTTCCTACAGTGGGAGGAATACAGAATAATGCATGTCAAAATTTGTTTATTTTTATTTCATGATAGCATTGAAGGATATTTAAAAGGAACATATGTAACTTAATGGGATGCTACCTATTACATCACTAGTGGCATTTCCTAAAGAGCAAAACTTGAATAAAAATATAAACCAAATATTGAATATTTTTGAGTAGCAGGTGGCATTAGAGAGCTAGCTTTCCCGTCAACAGCATTAAATACAAAATTTTTAAAGGGAACATTCTAATGGAAGAGACTCTCTGAGGCATTAGAATCGTAAATCCTGCATTTCTTGTCAGAAGCCAGGTAATGAGATAGATAGATGTCACGAAATATAAGGAGAATGAATATGCAATGTAATTCACTGAGGGAAGTATAAACTCTATCCAGTAGGATTTAAGATTGCCTTGAAATTCACTGGCAGCTTCTGTGCAGTATGAGGAAGGAATCTGGCCTTCAATCCTCAAACAAATTAAAAATAGCAAAATGTTTTGTTATGAACAACCATCTGCTCCAAAGCCTCCAAATCTTTGGGAAGGCTCCTGGAGTCGAGGAGTAGAGGATAGCCACACTTCAGTTGCTGCTTCTCTGGGTCTCACTGAGTTTAACCAATCAGCCTTGAAGGTAATACCTGGAGTTAGAAAGTGAAAACACCTGAGGTAAAATGCTATCCAGGTATCCAGGATCTCAGTGCTCAGTCACAAGGAAAAAGAATGCAAACTGAGCTTGTTGCCAGTGTTCTTAACTCTGGTTACACAATAGAATCACCTGGGGAGCTGTGAAAAAAAAGTCCCAATGCCTCAGTCCCACCCCAGAGCAATTAAATCAAAGTCTCTAGGGAATGAAGCACAGGCCTTAGACGATTACTTAAAAAACAAACAAACAAAAACCCCACAACTCTGCTGGTGATTAAATGTGCAGCTAGCCTTAAGAACCTTTTTTCTATAATGAGAATAATTATCCTTCCCCTCTAGGTCCTAGATCGATGGAGAGCCATCTCCCTAATAAAACACACTGGTATTTGGCAAATTTAATAACTGAAGGATGGGGAGGTCTTATTTCTTAGAGAAGAATGTATAGCTCTTTCATTTGTAGACAAAATAATTTCCTAGAGGGTTATTTTTTAAAATTCTTTAAGAGACATTTCCAAGAATATATCAGCTTTTTGGCTTGTAGGAAGAAGTCACAATCTGGTTACAGAGTGAGCCAATACATTATATAAGAAGAACATCATGTCATAAACTGAATTCTGTGATTCTGGTTGTGCTCATGAAAATTTTTGATGGCAAAGTCAAGCCAAGCCTTAGGTTATTTTTTTCCATGACTGAAGTGTTGGCTACAAGGAATTTGAGATTTTCTCTATATTCAGCATCCTAGTTCTTCTATTTCAAGTCAGAGAACAAACTAAAATGTGTAGACCTCAGTAAGTTCATTCAGTGGAAAATGAGGAAGATAAAAACACCAATGAACCAACCACTGATGGGACCCAGCTGATTTCCAGTTTGGTGCCATTTTATTATCTAAATGTTAGTTTAACTGGCATCTGTAAGGGGCAACTACTCTAACAACATAAGGAGCTAGCAATGAAATTCCCTGCTTTAGGAAGCATAGTGAGGTCAACCCGGTACCCCAAGGAATATGTGAGGTCAGTATATGTACCAAGAATACTGAATTAATGAGCAGGACACAGAAATTGGAACTTCTAGGTGATCGCAGAGTGAACCAGATTTGCATGGTGGTTAGGAAATTTGTTTATCCAAAAAAGGATCCTGGTCAGGGACCAGTGGTGTGAGAAGCAAAATCTAGCCCCCTGTAGGAAAGGGAGCTGCAGATGGCCACGCAAATCGCTAAGAGAACAACCTTATTAGAAGAGGTTTTGGGAATGGCCCCTTTCTGAGCAGGATACCAGCAGCATTAGGGAAGTATCAAGGTGGAAGCCTAGACCTACAGGCTGGGACATCATGAAGGAGATAGGAGAAAATAGCTAAACAGGCTTTAGGATTAACTCTTTGCTGTACCTGTGATGTCTCAACTTAATCCCAGGCCTCTTTGGAAGCTTTGAGACTAAATATTTGCTGCTTCAGCTAGAATTTATCCCAGAAGTTGGAGGCAGACTGATCTGTATGTGAGGCTAGACAGTTTATTCATATCTAGGGGAAATAGATGCAGAAGGTATAATAAGTCAGGTACACTATCTACCCACTTCCAGAAATTGCCAATTTTGGTCCATATGCTTCTTCAAAGAAAATGAGTTCATTCTCCCTTGCCAAAAGAATTTACTTCTTTCCTTTCCTACCCTCCCCATTGCCAATGGAGATGGAATACCTGACATGTTGGGAGAAGAAGGTTCTTTGTAAAGATCTCAGATTTTGACCTAAGGTCTAAGCAGAGACCCTTAATTGGAATGCACATATTGACATCACCTTGGAGCTTTTCCAACTGAACATGGTGCTACCCTCTCTTTTTCCCCATATTCTCCAGAAAAGTGCGATATGTCCTTTCTCTCCATCCTTCAGCCCTCCAACCCAAATCCTGGATGAAATATTGAAACCTCACTTTCTTAAGATCTCTTCCTCCATGTTATTCATAACACATGCAGTTCATTATTTAATGTGTGTATTATCTGTTAGGATGTAAGCTGTGCTACTAATTTCCATGAGAGAAGATGAGACATTTAGAGGAAGGGAGGAAGGGAGGAAGGAAGTTACTCATCTATTTATAATCCAACACATTCATTGATCTTCCTTCCTGTTTTAATAACCACAAGATAGGCAACATTCTAAGTCTTTTTTCTTTTATCTTGTTGCTTTTTGACCATGATTCTCATTTTAAATGACTCTAGGTATGGGACAATGAAACAGGTCTATATTTATTCAAAACATATACTATGAAACTTGCTTTGGACTAAATTTTTTGCTTTTGTTACTTAGAATTAGTGATGAGAGAGGGATGCGGATACTATGTGTTGGAGTCTGTTTTGTTGGATTCCCAAAGATGGAGATTACTCTTAGTCCTATCATCCACCATCGTTGACATGACTAAGTAGTTTTATTGTTTTCCAGAAATTCGATCACCTCAGAACAAATGAATCCTATTCAGTGAGTGGGTGAACTGGTAACAGTGCATTTATGTGGCAGTTTTGATTATAATTCTGTAGTTATGGTATCTTTTTTTTTTTTTATCATGGGATCTCCTTGTTGTTTGTTCCATTATTAAAGCTCATTTGTTATTCATAAATTTTTACATAACAGTTTTGCTGCATTGAAAAGACATACATTTATCTTATAATTTTGAATTTTAGGTGTAATAAATCAATGATGAAGAACACTTGTATGAATCATGGGAATAACTAATGAAAGAAAAATGGATGCTGTTACACCCACTACTGTTTGCTATAATGATCATCCACATTACATGAACGTAATTTTACTGATGCTCAATCTGAATTAACCTGATCTAATAGCTTTTTATGGCAAAGTGAGTTTTCAGAGTTAACTGTTCTTGGAAGATGAATAATGTATGTCCATTCTTCTCCCAGCTGTGTTCTTCCATGTTCTTTTCCTACAAAGACTTTATCACCATTTTCCCTTCCAATTCCAGTTATTAAATGTACTGTCCATTCTAGTATAAATGAATTGTAACTTCTGTAAGGAGATTGTCTACTTCGTCTCAACTTTTCTATTTCTAGCATCTGAAACAGTGCTAGGACAATGGAGACACTCAATAAATACCTGTTGAATCAATAAATGATGTAATCTAACCACAGTCCCACATAGAATAAGGTAATGGTGAATATGAATAACAAAGGTGCACATTTTAAAAATGAGTCGATATTGAATCTATCCTACAAGCTTGCCAGCCTTGACTTTTGGTCTATGTAGAACTCTGCAGTCTTCATCATTTCTCTGTGTATAGTGTTCTTTTGTGATATTTGCATTGTCCAGACAGTTTGCTGTTTTTACTTTCACGTGGCCTTCTTATTCCTCTCTTCTTCCCATTGCGTCCTATGAGTAAACTTAGACCATCAATATCTCCTCCTCCATGTTTTAGAACTTGTCCATCAAATTACTTCTATAAATTTGTAAAAAATATTATTTAACTTGGGAAGTTTGCCCTCAAGGATGAAAGGGTTGTTTATATGGAAGAGTCTGAAGAAAGGCAAATCAAAAACATTTCCCAAACGATGGTACACTTTCACTTCAGGTATGTAAGTTTCTCAGCCTGTTGATTTGGGTCTTACATCTCTCTTCTATGGAATGTAAGTCCATTGGGCACAAGTATACATATATAACACATTATATTTTTAAAGTGTCCAAGTAAATTCTGCATAATTTATGGTAAAAACAGCATAGTCTCAATTGTTAGGGATTTAATTTTCTCCATGGTAGAAAAAGTCATAGTAAACAAAATCATTATATTTTTATTTTTGAAACTTGCCTTGAGATGTATGTTTAAAATTAAAAAATCAAATAAGATATAATTATATTATTAAAATTACTTGGTTAGTAACTATTTTTAAGTAGTTACACTGTCTTAGCTTTCATTGTTTTTTTTGGGGAAAAAAAGTAATATTATAGCTTAAAGATAATAACAAAGTCAGCATTTTGCTATAGTATTTGAATCAATATATTATTATTTATTTTAACTCACATAAATCAGTCATGCCAGAGCAACTCATGATCCATATATGATCAGCTATATCATAACTCAACCTCCGTTTGAATGGACACTTCAAAAAAGCCATACATTTCTGCGCTGAAAGTAAACCATTAAGAAATCCTTTTTTGTTTTTTTTAATCAGATCTGTAATCTGGTGGAAGCCCTTCTAAGGCTCATTAAATCAGCAAGGAGAATGTGGGTGCCAAGAGTGGGCTTTCTGGGATACAGGCTGCCGTGAGGGCAGTGTGGACATGTTTCATGTTTTGTTTCTTTCCTAACTGAAATATAACATGAAACAAAAACATAGTGGGCCACAAGATATACAAGATCAATCTGCATAGCCCTAACTTCTTTTGTTAAAAAAAAAATAAAAATGTATACATAGTTCTTAAAAAGAAAATGATTATGAAAAATTTCACTTCCTACCTTCTTCCTTTTGAAATTAGAGATTATTCTATCTCAGTAACAATGCTTTTTTTAAAATGAGAAACATATTCCCTGTGCAACTTTTGGAGGTCAGTTCAACAAAATCTATCACGTGCTGTGGTATTTTCTCAACTGTAGGTCTAAAAACATTATCTCTTAATACTCTCATGTGAGGTGGGAACTTAAGGCAGCAAGGAACCAGTATGACCTCTGATTTAGAGCTCTCATCCAGTTGTCTGACATTGCTGTAATTAATTCTAAATCAGAGATGTGGTGAACAATATCATCCTTCTTTTGTGGGTTAACAGAAGAATTCAGTACTAATTTTCTTATCTCAACCTGGATGATGAGCCTATTTGTGTGTTTTTTTTTTGAAGTTATTAAGTACTTATTGAAGAAAGAAGTATTTGCCTCATAAGTTTATTGTTTTAATTAAATGGAAGACATAATTTGATCATTATATTTCAATATAACAATTTAATTTTACAATCTCTTACTCTGTGAACGACACATGGCAAGATTTCCGTGTCTGCTCTCTGAGCTGCTAGCCTGTTGAATTACAGGCAGAGATGGCTCATGTTCCAGAGATATCACAACTTTTTTCCTATTAGAATTTCCCTGTGAAATAAACAAGCCATTTTTCATATTCAATTTTAACTGTGAAATTAATCCAAAGTAAACAGCAAAATAAATTGCTGCCTTAGTGTGTACTTTTTAAACAATGAAACCTCCATTTATCTCTGAACTGTAAAGATTTTCGGTGAGATTGTATCCAATACAAACTTGGGGATGGAAAAAAAATTACAACTCTTCCTTCTTCTGATTTAAACATTTATAGTTTTCAGTCAAACACACTATGTTTTCTATGCAGAAATAGAAACATGAGACTTATGGTCTTTTTGCTAGGAGCACTTTTGCAGGGACATTTTTATATAACTGAAAAAAACCAAAGCATTACTTTAGGCATTTCATTAGTAAGTTATAGGCAAAACAGACATTTTATTCCCTCCCCAAGTCTCACTCCACCAAATACTCTCTACCTACTCCCTTAACTTCCTTCTGTGGGAAATGGGACTGAGTTATGTTTGGGTTGGAGCCACGGTCCAGAGGACAGTGCTGCAAACCATAGCAGATTATTCCCAGGGATTGAAACCCAATGGAGTTTGCCTTTTTGAATTTAGAAATTGCTTGGGAACAATTCCCACCATTTTATTTTTGGAACAGATAAGTTGTTTTCTAGTTTCATAGGTCCATGGATGGAGGGAAATTTTGTGCCAAGATGGATTACCTTGACTCTCATCCTCACCTGGTTTAGATGATTTAGCTGATGAGATTTGAGACTTTTGAACTAATAGATATTTAGATGAGATTTTTTGTTTTGTTTTGTTTTGGAAGATTTATTTTTTTATTTATTCCCCCCACCTTGTTTGCATTCTGTGTCTGCTCTGTGTCTGTTTGTTGTGTGCTCTCTGTGTCTGCTAGTCTTTGTGAGATGCCTAATCATTTGAGCCATTTCTACTTCCTGCTTGTTGTGTCTCTCGTTGTGTTTCCTCCTTGTGTCATCTTGTGCTGTCATCTTGTTGCATCAGCCCATCACATCAGCTCGTTGTCTTGCTTATCTTCTCTAGGAGGCACCAGGAACCAAACCCCTTGTGGTAGATGGGTGCCTAGCTGTTTGAGTCACATTTGAGTTGGTGCTATAATGGGTTGAGACTTTGCGAGTGTTGGGATGGGGTGAATATATTTTTCATGTGGGTTGTGAATCTTTGGAGGCCAGAGGGTAGACTATGGTAGGCTGGGTAATGCTCCCACCCCCAGAGATGCCCATGTCCAATCCCTGAAACCTGTGAGTGTTACTTTATATGGTATAAAGAACTTTGCAGATGTGATCAAGTTATGGATTTTGAGATGGGAAGATTATCCTGGATTATCTTGGTGAGCCTAATGTTATCACAAGGGCCCTTATAATTAGAGGGACTCAGGAGGAATCATAGTTACAGGAGAAGGCAATGTGGTGAGGGAGAGATTGGAATGATATGCTTTGATGATAGAGGAAAAGGCCACAATCCCACAATCCAAAGAATACCTGTGACCACTAGAAACTGAAAAGGACAAGGAAACAGATTCTCCCTTCAGAGCCTCCAGATGGAACCAGCCCTGCCAATACAGTGACTTTAGCACAGTTAAACTGATTTCAAACTTATTACCTCCAGGACACCAATATAATAAATTCATCTTGTTTTAAGCACTAAGTTTGTGGTAATTTTTCACAACAGCAATAGGGTACTAATACAGCGGGTCTAGTGGAAACTGCTTTATATTGATGGATTCTGGTAGAAACTGATGGCTTCTTGGATGTTAAATTATACTTCTTAAAAATAAATCAAACAACTTTGGGAAACAAAACTGTGTAATGAGAGTAGGAGATAGAAATGAAGTAAAGGTCAGGGATGTCTACTGCACACATTGCTGGGTAATGAAGAAAAATTTTACAGTTTGACAAGTCTCTTTTAACTAGTGTCCAAAGAACTGCTTCAAAACCATTTTCATTTTGGTTTTCCTGTATGTTTTCTCTCTGATACCCTCCCTACCCTATCTTTCCCTTAAGCATTTCATATTGAACCTGTTGAGGCCCCTTTTAAGGTTAAATTAAGTTCAAGTGCTTCAATTTTTAGTTTCCCTACTGAGACAAAAGGTACACTAATTAATAGCTTTTATGAAGACTTGGATTTACTGGAAATAAAACCAAATAATTCCTCTGAAGAGTTTATATTTAATAGCTACTTAGCATAATTTGATTTGAATTTCTCATGGAAAACAGTTGAATAGAAACAAGAGTTGATTATTGTCAATCCAAGAGTTTCTTAATCTTAAAATTTGTCATGCTCTAAAGCCAGAATATCATTTATTAATTAGATTTGTAGTACATTTCCTGTTTTGTGTTTTGTACTTGTGGTATTGCTTATTTAACAGAGTGACCCTTTGGAGATAAAAAAGGTCTTATTTCATTAAGTAGACCTAAAATCTTTACTACCTAGAACTCAGAAAAATATGTTGTTCTGGACTGAAACATTTTCTGGGTGGAATTTTCCCTTTTATTCAAAAATCCTAAAACATGTGTTTGGTTGTTTTTTTAAAAAATGTTAAATATTTTTGCATGGAAACATGTACAATATGTAAATCATTTATTTATGATATTTAAACAATATATGGCATATAAGTTAACTTTTCCTCAGTGATACTGTGTAAGTAATAAGGCACCAGTAAATTTCCTGGATCAAAACACATGGACACCAATGCTTGTTGAGATGTGTAAGACCTATGTGGACACACATTCTAAGTGATACTAGGTACCTGTGTTTTATTTCCATTCTTAGATGTGCATCTTATGATATTTCTGGCTCTCCCATAGTCTTCTGCCTCTCAGTGACCTCTTGTTCATGTGTCCTCCTGCTCTCCTTAACTTCATCAATGTCTCCACCGTCTTTTGAGATTGAATTCCTTGTATGTTATATCCCTCTACATTCTATTAATTTCTGTTTAGAATAATCTTCTTCTGTGATATTTCTGCTCTCCCTACTCTCCCGCCACCTGTTCTACTCTCATAAGATCCTGGAATTGGTCCAAGGAGAACCTCAGTTCTTTTTTTAATATGAATATATTTTATTACTATTTTATTATATAACGTATTAGTGGATACATCAGATTACATTTTCTCAAATGACAAATGAGGCAAAAGATTACAATTCTCTTTGATTCCTAAGAACCTGAAAATCATATTTCTTTTGGAAGATTCATGTTTCTGTAAAGAAAATTTTGTTAAGTTGTTCTTTCATGGGTTCTTGCTCAAGATTGTCATGTTTTGCTTCGAATCTGGTTCTCAGCACTTCGTCATGTGTTTCTTCATTATTATGCACAGGATCTGGTCAAGGGTAGGTTTGGTGTGTTTTTATCATGTATCCATAGAAGGGTTGTAGCATACTATCATCCTGCCACTGGATGTCAAAGCAAGCTCTACTTTGCAATTATAGTCATCTGGAAGAGAAGAGTACATAGGTTTGTGATAAACAATATAAAGCTTTGTTTTGGATTGGAAATAAATGTCTCAAGATAGTTCTGCTTTATGTTTCCCATTTACTGCTGCTACTGCCATGGTGAATGAAGATTCTTATCAGATGGTATAAAAAGAGATGTTTTGAAGAAAAACTGCTTTTAAATCTGTTTCTAGGCATACTTATTTTCATGCCTCCACAGATCCTCACAGCATTCCCACTATCTTGTCTCCAACTCTCATCTCTTAAACAGCTAGTGCAAAAAAGGATGACACCATTACTTACATGATTTAGCTGTACAAAGAAAAGGGAAAGCACAACTTGTTTTAGTACTTCAGTGTGAAGAAATTGCTTCAAAAGGTCCTTATAAAAATAACATTCTATAATGCAATGAGTAGCATCCTCAAGAGCAACCATATGGTGATTACTTCAGTGATTTCATAGGACCATTTCAAATAAACAAGTTTCATATTGACTATTGTTATAAAGCCAATGTGAAGTTTGAATGAAACAAACTTCATCAGAATCTTCCAAGTCTTCAAATTCAGGTCTCCCAAAATGTTTGGAATTTGTACCTTTTGAAAGGCGATACAAATGGATAGGGCATCCGCCTACTACATGGGAGGTCCGCAGTTCAAACCCCCAGCCTCCTTGACCCGTGTGGAGCTGGCCCATGTGCAGTGCTGATAAGCGCAAGGAGTACCGTGCCACGCAGGGGTGTCCCCGCGTAGGGGAGCCCCACGCGCAAGGAGTGCGCCCCGTAAGGAGAGCTGCCCAGAGCGAAAGAAAGTGCAGCCTGCCCAGGAATGGCACTGCCCACATGGAGAACTGATACAACAAGATGATGCAACAAAAAGAAACACAGATTCCTGGTGCCGCTGATAAGAAGTGGTCACAGAAGAACACACAGCGAATGGACACAGAGAGCAGACAGCTGGGGAGGGAGGAAGGGGAGAGAAATAAAAAAATTAAAAATAAATAAATCTTAAAAAAAAAAAGAGTAAGATTTTTATTTGTAATAATAGTAAGGGTGAAAATCTGGCCTTTTTCTTATCTCTCATCTTTTATTTAGATTGAGGTCTCTTCTTTCTTTTGTTCAGCCCTCTCTTCCATCTTTTTTCCTTCCTCCTTCCCTCACTGCCTCCGTTCCTCCTCATTACTTTCCCTCCCTCCCTTCTTTTCTCTCTTCCTTCCCTCTCTCCCATCCTTTTTTCCATTCTTCCTTTTACCACCTAACATGAGAAAACAGAGTTGACTGTAAAATGCTGAGCACATTTTCTGGGACAAATATGAGGAAAATTATATTTTAATGCTTTTCAATTCATCTAAGAAGTTAAAGGAAAACCTTCTCCCTCATAAGAAGGTACAGTATTGAAATGTCATTAATATACTTTGAAATCTCTTGGAATATCTTATTCTCATGGAACACCTAATTCTCCTCACCAATTTTGAATGCAAATGGACCCTTTGACAGTTAAGAAAGAGAATAAAACAGGATTAAGAGGGAGTGAATATTTTCTATGCAAATGTTTCTTCTTGCATATATAAAAAATGAATTAAGAAAATTATCGGTGGAAAGCAGATGTAGCTCAACCGAATGGGCTCTCGTCTACCATATGGGAGGCCCTGGGTTCACTTCCCAGGGCCTCCTTGTGAAGGCAAGCTGGCCCACAGCCACAGAAAGCTGATGGCCCGTGCCTGCGGAGAGCTGGCGCAGCAAGATGATGCGACAAAGGGAGACAAGCAGACACAGAAGAATGTGCAGCAAATGGACACACAGAGCAGACAGCAAGCAAGCAGCAAGGGGGGGATAAATACATTTTAAAAAATTAAAAAATCTAAAAAAACATTAAAAAAAAAAGAAAATTATTGTGTCATTTCTTTTCTTGATATTATAGACTCATCCCATAAAGAATGAAAAGATATTTCCCCCATAAGCATTTGCGTTCTTAAGTTTTGGGCCTTATTGTCCTGGGGATTAAGGGGATTCCCTTGTTATACTCAGGAGCATCTTCATCAATAGAAACAGCAGATTATTGAGCAAATTATCCCCTCCCTCATTTTCCAGGTCTCCTAGTCCTAGGTTCTCACTTAACCTAAGGAAAGGAGCAAGAAGCTCCAAGAATGGATTTACAAATAATTTTTTTATTCAAGAAGTTGTGAGCCTACAAAACAATCATGCATAATGTGCAAAATTCCCATATATCACCTCTCCACCAATACCTTATATTGCAGTGGAACATTTGTTATAGATTGTGAAAGAACATAATCAACCTATTACCACTAACTATGGTCCATAGTGTACTTGACATATTTTTTCCACACACACCCTATTACTACTGTGTATTAGTAATGCTCATTTGTTACAGTTCACAAGAGAAAACTCTCATATTTGTACTGTTAACCACAATCCATCTTCCACCACATGGTTCCCTCTGTTATACAGTTCCATGCCTTGTATATTCTATCCAAAGTTTACATTCAATGCCTCTCACATTCATCCCAGAGGTGTTCACATTTTTGAAGGTTTTCCTTGGTCCAAAAGAAAAAATCTTGTACACCCTATTACTGACCCTTAGCATTAATATAGTATCTTCTTTGCCACTGATGCAAGAATATTACAATAGTGCTGTTAACTATAGTCCGTAAGTTACATTCATTGTATTTTCCCATGAATCGTTATATTCTTACTATCTTGTAATAGTGATGTACATTTGTTCTAGTTCATAGAAGAACCATTCTTGTATTTGTATTGTTAACCACAGTTTTTAATCCTTATCCATCTCCCAGTTTATTATGTTAGTCACTGTGTTAGTCCAAGCGTGAACTTTTTAAAAGTTAACTGAGTGGTCTCAGCCCCAGATATTATTTAATTTGTAACGAGCATAAAAATTGTGACATTTTTGCACCTTGAGCACTGTGGAGCAATTAATCTTCGTTGCCAATGCAAAATAATAACATATTTTGTATATATGCCTGTATTTGAAATCTTACTCACTGGCTTAAGACTGCAAATAAATGTGTTTTGTTCCCTAACTTGAAAAAAGTTGATTGTTCACAAGGTCAGTTCATGGTAGTAGTTGGTTGTTATGCAATTGAATTGATAGAAAGACGAGAAGTCTTGGATTTTCCCACTATCAGTCTTAAGCCTGGTGGTTATAAATTCTATTAGGTATGAGAGGTAATATTTTATTTGATTTTGCTTTCTTTTCTTTCTTTTTTCCTTCTTCCTCCTTCTAATGCTAGTGCTATCTCTCTCTCTATTTTTATCTGTATCTCTAGTCCTCTATTTTCCCCCAAGTCTTAAAAAATGATAATAGCTCATCTTTAGTGAGTGTTTGATGTATGTCAGGTATAAATCTTGCATACATGGATCTTACTTAGATTTTGAGAAATGGTAAAATAGAGAACAAAGCATGTAGTACATTTAAGAATATTATGAAAAATAAGCAAGCCATATTTTCAAATGTTAAACATTCCTAAGAGGAATACCCACTAAGGATATTCATTAAAGTAATATCCATTTAGGTTATAAACCTGACTAGACCAACTAGTCAGAATATAATTTACTCAGTCATTTAATTTTTCCTTCCCTCCCTTCATCCAGCAACCCTGTCATATATACCAATAGTTGTTGCTAGTTCTTACCACCCACCACAACTTCCAGTGTCTTGAGGAGGGTGTTGCATTTCCATGCTGGAGCTCTGGCTGTAGGCATCTCTATTTCTGACATTAGTGTATCTAATGCCAAAATAACAGTTATCAGCAATTGATCTTCATATTCCAAGACCTTCCTGACTGCAATCAATTAACAGTTCTCAGCAGTCTGAGCAGGTTTAGATGTGGCAAATTGTGCCATGGCCATTTTTGGCAGAAGCATTTTTACAGCCATTACAAGGATGGCTTCTTATGTAGTTGAGATGCCTTAGATTGCATTGGGCAGGTGATTGCATTAGGTGTGTTTTTCAGAATGCTGTTAGCCACAGACCTTGGAAGTTCTAGAAGTTCCTGGGACAGTAGGAGTAACTCACACCAAAATTGGGAATTATCTTCAAAATAAGTACCAAATTTTCCTTAGAATGTATAAAATGTGTTCTCTTTCTTAGCTCAGAATAATTATTAATTTATGGGATAAATAGAAATGAATGGGATAAAACCAGGTTTAAACCCCTCACTTTTTCCTTCCAAAGTATAAATAAAGCTTATGTAATAATTGAATATAATGACACCTGTGCCACTTGAAAGTACATATTTCTAGCATACAGGTCAAGTAGCATGCTTTCTCTCTCTTACTTTTAATGGATCATAATATATTTTGTTTCATATTTTAACATTCACTGTATTAATTGCTTTCCATTTTTTTCTGAGCTATTTAATGTCTTTTGTGTTAGGGTTCTCTAGGGAAACACATTTTTTTTTATTAGGAGATGTTATAAAATTGTCTCACATAACTGTGGGGATTCATGAGCTCAAATTCCTTAGGGCAGGCTGGAAACTCTGATGAAGGTTTTTGATAAATTCTCCAGGAGAAGCTGGCTAGCAGAAATAGAGATGGAAATTCCCACTTCTCACTGCTGAGTTCATCATTTCTCCTTTCAAGGCCTTCAACTGTTTGGATGAGCTTCTCTCATTGAAGGCAGTCTCCTCAGGTAATTGTAGATGTAATCAGCCATGGATGCAATCAACTTAATGATGATTTAAGTCCACAAAGTTTCTTCACAGTAAAGATTAGGCCAGTGCTTCCTTGACAAAAAAACTGAGCACCACTACTTGGCCAAGATAACACACGAGATTATGCCCTTATTTTTTGCTTACTCTTAGAAGCAATATATTCATTTACCTCTTCCTCATTATAATTCACTATATCAGTCATACTATATAAAGAATCTACTTTCCCCCTAGTGAGATTCCTCCAATGGCCCTCAGTTTCTTTCTCCAGTATTTGTTATTTGTTTTCTTGGCCTGTTGCACAGTTGTCATTATGAGACTTCTCTAAGTCACACATCCTTGTAAGAGGCATTGTTTTATGGGGTTTTATACCTTTCTTTTTCTTGTTTTTGCCCAGTTTTGCTGAAGTATATCCTCAAGTTACTTTCTCAGAAATAGAATGAAGAAAAAGTTTGACAGTTGCATGTCAGAGAGTGGCTTCATTTTACCCTTATCCTTGATTCATAGTATGGTTGGGTATAACATTTAAATTCATTTAATTTTTCTTTAAAATTTCAACATGTCATTCCAATATCATCTGGCATCTATTTTTGTTCATCATAAGTCTGATACCAGATTGATTCTTTTTCCATTGCAGGTAATCTGATATTTAGCCTCTTGAAGTTTGAGTGATTTTCTCTTTCTCTTTGGAGTTGTGAAATTTCGTAAGTCGTGTTAGAACAGGCTTTTCCACTTCCATTCTGTTTTCATAAGTAGTGTTAGAATAGGCTTTTCCACTTCCATCTAAGGACTTGTTTCCTTGAGTGCAATACGTTTTTTTGTTATTGGTTCTCTCGTAATTTCCTCCCTTTTATTTGTCTTCTCATTTTATTGAAATCTTTTCAGTGAGAGAGCTGACCTCTTACATCGATTCTTTACTTCTTTTTATCTTTTGTTCATATTTCCATCTTTTTTTTGCATTCTTTAAAGTATATCATTCATACATGAACATACAAGAACAATAAGTGTATAGTAAAAGTTGTGAATTTACAAAACATGGATATCATCCTACAGTGCTCTCATACATCATGCCACCATCAACAACTTGTATTGTTGTGAAACATTTGTTACAAACTATGAAAAAGCATCGTCAAAATACTATCTATAACCCATATCTTACATTTTATGTATTTTCCCCAATCCCTCCAATTATTAACATACTATATTAGTATTATATATTTGTTATTGTTCATGAGAGAAAATTCTTACGTTTGTCCTGTTAATTGTAGGCCATCTTCCACCACCATCTTCCCTGTGTTATATAGTCCTAGGCTTTGTACAGTCCATTTAAAGTGTACATTCAGTGGCTCTCATTTTCATCACAAAGTTGTGCTGTCATCACCTCAGCCAATTTTAAAATGTTTTCATTACTCCAAAAGGAAAAATCCCATACCCGTTTATACCCATAACATTGTCTCTTAGAATTGAAATATCTTCTTGCCATTGCTGCAAAATATTACAGTATTACAGTTAACATTCATCTATAAGTTAGATTAGTTATAATTTTCCCATGTATTATCATATTCTTAGGACTTTGTAAAAGAATGGCATTCTTATATTTATACTGTTCACCACAGTCTTAATCTACCATTGAAATCATTTTATTATACATTCCCTAGATTATTGTTTTCCTTTCAATTGACGTTTACATCTACAGACTATCCCTTTCAGCCACAATCACATTTATAAATCAGCAGTGTTCGTTATACTCACTGTAATGTATTACTATCAATGCTGTTCATTTCTACACTTCTACAATTAGCCTTATTAATAATGCTACATACATTAAGCATCAGCTCCCATTCTCAGCCCACATTCTATTTCCTAGTAACCTATACTCTAGAGTTTACCTCCCTGAGTTTGCTCCTTGTATTTAGTTCATATTATTGAGATCATACAATATTTTTCCTTTTGTGTCTGACTTATTTCATTCAACATAATATCCTCTAGAGTCTTCCGTGTTGTCATATATATCCCAATTTCATTTCTTCTTACAGCTGAATAGTATTCCATTGTATGTATTTACCCATTGTGTTTATCTGTTCATTGGTTGTAATAATGGTGCTATGAATATACGTGTGCAATGTCAGTTAACATTCTTACTTTCCAGCTCTTCTGAATATGTTTCTAGTAATGGTATTGCTGGATCATACCACAGTTCTATATTCACTTTCTTGAGGTATGCAAAACTGTCTTCCAAAGAGGTTGCATCATTTTAAGTGTTCTTTTTTCTCCACATCCTTTCCAGTACTTATAGTTCTATGTCTTTAAATAATAGCCATTCTATAGGTATGAAGTGGTATTTATTGTAGTTTTGATCTGCATTTCCCTAACAGCTAGTGATGTTGAACATTTTTGTATGTATTTTTGACCATTTGCTCTTTGGAGAAATGTCTATTCAAGTCTTTTGCCCATTTTTTAATTGGGTTGCTTATCTCTTTGTCATTGAGTTGTATGGTCTCTATATAACGTGTATATCAAGCAGTTATCAGATATGTGGTTTCCAAATATTTTCTACCATTGTGTAGACTGCCTTTTTACTTTCTTGACAAAGTCTTTTGAGAAACAAAAGTGTTTAATTTCCAGGAGGTCCTATTTATCTATTTTTTCTTTCCTTGCCTGTACTTTGGGTATAAGGTTTAAGAAATTGCCTTGAAGGGATTGTGTTGAATCTGTAAATCAGTTTGGGTAGAATTGATGTCTTAATGATATTTAGTCTTCCAGTCTATGAACATGGAATACCCTTCCATTTATTTAAGCCTTCTTTGGTTTCTTTTAGAAATATTTTATAATTTTCTAAATACAGGTCCTTTATGTTCTTGGATAAGTTTATTCCTAAATATTAGATTCTTTTAGGTGCTATTATAAATGGAGTTTTTTTCTAATATCGTCCCAGATTGCTCATCAGTAGGGTGTAGAAACACTATTGATATTTGCTCATTAATCTTGTCTCCTGCCATTATGCTGTAAAAGGTCTATTAGTTCTAGGAGTTTTATATATATTTTTTAGATTAATTTTTTAAATTTATTTCTCTCCCCTTCCCCCCCCCCCCCAACTTGTCTGCTCTCTGTGTCCATTCACTGTGTATTCTTCTGTGACCACTTCTATCCTTATCAGTGGCACCGGTGTTTCTTTTTGTTGCGTCATCTTGTTGTGTCAGCTCTTCATGTGTGCGGCGCCATTCTTGGGTAGGCTGCACTTTCACACTGGGTGGCTCTACGTGCAGGGCGCACTCCTTATGTGTGGGGCTCCCGTACGCAGGGGACACCTCTGCGTGACAGGCACTCCTTTGCGCGCATCAACACTGTGCATGGGCCAGCTCCACATGGGTCAAGGAGGTCTGGGATTTGAACCGCAGACCTCCCTTATGGTAGGCGGGTGCCCTATCCATTGGCCAAGTCTGCTTCCCTAGTGCTAGGAGTTTTGTTGTGGATTTTTCAGGATTTTCTAGGTATAAAATCATATCATTAGTGAATAGCAAAAGTTTTACTTCTTTTCCTATTTGGGTGCCTATTATTTCTTTATCTATCCTAATTGTTGTAGCTAGAACTTCTAACACAATATTGAATAACACTGATGACAGTGGACATCCTTGTGTTGTCCTTGATCTCAACTGGAAAACTTTCAGTCTTTCACTGTGGAGTACAATGTTAAGTGTGGATTTTTCATAAATGTGCTTTACCATGTTGAGAAAGCTTCCTTCTATTCCTATCTTTTGGAAAGAAAGAATGCTGTATTTTGATAAATACCTTTTCTGCATCAATCAAGAGGATCATATGATTTTTCTTTTTCAGCTTATTAATGTGGCTTACTATAGTAATTGATATTCTTGTATTGAAGAAACTTTGCATACCTCAGATAAAACTCACTTGATTGTGGAGTTTAATTCTTTTAATGTGCTTTTGGACTTGGTTTGCAAGTATTTTGCGGAGGAATTTTATATCTATATTCATTAGAGTAATTGATCTATAATTTACTTTTTTCATTTTATCTTTATCTGGCTTTGTTATTACGGTGATGTTGGCTTCATAAAATGAGTTAGTCGCATTCCTTCCTGTTCAATATTTTTTGAAGAACTCCAGCAAGACTGATATTAAAACTTCTTTGAATGATTGGTAGAATTCACCTGTGGAGCCATCTGATCCTGGGCTTTTCATCTTTGGGACATTTTGATGACAGTTTCAATTTTTTCACTCGTGATTGGTTTGTTGAGTTTTCTTTCTTCTAGGGTCAGTGTACATTGTTCCTGTGTTTTCATAAATTTGCCTGTATCTACTTTGTCAAGTTTTTTGGCATACCTTTGTTCATAGTAGCCTCTGATGATCTCTCTTATTTCTGCAAAGTCAGTGGTAATGTTCCCCCTCTCCTTTCCAGTTTTATTTATTTGTATCGTCTCTCTTTTTTCTTTGTCAGGCTAGCTAAGCGTTTGTTGATTTTGTTGATCTTCTCAAAGAACCAACTTTTGGTTTTGTTGATATCTCTGTTGTTTCTTGTTCTCAATTTCATTTATTTCTGCTCTGATCTTTATTTCTTTTCTTCAGCTTGATTTGGGATTAGTGTGCTGTTCTTTTTCTAGTTCCTCCAGGTATACAGTTAGGTCTTCACTTCAATTTTAGCTAACCTTCTTTTTAATGTAAGCATTGAGGATTATAAATTTCCCTCTCAGCATTGCCTTTGCAGCATCTCATAGGTTTTGATAAGTTGTATTTTCATTTTCATTGTATCAGGATTTTACTGAATTCTCTTGCAATTTATTTTTGACCCACTAATAATTTGAGTGTTTACTCTCCATGCATTTGTAAATTGTCCATTTTTTTCTGTGTGTTATTGATTTCATTATGATCAGAGAAAACGTTTTTGGATAATTTCAATCTTTTTAAGTTTATTGAGACTTGTCTTGTGACCAACAGATGGTCTGTCCTGGAGAAGGATCCATAAATGCTGGGAAAGAATGTATATCTTGTTGTTCTGGGGTGTAAAGTTTATAAATGTTTGTTAAGTCTAGTTTAATTTGTATTATTCAAGTTCTTTGTTTCCTTATTTGTCCCCTGTCCAGATATTCTATCCATTGCTGAAAATGGTATATTGAAGTCTCAAACTATTATTTTAGAGATGTTTACTTCTCACTTCAGTTTTTCGAATGTGTGCCTCTTGCATCTTGGGGCACATAGGTTAGGTACATAAATATTTATTATAGTTATTTCTGCTTGGTGGATTGCCCCTTTTATTAATATTTAATATATATGTCTTCTTCCATGTTGTCCTTTGGCTTTCTATTGTCATATCTTAGTGTTGTTTGTCTTTTGGCCCTTTAATTTACCCTTCCTAATTATCCTAATTTCTACACTCTTTACCAGGTCTCTTGCTCTTGTTTTTTCCTTTCAGGCTGTAGCAGTCCCTTTAGTATCTCTTGTAGATCTGGTCTTTTGGTAACATACACTCGGTTTGGTTTCTTTTTTTGCCTGTGAAGACTTTAAACTCACTCTCATTTTTTAAGGACAGTTTTGCTGGATACAGAATTATTTTTCTCTTTCTGTTCTCCTGTCTTTTCAAGTTCAGATGTTCTTTCCTTGATAAAACCAATTCTGTCTTCCTTCAAATAAAATCTGCTGTTATATGTCTTTAATTTCTTTTTTGATCTCATCCATTTTGTCTTTCTTCTCACAACTCTGTTGCTTTTCTTTGGTGACTTTCAAATTGTTCTTTATATTCACCCAGTGTCTTCTTAATATCCTTTATCTCTTTAGTCATATTTTCTTCATTTCCTTGAATTCATTTAGGAAATCTGTGTGAATATCATTGATTAGTCATTTTAAATCCTGTATCTCATCAGGAGATTTGGTTTGTTTCTTTGGCTAGACCATCTCTTCCTGTTTCTTAGTATGGCTTGTAATTTTTTGCTGATATCTAGGGATCTGAATATGTTGGTGAATTTACTCTGATGGTTAATTTCTCTTTCTTGCCTAGTAATTTTATTTCACACATTTTCCTAGATTTTCAGTTCAAATCATCCTGAGTCTTTAAATTGCCTATTCAATTTATCAGAATCTGGCCAGTAACTCACTAATGGGTTACAGATATTCTCTCAGGAGTTTGGGACAAAAATAATCTAAAAAAATACTCTTTGAAGTTTTTGGGCTGGCCAGAAGATGGGGCTCATCAGCAAATCCTTCCTTTAGAGGTGTATCTTTGAACCGCTTCTTTCCCATGATTCTGATCTGGTCAGAGCCAAGATTCAAACAAGCTCTGCTGGCCAATTCACTGAAGAGAAACCACTCTCTGCCCTTCACGTCACCCTCCCTCTTCCCAGGGATGAAGACATCTACATCTGTTCGCCTCTCAGAACTATAGTGAACCACAGTTTTTATCTAGGCTGTGTGTCTTGAGGGTGGGAGCTGGATGCCACTCCTGCCTGTCACAGGGGTTAGTAATTCATAGTTGTCATTTCAGATTCCTCATCGTCCCTTGTCCTCCTTAGGGTTGTGTAGCATTGTCCTTGTCTGCTGACCCCCAAAGCAGGTCCCTCTGACAGTTTTTTGCCTTTTCTTTGTTGTTTTTTATGAGAGAGTTGAGCACTGCCTGCCTACTCTGATGACATCTACCTGGAAGTTTCTTCCTTTGCATTTTGATATGTTTTTCCACTGTGTTTATCCTATTTGCTTTGCCAGCTGAGTCTCTATAAGGCTTATTCAATAGAAAGTGGTAGGTATTCTTGTATTATGACTAGACACTAATGATGTCATATATTCAGACATTATTATGGAGTCATTCACTGAATAGCTCCCTCTCAATTTTGTTTTCTTTACTTCATATATTCATAACTCCTTGTGCATCTTTGCAGTCAGTTCAGTATGATTTAGAAAGGAATGGAAGGAAAACCTGAGTGGGAATTTGGCCATCTTAAAATGAACAGGGTGTCCATTTTCAGTAGGTTAACTAGGTGAAAAGCCTTCTGTTAATAAATCTTTTTTTTTGTAGAAACACTATCCCAAAAGATTGCCATCATATGCAAGAAACAGAAACACAACCTGAATTAAATATGTTCTAATACCCAGTCCAATAGTTCGAACTTGCAGTCTTTCCAAACAACTAATACAGAGTGAGAATTTTATTATGCTTTGGTTTTCTATTACTTTTAGTTTCCTTTGTTTCATGCACTCATACCTTATTTCATTGAATAAGCATGTCTCATAGATATAGTTAGAAATCTTTATGATTTTTATCTTTTGCTGTCCCTTTGAATCTGCTTAGGGGCATTACTGTCCTTGGAAAAGCCCAGGGCAAACCAAGAGTCACTTTAAATTGCTAAAACAGTCTCAATTAATAGTTAAAATGTCTTGATCCCAGATAAAGAAAAAATTTCAAACTTTATTTAAAATTAGTATTCCATCCTTCCTGACTCCTCTTCTCTCAGCAGGATAAACTCAGTTTTTTGCCCAATTTCGATTAGAAGGAAGGGAAACATTGCCTTGCCTTGTCTGGATTTAGGAAACCTTTAAAATTGACTCTTATATGGGAACTTTGGTGAGTTATTTGAAGATACCCCACTGGGTTTCACTGTTTGCAGCTGACTGGAGGTAGGCACTACCTTTCCTTTACTAGGCTTCTCTGGAGCTCTCCCAGCTTTGGACTCTCACAGTGTAAATACACTGGGGTCCAGTGACCCTCTCACTAATCACTGAATGGCCAACTACCAGGGAATGGACATTAAGTTCTCTGAGTGAACCCTTAGAATTCCTTCTTTTGCTTGGGATTGGGAGATGGCAGTCCCTTTAGTTTCCCGCTCAGGGATTGGACTTCCAGCCCAGTTCTCTCCAAATATATCTACCCTTAAATTCCTCTCATATTTCAGCAACTCAACCCCCTCCACACAAATCTGGTGGTCACTCTCAAAATTCTCTTTGACTAGCAACACCTATGGCTTTGGTATAGATTCATGCCTCAGCCAGAACTGAGAAAGGAAGAGTCACATTTTAACAGCCTGTACCATGGAGATTAAACTTCTTAGGACCAAATTTGAATCACTTTTGGAAAAACTCTGTAAACTAAGAAACTTACTTACATTTAAATTCTGTAGCTGGAGTAGAAGTTTATTTAAAACAAGGAATTAATGGAAATGAATGGGTTGTTGCTAATAAACAACTTGAGACAGTCACTAATTTGTAAGTAACAGGTTCTGAGTGAATGCTAAGAATGGATTGGCTTTTAAGTGATTCATGAAGTTAATTTGGGTAAGAAATGTTTAGAAGGCATTGAATAACATAAATAATATAAACAATTTCAGTAGGAGAGTTAAACAGATTTTTAGAAATGGAAGAAGGAGTTTCAAAAAATGCCTACTAATTAATTTTGTCATTAACTAAAAATTTTAATTTTTTAAAAAGCTCATAAACTTTATTTTGATTTTCATGAATGGAAAGAATCATCAACTTAAAAAATCAGAAGTGCTTATTAAAAATATTTCTATAGATTATCTTATGTGCCTGCATACCATACATTGTGGGGGAAAAAAGTCAAAAAACCTAACAAATCAGGTTAGAACCTGGAAATATGCATTTAAGCAGAGTGATTTATTAGCCAATAAATTCTGCAAAACAAATACCTGATAGAATAGATAATCAAACCATTACTCTGGTCTCTGTTTAAGAGATAGGTCACAAATTAATAATTAAGTACCTAATAAGGCCTGCTATATACTATATTCTTTCTTAGCAACAAATATATTTTAATTAAATAAATCCTCACATTGAGAGAAAAGCTATGACATAGATATTATGATTATTATTTCCATTTTATAAATGAGGAAATGAGACATAGGGAGTTTGACTCCTCCAGTCACCCAGCCAGGAAGTTGGAGATCTGAATTGGTACAAGGCCATCTGGCACCAGAGCCCTGCTCTTAACCACTATGCTGATGGGAGTGGCAGGACCTTCGTGAAAAAGTCAGTCATGACATTTGAATTGGCCAGCAAACTGGTGGCATAACGTCAGATTTCTGAACTTCTACAATTAGTCATGGTTCCATGGCATGAGACTTTGTAAGATGATTTAGATGGATTAGAGAGCTCTAAGCAAGGCAATTTTGACATTGCAATGAGAATTCAAAAAATTTTAGCAGGCATATATGGAGTAATGAGAAGAACAACCCTACTCCCAGATAAATAGCAGCTTGTTCTCTTTAAAGACTCAAAAGTTTTCATTGCCCAAATATGACTGTGGTTGGCTCGGTGTGTAGCCAGGGAGTAATGTGATCAGTGTTATGATGTGCCTACCTAATCTGCTAATAGCCGTAAGAAGAGTGGCTAGAAGCAGGGAGTAGCAGTCTGCTCTAATCTGCATTGATGTGGTCAGACTGGAACGCATGCAGTGATGGACACTAACACATTCGTAAGGTAGACAGCTCGATATGGAAAGAGCCTGAAACCAAGTCGCTGAGCAATAATTGATTAAACTGGAAATAATTTATCTTGGAGAGCGAGGGGAGTGAAAGAAGACAAGATTTTCTTTTTAGCATTAAAATTAAGATCTGCTCATAAAAAGGAATGAGAGTTTTGTTTTTGTTTTTTGCTTGATCCCAAGAGGAGAGGGTAGATGGGCAGTAGCAGTATAAGGAAGTACTTAGTCACAGTCAGAGTTGACAAAAAATAAAATGGACTTCTTTGGGAAGTAGTGATTGTTCCAGCATTTACTGGAGAAAATTTCAGTAAATTAATAGGTTGTTTTATTTTGTTGTTTTTCTTTCTTCATTGTTCAATACAACTTATTTGCCGGGTATTTTTTGGCTGATATGACCAACTTGATTTATTATTTTGAAATAAATAAGCTACATCACAGTCAGTATAAAAATATTCACTTTAATGTAAGCTCTCTGTTTATAATGAAATTGATGTTGGATGGTGCAGTCATTCTTCACTCAGAGTAGTTTGCTCAAACACATCTCCATTAACAAAAGTGTCTTACCTTAGCATGGATGCCTTGGTGATTTGTACTATGCTTAAATAAAGCACATCCTGGCATGAAATGAATGAATGTCTCCTGGCACTCTGTTCATTTATTCCTCAGAGTTTATGATAATTAGGATGCTTGTTTAATTGCTCTCCTTTTATCTGCACTGAGTTGTGGCAGCTAAAGAGCAACTTTCAAATCACGTGTGTTACATACATAGATTACATACATAGATAATTTATAAGCTCATTTTTGTGTTATGAGCACAGGAAAAGTAAACCCTGAATATCAGTAAGCAGCCTACTATTTCTACTAATAGTATATTTGTTCTGCACCTGAGATAGGCAGAATGCCCCTTTGAATGATTGTACTCCATGAACGTTTCATTGTGGGCATGATGAGTAAACATCATATTACTATAAAAACATTTTATATAATAAGAATTCTTGAGTTTTCTTATAGGTGTAAACAGTTTACAAATGCAGTTATTTGAGTATCTGTAAGTATAAAATAGCTGTCAACTGCATTAGGAACAAATGTTTTACTCTATATCAATGTTATTAAATAACTATTATTTAAAAGGACTGCATATTGGAAATACCTTTAACAATCCAGAATATATCCAATTTATTTACATTATGAGTCTCTAAAAGATATTGGGCATCTGAGGGCTGTTAATGTTAACTATTACAGTGCAATAATTGTTTTCCAAATGCTATTCTTATTATAGTGATCATTTTTTAAAATGTTATTATCATGAGCCCAGGTTCCCAACTTAATGGATCAGAAGCTAAGGTAGTATTATTCCTTATATGGAAATGATCTGAAAGTTCTTGTTAAAGGCAAGATGAGATCAAGATAAGAAAATCTGACTGTCTTTGTTATATTATCAGACAAAGGGTTTCTTTGCTATGTACATTTGAAGCTGTAGAATTGCTTAATCATGAGATTTCTCATGCCTTCCCTTTTTTATGTGTAACGAACACTATTAGATATATTGTGTCAGTTGATACAATCTAATTTGCCTCACACCTTATTTTGCTTTTGACTGATTTAAATTGAACTTAAAAATCTGACTATTATCTAGAGAAGCCTAAGAAAGCCATAGTTATACAATCTAAGGACTCAAATAATAGAATTATACTTAATAAATAAAGTTAAGTAAATGATCTATATAAACACGGATAGATAGAAGGAAAGAAGAGGGGAAAGAAACAAAGAAGCATTGGGAAGTAATACAGCTATTGAGTGAAGATGGAAGGTATTTGGGGAAATATTTTAATTTTGTTAAGTGTTAGCATAATTGAAATATTTTTAAAGTAATCATTTAAAAATGGGCACTCAGTGCAATCTTGTGCCTTTAAACAGGATGGCTTAAAACTGTTAAAGGGAGAAAACATTAGAATTTGAAGGATCTTATCAGAGACATGAATCAAAACAACACGTGTTATCAATAAAGACCCTGATGCCCAGAAACTGATTTTCTTCAGTTTTCACAGCCCCAGTAGAAAAAGGATGATCTGATTCCCATTCTAACACACTGTCATTGTTTAAAGAACAAGTCTGAATTTTTTGAGAATGATTCTGTAATTAAGCTATTTTAAAAAGTTACTTTATATTGTTGGCACCATGTAGTACCACTTGCTCCAAAACTGAAGGTTATATTTAAAACTATGACACAAACTTCAAAAGAGACAAGTAAAAAAACAACCAGATATCAGAAGCAGTTCCAAATTGGTTTTAGAAGTAAATGTGAATGGTACATAATAAAACTTGTAAAGATAAAAATCTTAGGGAAATATTTTCATGACTTGGGGTAGGCAAAGGATTTCTAAAACACCATATAAAAACTAGTAACCATGAAATAAAAAATGATAAACTAAGTTACTTTCTAATTACAAATCCCTGTTCATCAAGTGACATCATTAAATAGTGAAAACATCCAGCCACAGAATTAGATATTTGTAATGCTGCTACCTGACAATTCTCATATTCAGAATATATAAAGAATTTCTACAAATTAATAATCAAAGTGCTGACAGAGAGAGGAATGGGCAAAAGTCTTCAACAAGCACTTCACAAAATAGGATACCAAATGGCAAATAGAAATATAAAAAGGTATTGTACTTCATTATAGAAGTACAAATTAAAATTGTAATAAAATACCATGCATACTCACTGAATGGTTAATAATGAAAAGAAAGACCCATAGCAAGTATTGACAAGGATGTAAAACTCTCACATTGCTAATGAGAGTGTGAATTGGTACAACCACTTTGGAAAACTATTTAGTATTATTTACCATGTATGTATATACTTTATGGCCTAGCAATTGCACACCTACTATGGAGCCAAAAGTAATGTGTACATCTCTGTAACAAATGACATGTACAAGCATATTCATGGAAATACTGGAACTGGAGATATCTAAAAACAACTCAAATACCCATAAATATATTGTGGTGTATTCATACATTTGATTACCTTACAGAAATGAGAATGAAAGCTACAAACTGGATGTACCTTAAAACATAGTACTGGGTAGTGAATGTAGTTCAGTGGTTGAATACCTGCTCCCCATGTATGAGGTCCTGGGTTCAGTCCCTAGTACCTGCTAATAAAAACAACAACATAATATTGACAAACTTATTATTGCTCAAAAGAAACCATACACAAAACAGTACATCTTCTATGGCTCTGTTTATATACAGTTCAAAAATAGACAAAATTTAATTAGTATATCCCTTGCAAAGGGTTATTGTTTAGAGAGAATATGAATAGATGGGAATGGAAAAAATTTGCCTAATATAGTCACTAGGATATTGATCCTTTAGAGTTTACTGAGACTTTTTTTGACCTAATTCATGGCCAGTGTTTATCTGTGCTTAAACAGAATGTATATATGACTTTGGTGTCCGAATTTCATGTCTAATGGCTTGAGCCTACTGATGTTTGTACAGTTATATTTGTTGTGGTTTCCTATATCAGTGCATATTTTTTTCCTATAGAATCTACATAAAATCTTCAACCCAAAATTTTATTTATCACTTGCTTCCTCCTATTTTGTCTGTTAATCCTCTGTGTATTTTGAGATTGTATTGTTGAATGCATATGTGTTTATGATGGATGTATCTCCTCTTCATCTATTAATCATTTTAAAGGAATATAACCTTCTTTGTCCCTATGTTTGTTGTTGTTGTTTTGGTTTAAAATTCTATGTGTTCACCTTTCTTTGGGCTTTTATTTACCTGATATATCTTTTCATACTGTTACTTTCATAGTTTTAATGTCTTTTGTTTTAAAGTCTCTCTTATTTTTAATCTACTTTTTAAAAATTCTATCTGAAACACTTTTTTAAGTGACAAGTTTAATCCATTTAAATATATTGTAATTTTTGTTTTATTAGGAATTAGCTTTGTCTTCTTGTTTATATTTTCAACTGTTTATATTACCATTTTGTTTCACTTTTATCCATTTTGCTTTCTTGGAATATTACAAGTTTGTTTTTTTCCTGGTGGTTTAAAAGTTATGTATCAAAATTGTGTTTACTGGGAGGTGGATTTGGTCAATTGATAGAGTGTCTGCCTACCATATGGGAATTCCAGGGTTCAAACCCAGGGCCTCCTGACCCATGTGGTGAGCTGGCCCATGCGCAGTGCTGATTCACGCAAGGAGTGCCATGCCACGCAGGTGTGTCCCCATGTAGGGGAGCCCCCCACACAAGGAGTATGTCCTGCAAAGAGAACTGCCCCACATGAAAAAAGTGCAGCCTGCCCACGTGGAGAGCTGATGCAGCAAAACGATACAACAAAAAGAGACACAGATTCCCAGGGTTGCTGACAGGAGTACGAGTGGACACAGAAGAACACACAGTGAATGGACACAGAGAGCAGACAATGGGGGGGGAGGGGAGAGAAAGAAAAAATAGTTTTTTAGAAATTGTGTTTATTATGGTCACTGTCATAAACTTAAGAGATATATACAGTTTATTTACACCTATTGATGTATTTAACAAGTGTCTTCCCCCAACAAGACAAGTATTTGAGTAATTGAAGGACAATATTGTTTAGTGATTTAATATTGATGCATGTTTTTTTAGTTTAAGATGTAAAATGTATTTCTTATAAGAAATATATTTATTTTATATATATATATATTTATATATATAATATATTTGGCTGATGATCAAAAACATAATCTATAGGCCCATTTTAAGAGGTTGGTATATTCCTTTAAGGTCCTCAATATGTTTTTCTGTTCCAAAGCATTACCAACTTCATTTTTATGTGGTATTTATTGCTGCACACTTCCAGCAGGGAGTGGTTCTCAGAATGATTGAAGAGTGTTCAGATATAAAACTTATAATAGGAATGTCTCAACAACCAATGTGCTGTATTTCTTTAGCCAAGCTCTAGACATTCCAAATATAACGACAAGTTATTTTACCTGTTGTAAGTGGTTCCAGAAGAGATGAACAAAGAAAAACAAAATTTTTAAAAATTAAAATAATTTTACTTACTGTGTCTTTTTGAGAAAAAAATTCTGTCTCAATGATTACAGTAGGAAAGATCTAGCCAACTTGCTTTAGCCTAATTAGTTATTGGAAGCAACAGGACGTTATTGTTAGGGGATAATTTCAATGAAAGGAAAAGAGTAAGATGTACCTGCTACATTATGCCTATATTGATTTTTCATTTTGCAAGGTAATTTTAAAAATCTTATTTTTGTCTACATAATAAGTTATTGCACTACATCTAATTCATTGCCTTTAGGAATTGGTAATACAAATTAAAATTGGAACAAATAAAGTTTTTATTTATAGATAATAAAGTTGCTATTCACTTTGTAGTACTTATTATGTATAGACAATATCCATTTTGATTGTTTCTATTGTACATGCTTTACAATATTTTTCTCAACATTAACGATTAAAATTTAGGTCTACAAATTAATTTTCACAATACCCCATGACATAGGATAGGTCTAAATATACTTATTTACTAAATAGGGTAATTATATAAAGGGATCGAGATACAAGTTTTCAAAGAACAACCTTGCTTTTCATGTAGATAATGCAAACTGTGAAGACAATTTCTCTTTTGCTCAATCTGGGATCAATGAGTCCTAGAATTTTCCATGAAAACCATGTATATTGCTAGTTCTCTGTAATTACTCCTTAAGAGAACAGAACAAATGGAAAGATATTAATTTTAAATCAGAAGGACTGCAACCTGACTCTTGAGCTGACAATTAATTGACCATGTAATTCTGGCCAAATGATATAACCACTCAGATGAAAAATTATTTTTGCTAGTTATCTCTCACTTATAAGGAGCAAGTAACCAATTAGGTAATAATATTCCCTTTATGGAAGTCATTTTTTTGTTCACTGTGTGTCACAGCAATCTAAAGTCTCATGCAATTAACCATGTGGTCCTTCATTGGTTCAGTGCTTTTTTACAAGATCCACAATAAATTAAAGATGTCAAATTCTATATTTCACTGCAGAGGAGTAAAGTGGGCTTTCTCCATAAAAGCCATTTATATGAACTGTGGAATCTTAAAACATAAATTATATTAAGATTCATTACATTTGGCATAAATACATAGTCACTCTTATGAACATAGGGCTGTGTCCACAGTGAACATTGTTGGAAGTCATCATTCAGCAACACTCTTCAATGACACTAGTGAATTGGGGGTGATATAAATTCATTCAAATATGCTTTCATCTTGCTTTCACAATTATTGTATTAATAATCTCTGTTGCCTTTGATGTGAATACTATTAGGTATTTATCCTTAATTCAAAGCCCGGATTTGTTTTAATTTATTTTTATTTTTATTTTTATTGATTTTGTAAAAATATTACATTAAAAAAAAATATGAGGTCCCATTCAACCCCACCACCCCCACCCCACCACTCCCCCCCCCCCCCCCAGCAACACTCACTCCCATCATCATGACACATCCATTGCATTTGGTAAGTACATCACTGGGCATCTCTGCACCTCATGGTCAATGGTCCACATCATGGCCCATACTCTCCCACATTCCATTCAGTGGGCCCTGGGAGGATTTACAGTGTCCGGTGATTGCCCCTGAAGCACCATCCAGGGCAACTGCAAGTCCCAAAGGCACCTCCACATCTCATCTCTTCCTGCCATTCCCCATACCCATCAGCCACCATGTCCACTTTTCCCCCTCCAATGCCACCTTTTCTCTGTGGACCTTGGATTGGTTGTGTCGGTTGCAACTCTATGTCAAGAGGAGGCTCAGATTCCACATGGATACTGAATGCAATCCTCCTGCTTTCAGTTGTAGGCACTCTAGGCTCCATGGTGTGGTGGTTGTCCTTCTTCAACTCCATCTTAGCTGAGTGAGGTGAGTCCAAAAATCAGATTGTAGGAGCTGGAGTCTGTTGAGGCTCAGGACCTGGCTATCATATTGTCAGTCCAGAGATTCAAATCCCATAAATATATCTTAAACCCCAACACCAACTACAATTCCAGTAAAGTAACATGAAAGTCTTATGAAAAGAGATCCCATCTGAGTCCAGTTTCATCACGCAGAAACACCAGCTCCAAAGAAGGACCATCTGACATGGCAGTGAACCCCATCTGCCATGACCATAGAACCCATGGTCTCTTTAGCCCTCCAAGGAACCAATACCTGGGGATTGTATCTACTTTATCTGTCTCTTAGACTCTGCTCAGTTGTGCATAAGGGCAATCCTTCTGACAGCCTCCAGACTCTTTTTTAGAGACTCGTAGCCATATAAACTCATTTCTCCTTTCCATTTCCCCCTTACATTAGGTCAAACAGCATTTTAAAGTCATGTTATTATATGTAGACAGGGATATTCTGCTGATCCACATCGAACCTTCAATTCAAGGTCATTTTCCAGTTGCATCATCAGTTGGTAGTTGATAGTGATCCCTCGGTGCCAGGGAGGCTCATCCCCGGGTGTCATGTCCCATGCTGAGGGGAAGGCATTGCATTTACATGCTGAGTTTGGCTTCTAGACTGGCCACATTTGAGTAACATGAAGGCTGTCAGGAGGAAATTCCCAGGCACAGTCCTGCTCTAGGCCTTGTTCTTATTTCAGGCATATAGGCTCACAAGCATAGTCATTAGTATCAGGGGTTCACTATTGGACCCTCATTCCTTCCCAATCCTTGCTGCTGCACCAGGGGGACTGCCGCTGCTCCCCTAGGGACCACGACAGAGCACCCCCAGCCAGGAACCCAGTACCCCCCCAGCTGTAGTTTTTAATTGTTGCCACTATGAGTATATCCAAACATTACCATGCACCCTGGACATATGCCCTGTATAGCTCCCTGTCAGCCATATATCACCTGTCAATAGTATCCTATACCAGTATTCCTCCGCTGCCATTGTTGAACCACTCTGTGATCCAGAACTTCCTGAAAATTGAAGCCCAATATAATGTCAGGATCCCTTACTAGCAAAATGGCATATAGCTGCGGCGGTTTGCTCGGTTGGTAGAGGTGGGGTCTGGCTGCGGACGAGGGGTCGGTCCAGCTCAGGACGAGGGGTCGGTCCCGCTTGGGACAAGGGGTCGGTCCAGCAGCAGACGAGGGGTCAGTCTCACAGGGGTTACTCGGTTCGGCTGACGGGGTCGCCCGGTGAAGCAGGCGACGAACTGGGGACAAGGGAGGCCAGGCCCTTGTCGGGGGCTCTCAGGACTGGAGGGCGCACGGCAGAAGAACTACCGCGGAGACAAGGCAAACACGCAAGTCCACTTTATTGAGGGAGAGGCAACAGTTTTATAGGGGCTGGGGAAGGCTGATTGGTCAAAGCCACGCCCTGTTCTGATTGGTTGCCGGAGAAAGGTCAGTGGGTGGTACTGGATGGGGGAGGGGTGGTGATTAGGGATTGGCTGTTGCTGTTGCTGGGGGAAGTGGCAGGGTTTAGTGATTGGTGGCTGCTCTTGCTGGGGTAGAGGGCAGACTGGAGTTTCCCGCCCACGCCTGGCTGTTGTTGCTGTCGGAGGGAGGGAAAAGGGCAGACTGGATTTTTCCGCCCACACCTGGCTGTTGCTGCTGTCGGGGGGAGGGAAAAAGGCATCTTCTGCCCTGCGCCTGCGCAGGGAGAAAGAAGAGGAAGGGTGTTGCCTTATAAGGCATTGTGTGGCGCGATCCGGGAGGAGGGGCGGCCGCGGAAGCATGGCTGCTGAGAAGGGGAGACCTGAGGGCACTCTGCACCCATGCCGAGCTTCCTTCAGGGGTGGCAGTGAGTCCGACCAGCCACCCTATTATGGGGGTAGCGGAATTAGGCCTACCGTGGCTGCCCCCCCCCGCCAGGCCAGCAAACCACACTTCAGCCTGAGGGGTGACCGCATATAGCGATGGGTTTTAAGGTTAGATATAGAATACGTGTTGACTTGGAAAAATTCTACATCCTATCTTTTTCTTTTTCCCCTAATTATTGAACTTCTCTTCACAAGAGCCCTAGACCACAGCAATTCATATATACAATATACAGCACTCCCACACATCCACCACAAACCTTTTCCCTTCCACAGTGATACTCTTACAACCTATTCACATCATATTTACTTAAAGTGATGTACAGAGTCTGAGACAATAGCTTTCAAACAAGGTGACATCTGTGCTTACATTGTGGTGCATACTTTAGGACACACAGTTTTCTAAATTTTTAGTTATCCTATGTTTTACATTATGGTTTACATTATCAGTCTGTTGTCCCCTATATGTTTATGGTGTAATATTACATGTTTTATATCCATCCTTGTGTACTCGCGCAAAACTCCTCTCTTACCCCACATTTACCTTGGTTCCACACATTTAACATCCATTTTCCCATCCCCGTGGTGCCCACAGTGACAGCCAACCTCCGTTTCCCGAGGAGCCATGTCCAGAGATACTTGCAACAGTGTTCAGGGCCTAACTTGCTCAACTGCCCCAATGCCCTGGGAGCCACCCTTTCTCTCGAGAGATACAGTTCCCTCTATTTGATGGCATTAGTCCTCCCCAGGATGTGGGTCCACCCCCACTCTCACTACTTGGGTCTCTACCCAATGGTGCCACCCACTCTGGCAAAATGAGCATTCAGACATTCCCCAGGAGCCCGTCCTGCATCAGACCATCCCCTCTGAGCATTCTAAACAGGTAACCCTCTTAATTATATTTTGATACGATTTTCTCAGCATTTTACTCTCAACCAATGTTTTAATTTTTAAGAGCAGTTTTTCAAAGTGAGTATTTATTCCATGGTATTTGAGAGAGAAGGAAATCCATATTCTTAGTTTTCTGGGGTCCATACAATGAGTTAGCTTAAGTAATGGGGCTTTATTGGCTCACAGTTTTGAAACTTGGAGAAGTACAAATTCGGGGCAACAGCAAGGTAATATTTTTTGTCAGGAGACTGTGTCATTCTGAGACTGGCTGCTCCTGGTCCTTGGTTTTTGACTCTTCTACCACAGGGCAATGCACGTGTCTTCTCCTTTCTTTTCTGGGTTCCATGGACATCCAACTTCTGGCTGCTCCCTGCAGTTTCTCTTGCTCCATGTCCAATTTCTTTGCTTTTAAGGACTTTACCCATATTGGATTAAGGCCCACCCTTATTCAGTTTAAGCACACTTAGACTAACAACATTTTCAGAGGTCCTGTTTACAGGACCAGGGGTTGGGACCTGAAAATGCTTTTGCAGGGGACAAATCCCAATACACAATGAGGGTTTATCTGTTAGATGTCTTAGGTGTATTATCTCATTTAAGTTCATAACAACTCAATGAGAAAGATACATTTTTCCTCCTTTGTAGATAAGAAAATGCATATCAGAATGGGGGCCAGATTTACATAGTCAGTTGATTGACAGTCAAGGGTTAAGCCCAAATCTTTCTGATCCGAAGTTAATATTCATTCTATTGGCTTTGCTCTTAAGTATTAAAAGAAACTACTAATAATCAGGGTTTTCATAGTGATTTCTAAGGGTCATTGACTCAAGATCAAGAGGTGGCCTCAAGAACGTTAGTCTACAAGTGAATAATATCATGATTTCACTTAATATATTAAACCCAATGAATCACAAACTAACAGAATTGGGTCTGTTAAAAGTGTAAACTACCCAAGCAGATACTAAGTTCTCAGGAAAAATGGCAGTTTTACTATTGCAGTGGTGACTAATAAGTTTTTTGCATGTCCAGTACTTGTACAATATGACTTTCATGGCATAATCAGACCAATATTTAACCTTAGCAGTTCCTGTGTCTTTTATAATGCAAAGCACTATTTATTGTGTGGCAAAATTTCATTGAGTTCTGAAGTTTAAAAGTTTCTCAGCTCTTGAAAATGGCAGAATTTGATTATAATATAATATTCATTTAGAAAGAGTTTGTGTGTGAATTATTTTCATTTTCTACCTCTAATTTGTATCTACTTCATGCTCCTTTGGTTGAAAGCAGTTTCCAGAATCACTTATATTTATGGTTTCCATCAAGCCACTAACTCCCAAAGTGACACCGTTCTCTGCCCCTATGCTTTTCTAATACTTTTGGAAAGCACAAATCTCCAGAAATCTGTGAATTAATTCTCTGACTTCTCATAGGTTTTTTGTTTGTTTGTTTCTTTGTTTGTTTTAACTTTCTCTTCTTAGGCATGGTTATGAAAGCCATAACTTAACTAGAGAAAACAGCTTGATGCAAAGTCTAATGTCCTCAATAACTTGGAGGAAATTGAGATAGGGGTGGAAGATGTGAGTGTAGCCAGAGGAGGTTGAAAAGGGAGGGCCGATGTTTTTGCTATGGTAGTTGAAGGGAGCTTACCAGAAGAGAAGGCAATTGCCTCTGTGTGGTGGTTATTTAAACTGTATATACTCCTAGAAAATCATGTTCTTAAAGCTAATCCATTCCTGTGGGTATAAACTTATTATTGTAAGTTGGGCCTTTTGATTAGGTTACTTCAGTGAAAGCATGGCCCAGGGTAGGTCTTAAGCATCTTACTGAAGTCCTTTATAAGAGAATGAAATTCTGATAAAGAGAGAATGTCATGGAAGCAAGAATGGAAGCAAGAAGTTCACAGTGGTGAAACCAGAAGAGAAGGGAGAGACTAGCAGATGCTGCCATGTGCCTTGCCATGGGACAGAGGAGTCTATGATCACTGACAGCCAGTCTTAGAAAGTATTGCCTAATGATGCCTTGGTTTGGACATATTTCTCAACAGTAAGCTTGTAAGCTGTTAAATTTCCATTGTTAAAAGCCAACCCATTTTATGGTATTTGCTTTTGACAGCCTAGCAGACTAAAACACTCAGTGACATAGAAAACCTATTTTTTTTATCCAAATGATATCACACAGACTTCTGTAGACCCCAAAGATCCTAAAGTCAATTGTAAAACCAAATTGTACTCTGTAGCATTCTTTTCACCTAAACAGGTCTGTAATTTTGTAACAGGCTGCATCTGAACCCACCTTCCCAGTTTCTTCTTTCTGCAACCTTTTCTTTCTATCTGAGTGATGGCTCTTGCTCCATTTGCATAGTGCACTATGTTTGCCTTTGGTCAGTGCAAACGGTGGCACAGATATCTCCTAGCCCATGGATGCTGAGATCACATTAGCTAGTGCTCCACTGCATGAATGAGATTGCTTTGCATGTCAAATGCCTTGTTGCTGTTTTGTTTTATTTTTACTCTATCAGAAAAAACAAACAAACAAAATATCGTTAGGAGAATACTCTGTTCCCTCTGGTTTAGAAATGCTGCATTTGTATGAAAAACATGTCTTGACCATAGCTTAGGAAAATACATCTAAATGGAAAGGAAATCCATAGTCTTATGAAATAAAGAGTGAATAAATAAGAACCAGAATTTAATCTATCAAATGTGATCATATTGTTATTTAAAGCAATAGAACACCTAACCATGAGAAAATTACATGTTAGAACTTGATAAAACTGACCAAAAAATATGTTTTCAAATTTTAGTTTCTCCTCCCCAAGATTGTTTGATATTATACTTACTACTAATACGCAGTTATTAGATGCCTTCTGTATGTCTTGCAATAAGCTAGGCACCATGAAAAATGTAGAAAATGTTGTGAAGCATGGCTACCATCCATAAACTGATTCTGTATATGACAGGCAATAGTAAAAGACATCATGCAGTTGGTAAATTGTGTAATAATAATGAGAAGTGCCACAGGAATTTAGAAAATGTAAATGTGATATGGGATAAATCAACTAGGATGGTTGTCAGGGAGTTCATACAGTCTTTCTTTATTTTTAACATCATTCATACTCAGAGAATGGAGAATTTAAAATCATACCTGAAATAATGTGTTTTAATACATGAGGATGCATCTTTTCACCTTTTCAACTCTGAAAATGCACAATGACAATAGTGCTCGCCATTTTCAGTGTGTGAACTCCACTCACCACCTTTACTAAAAATCAGTCTTTTGGGCCTAATTGTGTCAAAACTCATGGATCTGTCAATAATATTATTTCCCAGCATATTTCAAAAATATAATGTCATATAAAGTTATCAGACTGGATTAAAGTCACCATTATAATCAGAATAGTTGTTGTTAAACAAAAAGTATTTTGCCTTTGATGTTTGGTCTGTGGATTTAGAAGTCTTTTAAATATTAGCTTGATGGGATAACTTCTATAAGATTAGTCCCAGCAAACTGATATCTGATTTCCCTCCATACCCTTGATGTATCACTCCAAATAAAACTCTAGATCAAACTGAAGATTTTTGGAGCAGTTTAAAATGCTTTATATATCTGATATTTAGATAACTAAAAATTCACATATTCTATACATCAGCCTCAGTATTTTGTCTATGCCTTACATAGTTTATATAATGGCCAGATAGGTGACCAATGAAATCCTGGTATATGCCCATAACATACCCAGAAATTCAACATTAGTGACATTCCACTTAAACTGGTGAAGAATAGATAGCAACTGGATGGTTCATAAAACTAATGAAGGGTAACTACAAAAAACAAAAAGAGCAAGAAGTAATATGATACATTTGTTAGGTGAACTAAAAGAATGTAGGGGCCCCTAGAATGCTTCAGGAGTCAGTAGTTCTACATAAAATGGAGTATCAGAGGTGATACAGTTTTGTTTGTAGGGACTATGTATGTCAAGAAGCAAGGACAGATCCATAAACTAGAAAACAATAACAACAACCACTGCACATTGGGCTAACAGGGCAGAGCTTTCCATAACCACAGAAAATGGGACAGTGCTATTGGCAGTTAGTGTCTAGGGCTAAATGCTTTCAGTATGCATGAAAAGGACAGGGAACATGAAGCAAGCAAATGAAAACAGTTAATATTACAGTATAAAAATATTTAGTAAACGCTAATGTTCTTCTGCCTAGACTTTGCCATTAAAGACTTCATGAAAGAACAGGTAAATATTGAAACTTGAAAGAGAGGTGAGTCACAGCTCTACAAGTGGAGGAAAGACATTAGTTTTCCAAGCATTAGAAGGATGCGAAAATGTTATTCTTCCTATCTTAGCAATTCAGCTGAGTCCTCAAAGCTGAGAAAAATGAGTCCAAGTATCCCCACCAGAAAGGGAGTTCCTAGATTGCATATGCAGTTCTTCGAAAGAGGTGGTCAGAAACTGGGTTTATGAGTGTTGACTCATCATCCTCCTTTTGGCTTGATGGTTGATGAGGCGAGCTGGGATAGAGATGGCATTTCTTCATTGACAGGTTGGATGTAATGCTATGGCATTCTCCCTCTCATTAAGTCAGTTGAGGAGGACTTTCAAATTGACTGGGCATGCTTAATTTGGGTCCCGTAGATTTTGAGGTTATGGTTGTTGGAACCTGATCCATGCATATGGAAGTGTAAACGTCAGTGCCTGGAAGCTGGGCAGGGTTACCTATGACAGTGCAGCCAAGAGTACTACTTCAGGAAGAGCCTACACTTTCAGAGATTGGTGAGGCAAAAAGGTGCATTTTTGTCAGAAGCTTGATGAGGACTCTAAGAAGGTAGTCAGGCTTTGGTCTTCTTGAAGGTGGCACCCAGCAGGAGTCTTTGGGTGGACCATCTTTAAGGGTCAGGTGCTCTAAAAGGGAAAACAATCCAATTTAAAAATGGGCTAAAATCTTCAAAAGACATTTCTCCAAAGATGAAATACAAATGGTGAAAAAGCACATGAAAAAATATTCAATATCACTAGCCATAAGAGAAAAGCAAATCAAAACTGCAGTGAGATAACATCTCACACCTCACAAAATGGCCATTATTTTTTTAAAAAACAGAAAACACCAAGTACTGAAAAGGATGGGGTAGCAGTTTGACATAGTTATGAATTCCAAAAATAGATATTGGATTATGTTTGTAAACTGGTCTGAACCTGGATGTGATTAAGTTATGATTAGGGTTTTGATTGGGCCACATCATTAGGGTATTGAGATAAAAGATAAAAGGCAAGGCAAAGGACAGAGTTGAGTGTTTTTGATGTTGGAGTTTAATGCTGAAGTCTTAAACTGGAGTCCCAGGAAGTAGGCACACAGAGGAAAGAGAAGCAAGCCCTGAGAAGAAAGGACCTGAGCCAAGAGAATACAGAGGAGTAGAGATGGCTCCTTAGACACGGCAGAAACCCCAGCGAGAGAGACAGAGTCTTTCACCTGGTTGTTTACAGCTGACCTTGTGGAGAGAGGCAAAGTCTAGAGAGGTAGGTTCAGAGTCTACAGCTACCATTGTGGTTTAAACAAAGGAGCTGAGCCCAGAGGAACCCAGGAAGACTGAACCCTCGTAGACATTGGCAGCCATCTTGCTCCAACTTGTGAAAATAGACTTTGGTGAGGGAAGTAACTTATGTTTTATGGCCTGGTAACTGAAGCTCTTACCCCAAATGAATACCCTTTATAAAAACCAACCAATTTCTGGTATTTTGCACCAGCACCCCTTTGGCTGACTAAAACAGATGGGAAGAAATAAGAATACTTTCTCACTATTGGTGGGAATGTAGAATGGTGCAGCCAAGACAGTTTGGCAGTTCCTCAGGAAACTAAATATAGAACTGCCATATGATCTGGCAAACCCTCTAGGAACATATCCAGAAGAACTGAAAACAGTGATGTGAACAGCCATTTGTACACTGGTGTTCATAGCAGCATTATTCACAATTGCCAAAACATGGAAACTACCCAAGTGTCTATCTATCGATGAATGGATAAACAAAATGTGGTATATACATATGATGGAATACTATGCTGCTGTAAGAAGAAATGGAATTGGAACACATATGATAACACAGGTGAACCTTGAAGACATTATGCTAAGTGAGGTAAGCTAGACACAAAAGAACAAATATTGTGTGGTTGCACTACTATGAACTAAATACGAAAAATTTGGAGTTAAAACCTGGAGTATAGGTTACTAGAAGATAGCATGAGGGCTGAGAAGGGATACTGATGCTTAATGTACGTAGAATTTGTAATTAGCTTGACTGTGAAAGTGTGGCAATAGAGTTAATGGTAACACGTTATAGTGAGTGTAACATGGCTGGTTTATAGATGGGATTGTGACTGAAAGGGCAGTTAAGGGACATAAATGTCAATTGAAAGAAAGTAGAGAATAGTCTAGGGACTGAATAACAGTGAACCCAGAGGTGCATGAGGATTGTAGTTAATCATACAAATACAAAAATATTCTCCTATGAACTAGAGCAAATGTATGTCACTATTACAAGGTGGTAAGAATATAGTGTGCATGAGAAAATAAAATGAATGTAACTTATGGACTATAGTTAACAGCAATATTATAATATTCTTGCAGCAATGTCAAAGAAGGTACTATATTAACAGTAAGGGTCAATTATAAGGTGTATGGGATTTTTTCTTTTGGAGTAAGAAAAATGTTCAGAAATTTACAGAGGTGGTGACTGACTAACTCTGTGATGAAAGTGAAAGCCACTGAACGTATACTTTGGATAGATTGTACAAGGCATAGGACTGTATAACACAGTGAATTATGTGGTAGAAGATGGACTGTGATTAACTGTACAAATATGAGAGTGTTCTCTCATGAACTGTAAAAAATGGACAATACTAATACAAGGTGTTAATGCTAGGGAGGTGTATGGAAAAAATATACCAAATGTAAATGATGGACCATCATGAGTTGGTAAAGGTCTGATGATGTTCTCTCATAATCTGTAACATATTCCACATCAATGCAGCATGTTGGTGAAGGGTGATGTATGGGAATTCTGCTCATTGTGCATGATTTTTTATAAGCTCACAAATCCTCTAATAAAATATATATTTAAAAAAGAAGACAAAAGAGGATGACAAATTGAAGAACCAAGGACCCTATTTGAGGATGACACCCTACGTGGCTCTCATCCATCATTACCATGTACACATGGGGCCAAGTGTGGCCAGATCTTCAATTTCCAAATGGCCTTTGAGAAATGGAATGGTGAGTGTGTCTGTGAAATCTCTCCATTTTAAATGTTTGTAATCAATCTTTTAAAAATATTTTTAACATCATGCAAGTCAAATAAATTTTACCTGAGGGTCATATTAGCAGGTACTCAGAAAGAGAGAAAGCCAACATGTGGGCATCAAAATTCACAGGATACTAATATTAGTTTATAAATATGCCAGTCCATGAAACTCGTTTCTCCTTTACTTCTTCCTTTCCCCTACTCCAGCCTGAGGGATTAAGGGGATCAATTTCCCAATTATGAATTGATAAAAAGGACTAGAAAAGTCTGGGTGAGGGAGTAGTAATGAAATTGACTACACTCCCTACTCATATACAGAATCTGAGTCTGTTGTCAAGCCTGAGTTGAGAGAAAAGAGATGATTTCAAGTGAATGAGTGATTACATTAAACTGGTCTGATCTTTGAAACACCAGAAACCATTGTAAAGGCAGAGAGGAAGAAATATCTTAGAGAAATTGTTTAAAGTGGCATTGGTGAAAAGGGAATTTGTTTTCTGTCCACAACTCCACCAGGACCAACCTATGCAATAAACCAGATACATATACCGAAAGTGTTTCTCACCAATACAATTAAAACTTTTTGTTGTTGTTGTTATTGTGGGCTCCTCTAGGTAGAAAGAACAAGCTCTACCTTATGTGGTAATCTTTTAAACTATTAATTATTCCTCCCTCTTCCTAATGCTAAGGGGATAGACCCTAGCTATTGTTGGTTACTCCACCAATGGTGGAGGCCAGTGGTGAGGTCTGTTTGGAATATCCAGGAGCAAAGGGAGGTCCCGGAAAGAGAAATTTGGACCTCAAGGTTAAACTCAAGGTCTCAGCAAGATCTTGCAGCCATGTTGTCTGTCAGCCATATTGTCTTTCAGCCATGTTGTGGCTCATCTTCTCTGTTTCCCTATACTAACCAGCCTCAACTTCCCCCTCAGAGAGTTCACGCCCTTATTTTTAAGGGGTTGCTGAGGGGCGATGATCATTCTTCTGTATTTACTTTCTGCTGGCTAGAACAGTAGTGCCTGCCTGACAGGGCCTAAACCTCTCATGATATTCTATTGAGGTTGAGGGAAGATGGTCCGATGCTGTGACTGGAACTAGCTGAAATCCCTGCATTACTATTATCTTGTTTTAGAAGGCATTGATTCTGGAAGAAATAAACTTTGTTAGAATTTTGAAGATCCATGGACCCACTAAAAGGATAAAAAAGATGGTGGTAAGTGGGCCCAAAAAGGGGGCCACTATGATGTGCTTAACCATGAGAGTGAGAAAGGCCAGATGCCTTCAGAGGCTGCATCCCCCTGAAGTTGGTGGATTTAATCTTGCAGGTTTTGAATGCTGTCTAGGACTATTCCAAGGCGATTTATATAAAAATAGCATTTTTTTCTTGAGAAATAGTCATGTCCTGCCTCTCCCCTTTCCTTCCTGCCCCCGTAATTCTAACTTGTTTGGCATAAAGAGCCTGTAAAAATGCATATAGGATATTGTCAAATACAAGCTGAGGAGCTCCATTCAAATTAAATTTCTGCTCAGAGTATGGGGCCATTGTTCCTTGAAGCCCTTCCACAGTTCCTAATGGCTGTGTGAAAAACGTGGGAGTCAAGGGTAGTACTCAGACGACCTGACTACTGGTGCGTTCCTACAGCTGTTTATGAGTGGTAAACATCTAATTCTTGGTGTTTATGTCCCAGATTTGCCAGTTGCCAGTGATAACATCGAGAATATAAACTCCTCATGAAACAGGGAACTTCATATTGTTTGTCTCTCTATTCCTAGTGCCAAGAAGAGTACCTGGCACATAGGAGATAATGGATATTGAATGAATGCCTCTCTTGCCCAGCTCATAGGAATACTGCAAAGATCAGATTAGATGGTAGATATGACAACATGTTTTAAGCACTGTACCAAAGCCAGAGGTATGCAAAAAGTATCATTACATGGGATGGAGATGCTTTGAAATATCCAAATATCATCTTTTCCTTACACATTTAGTGTATCTTATTATTTTCCTACAATGTATTCAACATCTAATGTTTTAAGTTTTTTGTTTTGCCATGTTCATTCCAGTCGGTCTTGAGTACTGCCCATAAGTGAATGGGTCTTGAAAGGAACCAAGGGGTTAAAAAAAGAATTTTTGAAACCAAATGGTTTCTCTAAGAATAAAATATAAGAGATTTGGAGATTATTTTCATGCTACAAAATGAAGAAAGGTGCCAGAAGACTTGATTTTTATGGGTATCTAAAAATGATGGTGACAATAATATAATTCTAGATCAGTGGACTGGCAGACTAGCATAATATACAAGGAAGCACAGATGCTGGAGCTTCATTGATCACTGAAATGCCACCTGCTAAAATGCCAGAGGGAAGACATAATTAAAATTATGTAATCCGAGGAAGAGCTTTTTTCCCCAATTTGAAACTTTCAGAAGTGTTCTCTATCGTAATAAATGTGTGTGTTCATGTGTGTGGTGGTTTCCTAAAAAGATGAAGCAAAATGAGTTTGCAAACAATATTTAGATTGAGACAAGTCTGTAAATCCTAGGGCCCTCTCATTCCCTGCTCATTTTTCTGTAGATGACAAGAAGAATATATATTTTTGTAATAGTCATTCCCTCTTACCGCCAAGGGGTTGTTGTGAGGGATTGTGGACTTATGGCAATAATAAAAGACTTACATATACTACACCTGATTTCCAACAGCAGACAGACAATGAAATTTTAAAGTATCTTGTTTATGTTCTGTGCCTTGGGGGGAGTATAGGAGGTGGAGGAGAATTCTTTTCCCATGATTTTGCAGCCAACATTTCATTTTAACCAAATGCACACACATATGCCTGCACTTCTTTCCCCAGCTGCTCCTTCTGGTTAATTTGTTTACTTCTACAAGCTACATCTTGCCAGTGGTTTTATCAGCTTTTCTTACTGCTATAAATCTGCCCCATTACCTAATATTTGGCAGTAAATAATTTGTATTTGTGACTGTAAACAGTGCTGGCAACCTCTCTAGATGGTAGGCACTTGACAAAGCCCGCAGTCTTTATTTGTCCTCAGCAGATAGCATTCTGCTGTTTTTTTCTTGTATTGAGTGCAAATCCAAAAAAATGTAAACTTGATGCATTCTTTTGGCAGTTGCCATTTCCCATTTTAAAGTAACTTTGAAGGGTACAACTGCTTTGGCTGTTATTTTGTAGCTCATATTTTTTCCCCTATTTTTCATAAAAGTACTGCAGTTATAAGTTGCATAAAGTAATCAAGAAAATCTGCATGGGTGTAAATGTCCACCATGGAATTTTAAAGAATTCATCTCACCAAAGGAAAAAAGAGATACCTGTTTTAAAAGACGCATACAATCTCCAATATTAATGTGTTTTAAAGGGTTAAGAAAAGCATAATAACATAGTTGAGAAAAATCACTTTCCCATGCATCTGTGGATGATTTATAATTCTCCAGTTGCATGCTGGGTGGACCACTGCCAGACTTCAGTTATCAGTGTTAACTCCTCTGGCAAATTAGTATGGGAATAAGAGAATTGCTATGCTGTACAATCTCTTTTACTTGATATTCAGTGCCAGATTTTCTCAGGTGTTTTTTTTCCCCTTTTCATTCTGCATTTTTGAAAACAAATGTTTATTCATATGTAAGTACCAAAGCCATAATGATTCCATGCATTTGTCCATGATTTATACGCACTAATGTTGTAATTATGAGCACATAGATGCATATGCAGAAACAGAGAACCTCAGAAAAATGTGTCCATTGAATTTAAATGAAATCATGCTTTCTATTTAAAAACTGAACATATTAAATATTATTCTGATATCAAGCATAATATGTCATTCTTTTCTGCTTTGGAGCATATTTTCTTCATTCCATCAGTAACTTATCAAGCAAAACATGTAACCTGTAACCTCTACAGTGACAATCTAGGGATTATTTCCTGTAACTTATTTCTGCATTGAAGATGCAAATCTTAAACCAATAAAATAGAGGTGAAGCAATTTGAGTTACTGTTCAGTGTGATCTCTAATCATTCCTAGGATGATGCATTAGATTCTTTACCTCTATAGTAGGACTCTTTCCTGAAAAATCATATTTATATATATATATACACACACACATATATTTTGCAAAGTATAGCAGTGGGGATGGTTAGCCTATTGTGTCAACTCGGCCAGGTATTTGTGCCCAGTTGTTTGGTAAGGCAAGCACTGGGCTAACTCTAATACAAGGGCATTTATATACTTTAGTCACCATTGACTTTACTGCAGTGGTAAATCATAGATAGCTGGTTATAATTGCATCAGTCAGGGAGATTGCCATCAGCAATGAGTGACACTTAACTCAATCAGTTGAATCCCTTAAAAGGGGAAGTGTTTCCAGCATTGAGAGAAAATTTCCCAACTTGTCTTTGGACAGCCAACATCTCCCAGAACTCGTCAAGAATCTTCATTGGTCTTTCATCAGAGCTCCCGGTTACAGCCTGCCTGCAGAACCTGGACTTATATATCCCCATGGCTGCGTGAGAGACTCTGATAAATCTCTTACTATTGATAGATATCCCTTGTTGATTCTGTTTCCCTAGAGAACCCTGACTAATACAGCTTGGTACCAGGAGTGGTTCTTGAAGAAGAGAGTCTTAAACGTGGGGTGTCTGAGGTGGTTCTGGGAGTTTTGCAATTGTCTTTCTACTCTAATTGGACTCAAAGGTACTGATGACACCCTTTCCAATAAAGAAGAGGCTGCTAACAGTCCATGGTGCGAATTGGCAATTGAGATCTGCAAAATAACATCACTGGATTCCCCTCCTTCCATTCTTGTAAGAAGCAAAGATCTGGGTGAGAGTGTTTTCAACACCTTAACAGAGTTTTGTGGAGTCAAACAGTATAATGATGTTGGCTGGCTCCTTCTAGATACTCTGGATACTGTCACCAAAAAAAGATGAGTTAAAGATTCCAATTTTGAAAGTTAAACACTGAAAGTTTCTATGTGTGCTCTGAAAGAAAATCTTGTCTCCTGTAGCCACAGGCTTGAAATATCTGAGGATCAAACTCAGACCCCCATTGTATGAATAGTGGAATTACAAAGGAAACTAAAATCTCAACCCTACAGGGTTTCTGCAGTTAAAGTGAAGACATTGATTGGAAAAGAGTGGAATCCAGAGAATTGGGATGGAGACATATGGGATGATGATGATATTGATGGCGACATTGGAACCCTGAATTCTGCTGAGACTTTACCAGATAAAGCTGCCATGGCCTGCTCTGTCCAGGCCATATCTTGTCAATCTTGTATCATCCAGCCTCCAACCTGCCCCAGGGAGTCTGAAACAACTTCCAACCCTGAGATAGGTACCAGTCAAACTGAAGCCTGCCCTGCCCAGCCTCCAGCCTGCCCCAGGGAGTCTGGACCTCCTCCCAACCCTGAGGAGCATACCAGCCAAACTCCAGCATGTACTACAGAGCCTTCAGTCTGCCCTGAGGAAACTGCTTTCCAACCCCTGCCTGAAGAGATTAATCGTCTATCACCAGAAGAAAATGCAAGGGAATGCACTGAGGTCAGTAGCTTGTATGGCATTTGTAATCCTTCTCCTTACCCACCCCCACCACCTCTCTTGTCTTTGAGACCTACTACTAGACTAAAATCACAACAAGCCCCCAATCCCCCAAAAGTGAAATACAAAGTGTGACCCATGAGGAAGTAAGGTTTACTCAGAAAGAACTGCATGAGATTTCCAACTTATATAGACAGAAATCAGGGGAATATGTGTGGGAATGGATACCAAGGATATGGGATAATGGTGGAAGAAATATAAAGTTGGATCAGGCTGAATTTATTGATATGGGTCCACTAAGCAGAAAGTTTGGATTCAATGCTGTAGTTCAAGGGGTTCAAAAGGGCTCTAACAGTTTGTTTGGGTGGCTGATTGAAACATGGGCCAAAAGATGGCCAAGCATGTTTGAGGCTGAGATGCCCAATTTGCCCTGTAGAAGAGAGATGCCCAATTTGCCCTGTAGAAGAGAGAATTCAAAGACTTAGGGAGATTGGAATACTTGAAGGGATTTACTATTTGAGAGCTACCCACCCACCCAGGAATGTCCAGAGGACACACCTTTAACCAGGAGTATGAGAAATAAATTTGTAAGACTACATCTACCCTGAAGAGCTCTGTGGTTGCTCTTCTCTGTAGTCCAGATATTACTGTAGGGAGGGCTGTGATGGAATTGGAATCCTTAAACATAATGGGGTGATTGGATGTCAGTCTGGTAAATTCAAGTATTGGCAGTTAATCGCCAAAGTCAAGGAGGGCTTGGCTACCGCAATGAAAGGCAGATTCAAAAAAGCGCTCAAAATAGTCTGCGTCATATAGAGTTATGGCTTTGGCTAATACATCATGGGGTATCTAGCAGTGAAATAGACAGGCAGTCTACTGAATTTCTTCAGGATCTGTATAAATAGAAGAGTTCTGGGCCAAGTGAATGAAACCCTAACTCAAATTACAGATGCAGAGAATCTTGGCCCGTTAATCAATTCCCAGACTTAAGACAGTTTACAGACCCAGAGCCCCTTGAATGAGAAGGAGGCCAGGTCTCCTTGGGGAAGGATCCTTTTAAACTGCCCAAAATTTACTATTAATCTTCCCCCCTACCTTTCCCCAAAGAGATCTATGGCCTTTTACCAGAGTAACAGTGCATTGGGGAAAAGGAAATGATCAGACATTTCAGGGATTATTAGACACTGGCTCAGAAGTGACATTAATTTCAGGATACCCAAAATGTCACTGTGGTCCACCAGTCAGAGTAAAGGCTTATGGAGGTCAGGTGATTAATGGAGTTTTAACTCTGGTCTGTCTCACAGTTGTTTCAGTGGGTTCACAGACCCATTCTGTGGTCTTTTCCCAGTTCCAGAATGCATAATTGGAATATACATACTGTGGAGTGTGGGCTATTATGGTTGAAAAAAGCCAAGTGGAAGCCACTAGAACTGTCCCTACCTAGCAAAGTAGTAAACTAAAAGTAATACCAGATTCCTGGAGGGATTGCAGAAATTAGTGCCACCGTCAAGGATTTGAAGAATGCAGGGGTGGTGATTCCCACCACATCCCCATTTAACTCTTTTTGGCCTGTACAGAAAACAGTTGGATCTTGGATGATGACAGTAGATTATTATAAACTTAACCAGGGGGTGACTGCAACTGTGGCTGCTGTCCCAGATGTGGTGGTGTCATTGCTTGAGCAAATCAACACATCCCCTGGTTCCTGGTATGCAGCTGTTGATTTGGCAAAAGCTTTTTTTTCAATTGCTTTTAGTAAGGGTCACCAGAAACAGTTTGCTTTTAGCTGGCAAGGCCAGCAGTATACCTTCACTGTCCTGCCTCAGGAGTTGACAACCTGTCATAATATTGTCCGCAGGGATCTTGATCATCTCTCCCTCCCACAAGACATTACATTGGTCCATTATATTGATGATGTCATGTTGACAGGACCTAGTGAGCAAGAAGTAGCAAAGACTCTAGACTTATTAGTAAGGAATTTGATTTGCGTGAGAGAATATGGGAGATAAATCCAACTGAAATACAACGTCCTTCCACCTCAGTGAAATTTCTAGGTGTCCAGTGGTCTGGGGCATGTTGAGATATCTCTTCTAAAGTGAAGGATAAACTGTTGCATCTGGCTCCTCCTATGACCAAAAAAGAGGCACAACACTTAGTTGGTCTCTTTGGATTTTGGAGACAACACATTCCTTATTTGGATGTGCTACTCTGACCCATTTACCAAGTGACCAGAAAAGCTGCTAGTTTTGATTGGGGATCAGAACAAAAAGAAGCTCTGCATCAGGTCCAGGCTGCTGTGCAAGCTGCACTACCACTTGGGGCATATGATCCAGCAGATCCAATGGTGCAAATAGAGATGCTGTATGGAGCCTTGGGCAGGCTCCTATAGGAGAATCACAACACAGACCCTTAGGATTTTGGAGCAAAGCCCTGCCATCCTCTGCAGATAATTACTCCCCTTTTGAGAAACAGCTTTTTGCCTGCTACTGGGCCTTAGTAGAGACTGAACTCTTAACCATGGGCCATCAAGTTACCATGAGGTCTGAGTTGCCTATCATGAGCTGGTTATTATCTGACCCACCAAACCATAAAGTTGGGCATGCACAGCAACACTCCATAATAAAGTGGAAGTGGTATAAACAGGATAGGGCTCAAGTGGTCCTGAAGGCATGAGTAAGTTACATGAGGAAGTAACCCAAATGCCCATGGTCACCACACCTACCAGGTTATCTTCTCTTTCCCAACCCACAGCTTTGTCCTCTTGGGGAGTCCTTTACAATCAGTTGACTGAGGAAGAGGAAACTCGGGCCTGGTTTACAGATGGTTATGCATAATATGCAGGTTCCACCTGAAAGTGGACAGCTACAGCACTGCAGTCCCTTTCTGGGACATCCCTGAAAGGCAGTGGTGAGGGCAAATCCTCCCAGTGGGCAGAACTTCGAGCAGGGCATCTGGTTTTTCATTTTGCTTGGAAGAAGAAATGGCCAGAGGTGCGTTTGTACACTGATTCATGGGCTGTTGCCAATGGTTTGGCTGGATGGTCAGGGACTTAGAAGGAACACGATTGGAAAATTGGTTACAAAGAGGTCTGGGAAAGAGATATGTGGATTGACCTTTCTGAGTGGGCAAAGAAATTGACAATTTTTGTGTTCCATGTGAGTGCTAACCAGAGGGTGACTTCAGCATAGGAAGATTTTAATAATCAAGTGGATAAGATGATCAAGTGGATAGCTCTGTGGCTAATGCTCAGCCTCTTTCCCTAGCCACGCCTGTCATTGCCCAGTGGGCTCATGAACAAAGTGGCCATGGAGGTAGGGATGGACGTTATGCATGGGCTCTGCAACATGGACTTCCCCTTACCAAGGCTGACTTGATTACAGCCACTGCTGAGTATCCAGTCTGCCAGCAGCAGAGATCCACATTCAGCCCCTAATATGGCACCATTCCTCAAGGTGAGCAGCCTGATACCTGGTGGCAGGTTGACTACATTGGACCACTTCTACCATGGAAGGGCAGTAATTTGTTTTAACTGGAATTGACACATACTCTGGATATGGGTTCACATTTCCTGCATGCAATGCTTCTTCCAAAATTACTTTCTGTGAACTTACTGAATGTCTTATCTACCAACATGGCATTCCACACAGCATTGCTTCCAATCAAGGAACCCATTTCACAGCACATGTTGTGGTGGGAATGGGCACGTGCTCATGGAATTCACTGGTCTTACCATGTTCCCCATCACCCTGAAGCAGCTCAATTGATAGAATGATGGAATGTCTCCAGGAGGCCGTGTATGCTCTAAATCAGGGTCCACTTTATGGTGCTGTTTCTTCCCATAACCAGTATCCATGGGTCCAGGAATCAAGGGGTGGAAATGGGAGTGGCAATACCCCTAGTGACCCACTAGGAAAATTTTTGCTTCCTGTCCCTGCAACCGCAAACTCTGCTGGTCTGCAGGTTTTAGTCCCAAAAGGAGGAGTGCTGTCACCAGGAAACATAACAATGATTCCATTGAACTGGTCATTAAAACTGCCACCTGGCCACTATGGGCTCCTCTTACCTCTGAATCAACAGTCAAAGAAGGGAATTACTGTACTGACTGGGGTGATTGATCCAGACTATCAAGGGGAAATAGGACTGCATCTACATAATGGGGGTAAAGAAGAGTTTGCCTGGAATAAGGAGATCCTCTAGGGCATCTCCTAGTTCTGCCATGTTCTATGACTAAAGTCAGTGAAAAATTGTAACAAGCGAATCCAAGCAGGACTAATGATGGCCCAGAATCTTCAGGAATCAAAGTTTGGGTCACCCTACCAGGCAAAGAACCACAGATAGCTAAAGTGCTTTCTGAGGGTAATGGAAACATGGAATGGGTAGTTGAAGAAGGTAGTGATAAATATCAACTTCGACCACATGACCAGTTACAGAAACAAGGACTATAATGGTCACCAATCTTTCTTCCTTGTTTCATTATGATGATGATTGTGTATGTACACAAAGCAAATTTCTTTGTCTTCTACCCCAAACTTTCCCTTTATCATATAATAAGTTGTATCTGTTTCATGTCATAATATTTGAGGATGTCAAGTTTGAGAGTGAATATTACCCAGGAACTTGCACCCTATCCTGTATGGAATTAATGTGTTTCTGGTTGTATGCTGGAGAGTTGAACATTGTTAGGTGGAAATATATATATATATATATATATATGCATGTCTGTTATTGTTTTTACGTAGAGACTAAGTATGGTTTAAGGTAATGTATATGATTGTTGAGTTGACAAGGGATGGACTCTTTAATGGTTAGACTATTGTGTCAACTCAGCCAGGTATTTGTGCCCAGTTGTTTGGTAAGGCGCTTAAGCACTGGGCTAACTGTAATACAAGGGCATTTATGTACTTTAGTCACCATTGACTTTACTGCAGTGGTAAATCATAGAAGCTGGTTATAATTGCATCAGTCAGGGAGGTTGCCATCAGCAATGAGTGACACTTAACTCAATCAGTTGAATCCCTTAAAAGGGGAAGTGATTCCAGCATTGAGAGAAAATTTTCCAACTTGTCCTTGGACAACCAACATCTCCCAGAACTCGTCAAGAATCTTCATTGGTCTTTCATCAGAGCTCCTGGTTTTGCAGCCTGCCTGCAGAACCTGGACTTATATATCCCCATGGCTGCGTGAGAGACTCTGATAAATCTCTTACTATTGATAGATATCCCTTATTGATTGTTTCCCTAGAGAACCCTGGCTGATACAAGCAGTGATAGAAATTTTAAGTCTAAAGGGCACACAGGGTTTGCTTATCATTATTTCAGTTTATTAAAGACACTTTTTTAAAAAGATTTATTTATTTATTTCTCTCCCCTTTTCCCCCCACCCCAGTTGTCTGTTCTCTGTGTCTATTTGCTGCGTCGTCTTTGTCTGCTTCTGCTATTGTCAACGGCGCAGGAATCTGTGTTTCTTTTTGTTGCGCCATCTTGTTGTGTCAGTGCTCCGTGTGTGCGGCACCATTCCTGGGCAGGCTGCACTTTCTTTTGCACTGGGCAGCTCTCCTTACATGGGGCTCCCCTACACGGGGGACACCCCTGCATGGCACGGCACTCCTTGTGCGCATAAGTGCTGCGCATGAGCCAGCTCCACACGGGTCAGGGAGGTCCGGGGTTTGAATTGTGGACCTCCCGTGTGGTAGACGGACACCCTAACCACTGGGCCAAGTCCCCTGCCTATTAAAGGCACTTTGAAGTATTGTCTGTTGTATTTACCTTTGTGCTTCCAGTGCCTAGCACACTGGTTGGGATGTAGAACATTCTTAATAATTATTGACTGGTTAGTTGGATGACTGAATGAGAATAATAGTTTAAGTAATCTGAAAAATCTACACAGTTAGGTAGTGAAAAATCCAGGGACACTCATGCACTGCTCCTAAGTATGCACGTTGGCAAAACCTTGTTGCAAAGTGGTATGGACTTACCTAGTCACGTTGTAGATATGCATTGCCTCTGATTCTGCAGTTCCTCTCCGAATTCATATCTAGAGAAATGCATGCTTATGTGCTGCAGAATATATGAACAAAGATGTTTATAGCATCACTGTTTAAAATTTCCCCAAATTATGTTCAGCCTAAAGCTCACCAACAATGGAACGGATAAATAAGTTGTGGTATAGTAATACAATGTAATATAGCAACTAAAGTGAAATAATTAATATTAGATAGATCATTCAATTTTGTGGACATTATATTGAGATAAAAAAAAGAAAAGCATAAAAGAATGCACAAAATATTATTCCATCTATACAAAGCTCATAAATAAGCAAAAGTAAACTGTATTGTTAAGGAAGTTACCCAGGGAGCAACGGTACTAAGATAATAATGAAATAAATAGAAGTTAGGATAGTTGTTATCTTTATAGGAGAGGAAGAGTTGAGACTGGGAAAGGATGCATGCAGTGTGGAGGGATTCTGGATGCCAATAATGTTCTATTTTGTGACCTGATTGATTGACACACTATTGTTCACTTTATAATTATTTATTAAACTCTTTATGGAATTTCAATGTGCTCTTCTTTATTTTTTTATTTATTTCTCTCCCCATCTCCCTTCCCCCTCCCCCCACCACCAATTGTCTGCTCTCTATGTCCATTTGCTGTGTGTTCTCCAGTGACCGCTTCTATCCTTATCAGCGGTACTGGGAATCTGTGTTTCTTTTTGTTGCGCTATCTTGTGTCAGCTCTCCATGTGTGCAGCGCCATTCCTGGGCAGGCTACACTTTCTTTCACTTTGGGTGGCTCTCCTTACAGGGTGCACTCCTTGTGCGTGGGCATCCCCTATGCGGGGCCACCCCTGTGTGGCAGGGCACTCCTTGTGCGCATTAGCGCTGCCCGTGGGCCAACTCCACACGGGTCAAGGAGGCCCGGGGTTTGAACTGCAGACCTCCCATGTGGTGGACGCCCTATCCATTGGGCCAAGTCTGCTTCCCAATGTGCTCTTCTTTAAATAAAATATATTTCACAGTTTAAAAGGTTAAAATAAGTAGATTGTTTGATCCAACTCATATTTACCAGGAATTATTTAAAGGAGTCAGAAAGTATATTGCTCAACAGCAAGAAGCTGTTGCCAAAAAAGTAGCAAAGATCACTAATAATAAATCAATAATAATTTTGTCCTTATCCTGAATACCGTATTTATCAAGTCATCATGTTTACTTTTAATTTTGGGATCACAAAATTTTACTGCCAACAGTCAAGTGGTCCAACTCTTAAAGTCTTTTTCCAAATGAAGCATTTGATACCAAAAGGATTTAGCAAAATAGATAAATCTGAATGCTTAATGGCACAAATGCAGGCCTTTCTGATCAGACATGTCTCTTTCCCTTACCCTGTGACATATTATTCCCACAGTTCTCTCCTGTCAATAAAGTTATGGGAAAAATGCTCAATTCTTCCTTCTAGTTCTGACTTCAGTTTCCTTCTCTTGGAGGCCATGTGGCTATTCATCTTATAATGCTTCTTATTTTTCTAGCTTTCTCCACTCCAGTCTAGCTGCAGTAAGGTGAAGTGGAATGGTACAATGAATTAATAATAATTTCTGATTCTATTACTAATTAATTGTATATAAACTAAATCATTGATGATTTTTGGGTGGGAGGAGTATAGGTGGAGATTTTGGTGACTGATTGATTGATGCAGAAGCTCTTGAACATTAGGGAGACAAGTAGATTAGTGAGAACCTAAGGTTGAAATAAACAGATAGTGTTTAAACCCTAGAACCTACCTTCTTAACAAATATCCACAAGATTCTGATGCTGTGGCCCAAGGGTAAGACAGATTGGGTTTGGTTGATGTGAAACACACTGGGTTGAGGCGCTAACTCCCCATGTACAAAAAATTTCTCAGCCTCTAAGTTATTGAAAATGCTATCAGAAAAAACAAGGGCAAGAGACTTGGAGAAGGGTATAGAAATGAAGATTAATAAGGAGGGTAAATTAAAGGGTAAAATAACAGACAATAGCATGATATGACAACAGAAGGCTGAAGGACAAAATGGATGAAGTTAGTAATGCCTTTAGAGTAATAACATTGAATGTTAATGGCTTAAACTCCCCAATCAAAAGACATAGAGTGATAGAATGGCTAAAAAATATATATGAACCACATATATGCTGTCTACAAGAGACTCATCACGGACATAATGACACAACCAGGTTAAAAGTGAAAGGCTGGAAAAAGAAAATCCATGCAAATAGTAACAAGAAAAAGAGCTGGAGTAGTGAGACTAATATCAGACAAAATAGATTTTAATGCAAAACTGTTATAAAAGATGAAGGAAGTCATTATATATTAATGAAAAGGGCAATTCACGAAGAAGAAATAATTATAATAAATATTTATGCACCTAACCTGAGGGCACCAAGATACATGAGGCACATGTTGGCAAAACTGAATGGAGAAATAAATATCTTTACGATAATAGTTGGAGATTTCAATACACCACTCTCAGTACTGGTTGGAATATCTGGACAGAACATAAATAAAAAAACAGAGCTTAAATAATATGATAAATGAACTAGACCTAACAGACATCTATAGAGCATTGTACCCCAAAACAGCAGTATATAAATTCTTTTCAAGTATTCATGGATCCTTCTCCAGGATAGACCATATACTGGGTCACAAGACAGGTCTCAAAAAACTTAAAAAGATTGAAATTATATAAAACACTCTGATCATAACAAAATGAAGCTGTAAATCAATAATGGATGGAAAAAGGGAAAATTCATAAATGTGTGGAGATTAAACAATATATTCTTAAATAATTAGTGGGTCAAAGAAGGAATAGCAGAAGAATTTAGCAAATATCTTTATGAATGACAATGAGAACACAGCATATCAAAACCTGTGGGATACCACAAAGGCAGTGCTGAGAGGGAAATTTATAGACCCCAATGCTTACATTAAAAAAGAAGTAAGAGCTAAAGTGGAAGATCTAACTGCATACCTGGAGGAATAGAAAAAGAACAGCAAACTTATCCCAAACCAAGCTGAAGGAAAGACATGGTAAAGATTAGAACAGAAAAAAATGAATCAAGAAAAAAAAATTGAATCAACAAAACCAAAAATTGGTTCTTTGAAAAGATCAATAAAATTGAAAAACCCTTAGCTAGACTGACAAAGAAAAAAATCAGAGAAGATGCAAATAAATGAAATCAGAAATGAGAGGTGGGACATTACCACTGACCTTGCAGAAACAGAGAAATCATAAGGTCATACTGTGAGCAACGGTACCAAAAACTAGACAATGCAGGTGAGATGGACAAATTACTAGAAATACACAAACCACTTACACTGAACCTACAAGAAATAGAAAACCTCAACAAACCAATCACAAGTGAAGAGATAAGAACAATCAACAAAATCTCCCAAAATTCAAAGCCTAGGACCAGATAGCTTCACAGGGGAATTCTACCAATCATTCAGAGACAACTTACTACCTATCATGGTGAAGCACTTTCAAAAAATTGAACAGGGATGAACACTACCAAACTCATATATGAAGTCAACATCACCCTAATACCAAAACCAAAATAAAGATACTATGAATAAAGAAAAATAAGCACCAATTACTCTAATGAATAGAGATGCAAAAGTCCTCAACAAACTACCGAAATCCAAAAGCACATTAAATAATTATACATCATTGGAACAGATATAGCCAAGGTAATTGAGTCCTGCTTCTAATGTACAAGGTCCTGGGTTTGATCTCTGGTACCTCCTAAAAACAAAACAAAACAAACAAACAAATGCAAAAATCAACTCTCATTGGGGAGCGGATGTAGCTCAGTGGTTGAGCACTTCCTTCCCATGTATGTGGTCCTGGGTTCAATCCATGGTACCTCCTTAAAAAAAGAAAGAAAGAATTATACCCCATGATCAAGTGGATTTTATCCCATGTATTTAAGAGTGGTTAAACACAAGAAAATCTCTAGTATAGTAAACCACATTGATAAATTGAAGAAGAAAAATCACATGATCCTCTAGATTGATGTAGAAAAGGCATTTGTCAAAATACAGCACTCTTTTCTTGATAAAAAAACACTCCAAAAGATAGGAAATAAAGGAAGCCCTCTCAATATGGTAAAGTGCATATATGAAAAACCCAGAGCTTGCATTGTACTCAACAGTAGAAGATTGAAAGCTTTCCTACTGAGATCGGGAACAAGGCAACTATGCTCACCGTTATCACTGTTATTCAAAATTGTGCTAGAAGTTCTAGTTAGAGCAGTTAGGCTACATAGAGAAATAAAAGGCACCCAAATAGGAAAGGAAGATGTAAAATTTGCACTACTTGCTGATGCTATGATCCTATATCTAGAAAACCCTGAAAAATTCACAACAAAGCTTCTAAAACTAGTAGACAAGTTCAGCAAAATGGCAGGATACAAGATAATATGCAAAAGTCAGTAGCTTTTCTATACACCACTGATGTGCAGTCTGAGGAGGAAATTAGAAAAAAAATTCAATTATAATAATACCTAAAAGAATCATATATTTAAGAATAAACTTGACTAAGGACATAAAGGAGCTGTATTCAGAAAACTGCAAAATATTGCTAAAAAAAAGTGAAGAAAAATAAATGTTCATGGACTCAAAGACAAAATATCACTAAAATGTCAATTCTACTGAAACTGATTTACAGATTCAATACAATTCCAATAAAAATCCCAAAAGCCTTTTTTTTGCAGAAATGAGAAAGCCAATTATCAGATTTATTTGTAAGGGTAACAGGCCCCAAATAGCAAAATAGTTCTTAAAGAAGAAGAATGAAGATGGAGGACACTCACTTCCTGACTTTAAAGCATATTACTTAGCTACAGTGGTTAAAAACAAGCAAACAAACAAACAAACCCCAGCATGGTATTGGCGTAAAAACAGACAGACTGAACAATGGAAACAAACTGAGAATTCAGAAATAGACCCTCACATTTATAGTCAAGTGACTTTTGATAACGTTATTGAGCCCTCGCAGCTGGACCAGATCTCTCTAGTGAACAGATGCTGCTAGGAGAAGTGGATAACCATACCTGAAAGAAAGAATGAGGATCGCTATCTCACACCTTATACAAAAATTAACTCAAAAAATGGATCAAGGACCTAAACATACAAGGGACAACCATTAAACTCCTAGAAGAAAATGTAGGAAAACACCTTCAAGATCTTGTGTTAGGCTGTAGTTTCTTAAACCTTGCACCCAAAGTATGAACAACAAAAGAAAAAATAAATGGGAATTTTCCAAAATTAAACACTTTCGTAAAAGGGTGAAAAGCAGCTGACTCAGTGGTAGAAAATATTTGAAAACCACATATCCAAAAAGGGTTTAATATCTGTGATATTTAAAGATATCATACAACTCCACAATAAAAAAGACAAACTACCTGATTTAAAAATGTGCAAAAATCTTGAAAAGACAGTTATCCAAAGAAGAAATACAAATGTGGAAGAAGTACATGAGAAAATGTTCAACATCACTAGCGATTAGAGAAATGCAAATCAAAACTACAATGAAATATCATTTCACACCTATTAGACTGGCCAGTATCAAAAAGTCAGAAAATTGTAAATGTTGGAGAAGGTGTAGATAGGAATGCTTATTCACTGTTGGTCAGAATGTAGAATGGTACAGCCACTTGGAGGACTGTTTGGCAGGTCTTCAGTAAGTTTAATATAGACTTGCCATGTGACCCAGTAATTCCATTACTAGGTATATACCCAGAGGAACTGAGAGCAGTCATACAGAGCTATTATATGGGTATGACCGTGGTTGAAAGGGTAATTCTAAGGTCAAGTGTATTACTAGAAGGAAAACTAAAAAATATAACTTGGGACTGTATAACATGGTGAAACCTATAATATGATTATGGGTATGTTGCAAATATAAGACTATTTTTACAAAATATAAATTCAAATATACCAGAGAGAAGGGAATAGAATAGCAGCTATGGGCAGGGTAAGCATAGAGAGATTAAGAGATGATGAGTTTTGTTTGTTTTTTGTTTATTATTATTATTACTGGAATAATGAAAATGCTCTAAAAATGATTGAAGTGATGAATGCACAACTATATGATTGTACTGAATACCTTTGACTGTACTCTTTGGATGGATGAATGTTTTATTACTATGTATCAATAAAATTGATTTGTTAAAAAGAAGTATAATATGACACTGTAAATGTTAACAATATTTATAAAAGATACATACCATGAAAACTACAAACATAAATGTCATTTTCCACGGAATTACTTCCTCTACAGTTTTTATAAATAAAGGAATAAGAAAGTTTAGGCCTAAGAATTTTAGCTACTTTAGATGTTTTACATAGCCTTTATATAGCATTATTTCTTTAATTTATCCATTCAATTAAATATTAAAATGACCCAATCAACTCTGCCTAAAAGCCTATTTTTTTCCAAACCTTTTTTTTACATAAACAATAAATGTATAGTAGAAGTTGTGAACTTACAAAGCAAACATATATAACATCATACAGAGGTCCCATACATCAACCCACCACCAACACCTTGCATTGTTAGGAGACATTTGTTACGCATTATGAAAGAATATCATCAAAATCATACTACTAACTATAGTCCTTACCTTACATTTGGTGTATTTTCCCCCTAACCTACCCTATTATTATTTTTAAAATATTTTTATGACAGAAGTTATAAATTTACAAAACAATCATGCACATGTGCAGGATTCCCACACAACACCCCTCTATCAACACACCACACTGTGCTGGCACATTTGTTACAGATTATGAGGTTATAATATCAGATTATTACCAGGTCCATAGCATACATTTGGCACACTTTTTCCATACTCTCACATTATCAATGCAGTACATCTTGGCATAGATGCATGAATATTACATTATTGCTGTTAATCACAGTCCATAGGTGATTCCAGTTGTATGTTTCCCTTGCTTCTCCACATTCCCACCACCCTGCAATAGTGATATATATCTGCTCTAGTTCACAAAGGACACTCTTGCATCTGTACCTTCAACTACAATTCTTATCCACTTCTGGGTTTACTGTGTTATTCAGTCCCTAAATTATTCTCTAGCTTTCAATTGGCATTTACATTCCTAGACTACAATTTTCAGCCACAATCCCATTTATAAACAACCTGTTACTCAGTATAATGTGTTACTATCAACTCTAGACATTTCCACACATTTACAATAAAATTAATTAAAACTTCTACATACAATAAATGTCAGTAGTCCATCTCAGTCCTCCTCTTATCTCCTGTAAGAATCTACCACCTACCACCAGGTCTTGAAGATATTTTCCTACATTTTCTTCTAGAAGCTCTATGGTTCTTTTATATTTAGGTTTTTGATCCATTTTGGATAAGGTGTGAGATAGTGGTCCTCTTTTCTTCTTTTAGCTATGGATATCCTGTTTTCCCAGCACCATTTGTTGAGTGGACTGTTCTGCCTGAGTCAGGTGAGTTTGACAGGCTTGTTAAAATTCTCTTGACACTAGATGTGATGGTCTGTTTCTGTACCATCAGTTTGATTCCATTGCTCTATGTGGCTGTCTTTGTGCCAGTATCATGCTGTTTTTACCACTGTAGGTAGGTAATATGATTTAAAATTTGGAATTGAGAGTCCTCCAACTTTGCTTTTCCTTTTTAAGATGTTTCTAGCTATTCAGGACCCCTTACCCTTCCAAATAAATTTGATAATCTTGCTTTCCATTTATTTTTAAAATGCTGGTGGAATTTAAATCAGGAATGCACTGAATCTGTATATCAATATGAGCAAAATTGACATCTTAATCATATATAGTCTTCCAATCCATGAGCATGGAATATTCTTCCAATTTTTAGGTCTTTTAAAAATTTCTTTTAACAATGTGTTGTAGTTTTCTGAATACAAAGCTTACATCATTGGTTAAGTTTACTCCGAAATATTTGGGTTTTATCTGTCATATTTTATTTTCACCACTCTTTTGAGACTCTCAGTTGCTTTTACTGCTTTTACTGACATAATCTTCATTTCTAGACTCTCTTCAAAGACTCTCTCTTGTGTTTTTTTCTCTTCAGGCTGTAGCAAACCTTTTAGTATTTCCTGCAAACCTGGTCTCTCAGTTATAAACTCTCTTGGTTTCTGTTTATCTTTGAATATTCTAAACACACCCTCATTTTTGAAAGACAGTCTTGCCTAATGTAAGATTCTCAACTGGAATTTTTTCCCTTGCAGTATCTTAAATATAGCATTACACTGTCTTTTTGCCTTCATGGTTTCTGATGAGAAACTGGCAATCAATCTTATTGGGTATCCCTTATATGTTATGCATTGCTTTTCTCTAGCTGCTCTCAGAATTTTCTCTTTCTCATTGGCATTTGACATTTTGATTAGTATGTGTCTCAGAGTTGGTCTATTCAGATTTATTCAGATGGGAATTTGTTATGTTTCTTGGGCATGGATATCTATGTCCTTCAATAGGGTTGGGAAATTTTCTACCATTATTTCTTCAAATATTTCTTCTGCCCCTCTTCCCTTCTCTTCTCATTCCTGGGCACCCATGGCATGTATGTTTGCATGTTTCTTACTGTTGTTTAATTCCCTGAGACCTTGTTCAATTTTTTTCCATTCTTTTCTCCATCTATTCTTTTGTATGTTCACTTTCAGAGGCCATTTCTTCAAGCTCACTAATCCTTTCTTCTGCCTCCTCAAATCTGCTATTACATGATTCCAGTGTATTTTTAATTTTATTTATTGCACCTTTCATTTCCATAAGATCTGACATTTTTCTATGTATGCTTTCAAATTCTTCTTTGTGCATATCCAATCCAGTGTCTTCTTAATATCCTTAATCTCTTTAGCCATCTCATTGAATTCGTTAAGTAGATTTGTTTAAACATCTATGATTAGTTGTCTCAAATCCTTTATGTCATCTGGAGGCTTATCTTTTTCCTTTAACTGAGCCATATCTTCCTTTTTCTTTGTGTGGATTGTAATTTTTTGTTGGTGTCTTGGCATCTGGCTTATTAGAGTATTTATTCTGGGTGCAATTTCTCTCTTTAATTTAGGGCTTTCTTAACTTTTCTCTCTTGCTGGTTGTGTAGGAGGAGCCAAGGATGTAGCTGTTCTGTAAACTATAGAAGTTCAAGCTGCCCTCATTTCCCCAGGGACAATGAAGTATCTCCCAACTTTCTCCTTTGCCAGCAGTAGAGACAGAGCCACTGCTGTGTGTAATAATCCAAGTCATGCAGACCTAGAATGTAGTTGCCCAGAGGGACTGATGAAGCTTCAAGCCCCTTACTATTGGTGTAGGCAGCAATCTATGTCCTGCAGTTCCAAAATGACTGCAATTGCCCTGGTAGACTTCTGATTATTCAGTCTGCCTGCTGAAAGTACCTACAGTTACCCACAGAGGCTGGTGCAGGGCTTGACAGCTTCGTTCCTGCTAGAGCTGGTACTGAAGCCTGGGTAAGGCTGCAGTCTGATCTAGGTGAAAGAAATCGGTCCCTGCTGTCGTCAGTGTGATTTTCAGTCAGACCGTCTTCCCCTTGTGTGGGAGGTGGAGTCAAATGGCAGCTACTAGCCTCTCTCAGACTTGGACAGGTTCAAACTTTAGCTGTTCTTAGGGTTATAGTTTAGTCCGCTGAATTTGCTAACCAGTAGCTGAAGTTGGTGCCAATTGTCTCTTCCTCACCCATTTTTTGGGAAGTGGAGCATCCAATTCCAGCAGCAGAATAGCTCTGGAGGTAGCTTGTGCTGCCAGTGGAGGATGGGCATTGACCTCCCGGGTGTTCCAATAATTTTTAAAAACTGGAAATCAGCATCCAATATTCTCTTAGTGCTGTGATGACAATGGATCTCAAATTTCTTTGAAAAGTGAATCTGGGTACAGGTAAGAGGACAGTATCATGGAAACTACATTTTCCGATCCCACTTTCCCACTGAGAGAACAAGTAGCAAAGGCAGTCTACCTCAGAGGAACATTCTGAGATTGAACGAATGAGAAAAACAGATTTTGTTTTGTCCCTGAAATCTCTTAAATTTGTAGCATTGCATCCTGACAATTGGCTCTTCCTATTTTAGGGAAGTGATACAGATTTTAGGCTTACCATCTCAGGATTATACTGGAAGTGGAATTGTGAAGGCACTAAGAAGAGTTATAATCAGCTTGCAGTTAAGTATTTTTTCACACTTAGGAAACCAATGATTATGTGATTAATAGTAAAATGTGAATTAACTTAAAACATGATTGTAATCATTATTGCCCAATTCCCTATGTTTTATACCCAGTCTTTAAAATTTTTTAAATTTACAAATGAAATGGTACTCGAAGATCATGTTTTAAAATTCAGAATAGAGAACTGAAAAATACATACTCACCAAGAATTTAGACTAATAAAATACCTTACATCAAAGTATTGGTTGTTCCTGACAAGTACATTAAGATGTATAATATATTTAGCATGAAAGTAACTTCAGGGTACTCAATAGCAACATTATTTAAATATCATTTAAAGATTTAAAGATGATACTTCACACCTTCAACACATCACTCTAACTCCAAATTTTTCCATTCATATTGCTTTTTTTTACATGTTTTATTGGTTTTTGTATTTATTTGTGATTAACTTGATTTATATTATGCCTGGATGCAAAGAAAACTTGAAGCAACTTACATATGTGTAGAGAGAATGACTCTCCATTTGCAAGCTCAGACTTACAAAAATGTAACTCTTTTAAAAAGTATATTCTATGATTTAACCAAATATCTGACCCTGAAACCCCAGGAGCTGGCATAAAAATGTACTGCTATTCTTTTCAGAAACTTAGTCTCATGACCCCTCAGCTCCCCACTTCATCTGTCCTGGTAGGCTGCCTAAGGTCCACCTACCTAAACACTTCGTCTCGCCTCTCCCCTGTGGAGGAGAAAGTTCCAAATGACCCAGCAATCCCATTTTTAGGAATATACCCAAAAGATTTTAAAGCAGGGATGCAAACAAATATTGCACACCTGTTTACATAGCCAAAATATGTAATCAAGCCAAGTGTCCATTAACCAGTGAATTTGGATACACAAAATGTGGTATACACAAACAATAAAATATTATTTGGCCAAATAAAGGAATTAGGTTCTGATACATGTGACAACCTGGATGAACCCTGAAGACAGCATGTTGAATGAAATAAGACAGAAACACAAGGACAAATATTGTGTGGTTACACTGATATGAAATAGAGTAAACAAGTTCATAGTGTCAGAAACTAGTTTACAAGTTATCAGGGGTTGAAGAAGGGGTCCTGACTGGGGAGTTAATGCTTAATTGGTACAGAATGTCTTTTGGGGGTGATGGGAAAATTTTGGTAACTGATGATGGTGATAGTAGCACAATATTGTGAAGGTAATTAACTACTGAATTACAAATCTGAATGTGAATAAAAGGGGAAATTTTAGTTGTGAACATGTTACAAAAATAATTTTTTAAAAAGCTAATAGGGTAACAAGATGGAATAAAATGGAAGAAATAAAACTAAAGCATATCCATAATTTAAAATGTGAAAACATCAAGCTTTCTGAGTGGGCTCTTTTGAAACCACTCTCATTATACCTGAAGTGAGAGGAAAAGTCCCCTTCCACGTCTCAAGGAATATGTGAGGAAATGCAAGCATCCCAACAACTTTTTACAAAGACATTTTCTCTCCCTTCTACAATTATATTTTCCATCCTCTTTTATAGGTGGTCAGCCAGCTAGAAGTTGAAACCTTCCTTTATAAGGTTTAGTTTCGAAACCTTAATTTTAAAATGGGAGCATTTATCACCTATTGTTTTAACCTCAATAGAAAGAGACATTATGGCCTTTTTTTTGTTTGTTTCCACTGCGCTTATTACTAATATAAAAAATGTTACAAAGAAAAAAAAAGTCTCATTCTCAGTTCTCCATTGCTCTCATCCCTCCTTCTTGTCCACATAACTCCTGACTCATTTCCTCAGGGTCAGTTCAAAATCAAATCTGTTCACTGCTGTTACAACAGAAAGCAACCAGTGGCAGAGATGTAGGGAAAGGGAGTGGGGAGAGAAGAACAATACTGCCCAGATTCCACCCAAAGATAGGCCAGGTGGAGATTCTCAAGACTGATTTCAAACAAAAGTGCCAGTGGCCTCACAATGTACACAGTCTAACTAAAATGGGTTGGAGAGGAGATAGGGTAGGTCTATCAGAAGCTTTATAAGATGTCTCATGGGCCTGCTTCAGACCCAAAATAACTGACACTGCAAGAAAGGGGAGGAAAGGGAGGCAGTCTTTGGAAGGCTTCACAATTCTCCAGTGTTGGGAGGTGGGGAAAGTCTAAAGGGCATCGGTGTTGTACCTCTTCTATTGCCCATTTTAATACCCTGCTACACAAGGAGCTGGTACTGTGGACAATGGGTCAACTCTAGCAGACTTATTTTCCAGTACCTATTATAGTTGTTTTTCCTAGGTGAATGCATCCCCAAAATATTTGGCAGGCTTTCATTACATTTACCTTTTTGAGGATTCCTTTGGGATGGACAGTGATAGTTCTGGATTTAACTCCCACTAGGTGGAGCATTTCCCACACCAAGTGGTTACAGTAAAAAGTTAATGTCCCCTAGGAGGAGTGGGCCTTAGTTTGTGCATTATGATCTTAGAGGGGATAAACTTGGGTCTAAAATGTGAAGTGTTCAGCCACTGTAAGTATATTTGCTAGTGTCTGGCTATCCTATTTCAAGGATAAAATTCTATGCACAATGATTCCAAGACTTCTTGTTTGAATTATGTTCAGGCTAAGCTGGCTGTGTGGGCAGAGAATTTTGCTGGAAGCAACAAACACAAGTGTGACATTAGGATCTGATTCCTTCTGCATTTTGGGGAGTAAAAACTGATTGAGATTAGCTCTAAAATTTACGTCCCCATTTGGGTATCCCAAATCATCAGGTACATCCTCAAAATCAGCAAGAACTACTCCTCGTGTAAGGCTATTATGTTCTCTGACCTTGAATTGAGAGACTACACCTTATTTCTGAATTCACTATCCAAGTAAAATCTTGGCAGCTTGCAGACCTGGTCCATCTTTAATAAAATCTTTTGTTCTTCCTCTTTATCACTTCAAGTGTTGGTAACGATGGAGAATTTCCTAGCACTGCTTATTTGTCAGCAAGGGCCAAAGTCAACCATTCCTTCTTGAAGAATGTATTATGCCCTCGTTGAGTCCAGGCTTGCTTCGCTCTCATGGGAAACAGTTTCCATCACATGAACTGCAGACATTTATATCTCCTTTACCTTTTTACTGAGCATACCATTCTTTTTTTACTTGTTAGAGTTTTGTTTTACTTTATTTTGTTAGGCATCAACAAAATTACCTTTAAAGACCCATAAATCATAACATTTGAGGCTTTAAATCCATGAGTGTGAAACTGAATATATATGCATTTTCTGAATACTGATTTACCTGAGTACAAAAGCCAAGGTTTTATTTATAGCTCTTCATGCCTTATAGATATTATTGCACTATTTTTCCCTCTCATTCTGTGCTGTAGGTTAATTAAAAGTCTGATGCAAGTATGATTCTTGTGCCTATTAAAATAACACCTTATTGAACTATCTGTACATTTTTTTTTCTTTTTTTTTTTTATTGACTTTGTAATAATATTACATCAAAAATATATATGTGAGGTCCCATTCAACCCCGCTCCCCCACCCCCCCTCTCCCCCCCCCAACAACTATCTGTACATTTTAATGGCCTTTTTCCTTTATTTCTTGGGTTTTTATTTTAACTTAGTTATGCCCATGTCCAGGCATTTTCTTTTTTCAATAATGTTTTATTATTTTTTCTTTGTTCATTTATTCCTCTCTGTTAACTCTGTTACCTCCTTCTAGAATATAATTTTTCTAGTTTGAATTCTTAAATGGATCCTCCAAATCTCAGCTTTTCTTTCATAATTTTGTTCTTTCCCTTTACACTGTGATCTGAAAAAATTTGTTTCAAATTTCCAAATCACCGACTTGTTCTTTTTGTTTCACATTTTTATCTATTTTTCCCCCTCCAACCATGTACATTATTCTTTTGATCCTTTCCATTGAGCTTTTAAAATTATCAATCATGTTTAATTTTTGAGACTTCTAATTAAACCTGATTATTTGTTAATATTCTAAAGGATAGAATCTAGGTTGATCTGTACTGCTTGCTAGACTGGATTTCTTTATCTCTCTAATTGGCCCTCAGGGACAGTGAATCTAGATTCTGATCATAGGGTTCCTGTCTCTCATGTTTGGCAAAATGGATGTTACCAATGTACACATGAATAACTGAACTTCAGGTTCCTAAAGGGATCCAGAAGTTGCCTGGGGAAAGACTCCATTTCTTACTTTGGTACTGGCACCCACAGTTTGAATATCTGAAGGAATATTGTTTATGTTAGAGGGTTGTTTTGTTTAGCTGGAGAAAACTCTGGAGCCAGCAGTTCTGAGAGCACAGGATTTAGAGAGTTTTTTGCAGTCTTTTGATTAATGTGCCCACTGATTGCCCACCTTTCAGTCTTGCTCCCAGTTCTTGCTGTATCAGTTCTTGCTGCCTCAGGTATTGTGTTTGTCACAAGGGTCTTCTGGAGACCTCAGTTTTTGGCAGCCCTATCTTTCACGTGTGTAGTATTATGAGCAATTTTGCAGAATTTTTCCACTAATATCCTATCATACACATTTTGTGTCCTGGGAATTCTTCAAGAATTGATTTGATGACACATTCCCTGTAAGTTATTACTACACTGTATTTATTCTTCTGTTTATATTTTAAAATTGGGGATTTGGAAAGACCAAGCGTGTTCAGATACCCTTCTGATTTTTAATGACCCTGACTATTGGATTTGTATAGAACCTATCTGAATACTAAAAGCAGATACATCTTTTAAAATGTAGTATCTTTAAATATTTACAAAATAATCATTTGTGACCTTTGTGTTTCTGATATCCAGTTCTTTGAACTATTTTACTTGTAAAATAGTTAAAGGTAGATGTTTTTCTATTTATGGCTTTGCTTTTTTTGCTAAATTTTACTGGGAAATACATAGAAAATCTGCCAAAACAACACATTCAGAGGCAGAGATGCTCAGGAAGAATATCAGCTACTTTGCCTTTGCTTCCTTAATTCAAATGAAAATATTCAGTCACGTGCTTTCATCCTACCCTAACAAGGGAGGTTGCCAGTGTGTGTAAGGTGGAGACTCATCCTGCCCTTGGTAACACTAGCAAATAAATGGTAGTGATCCCATCTCATAGCTCCGTCTTGTAATTAACTAAAATAAACACACACAAAAAGATACGTTTTAAGGTTGAAATTCTAATGGGAAAAGGTCTTGACATATTATTCTAAATAGTTTTTCTTTTACCAAGAAATTGTGTGTTGGGAAGTCACATCTGCATAGCTTGTTTCAAATCCTTCTTCAATAGTGGCTCTGTTGTGCTGTGGCACTTCATGTGCCAGGACCGGGGACTCTTACTGATGATCAGGAGTTTTCCACCTTTAACATATTCTCTAAATGATGGGAGGATATTCTCTTCCCTTGCTCTACAAGAAGTTGAATAGCTAGGGACTTGTCATTCTACCAAAAAAGAAAACCAAAATGAAGGAGCACTGCATCATTTCTAAAGTACTTCCTCATATTCCCTGGTCCCAGCCATGCAAACTTCAGAAAGTAAACAACAAATGAATGAATGATTTAGCAGTAATATTGTTTTGAATTTTGATATGAGTTAAAAAGTAAAACTTATTCAGAATATTGTCTCATTCAAATTAATCTCTTCCCTGGATCTCTCATACATTATTCAGATTGCTGTAGTAAAATGACCAATTCCATTTGAATAGTAGATGTTTATTTTCTTCTGTACAGAGCCTCTGCTTGCTACATGAATAACTATAATTCAGTAATAGACTTTTTAAAATGCAAAATCTATTTTTAAAAATGTTTTCCTAATTATTTTTAATAACCACTTTTATTACCATGCTGGTTCTTAAGAGGCTGAATAATAGTATAGGTTCATCAAAGAGAGAATTACTACTACTCTGTGGTATTTTTGGACTAAATGATTATTTTGTAAAAAAAATTTTTATTATGATGGCTACTGTGTCTCTCATTAGTATTCTCAATATTTACTGATGAAAAAAGAGAAAGACATGTTAAAGTACTCACTGTAGAAAGCTTTCTGGCCTTTTAGCAGGAGCTCATCATGTTAACTCTGTTTGGGGCTCAGGAATATAAACTTATAACATAATTCAGATATGTAAGCACAAGAACTAAAAATTGAGAGACATTAAAGAACAGTGCTTCTCAAACTTTGATGTGCACAATAATCTGCTGCAAATCTTGTTCAATTACACATTCTGATTTGGTAAGACGGAGTCTGCCCTAAAATTCTGCTTTTCTACAGAGCTCCCAGATAATGTGAATGCTGCTGATTTAGGGAATGAACCACACTTTGAGAACCAGAAGGCCTGGAAACCAGTCTTCAATTTTGCAAATCCAAAACTTCGATTTTGCCAATTCACATAAATTTGATGAAGAGATAGACATCTGACAACCAAAGAGACAAGAGGCTCATCCATAAGCCCAAGTGACACTTTAATTTATGACAATGGTTCTCAACCTTCAGGGCCATGAGAATCATTTATAGAATGCCAATGCTTAGGCCCAGCCCCAGGGAGTTTTAATTTAATTGGTCTGGAATGGTGCCTGGCATCACAATTTTGAAAGATTCCCAGGGATTCTAATGTGCAGTCATACTAAGAATCAGATTTACATTGAGAAATGTAGTGCCAAATACCCTTGTTAGCTGATAAGCACATTTTATCTCCAGGAGAGTTATCTACGTGGCCAATATGAAGTTGCTGGCTTGCCTGGAAAACGTAGAATCACAAGAGAAGAGATTAAATAATTATGGCGGCTAGTGTAATCAAGACTGGGGTATATGCATTCACATGGGATACCTATGACAGGATGCGGGTATTGAGGCTGGCCCAGTAAGGACCCTCTCCAGTGCATATATTTGTGTATTCTGAGCTTCCACTTTCTACACTAAGGCAGACTATCCCACCCCTCTTATTTTCTTTCATTCTATAGTTTCAACATTACTTTTTATTTTTATTTTTTTAAAGATACATTTATTTTTTATTTCACTTCCCATCCCCCTCCCTGCCCCTGCCTGCCTCCCATTGTCTGCTCTCTTTGTCCATTCACTGTGGGTTCTTCTGTATCCACTTGCATTCTTGTCAGAGGCACCAGGGATCTGTGTCTCTTTTTTGTTGCGTCATCATGCTGTGTCAGCTCTCTGTGTGTGCGGTGCCACTCCTGGGCAGGCTGTGCTTTTTTTGTGTGGGTCGGCTCTCCTTGAGGGGCGTACTCCTTGTGCATGGGGCTCCCCTGCGTGGCCTGACATTCCTTGCACGCATCAGCACTGCACATGGGCCAGCTCATCACATGGGTCAGGAGGCCTTGGATTTGAACCCTGGACCTCCCATGTGGTGGGTGGACACCCTATCAGTTGAGCCAATTCTGCTTCCCATCAACATTATTTTTAAAGAATTATAATTCACTTTGTTCCTGTTTACCTTAATCATCTCTTTCTGGTTCTCTAAAAATCTGCATCTCCTTGACTGAAAGTTGATGTGTCAACATCTCCTTCATTCACCACACTTCATGCCTCAAGGTGGATTTCCTTTACATGTGAAGGATAACACCTGTTATCAGGCGCTTTTTAAAGTTTCTCCCTTAGAGAGCAAACCTTAATTCCTAAATGTTGCATAGCCTTGCTGATTTTATATCTCTAACTCATTTGTTCAATATCAATTAGTTGAATATTGAAATGGAATGTTTATATTTGACTAATTTCACAAGGTTGCTTCAAGAGCTGCAATATTTGAATATAAGTGGAAAAGAGGTCAGAGAGATGATATTTTAGTTTGGGATCATATAATACTATTACACTTTTCTGTTACTTAGGAAAAGGTGTTCAACATAAAGTTGAATTCATATGTCCAAGGCACTTTATTACAAAGGAACTTCAACCTGAAAACCAGACAGGTGGCACTACAATGCTTAACTTGCTTTCTATTTTAAGTAGAAAGCAGTTGACCTCAGTTCTTTTTATTTTTTTTCAGATGAATCCTACTATCATTAAATTCAGTGGAAATTGTAAAACAGATCATTTTGGGAAAAAATGTAAATGAAAAGAGGCAATAATCGGGATTTTTCTTTTCCTTTTTATTTTTTTAAAGACTTATTTATTTATTTCTCTCCCCTTCCACCCACTCCAGTTGTCTGTTCTCTGTGTCTATTTGCTGTGTGTTTTTCTTTGTCTGCTTCTGTTGTTGTCAGCAGCACGGGAATCTGAAAAATGCTGAATTCCCTTAAATCTGAGCTCTAACCAGCACATATATGATGATCTGATTAATGGCAAATAAACCCTACAGTGTAGTGCAGAAAATATTATCTTTTCTATAACTGGTATGTTAGAAAAAAAAGAAATGAATCTTGACCCCTAATTTATGTTATACATATAAGCCAACTGTAGATAAACTCAGATCTTCAGATTTTACTTATGTGATAGGTAAAACAGTAAAACTTTTAGAAGAAAAACATGCTAAAACATCATCATGACCCTGAAATAGGCAAGGATTTTTTTACATAGGAAACAAAAAAGTGCTAATGATGAAGGAATACAAATCGATACATAGGGATGTATTAAGATTAAGATTTTGTTGCATCTAAAGATAATGTAGATTCTCCTGCTTGCAGTTGTAGGCACTCTCAGTTCCCTGGTGTGGTGGTTGACCATCTTCACCTCCATGTTAGCTGACATGGGTTAGTCCAAAGAACTGGAGAGTCAGAGTTGCAACTCAACTGAGGCTCAGGACCCAGCTGGCACATGGCCAGTCCAGAGATTCAAGTCTCCTGAGTATATACCAACCCCAGTGCCAACCACATCTTCAGTAAAAGTGATAGAAGAGGCATGTGTAGAAAGGTCACATCTGAGTCCAACTCCATCACACTCAGGAATACAAATTACAAAGTAGGGCCCACTGATGACACTGAACTCCAGAGCCATCTGTCATGACTGTAGAACCTGTGTGACTCTGTAGCCCTCAGGAACACCAGTGCCTGGGATTGTATCTACTTTGGCTATCTCTGGGATCTGCTGAGGTGTGTGTAGGTGCAACCCCTCTGATGACTTCCTGACTCTTTTTTGAAGACTCCTAGCTGTATAAACTCATTTGTCTTTATCATTTGACCCTTTTATCCATGGTCTTTTTCCAGTTGCATCATCAGTTAGTGATTGATAGTAATCCCTCAGCACCAGGGAGGCTCATCCCCAGGAGTCATGTCCAATCTTGGGGGGATGGTAATGCATTTACATGCTGAGTTTGGCTTAGAGAGTGGACACATTTGAGCAACACGGAGGCTCTCAGGAGGTAACTCTTAGGCACCCTGCAGCTCTAGGCCTGGTTGAAATTTCAGGCACACAGGCTCATAAGCATAGTCATCAGTATCAAGGGCTCATCATTGAACCATCCTTCTTCACTGGTCTTTGCCGTTGCACTTGAGGGATTGTTGCTATTCCATTGGGGAATGTGACAGAGCTCCCCTGGCTAGGAACTCAGCACTCACTCAGTCGTTTGTAACTGTAACTACTATGAAAATACCCAATAAATATCTGAACATTTTTATATACCATTTTTACATGCCTGGAGAACTCCCTGCCTACCATGTGTCCCCCATCAATAACACCCCACACCAGTGTTCCTCCCCTGCCAAAGTTGAACCCCTTTGTGGTCCAAAACTTCTTCAAAAATGCAGCCTAATATATTGCCAAATTCAACTATTAAGAAAATGAAATAGTAATGATAGGTTTAAAGATCAGAAATAAAATACATACTAATTTAGGAAAACTAAAATAAAGTAAAAAGTAAATTGGGGTATTAAAAATGAAAAATATCATAAAACTTTGTTTTTGATATTTTCCCTTTCATCACTGTAATAAGTGTTGCCCTATATGTACAGTGGCAAGGCAGTTTCTTTCATTCCTTCCTCAGTGCCTGTATCCTTTTTTTCCCACCAACCATGTGGAATCTAAGCCCCCTCTCGATATAGAGATGGAGTGGACATCACCATCCCAGGGTCCACAGGATGAAGGAATAAAATATGGAGTAGAGTAGACTTACTGATATTCTATTATAGAACTATTGTGACTAGCAATGGAAGAAATTGTAGCATCTATGTGGAGAAAGTGGCCACGGAGGTTGCTGAGGGCAAAGAAAGGGAAGAAGAAATGTGACGTGGGGGCACTTTCAGGACTTGGAGGTGTTGTAAATGATATTGCAGGGACAGATGCTGGACATTATCTATCCTGCCATAACCCACTGAATGGATTGGGGGAGAGTGTAAACTACAATGTAAGCTATTATCCATGTGGTGCCGCAGTGCTCCAAAATGTATTCACCAAATGCAATGAAAGTGCCACAATGATGAAAGAGGTTGTTGATGTGGGAGGTGTGGGGGGTTCGGGTGTGAGGTATATGGGAACCTCTTATATTTTTTAATGTAACATTTTTTATGATCTATGTATCTTCAAAAAAATACAATTAAAAAAATTAAACAGACAAAAAAGAAAAAAAAATGTAGAGAGAGTGAAAGGGCAAGTGACAGACTGGGAGAAGAGTATATATATATTTGCCTGCATGCTGTAGACTGCCAAGGTGTGGTCTGAAAAATGGAGGTAAATGTAAAGAACTGAGAGGCAAACACATTTAGTTAAAGAGAGAAGACATTTACTTTCTAAGCCATTGGAAGAGAGTCAGATTTCCTGACTGGCTCATTAAATATAAACTAATCAGGTATCTGAATGAAAAAAAAAAAAAAGAAACTCACAAAATTATCAAGGTTGCCAAATTTATGGTCAGTCTGTTTATCATGGGAAAGCAGCTTTTTTTTCTCTCAAATGAATATCATGTCTTTAAAGGTCAAGGACATCTCCAGAAATCAGCATTGCAAAAAGTAAATGGTAACATTGCTTTGTTAGAATATGTAATACTGAAATGTTCATTTGTTTTAGAGGCTTGAATTAGGATGATGCAATTTTTTTGTTTTTTCAGGATGCTAAATATGTGTGCATGTGTGTGTGTGTCCATACACACAGACCCTTTCCTGATTGGTATGTGTACTAGTCAGCCAAAGGGGTACTAATACAAAGTACCAGAACTCTGTTGGCTTTTATAAGGGGTATTTATTGTGGTAGAAGCTTGCAGTCACAAGACCATAAAGAGTTAAGTTACTTCTCTCACCGAAGTCTGTTGCCACATGTTGGAGCAAGGTGGCTGCTGGTCTCTGCTGAGTTCAGCCTTCTTCTTCCCCCTAAGCTTCTTCCTGTCTCAGCTGTTGGCTGGAGTAAGATTCATCTCTCTCCCTGGTCTCATTTCTTTCTGGGCTTTCTCAGCTGTTCAGGACTCTGGTGTTTTCAGCTGCAAACAATCAGGCTTGGCTCTCTCCCTGGGGCTTCAGCATCAAAAACTAAACTCTCTGTGTTCTTCTCCATGTATTTACTTCCCTATCTTTGTTTGAGTATCCTCAAACTGAGTCACCCTAATGAAGTGTTCATATAAAAACCCTAATCTTGGTTTAATAAAGTAAAAGTGAAACCTTTTAATCTAATACAATCTAATATGCCCAGAGGAATGGACCAGTTAACAAACACAATCCTGTATCTATTTTTTGGAGTTCATGAACATTACCAAACTGCCACAGTATGTGATGCACATGTTTTTCCTTAGTGGCAGCAAAACAAAAGGTCAATTTTGCTTCCACAATTATAAAAAGTAGCTACAGCATTATTGTAAAAATCGTAGTGGTATTAGATGTATTATTAGAGATTTTTAAATACTTTGCTTCTTCAAAGATATATGTATATTAGTTAATATGGCTTTGGCTGTAAGGAAAAGAATATTCAACTCAAATAGCTTAAACAATACTGAGAATTCTAGAAGCCCCTAATAACTGAATAAACTTAGGGGTGGGCCAGGAACAAGTCATTTCTCCTTTATTTTTGTGACTCTGCCTCCTTTGTGTGCTGGTTTCATCATCAGGCTCTTTACAAGGCTCCTACTCCCTTGCTTCACATTTGCAAGTGGATCAAAGGCAGAAAGAGCAATTTCCAAAAGTTTGGCTTATAATTAAAGCTGCTTTCCTGGAAGCCATCAACAAACCTGCCCTTACATGTCTTTGATCTTAAATCGATCATCTGCCCAATTCTTGAGCAAATCCTTGTGACCACAGGAACAGCCATGCTGAGGCTGCCTGTCTTGAACAAATAACGAGGGCATGTGGTCTGGGATTACCCTGAAGCAATTTATCCGAATGGTTCTCAATGTGTGGTCCCTGAACAACGAGCATCAGCATAACTTGGGAATTTGTTAGAAACGCAATTTCTTTAGTTTCGTCCCAGACCAAATGATCCAGAAACTGTAAGGGCAGGGCCCAGCAATCTGTATTTTAAAACCTTCAAGGTGATTCTGATGCACACTCAATTTTGAGACTGCTCAGCTAATAAAAGGCCACATCTAGAAAGGGAATCAACGCCCAAAACTACCCCGCTACATATTTTATGGAAAGGGGTGAAATGTATTGTAGACAGAGCTGTTGGATGAACCACACACAAAGTGTATTAAGTATATTTATCTGAGAATGAAGCATTTTCACAAGTATAATGTTTGGTCAAGTGAAGTTGTAAAATGTCATTTCTTAGAGGACATTTTAAATGAGATGAGTCCTATTTGTTTGGTTGGGTTTAGACCAGTGGTCTTCAAGTTTCGGTTATGATCCCTTTAAGTCATTATAGAATTTAGTTCATTGCAACCAGATTTTTTTTTTATGTAATAGAGAATCATTTTAATAGAATATTATAGAGTGTAGCAATGTGAAATTGTGTTTCAAATGTATATCTACTTGTATAAATATGTTTGGGTTACTAAGTTACAATGTAAAATGCTTAACAATCAACTTTTTTGGGGGAAATGCCCTGGTTTATAGTTAGTGCATTTCCATGGTGTTAACGATCCCCTCCCACACCAATCAGATTTGAAGTTCCCAGTATGACATCACTGAAGGTGGAGAGGGGCAATATTATAATTTATATCACCATATAGTATTTCTACTATAAAAATATAACAGATAAAACCTCAAGAGTATATTGTAAAATAATTAAGAAGTGATGAGTTTTGAGTGCTTAATGTCCTTGTTTTTAATATAATTTATCTCATTTTAATTTACATAATTTAATGTTTAATAATGGCCATCATTAACAACTGGCTCGCTACGTTCCTGAAAACTTAACACTCAGCTCTTGTGAGTCAGTGGGAGCTAGTTAAAGCACACGACTGGACTGCCCTAGCAAGTTTGAAACCCACTGTTATAATCCATTCCCCATGCTCCTTACCACTGATACAAAATTTGTGAGAAAAAAAGGCAAATATAATCAGCCATTTCAAGACTTTTATCCTTTCTTGGACTACCTAAGCTTCCCTGTTGAAAGAAGAAAATATTATTTCCATCAGTTCCTCTTTTCCATAATCAAATTACTTTTCCCCTAAAAATTGGTAACTCTATCTGGCATTGGGCCGGTATACCTGATGAATTGGATTTGGGCACTGAAAGGAAGACAGGAGGTGAAAACAGTTTGAGAGTGAATGGTTGTATGATAGTGTGTTATTCACTTAAGAGAATAACAGGAATAATAATTTTTAAAATGTACTTAAATGCTGTTCACTAGATCGTGTTTACCATTCTAAGTATACCTTCAATATCGGCTCTATTTTTAGTAATCTCTAGTTCACTGTAGTAAATTTAAAAAATCCAAACCTAATAATATTAAACCCATTCTATCTACATATTGTCTCTAATATTTCATGTAGAGGATATAAAAGGAAGTACCTTACTCAGGGAATAATAGTTCTAACATGACAACTGGACAAATCCGAAATAAATTTACTCTGTGGCACTTTTCCTCAGAGGATTTTGAGCATGCTAATAATAAATGAACGTGAATGTATTTATGAATGAAATTCAATTTCCACTTAAACTTCTGGAAAACATCAGAAGCCTTTCTCTTCTTCTTTGTAAAATATCTCCTAATGACTTGCAATAGCCCCCCCCCCCCCCCCCCCCCCCCCGCCATTTTCTAATACCTATTGTAGTTATTTTCTCTGTGGCAAAATTAGACCTTCTTTGTTCTCTCATCACCATGTAGCCTGGGACAGACTCTTTAGTATGTATTAAGGTAGAGTCTTTTAAATATAATTATGTACCTCTTAACCCCTAGCAGTATCAGAAACATAGAAATATGCATTGCTTTTTAAAGTATAGTAGAACAAAGTATAAGGTTCTGCACATTCACCTATAGAGTCAGCACCCCACTATTCATAGTAACACAATGCTAATGAAGACATATTGGTAGCTAGCATTGTTTAAGGCTTACTAAATGCTAAGCACTATTCTAAGTATTTTACATAAATTATCCGTATAATTCTCACCACAAACCCTAGGCAGTAGAAAAAAAAAATCATCCCACCATCACACAGGTTGACAGACACCCAGATACCCATTTGACTCTGAAATCTGTACCCTTGACCTCTCTACCACCTCACATCCAGGTATAATTAAGCAATAGTAGCATTATCAAATACCTGCCAACTAAAGTTTCAATATCAATGGATTTTAATGCTTTTAAGATTATGTAAAAGTAAGACCATGAGGGTAGACATGAGAATGAACTGAATAATATGGGCGTTTAATTTGAGCTCCTTGGAAAGTGAGATACAGGAGATAAGTAATTCATTGAAATTTTACTGTAAAGACAGGAAACATTTGTAAATTTTGAAATTATTGTTCATGTCTTTGGCACGGCCTATCTAACCCAGAGAACCTGAACAAAAGCTAAAGCAAGTGAAGCTTGGGACTGGCCATCCTTTCAAATGCTCTACCTTATCCAGCCCTTTAATCTTTAATTTCTAAGAAAAGTCAAACCTAAAAAGAAAGGCTTTCTCAAACATAGTTTAAATGACTTATATGAGGAATTCATTACTAGAAACCAACAATCTTGTATGATTTTAAAAGAGGATCTCTTATTTGGAAAAAACAACAAAGGATCAAAGGCCTTATCTTATTACTGTCCTAAATACTCTAGGTTGGCCGTTTCTGAAAAGGAACAACCTAAAAATAAAGACAACAGAAATATAATTGTCCCGATAAGAATAGACTTTATACTATTTTAAATGGGCCTTTTGTTCTTTTTTTTTTTTTTAAAGATTTATTTTTATTTATTTAATTCCCCTCTCCTCCCCCGGTTGTCTGTTTTCTGTGTCTTTTTGCTGCGTCTTGTTTCTCTGTCCGCTTCTGTTGTCTCAGCAGCACGGGAAGTGTGGGCGGCACCATTCCTCGGCAGGCTGCTCCCTCCTTCGCGCTGGGCGGCTCTCCTTATGGGTGCACTTCTTGCACGTGGGGCTCCCCTACGCGGGGGACACCCCTGTGTAGCAGGGCACTCCTTGCGCGCATCAGCACTGCGCATGGGCCAGCTCTACACGGGTCAAGGAGGCCCGGGGCTTGAACCGCGGACCTCCCATGTGGTAGACTTAACCACTGGGCCAAAGTCCGTTTCCCGGCCTTTTGTTCTTATAGGAAGAAGTTAGAATTCTTGATTCCTGCAGCAGATTTTATTTGGCCAACTGAAAGTTTCATGACATTCCAGTTAAGAAGAAATATATTATCTAAGCTCATTTCTAGGGGGAAAAAAATTATATTTTGAGCACTAATGTTAGCTGGTCCTTATCTGTTTGGTAGAATTGGAATCTGATACAACAGAGAGCAAAGGGGTTGGGATCAAGGAAAATTCAGCTTTTCTGGTTATAGTTGAGTGTTCTTAAATTACTTCACTTTCCCTTGCCTTCACTTCCAAATCTATGAAACATATGAATGGAAATATTGACTGAAAGGATTGTTGAGAGAAATAAATTATTTAATTGATATGAAGTACCCAGTGCAATAAATGGAAGATCCAATATTATAACATCAACTCAACTGTCTGCTTTTCACTCATGAATTATTCATAACATAACTGATTACAAGAGCATTTTCTTCAGATTTTTATTAGCATTATGGTCTCTTCTGCTCAGTTCTTTATGTATTAACATAAATAAGATATCAGTTTGGGATATTGAAAATGATTCTTGAGAGGGTGAATCTTCTAAAAAATAAAAAAATAATATTAATCCATGCCTTATTTTCTCAGATGAGGTACCCTTATAAGTTATTTTAGAGATAACTACTAATTGCTCTTTGCATGAATTTAAGATTTCCCTTCCATTCTATAATGTGATGAGAAAAGGATTTAAGAGAAACTAACATGTAATACTCAGTCCACTGAGCCTGTTTGAATGTATGTTTTTTCTAATGTTGCCTATAATAAAGTAAAATATAAGTATATTCAAATGCACTTTATAAAGAACTCCAAGAAGCAAATATATATGAGTTTTAATTATCTAAATCATTACTTCTTTCCATTGGCTAGTAATTGAGACTAAACTATAAAACACAAAAGGTCCAAGTGATAAAACTTAATTTCGTATCACCTAAAGGGAAAGTAGACAATTTAATAAAGATGTGACTGGGTTTTTGTTCCTTTCTTCTCTTCAAAAAGGTTATTTCTTTCCATTGCCAAGGGCCTTTCTCACAATGACCTTTGTGAAAGAAAACCTCAATGACACTGCCTGCAGAAATCATCTGCTGCATTTAAGTCCATCACAGGTTTTGCTTCAAGGCAAGAAAACACATTGCTCCCAATCAGACCTCAATGTGCCATCTTCAAAGAGCCTCACCATCTTATAAATGGAAGGACAGCTCTTACAGCCTGATTAAAATATTTTAATGAATTCCCTGTAATGTAAGGAAATGCTAATTATGGCTAAGCTTCACCGATGTGTCCAGGGAGCTGTTTTTTTAAAGAAAAGGATTAAGATGCAAAGATATCAAAAAAAAAAAAAGCAATAAATTTGATAATCAAATATGGAGATATCTGGTGTATCTTAAGAAATGTGCATGCTGTTTATGAATATTTTAAACTAAAGGATCTTGAAAATAAAAGGGAAGCTATAAAGTTGGTTTCAGTAAGCTGTGTGCCTTGTTTGTATAATTATTAACTACTATCCTGTTCTTTTATATTAAAAAATGACACCACTATGTTGCAGCTGTAGGCCTTTGGAGGGATGCATATTCATCTATAGTTCCATTTAGTCATTTAATAACCAGCAGGGAAGGAGATATTTATATTTGGGAATTGAGAAGTCAGAGTTGAAGAGTAGGGATGTTTAACAAGGAAAAGAGCTAAGCTGAACTGACCCATTTAGAACCTCATTAATATCAAGCATCTTTGAATAATCTCTAGCTATTCTTTGTTCTTCTGGGGGAAAGTAAAAAGAAAATTATAGAAATCCAGGTATTCTCTTGACTTTTTTTTTCTTCATTTTTTTGTCTTTATTTATTTTAATGTTACATTCAAAAAATGAGAAGTCCCCATATACCCCCTACCCACCTCAACCCACTCCTCCTGTAACAACAACCTCCTCCATCATCATGGGACATTCATTGCACTTGGTGAATACATCTCTGAGCACCGCTGCACCACATGGTCAATGGTCCACATTATAGTTTACACTCTGCCCCATATGGGGAATCAGAAGAGTCCTTTCAGTGCCTGTGCAAAGACAATCTAAGGAGGAGGAGATGGAAATCCATCAGAGGCAATAGACAGAAGACAGAAGCAAAGCATTCCCTGCAAGGGATTCTCTAACCAGCCCTGACTGGTTTGATTATGGAAATCCAACAAACAATAGATCGTCGGTATTGCAGTAGAAGCCTCCAGTGTGGGTCTGGAAATTACAATTACAATATTCCTGTTAATAAGTACACACCCACCAACGTGAAATTCTCTCTGGAAATCAACACAACAGAGCCATTGATAGTCTTCCAGTGCAGTCTGACCCTTGGAAATATGTGTTTCCGCAGTGAAAGGGAAGCCAAAGGAACCCAAAGCCAAAAAGAAGTCTCCCAGGAAATGACACAGGGATAGCAGCACATTTGGAGTCTCCCTGTAGCCCTGTTCTCTGACAGTGCATACCATTTCCGTGTAGCTGCACCAGATTTAGCAGACTGTTCAACTGACCCTTATTTTGCTGGAATATTCTTTACAGATTACTTCTTTTACTTCTATCAACACTGCACCTAATTTATTCAAGTTTAGTTGAGAACTCTACTGAGTATTGGGAAAATACTCAAAAATGTAGTTAATATAAACTTATGTTATTTTGCCACTTCTTTCTTTTTTTTTGTAAAACATTCACAGTTATTGCCAAAGGACTTTTTCAGATTTTGGCTTCCAATTGTTTTGAGATTGTAATGAAGAAAATAAGTGTTTGCTGGAACTTAAGATAATGTGGTGTTTGATTTTGTCATGGCCATCAAGAAAACATTTCCTGGAGGAAAGAGTACTGTTAGATTTGAAGATACTGCTTCTTCTTTTAAGGAAGATGTCAGGTCAAAATAGGCAGCTCCAACTTTACTATATCCTGATGTATTTCAAAGCTTTGGGGAAAAATAAAGAGTCCCATTTCAGCTGTAAAATAAAATACTTATTATTTAAAGTAGGGCTAACACATGGTTAGCCATCAGCAGCCATGGTAAGTTATAGCTTTACTTAGTAAGGCAAACAGTAAAAAACAAAAATGTTACATCAAAAATGCCTTGTTTTTTGAGTTATTATTCTCTTGTGTTTGTGATCCCTTTATTATAAAACTTTGGCTGGTGATTCTTTATTTGTTTTACTCTGTCAGACAGAATTTTGACATGATGATGTATGATGGACAGGGTTGTGTTCCTTGTAGAAAATGGGAGCAAAAGGCCATTCCATAGTAAAGATAATCAGGAGATTAATAAATTGGTCCTCAAATCGAAATGCCAGTTCTTATAACATTTACATTTTGTTTGTTGAAAATACTCGTTTTCCACACCTGTAAAAAAGCAATGAAGTAAGCAAATTAATTAACCACATACTTTATGAACTTGATACAATGCATATCCGTAAATACAATTGTAGTATATATTGTGAGATTAATTAATTAATTCATTCATTCATTCAGCAAATATACACTAGTGGCCTGTATGTGCTAGACACTATTTAAAGCACAGGGGTAAACCAAAGACCCTACTTCAGAAAGTTTATGTTCTAGTGGAAAGAAATAGACAGTTAATAACTGCCAAATGAATACAATGTGTCAGTTGGTGGTAAGTGCTAGGAAGAAGTATAGAGCATAGTAAGGGGGTAGAAAATGGCAGATGATGATGTCATTTGTTGTTCAGTGGGTCACTCATTGGCCATGAAATTGTGAAAGATCATAGCTTTCTGGAAAGATGGCAATTTTGGGAAAATTCTATGAATTACTAATTCTTACTAGCTATTAGAGTATAATGTTATAGAAAAAGATTTTAAAATTTCATGTCTATGGCAAATGCTTTTTTCAATGTAAGTTCCTTGTGGGAGCTAGCTATAAAATAGTTTTAAAATCTAAACATAATGAAAACCTGGCAGGGAGATTATGAGAAAAGAAAATTGCATACTAATCTTTCTCATAACACAAGTGTAAAAGTCTTATCTAAAATGTTAACGAACCAATTCAATGATATATAACAAAGATAACACATAAAAGACCTAGTTGAATTTACTCCAATTATGCTAGGTTGGTTTCACATTCAACAATGAAATCAATCCAATTTATTCATGTAAAATAGAAGAACATCATATGTTCATTTCAATAAATACAGAAATCACATTTGATAAAATTCAACATTTATTCATAATATAAAAATATACTTTAAACTAGTATTGGGAAATAATTTCTCTAATCTAATAAAAGTTGTTTCTGTCATACTATTTAGTGATGAAACACTGAAAATTTACCCCATAAGATGAGGAACAGGACAAGGTTACCATTATAGTTACTTTTATACATCATTGCACTAGAGTCCCCAACAGGGAACAACAGATAAGAAAAAGAAACAAATGTAACCATCTTAGAAATGAAGATGATATGGTTATATATAAAGACAAGTCTAAAGAATCTGAATAATAAGTGAATTTCACGAGGTCTTCAGATCTGAAGTTAACTTTAAAAAATCAATTGTATTTAGGTGTAAATGTGGTCGATTGTCTGAAAAGATGGCCAACAAGTCCTCCATTCCTTTTGGGCATGCTGTTCCTCCCATCAAAAAGTAGGTCTATTTTCCCCCACTCCACTACTTGAATCTGAGTGAAATTGTGACTTGCCTTGACTAATAGAATTCAGCAGAAATGACGCTGAGCTACTTCTGAGTGTAAGCCTTTAAAGGCCTGGTCAGCCTCAACTTTCACCCTTGTAGAAGCCAGCTGCCATGTAAAGAAGTCCAATACCCTACTGGAGTGAATGTACATAAACAGAGGTAGAGAGAAAAAGGCACTGGAGGATGAGAGACTATGAAGGGAAAGAAAAAGGTCCAGACTGCCATTCTAGCTACCTCAGATCAGACGAAGTGTTAGATATGTGAGTGATGCTATCTTTCTTCCTTCAACTCCAGTCAAGCCAGCCTAGCAAGCATCAGTGAAGTATAGATGAACCTCTCTTCCAAGTCCTGCCCAAATTGCAGAACCATGAGCCTTGCAAGAGAGGAATGGGCTAAAAATTCATTTGTTCAGTGATCAAGGAGAATTAGAGGAAATATAGAAGATCCAAGAGAGTCTCTTCAGCTCACAAATGATTATCAAAGAAATATTCTCTGGGCCAAGATCAAATTCACAACATTACTAGTAAAATGCAGGTGTAATTAAGTGTCTATAAGACCTCTTGTTAAGACATATAAAAGACTTAAGGCATTATCCCCTGGATCCTCTCAGCTAGAAGAAAGGGCTTCTAGGAATCTTAAGAGCATCATTCAATAGCAAGCAGACAGACATACTCAAAACAGATAGAGGCCTATCTTGGAAAGAATTATGGGTATAGGGTTAGGGGCATGGAGTAGACCTCAAAGGATGCAAAGAAGATCTACAAAGTTTGTGTGTGTGTTTTAATATGTTGACATTACCACCAACAACTTGGGCTAAAAGAGGGAAGAGTCAGTTAAAAATGGAGATGCTTCTGGGTCTCTAATTTTCTATGGGAAAGAAGCAAACTGAAATGACTACTCAGCTGCAAACATGTGCCATTTCTTATTGAAAAAGAAGGATGACTCCAAGGGCAAAGGCAAGACTCTATAAGGGCAGATTCAAAAGCAGAGGAAAGCAATGGATTAAGGAAGCATCCCCGAGACCAGACTGGGAAATCTTCAGTTCCTGGAGTAGGGACAACTGTCAACATGTGCCCAGCAAGATTTCAGAATGGCTGTGGGTCAGTCACTGCTATTTGCTTCACATGCTTTCCCTTATTGAAAAGGAATGTTTGTTGATGTTATTCTCTCTGTCTTGCCATTAAATGCTGGGAACGTGGAAAGCTTATTTTTGTTCAGAGATCTTCAGATTAATAGGAGCCATATCTGAAGAATTGCATTGGAAAAAATGCACCCAAGAAGAATCATCAGTATCTGGACCTGATCGAGATGAGAAGATCCTGGATTTAGGGTCATCGCCTTAATTAGATAAGATTTTATGGGGTTTTTGGAGGAGGAGGTTATATTTTACATATGAATTGGATATGAATTATTGTAGGCGGGGAATAGACCATTGCCTATAAAGTTGACTTCTAATGTTTCCTTCCATCCTTGTATGTACCTTATATAATATGTACATACCACTCTTCCCAAGAAGTTTTGGTCAAAGCGAGTCACATTCCCATTAATCTTGGATGTGCAAGTGACTTGTTTGACAAAAGGAAGGCAAGGGAAGAACCACTGTGCCAGTTCTGAGTTTAGACTTTAAAGAGGTTTGGCAGCTTCAGCTTTCACCTTTTGGAAGCCTGGCACCATGTAGAGAAGCTTAAAGTAGATCACTGGATAAAGAGCGAACGCAGGAAAAGAGAGACGTTATGTGATGGAAGGTCAAGCCTTATATTTCAAGAGCCAGCACCAAGGCCCTAGGCCAAGAGAGTGAGCCCATCTTGGCTATTCTAGCCCTAGAAGCTTCAAACTGAATACAGCTACTTGAGTGACCATAGATAACACCACATGGAATAAAAGAAATACCTAGCCAATCTATACTGTAAGAAATAATAAATAATTTATTATCCACCAAATTTTGAGATATTTTCTTAATACAGCAATAGGTAAATTAGATAATTAACAAAACCTTCAACAAAACCATTAGAAAATAAATTTTAATGAAAATATTTATAATAGAACAAATTTCTAGCAATAATCTATGAAAACATCAGAACAACCACTACATACAAAAAATTTTAATCAGAATTAAGAGAAATTAAATGAATGGAAGGATAGATGATGTTTATGAATTAATATAATCCATAAAAGAATAGTATTAACCTTTTCTTTCTAATTGGGCCAATCTCAATCAAAATCCCAACAGGGTTTTTACTGAAAATAAATAACTGATTCTAAAATTTACATGACACTATTAAGGGTTAAGAAGGATCAAAACCTTCTCAAAGAGAACAAAGCTGAAGGACTTGATATACTGGTACCATGTAAAAATACTTCTGTAACTGACAGTATTTAAGATATTTAGTCTTTGGAACAGGGATCAGTGGATCAGCATAGAGAGCCAGAAACCCACACATTTATGAACAGTTGATTTAAAAGTAATATAAAATAGAAGAGTGAAAAAAAATCATCTCTGCATCAAATATACTCATATAGAAGAAATATGAATCTTTATGCCAACTTTATATCATTTACAAAAATCAATACTGAGTGTATTATGGTTATAATTGTGTAAGATAACTTCTAGATTAATGTAGCTTCTAGAATGTAAATGTGCAACTATGTCTTCATGGCCTTGGAAGTAAGTACCAATTTCTTAAACCCACTCACAACAAAGGACAAACACAATATATTGTAAACTCTTGTTTCTCAAAGATATTAATAAGCATGTGAAACAAAATCTTCTTTCAAACATAAAATGTGTGTGAGTGTTTATACGTAAGCATGTGTGTTGGTTGGAAGCGGTGGATACTCCAGAAAAACATGTTTCAAATTCATTCCTGTATGTGTAAACCCATTGTAATTAGGATCTTTTGATTAGCCTACTTCAGTTAAGGTGTGACACACCTAATTAAAGATGGGACTTAATCCTATTACTGGAGTCCTTTATAAACAGAATGGAGAGGGAGAGAGAGTGAGAGAGAGTGAGTGAGCAAATGCCACTGAAGCAAAAAGCTGAAATCAGTGAAACCCAAAAGACAAAGGAGAAACCAACAGATGCCGCTTTGTGCCTCGTCATATGGCAGAGGAGCCAAGGATCACTGGCAGCCGATCTTCAGGAAGAAAGCATTACCTTGCTGATGGCTTGATTTGGACATTTTCTAGGCCTCAAATTCCCATTGTTCAAGCAGAACTATTTCATGTTATTTGCTTAAGCAGCCTAGAAAACTAAAACAGCATGCATGTGGTATGTGTGTGTGTGTATGTGTGTATTCCTCAAATCAATAGTAAAAATGCAGACAATCAAAAGTAAAATGAAAAAAATCCCATGATTAGGCACTTCACAAACATGAAAATCCAAATGACCGATAAATATATGAAAAGATACTCAGCATCATTAGTCATCAGGAAAGGGAAAAGCAAAATCACAATGCTTAACAAGCAGAATTGCTAAAATAAAAGAGGTAGATAATACCAAGTGTTGATATAGATCAGGAGTTCTTAACCTTTTTTGTTCCATGAACCCCTTTGCCAGTCAGGTGAAATGAATATGATTGTAATTTATTTATTACATACATTCAGAAGTGAAGGAAATGCTAGATTTCAACTAGAAGTCAGAGAAAATAAAGATAGTAAGTTGATTTTTTTTCAATTCAAGCTCATGGACCCCCTGAAATCTTTCCACAGACCCCTGAAATCTTTCCGTGGAATGCTGGTTAAGAACCCCTGATACAGATATAGAGGAACTAGATTTCTCATACCCTTAGAGAGTGTATGAAAGCTAAGAGTGTAAATAATTGAAAATTAGTATCTTCACTTTAGAAAGCACTATTTATGGGTTCAGAAATTTCACTACTGCATATTTATCAACAAAGTATATACATTTATGCACCAAAGGATGTAAATCAAAATGTTTATAACAATATTATTTGTTACATATAATTATTTCAAAGTAACCCCCAAATATCTACTAATATTAGCATGGATTTTTTAAAAAATGTATTATATTCCTTGATTGGGCTATTAAATATAGGAATGGAAATGAAGGAAACACTCCTAAAACAGCCACTACAAATAGATAGATGATAGGCTGACAGAGAGACAGGTAGTTGCGTTTCTCTAAAGTTCAATATCAGTAAAACTAATCTCAGGTATTAGAAGGGGGTCTTTTGTGATGCTGTTATTTCTAAAATTTACAACTAACAGAATTTTACCTGTAACAGAATTATAGAAACCAAATATATAACATGTGATACTTGCTGGTATCCTGGGAAGCAGCATAGTGTGGTGGTTAAAAGTGTGCACTCTGGAATCAGCCTGCCAAAGTGTAAAACCCAACTCTGCCACTTGGTAGCTAACTTTGGATAACTTACTTCTCTATGCTTCAGTTTCTTATCTATAAAATGGGCATAACTATCTAATTTATGGAATTGTTATGAAAATTAAAATAAGTTGATGTTTGTAAATATTTAGAATGGTGTCTGACACATATTGAGGGTATATTTTTTAAGTAAATAAAACCTTGAAAGAACAAACAAAATTCGAACTGTGAAATTTAGAGATTTGTTAAGAATTAACTCATTTCTCTGCACACACTACATAAGTAGTAAATGTGTATATTTAAGTGCTATATGTGTCCATGATCAGAACACATTATAATCTTAATAAAATGCATTTTAAATCACTATTAATAGTAAAAAAAAATATTATCTAGCAGATATTTGCTATTGTAAAATGAAATAGTGAAACAGCGGCTATGTAGAGTGAAGAGACTTTGATAACATACTGTACAACAGCAGTTGTCTTCCTAGAAATATGAAAGCTCAGCTCAAATGTAGTTTCTAATTATTAATTATAATTTAGACATCAACACGAAATTTAAATAAATACGATCATTAAAAATTCATGGCAGATGCCTTAGTGTTCCAGCTACTATGACAAATACCCCACAATGGATTGGCTTAAACAACGGGAATTTATTGGCTTACAGCCTTAACGCCTGGATGGCTTGCTTCCTCTGAGGGAATCAGTAATGTTGTGACTGGCAAGCAATCCTTGGGTTCCTTGGCTTTTCGGTCACATGACAGTATCTTCTCTTTTCTCTTCCCAGTTCCATTGACTTCTAGCTTTCGGGTCCTTCCTATAGCTTTTTCTCGTTATTTCTGAATATCTCCTGCTTATAAAGGCCTTTAGTAATCCAGATTAAGCCCCAACCTCATTCAGTTGAGCTACACCTTAGCAAAATAACATCTTCAAAAGAGCCTATTTGCAGTGGGTTCATACCCACAGAAATGTAAATTAGGACCAAGAACGTATTGAAATTTGTGGTAAATAACTCAAGCCACCACAGCAGGTAAGAGAAAACCATTGTTAGCATTAACAAGTAACTAGCCTTTTGTAGTTCTAAAACCTTTGCAAATCTGATTACTATTATCTATTTCTTAATTAATAGTAAATTAATTTTTAAAAAATTTTTGTAAAATTTACAAAAGACAGTTTTTACCACAGTGTTGAATCTCAAGAATAGAAGTTTTTTTTTTCCTGAACATTCATTTTGTCCACTTTCAAAAATAAACTCCCATCTCAACAGCTTGCTTCCAACCATAATCCTGATGTATATTTATGAGTTCCAGTAACAAGGGCGCAGCAGTACATCCTTCCAACTTCAAAACTCATCTCTCTTTACTTGATCCCTGCTGAATCCCAAAGAGAGTTTAGTTGATGCTATTAATTTAATAATACCAAGAAGGTTCACTAAATTCACTGGCATAATTATCCCAAAGAACGGCACCAATAAACATTTTCTTCTGTCAGATTGTTCTGGAAAACACATAAAATCTGTTAGTTTCCCTGGGTTCTCACAACTGAAAAATAAACAGAAATACTAGTCTTAATGTGTTCTGTCTTCCTTTTCTCTAATTAAAAAATAAATAGATTTAGTCTCGGTATCTTGACATTACATTTTAAGTAATATATATAAATATATTTGTAATACACTGCAATTCATTGGAATGTTATAAAGATTTGGATTCTAAGTAATACTGAGTGACATGTTATAAAATTATAACAGTTGTTAAGTGTTCTGGTTTTGAAAAGAATGCATTCTAAATTGCATTTGGAAAGAGAAGGAACTGGAGAGTATTGAAACCCACCTTGGTGAGTTAAACTTGCTCCCACTCTTATAATCCCTAAGACTCCCTCACACTCTACTGATGAGTGTATGATCCATTCAGTCCATATGTTATCTTTAAGTGTTACTTAAAATTACATTTACCAGTCTTTTAGTTTTAGTGTGTGAGATATGGTAGACCACTTTCTGGGAGCTTATTTTTATTTAAAGAACTTTGAAACCCATTAAGGAAATGCGAAGTTAAAAAGAAATGTATATCTGCTTTTCCGTGTAGTCTGATCAATTTCATATGGCTATTGTAAGGTAGAGAGCCTCCACCCTAAGGATTCATGAGAGTGCCACATAGAAAACAGGCTTTGTGACTTTTGGCCGCTTGATATTTTGTTTCCTTTCATACAAGTAGGGAAGAGAGCAGCCTGATTGAATAGATTTATTATAATGTAGTTTCAGTTCCTTGATCTCGTCCAATGGGGAGAAGTGAAGAAGAAGCTGGTAAAAAGAGATAAGCAGTATGGTGGGTAAATAAAATGAGGGGATCCTTTCTTTAGGTTTCTCTCCTGAAAAAACCTGTGGCACTATCATTTCTGTACAGGACCTGCTAATTAATAAGCACCTGTTAAATAAGTGTACATTTGAAAATAAAAATTGTGATTTTGTTCATTTATGGCATATATAGAAATAAGACTTGGCAGGGAAACACATTTCTATATAAAAACTATTTGTTCATAGATGGAATAACTATAACCCTTCAAAGTTAGGTAAAAGGAGAAAAACTCTGTTTACCAAGCCCTATCTTCTGAATTATTCCTGTTGAAAATGAGAGATGGGTATTGGAGTTGCGGATATAAAGAGCAAATGTAGAAATAGATTCTGGCAGCTGCTATCAGAAACTAATGAGCTTTAGGGAAACTCAGCTAATACAGTGTTTGGGTAGATTGCTATTAGGCTATAGGGTGTTTATCACCTACAGTGAATGGACTTAGAGATGGCACATGGAAACTGACCAGAGATAGATTTTCCAAATTCCTTACAAGATTATTCAATAATAAGTAAAATTGACCAATGCAGCATTATATAATATATATATAAAGTTAACTTTCTGGTTAATACATACACCACACACGCACAATCATTTGAAGTAGGTAAAAGTTCACAGTATCTTAAACTCTTAGTGAGAGTCTTACATGGTCCATTAGTCACCATAAAGCTATAGATGCCCCTTCTTCCTTGGGGGCTGACTAGGCCAACCCTGTGGATAAGAACTAGTTTGAGTGCTCTCAGAGAGAGGCTCAGAACCTTCAGGTAGGTGGTAGGAGAGCAGAAGGACATTATGAACCCCTGTAGTGGAAGAGAGTGCCATCAGGCCATGAAAGCTTGTGGTTCTTACACTCTGGAATAAGAATCTCCTTTTCTGCAGTTGGTTCTCCTAGGGATGAGGTAGTTCACTTCCTTGCTATGACTGGATATATAGAAACTAGCTAACTTGAATGTGTTCATCCTAAATGTAATTAGTGTATGTGTTGGCTCTATTCCTAAACATCTGGCTGCAGGTTTTACAGGATATACAAATTAGGCAATCTTCATGCGTTGATGCTGATAAGATGCTATCATGGGACTTCAAGTCAAATTCATACACATACATTTTTCCTTTACTTGGTCCTACTGTATCAATGTGCATATTTGAAGAGGTGTGAAATAAAAGTGGGATGGGAGATATTAACAAGAATAGGCAGAAATTCCTGTAGCCCCCAATTCTCTTGAACCTTTCCAAATCATCTCTCATTCAGCCAACTCCCTCCCATTTCATAGGCCTAATCCTGTGTTTCCCATAAAATCTAATATTCTCTAGCCTCTACCCTTTGAGTCTATTGGAGCCATCTTGGTGATCACCCCTTATTCAGCTTTCCATGACTTCCCATAAACTTTATGATAAAATCCAAATCTCTGATCAGGATGTAAAAAATCTTACAGAAATTTATCCCTGTCCACCACACCCTCACAATTGTCTTGAAGACATTCAGAAATCCTTTTCATTCCAAGCACCTCAGAGCCTTAGCCTCGTTTTTCCCATGCTTGCTGGGTTCTTCCTCACTCTTCATCTTTGTAACTGAAGTATGGTCTTTATTTGGCAGCATCTTAGCAGCAGAACTGTCATATGAAGTGGTGAAAAATGGCAACCACCTGCAGTTATTACAGTATTTCCATTTGTTTGCAATCCTTCACAAATTCCAATATACATGTGGGAGAAGTCTAAATGTTCTTCCTATTTTTGGTGAAAAAATTCTGGGACTGCACCATATGTGATGCAGAAAGATAAATGGGCATTTCCCAGGAAGGCAAGGAAGGATAACATCCAAACAGGGGAACTAGAATTGCCTGAGGCTTTAACACATGCAACAGCACAGGTCTTTAGCTAACTCTAAGCAGCTAGGTATTGAATAGTGTACAGAGGGAGAGGAAAGAGGGGAAGGAATGAAAATGTTTCAATAGTTAATTGCAAAATCTAGCAGTATATGAAAATGTGCCTGTGAGATACCCTATTGAAATATAAAACATTTCTATTCAATCCATTAGTCATAACTTCAATAACTATTTGCATTAAATTACCAGAGATTTGCCATCTTACTTGATCTGACATCTTGACACCTTACTCATCATCTATACATCACAGTTACTTACTCAGAACCTCTGACATGAGACATTTGTTTCCCATGGTCCAAGTCTCCCCAATATCTTTTGGCTGTCTTCTCTTTTCTCCCTCATGTTTCTTTTTCTATTTATTTCACAGTTATAGTCTAGCAAATTTGTGTTTCTATAGACATTACTTTATCTCCTTGAGGCTGGCCTTCTTGGCTCTTTGCAATGTTGTCACTTCACTGTCTTATCTCCAGGTGTGGATTTGAGGTGAAGTTAATCAAGACTAAGCTTCAAGGTCTGTCACTTGGCTGCACCTATTCCAAAACCCTGAATCTAATTTTTAATTTGTAATCTTGCCTTTTCTTAAATAGGGTTCCCAAAGTTGTTTAAGTTTCAGACCCCATAAAAGCTGGATCAACTCCAGCAGTTATCTCACATACAAATGCTGTTGGATGATATAACACAAGCTGAAAGAGTTATCCACAGTAATTTAATAATTTCTTAAAGTCACATTCACCGTTTGGTAGACTTCTAAAATTTGATGTGATTTTGACCCAGATTTTAAAATGTAAATTATTCAAAGTGTGGTTTGCTCTCCAAAGGGAATATATAAATATGATTCTAAAGCGGTTCTAAAAATTTCGGATTGCTAATTCAGACATAATTACTGGATAATTGAGGATTTTGTCTTCTCATAGTTCCCAATAAATATACATACTATACCTTGTTAATAATAGGTCAAGTATTACATATCATCTGTATTAAATTCCTAGGGCAGCCACAACAAAATGTCACAAACTGGGGGCTTAAAACAATAGAAATTAATTTTCTTCCAGATCTGGAGGCCAGAAAGCCATGCTCCCACTCTTACCTTCTGGTAGCTCCTGGCAATCCTTAACATACCTTGACTCTGCAGCTGCCACACTACGGTCTTTGACTCAGCTTCATATGGTGATTTACCCTCTATGTCCATGACCTTCTGTGTCCCCTCCTTTTACATGAGTACCAGTCATTCAATTTAAGGCCCACCCTAATCCAGAATGGCTTTGTCTTAACTAATGACATCTGCAAAGACCTTATTTCCAAATAAGGTAACTCTCTGAGATTCCAGTGGGCATGAAGTTCTGGGAAACCCTATTGAATCTACTACACCTTCCTACTAACCAATTTGTCATAGTAAATGGTTCAGAAAGAACACTATTGACATGAACAATTGGCTTGCTCCTGTTGTGGATAGTGCTTAGAATTCAAGTAAACAGCTCTGATATTTATCTTTAGTAGTACACCCAGAGTCAGGACAGCTGAGAATATTGAGCATTTCTCTTATGTCAGTGGCCATGGTATAAGCATTTGTTATGTTTGTAGTCTACACTTCAGAAGGAAATCATATCTTGTCCACCAGGTTGTGGCCTCAAGTCACATTTCAATTCTGAGGATTGCAAATGAGAACATTCCAAAATAGCTGGTTTTGAAAGATAGAAATCATCATCCTTCTTGTACTATCAAAACTTGACGGCATCTTGTTTTTTTTCTTTAAGGAGCAATATTATTATACTGAAACACTTTTGAATTTCTTTGGAATGTTTTAGAGTTTTTAAATCTTAAGAAAACTTTCTATGCATACAGCTATCTTCCCATTTAGAAATTTAGGTACCTCAATAGAAATAAAATTCAGAAGTTTCATCCTCTACACCTCTCACAAAGTCGTTTCCTTAAATTTTTATCTGAAGTTGAGCAATGTATTTCATCAACTATAATCCATATTTAATTTTAGCTGGTGAAATAGAAACATTAAAGAAGGAAAATAAGGAGGAAAAAGTAAAGAAGGAAAAGAAGAAAAGGGTATCATCAAATGTGGAGTGGAATAAAAGAAAATAATGTCTTCTGACTTTTTGGGAAGCCTCTCATACATGTAAGCATTGTAGTTCCGTAAATAATTCTGTCTGTAGAGGATAAAAGGAGCAGATTGGCCAATTACTTTCAAACTGTTTGATCATATCCATGTTTTCATTAATTATTCAAGCTTTAGGAGTCATCAAAGAATCCTAATGCATAACTCAAAATAAGGAGCAAAAGTTAAGATACTGGCAAATGCTTTTTATGTTTAAGAGTCTTCCCACTTAGGAGCATATTTGCTTTTAAATGGTGAACTGATTTAAACCTTTGTTTGTGAGGAAGACTTTGACAATTTTAGCCTCTTGGACAAGAGGAAGAAGGACATAGACTGAATATGTTGAAAACACCAGTTGTTCAGTAGAGCTAGAGCTGCAGAATGAAATGACATCTCAGGCTGTGTTCCATTGTGTCCACATTCTAGACCCAGCTATGTGTTTTTTGTTCCATAGCAATCAGTGATGGACCATATGGAAAAATTGTTCCTGAACCTTTAAACAAAAACTAGCTGCAAGAACAGGTTTAGAATCCTGAAAAGAAAGACATTGAATGATTAGATAGAAGAGGAAGGATGATGCAGTAAGAGCCTCTAATACTGTGAAAGTGAGTTCCAGAGAAACATTTTTGCTAAATATGTAATATATTACTATAGTTTTATCCTGAGTGTAAGTTACCAGAGCATTTTATGGACACTATAATGTCACTTGAAGTGCATGTCTAACAAAATAATAGAGCGCATTACCAATTCTGCTGTGATGACCACTGCCGAGAAACTGTTAGAGCCATTTGTCAATGTACCTTGGTGTCTAATAGTTTTAAAGAATGGAGGGTTGCAGAAACTATTCAACATTTTAAAGTTATCATCTCTCCTCTGCCACATTCCTTTGAGACATCAGTTTTCAATACATTTATTTGTCTACTCAGGCCTTTCTAGTATGCTGATTGAAACAAAAACAAGAAAACACATTTTGAATGACAGAATAGAAAATTTTAACAATGTATGAATGACATTTGGAAGTTTCCTTTATTGTTTCAAGCAAGATTCATATTTTATTACATTTTGGGAATTGTGTAAGTTGAAGTATAACATTATAATAAAATATATACAAAATAGATCTCCAAAATAGGAAAACCTACTTTGCAATAAAATAACTTAGAGGTTTGAAATAGTATCCATGCGGTTATAAAGAATTCCTTTATAGTTACTACATATACAAACTCTTTAAAATCACAGCATTAGGTGGAGTTGTAGTGTTATATTGATTTGCCTCCCCAACTCTAAAGTAGATTTTCATGCACTGATTTTGCATTCCAGAACTTTCTAATCCTAAATAACATTAGTCTTTATCTTTTTTTTTTTTTTTGAGGAGGTACCAGAGATTGAACCCAGGACCTCATGCATGTGAAGCAGGCACTCAACCACTGAGCTATACCTGCTCCCCTTTTCAACTCTTTTAATAACTATTTATGTGGGTGAGGAAATAAGAGAAGAAATTGAAGAGACATCATGCTCAGAGACGAAGCAAGAGATCAGACACCATGGATCTGTCTCTTGCTTCGATAGTGTTTGGAAGGAACAGACCCAAGGACTATTTCCCCCTCTTCAGCTTGGCCCACCATCCAACGTCCTCTCCAGTTATAACCTTCACAACCATCTTCTTGGCCATTCTCTGCTTCTAGGGCCAGCTAATATGTTTTGTGTGGTTAGCTTATCTGCCTAATAAGAATAGATGCTCTTTATAGGAGTGATATTTCTGTAACTTGTTTAGCTGTCCTTTTATTTTCTTTTTGTGAATTTGAAATAAAGTTGTAATTAAAAAAAAAAAAGAATAAATGCTAACTTTATTGAGCACTTGATAGGCTTTAAATCTTTGCCTGTATTCCTTCATTTAATCCTAACTTACATATATAGCAAGTAATATTGTTACCCTTATTTTACAGAGAGGAAATTGTGGTTGATAGGAATTAAGTGATCCATGTAAGGCCCCATAGCTATTAAGGAGCACAACTGGTATTTAAAAATGTACTCTCAGAAATACTGTAATGCTGAATCTTAATCAGAAAGTTGTCCTTGAATATTTTAAACAAATTTTGGAAAGTTGTTTCCATACTACTGAAAATTGCTTTATTTGTCTTATGCTTGTTTTAGTCTCCTCATCTAACATCATAACATGGCATAGCTGGTGAACTATAGGTTATCTGGTCCAGTTTCCATTTAACAGTTGATGAAATCTACTCAGTCAAAGACACAGAACAACGTAATAGTACTTCATTAAAGAAAATCCCTACATGTTCTTCTTTTTTCCCTTCAGGGTTTTTGTTTTGCTGTGAAAATCTCTATTGTTTATACTTAGATGATGGTTTGTTAGAGGGCTGCAAAGTGGTTAGTTAAAAGGAATGCTTCCTGCCTGGCAGGATGGGCTTAGGCAGAAGGCTGGATACCAGGGGAATTCAGAGGTGCCCCCCAAAGATCTCTGGGTTCCTGAGGCTCCTAATCATGCATGAGAGTGAGGCCTTTGAAGAGATACTCATGGAATCTGCCCTCCCACCTTGCATTGAGTTTGGTCAGGTGGTTGCTCATTTCCTTGATGCATTTCATATCCTTGTATAGGAAATGGCTCTCCAGGAAGTCACAGAGATCAGGGTCTGTTTTGGTAGAACCCAGGGCATCAGATCAAAAAAGTACTAGTTCAGGCTCTTCTCCAGGTCTGTGGCCACTTCCCTGGGGTTTAGGATTTCTCCCTACTTATCTTGAGATGGCTTCTGCGAGTTCTGTAGAGGGTGCAGCCACATAGTTGATTTTGTGTCTTCCAGATGTTTCTTCTTGCCAAGAAGGGGAAGTGGTGGTCCATGCCTTTCAGGGTCACATCATCACATTCTAAATAGAAGCCCATAGAGAGGTACATGTAGGAGGTATGCAGATACGGGTTGACCAAGTCTTTGATGGAGGGCTCAACTTTGGTGGAATAATTCTGGTGGATATGAGAGATCATGGTTGGTTGACAATGAGGATGGGGATTTTCAATGATCAATTAATTTCAATTACTCCTTCAGAAATATTCATGTATAATTTGTGTCAAGCCTTGTATTAAATGCTGGGGATCCAATAGTATAGGAAGGGATATATTTTGCTTGTTTAGTTTTATATATATATATAATATATGTATATCTGACAAGGAAGTTTAACAAGTCACAGATTTGAGTGAGTTGAAAAGCAATACTCATATTTCTACTACTAAGTATAATTCAACACTTCAAGTCTCTGGTTCTTTTTTAATTGGCAGTAAAAAATTTAATCTTGCCAATTGAAGGTAACTTGGTGACCACCTGTCTCAAACTCATCCCTTTTGCACCAATATTGAGGCTAGAGAGTGGGGGAAAATTAGCAGGTTGATTTCACTGTGATACCTAGGGCACCAGGAAATTTTAAAGACTTATTGGTTCTTTTTTTTTTTTTTTTAAGATTTATTTATTTTATTTATTTCTCTCCCCTTCTTCCCCCACCCCGGTTGTCTGCTCTCTGTGTCTATTTGCTGCGTCTTCTTTGTCCACTTCTTTTGTTGTCAGTGGCATGGGAATCTGTGTTTCTTTATGTTGTGTCTTGGTGTGTCAGTTCTCCTTATGTGCGGCACCGTTCCTGGGCAGGCTGCACTTATTTTCGCACTGGGCGGCTCTCCTTATGGGGCACGTTCCTTGCGCGTGGGTCTCCCCTACATGGGGGAAACCCCTGAATGGCGCAGCACTCCTTGCACACATCAGCACTGCGCATGGGCCAGCTCCACACGGGTCAAGGAGGCCTGGGGTTTGAACCGCGGACCTCCCATGTGGTAGATGGACGCCCTAACCACTGGGCCAAGGCTGCCGCCTGCCCCTGCTTGTCTTTTACTGGCACTGTGGTCATCTGGAATCTAGAAGTGTCCTCTATCTGATCACTAGGTGGGGCTGTCCTTCCTACCACCTTTGTTCAGTTATACCAGGAAATCATAAATGTCCTTAACTACAAGCAAGGCAGATTCCTGTACTCAATATGTCAGTACCCCCTCTTCAGCATGTTACTAGCCAGAGCAGGGGTTCTCTGTCCAATGCACTCAAATGACCAATTCCTGAGATACCAGGATTTCAAAGGGAGATAATTTATTACCAAGTGGGAAGCAAGGAGATTAGATGTCCTAGGAGCATAAAATCTATCTCCTCAAACTGCAGTAACCTTAAGAGTTTTATAGTGTCTGAAGATGGGCAGGTGTCAGGATAATGAGGATAGTGGCTCAAGGTGATGAAGTTAGGGATGAGCTAATAAGTGAGCATGTGCAAACTGATATGTCTAGTCACAGAATCTATGTAAGAAAATAGCAGCCTTAACATGATGATGGGCATGATTTTTTAGTCTTAAAATAAGGTCTAGGTCACTTATAGGTTAAGATATAAGCCACTGCTCATGTCAGGCAGGTTGGTTTTGATTGGATCTAGTTTTGTCTAGTAAGATAACTTAGGAAATGGGGTGGGTTAGTTCCAGGTTGACTCAAATTCCTTTATTAATAAACGTTAGGAGCTATCTATGAATCACAGGACTCCAAAGTTGTAAAACAGAATAAGGGGGTGCAGACCCGGCCAGTCACGAAGTTTATATAATCATGATAAAGGTTATATAGTTTTACATCATTATCAAAGATCAAGGCATCTGGGTTAGTATTCAGTGACTTTCAGTAATTTCAGATATTTACTTTTGGCTAGGCTACAATATACTAGACAGTAGAAAGGCATCTGTATGGCAGTTCAGTAATCATAATCATTTGTTAATTCTTTACTTCTCGGTTATAATTCCTCCTTTTTGTTTTTCCCATTCCTAAATCTTGAAGGGTATGTGGGATATTTATGAATTCATGGATATTGCTCTCTGAGAGACTCATAGCCCTGTGTTTCAGGACTTAATTGGCATAGGAACAGTACTGAATCCTCTCATATTAAGCTGGGGCAATCTTTTAGGTTTGCTGATTCTCAAATCTCAGCTCCCTTTCATTCCCTAATCATGGTCTTGATAACTTCTATTACTTGTGGGAGCAGAAGAAGACTTGGGTTGGGGGTCAGTCTTGAGCCCTGTCCTTGCCTAGACCTGCTTGGAAAACATTCATACCTACTGCTGTTGCCTATTTTGATGAGAGGTAATTTTGTTATTTTGTTCTCAAGTACTGGACTAGATGTGGCACTAGTTCCCAGTATGCTTAGATTACTAAAGGTTCTGGGACTTTCTGTCACCCAGCAGCCGCATGGTTTCAAGCCCAAAAAACATTTCGGAAAAAGGGCTGCCCATACTATCTGCACCTTTTGTTCTCCTATCACACGATTTCTCCCCTTCTTTTACCATCCAGAAAGGATTTTTATCATTTCTCTATATTGTTGGAAAACTGCTCCTTCAGCATCACTTGTCTCCCACTCCCCCCATTCCCTTCCTATGGTCTAAACTCTTCGCTCCAAGTCCTCCAGGATTTGGTTCTTGATATTTAAATCCAAACTCTTGGAATTTTTTTTTCCTTTCCAGCAGCTGGTACTTGCAATTCAGAGCCATGGCTTTAAAGACTATTGTCTGTGCTGTTGACTTACAAAGGTCAAATTAATTGCTCAAGGGCCAAAAATGTGATTCTTTGTTCTCTCTGAATCAAACTTACCCAGAGGCATAGAGAAAGTCCTCTTTGCTTCTTAAATATAGTAGAAAAATAGAACTAAAAGGAATGGAAGAATTTAGCCTTTAGTTTAATATTAAAACACTTACCTCACCACTGAAGGAAATCCACAATGGAATAAAACCCATGATACGCTGTACATTTATCTGTGTTTCTTTATCTCCATAAGCAAAAACAAAGACAAAACAATAAACATGGTAGTTATATGTGTCTGTTTCTCTGTTTATAACTTAATATTCTCCAATTAAAACAAAATCTCACGGGAAGCGGATGAGGCTCAAGTGATAAGGCCTCTGCCTACCATATGGGAGAACCCAGATTTGCTCCTCGGGGCCTCCTGGTGAAAAAGAAGAAAAGAAAGCATTCCTGCGTGGCAAGCCAGTGCCCACATGGTGCCAAGTGCCAACATGTCGAGCCAAGTGCCCATGTGGTGAGCTGAGCACCCATGTGGGTGCCCACACAAAGAGCTGAGCGCCCATGTGGCAGCCAGTGCCCACACGAGTGCCTGCATGGTGAGCCGAGTGCCTGCGCAGTGAGTGCCTGCGCAAGTGCCTGCATGGTGAGCCGAGTCCCCACATGGGTGCTTGTGCAGCAAGCCAGTGCCCAAGCCGTGAGCTGAGTACCTGTGTGGTGAGCTGAGTGCCCATGTGAGTGCCCACACAATGAGCCGAGCGCCCATGTGGCAGCCAGTGCCCACACGAGTGCCTGCGCAGTGAGCCGAGTGCCTGCGCAAGTGCCTGCATGGTGAGCCGAGTCCCCACAGGGGTGCTTGTGCAGCAAGCCAGTGCCCAAGCCGTGAGCTGAGTACCTGTGTGGTGAGCTGAGTGCCCATGTGAGTGCCTGCCTGGTGGGCCAGGGCCCACATGGTGAGCCAGGGCCCTCGCAGTGAGCCAGGGCCCGCACAAGTGCGTCACGCAGCAAGATGATGTGACGAAAGAGAGACAAAGGAGAGATTCAAGGTGAAGCACAGCAGAGACCAGGAACTGAGGTGGCACAATTGACAAGGAGCATCTCTCCACTACAGAGGTCCCCAGGATTGAATCCCAGTGAATCCTAGGGAAGAAAGATGAGAAGAGAAGACAAAAAGAGAAATAGATGCAGAAGTTTGCACAGCAAATGGACCTAGACATCAAAAACAGCAGGGAGGGGGCAGGGGAGGAAAAACAAATAAAAACAAGATCTAATGTTAAAATGTTTTCACTGTATTTGAGCTACTCATATTCTCACTGAGTTTGTTTTTCAAAATCTTTCAATATGAGCATGCTGTGTTGATTCAGCCCTCTTAGCTATGAATATCATTGATTCCCTTATTGAATTCCTTCTCTGTGCCAGACACCTAGGATAAAAATGTAATTGAAGAAACTGCACATATCCCTAATATGTTAAATGATAACTGGGAATTCTATTCTCTGTGAACCCATGAACATAAAATATCCTCAAGGTTTTATCTCTCAAACAGTAGAAGTTCAGAGCCAGACCTGGAATTTCCACCTTTTCTGCCTAGAGGTAGTTAGTTGTGTATTTGGTATTACCTTCTCCATCACTAGAAAAAGCACCCTGTTACATCCTCAGAACAATTACCTCAAGATATATAATTTGAGGGCTAATTTCTACAAAATGAACAAGACACAGAAAAAAATGTGTTTTTAGTAATTAAAATATGCTTCCTACCTAATGACTATTAGTTTCCCAAAATACGGCAACTTTTTAGAAGAATAGAAAATGGCTGTGTTCACTTACTCCAAATTTGGTGTATTTTTCTTACTAATTTATTGGGCTATTTCCTTAAAGTATATATAACATAAACTTATCTCTCCTTGTAGTCCCTTAATATTAAAATAATCTGATAGTCTCTAACACTACTAAACTCTAATTAATAATATATCAAATATGAAGAAATGAATGATATTTTATAGGTACACAGGGTAGCTTTCAAAGCTCCATTAAATCTAGATTTTTTTAAACAGTGATGTTTATTTTGAGCCTTTTTTATTTTTGTAGTACATGATCTGATGGGAAGTTAGTATGAATTAAAGATGATCTTAAGAGTGAGATATATTAACTCTTTCAGGACTCTAGAATTTTCTCTCTTAGATACTAAGTTTTCATAAATATGAAATTTAAAATATACATTCTCTATGTTCTCTAGTCCAGTGTTTCTTAAACTTAATATATAAACCTCTTTCAAGGAAAAGGCAAGAACAAAGACAAAAATCTGCTCTTTTATTGTTAAAACATTTTTATGACAGTTACTTAAAATATGTAAACATAAAACTGGACATAAATGCCTTATGTTTATTTGTAATTACAAATAAAACACAAGCAGACCTACCAATCTGAGAAATTTAATTTCATAATTTTTTAAATTTAACATGAGATGTTCTGTTGAGATGAAAAATCTGCTCTCTATGTTCATATGGTATTGGCTACTGTGCACCAATTCTTGTGTTCATTATAGCAGAGTACTGTGTCCTAGTATTTTATATGCAGACCCTTTCTTTGTATGGTGCCATCATTGGCCTTTTCCCATTGCTGTTCTTTTCTTATTATCCACAGACAGGAGCATTGGATTCTTAGGGCAGTACCTGATTATATGGTGGTTATCTAGAAAGCCCAGATATCACTTACATGTTTTTTAAATTATTATGGGAAATCAAAACAAAATTTTAAAAATATATTATTAAAAGAAAGTATTCAAAAAAATTTGACTGTTAAGCAAATATAAAATAAATACCTATAAAAGATTTTAATAACTCATTAGTTCATGAGGAAACCAGTATGAGGTTAACAACTGATTCAATAGAGTTCAAAGTACCACAGAGATATGTTTGAATCAGGAATGTGAGGAAATGAATTTGCAAATAGATGCCAAACTGGCTTTTTCCCCTAACAGCAGTGGGGAGAGAAATCATTTGTCCCTCCACTAGACAGAATCTGCACGTCTTTGTTAAGTATCAGTTTAACTGCTATGAGTCATCTACAATTTTCTGAAATGTAACACAGCTCAAAGGCAATGAAAGGGAGCAGCTCCACCTTCATGGAATCAGATAACCAAGAGGGCTGGGCGAGACAATACCTCTTTTTCTTTTGAAGTACCTCAGTCATCTTTGGGTTTCTTTCAAAGTCTCGTAATTTGTCCATCCAGTATACTTAAGAGCAGGGGTTCTTAACCTTTTTTGTCCCACGGACCCCTTTGCCAGTCAGGTGAAAACCACGGACCCCTTCTCAGAATGTAGCGTCAGACCCAAGAACTACCGTAATATCGGAGTATGGATAAGAGTAAGTGGTTTTTGTAGTTATGCAACAACTCCAATGTGATATGAAATGAATACTACTATAATTTATTGCATACATTCATAAGTGAAGGAAATGCTATATTTAAGTTACAGGTCAGAGAAAATAAAGAAAATAAGTTGATTTTTTTCAACTTTTTCCCCTCTGTTTCTATTTTGGAGAACAAAACTTCGCAGTTTAGCCAGTTCTCTTGGGAACTGAGTCCTGACCTCATCCAGAGCCCTCATATGAGCCCTTAGTCTTAGAGGAAGATATGGCTTGCCCCTCAAATAGCAACATCAAGGTGCCTATTTAGATGAGCTGAATGGATGACTCCTCCTAAGAGAAGAACTGTTATAACTATCTCAGCTCTTTTACACATGAAAATTTTGTCTGAGGGCAGGCAGATAATTATAATAATAAACCAAACTTTCATTATCAGTGGGTGGGCTTTTTTTTGGGGGGGGGGCGGGGGGAAGTTGCCTTATATTAGATACTACACTAAGTACCTTACATATAACATCTCATTAAATATCACAATGATCCTATAAATATGTATTTTATGCTTGAGAAAATTCTGCCTGAATAAGCCACATGGTAAATATTAGAAAAAAAGGTTATTGAATGAAAATTAGGACAAAATTAAGTGTGTAAGTATTTAATGGAACTTGTACCTAATAATCATCTTATTCTCCCAAAGTTCAGATGTTTAGTAGATATTTATGGAACACACTGTAGTCTTCCTATCTCATGTGGGAAGCAAATGTCTAAGCTACATTTTTTAATTACCTTTGTGTATATATTTGTCAAAGCATTTGCCATATGACATTAGATGATATTTTTTATGCGTTTATTTCTCCTTATGTTCATTGGCTAAACTATAAATTACTCTAGAGAAAGGGCCGCGTTTTTTCATGTGTCCCTTATGTCTTGTACAATGACTGACAAATAATAGGAGCTAAATATATACTGTTGAATTTAACTAATCTATGCATATGCAGTAAAGCTAATCCCTGAAATTGAACCTCTGAAAAATTTCACAGTCCCAAGTCACTAATTTCAGAGCTTTTATTTCCCCTTTCAAAATGTTTAAGTACTGTTGTGTAGATTTTATTGTTTAATAGATCAAGTCTGGTGATGCTTAAGGTTTGCTCTAAGGACGTATAGGAGGGGATTCTTATCATCGAATACAAGGCTGCAGACTGAATTTCATGATAGCTTTAGAATTTAGAGGGGAAAAGATCTGTGATAATATAAAAACCAGTGGAAGTCATCTAGAATTTTTCACCAAAATTTCTTGTACCCAATGCTGATGTTTTAGGATTGGGAAAATCTGAAGTACCATTATTTATAAGTTTGCTTCAAATATCACAAAACCATGTTTTCCCTTAAATATTTTCTTAAAATACGAAATATTGGAAGGAAATATAAAAAAATGACCAAGAAACTAGGAACACCAAGAGCAGATATACACATGGGCATAAAAAAAAAAAAAACACAGTATATAAAGTATGATTGGTAACATAGAAATTGGATAAGTAGGAGGAAAAGTTATACTAAAGTTCTAGGAAAATGTTGCAGTGTATTAACGATCCCCATCATCAGCTGCATGCTATAGAATAAAATAAAACATGGGCTCTTAAAAAGGCTATTATTTGGTCAAAATAAGTAAATTTCTTGAATGTTAAATATGTTAAGCCTATACAAAATAGGAACTGTAATTCCTAATTAGCAAGTCTTTATTTTGAATTTGACAATGACCAGAGAAAGTAATTTAAATGATATTCTACAGTTCTGACTGCAGTCTGACAATATTTTCTGTGTATGCATGGAGTAGCTCCCATATTTATGCCAGTCGCGTACAGATCAAGCTACTATAGAGTTTAACTGGCCACTTTCTATCTCCCAAATGGAACCCAAACCTATGTATCTGGTCAGAGACTGGGAAAGCCAATAGAGCCTAGTAGGAGTGTAGCACTGTGCATGTTTGGTTGATTAAATACAAATGTATTCATTATCCATTATGGCCTTGGTTTAAATTAGCTTCTCATTCCAAAGCTAATTTTTGAGCTACCCACTCCTTCTAGCATGTTCCCTGTTACAGCATCTTTTAAAAATCATATTGGTTTTCTAAACAGTTTTGGAGAATTAACAATATGATTGACCTCCTTGGCTTGGAAATTCAATCATTTATATGGTTTGCATATTGTACTTTATCATATTAATAATATTCTTTCATCTTTTGACTCTTGTAAATGGCTCCTCCCTGTTTTGAAAGAATTTTGTACAAACAGGTTTGAAATTCAAAAAGAAATGAGAGTTTTTTGATACCCAGTTAGACAATGGAAAATTTTCATGTCCTTTAAAAATTTAATTTGCCCACAGAGGGACTTCATTTAAGAGAATATGTGATATGATGGGTGTGGGGGTATATATTTACTGAAAGTATTTTATATTGGAATGTTGGTTATCTATGGTTATGCTTTGTTTTTATATCAAATACTGCAGCTGCCACAAGTTTAGATTTATAGAGAGTATGCATAATTCTTGTTGTTGGGAGAGCCTGCAGATCCCTCATTGGCAGAAGTCATCAGAAGTAGATGCATCTGTCTTTCCAGTTGGGATTTGCTCGTGGGAAATGGTCATTTAACACCATGTTTTCCTCAGACCAGCTGTATATATAAGCTGCCTATGATTATCTAAACCCTGAATTTTTTTAAAAAATAAAAAGAGGATTTCAATGGTCAAATGAAGTTTGGCTTGAAAATTATTTTGAGGTTTTGATTTCATGGATTTAGAATACTGGTAAGCTTGGTTTAAGAGAAAAATTACTTGCTTTGCTTTGGTCTGACCAGTCTATCAGCTTTTTTTTTTCTTTCAGATTTTGAATTTTCTTTTTTTTTAAAATTTACTTCCCTCCCTTTCCCTCCACCCCCAGTTGTCTGTTCTCTGTGTCCATTCTTTGCTGCGTGCTATTCTTTGTCCACTTCTGTTGTTGTCAGCGGCACGGGAATCTGTGTCTCTTTTTGTTGTGTCATCTCGCTGCATCATCTTACTGCGTCAGCTCTCTGTGTGTGTGGCCCCATTCCTGGGCAAGCTGAACTTTCTTTTTGTGCTGGGCGACTCTCCTTACAGGGTGCACTCCTTGTGCGTGGGGGAACCCCTGCGTGGCATGGCACTCCTTGCACGCATCAGCACTGCGCATGGGCCAGCTCTACACGGGTCAAGGAGGTCCGGGGTTTGAACTGCGGACCTCCCATGTGGTAGACGGATGCCCTATCCAATGGGCCAAGTCCACTTCCCTCTATCAGCTTTTAATGACTCACTGAACATCAATACTTTCAGTGCCACTGAGCTAATTCTGGATGTATTTGTGCTTGATAAATCTTTGTTGAATGGATAAATGAATGAAAGAAAGAATGCAAAATTGGTTTAGGGTAGCTCTTATTTGAAATTGCCAGGAAGAAGGTAAAGATTCATTCTTAAATATACTCTGATTCCAAATCATTAAAATCTGAGGGGTCTTTTTGTGTCTCATTGTTTGTTTGTTTACAGAGGTATAATTTAATTACAATAAAAAGTGTAAATTTTAAGGGCACAATTTTCAAATGTATGCACCCATGTAACTACCATCCCAATCAAGATAAAGACTTCTCCCATTATTCCAGAAAGTTTCTTTGTGTTATTTTCCTGTTAATCCTTCATAACCACTATTCTGTTACCATAGCTTATTTATTTATTTATTTACTTATTTATTTATTTATTTATTTATTTATTTATAGGAGGTACCAGGGATTGAACCCATGACCTCATACATGGGAAGCAGGCACTCAGCCACTGAGCTACATCCACTTCCCACCGTAGCTTTATTTGTATGTTCTAGAATTTCATATAAATGTATTCATAAAGTATTTTTTTTGTGTGCCCTGCTTCTTTCACTCAACTTTATGATTTTTTGATCTATATATGTTGTTCCCTTAGATATTTAATTAGATTAATGGGATTTAAGAAATTACCACTGCTAAAAAAAAAGGAAAAAAGATAAATAATGAAGGACTATGTTACTAAAAGTCTAATTTATGACTCCTTGAAGGATTTATTGGCCACACCTTCCCCAATCTCCACGCGTTTGCTCTTAAGAATGCCAAGGACATATAGAATGAGATTCTTAGAAGCAGAGTTCAGAAGTACTGCTAAACTTACATCATTGTACTTTGAGCCTCCACAGGCAGATCATTTGACAAACCAAACATATGAAGATTATAGAGCTGCTAACAGAACTTAGGCTTCCTGACTTCTCTCAGCTTTATCCACCTCTATATCATTGGTTTCCTTTATCCTAAAAACAGTTCTGGGGATAGTGGGTGTGCCTAACAGGTTATAGAGGTTAAGAAAGAGTTCCAATATTTTCACTTAAAACCTCTTTAAAATATATTTTCAGTAACATATAACTCTTTGGGTGCAGAGAGTGGTGTTTGGGTAAAACTGCAAAGAAGCTTTGCAAAGAAAACTTAGGCAGTGGAAAGAAGCTTGGCAAGCAAAGCCAGTGGAAAATAGATTCATCGAATTAGAGCAGTCCATGATCGACTGCCAAAGCCAGCTTATATTCTTTGCTATTCCCAAAAAAAGAATCCCTGAAACTTTGTGTTGAAGGAAAGATATCTAATAGAACATGCTGGCAGAGCACACTTTTTTACTCACTCAGGTCAGCATTATTGTAGACTTGATGGGGGTACTTAGGGCTCTGGTAGGGACTTTTAGGTCAGAAAATAATTAGGTATAGGAGATTAGCTTATCTCATAGCAGACTAAAGCAATAAAATAGTTTTTGGGAAGCCATGAACAGAACTGTATAAACCTATGAATTTTGTATTTCTCTTTCAAAAACACATGCTATTACTAATGATACCAAGGAATAAAATTATAATTTAGGGAAAGCAAGCAAACATTGTGGAATATAGTTAATATGGCTTTATAGTGGGTAAAGACATCATTTCAAGATGGATAAGGGGAGATAATTGAAGATATAAAGGAAGAAAATCCCCCCTTCAAATTAAGGATTTGCTTAATTGTACAGATAGCTTGATGCAAGATAGAAGGAAACTTCATGAAATAGCAAAAAGACAATCTGTCAAACTTGAAACAAAGTGCTAATGTTAGCAGAAGTACTTCAAGAAAGTTACTTATATATTTTTCTTTCCCCTTAGACCCATTAGAGACGCTTCAAGAACTGCTCAGTCCAGGAGTGGGAGGATTGTTTGAAGACGTCGATGCTTAACTCTGAGAGGAATACTGAACTTTTCATAATAGGGTAACTGCCAATTCCTATTTTGGGTTTTATAATCTTTGAAAATTATTGAAACTGTAATGGAAAAATAGGCACTATTATCTGAAATATAAAGTACACTCTGAATAGTTTATTCTTTGTAGCATGCTTTATACCTTTCATGTGAAGTGTGTTGGCAAAGGTTATGTGCTTTAAGTAAAATGGTATGTAGAAACAATGGGAATTGCAATACACCAATCCAACCATTTTAGAATAGAAGCATTGTTAGCAGAGATTTTTTTGCAAGATGCTTCTCAATCTTTAACTTGTCATGGAGCACATAGAAAAGCATAATATTCCTATGATACCCTGAAGAAGCTAATCCCATGACCAGAGCTAAAGGGATATAAACCATTACCTGATTGGAGAAGTGATAGAAGCTTTCCTTTTTGAGAGCCCTAAAGTGTCTGCTGCTTTTTTATGCATTTCATTATTGGAGTCTGAGTTTAGAGGAGTTTTTCTCAGAGAAAACAAATGATACTTTTGTTACTGAGCAAGGGCCTGTTGCCTGATGCACACAGAAGTCAATATTGTGACACCAGGATTTCCAGAAAAGAAACAGTTTTATTGCAAGGCAGCCAAGTAAGGAGACAGGAGGATAAAAGCTCAAATCTGTCTCTCCATGTCTAAAGAGTTTAGGGTTTTTAAGGGATTCAAACAAGGGGAGGTAGACTTGTTATGGAGCAGTGTAAAAGTTAACATAAGATAGCAATTACAATATCAAGTAAAGAAATGAAAATAAGCTAAATTATCGATTACAATAACAAGTAAAGATCACTTAGTTAACATTAGATAACAACTATACTATCAAGCAAAGTAATGGGAAATAAGTTAAAGTAATGATTACAAAAACAAGTAAAGACCACTTAGTGAATATAAGATAACTACAATATCAAGCAAAAAATGGAAATAAGCTAAAATACCTATTACAATTAAAACAGTTATAATCAGTGGTTAGACTGTGGGTCCTAAATTTTCACACAAAGTAAATTTTACCTAACGATTGATAGTGTCTCTGATCTTGTGTCAAGACTTTTGAGCTTAGAATATTTTCCTGCTTTGTCTCTCAGCACAAAGATAAAGGAGGTCCTCTTCTAAAGGCTCCAGGGAAAAAATACAACTGTATCAGAATGTTTCTTTTGTTGCCCTTAGGATCTGAGGAAGTATACACAAGACTAACCAGGAATCCCCATGGTCTGAGGTAGTTGTATAGTTTAGGTCCCACTTCAAAATTTGGTCTACTTAGGGTAAGTCCTGATTCAGCACAACACTGTGAACATAATTAATGCCACTGAAATATACAATTAAAATAGTTGATATGGGAAATTTTGTCTTATATATATTTTACCACCATTTTAAAAAACGGGTTCAACACATTTGTGTGTGACTCATATTCAGACTGAATATTGAAGACTGGCAGGTTTCAGGCTATTGGAGCCTAGATGCTTTCTGACACATCCTCTGTGCCTAATTCTTATATCATCACAGGATCAGTAATAAGAGGTAAAAATTGATATGCCCAACGGTATTACCATGAAAGCCTGGTCAAAATTCTAGAAGTATTATTCTCTTAGGAGAGTTTTCATTGTTGATATTTTTCAAATTTTTGTTGTTGCTTTGAATGTGTTTGAATGTGTTTGAATGTGTGGTTGCATGCCTTAGGTCTTAAATATAATTAATTACCAGAATGGATAGTGACTGTCCAGAACACTGGATTCTTAGCCAATAGAAAAATCTCCGGTATTTACTTGGTTATAACATTGACTAGGAATATGAGATTTTCCCTGGTAACACCCCCTATAGTAACTTGGTTTTGTGAGAGATGTGTGTGTGTACATGTATGTGCATGTGTGTGTGCACATCTACCATTCTCTGTTAGAGAAAAAGGTCATCATAGGCAAAGACTCATTTCTAATAAAACTCATTTAAATGAAAATATGCAGAGTAAATCAAAGATTCTTTTTGTTTCTAAAATGAAAAATTTGTTTACCTGAGTCCCACACTTAAATTTCTGGTTAATTTGAGGGATCCATGATTCTTCACTTATAACCAGTACTTGAGATGATTCTTCAACAGATGATCTGTGGACTATAATTTAAGAACCACTAATATATACTCTTTTACAGTTTTCCTGTGGACTATAATTTAAGAAACACTAATCTATACTCTTTTACAATTTTCCTCCCTGCAGTTTGGTTGATGTTAGGAAGTATACCAGATATAAAAACCAAGTTCATATGCCAAAAAACTGAGTAATTCTTATTGCCCTCATGGTGGTATGGTTGATGGAAGATTGTCCATGAGTCTTAAGTTTGAAAGTGGCACACTAAACAAATTAGAGAGAAAGACACAGGATTAGGAAGTTTTAAAAAAGAATGAAATGTAAATTTTGTAAACAGGGTAAATATTTTCTAAATATTTTCCAAATAGAGCAGTGTACAATATAAAATTGCATCTATATTCAGTGAGTTATTAAAATACATCTGTTCATAATATTTACAATTTTAGGGAAAATTGAAAAATACCCAGGAAGTCTAAAAATTTGGAACTGATTAAGTTAATTAAAATACCTCCAGCCATTATGGAATATTATTTCCATTGCTTTACAGAGTGATAACATATAGGAAGTATCTTAACATTATGTTGTGTCAAAAAAAAAAAAAAAGAATAAAAAATCGTGTGCGTTTGATAAAAATGGTGCTCACTGGGACATAGAAACTGAGAATTGCAGGCAGGAAGTTTATTGGGAAGCTCTCCCAATGGAGGGGGACTGAAAAATATACTTCAGCCCATCCCTGGAGGGTCGTAGGTATGAGGACACAGTCCATCAATAGGCCGGTAAACCAAGTGGGTACAACCTGGGGTCAAAGGGCCAGGGGGAGGTGATCTAGATCTTGGAATTTGGGAGGGGTTGGTGGTGCCTGGGGTAAAGGCCCTTATCTGCCCCAGTTTGTTTATTCTTGGGAGGGGATGGGCTGCCTCCTAGACCCTCAAAGGCAATTTGCTCAATGGATCAGAATGGAGTCAAAGCCTTTTGACCTTTTAATTATTGCAAACCTTATAAAGGGGAAACTCTTAATAGTATGTTTGACATGGTTGTTACCACAAGAAGTATATATGTGTATGTGGGGAAATTCCAGGTGTTTTTAATTATAAACTTAGCTATTATATGGTAACCTATGGGGGAAAAAATCAAATGATATTAGAATCGAAAACTTGGATGAAGTGGATCAATAGTACCCAGAATCTCAAGCTTAGTCAAGATTTTTTGTAGTTAAAAGTAAATAATTTTCAAATCAAAGGTGTTTTGAGATTTTACTACTTACTGAATTCCGTGGTAAACACTCTAAAGGAGTTAACACCCATATATGGCAGATGAGCAGAATTATTTATAGGGCTTACCTCTTCATGATTCAAAGCTATTTTTACAATGATTTATCTATTACAAAATAATAAGACAAGTCAAAGTAATATCACATGCTAGAATATTTAGTGTGGGAAAAAATAGTGAAAAAATTAGAGGTTCAGAGGATTAGGAGAGTTATATGAAGAGGGCTATTTGGAAGGACCTTCTAGAACAAAAACCTCAAAAGCAGTGGTTGGAGGAAAAGTGCTGCAGAACAAAAAGCTTCATTATTATTTTAACAACCTTCAAGTTGTTAAGATGGGAAGAGGTAGAAAAGTGAGACTTTGAAACAGTAAAAGACTACAAGTATGTTGGGATGCCACTTGCCCACCAATAAAATGTGTAGGTTCTCATCATCCATGTGGAATCTAAGCTACCTCTTGATGTAGAGGGTGACTGGACATAACTATCCCAGGGTCCACATGATGGAGGAATAGAGTATGGATTAGAGTGGACTTACTGATGTTCTGCTGGGGAACTATTATGATTAGTAAGGGAAGATATTGTAGTAGTGATGTGGAGAGAATGGCCACAGGGGTTGCTGATAGTAAGGAGATGGAAGAAGAGATATGGTTTGGGAGCATTTTCAGGATTTGGAGTTGTCCTGGGTGGTGCTGCAGGGATGGATGCTGGACATTGTATGTCCTGTCGTGGCCCACTGGGTGGACTGGGGGAGAGTGTGGACCACAATGTGGACCACTGTCCACGTGGTGCAGCAGTGCTCCAGAATGTGTTTGCCAGGTGCAGTGGATGTACGCAATGCTGGAAGAGGTTGTTGATGTGGGAGGGGTGAGGTGGGGGTGGGGGGATAAATGGGAACCTCATATTTTTTGAATGTAACATTTAAAAGAAATAAAGAATAAAAAAAAAAGTTTAAAAAATGTGTACGTTCTATACTCCTTCCCTAGAGGATCAAGATCCTTCCCAGGCTTTTCCAACTAAATTGGAACCTTGCTCTGAGGCAGAGTGCTTTTTGAAAGGAGAGGCTGTTTAGAATTTGGGGATAAAAAGGCAGATTTAGTCTACAAATCAGTTTCTTAAGGTGAGAAGAAGAAAGGTGAGGAAAGCAGGTCAGAATATTCATAGGAGGACAAAAGATATATTATTAACCTTTATATAAGAGGAGTTATAGCTTCCAAAGGACAGTGAATTAATCCTAGAGTAAGCTGAATTTGAACCTTTAAAATAGGTGTGATTGCTTTTCAGAACATGAAATGTGGAAATGAGAGACATTTCAGTGATGGGGGAACCACATCTATGTGAATAAGTTTGCAGAGTATCTTTCATCTGTGGACTCAATTTTGTCTTCAATACAAATGCTGTTGTATAAGTTTAATTCCTCTAGTTCATATTGCCCAAACTGACAGAAAATTATTTTTATCCCATATAGGATCTAGCACTTAGGAGGTCAAAAAATATTTCTTAAATAAAGAAAATACCAATGTGGCCAAAGTCAAGTAGGAGATGAGGCCGTATGGGATTGGTATCCATATTGGGCAGGGCTTCACTTCCAAAAGAAGAACTTTGTTGTGGCCTCTCAGTGATGGTTTCTGAGAAGGATAATGAGAATATAAAATTTGGTTTTGAAGAAGAAAATTAGCCAACAGTGAAGAAGGCATATTAAAAAGAGGAGGAGCAGGGGAAATGTAATTAGTATGCTAATTAGCTAATTATTGTGAGAGGAAACTGGACTAGGTTGCTGGTAATGAAAAGGAAAAGAAGGTAGTGATTAATATAGGGAAGTCTTTCAACCCAATTAGAGCAAAAGTGACTGGGTATCTACTAAGTGACAGTCCCTATTCTAAGACATTGGGATATCAGTGATCAAAATATGTATATTTTATGTCAGAGAAAACCAACAAAAGGAGCAATAAATAATAAACCTAAGTAATAATATATATATAGTGTGTAAGAAGTGGTAAATGTTATAGAAAAATAAAAATTAAACAGAGTAAGCAGAATCAACGATATGGGGCATAAGCAGCAGTTTGCAATATCTATTAAATGGGGGGTCAGAGGGGGTCTCACTGAGATGGGGATATCTGATCATGAAGACTTGAAGAAGGTGAGGAACTGAGCCAGTGCCCTGAGGGAAGAGCATTCCATGTAGAAGTAAAAGGTATAGCAAAGGCCCTAATGTGAGCATGTGCTCAGGATGTTCTATATTTTGAATTAAAATCTATCTTAGGGCAGGATGCTTGGTGTACCAATCAACAGGTACTGAAATGGAGTATTTTGATGCTGTAAAGAAAGCACCTTCCTTCTAGTTCTACATTACGCCCAATTGGATTAATTTTCTAAAGAAAAAAATAAATAGAAGAGTGTTTTAAGCAATCAATTGTGGCCTATGACAATTGTTAAAGTCAGTAAAAGAAACCCTAGTTGTTGAAGGAGTTTGGAGAATTGAGAGGAAAATCAGGCTAGTGTCTATCCTTGAAGCTGTATAAAGATGGTGTTTTAGTTTGCTAAGGGCTGCCAATGAAATGTACCATAAATGGGTTGGCTTTTATAATGGGAATTTATTAGGTTAAAAGCTTACAGTTCTGAGGCTGTGGAAATGTCCAAATCAAGGCATCATCAGAGATGCTGTCTCACTCAAAGTTGGCTGCTGGTGATCCTGGACTCCTCTCTCAGATGGCAAGGCACACAGAGGCATCTGCTTCTCTTCTGGGTCTTGTCTCTACATCTTCAAGCTGCTCCATGGGCCTACTCTCTCGGGGGTCTCTTTCCATGAACTTGTGCTCTGCTGCTTCCAGTCACAGGCTTCCAGGATCTCTCATTATGTCTGAAGTATTTTTTCTATTTGTGACTGCTTTCAGTCCTCTGTTTATAAAGGGCTCCTGAATGAGGTTGGTCATATCTTAAATTAAGATCCAACTTACCAAAAGATCCTACTTATAAAGGGTCCACACTCAATCTAGATTAATTTTATGAACATACTTTCCTGGGGTCCATACAGTTTCAAACTGTAACCCTCTACCCTCTGGACACCAAAAAAAACCATGTTCTTTCCATATGCAAAATACATTCATTCCATCACAATATTTCAAAAAGCCCTGCCATTTCAGTATCAATGCTAAGTATAAAATCTCATCAAAGTCAGTTATAGGCATGCAATCTGTCTTGGGAAATAATTCCCCTTTGGCAGTAGACCTCTGAAACTTACAAAATAAATCATCTGCTTCCAATATACAAAGGAGGGACAATCATAGAATAAATATTTCTATTGCCATAGGGAGAAACTGGAAGGAAAACAGGTCATGGGTCTCAAAACCTGCACGGCATACCCCATTAGATTTCAAAGTCTGAGCATCATCTATAGAACAATAGTATCTTCTCCTCAGGGCCTCATGGGGTGGGAGTCCCACCCCTTCCCAGGACTTGCCCAGGAGCTATCCTCTCGTTTCCACCCTCAACAAGCATCTGGTTCGCCACCTAATGCTGGGTCTCACCCTCCAAGAACACTGAGGTGATGACCACACTCTCCCTAGTCTCTGGGGCACAGACCCAACCCCTGCAGAATAGCAGGGTGGTTACCTAACTCTCCCCAACCCCAGGGAATGTGCTCCACCTTCTCTGAAGCCTGATGTGGAGCACTGTCCCTGAACAACTGGGCAGATGGCCTACCTTCTTCAAATGCAGGGTCAAATTCACCCTTTCCACACCATGGGGTCCATCTTTTGGCCTTAGAAGATGTTTTAATTTGAAATTTCAGCTTCCATGGTTTTGCCCTTGAAGTTGTTTTTCTTCAGTCTCTCCCTTTTCTGTCCCTTTCAGTTCAGGCTAACAGTGGTTTCATTGATAGAGAGCTCACAAAAAACTTGTTAGCTTAGCTTGCAAGAAACAGGAGTCTGAGCCATCTGACAGTAAGACTTTCCACAAATCCTTCTGGATAAGTATATTTCTAATCCTGACTTACAGTGAAAAAAACTGGATCCAGGTACGGTTAAATCCTTATATGAGGCTCTATTGTTGGGGACCCATTGTTTTTCTGAAGCTTGGAATTTCATAGACCATCAATTCCATCAATTTCTGGTTTCTTTGTGACCAGGAGTTCACTTCTCAGCTTATCCCGTTCCTCTTGCATTTTGCTATCTGTTGCTAGAAGAAGCCAGGCCACACTTTCTACATTAGTCTGGAAATCTCGTCAGCTAAATATCCAAGCCTGTCACTTTCAAATTTTGCCTTCCATCTAACATCAGGAATCAATTTTGCCAAGTTCTCTGCCACTTTAAAGCAAGGATCACCTTCTTTCCAGTTTGTGATGATACAGTCATCATTTCTAAGGCCTTATCAGAAGTAACTTTAGGCTCCTTTTTTCTGCTAACAGTCTCTTCAAAGTAATCTAGGCTTTTTCTGTCAAGTATCTCACAATTCTTCTAAAATCTGCCCCTTATCCATTTATAAAATCATTCCAACATTTTTTGGCATTTGCATAGCAGCAGCACCCCACTTCCCTCGTACCAATTTCTGTTTCACTTTGCTAACAATTGGTGGAAGCAATGTACCAGAAATGTGTTGGCTTTTATAATGGGAATTTTGTGTTTTTTTAAGATTTATTTTATTTTTTTATCCCACCCTCCCATCTTGTTGTTTGTGCTTGCTGTCTGCTCTCTATATCTGTTGTGTGCACTGTCTGTTCGTCTTCTCTTTAGGAGGCACCAGGAACTGAACCAGGGACCTCCTATGTGGGAGAGAAGCACTCAATTGCTTGAGCTACCTTAGCTCCCTGGTTTGTTGTGTCTCTTGTTGTCTTTCCTCTTTGTGTCTCTCTTGTTTCATCAGCTTGCCATGCCTGCCTTTCACACCAGCTTGCTGTCTTGCTTATCTTCTCCAGGAGGCAACAGAAACTGAGCCCGGGCCCTCCCATATGGTAACTGGTAGCTAAATCTCTTGAACCACATCCACTTCCTAATAATGGGTATTTATTAAGTTAAAGCTTACAGTGTGAGGCAATGAAAGTGTTTAAATAAGGCATTATCAGAGATGCACAAGGAGGCATCTGCTTCTCTTTCGGGTCTTATGTCTTCATCTTCAAGCTGCTCTATGGGCCTAGCTTCTTGGTGACCTTTTTGTGCCTCTGTACTCCACTCAGTTCCAGCCACAGGCTTCCAGGATCTCCTTCTGTCTGTGAGGCTTTTTTCCTCTGTGTCTCTGCTTTCAGTCCTCTGTTTATAAAGGACTCCAGCAAAAGGATTATTCAAGGTGGGTCTCATCTTCTATTAAGATCCTACTTGCCAAAAGATCCTACTACCACTGGCTCCACACCCACAGGAATATAACTTTGAGAACATATTTTGGAGGTCCATACTGCTTCAAACCATTACAGAAGGCTTGCCTTAAAAAAAAGAAGTTTCAAATGTCCAATTGCAGCAAAAATATTAAGGAGCATAAAGACTGGGAAAACAAAACAAAGGTGGGGTGGGGAGAAGGGACATAGGAGTTAGGGAGAAGGCCACTAATTGTCTAGTTTCAGAGAGTACAGGATTACAAAGTCCCCAAGAGGTCATGTTTCCTATAACAGGCACAAAAATCTGTGCTGTTAAGAATTAGTAGTAGCCTAGCCAGGGACCAAAGTAGACGTATTAGTATTATAGTAATGGAAGAACGTATACAACATTGATATGAAGATAGTGGTTACTAGAAGTTCTGAGGGGGGGAGGGAGGGAAGAATAGGTGGAACATGGAGCATTTTTAGGGCATCAGAATTGTTCTATATGATATAGCAATGGTAGGTACAGGCTATTATACATTTTTTCAAAACTTATAAAACTGTACACTGCAAAGTGCAAACCATAATGTAAACTATAGACCTCGAAAAAAGAAAAGAATTAGTAGTAGGCTAGATGAGAAGTATATTCGTTTTCAACTGTCCGTTACAGATATTTTAATAATGTTGTGAAATCTGTCTATGATAAACATGCTGACACATTTGAAAGACTAACATTAAACGTGTTAAATCTTCAAACTGAAGGTGTGTGCAAATTCAGCTTCCCCTTTGCTCTTTCTGTCTGCTCTGACTGCCTAACAAGGCATACTATTGACATTTGAAGAACTGAGGTCTACATGTGCTTTGGTGGAGTGATATTGCAGTATTGCTCAACTTGCAGAAATTCTCTGGCCTGATCTCAGGTCATCACTAAAGCTCACATTTGATTAGTGTGTCGAGCATTTTTATAGGACACGTTGGTTTTCTGATATCAAAAAGACAACAGAAATACAAATTTATGATAGAATTGGGAGGGGAGTACATCAATATTTGATGACTCTTCAAAAACTCCCTCAGTGGATATTTTTTGTAAGTTTGTAAGAATTAATACTTAGCAATAGCTACTGACTCAATATAGTCTGTCAGAGAGTTAATAAAAATGTGTAAAGACGTCAGGGATTTATAAAATTGGTACAGTCAGCTTAGGTTCCTGCTGTCTCTGCTATGACCTAAAAGCATTTTTTAAAAATACTTTTCTCTGTTACATAAAAAGCTTATAAGGTAAAGTGCTTTTGAAGAAGTGGGAGATTAGACATTTAAACAACTGGATAAACTCCTCCTATAAAGAAGAGTTTGTTTTTGTGGTAAACAAGTTGGGAAACTGTGTTAAAGATGGTATGATAGCTGGTGGGAGTAATTTGGAATTTCAGGATTTGTTGTAAGGGATGTTTTGAGAAAGATCAAATTCTCTTTTATAACTTCATTTGGATTTAAATCAGTGCTCTACTTCTTCCAAGAGTATTTACATTTAAATAGTGAAAGGGGGTGGTGTCTCCATTTAAAATAATTACAAAATAGCCTACTTAGTCTGTATGTAAGGTCGGGAATTTTATAGGTCTTTTTGGACTTTCTGATTGCACTTTATTTTTATTTTTTGCTTCCACTTTATATTATTGCAACATGATGAGATCCTTGTTGCTTTTAACTAACTTGTCTCTTGCTTTCTCAACTTCACAATGAATTGAGCTAAATTTGTTAGCTATGAAAAAAATTTTTTTAAAGATTTTTTATTTATTTCTCTCCCCTTCCCTCCCCCCCCCCAGTTGTCTACTCTCTGTTTCCATTCGCTGTGTGTTCTTCTGTGACTGCCTCTATCCTTATCAGCGGCACCAGGAATCTGTGTTTCTTTTTGTTGCATCATCTTGTGACAGCTCTATGTGCACGCCACCCTGGGCAGCCTGCACTTCTTTTGCACTTGGAGGCTCTCCCCACGGGGTGCACTCCCTGCACGTGGGGCTCCCTTATGCGGTGACACCTCTGTGTGGCAGGGCACTCCTTACATGCATCAGCACTGCACATGGGCCAGCTCCAAATGGGTCAAGGAGGCCCATGGTTTGAACCGCAGACCTCCCATGTGGTAGGCGGACGCCCTATCCATTGGGCCAAGTCCACTTCCCAGCAATGAAAAATTTTAATTGCACTAGTTACATGTTGCTTTAACTATTTACTGTTTGATATTCCCATTGCTATCTTTCAAATGAGGAAATCTTAAAATAATATCTTGGTTTTATATCTGTGGTTTTAAAAAATTACCTTTTTCTCTTAAAGGCATTGGCCCAGAAACAATTCTTTTAAAGGTAGCACGATTGGTTTTATTTCCTGGAAGGGGGAAAACACCAGGCAGAGTAGTATGACAATAATCTAGTATATTTAGTATTATGAGATTCAAGGATTGAGTAGTACAAAGAACTTCTTACTGAAGAAAAACTGGTATATTTTAGTAGATACTTAGAAATAAAAGCTTATTTAAAAGTTATTTTAATTAATCATTGTAATTGCATCAATAATAGAATTCTTAATTTTTATAAGCACAGAACTATGCCTGGGTTTCCCATTCAATATTCCAAAATAAATAAATATTCTTTATAGAATCAGAGTAAGAGAAAATGATGTTTTGTCAAAGAATCTCAAAGCTCTGCAATAAATGATGAAATGAATTATGTCTTCCCTTCCCAATCAAAACAGCACTTCGTGTGGAGGAAATAAGCCAACCAAGTGAGTGGTGGTAGCTAGGCTGGGACTTGGAGCCACCATAGTTAAATGATCTTGTTTATCCAGTGAGATGAACTCTTCAGATATGATCTGAAAACTCTCTCCCTTCTGCTACTAGAATAATTGAAGTAAAATCGTGTGTATGCACATGCTCACATGTGCACATAAAAAAGACAGAGACACAGAGACAGAGCTCAGAGGGAAGTGGAGAGTCCAAGTGGAGGGAGATATTTGATTATCTTTCAAGTCTATAATCTGACAAAGCAATGACTTTGTTGCTTTGGAAACATCATTTCACCTTTTTTGCATCTGAATTTTTCTGAGAAAAACATCCACTTAATGTCACAATTGTCTCACAGGAACAATTTAATAGTTCCTACTAAAAGCCTGTAAGAATTCTCTGGATAGAAGATGCAGTTTTGCAAAGCTGTCCTCAGCTCTGTCAATCTTAATTTAAAGATTGAGAACCTGATGAGTTTATTTATCAAGTCATGAGTTATACAGAGAAAACACAAGAGTAATTCTTTATAACTTGTTTAAAAGTTAGATAAATAATGACCAGGTAATTACAGGGTGACCTTATTCAGTGACACTTCAAAAATATAGCCTAATAGACCCAGTTTTATTTCACCACTTTATATGAGAAGTAATTGGGAAAATTCCCTTGGGGTGCCACTGATATGATATTGCTCTATGAATTGTGGGGTCAGAGATGGCACTCTTCTCTTAGTTGGTATATTAGTCAGGGTTCACTAGGAAAACAGAACCAACAGGAGATATCTGTAAATAGTATGAGATTGTATAAAAAGTGCCTAACGTGATTGTGGGGATGCATGAGTCCAAATTCCATAGGGCAGGCTGCAAGCAAGCCAGGGACTCAGATGAAGGTCCACAATGAGTTCCCCAGGAGATGCTGGCTGTCTGAGGTAGAGATGGTGTTACCAGATTTCATTTAGTTTCTTTGACTATGCTGGAGAAATGAATTTCAAGAGCACATCAGGTGAGTTAGCTCAGTAATTTATTCAGGTAGGGAGGGAAGAGAAATGGGAGAAAATAACAGATCAGGGGTCCCAGGTAGAGAGGAAGGGGTTGAAAAGTGATAAAGTGGGCTGATTTATGGGCTACAATTCCCCATTATAGGTTATAAATCCCCAGGTTTACTTGTGTGGCCACATGGCAGAGGAAGAATGGCAAGAGTGGTACACAGAGGGCAAGAACGGGTCCAGAGGCAAGAGAGTTGGGCATGCTTAGGCCTCACAGTCTGCTTTAGAAACTGTTAATTATTCCACCCCTTTGCTAATGTCAGGAGAGGGGTTTCAGTTGTTTCCTGTTTTGATTGATTACCACACCCATCAATCCCCCAGTGAGTACCCAATGATAAACTCCTTGGGGAATATCTGGGGCTTTTCTTTGCTTCCAGAAGAAGTCTTTGTTCTGGATGGCAGAATCTTGGGGGTAGAGGTCTTCCAGCAGCCATCTTGGGGGTTACTGATGTCCACATGGACTCTCTGCCAGGTTCCAGATCCATCTATTAATTTCCTATCTTACTAGCCTGCTTCAATAAGAATTCTCTCACTGATGGCTGAAATCCTTCCCCTTTTAAGGCCTTCACTAATTGGCTGAGAAGTCACTCATTGCTGACTGCAGTCTCCTCACTTGATTGTAGATGTAATCAGCCATCTATGGAATCAACTCAATGATGATTAAACTCCATGAAATGCCCCTGTATTACAATTAGCCCAGTACTTGCTTGACCAAACAATTAGGTACCATTACCTGACCGAGTTGACATTAGCTTAACCATCACAGGGAGATACATCTTGATATTCTAGTTATATCCCTTCCTAGAGTAAGTAGCTGCAAGCATCCAATAGACTTTGTGCCACCCTAGAACCCCTGACAGAGGCTGACATGTAAGGGAGAAAAGTGCTCATTTTGTGCTCGTTATTAAGGCAAGAGTGTTTGCCCTGGCTACATTTTCATGAGCATCAATAATTCTTGAGTTCATTGATAATACATAGATTTAAAAATGAATACCACTGACCAAATGTTATTGGAACTTTAAATTAACTTGCTGATTTTAACTTACTCCTGGGATGAAAACAGAGAAATCTTTTGAATACTGATTCATAAAAAGAAATTGATCCCAATCAGTTAATTATAGGCTCTTTAAAATCAGTTATAATCACAATCCTTTATTGACATCAAGATTATCATACCATCGAGGATAGTGAGACCATTAACTATAGACTGAATAACAGATTATTCCCCTGGATTGCTGCTAAACTCCTAGAGTAGAACACTAGGATGTGTTTCTAAAATTGACATTTAAGGATCCAGTAAGGGAAACAACTTCATGGTATATTTTAATATATTAATGTGAAATTGTCGTAAAATTGCCCATTTAATTAACTTTTGTAAGGTGTTGTGTGGTAGAAGTAAATAGAAATGGGTTTTTGATTTATAAAAAATAGAAAACGCCTTAAATTGGATATTGAATTCTTGAATGATTTTTATTATGATTGCAGCAAATTTGTATTTTTTTCTGATAACATATCTATTAAATTTTAAATGAAAGCAAATAGAAAAATATTTATTGACTCATAAATCAAATATATATATATTTAATATTACTCTATAATATTAATTAATATTATATGATTTAGCAATACTAATACTTACAATGTCCAGTTGCTATTTTTCATTGTTAAATCTCATTTTCATTTTTCTACTTAAGCTTTTCAATATATTAAAAAATACACTTTCTAATTTTAGCCTGAAGTTCAAACTTAAAACATAGCAATCAAACCAAAATAAAAAGCACCAATACATTTTATTTACTAAACAAAAATGTTTTAAACATTATGAAGTAGTTTATATTTGCCTTTAAGTTGAAATTAAATGTAAAATCAATTTTATCTTTTCCAAATTCTGAAATATTTTGCTCCTAAAAACAATTCTCAGAAATGTTAATTCACACATCTGCAGCAGCAAAAGAATATCAATGAGGCTGAGACACCACTGGGCTGCTCTTGTAGTAATTAAATACCTTGGACTTTACCTTCAAGTACCTGTTTACTTCTTGGCATTAAGCCCTTAAAGTAGTGTTGTCTTTGAGTTGAGTACCTGAATGAGTTACATATAATATTTATGACAAGGCCCTCGAGTCTCATTTCTGCTCTCAACTCTTAAAGCATTATTCCTTTGTAGTTTAAAGTATACTAGTGGAATGAATTTATCTTATCTTTCTATTATATTCCTTTTCTTTTTCTCTAGTAACAAAATCTAAAGATACAGGGTTAGGAGTGGTTTGTTCATTCACCTTTGCGTTAGGCACTGGACAAGGTGTTGAAGGCTTACATTTTACTAAGGGAGATACACATGAAACCAAGGATTTCACTAATAGTTCTAAAGTTGCAATTATGAAAAATGCTGTGTAAAGGAAAGAACAGAGTGACATCAGTGGACATAAGAGTGATTTAATGTAATCAGAGGGATTTGGAATCCCCAGGAGAGAGGCAGGTGAAGGTAAGGGGAACATCCCAGGAAAAGTAACCAGAATGATCTAGGGATATATTCATCAGGAGTTTTCCTAGACAAAACAACAAAACTGTAAGACCACTAATGAATTTGTATAGGATTTTAATTCTTATTATAACATATAGACCATTTCATAATACTTTGCAACCTAAGACTTTTGACATATGCATTCTAAAATTCTTAAATTTTCTCTACACAATCCCTCTTCCTATCCATTCTCGTTGACCAGTTCACCTATTGCAAAAGTTAGTAGATGAGCAGTGAATAGACCTGCTGGGTATTTATGTGTGATTATTTGTGAAGAATTCAGGGATGCTGATCAAGAGCTTCATGACTGCCATGAGGCCTCTCTCCACTTGACTACACTGGTTCCCCAATATTTGCAAATAATAAAAAAGCTTACTGCTACATTGTTACCATGGTTAGGCTCTTTAAACCTCTAATAGCTAACTTAATTTTATGAGATAATGTCAAAATATAGTAGTTTGGCACTAAAAAGTTTTCACAGTGTTTATGATCTCCAACCTACATTTCCGGCATCATTGCCCACTACTTCCCAAACATTAATCCTCTGCTTTGACCAAACTAGTTCATGGGTTCTTCCTGTAATGCACCTTAAGTTATCTCACTTCCAAGAATTTCTCATCATCTAAAATGCCCACACAATTTCTCTTTTTCAAAACCCTACTCATTCTTCGTGATATCATCACTGACTACCTCATTCCACAGTGTTTTTTCTAAATTCCAATTTCAAAAATCATAAAATCTTTCTAATACTATTCCATATTCCTGAATGTCCATCCTACTTTGCAAACACTTAAGAAATTGTGAATGCCTTCATTGTGTTAAATTTTCAAAAGTACATTTTTAGCTTTATTATGTTCATGGTTTCCATTTGCACACAGAGAAGAGATATTCTATCATTTTTATGTTTAAAATTCATCTTTCTAGCTTGTCTTTATATTCTTCAGTCAAGGTACTTTGTTCATATACAGTCCTCAATAAATGCATGTTATGGGATTGATGAAAAAGAACAGAGACTTAGCAATAACTGCAAAGCAATAGAACTGCTGTATCATCACCAGGATTAATATGGTGGATTAATATGCAGTGGGTACAATTCCATAACAGATTAATTGCTACCAATCATGAAGCAGCTGGTCTTGAATTACAATGAAGTTTCTTAACTCTGGGCCAAATCCACAGATTGAGTCTCTACTGTTATTTAGCTGGCCTTATTTATTTTATAGTAATTTCCTGAGACTGTGCAGAACATTGAATTGAAATGGATACAATTTTTTCCTAGAGTCTATATCTTATTGTTATATGTAACTCAAGATTAGATAGTGTATGCAATTATACTTCAATTGTAAAAAATAAGCACTAGCCAGTTTTCAGAATCACAAATCTCAAATTTAAGATGCTGCTTTTTTTTCTGGTTTTATGGTGACTGGTTTCCATGGGAAGATGAATTAAAGGTTTATTTGCTACATATGGATGCCTCTTTTCTCTTGTTCTAGTGATATAGAAGAACAGAAAGAAAATGGCTTATCAGAAGTAGTAGCTTCCATCAATTTCCATCACATAGGTGGTTGATTAATTAAATTATGGTATATCTATGCAACATACTACATTCAACCATAAAAAGGAGTATATATTTCTATATATACTGATATATAGAGATCTCCAAAATATATTAAGTAGATAAAACAGATCAGTGCATGTGATTTGTTATCAGTTGTACCAACATAATTAAAAAGATGGATCTATCCATAAATATCAATAGATCTATCTATATGTGCAAAGAATACATGGAGAAGATTACAGTGAGTTCTTTACTCTGGATGCCTTTGGAGGGGAGGGGAGATAATTGAACAACAGAAATGAGAGGGAAGTTTTTCATTGAATATACTTTGTACCTTCTAAATTTTGAACCATGTGAATATATTAGCTATTTAAAAGTAAATAACATGTCAGTTGTTTCAATGGAAGTAAAATGGGAGGAACAAAGAAAAGGGTAGTTTTCCCTAATTGTGATGAGATAATGAAAATTTACCGAAACCAACAGACTGGTGGCAAACCTATTAGAATCTGAAAGACATCTTCAGAGTACCTCTTCTTGATATTGTTAACATGCAAAAACTGCTTCAAACAATGTCTAGCACAAGAAATATGACTAGAAACAAAGGAAAAAAGAAATGGAAAAAAATCTCATTATTCACTATGGAAAAGCATGGAAGTGTAAATCTAATGTACTTGACCATGAAGCATTCAATCTGCGTGGAGTTTGAGCAAATATTCAAGACAGATGGAAAGCTATGCAGAACTCATCACCTCCCCTCCTTTGCAAGTATGCACTTACAAGTCACATTGCCCCTGATGGTAGTCCATAGGTCTGTCACCTTCCAAATGACGGCTAGCCTTAGAATCTTTCTATATTTTCATGTTGTTCAATGGCATGCCAAATGGTGCAGTGTATAAAGTAGGTATTTAATACCTGTTTAAATCAGTGAATGAATGACTTCAAAGAAAATGAAAGATTTCCTAGAAAGATGATTGAGAACCCAGTTTCATTTTCTAAACCATAAATTGACATCGTAGAAATAGGATTTGTAGTAAAAAAATGAATCCCAAAAATTCTTATGGAAAAGTGTTAAGCAAGAAACTTAATGAGCAGATAGATAAATTTTCAATGAAACTTTGTGGGAGGAGGAGAAAAACAGGATGACAGTTATCATATAAACGCAGTGTATTAGTCAGCCAAAAGGGGTGCTGATGCAAAGTATCAGAACTCTATTGGCTTTCATAAAGGGCATTTATTCGGTAGAGAAGCTTACAGTCACAAGGCCCTAAAGAGTCCAACTCAAACTACCATAAGAGTTACTTTCTCACCCAAAGTTTGTTTCTGCATGTTGCTGCAAGAACACTTTCATCTTAAGGCTCTGTGGGCCCAGCTTCTGATTTCAGCTGTAGGCTGGCGTAAGTCTTGTCTCTCTCCCCAGGGCTCTTTCCCTCCAGGCTCAGCCGCTCTGGTCTCCTTACAAGGACAGCTATAGACTATCAGGCTCATCTCTCTTCCCAGGGCCTCTGCCGTGTCCAGTGAGCTGTCTTATTCCTCTGTGTTCTTCTCCTGTGTGTGTACTTCTGTGTGAAAGTCTGTTTTATCCCCACCAAGAGGGTGGGAACTCAACCCTGCACGCCCTAATGACATGGTTAAATAAAGGCCCTAATCTTGGATTTAAGAATGTAAAAGTGAAACCTCTGAATCTAATACAATCTAATAAGCCCAGGGGAACAGACCACTTTACAAACACAATCCAATATCTATTTTTAGAATTCATAAACAACATCAAACCGCTACACTTAGGAATTCAAATATTTAAGAGCTAGGATTTCTGGAATGTGAATAAGACCTGGAATTTATCAAAATTTTATTTTCCAACATAGAAAGTAAGTCATTGCAAATAAATATTCATAATAAACTAGCATGTGGCATATTAGAAAAAAATAGATAAAGTAACTATATTACTTAGCCTTTAAATTTTGGGTTGGATTTGAATGAGGAAGAAGGTTATTTCAGATAGGGGAGCTCGAACAATTGCATGGGTTTATGTTCTTCTATGGCCTATATTGCAAACATTAAATTTCTTTGATTGGGAGGTAGAATGCATAAAGTGAATGAGGTGAAGATCAGCCTAGAAAGAAAAGGAGGGGCAAGACCATAGAAACCTGTCCTCAGAACAGGACTCTTTAATAAAAAATGGAGAATTATTTTAAAAATTGAGGGTCATGATCATAATCTGCTTTAACAAGACTAATACCAGACTTAAAAATAATGGTAATAGAAAAGTTGAAAAAATAATTATTAAAGGAAAAGAATACATTATTAAAAGAATGTGATTCTGCCACAAGAACAGAAAGGCAGGTCAATGGAACAGAAGAAGAAAATCCAGTAACAGACATTGGTGAATAAGATAAGATAAGGTAGAATAAGATAAAGGTGGAATTTAAAAAGTTTGAATGGATAGATTGTTCATAAATTCTTACAGGAATAAATGCATATTATTTTACAGGAAACATTTACCTTAGTGTACCCTATATCATGTAGCAGTGGCTAACTAACCCTAGGAGAAAGAAAAGGCTTGCAAGGGGTCTATTAGCATGGTTACTGTTGTCATTATTAAAATATTTTTAAATTCATAGCTGTTTTCTTTATGTTTTCTCGATCAGTTGCTACCAACCCTCTATACTCTGATGAAGAAAAAAAAATTTAGGAGTCCTAATAATGAAACTTTGAAAATGACTGGTATGCACCAAAATATGTCCTAAAAAGCATTAACTATTTCAGTGCAAAATTAAATTGCTAAGCATTTAGGAGATAATATAGTTGCATGTTTTCTTAACCTTAACTTAAAAAAGAAAGACACAGGAAAATTTTGTAGAATTTAGTAAATATAAACTAAATTTTCTGTACATCAAGTACATCGAAATAAATTGAAAGGTTGACCTCCTAGAAGACGGTGTTGGAGTAGGGCAGCAAGTCTCAACTCTTTTACAAAACCAATGGAGAAGGGGCAAAAAGCAGTGCACTGCCTAGGGGGTCTGGAGATTAACCATCCAGAAGAAAGTTGGACAGAAAGACAAAAAGGCCAAAGTGAAAACTGTGAGTAACTAGCCCCCACAACTGGTAATGGCACTGATCACCAACTCTCAAAATGTTTAGCCTGGGTAAAACTGTAGCTCATTGTGGCTAATTTAGAGGGAATTGGAGGAGGGGGTGTGTGGTAGAGAATGGAGAGTGTTTCTCTTTGGTGAGTTGGGCCAGGAGAGGCTGTTTTGAATCTCAGCTCTGGCCAGACCATAATCACCAGTGAGTGGATGTTGAAAGAGACACCTCTGTGGAAAGATTTTCTGAAGAATGCCATCTGCTAACAGGCCAGGAAATTTCAAGAAGTGAAAATGCTTCTAGAATCTTTCATGTTCCAGGCCTACTTCATCTAGTCTGCTCCCCATAAGTGGATCTCCAGTCCTATTTTTATAATGTAAGCTGGGCAATCTTGAAGATTTAGAATAAGTTGAATCAAAAATCAAAGAAGAAGGAAACAGACGTGGCTCAACTGATAGAGCATCCGCCTACCATATGGGAGGTACAGAGTTCAAACCCAGGGCCTCCTGACCCATGTGGTGAGCTGGACCATGGGTAGCACTGCCACGCAAGGAGTGCCGTGCCATGCAGGGGTGTCCCAGTGTAGGGGAGCCACACGCACAAGGAGTGCACCCCACACAATAAAAGCACAGCCCGCCCAGGAGTGGTGCCATACACACAGAGAGCTGACGCAACAAGATGATGCAACAAAAAGAGACAAAGATTCCTGGTGCTGCAGAGAATACAAGCAGACACAGAAGAACACACAGTAAATGGACACAGAGAGCAGACAATGGGAGAAAAATAAATAAAATAAATCTTTAAAAAAATATCAAAGAGCCATGAAAAAAAACCACTAGGCAAGAGAGAGAAGTTGGCTATCAGAGTAAATTCACCAACATAATTTGATGCCTAGATATCAGAAAAAATTATAAGTCATTGTATTAATCAGCCAAAGGGTGATGCACAATACCAGAAATTGACTGGTTTTATGAAGGATATTTATTTGGGGAAGGAGCTTACAGATACCAGCCCATAAAGCAAAGTTACTTCCCTCACCAAAGTCTATTTTCATGTGTTGGAGCAAGATGGCTGCTGACATCTGCGAGGGTTCAGGCTTCCTGGGTTCCTCTGGGCTCAGCTCCTTGGTTTTCTCCATAGGGTCAGATGAAGCCTATGAGGCTCTATAGGCTTTGCCTCTCTCCACAAGGTCTGCTATAGACTATTGGGGAAACGGCTCTGTCTCTCTTCCTGGGGCTCAAGCTTCAGCATCAAACTCCAATATTAAAAGTCCCCAACTCTGTCCTTTGTGATGCCTTTTTCTGTGAGTCCCCACCCATCAAAGGGTGGGGGATCTAACACCCTACTGGCACAAGAGGTTTACATAATTAATTAATCACACAAACCTCTGAATCCAATATAATCTAATATGCCCAGAAGAAAAGATCAGTTTACAAACATAATCCAATATTTCTTTTTGGAATTCATCAATAATATCAAACTGCTACAGTCATACTAAGAAGCAGGAATATATGGCCCATCCAAAAGATCAAATAAAATATCCTGAGGAGACATGGATTTAAGACAACACATAATGATGTTCACATAAATCTCCTAAAAAAGATAAAGGATATTAAGAAGTCACTGGATCAGCATAAAGAACAACTTGAAAACCTGCAGAGAAAAGTAACAGAGCTTATGGGAATGATTGGCACAGTGAATGAAATAAAAAATATATTGGAGGTGTACATGACCTGATTTGACTTGATTGAGGACAGAATAAGTAAGCTGGAGGACAGAGCATCTGAACTTGAAAATACAGGAGAAGAGAAAGATAAAAGAATAGAAAAATGGAAAAGGGTCTCAGGAAATTGAATGATAACATCAAACTTAAGAACATACATGTTATAGGTGTCCCAAAAGAGAGAAGAATGAAAAAGGAGCAGAAAACATATTGGAGGAAATAATGACTGAAAAATTCCCAACCCCTATGAAATATATAAATGTCAATATCCAAGAAGGATAACATACCCCAAACAGAATAAACCCAAATAGACCTACTCTGAGACACCTAGTATACAGAATCAAGTGCCAGAAATAAAGAGAGGATTCTAAAAGTCACAAGAGAAAAGCAATGCATCACATACAAGGGAAGCTCAAAAAGATTAAATGAAACCATGGAGTGGTAATATATTTCAGGTTCCAAAAGAGAAACACTGCCAGCCAAGAATTCTGTATCCAGCAAAACTGTTCCTCAAAAATGAAAGTGTGCTTAAAGTCTTCACAGACAAATAAAAACAGAGAGTTTTTATCAAAAGACCATATTTACAAGAGATATGAAGGGAGTTATGTAGGCTGAAAGGAAAAGACAAGGGTAATAGACTTGGAGAAGAGTGTAGAAATGAAGATAATTAGGAAGGGTAACTAAAAGGATAAAAATACACACAATAGTAAGATATGACAATGGAAAGTCAAAGGATAAAATGGATGAAGTAAGTGATGCCTTTATAGTAATAGCACTGAATATTAATGGATTGAAATCATCAATCAAAAGATTTAGGCTGGTAGAATGGATAAAAAAGTATGAGCTATCTATATGCTGTCTTTAAAAGACTCACTTTAGATGCAAGGACATAATCAGGATGAAACTGACAGGTTGGAGAAAGATATTCATTGCAAATAGTAACTAAAAACAATCTGGAGTAGCAATAGATGGTCATCTCTTACTATATTAATAAAAGTGGCAATTCACCAAGATGAGATAACAATCATAAATATTTATGCACATAAGATGGGTGCCCCAAAATAAGCAAGTCACACACTGGCAAAACTGAAGGTAAACAGTAATATTTAGAGACTTCAATACGCCACTGTCAGAATTGGATAGAACATGTGGACAGAGGATAAATAATGAAAAGGAGAGCATAAAAAATATGATAAATGAACTAGACAAAGCAGACATTTATAAAGCATTACACCCCAAAACAGTACACTATACATTATTTTCAAGTACTCATGTATCCTTCTCCAGGATAAACCATATGTTGAATCACAAGACAGGTTTCAATAAATTTTAAAAGATTGAAATTATACAAAACACTTTCTCTGATCATAACGAAATGAAGCTGGGAATCAATAATGGACAGAAAAGGCAAAATTCATAAATATATGGAGATTGAACAACACACTCCTAAAAAATCAGTGGGTCAAAGAAGAAATAGCAAGAGAATTCAGTAAATATCTTGAGACACTTAAAATGAGAACACAACATCTCAAAACCTATGGGACACCACAAAGGCAGTACTGAGAGGGAAATTTATAGCCCTCAATGCTTACCTTGAAAAGAAGAGCTAAAATTGAATATCAACTATACACCTGAAGGACTAGAAAAAGAACAGCAAACTAATCCCAAACCAAGCCAACGGAGAGAAATAGTAAAGATCAGAGCAGAAATAAATGAAATCAAGAACAAAAAACAATAAAGAGAATCAACAAAACCAAACATTGGTTCTTTGAGAAGATCAATGAGTTCAACAAACCCTTAGCTAGACTGACAGAGAAAAAAAGAGAGAAGACGCAAATAAATAAGAAATGAGAGGGGGATCATTTTTACTGACCTCTCAGAAATGAAAGAGTTCATAAGAGAATACTATGAACAAATGTATGCCAAAAAACTAGACAACGTAAAGTAGATGGAAAAATAACTAGAAATGCAAGAACCACCTACACTGATGCTAGAAGAAATAGAAGACAATTTGGCAGTTCCTCAGAAGCTAAGTATAGAACTGCCATATGAATCTGTAATCCCACTACTAGGAATATATTCAAAAGAACTGAAAGCAAGGAACGAACTACCATTTGCACACTGATGTGCATAGTGGCATTGTTCACAATTGCTAAAAGATGGAAACAACCCAGGTATCCATCAACCAATGAATGAATTAAAAAAATGTGGGCGTTACATGATGGAATACTATTCAGCTGTAAGACGATATGAACTTTAGATGCATATAACAACATGGATGAACCTTGAGGACATTATGCTGAATGAAATAAATCAGGCACAAAAGGACAAATATTTTATGGTCTGACTAATGTGAACTAAATACAATGAGTAAATTCATGGAGTTTAACTCTAGAGTATAGGTTACTAGGAATTAGAATGTGGGTTGAGAAGGGGGAGGTGATGCTAAAAGTATACAGAATGTTTAATAAGGGGAATTTTAAATGTGAGGAAATGGTTGATAGTAACACTTTATAGTGAGTATAATCAACATGGCTGATTTATAAATGTAATTGTGGTTGAAAGGGGCAGTCTAGGAAGGTTAATGTCAATTGAAAGAAAGCTAGAGTATAAACTAGAGACTGTAAGAGTGATTTCAGTTGTGAATGATGATTGTGGTTAATAGTACAAATACAATAATGTTCTATTACAAAGTGTTAAGAATATACATGGGAAAAACACAATTAATGCAATGTATATACTATAGTTGATGCTAATATTGTAATATTTTTACAGCAATGGTGAAGAAGGTGCTGTATCAATGTTAAGGATCAGTAATGGGGAGGTCTGGTATTTTTCATTTTGGATTAATGAAAACATTCTAAAGTGGACTGAACTGTTGACAGCACAACTCTGCAATGAAACTGAGTGCCACTGAGTGTATACTTTGGATGCACTGAACAAGACAGAAGACCATATAACATAGCAAACACCAAAGTGAATGATGGACTGTGGTTAACAGTACAATATGAGAACGTTCTCTTGTGAACAATAACAAATATACAATATTAATCATTATGTAAATCTATAACAAATATATAATATTAATCATTATGTAAATAATAGTATTGTTTGTGGGGAAAACACACCAAATATTAGCTATCGACTATAGACAACAGTGCAATTAATACTATGAGGATGTTCGTTTACCATTTTTAGCAAATGTGTCACAACAGTGTAAGGCACTGATGGTCAAGCGATGTATGGAAATCCTCTATGGTATGCATGATTGTTTTGTTAACTCACAACTTCTAACATTAAAAAAACAAAAAAATTAAAAGGTAAATGATCAACAGGGCCACATGTATTGTAACATACCTAAAAGATTTAATAGCATTCAGATGAAAAATTCCTACAAATTAATAAGATCATTTCAGGAAGAAAAATGAACTGAATCGTGACTTACAACAAAATGAAAGTGACTAATAGACATATAATAAGGTTTAACCTTACTGATAATAAAATTCAAAATAAACAGCACATATGTTTTGAACACTTACTATGTACCAGGCCCTTTTCTATGATATGGAAATATAGCAAACAAGAAATATCAAAAATCCCTGTTTTTGCAGTGGAGGGAGACAGATAATAAACCTGATGAGAAGAGCAGTCCCTTTGGGAATAAAGATACAGGAGCTCAATTTGACCACATTAAGTTAGATCTACCAATTAGGCATTTAGGTGGAAATGTTAGGCAGTTAGCTGCATGAATATGGAATTTGAGGAAGAAATCTGCAATGCTGATATATATATGGGAGTCATTAGTATATAGACAGTGCAAAATAATTAATATCATCAGCTTGGACTAACCCAATAATCAGAAGCTGTTTTTTCCTTATGAGCTAACAGATTAGTAGCATCAACTTTAGGTCATCTACAGAGCAAGCTTTCGTATTTTCTAATTGAGACAATATTTTTTATAAGAGTTATGAGAAAAGCATCTCAAAGCAAAATAATTTTCAATCTGGAAAGTTAAAAATGTAACAAATAATATATTATAATAAAGAAATTCTTATTGTTAAATAAATCTAGCCAGTTGGTACATTGCCTATGTAATAAAAAACTGCTTTTCTGTAATTTTATATGCACTTTTTATTTCCGATTTTATAAGTAAGCCTCTTACTTTTTCATTGATTTCCATTAGTGTGAGAAGAGCAGTGGTCCAGAAATGACTTGTGAATTACATTATATAATTTAATTAAGGTCAGCTGGAAGTTTCTCTACAGATTCATCTGTCAGACAACTAAAATTGAAATTTTAAACTAGCTTTTTAGTGGACATAAGCTTCTGCCATTTACCATCATTATCCACTTTTACATTTCTTGACAGGAGATTATATATAATTCTACATGCACCACAATGCTGGATTTACATAAGCAAAGCAAGTGTTTCTCAATGTTAATCTATTTCTTAGTCCCAAACAATCCTAGGATAAACATTTTTATCTCTAATTTTATGAACCATAGCTCTGAAAATGCTGCACTCAAGTCTATAAAAAATTATTGTACCAGTATAATCTCATTTAATGAGAATATCTGTGAACTCTCCTTGCCATGGGGTTTCCAGGTCACCAGACGCAATGTGCTCTCCTCAATGGAAATTTAATCATAAGTGGCTTTCAGGGAAAAAACAAGTTCCTGGGGCAGAAGAAAGATTACGATGGCAGTTAAGAGGGAAAAAGAATCAGGCATTAACTATTTTCCTTCAAGTGCGTTGTAGCATTTGGCACACATGGGAAATCTTAATTGGAAAATGAGAAGCTGTCTGTAAATCATGAGGTTTTCTTCTAGATTTTCTTCTGAATTGAGCAGACACACATCTTTTCAGAGATAAAGATCATGAAAACAGTTACCATGCTGATGTTATCAGATACTGAATGCTGACTTCTTACCAAATCATTTACTTTCTGTTACCTACATAGAGCAAATAATCAGTATTTAGCACTTACTAGTTTCATCTCTCCCACGTGTTCCTTAATATTCCAAAGATTTTCTTTCTTATTCAGATATTCTTCAAATCAATTTTCACATTTATTTCTTTTAAGATTTCAAATTGCTTGTGAAAGGGTCTAGTAACTTTCAGTATCTTTTATTATTGTAAGACATTTGCTGGAAAGAATTAAAAGAATAGTATGAATTTACCTTAAGCTTAAGAAAATAATTTTCCATTTGATGGTTTTTGAATAAGTAAATAGGAGTCAGCTGGGTTGGTCAGAATATGGTGCTAATGAGATTAAAATTGCAGGTTGATTCCTATATAGGGCAGTTAATCCTACATGGAAGAAAAATATTCTTAAACTATAATTTGGACCCCCAATTGAATTCTTTGGAAAGGAAGACCAGGATATGAGTTGTAAAAGGTACATGGAAATCAACCTTTATACCTGGGGGAAAAATACAAATACAAAATTTAAAACAAACTTAGAGCATGTTGTAATTTGACAACTGCCCAGGTGTATCATCATTTTATATGAGGCTACATATCATCTATCAAATGGCACTTAACAGAAGTTCGGACTCAGTGCATTTCTCCTTTAGCTTAACACCATTGGAAACCACTTAGAGATCAGTGGGCACACCAACCATATGTCAAAGAAACAAATGCAAAACATAATTGAAAAAGGCCACCTGCTAGAATAATTATTAAGAATTATTCTTTAATTGCTATAAATGTTCTATCAAACTGAGCAATACCAACTTGAAAAATATTTGTATTTTCATTAGATGTGTATACTAAGATAAGCAATTAAATTAAGTGTAATTTTACCCTATTTGTTTCTGATATGGCAAATCATAGCTAATCAACATAGATATTGTATATTTTATGCATGCCATATGTTTTCCACATATTAGCCAACTGTTTGGGTATTAAACAGAGTTTAAAAATAAAGCTTTATTTTAGGCTTGCTGACAATATTGTTACTTTTCAAGTATTTGATTTTTTATTTAAAAAGTATATTGTTTTATTTTAGCAGAAATACATGGTCATTATAGAGAACATATAAAAGTGCAAAAAATGAAAATATGAACATTCAACTTTCTAGCCAATAGGCATGTAGTCATATTAATGTCTTTTCTTCTATGTTTATTTTCCCTTAGTAGGAAAAATTTATTGAGAAAAAAATCAGATCTATAAATAAACTTATAGCTAGATTTTTAAATTTCCCACTCATAATTATTTTCCTTAGTTCTTCAAAAGCACCACTTTAATGACTGTATAATATTCCATTTTAGGCATATACTATACTTTGTTCAGCCACTATCCAAATCCAAAATTTATGGCTGTTTATATTTTTTAATTATTAGAAACAATGCTGCAGTGAACATTTTTGTCTACAAATCTGTACAAATTTTTCATTGCTTCTTTATATATTCTTAAGACTGAGACTGTTAGATGAAAATGTTTGAAAATTTTCAGGTCTTTTATCACTAATTGCCAACTCCCCCCCACCCCAGTTGCCGAAATTTATTCTGCCATTACCAGGATACAAGGGCACACAACTCTTCAAAGTCTCATCATTCTTTAGTATTCTCATTTTAAAATTAGAAGCACTTAAATGTATAATTCTTAGAACTCACTTTCAGCACTCACATTTATTTTAAGGTCATTTTGTATTTTAAAAAACATTTAATCCATATATATTTGTTACATCAAAATCATACTGAAGTTATTTTGAAAGAGCTAGTCCAGCTACAAAGCAATATTTATTTCTTTTAGTAAATTAATAAATATAAATAAATTACCAACATATCTGTATTTATGAGTTTTAAAACATAACATCATTTCACTGATGGGCAAAATATTTTATTATAAATGTGGCTACTATAACACAAAAATGCAACTTCTGTCATAGAAGATTTCTTGAATGGAAACATCAACCTACCTTTTATGAGATAAATTCCTGTTTTTTTCAATGAAATATAGTCATTAAATTAGTCTGTTGGAAAAAAGGTCTGAAAAATCTGTTAGGGTTCTTTGAAGTGGCAAACTAAATGTACAAAATTTTTCCAGTTAGTCATTCATTTAACCTTAGGATTGCTTCTTTTCTCCCAGCTTTGTTCTTTTATTTCCCCCCAACAATTATTAAACCCTTTCAAAAGTCAAATATTTCATTTGCAACTAAAACCATACATGGTTAAGAATGCCTAATTAAGGGAAGCAGACTTGGCCCAGTGGATGGGGCGTCCTTCTACCACATGGGAGGTCCGCGATTCGAGCCCTGGGCCTCCTTGACCCGTGTGGAGCTGGCCCATGCGCAGTGCTGATGTGCACAGGGGGTGCCATGCCACGCAGGGGTGTTCCCCGCATGGGAGAGCCCCACGCGCAGACAGTGCACCCCATAGGGAGAGCTGCCCAGCATGGAGGAAAGTGCGGCCTGCCCGGGAGTGGCGCCGCACACACGGAGAGCTGACACAAGTTGATGCAACAAGGGAAGCTCAGATTCCCATGCCGCTGACAACAACAGAAGCGGACAGGGGTTGGGAGGCACATAGCGAATGGACACAGAGAACAAACAACTGGGGTGGGGGAGGAGGGGAGAGAAATAAATAAATCTTAAAAAAAAAAAAGAATGCCTAATTAGCAGAAGACTGACAAATTTTCTATATGTTTCTAAAATTTTCAATAGTCCCTAGGATAGAAGCTATACAGGCCCCAGAAAAATTATGTACTTAAAGCTAATCCATTCCTGTGGGTGGAAACCTATTGTAAGTAAGGCCTTTTGATTAGGTTACTTCAGTAAAGCATAGCCCAGGATGGGTCTTAATCCTCTTACTGGAATCCTTTATAAAAGAATATAATTAAGAGAGAGAGAGAAAAAGCCACAGAAACCAGAAGCTGAAAGCGAGGAGAGGCAGAGGAGAAGGGAGAGGTCAGCAGAAGCTGCTATGTGACTTAGCATGTGAGAGGGGAATCCAGGATCACTGGCAGCCAGTCTTTGGGGATAAAGCATTGCCTGATGAGGCCTTGATTTGGACATTTTTCTCAGCCACAGAACTGTAAGCTTGTAAGCCAATAAATCCTCATAGTATAAACCAGCCCACTTCTGGTATATTGTTTTCAGCAGACCAACAGCCTAAACAGTCATTCCCCAAGCTGTTCATGAAAGTTTCTGCTTCAATCAATGTAGGCTAACTTTTTCTCTATCCTAAGACATATTTGATTAGATATGGTTTCCAGTATTGATTTTGTTTTAAATACACAAACTAAAGTATACCACTAATTAGCAATGTTTAAAAGTTTCTGTCAAATGAATCCTAACAAATGTTTTAGAATCCAAGGTACAGAACATCAGAGCACATTAAAAAGAGCAGATTAAATCTTTACATAACCTTCCGGAGTTTAAAGATGAATACTTTTCCTTTCATTGTTTTCATTATGAGATGTAAAATAGTTTCCAGTGTTTTCTTTACCAAGAATCGCTTCATTAGAGTCCTTCACCCAGGCTTCTACATTCCTATTGGAGTGCTTAAAGTACTTTCAAGCAGGAAAAGTCCTCCCATACTTTAGAGGCATCTTCAGTCTAGGCTCAGCCCAGGGCATAATAGTAAACTAGAGGATGTTCATGTTGGTGTGCTCATGGGCCTTCTTCCCTTTCCCAAATCCTCAGGAAAGCCCCTGCTGGCTGACACATCTGCACCCATACTCCACACTTCTATTTTCTGCCATCTTGAGTCCTAGTCCCAATTTAATCTCATCACAATTCCATGCTATTAAAATCTGAGATTTCCTGTCTCAGATTTTTGGATAGACTATCTTAACCCTGAAAGAGTGACTTCCATCATGGGAATGACAATCTTGTAGTTGAAGATATATACTGGACCAGTAGTTGAAATCACACCAATTTTATTATTTAAATTTTTAGTATGGTGTAAAATTAAAAGTACAAATCCAAAAGTATTGAAAAGTAATTCTTTCTCCCACTCTTTTCTCCCCATTCACCCAGTTTCTCTACTCAAGAGCAATCACAGTTAGCAGGTTCCTGTGTATTTTTCCAAAGATACCTCATTCATTTGTAAGCATTAAAATAATTCCTTTTTTTTCCACAAAGTTGAGCAGTATCTACATAGTGTTCTATACTTTTATATTTAAAATGTATTTTCCAGTATAGGTAACTGGTAGTCACTAAGATGCTTTATTTTATTACATATAGAGCTGCCTCATTCCTTTTAATGGTGTCAGAGTCCATTGGATGAATGCATCATTATGTATTTAATCAGTATATTCAGTGTATATTCAGAGTGTTTTCAAACTTTTCCTCATAAATAATACTTCAGTGCCTGTTCCTCTCTATATATGGAATTTTTCTGGGTCATAGGATATGAGCATCTTTATTTTTATTTTTATTTTTTTTTAAGATTTATTTATTTATTTAATTCCCCCCCCTCCCCTGGTTGTCTGTTCTTGGTGTCTATTTGCTGCGTCTTGTTTCTTTGTCCGCTTCTGTTGTCGTCAGCGGCAGGGGAAGTGTGGGCGGCGCCATTCCTGGGCAGGCTGCTCTTTCTTTTTCACGCTGGGCGGCTTTCCTCACGGGTGCACTCCTTGCGCGTGGGGCTCCCCCACGCGGGGGACACCCTTGCGTGGCACAGCACTCCTTGCGTGCATCAGCGCTGCGCATGGCTAGCTCCACACGGGTCAAGGAGGCCCGGGGTTTGAACCGCGGACCTCCCATATGGTAGACGGACGCCCTAACCACTGGGCCAAAGTCCGTTTCCCGGATATGAGCATCTTTAAAACTTTGCATATATGGCATCAACAAATTTCCCTCCATAGAAATTATACCAATATATCACCAATATATGAGGGTACCAGAAGTTTGCTTCCATCCTCACCAACTTAGCACTTTGGACATTTTCATCTTTGCCAGTGAAAAGCAAAAATTTTATCTTCCATTCCAAGTATGAATTAATTTTTTATGAGAGGTTGAACAAATATTGACCTTATACGTTTTCCTACAAAATCACATCTATTTTGAAAGTTACCATATCTCTGCACTCCTAGGAAGAAAATTCTGTGACTTATTTTGGAATCGGAGTCAACCATTAACCACCATAGGAAGAATGAAGATCTTTTGTCCATAGCAGGAGTAACAACTGTTCAGTGACTGCTATATAATGTGAAAGCATTGTCCCAACATTTCTTCTCCAGGGTAAATAATTCCTTTAACCATACCTATGGACTGCTAAATTAGTTTCATGGCTAATCAGTTGGTTATGATTGTTACAATCTTTGATATATAAAAGTGGTCTATTCAGTTGTTTAACTTAATTACAACCCTAATCAAAACTTAATTTATTAACTGAACTGATTATATTTTTGAAGGGATTTTGTTAAGTCTGAGCTTTTCAGTTTTTATATAGGCAATCCATGCACATGTTACAAAATTCAAATACAAAATAATGTGCAGGGAAAGTAATTTGATTATCTTCTTCCACCCACCATCAGCCAAATCTTCCCAAAGACAAATATGTTAAACCATTTTCTTGCACTAGTGTATGTGTGTGTCGTAATTTGCCAAAGGCTGCTAATGCAAAGTACCCAGAAATGGGTTGGCTTTCATAAAGGGGATTTATTTGGGGTAAATGCTTACAGTTCTGAAGCTGTGAAATGTCCAAGTCAAGCCACCTTCTAAGACGCTTTCTCACCAAAGTCACCTACTGTTGATCCTGGTGTGTTGCCACGTGGTAAAGCAAGATGGCAAGGTCTCTGCCTTTGCTTCCAGAATCTACCATCTCCTGGAGCTCAGCTGTGGGCAACCAGGCATAGGGCTTGTCCTTACCAGGCCTCCTCCCTTAGTCTCAGCTGCTCCATTTTCTTCCGAGTTCAGATGTGAGCTCTCAGGCATATGACTCGTTTCTTCAGCCTGAGCTCATCTCTCAACTTTGAACGCTCAGTGGGCCCAGCCTCTTTGGAACTTAGTGCTTAAGCTTTGGCTGCTAATGGTCGTTGGGTCCTTTCACACTGCAGGGTCAAAAATGGCAGTGCTCCCTTTTCCTGTGTGTCTGTTTCTCTGTATTTCTGTTTTTATCAACTACAGTAAGAAGGCGGAGACTGAACCTGAGTCATGCCTCATTGACATAGTCCACCACAGGAATGGATTCGTTCAAAAACATAATCTTTCTCTTTTTTGGGATTCATAAAAGAATTTCAAACTGCCACAGCATGTGTGAGTGTATACTGTCAAGAAACCCAATAGTCACAAATTTTGTTTCTCTAGACAATATATTTTGGAGAACTTTTCGTATTAGTGGGTATAACATCATGTTATTCTTTTTAACAGGTCTGTAGTATTCTGTTGGGTGGATATACTCTAGTCCATATAGTGTACATTTAGGTTATTTCCAAACATTGGGTGTTAACAAAAAATACAGCTGTGAATTTATATGTGTATGAGCCATGTCCCTGATGCAAATGGATATCTGTAAGATAAATTATTAGGAGAGTTCCTATGTAAAAGATTTGTTGCATTTTCAGTTGATACATGTTGTCAAATTGCACTTTATGGCATTTATGCCAGTTATATTTGTACTTAACACATCTTTGTATGGGAATGTCTATTTCTCCACTTCCTGAACAATCCAGGATGTTATCAACATTTTGATATCTGAGGCCAAAAACTGTGTTCTGTGATTGTTTTGTTTTAGTATATTTTCCTTTTTATTTTCTAATTGGTATCATAGTGTATATTTAGTATTTCAGTCTGTTTTTATTCATTTAGTAAAATATTGAGAATATTCCTCTCTGTAATTATCTTTCTAAACATTACTTTTTTAAAAAGTTATTATTTTGGAATACTCTTAAAATTTACAGAAAGGTTGCAAAGATAGCATAGAAAGTTCTCACATATCTCTTACCATTTTCTCTCATTTTTAGCATCTCAGTACATTTGTCAGTTACCATGGTACATTTTTCAAAACTTGAACTGACATTTGTACTTTCTTAATAACTAAAATGCAGACTTTATTTGGATTTCATCAGTGTTCCTACTGATGTCCTCTTTCTGTTCCACCATCCAATCTAGGGTACCACATTGTGTTAAATTGGCATGTTTCCCCAATTGGTCTGTGACAGATTCTCAGCCTTTTCTTGGTTTTCATGACCTGGAGGAGTACTAACCAGATATCCTGAACAATGCCCCCCAGTCTGTCTGTAGTTTTTCTCATATTTAGATTGGGGTATGTGTTTCTGGAAATAATACCACAAAGAAATGCCCTTCTTGTCATAATCAGTGGGCACATGAGAGTCACATACTGGTGATATTAATCTTTATCATTTGCCTAAGGTAATGTTTGCCAGATTTCCCCCTTGTAAAGTTACTATTTTTCCCTATCTATACGCAATTCCTTAAAAGCTAGTCACTAAGTCAGGCCTACGCTCAAGGTGGGGGCAGGGATTAAATGCTACTTCCTGGAGGGTAGAATATCTGTATTTATTGAAATTCTTCTGTAAGTGAAGATTCATCTCTTCTCTTATATTCACTTATTTATTTTTTTGTTTATTTAAATCAGTATGGACTTACGTACTTTTTTGCTTTGGGTTTTCATGTAATATTGTTATTTCTTTTGTTCTCACATTATTCCAGATTTAGTTTTTGGGGGCTTTTTCAGGTTGACTCCTCTTCCCCTTTAACATGCCCTAACCTTTTGTTTTTTGAGCACTTCCTCACTTTCTAGTATTACAAGATGCTCCAAGGTTATGTATTTTTCTTGGCCCAGTAATAGAATCAGCCAACTCTCTAAGAAGCCTTGGTTTCTTTTATTCAGTAATAGTATTTGAAAACCGAAATCTGGTATGTTTATTTCTACTGACATGTTATTGCTTCTAGGCCCTTTCAGTAGATAGACGAATTAAGAAATATATATTTACTAAGTGAAGGTGGCTTTAATTCGATATGACTGGAGTCCTTATAAGCAGAGGAAATGTGGACACTCTGGTGGTTTGGAGCTGTCTGCACCCCAGAAAAATATGTTCTTAAACATAATGCAATCCTCACATTGTAAGTAGGACCTTTCTGTGAGGTTACCTCAGTTGAGGTATGACCTAGCTCAATCAGGATGGGTCTTAATGCTATTACTCGAGTCCTTTATAAGTGGAATAAAATTCAGACAGAGGGAAAGCCACAGGAAGCAAAAAGCTAAACATCAGTGGAATCTGGAAGAGAACGGCGAGACCAGTAGAGGCTACCATGTGTGTTGCCATGGGACAGACGAGCCAAGGACCAATGAACACAGGTAGCCAGCTCCAGAATGCCAGTCTTTGAAAAGAAAGAAGCACCTTGGTGATGTTTTGATTTGGGTTTTCTCTTAGCCTCAAAACCTGAGCTAATTAATTTCTATTGTTTAACCCAACCCATTTCATAGTATTTGCTTGAGCAGCCAAACAAACTAAAACAGACATAGTCATGAGAAGAGTAGGAGACAAAAAAATATAGATGACCATGTGACAAGGTAGAGATTTAGTTATAGATTGCTGGCACGCCACCCCAAAATGCTACAGATTTGAGAAAAGACATGGTCCTGCCAACACTATGATTTTATACTTTCAACATCTAAAATTGTTAAAAATATTTCCTGTTTTTTAACACAATCAGTCTTTGGTATTTGTTATAGCAGCATTGGCAAACTGAGACATGTGTTAAACATTTATAGCGTTGTTAACCTCTAGTTCTGTGAGAAAAAAAATTACCAACTAGTAGTTGTTTGCCCTCTATTCATGAAATTCTCAATTGGCCAAATTCTTCTAGACATGTTTCTAGAAGAATTTGTCCAAGTGAGAACTAAGATCAAACTAAAACTTTTAAATAAACAGTCAACATTGTAACTGACCTAATGAAAGCATTTCAGTAGATGGTTACATTACTAGAGTGAAAACTTCTGACCTTTCCATTTGTAAAGTTTTCTTCTACACAGTTACTTAATTCTTAGGACAGACCACTGTATCTTTTGTAAATTAGTTGCTTCTCAATTATATACTGCTGTCATAACTTTATACACAGGTTCCTCACCTCTTCAGGCACTGAATTCTTACTGTAACAGTATTGAGCTATTGTAAATATGTGGGAGATTTCTTGTTTGACTAGTATATTAATATTAAATATATAACTTATGCAGAAAAATGAACTCTTACTCTTTTTTTATCTCAGGAAAAAAGCTGTGCTTCAGTCTAGTGTTCATTGAAGGCTTATATACTAAACTGTGGATCATAGACAATTAGAAGGTTATTTGTTGATCATGAATTATCAAGTGCCTTTCTTCTTTCTGTGTATTTTAAACTTGACATATATTTTACAGTCATTAAAGATCCCAGGATAGAAACTTAATTTGAATTTCCATGTTTCCTCTCAAAATAAAATCTATCAATAAATTAGCTAGCCTGGAGGCATTTAATTCTCTCAAGTAGATATTTTATATTTGGTTTTATTTTTTGTCTACTGTTTAATTTCCAAAGGTAGGCCTTAATTTTTTAAATTTATGGGTGTGGTAAAAAAATGGATGATTTGAAACTTTTTTCTTGAATTTTATTTTTATGATGAATTGATTAATTTTGCTATTCTATAAGCAAAACATACTTAGGCCATATATGAGAACAATATCCTATACTTAGAAAAAAAGAAGAGAGAAATCACTCACATTCTCACTGCTCAAAAATTATCATTAATATATTGATGTATTTTATTTTAGTTTTTTTTTTTCAGTCTTAAGGCTATAGTTTTCCTTTAATCCTCTTATGTACTTAATTTTATATTAATTTTTCAAACTTTATTATGTAAATACTTCTCATGTTACTGTAACTATCCATAGTTTTATTTCAATGGTCATATAATAAATTCATTTGAAAATATGTAGTTTAACTTATTTAGTATCATTAATTTTTATTTATGAAATGTATGGAGTTGTTAGGTCTAGAGCTGGCAAACTTTTTCTGTAAAGGGACAGACAGTAAGTATTTGGGCTTTGTGGGCCATAAATTCTCTGTCACAACTCCTCAGCCCTACTGCTATATTCAGTGAAGAAGCAGCCATAGGCAATCTGTCAACAGGCTGTAGTTTGCCAACTCATATATTAGACCATTAGACAAACTCAGTGTGGTGGTTTGAAGCTGTATTACCCCAGAGAAACAAGTGCTTATCTTTAATCTATTTTGGTGGTATAAGCCCACTGTAAGTGGGGCCTTTCGATGAGGTTGATGAGGTTAATGAGGTTACTTCAGTTAAGGTATGGTCCACCACAATCAGGCTGAGTCTTAATCCTATTACTAGAGTCCTTTATAAGTGGAATCAAATTCAGACAGAGGGAGAAGCAAGAAGCTGAACATCAGTGAAACCCAGAAGAGAAGGGAGAGACCATGTGACAAGGACCCCAGGATCACCGGCAGCCAACTGCAGAATGCCACAGTCTTCAGGGAGAAAGCATAACCTTGGTGACACCTTGATTTGGACTTTTATAACCCTAAAAACCATTGCAAATAAATTTCCATTGTTTAACCTGATCCATTTCATGGTGTTTGCTTGAGTAGCCCAGGAAAATGAAACACAAAGTAAGCAGATGGCAATACGTATATACATTTATAAAACCTAATTATAAACCTACTTTCTTCATTTAGGTGCCTATAAAATGTATTTTGTCATTGTGTCATACACAGCATGTATGTGTGTGTGCCTCCATATGCCTCTCTCATATGTGTAAATGTCCAGGAATCCATGTACTCATGCACTCACACAAACACAATTTGTGTTTTTATCTTTAGGACTCTTTCAGTGATGGAATTCAATAGTAGCTAGGTTATTTCTCAAAACTTGAAATAGTTTGGCAGCTGCAGTTTACTTCATGATTTATAATTATGTTATTTTTTTTCCTACTGATTATAAAAGCAAAAATGTTCTTTGTCAATATTTTAGAAAAGAAAAACTATTTTTAAAATTAACAATATTTCCACCACCTATAGTGATATTTACTTTTTGTTGTAGTTCCTTCCAGAATTTTCTCAATGAATACAAATTTTGATATTTTATTTTATTAATAATTTGCATTCAGTATATATGCAGCTTGTATTTACAGTTTCTAATAGCTAACTGGTATTAAATAAGTAGCATTTTCCCATTTTCTTCAAAAGTATTTTATTAATATCTACATTTCACTACATATCATTAACTAAAAACCAAAATTTTTAAAATCATATACATATGATGTGATGTTTACTTTACTTCCCTTTTTTTCCCACTTCTGATTCCTTTGAGGAAATTTCTAAATGTGAAATCACTATGGTCAAAGAGTATGTAAGATTTATGTCTTTCAATATACATTATAGGATTTTATTCCAAAAGAGAAATCTTTTAATTTGCATCCACCCCAATGATAAGGTTGCCCATTTTATTATGCTCTCAAAATTATAAACATGAAATAATGTACTATGTGCTTTGACCTTTTTTTCTACTAGGGTTTTAATCATTTTAATCATTTTCTTCATATTAAGGATATTAAATTTTTATGCAGTGGTTTTGATACAAATAAATTTCCCCATTTGGTGATTTACACTTTTATTTTACAGGAATGGAAAAAGGCTAAGAAATTTATGATATCTTCTCTAGACTAAAATTGAAGATCATGTTTTGTCATTTAGTTATAATGATTCATTTAGTCATTGAATTTGACACATAAATTAAGACTTCCTTTTCATAAACTACAAATCATAGAACTTAATTTCCAAATTCAAACATATTTCTCCAAAAAATTTATTTGACACCATATTACATACTGCTTTATATAATTATAATAAAAATATTTATATATAATTTTAAAATATTCTTCATTCATAATTATACAATCCCCCCAACAACCTTGTGTTTTTCCTTTCTAAAACTTGAAGAAACCATGGTTTTATAAGACCAAGTGGCTTTCCCAGGATTAGCTGCCTATATAATGGCAATATCAGGTCTTCCCACTCTAACTAGAAAAATAATATTTACAGTTGTTTTTGTGTATTAAGTTAGTCCCAGGAATGTTTGACAGGAGAAAAGCAATTCAAGAAATTGTTTTGTTTGTATGTTTAAGTAGTGAAGACATTGCATAAGCATTTTAGCAATAAGATTAAATCAGATGTGAGGTTAGAACAGAAGAAGCATGGTTGTAAAATATTATACTCCTTTGAAAGGTGAGTTTGTTAGCAGCTAGCATGAAGAAGTAACCATGATCTTTGACATGCACATAGAATAAAAGCCACACTCCTGCTGTGGTCCTTAAGGCCAGACATGATCAGTTTCCTCCTTCTTCTCTTACTTCATGTGCTCCATCTCTATTCCCAGGACACAGGACATTGCATTCTTCTATCTGGAGATCTTGTTCCTGTTATCCAAAAGGTCTGTTTGTCCCCCTGGGGTCTGATCGCCCTGTCTGGGGAAGCCACCTCTCCCCCATGTATTTGTTATGCCAGTGTCTTGATTGGTACGGCAAGGGGCCAAGTTCATCTCTTTCAGCGAGACAAAACTGTTTGGAGTCAAGAGTGCACACTCTGCAGACAGAAGAACAACCTAGATCAAATTCTTCATTGGTACTTAGGACTTTATGATATGAGACAAGTCATGTAATTTCTCTATCTCAGTTTTCTCAAATGTAGAATGCCCTTAACTGATATTCTTCTGCTTACTAAATAGAACTACGTACTTCATGCAGGTTTTTTTTGTTTTTTTTTTTTATTGTCAATGCAGGTCTGTGGAATAATGAGAAAGTAAAAAAAAGAAACATTTGTTTTACGTTAAGGAGTAATTTTTGGAATAGATTTTTTTTCCCTCTTTCTCTAAACATAGAAATTCTAGGTCTTCTAGGAAGTCTTCCGTTTTCCAGCGCTATGCTAATGACCCCTACTCTACTTACTGCTTTTCTGCCCCCTTTTATAGTAAAATTCCTCCAAAGGATTGTTGACACTCCCTGTCCCACTCTCAATCCCATTTGAATTGGATTTTCCTTCCTCCCACCCGATTGAGACTGCTTTAGTCAGATCTCCAGAGACTTCTACCTCATTGAAACCCATGTTCCACTGAGCTATATCTGCTTCCAATGAGAATTGTTTTTTGCGGTTGTTTGTTTTCTTTTAGGAGGTACCAGGAATCTAACCCATGACCTGTTACATGGGAAGCAGGTTCTCAACCACTTGAGCTACATCTCCTTCCCCTGTGTCATTTCTTAGTTTTTGTCTTACTTGACCTGTTAACAGGGTTTGACCCATCAATCATTCAGCCCTTATTGAACCAATTCTTTACTCATACTTCCCTGGTTTTCTACCTGTCCACTGGTGGTTCCTTCTCAGCTTTTATTACTGGTTTCTCATCTCACTAACCGTAAATGCTGGTTTATCTCAGGTCTAAACCCTTTGATTCCTTCTATATCTACACTCATTTGAAAAGTGATTTCCTTCTGCTACATGTCAAAATACTATCCATACACTGACAATACCTAAATTAATTGTTTTAGTCACAGTTCTACACTGATGCCACACTCTTGTCATCTACCTCCTTGACATGCCCAATTGGATATCTAATAGAATTCTCAGACTCGGCATATCCAAAACTTAGTTCCTGATCTCATTATCCTCCTGAAGGAGTACCACTGACAGGCATCCCATCTCAGCTCATAGCCATCTTTTGTCTAATTACTCTCATGCCATCTTTTAGTAAATCCTGTTGGCTATGTCTTAAAATGCATTTAGAATCTACTTCTCACTCCCTTCACTGCTACTACTCTGGTACAAGCCACCACCATTTTTTACCTGAATATTCCAGTACCTCTTTATGTGCTCACCCTGTCTCCATACTTTCCCCTAAGTCCATTCTTCATACAATGGGCAAAACATTTGTTTAAAATCATAAATCAGATCACATCACTTTTCTCTCATCCCTCTGGCAGAGTCCCATTATACTTAAAAACATATCCAAAATCTTTACTATAGCTTGAGATACTTTACTTGGTCTAGTTCCTATTTGCTTCTCTGAGCTCACTTTTGACGAACTTTTTGATCACTTTTGACCCCCTTGTTCTTTCCTTCCTTGAACATGGAGGCCCCATCCAATCTCTACAGCCTTGACTTTGTCATTCTGTCTGTTTGGAAGTGTCTTCCTTCATGTGTTTATGTCACAGATACATTTTATTCAGGGCTCTGCACAAATATCACCTCCTCTAAAGTGCTAATTAAAATAATACTCATGCCACTCTGTCTCTTACCTGGTGTTTTTGTTTATCATGTTTTTGCCTGTTTCTTCCATTAAAATGTAAGTTTCATGGGATCATACGCTTTATACGATTTCCCAGGTCCTAGATTCAATGCTGGTCCCAAAGGGTGCTCACTATAGATCTGCTAAGGAAAGAATAAATGAATAAATGGTATCTCTAAAAATTTAGTATACACATGCTGCTGTAATTCCTTAAATGCAATTTGTATTCTCTTTCATGTTGTATCTGGCTGAATCGTCCATTTTTCTTTGATATTTGATGTTTGCTTTGAGGCAGTCTTAAATGAAATAGCTCCTAAAAATGTAAGAATCAGAGATGGAAGAGACCCCAACAGCTCATCTGCATGAGCTACCACTCTCTAGACAGGCTAGCACTCAGGCAGTCATCCATCTTTATTGAATGTTTGTCTTATTTTTACTACTCTTCCACAGTTGATGGGAAACCTTTCCAATATTTAATTATTCTTATAGTTGAATGCCTATTTTTAAAGTCAAATCAGAGTCACTCACAACATTTAGCTCATTTCTTTTGTAGATCTTCTAAGGAGATAGAAAATTCTGCATACAAAATGCTCAGCTAGAGTAGTGTGCATATTCAGTACAGGGGTACAAACTAGAAGCATTAATGCTTGTTAAGTTTTGCTGAATGTGATATGTCAACAAAGAAAATATTTGTAGTCATGTTGAGTACTTAAGTGTTTTTTTATCATAAGACCTGTTTTTGTCCATTTAAATATTTTTATTGTTCAGTACTCAATTCCCTGTTTCATTCTCCTACCAAATTCCAGACAATGAGGTTCACATAACGAATAGCAATACTAACTTTAAAATATTAATCCCAAGGTTTTGCATGTCAATGTAATAATTAGACCATCACAATGTCATGGTTTTAACTGGTAATCCTTCTGCTTGGCTCTTTTTTGGTGCTCAGCATAAATCTGTTTGAGAGTAGATTGGGGTAATGATTGTAGGGGAAAAGGAAAGGGACAGAAAAAAAGTTAATGTCTGGGAAGTAATGGTCCTTTCTATGTTGGTTATCTTAAAAAGAATTAAGGAGAGGGTGGGACTTCTTTATAGCTCAGTCTTTTTTTTTTCCATAATGTGTTAGACAAGCCCAAAGGAAAGCGTTAGGTCTGACGACTGAAGCAGTGAAAGTAAGGCTATCCTTAGGAACTGGCATTCATTAATGCCAGTCACAAAGTCTAATATATATTATTTTGCCTTTTAAAAGTGTACTGCTTATTTCTGATCATCAAAATAATACATATTGTTGTTAAAAAGAAAAATATAAATTTTTAAATTATAGTGAAAACTTTCAAACAGAAACATTATTTTGCACTTTCTTGTTTTTCTTCTGTCCATATTTTAACATGTTATTAAATGTGAAACAATTAAATATGATTATGTAATATGATTTCTAATTAATGCTACACTACACACATGTTCCTTGCAAACCCTGTGGAATTTGAATGGTCACATAACAATGTCTCAGTTTATCAATGTATGTTCATTTATTTAGCCATTTTCTTGTTATGCATATTTTGGTTACTTCTATTCAATGTTTTAAATATTTTTTGCAAAAAAATTTAAAATTATTTTTTATATAAATTCCTTTTTAAAACATAGAATTTGGGGTCAAGTGTTTTGAAAATTTACGCTTGAACTACTAGTGGATGAACAGGTTTCATTCATTCCTCATTAATTTATTTTAAGTTGCTAATTGCTATCATTGTAATTATAAAAAGTTGCATCTCAGTGCCATTTTAATTTGTGTATCTTTGATTACAACTGGGGTAGAGCATTTTCTTATTGCTAATTTTGGGGCTTTTTTATATAATATGTCTATTTATCTATTGAAGTGCTAGTGTCTGTATAAATTCTTCAGTAAGTAATTTCTGCAATAAGACCACCATCCATTTCATTTTTGCTTTTTGGTTTAAATTAGTAGTTTGGAAAGGTAAAGAAATATTTAAGGCCATGTAGCTCATAATGGCTTAGAAAATGTCCATTATTTAAGCCCTATCCATATATTTTCTAAATAAAATATCAAGAAATATTTTATTTATAGGAAATACTGTTCTATCCTGATTTATATAATAGGGTACCTTTTTGTTTGTTGCATCAAATCAAGTAAAACATAATCCTCTGTCCACATTTTCATACTTTTCCTCTTATATTTTCTTGTGTTCAGGCACGCACATATAAATACATACATAGTTAATATTCTTCCGATTCCTTCTTGAAAAGGTGAAAAATAAAAATAACATTCATACTCATACATATGTTTTATATAACATATACTTGCCTATTGCTTTTTTTTTTTAAATGAAAAGTGATGCATTTTTTGTGGGAGAAAGAAAGAGTACAGGAAGAGTTGTTGAAACCTTTCAAGATTAGAGAACAGAAGGGAATTTGTTCAGGATTTGCCTTGGTTTTAGATGTAAATTTTATTCATTGGAAATACTTGTGTAAAGAAATATTATTTAAAGGAAAACGTTTGTAAACTGTGTAAAAATTAATTTTTGCTCTAATTTGAGAAGGAATGCAATGGGTATCATAAAAACCACAGGGAATGTATCTAAAAGAGATTCCAAGATAGAATTCAAGCTGATTCATGAGCTACTCAAAGGACCTTTAGTTGTCCTGTTAACGACCTATGAACACAGATACAAAAAGAAAATATATGGGTGTTTTTGGGAGAGTTTGGCACAGCTACAGTTAAATTGGATGACCTTGGAAAAATTTTCGAAGTATATTAGTTCTGCCTTTTCCTATAATTTTGTAATCAACTCTGTACTGGCATATATGAGGGAGAGGGAAACCAGGGTTTATTAAGCATTCTGTGTTTGGTACATGCCTTACCTTGCTTTGTCCTTCAGTGGTCCCCAGGAGACAGTTTTGTTATGCCATTTTACAAAAGAAGACACTCATTGTAAAGGCTTATAGCCGCTTGTAGTTACAAAGTTAGCAGGAAGAACCAGGATTCAAAGTATGACTCCAAGGACCATGATCTTTCAAAAACTGTGCTGTTTTATAACAAGCCCTATATCCCAAATCAGCAAGGAGAGAGAAAAGAAAAAAAGATTACTGTAGATAGCTAGAGAACATAAAGAATCAAAACAGTTAATCATGGAATTATCAAGAGTTTGGCTAGAATAGACTTCCCTTTGTGGTAGACGTGGATTGGCAATGAGGCCCAGAGCGTGGCTGCGTAGGTTGAACTTTGTACATCTCTAGGGTTGCCATGAAATTGGTACCCCCTAGAGAGTTTCAACACACAACCTAAACAATGAAGCAGCCCATCCTGGGCAAACTATAGGCCATGGACCACGTGAGATTTTCCCAGTATTGAGTTGCAGCTTACAATCTAAATTCAGAAATGTCTCTCAGGAGGGGAAACTGAGTCACAGGGATACTCAACCTTGGTCTGCTGATAGAATTAAACAAGTGTCTCAAAATTTCAAGGGTCAGGCCTTCCAGAAAGAAACAGCTCAATCCATTGAAATTGTTCAGTCTGAAAAGAAGGAAAAAAGAAGAAAAAAAAATGACAAAAATCATTGGTGATATGTGTGAAGGGGAGGCATAACTTGTCTTCCACCCAAATTTGACAAAAGCTATATTGCTGCTGAGGAAGGAAGTGACTGGCATATATTTTTAAAGCAATTAGATTAAGAGATTTTTCTTCTGTATTAAAAAAAATGCTGTTTGTACCATTTCTATTGGACAACTATTTTATAGAATGCAATAATATTAAGAGCTATTAAGATTCAAACTGTGTTTTGCATCTAAGTAGTTTACAAAGTCAAAAAGTCCAGTTTCAAAAGTGTCTAACTCAACAAAATTTGTTCACTGCAGCATTACAATTAGATATTGTAATTCGTGCCAGATATGCAGTTTCTTAAATATTGAAGAGAGGGAGGGAGGGAGGAAAGAAGGTAGGAAGGAAGGGCAATTAAAAAAAGGAACAATGTAATAATTAAATGACATGTTAATAATCAAATAATTCTTAAGTGGTGTTGAAGTAATTGAAGCATTTATCATTATAAAAGATAATTTCTTTTTGTAAAGTGGACTACAAAGCATTTTATTTGTCCTAAAATGATAAACATACAAAAATAAAATTAAATACACAATCTCATCACTGCTGTCTACTGTCTTCCCACATTTATTTGAATGCCCCTCGTTGGAGCTCCTGCACTTGCCTTCATGATCACCTGATCCTTCTGAAGCCTTCAGTGAAAGGAATTCTAGCGTCAGAGACAAGGATGTGTTTGTGTGTTAAGAGGAGGGAGAGGAGAAGGGAGAATGTGTAAGAAAGAAAACATTTGTGGTCCCTTTTCTATAGGATACATTTCCATAAAGAGTCAGGACAATTGAAAGTTTTATAGAAACCAGTACATCCAGGCCCTTCAGCTCTGCTATCCTAATTGCAAGGACACTCGTCCTAGCCAAGGGTCAGGAAAAGAGCCTTCTGCTAACTGTGGGAGAAACTGATACAACAAAGTCACAGAAGAAAATGCTTTAGTTGCCCTTTCACCCCAACATTCTGACACCCTATTTTGGAAGGCAGACTTGATCTGCCTACTTCTTGCCCAGTTGGGTTTATGAAAACAAGCAAAAAGTCCCAAGTAACTCTGAAGCCTGACTTGGTGACCAAGAAGACAGGAAATAAATGACGATATTGGTGCATGCATTATGTCTCTGGAAGAATCAAATGAAGACAGATTAGAAAGGGAAACAACCAAGAAAAGGGACCTAAAATCTAGAGTACCAGTGGTTAATTATAAATATTCTTTCCTCAATTCCAGCCTCTCCTTCCCTGTCTCCAAGCCCTTCCACTGACCTCGTACAACGCATCTGCAAATTCTGTCTACACTCAAAAACCATTCTGGGAGTTTCTCTCCAACTATGTAAACTGTTTCCCTGCTTCTCCTCCTCTTAGAGGTCCAAAGTAATCCTAAACTTGTGATCTCTAGAAATCCAAAGCTATTTCCAGACATTTTCCTTTAAATTCCTGCATACGTGTCCTGAAGCCTCTTATGCCACGAAGTTCTTGCCTTTACAAATGCTTCCTCCACATCACATTAGCTCAGCTATGCTAAGATTTTCATAATATTTGGATGCTAGAGAATTAACAAACAAAATTTCAAACACTGTAAGTAAAAATCTTGGTAACCAAAGGACTCAATATGCATACATACATGTTTTAAAGTGTGTGTATACCTGTACATGTGCATATGCATACATATACACATAGGTATATATGTGCTTTTAAAGTCCTGAGAATAGTAGGGGTGGTTGAGCTGTAATATTTGGAATATTGGAGCTGTAATATTTGGAATATTGGTGAGAACACATTTAGGGTGTTTAATTTTTGTAACTACTATTTCATTCTTTTGCTGCTATTATCAGATAGCTAACTTGCTTAGACTATAAAACATTAGTGAGCACTTTCCTCTTGAGTCTCACTGGGTGGGGCAGTGATTTTATCACACTGTTCACAGCACACAGTTTTGGTTATTATCCAGACTGCGTTCACCTTGCTCACCAAGACAAAAAATTAAAAATGTCTCCAGTTCATCCTTATACAACCCAAATAGTATTCCAGAACATTATGTAAATCATAGAGACTATAAATTTAATATGAAGCTAAAGGGAAATTTTAAGTATGGAATTATATAAAATACTTAAGTGAGGCTTTTTAGTTTTCACAAAAATCTATACCTGTTTCTAGATCACTAATAGATATTACATTTGATATTAGACTAAAGAATGTGAAAAATTGTAATGTGTCCTTCAGGCCTAATTGTACCTCAGATCTATGTGGTAAATCTTGAACTTCAAACAATTGCCTTATTACTTGTATAAAGAATCCAAAGGAAAGACATCTTATATTATATTTAGTTTATAATAGCTAATATAAAAACAGAACAAAGATAAATATACTGGCTTTTTGTTAATTGTTAAAGACACTTAAAATTAATGACAAGCAAAAACAGTCCAAGAAGAATAATGAAAGTAGATTAATCTTCTTAAGCTCCTATGAATTGTCAGCTTCTATTCTTTTCCCAATAGTATAAACATGCTAAGAATTTTTAAAATGAGCTTTCGTAGAGCATATTCACTTCTTTTTCTATTTAAAATGATTTAAAGTAGAAGAATTAGCTTCATCATTGAAAAAAATCTTTGTAATTCAATTAAAAGCAGACAATTGAGACATCCAAGGACAAGAAAAAAAAAATTTTAATGCAAATATTTGTAATTCCCCAGAGTGGTACAAGTATACACTTCAGGCAAAGGTTAGTTATACAAAAACTTTTCATTATCCTAAATAATTCCGGAACAATGCATTACTTTGCAGAAATGGCTTGCCCTTTTTAAATAAAGTGATAAATTTTTAATTTCAACCTGATATGATTTATGGTGCTAATACATTTCATGAAAGACAGGAAAGTGCTGATTATTCCTTGACATTTCAGCATAAACTGAAGGTCATATAAATACTCAGAAAATGAATTATAGTAAAATTACCTGCAGAGTTATACTCATTCTCTTCTCATTCTCTTAATTGTTAACTAAAAATAGTCTTCATTCTATTTCCACAGCTTTATTTTTGAGATTATTAGAAGGTCAGATGGAACAATAATAATACAATGTTTCACACAAAATATTAATGAAAATAGGAAATAATCAGATGGGATTTTAATTTTATTTTATTTAAAAAGCTCTTTTTGGGAGGCTTTAATTACTTTCTGTTTTCCAAATCTTGGCTAATAATCAAATTAATAATGAATTTCTCTTTCTCCAACTGCTTAAAAAACAATTCTATTCCTTTCAGGAGAAAGCATGTTAAATATGATTCAGATTGTATTTATTCATAACAGATAGAAACCATTAAAACATTGTCCTAGGGCAATTACAAATCAGTCATTTCTCCAGTTTTGTGTTTTAGTAGAACACTAGTAACCTTCCTTTCTGTTTCCAAAAGAATATGGTTGACTCTGTTCTGTCTTTCCTGTCACCCCAGCCCAGTCTACAGTAATGGCAGCAGTAAAGAGAGCCGTGTAGGCAAGTGGTGCTCAGATTGTTTCAGACATGAGTCAGCTCATTCAACCATGCACGAAAAGAGCAGCTGCACCTGTTGCTATGTTGTACCATAGTTCTCTGCTTTTCAGATTGTGGTTCCCAGACCAGCAGCGTTTTCATCTCCTGGGAGCTGGTTTGGAAACAGGAAAATCACAGGCCCCGACCCTGATTTACTGATTCATATGCACATTAACTTTTTTTTTTGTAGAGGCTCTTTTTTAAAAATATTTTTCACTTCTTAAAAGATACTTAGATTACATAAATGCTACATAAAAAATAAAAGGATTCCCATATGCCTCATTTCCCATAACTCCCACATTTTCCCACGTAAGTAACATCCCTCATTAGTGTGGTACATTCGTTGCAATCATTTTGGGGCATTGCCACTGAGCCTGGATTATAGTTTACGTGTAGTATACACTCTCTCCCACCCTATTCTGTGGGTTATGGCAAGATACAGAGTGGCCTATATCTGTCATCACAGGGTTATTCAGGATGATTCCCAAGTCCCCAAAATTCCCTCGCATTATATTCATTTTTCCCTCTCCTTGCCCTCAGAGCCTCTGGGCAACTTGTTTTTTGTCTGAGCACTCCCTCCTGATAATGAAACTAATGCTTATTGTTTTCTTTTTTATTTTTAAGTATTGAAAACCATGTATCATCTTTTTAAATCCAAATTATGCCAAACAACAGATACTTACTTTCTGTTATGTCTTAGTGATGCCAACTGGTGGAAAACTGACCTAGCTGTATTTTGTAATTGATTTTGATATCCTTATACCATTGGTTTTATTTGGGGAGCAAGTAGTTTTACCTCAATATGTCCTCATATCTAGAGCAGCTAATTAAATCTACTTTTATATTTTATCATTCCCCATTATCCAGTTCTGAAGATTAAATCATTTCACTATCAAACCTTGCTAAAGAAGAGTCAGGAATATTGAGAATATGAATGTGACCTCATTCAAATACGGCAGCCAACCAGATGGTGACAATGGATATTAATATCAAATAACTGAATTTATTACTTTCCAGTCCTGGCACATACAAATCAATCATTAAAACAACCCCCAAAAAGGATCAGTCATGCTTTGTTTGGGTGAAATTTTGGAATTACTTTACAACAGAATTATTTGATCTTGCCAAGTGGTAGCATTAATAACACAGTCTTGTCTCTTTTGCAGTCTCTTAATGTTTATACTTTTTAACTGAAGAGTAAGTTCTGAGGCCTAAGTTATACATAATATTCATTTACCTTTTTTTTTTTTACTACGGCATCCTTCCCTTTAATGTGGAAAAAGTTTATTCCCCTTTCTACTTTTATTCTGATTATATGATCAAGAGATAGGCTTTCAATTTTAGCTTTTCTGACATACTTTTTTAAAAATATATTTTTTATTTATTTTTGAAAGATTAACTATATCACACAAAATGTTACACTGAAAATTATAGGAGATTCCAATATGTCCCATTCACCACACCCCCACTTTCCCCATATCAACACCTTCTTCCATTAGTGTGGTACATCATTGCAATTGATGAATACATTTTGGAGCACTGCTACACAGCATGGATTATAGTTTACATTATAGTTTACACTCTCTCCTTGTCCATTCAATGGGTTATGGCACGATACATAATGTCCTGCATCTGTCCCTGCAATATCATTCATGACAATTCCAAGTCCCGAAAAAGCTCCCATATCACACCTCCTTTTCCCTCTCCCTGCCTTCAGCAACTCCTGCGGCCACTGTCTCCACATCAATGATATAATTTCTTCCATTGCTAGAGTCACAATAACTCTATAGTAGAATGTTAGAAACTGAGGCACAGTGGTCTCACAAGGAGAGATGTGCTGTTTCTATGACTATGCTTGCACCCTAAGGAATGTGGTAATTAAGAGTTCCCAGCAAGCAGGATGAAGCTGTTAAAGTCTGGAAGAAAAGATGAGCACATACTTTTTGTAGTAAATAGAACACTTAGACTTTGTACCTTGAGATAAGATTTTTTAGTTCCTTAGTAATGCTAATAGTTAACTGCATGTTGCTGCTTGTTGTCACATAGACTGGGGTATATAGAGAGCCCCTTGTAAACAATAAAGTTGTCTGATGAGTCTCGACTCACAGACCCCCTGATCCCAACTCTCTCGTTCTTCCTCTCTCTCTCTCTCTCCCTCCTTTTTCTCTTTCTTTCATTCCCGATACCCTTCAGTTCCAAATCTCCAACAGTAGAATACCAGTACGTCCACTCTAATCCATATTTTATTCCCCCATCCTGAGGACACTGGGCTGGCAATGTCCACTCCACCTCTCAACTGAGAGGGGCTTCAGTTCCACATGGCTGGTGGATGGGACTCTCGTGCCCACAGCTGTAGACTCTCTCAGTTACTTGGTGTGGTGGTTGTCCATCCTCTCCTCCCTGTCAGCTGACCTGGGTAAGTCCAACAACCTGGAGAGTAGGGCTCAGGGCCCAGCTGGCACATGGACAGCCCAGAGATTCAAGTCTCCTGGGCATACAGCAACCCCAGCACCAACCACAGGTTCAGTAAAAGTGACAGAAGAGGCATGTGTAAAGAAGTCACATCTGAGTCCAACTCCATCACACTCAGGAGCACAAATTCCAAAGTAGGGCCCACTGGCAAGGCACCAAACTCTGGAGCCATCTGCCATGACCATAGAACCTGGGTATCTCTGTAACCCTCAGGAGCACAACTACCTGGGGTTGTATCTACTTTAACTTTCTGTGAGATCCTGCTGAGATGTGCATAAGTGCAACCCCTCTGATGACCTCCTGACTCATTTTGAAGTCTCTTAGTCATATAAACTCATTTGTCTTTATCATTTCCCCCTTTCATTCAAGGTTTTTTGCTAGTTGCATTACCAGCTGGTGCTTGGTAGTAATCCCTTAGCACCAGGGAGGCTCATCCCCAGGAGTCATGTCCCATGCTGGGGGGAAGGTAATGCATATATATGATGAGTTTGATTTAGAGAGTGGCCACATTTGAGCAACATGGAGGCTCTAAGGAGGTAACTTTTAGGCACCCTGCAAGCCTAGGCCAAGTTGAAATTTCAAGTGCAACAGGCTCATACACATACACATACACATACACATACACATACACATACACATAGTCATCAGTATCAAGGGCCCATCATTGGGCTATCCTTCTTCACTGGTCATTGCCCTTGCACTTGGGGGATTGTTGCTATTCTATTGGGGAATACGGCAGAGCTCCCCAGGATGGGAACCCAGCACTCCCTAAGTTGTCATGTGAATCTCTACTCACTGTTCAATACTCAACGAACACCTGAACATATCTATATACCCTATATGTATGTCCAGGCGAACTCCCTCCCATGCATCCCACATCAATGACACCCCGCTCCAATGCTCCTCCCCTGCCATAGTTGAACCCCTCTGTGATCCAAAACTTCTTCAAAAATGAAGCCTAATATATTGCCAAATTCAGTTAATAGGAAAATGAAATAGTAATGATAGATTTAAACATTAGAAATAAAATACATAATAATTTAGAAAAACTAAAATAAAGTAAAAAAATTAGGGTATTAAAAAAATGAAAAACATTATAAAAATTTTTTTTTGACATTTTGCCTTTTGTCAGTGTAATAGATTTTGTCCTGTACGTACAGTGGCAAGGCAATCTCTTTGAAACATTTCTTCCTCAGTGTCTTACCTCTTTTTTTCATTATGTGTTCAAAGAAGTTTTCACAGTAAAGCTGCTTCTTTCCAAGTCCATCTTTCTTTCAGTTTTATTCTCCCCATCTTTAAGCACAAAACTACTTATAGCAATCAACTTATCAGTAAAAGACATGAGAGGATAATTAAAAATTCTTTTTAGATAAATTGAAGTTATAGAAATTTTGTGAGTCACCTTTTCCCCATTCCACCTCTCTCTTGTGGATATTTGAAGTTGTGTTAGAGAAATATTTAAGTTTATCTACACACAATGGAGTAGATGAAGAATTGTAATACTTATATTCATTCTAGAGTAATGTGTATTTCAGGTTTCATTTTTGGAAAAGCCTGAAATATTTTTAAAAGTCCATTTCCACTTCCCTTCGATTCTTACAGTCAGTTTTTTTCTAGAATTGCTGCAATCGTGGCAGCAGAACACTTTTTGAGGCCTGCCATTTTGATTTTCTATGTGATGATTTTTTCATCTTCCGTGAATGTTCCACATAGTTCATGTGGCTAGGTAAGGTTATAATTATTGAGTGCATTATTCCTAATTAACATATGCTTTGAATTTTCATAGTGGTTAATCTCTTTAGTATGGCCCATTCCCTTACAAGTCAAATCATATAGTAGAAACAGAACTGGGGTCAGAATTCACAACATGAGGCTTTTGGTTCTGAATCTTCTATTTACTGATTGTTGTGCCCTAAAAGAAGCTGCTTGAGCTCCATGGTTTTTATGGCAATAATAATAATTGAATTTAGAGGGGTATTTTTAAAAGACATTGAATGCAAGTTCTTCTGAACCAATGCTTAAATAAATCCAAACTCTTGTTTTCTGCTACTTTGTTGACTGTCTTTAAATTTTTCTCCATACCCTTTCAAAAAGTGTGATAAACGTATGTTTCACTTGTTATTGTGTGTAAACAATGTAAAATGATTTTTCTGCCTGCTCTGATAAAACAGAAAGGAAAAGATCTACCCTTTCATCATTTATTTCTATTCTCTGTGTTTTCACTAAGTTGCATTCAATTTACATTTCTAAGATAAATTTCCAGATTTAAAGTAAGGCCTAAAAAATTACTGTGCTGTGAGGTATCCTACAAGATATTTAACTCTTTATGATGTACAGCCCAAATGAAAGTTGTGTCATATACTTGTTCTTTTGAAATATGGTCAAGTCAGGGTCAATCCTTTCCACCTGAAAATGCCCCTATTTGGAAGAAGGAGAAGGTAACTGGCAATTTCTTCCTTATGAACATAACTATGAATAGTGTTTTATAAGCTTTTAATTGATTTTATGCCAATAAAATAAGAGATAAATTCAGCAGGTATGCTTTTACCAAAGTATTGGGATGACTTTAGTAAACACTGATATACTCATAAAATATGCTCTATTCTCAAAGATGTGGCCAGGATATTGGTGGAAAAGCAAGTCCACAAAGAAAATTCTGCTCTTCCTGTCTTGTTATTTGAAATGCATAAGTTATATAGTAAGCAAATATTCTTTTTAGCATTATAATGTCCAGAGAGCTGAGTGTGATTTTGTAGTAAGCATTTTCCTTTTGTAAGCTTAAAGGCAAGAAAATCAGGTAGCTCCTAAAACCAACACTAACATCTTTGCATGTATGTTGTCTGTTTTTACATTATATCTTTTAAAAAGTACTCCAGAGTAGAATATTTTGAAATGTAACCTTGGGGTATGAAAATAGAGTAATGAATATTCTTTTTTTTTTCTTTGTTTTCTTTTAAATGTTACATTCAAAAAATTTGAGGTTCCATATACCCTCCAACCCACCCACCCCAACGCTCCCACATCAACAACCTCTTCCATCATTGCGGCACATCCACTGCACCTGGCAAATACATTCTGGAGCACCGCTGCACCACGTGGACAGTGGTCCACATTGTAGTCCACACTCTCCCCCAGTCCACCCAGTGGGCCACGACAGGACACACAACGTCCAGCATCCATCCCTGCAGCACCACCCAGGACAACTCCAAATCCTGAAAATGCCCCCACACCATATCTCTTCTTCCGTCTTATAAGAGATTTCCTAATTTAACATTAATAATAAGAAATTAATATTAAGAAATTAGAGAGCCTGAAAAGTGATCTTTAAGTTTTTATTTAGTTCAGCCATCCCTTTAGGAAGGAAAATATATACTAATTATGCTCCCAACTTGACCAATAACAGAGTGAACTTTTGAACTTATACTGTGGGATTTATCCTCTAGGATGGGAGTGCTTGTTTTTGTAAATAAACAGAACATGGACAGAAGTCTATTTAGTCATTACTCAGAAATGCAGTGACTTTATTACTTGTTTTAAATCAAGTGAGAAATGAATTCATTTTGAACAAGTACTGGTAGATGCATTCAGTCAGCTGAGATTAAATTAATAATTTTTTTTTAAGTTCTTTGAAAGTATTAGGTTTTGGGAAACACGGTAAGTGGTTTTAGTATGAATGATATGACATAAGTGTGTACCAGATATGAATACATCAAGTAATGGAAAAGGAGTTAGTAAAAGTCAAGAAAGAAAAGGTACGTAACAAATAAGATAAAAAAATAAAAGTTGATCAAGTTGAAGTATTGTTTTGAGGGTCTGGTATTGGAACATTGAGTTGTATATACCTTTAAATAAGTTTCCATAACTGGAAGGTAATTTCATTTATTATACAGTATAATACATAGAATATAAATGATAAAATAGCAAAATGAAAAAAATTGGGAAGAGTGTTGAAGTTTTGTATGGGATCCAGGAAAATAGGGCATAGCCTTAATGCAACCTATGACCTGGAACATGCTATTTCACCTCTTTATCCCTTCTCCAAGAAATCTGGAACTAAATAACCCAGGGTTAAACTCAAAAAATGCCATTAGTGCCCCAAGCTCTACCCAACTTTCAATCCCTTCATTCTTGCCTATTGGCTTGTAACCGCATTATCTTCCCTGCAGGCATTATGTTGCATTCAAGGCAAATAAGCCAGCAGTAGTGAAGAGGCTATTCTTAACAGAAATATTCCAGAATCCATGCACCCCCAGGAGAAATCTCTATAGGGTTCAGTGACCATAATTGGATCACATGGAAATCCATGTATTAAAAGGAGAGCAAAAACAGAATGCTATGATTGGCCTTGCTTAAACTTGATCCACATCCTGGTGTGGGTACATTGCTGCTATTAAAAGTGTCAAGAAAAGGAAAATGAATTTTGAATGGGCAACTAACAGTGTCTACCACAAGGGTCCAGTAGAATCCTAAGGAAGATTCTAGAGAAGGGAAACTGAAAAGAAGATATGATGCAGCTTCTCACATAATTCTGTCATCCAAATGAACCATGAATTTATAGTGTTAGGTTCCTCCTTAATGTAGAAAAACTCCATCTCCACACCCACCCTCCATCCTTAACTATTTTGTCCTTGAACTCTTCCTCCCATTCATATATTTCCCTGTGGTCCAATCAAGCATCTTCCACAATGCTAGTCTGGAGGAATGTGAAGTATTCTTAACACCAGAAACCGGCTATCATTTCACCAGAGGGGTTTCTATCTTGAACCAAACCTATTGAAAGTCAAGATGCACCTAATGTGACGTCTTGGTTTCTGCTGCTCAGCCTGCACGCCTGCACACATAGGCTGCTGGGAATGATCCCTCACTAGCTCTTGAACTTCACTCCTAACTTCTGGCTCAGTCTCACCACTGCAGTGCATCCCAAGTATTCTCACAGTCTTTCAGAGTTGCTCTACATCGGATGCTGGTCCTGCTGTGGCTGCCACTGGAACCTTCCACTGGGGGAGCTTCCACATGCTTCAGGAGGTCTTTCAGTGGTCATTTTATTTTCCACTTGGGCAGCTTTCCTGGTACATCTGCACATCAAGATATTTGTGATATCCCTGCGTGGGAGGCAGAGAGACCTCTGTATTACAATATTTTATTAGGATATCTATGAAAATTTGTACTTAGAAAACCCAAAGAAGTTAAATACTTTGCTATAAGTCATAGAGATAGAACCAGAGTCAGGGTCATCTGACTTCCTTCTCCTGCTTTACCTAGGCTACTTGTCAAAATGAATCAGATCCAGCAGACTTTGCTGCAGGAAATTTTCTGCTTGCAGAGGGTCATGAAACATCGAATCAACAACCTCTGAATGACAGTTTTCACTGGTTAACCTAGCACAGTAAACCAGGACTGAAATCACTGAGGAAGGAGACTCCACCATTCGTGACTGTGGGACTCTAAAACCTTTCTCTGGATCGATGATCCAATCTAATCTTTAAATGTTAAATTCTTGAAACTTTTTCCATTTCATAAAGTCATTGGGTACAGTTTCATCAGGCTGCCTTTACCCATGGTAGAATTATAGAATTTTACATCAGTTAAGGAATCTAGCACTCACTTTACAAATGAGGAAAAGGAAGTGCATAGAGATGTGGCCACCTTATATAATTAACAACAGAGCCAGAGTGAGAGCCTCGATCTGCTTTCTCCCCATCTGTTGTCTTTTATGCATGTATTTTAATTTTCTGCCTGCAGAAGGAAATAAAAATTAGAAATCAACTTTAATAGTAACCGGTGGTTGCCACTCCCCCACCCTCAAAATTCATTATTCCTTTCTGCTCTAATAAACATAAAGACTCCAATTCTCAGAAGCCCTTGCATCTTGGTGTAAACAAATGACTAAGTTCTGACAATGAGATGTAAGTGGAGATACAGTTTGTTATTTATAGGAGATCTTCTTAAAAGAGGCAGAGTAGGCCCTTCTTCCCTCTTTCCACTTCCTCTGGCCCGGACTGCAGATGTGGCTAGAGCTCTAATAGTCGTCATGGACAATAAGGTGGCTGTGGAAATGGAAGCATCAAGATAGGAAGAACCTGGGGCTGGCAATGGGAAAATGCAATCCCAGCCCAAGACTGCCTATCCAGACTTTGGTGTGTGTGTGTAAAAGAGAAATACATTATTTCTGTAGAAATTAAATTACTCTTTCTTTGAGTTTTCTTTCACGTGCAGCCAAACCTATCCCACTAATATTATAGGATCAAGGTAAACTTAAAAGAACTTCACTTCAATAGGCTCTTTATAGTTCGCCTTTTGCTTCTTAACTAATATTTCATATCACCTGCGCAAGGATATATTTGACCCAGTTTGTCTTACCTCTCATTTTATATTACTCATCATCTAGAACTCACATTCACTTTCATAACATAAGATTTTATATTAATATTTATTGCTTCCTGATCATGTCTTGGCTCCCCAGATAGGTATAATTTCCTGAGACCAAGGGTCAACCACTTGTTAAAAATCTTTTATTGTTTTTAACTCGATGATGAGAACACGTAAGCCTCTCAATAAATACATAGCCAATTGAATGAAATGAATTATTTACTTCAACATAAGTTATTTAAACAGTTGCAAACAGCAATATGTATATGTGTAACTTGCAAACTTATGAGGTAGATACTGGCACCCTATTTTACATAGAAGAGAACAGAATCAAAAAGGTTTATAACCTGTGTGATAATATTCCTGGGATACTCATCTTGAAATAGAGAACTAGGAAGTACAGCTGGCCTTCACAACACATGGAGAGTGCCTGCTACATCTCCTGCATTAAAATCACAGTTAATCTTACGCTTTTGACTCTGTATTGCATACTTTAGAAGAGGTTCCTGCCATCTAGAAGCTACCATTAAAATCCCAGGCACAACTATCCCCTTATATTAGCAAATAAGCATACCTTTCCCTTGCTGTGTTCTGCCACTACATAGCTATCTACCAAGGAATAGTGGCAGATATGGCCTAGCTATATACAAGCATGCTACCCCTTCTGTAGTGCAGAGTTGTCACCAGGCGGTGATAACCAGCTTCTCTCCCTGCCTGTGGCCTCATCAAATCACTAGTTTCCATTTCACAGCACTAAGCAGTCTGGTGGTCTAAATGGTTGAGTGAACCTCGTAGCGGACCTATATTTCATTCAGTGAGTATTTTATATAGTGGGAGAATCTGAATCTGTCTGATTTGAAAACTTAACTATACTTTGTTACCTTCTCCCACCTTATTTAAGCCTCAAATATTATTACCATTAAAACAAAGCCTTGTATATTTATTTTCCTTTTAATGATTGTATTAGTTTATTCCAAAAAAAAAGTTGTTCCAAGGAAAGTTACCATACAAATACTCTTTTGTGATCTTAATCTTTGATGTGATGAACAGCTATACCGTACCTGCCCTGCAATTTGTTATATTCTCTATATTAGTTATTTAAGGATATTGGTTTTCAAGCCTCAATTTTCAACTATAGTCTCTGGTTATCTCCAGTAGAATTTCCTTCCATTTTCTACTTTATTGTGAACCTACTTTTCTTATCACCAATTCAAAATTAATCATAACAGGTGGTTCTAATTTCAAAAGTAAACATCCTTTCCACATCTTGTCTCTGCATTGCTATTCACTAAGGAGGAGGGAGAAAGTGGATAGAATGTACAAGTTAATCTCAGATAATGAGGTAATTTTGTGTAGTGCATACATTTTCAAAAAATATATAATCAGCTACATGTACTCTCCTTTAGATGGGCTCTTGGGGGGAAAGCTATATAGTTTAAAGCATGTATATTGGATTTTGTGAGCCAAAATGCAGTAAGTCTTTGGAAACTTATTTTTCTTTCAGGAAAAGCTGTGGCAGTATGACTAAGGATGATAAACAAACTTCATTTATTCTTTTCCACCAGTATTAGGGAAGGAATCTCAAACCAAAAAAAGAGATTCAACTCTAAGATAGCTACATTAAAAAGTAGAAATTACACAGTGATCTCCCAAATTTTCATAAGCTGGAGCTGCATTTCATGTTTCCTGAAGCCTCAATGTCTTTGGCAATGGAGAGAAAAGACATAACTTTAGTGAATCCTCTATGCCACATAGAGGATAGCTGCTTCTTGTGGTTGGTCATTCCTCTTTAGAGCCTAGCAAGTACTGGAAAGTGGTACACTTTGCAGTAGACTGTGGTGGTGCCTATTTTTAAGAAGTTGAGTTGAGAAAGGCTGAAAAGAGAAATTGGTATCTGTAGGTGGGGATGGGAAGAAATGGTCTCAAAATATGGTTTATTTTGTTTTGTAGGGTGCAAGAGGCTTCAGCATACGTATAAGGTAGGGTAGGTCAACTACTGTTAACAAACAACCACCAAATCTCAATGACTTAACCCAAAAAACTTATTTATGTTGTAGTCTAGTGAGGCTTGGCATGGATACTTAGCTCTACAGTTGTTAGGGACTCAGGTTACTTTGATCTAGTGGCCTACAATCCCTAATGGCCCACAGAACTCCACTGGATCCTGCATGTGTGAGAGAAAACAGAAAACACAGAGGATTGCACAGGAATTTGTAGGGGTTCCTGGCATGTAGCTTATTCATTTCCACCCACATTCTATTTGCCAGATTTCAGTTCCATAACCCACGTAACTGTTAGGAGGCTGGAAAATGCAATCCATTGGTATGCCCAGGAAGAAAGGGAAAAGTTTTTGGTGAACAACAAGCCAGCCTTTGCCACAGTATATTTATAAGGCAGAAAGGAGTTGGAATACAGAAAAAGATGATAAATAAACAACTATAATGATTGATTGAGGCTTGGAGGAGATGAGATAGAAAGCCGTGGTAGAGAAGTTAGCTTCGAACAAGGTGTAGAAGCACTCATCCTCTGAGAGTAGAGAGAAGGCAATGTAAGTGTCACCCTAAAGAGGACTCTCCCACTGCAATATCTCATTTTAGTTCCTGGAGAACTCATGAACCAAACATCAATTCATGAGTTTGCATATTGTCCAAAAAGTGCCCTGCCAGGAAAGAAGGGTGGAATGAAAACCAGCCAATATTTTGCCCTCTAACCAGTATGCTCTGGGGGTATCTGCATTCTCCTGGAAAAGAGGCATATTTTTCTTGGCACAGTTATCTTATGTCTGAGGGGTTGCAAATAGCACAGACAGAGGGACCTTTTCAAATTCAACCACCCAGAGGGGATTCCTTTCTAAAAACTCACACAAAGGCAACATATAGACTAGCAGTGCCCCAGCCAAGAGTATGGTTGACTTGGTCCAGGCTAAAGTAGAGAATTGAGTGTGGGACTGTGGAGCAGTCCAAGGAACAATGGACAAGGGCTCTTGATTCCCCAGAGCTGATTCCTTACATTGTAACTCTACTGTTTTATTTGAAATAATCCTACTACTCAGACAGAGTATGGGATGTTTGTGTCATCTCCTAGGATTTTAAAGACTTATTTTGAGGAAACTGTTTATTCTTCTTAGGACATTACCTTCATTGCTAATTATAGCTTAGACCTTGCAGCTACATCAATTTTGTTTGTAGTGGGAATATTCCTAAGGTTAGAAGTGAGAATTGAGGCTAACATTGTCCCAAACTAGCTGGATGACCTTCAGATTCTTTTCACATCTGTAGCCCTCCATTGTCTCAGGTGTAAAATGCTCTTATTTTGTTAGCACTGATTATTGCAGTTCTTAGACTTATAGATTCTAAGGTATAAATATCAAGCAGAGCAATTAGATACAGATAATTGCCTATAACAATTTAGGTAGTATACAACCTTGCATTTATCAGTTTTTATGAAAATGAACAAAAATATTTATTTAGCATAACAAAAGTAAAGTATCTAAAAACTTGTGTAAACTACTTAAAACATTATTAAGCAGATAAATTTTGAAATAAAGTTACATCAAATATAATGTGAGTTTATATATAATATAAATTGGAATTGTACTTTTCACATGGTAAACATGATATTGGTATATATTAGTATTAACATTTTCATTTTTACTATGACTAACACTTTATCATCGTGTTAACAATAATAACCAATATTATACAGTATATAGTAAATAGTCCAATTGTAATAAAGAAGTTCTTCAAAACTGAACCTGCATTTTAGTGGATTTTGGAATGGGTTTCTAGTTCCTTTTAGTGTGATTTTGACCTTCTATAAGGACATTCCATTTAAGTGAGCCTTTGGGAAGACCGTTGGAAGAAAAATGGCATGGATTTCCAGTCAAGACATTTCTTTGTACTTTCAGTAATACAGTATATAATAATTTGTTTTATTTCTAAAGGTGTTTTCAGTCCTTGAATTTCTTCACTGGCCACCTTTCTCTCTCATTTCCTACTCTTATTAGCTGCCTTAATAAAGTCTTTAGTACTTGAATATGTTGTTAAACATCTCCAGGGATTTATTATTTTATTTCTGATTATATGACCAAAATATATCATCAAATATTATTGTATCACCATCATTAAAATGTATAATCCCTATGCAGAGAATTTTTAAGCTACCTAGTTTTATATAAGAATGTTAGATTTTTTAAAAAATGCTTTTAAAATTTGATAACCAAATAAAAACAATACTTATATCTCAGCATAAAAGTTACCCTTATAAGAAAATCAAATGAAAGCTGTATTCGGAATCAGAATGGTGCTCTCCTTAAACCTGAGTGAATAATAAGCATGTCAATCTGACAACCAAGTTCACTGTGATGTGGCAAAACTCAGAACAATAGCATGCTAAAATTAGAAATATAGTAAGAGATTAAATAGTAAAAGCCTTTCTTTTCACATGAGGAAGTTGAGAACCAGAAAACCTTAAGTGATGACCTGAAGAGAACATAGCTGTTTGGTACCCCTAACTACTGGTTTGGTTTTCTTTCTATTTCTGTAACCTAAAGAAATTGTGCAGAATCACATGCCTGTGTTCCCATCCCAGTTCAAATTTAATGGTGCTCCCTGGGAAAAATCAAGGAAACCTTCTGGGATTCCCATCTTTATTTGTAAAAAAGTAATGCTGAACCAGACAAGAACTTAGATCCTAAATTTTTCTCATTCCCTGCCAAGGTTCATTTTTCCCAGTAAAATAAACCAGATCTTTCTCTGTGGCACAATTTAAATTTGTAATTTTGGAACTATAACTATGGATATGAGGCTCTTAATCACCAAAGCACTTTTTCCTCTAAACACTTAAGTTGATGCAATTTTCAAAAATTCAGAAAACAAATTTTGCAATCATTTTCCTAGTGATTGAAAAGAAGGTAAAAAGGATAGATATGAGAGGCATAATTATATGGTACATTTACTGTAGAGATAAAATGTCAAAAAATAAGGATACCCATCAAGCAACATAACTATATTTTTTTAGGAAAGTAACAGTATAACTTTGTGTAGCAGTTTGAGATTATTTATGAATCCCAAAAAAGAGATTATGTTTGTAAACCGGTCTGTTCCTCTAGGTGTGAGCCCCTTTGATTGTATTAGATTTACCTGTGATGTCTTTGATTAAATTACCTGTTAAGATGAGGGTTTTTGATTCTACCACATCAGTAGGGCGTGACCCAGGGTTGAATCCATGCCCCTTTGATGGGCTAGTATTAACAGACACTCACTCAAGAAGACACACAGAAGAGGAGAAAACTTGGTCATTTTGGCCCTGCCTTGTGACAAAAAGGAAAAGGCTCAAACAGCTAAAGCCCCGGGAGGAAAGATGAGCCATTTGCCTGATAATTTGCAGTCGAAGAGAACAGAGCAGCTGAGGAGGTACAAGAGGTCGCCCACCATCTAGCTTCAACACGGGGCAACTGGCTTTGGTGAGAAAGCAAACTTGAGTTGGACTCTTTAGGGCCTTGTACTTGTAAGCTTTTACCCCAAATAAATACCCTGTATAAAAGCCAACAGACTTCTGGTACTTTGCATCAGTACCTCTTTGGCTGACTAATACACCTAGTTATTAGCAGGACTTCTGATCACTGGTCTAGATTCTAATTCTGACTCTTCTACCTGCAAAAATTATGACTTGGAGCAAGTTGTGTCTCTAAATCACAATTTTCTCATCTGTAAAATGATAATAATAATAGTACTTACATCATGTTGGTTAAGAGAATTATCTGTGATTGTATATATATAAATATATATACACATTTAGAACGGTGCATGAACATGTAGTAAACACTTTAGAAATGTCCATTTTGCATGGGTCATTCCCATGGTATACAAGAGTTAAACAATTTGAACATCCCCCATCTACAATAGAGATTGGTAATGAAGACAACATCACCAAGCAGAGAATCACCTTGCCCTACGCCAGCTCCTTAAGCAATAGCTTAGTTAGTAGAGGTTGTATGGCTAAATCACAGACCAAGATGACACTAAGAATTGTTTCAAAAGTAGTACTCTTGATTGTGTAAAGATGGTGTAGTAGGAAGCTCCAGGACTCAGTCTTTCCACCAGGCCAACTATTAAGTAGGCCAGAATTGTCTGAATCAACTATTTTGGACCTCCAGAGTCCAGAAGAACATTGTGAAGCTTCCATGAAAAAGTTGAAGGAAGAGGCTGGTAAATTACAGCAAATGCTGTTGTAGAATTTGAGAGAGGCTCAATTATTTGTGTATAGAGAGGCCAGGACTCAGGAATGATTTTGAGAAGGAAAAATGGTTTATTGATGGCCAGCCGGACTCCGGAGGTTTCTGTTTGAATCCGGAGCCCTGAACAAGATTTTCAAATGTCTTTTATACAGAGAGGAAAGGCCAAATGGTCCCTTTTTTTCAGTTCTCAATAGGCTTCAATTAGCATATATATCTTCCACATCTTAGGTAAGCTTTTAGCGTGGACTCCAGACATTCTAGATAAGCTTTTAACATATTTTGTTTGCATTTCCCATGAATACTTAAAGTTTATAGACCTTGCATTGTTAAACTGTTTCCTGCTCACCAAGGGCAGGACTGCAGCCTTTTATCATCCCACACCCACAAGTCACAGATAGTTTAGGTTATCTCTAAAGAGACAAAGAGCCTTCCACCCATAGCCCACATCAATACCAGTAACTTGCTTTCTCTGTGCATTGGTTACCAATGCCCAGCCCCGACTCTCATGGCAGACAACAGTGGGATCTAACCCCTGACATAACTTGCTGATGCCAGAAAGGAACATAAAAGTCCACTCCACCAAGATCACAGTGAGGGGTTGGTAGTAGCGAAGGGTGAACTCTGATCACAGCTTTGGATTAGCAACTTCAGATTTCTGGGGGCCCAGCTCTCCAGGTAGTCATTGTTTCTACAAGACCCAGACAAATGCAGCAGAGGAGACTTAAGGGGATACACTTCCTCAGAGCTGTGGAGGACAGTTGAAGGGCTGCACTGCCTGTGCAGGTAAAGAAAGCCCAGCTTGGGGAGCTGTGAAGGATGTTCCTGGTACCTTTTCTGGCCCATCCTCATCCCTTCACCATAGGAATTAGAAACGAGCAGGTGCTCCCTTTGTGGGTCTGGCCTTGGTCTGCCTGAGAAACAATGACTTGAGAAACTCCTGTCCAGCATACCACCCACCCCACCCCACCTCCAAATTTGCCCTACAGGCAAAACCAGTTTGAGACCAATGAAAGCAGTGTAAGAAACAATTGAGGTTCATGTCCTACGACAAAGGCTTACCTGGTATAAATCTGACAGTGGAACACCTGAGAGAAGGAGTTCTCTCCCCTGGGATGTAGAGCGGGCATTCAAAGTCCTATTTAAAAAACAGGGGAACTCCTCAGGCCACTAGCAATAGCAAGCCCAGGGCAAGACACAGGCCCAGAAAAGACGGGGAAACCATTAACTTTGCATTAGTCTTGGGCGACCTGCCTGATTTAGGAGGGCTTACACCCGAGAAAATCTAAAGTCATCACCAGCTAATTGCAAACTCAAGAAACAGACATCTCAGGGAATAAATCCCAGTGTTAACATATCAAAATATTAAAAAGTACAGTGTTCAACAAAATACAGGACAAAGAAACAGAAAATGATGGCCAATCTAAAGGAGGAGGATAAAAATTCAGAAAACATCAGTGAAGAAGACCAGAGCATGAACATACCAGAAAAAGACGTTAAAAAATGATCTTCAAGGGAAACGGACTTTGGCCCAGTGGTTAGGGCGTCCGTCTACCATATGGGAGGTCCGAGGTTCAAACCCCGGGCCTCCTTGACCCGTGTGGAGCTGGCCATGCGCAGTGCTGATGCGCGCAAGGAGTGCCGTGCCACACAAGGGTGTCCCCCGCGTGGGGGAGCCCCATGCGCAAGGAGTGCGCCCGTGAGGAAAGCCGCCCAGCGTGAAAAAGAAAGAGCAGCCTGCCCAGGAATGGCGCCGCCCACACTTCCCGTGCCGCTGACGACAACAGAAGCGGACAAAGAAACAAGACGCAGCAAATAGACACCAAGAACAGACAACCAGGGGAGGGGGGGAAATTAAATAAATAAAATAAATCTTTAAAAAAAAAAAAAAATGATCTTCAATATGCTCAAAGGGATGAAGGAAAAGATAGAGAACCAACTAAAGGATGTCCTTTGTTTTTTCCCTATCAACATATAATTCTACATGGCTAGCCAAATTAAGCAAAATTACCTTTTGAATGACTTGCAAATTACTTAGTATTTTTAATCAACTGAGTTATTTCCATCTGTTCTGTCATAGTATTTCTTTACCTGTCTTGCCATTTGGCCACTATAAAATTTATTAATTAAACATATACAAAATTTAGGTCACCTAACAAAATCTGATGTAATAAGTGTGATCCTACTTTCTGGGTCTTCTAATAGAGATGACACAGAAAAGACATCCATATTTTTCCAACAGACTTCTATTTCAACAAATTTAACTATGCCAATGCAATGAATAAAAAAAAAAAACAAAAAAAACCTGTTTTGTATAAGCTTCAGTTATTAAAATCTGAATTTCTATTCAGTCAGTTGGGGAAATTTTAGGGAAGTAAAGGAGATTAGAAAAGACCTGAAACAAACATTTACTGAATGTATTACACTCTAATTTTGTGCCACAGCACTGAGCTCTGGGAATGTTGCACACATTAGCTTACATAAATCTCACCACTCTCTGGAGGCGTCTTTGGGACATGGAGCTGCCCTGGATGGTGCTTCAGAGGTAATCACCGGACATTGTAAATCCTCACAGGGCCCACTGGATGGAATGGAGGAGAGTATGGGCCATGATGTGGACCATTGTCTATGAGGTGCAGAGGTGCCCAAAGATGTACTTACCAAATCCAATGGATGTGTCATGATGATGGGAATGAGTGTTTTTTGGGGGGGAGAGGGGGGGTGGGGGGGTGGGGTTGAATGGGACCTCACATATATATTTTTAATGTAATATTATTACAAAGTCAATAAAAAAAAAAAAAAGATGGGGGGATGGATGGATGGATATTGGTACATAGTTTGTATACGTTTCTGAAGTTGCATTGGCATCAAATAAAACAATATTGTTTTAAAAAAAAATAAAATAAATAAATCTCACCACTCTCGTGATGTGAGTATTCTTAGCTCTCAGAGTTCAAAAATAAGTTTTCCACATGTCACACAACTAGTAATGAGCTACAGTACATCTTTCTACGATATCATGTTTCTAGGATAACATAGAATGCAATAGTTTATGGGTGTTTTCTTCTTGTTAGCCTGTAGTTCAATTACTTGTATTGAATTACCACATCTGGAGCTATTTCAGCTTTTTGCTTACATTTTACTTTTAAACACTGTTATAAAAGCTGTATTCTGGGAAGATACACAGGCTTTTGTTCAGGCATAAAAATAGGCTAATGGCAATGATCGGGATTACTGTGAGGGGGGAAGGCAAGCAAGTGATATTGCCAAGTCTATATTAGGAATTACAGTGTTCATCAGAAAAGAACTTGAGCATATCATATAGTGAAAGAGCATATAATATAAGATACAGTGTGGTGCTATGACTGATTCCATTTACCATTTGGTATTTTGATATATCTCATCTCCTTGGGTAATGCACTAAGGATGAAAGAAGAATAGAATCCTTCAACAGTGTATTGAAGAGAGACAACCAGCAAGATGGCAACAGAGTAAGGCGCTCCTAGAGTCAGCTTGTGCTGCAGGGCAGGTAGTAATCACCAAGAGCTATCTAAAGCACTTGTTTGGGGGCTCCAGGAAACCAGAAGAACATCCCACAACAGCCTTGAAAGAATGGAAGGAGGAGTCTGCCCATCTGCAGTGAAGATTGGTAAGTAGAGCACTCCATGCCCAGAGGCCAGGGCCCATCCTCCACTGGCAGTACAAGCCACTTCAGGAGATATTCCATGGCTAGAATTGGAAGTTCCACATCCCAAAAATGGGGAAGGAAGAGATGGATGGGCACCAACTTCAGCTACTGATTACTAAATTCAGCTGGCTAAAGGATAACCCTAAGAAAAGCTATAGTTTGAACCCATCCAAGTCAGAAAGAGACCTGTAGCCACCATTTTGACTCTATCCCTGGCTTGAGGGGAAGGTGGGCTGATTGAAAATCACAGTGAGGGTAGAGATCAGCTTCTTTTCATTCAGATAGTGCTGCAGCCCTAGTGTAGGCGTCAGCAGCACCTCTGACAGGAAGGAAGATGGTGGGACCTGCACCAGCCTCTCTAGGTAACTGCAGGTACATTCACTGGCACAAACTGAATAGTCAGGGATCTACTGGGGCAACTGTGGTTATTTTGGACATACACAGCATAAATTACTGCCCAAACCTGCAGCTCCATCCCCACCCCAGGCACCAGTCTCTCTGGGCAACCACAGATGGTCTTGGCTTGCACAACTTGGATTATCACACATGGCCATGGCTCTGTCCCTACCCCTGGCAAAGTAGAAAGGTGGGAGACAGTGGGAGACACTTAACTGATCCTTGGGGCAATGAGGGCAGCTTCAACCTCCACAGCTTACAACATCAACTACATCCTTGGCTCCTACTGCACAGCCAGCAAGGGAGAAAGGACAATAAAGCCCTAAACAAAAGAGAGAAACTGAACCCAGAATAAATAATCTAGTAAGCCGGATGCCAAGATACCAACAAAAAATTACAATCCATACCAAGAAACAAGAAGATATGGCCCAGTTAAAGAAACAAGGTAAGCCTCCAGATGACAAAGGATTTGGGACAACTAATCATAGTTGTTCAAACAAATCACCTTAATAAATTCAGTGATATGGCTAAAGGGATTAAGGATATTAAGAATACTTTGGATGAGAACAAAGAGGAATTTGAAAGTATCCATAGAAAAATAGCAGACTTTGGGAATGAAGGGTGCAATAAATAAAATTTAAAATACACTGGGATCATATAAAAGCAGAAAAAAGGATTGGGTAGTTTAAAGACATGGCCTCCAAAAGCAAATATAGAAAATGATAGATGAAGAAGAGAATGGAAAAAAATTTAACAAGGTCTCAGGGAAATAAATGACAGCAAGAAACATGTAAACATATGTCTCATGGGTGTCCCAGAAGGAGAAGAGAATGGGAAAGGGGCAGAAGAAATATTTGAAGAAATAATGGTAGAAGATTTCCCAACCCTATTGAAGGATATAGATATGTGTCCATGAAGCACAAATTACTCCATCCAAATAAATCTAAATAGACCAACTCCGGGATGCATGCTGATCAGAATGTCACATGCCAAAGACAAAGAGAGAATCCTGAGAACAGCGAGAGGAAAACAATGCATAATATATAAGAGACACCCAATAAGAATAAGTGCCAATTTCTCATCAAAAACCATAGAGGCAAGAAGGCAGTGGTGTGATATATTTAAGATACTACAAGAGAAAAACTTCCAGTCAAGAATCTTATATCCGGCAAGATTGTCTTTCAAAAATGAGGGTGAATTTAGAGTATTCACAGATAAACAGAAAATGAGAGAGTTAATAGCAAAGAGACCTGCCTTGCAGGAAATACTAAAGGGTGTGCTACAGTCTAAAAAAAAAAAAAAAAGGACAGGAGAGAAAGGCTTGGAAGAGAGTCTGGAAATGGAGATTATATCAGTAAAATAACTGAAAGTCTCAAAAGAGTGCTGAAAATAAAATATGACAGATAAAACCCAAAGATCAAAATGGGTTAAATAAGAACTGCCTTGCAGTAATAAGATCGAATGTTAATGGATTATCCTTCCCAATTAAAAGACTGCAACTGGCAGAATGGATAAGCAAATATGAGGCACCTATATGCTGCCTGCAGAAGTCTCACTTTAGATCCAAGGATAGCAAAAGATTGAAAATGAAAGGCTGGAAAAAGATATTCCATTCATGTAGTTAAAAAAACAAAGTTAGAGCAGGTATACTTATACAGATGAAATAGACTTTAAAAGACACTAGGAATGTGCAATCTGAGGGGAAAGTTGGGGGGGGGCCGAAATCCATTTACAATAGCAACTAAAAGAGTCAAACATTTAGGAATAAATTTAACCAAGGATGTAAAACACTTGTATTCAGAAAACTATAATGCATTGCAAAAAGAAATAAAAAAAGACATAAATAACTGGAAGAACATTCCATGTTCACAGGTTGGAAGATTAAATACCAATAAGATGTCAAGTCTACCCAAATTGATATACAGATTCAATGCAATCCTGATTTTTTAAAAATTCCACCAGCATTTTTTAAATAAATGGAAAAACACAATTATTAAATTTATTTATAAGGGTGGGCAAGGTGTCCCTAACAGCCACAAATACCTTAAAAAGGATAAGCAAATTTGGAGGGCCCTTGCTTCTGGACCTTAAATCATATTAACTAACTACAGTAGTAAAAACAGCATGGTACTGGCATAAAGACAGATACATGAACCAATGGAGCCAAACTGATGGTTCAGAAACAGATCCTCACATCTACGGTCAAGTGATTTTTGACAAGCATGTCTGACCAAACCAGCTTGGGCAGAACAGCCCATTCAAAAATGATACTGGGAGAATACCACTACTATTTGAATATCCATAGCCAAAAGAAAGAAAGAAGACCTCTATCTCACACTTTATACAAAAATTAACTCAAAAGGAACAAAAACCTAAATATAAAAGTGAGAACCATAAAGCTTCTAGAATAATATGTAGGAAAATATCTTCAAGACCTGGTGAGGTGGAGATTCTTAAAGGAGATAACAGGAGGACTGAGGTCAACTACTGATGCTTAATGTATATAGAAGTTTTAATTAACTTTACTGTAAAAGTGTGGAAATATATAGAATTGATGGTAACACATTATAGTGAGTAACAGCTGGCTTATAAATGGGAATATGGCTGGAAAGGGTAGTCTAGAGATGTAAATGTCAATTGAAAGAAAGCTAGAGAATAATCTAGGGACTGAATAACACAGTAAACCCAGATGAGATGGATGAGAATTTTGGTAAATGGATGCAAGAGTGTCCTTTGTGAACTAGAGCAGATGTATGTCACTATTGCAGGGTGGTGGGAATGTGGAAATGTGGGGAAACATGGCAAAAATACAACTGGAGTGAACTACGGACTGTGGTTAACAGCAACAATGTAATATTCATACATCCATGCCAAAGATGTATTGTGTTGATAATGGGAAGTATGGAAAAAGTGTGCCAAATTCATGCTATGGACCATAGTTAGTGGTAATAATCTGATGATATCTCATAATCTGTAACAAATGTTCCACCATGGTGTGGTGTGTTGATAGAGGGGTGTTGTGTGGGAATTCTGCACATGTGCATGATTGTTTTATAAGTTCACAACTTCTGTAATAAAAATATATTTTAAAAAAATAGGATGGGTTGGGGGGAAAATATACCAAATGTAAGATATGGGCTATAGTTAGTAGTAAGATCTTTATTATATTCTTTCATAATTTGTAATAAATGTCTTACAGCAATGCACGGTGTTGGTGGTGGGTTGATATTTGGGACCCCTGAATGATGTTATGCATATTTGCTTTGTCGATTCACAACTTTCACTATACACTTATTGTTTATGTATGTTCATGTATAAATTATATAAAATAATAATAACAGGGGAAGCAGACTTGGCCCAATGGTTAGGGCGTCCGTCTACCACATGGTAGGTCCACGGTTAAAACCCCGGGCCTCCTTGACCTGTGTGGAGCTGGCCCATGTGCAGTGCTAATGCACACAAGGAGTGCCGTGCCATACAGGGGTGTCCCTGCGTAGGGGAGCCCCACGTGCAAGGAGTGCGCCCCATAAGGAGAGCCACCCAGCGCGAAAGTTCAGCCTGCCCAGGAATGGCACCACACACACACAGAGCTGACACAACAAGATGACGCAACAAAAAGAAACACAGATTCCCATGCCGCTGACAACAACAGAAGTGGACAAAGAAGAGCACACAGAAAATAGACACAGAGAACAGACAACTGGGGCAGGGGGAAAAGGGGAGAGAAATAAATAAAATAAATCTTTAAAAATAATAATAATAACAGGAGGAAAAATATGCCAAATCTATGATACTTTGGTTAGCAGTAATGTTTTGAGGATGCTCTTTCATCATTAGTTAAAAATATTTCACAACAATGGAAGATTGGTGGTAGGATGAGGTATGAGAGCCATGTATGCTATGTATGTATGTTTTGTAAGTTCAGAACTGTTGCTACACACTTATTGTTTATGTATGTTTATGTATGAGGTATATACGTAAATAATTTTTTTTAAGATACTGAATAGTCATCTGTGTCAGAATGGATTTTTTTTTTTTAGGTACCCAGGGCCATGGATTAAACCTGGGTCCTTGTATGTGGGAAGCTGATGCTCAACCATTGAGCCACATCAGCTTCCCTGATTTGGTTTTCTTCTTCTTCTTTTTTTTTTTTTTGCTTGTTGTTCATTTTGTTTTTTCAAGAGGCACTAGGAACCGAATCTGAGACCTTCTATGTGGGAGGCTGGAGCTCAACCACTTCAGCCACATCTACTCCCCAGAATGGATTTTGATTATACCAACATGCAGAGTAACTCAAGGATAGTGAAATACCACTCACTGAATGCATGTTTCACCATTCTGTAGCTACTGATTTCAGTCAAATATGAATAATTTCGACAAGATAGAATCTCCAAAGATTATTCTATGGATCCCAGGAACAACCTGAAAGGAATCATTGCCAAATGCTATTTATTTGTGAACTGCTTTTCTTACCATCATAACATAATAAAGTGTCACATTTTCACTGGTAATCTAAGGGACAAGTAATGAAAAAAATCAAAGTGACAAATAATGAAAAAATTCTCTCCTTTGGATCATTATGGAACATTCCTCTACACAAGATTAACTAAAAAGAATACTTATTTAAGCATGGTGCTTAAAACTTCATGCAAATAAGGCATTGAAAAAGAAGAGGATAAACATTTTACATGAACAGAACAAAGTACTTTAAAAATTTAAATGTGGCACAGGTCTACTTATCTATCTATCTGTAGAGTACAATACTGGGAATGTACATTTTATAGATAAACAATTATTGTCAATCACACAAGCTGAGGTACTAAAACAATATAATATATGGACACCATGGGGATATTAAAGCAGCATAAGCATGTCTTTTTAGAACCTTTCATAAATTCCACTGTATTTAAAAATTTATCTTCTTTATTTTGATAAAAAGATTTTGTTTTGATCAAGTTATTTAATCTCAAGAAACACACAGCTTTATTAAAATTTGGAACTAAGACTGAGGAAATAGTCACCAGAGTTGCAGAAACAGACATAATGAGTAGCCTATTTGTCCTTTGTCTCATTAGTCAATGATGCCCTTATTTGGGACATTTTTCTTCTCTGCAACTTTGTGAAAGAATGTACATTCTGAGTAGGCTTCCCTCTTCACGATACCACATAGGAATAATTGCCCACTTGCCATAAACTGATTTTATACCTTACTATATGCTATGTCCCTTCAATGGTATCTTTCAGTTAATCTTCACCGTAACTTTGGGAGGTACATAATGTTTTGCCTGTTTTACAGATGAAACTTAGGGAGGGGGTAAGGCTTGGGAAAATTAGGAAGTGTGCCCTTGAGATAGCCCAACATTCTGCCTGGATCTCTATGATTCCCAGGTCCGTTCTCTTAAAACTAAACCATTTGACTGCATGTTGTACATCACTTCACAGTAGAATAACGATAATTACTTATTGTCAGAATTCTTAACTATGTAAGCTAGTTATCTATATAACATATTATACTCTTTTTTTGTCTATTCATTTACCAAGAAGTAAAGTGTGAAGTGAGTTTAAAGATGAGTTATTTAACCAAAGACATTTTAATCTATATACCTTATTCTATATACTTTTCAGAATTACAAACACCAACCAAAAAGATATTGTTTGTTACCAAGAATGTCACCTTTCCTAATAAAAAGTTATGGATATTTTTACCTTTTCAACTAAAGTCATACCATTTTGATGCAAAGTAATAAAATATTTGGCTACAGACGTTACTCTACCTCATTGAAATTTTGTTTATTATGTATTATATAATATCTAAATTGTTTGGCTCTAAAAGTAGAACAGAGAAATATTATGTCTTGGATTTCAAGAACAAACCAATTTTTGGCTGGACGTAAGGCAGCCCTAATTCTTTCTTTCTTCTCTTTAGAAAGCACAGTACAAAGGGGGAGACCCCTGTATTTTAGCCCCAGATATCTCTGTCACTGATTATCGAGGTGATCATGGACAGGTCCATACCCTGTCCATGCAGTTCTTCCTTGGTAACGGGTATGGGGAAGAAAGGGCTCACGGCTTCTTTAATTCATGCAAAACAAGTGACTATTGTACACTTTTCTGTCCCTCATAAATAGACATCACTGACTTGACTGGAGGCCAAGAGTGTTTACTGAAATTTCATACTTAGAAAGGAAGAATCAAATCTATTTGATGGTATCACTTTTGCAGTAGTTTTATATCAAGTCTACACCTTTTGCAAACTCTGATATTGGACTTACATTCCAGTCTACTTTGGCCGTTCAAGAAAAGTTTCGGGGAGGGGAATCCTCAATGCACTCAGTCACTTTTCCCTACATTGATTTTTTCCTGCTTCAGAATGCAAACCTTTTTCCTAGACTGGTGAACTTACCAAGTCATTCACATATCCAAGTGGGGTTAGAGGAGTAATACTGAGTTCTGGCTAAAATCATGATTTTCTCTAATTTTCAATGTCACTCATGTCTCAACTCTGAAAAGAGAATGGAGACAATATATGGTACTGGAAAAACAAAGTCTAAGATTATTAGAAAAAAAGCTTCTTTAAGACTCATTTTGAAAACATATAGTTTGCACTGAAGAATATTGAAAGAAAATGAAAAAGAAAAATCAAGGTTTACAGCAGATTCATAGGATTTTGAAGCTAGATAAGGTTTTAGAAATAATGTAGTCCTAATTTGAATAGCATGAGGCTTTGAAGTTAACAGGTTTGCTAATTATAACTAGTTAATAGCAAATCTGGGACTAGAACCCATACTTTCAGGCTTAAAGTGTGCTTAAATATGGCTGGAATGAGAATTAAAAGGGCTTATGAAACAAGGAAGGCTGGGCATTTCTATGCTGCATTACTGAATGTCCCATAAATCCTTCCCCAAGCAATGCTAGTGGCTATACCTTCTTGGACTGGGAGGAAAATAAAGCTTAAATAAAATAAGATTGGTCTCTCCTGGCAACATGCTCTTCTACAGCAATTTTTGAAGGTTGGTCATGGAACACCATCTGAATTTGCTGTGTTACTATTAAAGACAGAGGTTCCATTGGCGACACAATCCTACAAGTCAGAATCTCTGGGAAATAGCCATAGTAGATGCATTGTTACCAAGTCCTTTGGTGATTCATATGGATGATTAGTTTTGAGAAACTGCTTGTAAAGAAGTAGAAATAATACTTGACTTAGATATAGCAGTTGAACTTTATTACGCATGGAGTCTTTATTTGGTTTTGATAATCCAAGGATATCTCAAGGATGTGTTAAGCTCCCCATATCATTTGAAGAAAGGAATCATTCTTGAAGTTTTGTGTTTTAAACAAAGTTCAATGATATTAACAGTGAAAATTTAATTTAATTTTGAAAATAAAAGTATAGTCACTATGCATGTTTTGGTTTGCATTTTATTGTAGTGTTTTTTAATTAGTTTGCCGAAGGAGTGCTAATGCAAAGTACCAGAAGTCTGTTGGTGTTCATAAAAGGGGTTTACTTGGGGGTGAAAAATTAAAGTTTCAAGGCCATAAAATGTCTAACTCAAGGCACCATTAGAGGTGCTTTCTTACCAAAGTCAGTTGCCACATGTTGAAGCAAGATGGCCTCCGACTTCTGACTGATCTCTACCTTACCCATTCCTTTGAGCTCCATGGACCCAGCATCTTGAGGCTTCCTGCTTAAGCGATCCTGTAGTCCTCTCTTCTGGCATAGGGCTTGTTTCTTTCCAAGCCACGTATATCAGTCTCAACTGTTCTGCCCTCTTCTCAATCTCAGCCGTAAGCCATCAGGCAAAATGGCTCATCTCTCCCCAAGGTCTCAGCTGTTTGAGGCTTCTTCCTATCTGTCACATGGCAGGACAAAATGACAGAGCTCTTTCTTCCTGTGTGTCTACCTATATGAGCCCATTTATATGAGACCCAGCAAGGGGGTGGGGACTCAACCTGAGTTATGCCTTAGTGACATAATTGAATAAAAAGCCCTAATCTTTTTTTTTATATTTATTTCTCTCCCCTTCCCTGCCCTACCCACCCCCAAGTTGTCTGCTCTCTTTGTGCATTTGCTGCATATTCCTCAGTGTCCACTTGTATTCTTGTCAGTGTCACCAGGAATCTGTGTCTTTTTGTTGCATCATGTTGCTGCATCAGCTATCAGTGTGTGCAGTGCCACTCCTGGGTTGGCTGCACTTTTATTGCACTGGGCAACTCTCCCTATGGGGCACATTCCTTGTGTATGGGGCTCCCCTTCACGGGGGACACCCCTGTGTGGCACGGCACTCCTTGTATGCATCAGCACTGCATGTGGACCAGCTCATCACATGGGTCAGGAGGACCTGGGTTTGAACCCTGGACCTCCCACGTGGTAGGCGGACACTCTACCTGTTGAGCCAAATCCGCTTCCCTGAAAGCCCTAATCTTAACAGGTAAGCTAATCAAAGGCCCCTCAAATGAATTTAATGCAATCAAAGAGTATCACACCAGATGAACAGATTAGTTTACAAGCATAAGCTTTCTCTTTTTGGGGTTCACAAAATAATCTCAAATATTTCAATAATGTTATAAATGTTTTTAAAGTTTCATATGAGTATACCTATTTGCTTCCAAGATGTTGCAGTGGATAATGAAAATGCTATAGTTTTTAATGAAAAGGAGAAATTATATTAACTAAAGGGGTGTTTTGGATTTTCTGAGTTTTGTACTTTGGGCTTTTTAGCAGTTCAGTCAAAAAAGGAAACTCAAAAAGTACATTCTAGTGTTCCAAATTTTGTTCTTTAGTTCAGAGGGATTTTAATCAGTGTTCTCAAATATGGGGTTATATCTTCAAGTGAGCTTGGGAATTTGGGCTGCTAATCTCCCTCTTAGAGATTCACAATACATATTAACAAACCAAAGTCTTGAGGACATCCTATAGCTAAGAAAGCTATTTAATTTTTGAATTTTGAATCTTGGTTCAATTGTTAAATAAATTTAGTTCCATAAGTATAGAGATTTTTTTTTTTTTACTTTTCACATGTAATAACATCCTCCACAGTAATTTTCTTTTAAAACTATTTTAAAAACTGAGTTACGTAATTCTTATTCTGTTGCACAGAAGCATTCTGTTTCTTCACAAGATGCATTTCTTCCAAGTATCACTTTCAAGAGAAACATACCCTGGGTGAAGGGGGACTTTCAGGAGGGAAATTAAACAACACAGTAGATAGTAACTTCAACAGAAAATACAGAAGAATTCTTTGTATAATCATTTCTTCCATTTGTTCACAAGGAAGTGTCCCTGCGTTAACATTAAAACTTCATTGTGTATAGGAGTTTCTGTAGTGTGGGAAGCTCATGCATACTGTTCCAAGCATGTAAATTTACAGAAGGCGGGGAGCTCAGACCACCTAGAAACAGCATTTTCCTTAACTCTTGTATCATTTCTGGCAGCCAAATGTTTGATAATACTGGAAAAGACAAATGGAAGTTAATACTCTTTGAGCATTCTGTGGTTCTGACTGAAGGGCAGCACACAAAAGGCAGGCTTGGCATTTAATTAGGGAAGAAGAGAAATCTCTCTTGGAGCTTACTCACAGCTATGCACAAAGAGGCGTGCTGCGAAGTTTCCTCCAGGAACCCTGGGCTCTGATAAGGTGCCTGGATAACTGTTCAGTAAAGAACCCTCAGTTCCAAAGTGTGGAACAAGATTTTTTTAACCTGGACTTTTTGAAGTAACTTGCAGTTCTAATCAACTATAAGAATTTCAGTAACACGCCATGGCATTTCTGAATTGAAGCAAGTTTTCTTTGCAGTATATCTACTACCATGAGTTAGCCACAACATATAATTCCAAAGAACTGGAAAAATTGACCTGTTGAATTGAGTAATTTAGATTCTTGAAACTTTAAAACTCTGAAACAACAGGAGAAAAGTAAGAAGAGGAGAGTCTAAAATCAAAAGAGAAATTACACAACTTTAAAAACAGATACCATTAACTAGTTTTATCAGAACCATAAATGAAAGAAAAGATAATAGTGTGTTGTATAAAATTTGAAGAGTATGGAATTCCAAGCCTTGGCCTTTAGCTTGTTATATTATTATAAGTCAACAATAAGCATAAATGCAATTAGTAGAAATAGAACCAAAATAAATAAAATGGTCATTCTATTTACATTATTAATAAGTATAGGCAATTAGTATAATGTTTCCTTCTCAAAATACCAGCTTGCTATTAAGAATCTTCACTTTAATCACATCCTGTGAAAAATATACAAATGCTATACTTTAAAAATATTTATGAATAAGTTTGCTATGTCCCTTCAAGTTTTTAATTATTGGGCATAGACAATTTTTTTTTAAAGATTTATTTATTTCTTTAATTTCCCCACCTCCCCCGATTGTCTGTTCTCTGTGTCTATTTGTTGCATCTTGTTTCTTTGTCCGCTTCTGTTGTCGTCAGCGGCACGGAAAGTATGGGCGGCGCCATTCCTGGGCAGGCTGCACTTTTCTTTTGCACTGGGCGCACTCCTTGCGCGTGGGGCTTCCCTACACGGGGGACACCCCTGCGTGGCGCGGCACTCCTTGCGCACATCAGCACTGCACATGGGCCAGCTCCACACGGGTCAAGGAGGCCCGGGGTTTGAACCGCAGACCTCCCATGTGGTAGACAGATGCCCTAACCACTGGGCCAAGTCCGTTTCCCATAGACAATTTTTTAATGTTTTTGACATTTATGAGTTTATGGAAAGATCCTTCCAGAAGATATTTTTCAAATCTGGGGCTTAGAATAAACAGATGCTTTGCTTCCTTTCTTGGTGTATTGAGCATTAACTATTACAGTACATTAAACTTGACACAAATGTGAGTATGTTGAATGAAACAAGACTTTCTCTTTTTAGCCTTGTCTCCCAGACCAAACAAAGGGTGGGGTTCATGAATATTTCAGTAAATCCTGCATGACTGCCTGCATATCTGGCACATATCTATCCACTGAGGGCTCTACCTCAATTTTACACATAGTACTTCTTCTAGCTAGGATTGGCCCTTTGTTGTTAATGTTGCTCTTGATATGATCATTTGATAGGTGGCTTAGCACAGTTTAGAATAAATGCATTCATCTTTTGTAATCCTGATATCACACCCTGGGTGACTCTTGAACAGACCTGGTGGGTTAGTGACAGGTGCTGGTATATGGATGCCTTAGGTTAGACAGAAGGCACATTGCTAGTTGCCCTGTTAATTAGAAATAATGAGGGAAAGTAAATTAAATCCTGCTACCTCCTTGCGCTGATTCAAAGAGACATTGATCAATTGTAGCTGCTAAAACTTCCCTCTCAAATTATCCCAAGTCCTTAATGATGCTTACTCAGATTCCTGCTCACAAGAGTTTTTTCTGCATGTGCAATTTCTGCAATGTCCAAAGGTGATATCTGATTCAAAAAGATCTGCCGAGAAAAGGCAGGTAGGAGACTAGATGAGGAACTTTTGCTAGTCTGAAAAGACAATTATGCTGAAAATAATTTCAAAAGAAAAAGAAAAGCTTTTTAACAAAGAAAATGCAACTATCATATTTTACAAAACTACACCTTTGGTTTACATGATTATACCACTGCTTTTGGTTTCTACTAAGTGAATTGAAATATAAAAGGTATAAACTTTTTTATACAATTTAGAACATTACTGAATTTTGTTTGACAGCAGAGATGACAGCATTGTGATTAATTGCCACTCATAATTGCAGTTTCATTCCAAGGGTTATTGCTTGTCAGTATCAATTAATAGCTTGGTGAAAACCTCATTCATTCCAGAATATTAAGGAATGATGGCTTGTGGGAATTATGCTAAACTAGCACTTTCAATTAGATTTTGAATTTCATAGGATACTGAATAATAGTTTATGAGTTTATAATAGTAAGTACCAGTGAGTTATTGTTAAATTGTAATTACTATAATTATATATGTTTGTCTGGAGAATTGTAATTAGTATTGTCTTCTTGTTTAAAAATAGACTATTGTGCTTAATTTTCCCTTTAATGTGTGAAGCTTATTATATAAGAAAATGGACTACAAAAATAATCAGCCCCAATAATATGGAATAATTATATCGAGCATGATCATTGACTTATCGAGGGGGAAAGAAGGTTGAAAGTAAAGAACCTGACAAGGTGTATTTCAGGAAGTGACTGTTCCATGTGTCGTGTCCTTATGTATACTTTTTCTATTGTATAAATAATTTGCCATGTGAATTTTTAAAAACAGGGATATGTAAGAGAGTAGCAAAATGGAATTCCCAGTTGAGAACGTTGAAACTTGAACTTTATTTTGCTTATAGAATTTAAATTTCCTTCAATCCTCACAATATTAGAGAAAGTATATAAATTCCTAATTCTGTATTCTAAAGTATAAGCTTTGTACTTAATAATGTTGTGTGAAGAAAACAATCTACAAGGGCATTTATCATTTTAATAGTAGCTTCAGAATGTAGCAGAAGAATTTAGCAGCCCAATTCTGAATTTAAAATTCAAATCTAAAACCAGATACAATTTTAATCCTGTTTATTTAGGGTAAATTCAAGCCAACTAAACCTAGGTCCGATTCCTTTTTTCCTTAGCATAATTGTACTAGAGACATTCCACTAAAAAGTGGTGGGAGGAGGAACTACAGGACCAAACTGAGTGACTATTGAAAGTTCTGGCCATTTGGGAAAATGAGGATTGTCTAGTTCATCCACTATGTGTATATTAACGTGATAATATAACCAAAGGATTATGTCACAAGCTGCAAGCTCACTTTATCTAGATTACTATTCTTATTAATTGGATTTACTGAACAATTGCTAAGCTTTTCCCATACTTTTATGTCTGTTTATTTATATACTTGTAAATTTTTATTAGGGAAGCTATGGGTTTACAGAGCAATCATACATAAAATACTGGATTCTTGTATACCATCCTATTATTGGTATGAGTTGCATGAGCTGAGTGACATTTTGCATTGGTAATGGCAAATTTGTTACAATTGATGAAAGCACATTTTTATAACTGAACTATGTTTTGAATCAAATTATGTTATATCTTATTTTACATTATTGTTTCTTCATTAATGGGTTAAGTAAATTTATCAGTGTCAGTATAAATTAGAGATGTGTAGAGAGTATAAAATTACATTATGAAAGAATTTGAAGCAACATATGATACCATATGGAAGAACAGGAATATTATTTTTTGCTTAGTTCCTCTACAAATGCTGCTTGAAGGAGCATTAACCATTCTGCCAACTCCTATGCCTCACATTGAACTCTTTCAAAGAAAACTTCATTTAAGAGCTGTTAAACACTATTTTAATACCTACGTGAAGATTTATGGCAAAGTGCTTCTGAAATTAGATGGGCTGTGCTTTATTTTTATCTCCTTTCCATTCACTGGCTCTACTGCTCTTTGCCTCAGTTTTCTCATCTCTAAAATGGGAATAAAAATAAATATCTCATAGTACTATTTTGAGTATTAAATGAGCTAATAACCTAAACATGTAGAAGAATGCCTGGCACACAGTAAGGGCTAAACCAAGTTTCCATTATTATTATTGCTGTTATTCTTTATATGTCAGGGATTTCTCTGGCCTGTAGTAAAGGAACATTTTGTTTACTGCATTATATAATAAAACACAGTGAACCCACTAAAAATTTGTTCACCAGAGAGTTTCTGAACTGCTCTGCCCTTGATATCTCACTTCCTCCTTACTTTAACACTAACTTCTTAATTGAACTCTTTTGGATTCTATACTATCAGATATCCAGCCCATTCTTTCCACTTCCACCTAGATGTGGAGCATTGGGGAGGCAACCTCAAATGCTGACTTGAACCGTTCTGACTCCCGCCTGGATATGGACACTCTCTGACAATTGATAAATTCTCATGGGTTTCAGCCCATCGATCCAGCTTGTCAGTTTACTACAGGACTCTGTAGGACCATAATACTGTTTTACAGGTGTCTTTTTGTTTGTTTGTTTTGTTTTGTTTTGTTTTAGCTCTGTGGTGTCTGCAAATATGACAGGTGTGCCTTCTACATCTTCATACAACTCATTCATAGTAATGATCAGCAAAATGTGGCTGAGTACAGAGCCCCTTGGCATAGTAACAGGGGTCTCTTGCCAGGGTGAAACTGATCCACTAATCTCACATACTTTATGCAGTGGTTAAACCAGCTTTGCATCTGCTTAACCTGATTGTCATTCAGCTCACACATCTCTATCCTGTGTATGAGAATATCATGAGAAATATTGTGAAATGACTTTCTGAAATACTTTTATACAAAACTAACAATGCCCATTTCCAAATCACCTCTTAATTGAAGTTTTATATAGGCAACCTGTAGGCTTACTCAATTATCTCACTCACTGCCGAAAATCTACATCTATATCCTCCAAGTACAAAGAACAAAGGAAAGTGAGCCAATGGAATAAACCGTGAGTAGTAGTAGAAATAATAGTAGTAGTTTGCTTACTTGACTTTCATGCCTTCCCCAAAGGTTTCAAAAATAGGAGTTCACATTTTCAATTTCTAGGATATACATGAAATATAGATAGACATATTTCTTGACAAATCTATGTAGACATATTTCTTTGCCCCTTTTAAATGCCCCTTCAACCATGTATAATTATCTCTAAATAATCTTTTAATAGTATATCTTTAAATAATATATCTTTTAATAAACCCCATAAATGAAAATCCATACACATGGAACACATAATTAAGTAAATTAGGACTGTGGTTCTCAAACTTCTTAATTAGTACATTTTGATGGAACCCAGAAATGTGCTTTTACATCCCAGATATTTTGCTGCAGGTGGTCCATAGGTTTCTTTTTTTTTTTTTTTAAAGATTTATTTATTTATTTAATTTCCCCCCTCCCCTGGTTGTCTGTTCTTGGTGTCTATTTGCTGCGTCTTGTTTCTTTGTCCGCTTCTGTTGTCGTCAGCGGCACGGGAAGTGTGGGTGGCGCCATTCCTGCGCAGGCTGCTCTTTCTTTTCACGCTGGGCGGCTTTCCTCACAGGCGCAGTCCTTGCGCGTGGGGCTCCCCTACGCGGGGGACACCCTTGCCTGGCAGGGCACTCCTTGCGCGCATCAGCGCTGCGCATGGCCAGCTCCACACGGGTCAAGGAGGCCCGGGGTTTGAGCCGCAGACCTCCCATGTGGTAGACAGACGCCCTAACCACTGGGCCAAAGTCCGTTTCCCCATAGGTTTCTTAAAGCACTGAATAAAGGGCTGTAGTTGCAGTCCTTCCCTTTACAAAATGACTCATTGTAGATCCTTTCAATGAACATAAGTTTTTATCCCTTTAAAATTTAATATAGCAAACTTTACCCTTTGTCTTAGTTTGCCAGTGCTTCTATGACAAATACCACGCACAGGTTTGGCTTAAACAACAGGAATTTATTGTATCACAGAGGCTAGAAGTCCAACATCAAAGTTTTGGCAGACCATGTTTTGTCTGGTATGTAGCTTTCCCAGGGGGGCTTAATCTCTGCCTCTGTCACATGATGGCTTTTCTTTCTCTGACTTCTACATCATGTCCCATTTATTTTGCTTATGGTTACTTCAGCCATACTGGGTTGAGACCCATCCTGATTCAATTTGGCCTCAACCAAATAGGATCTTCAAAGTTCCTATTTACAAATGAGATCACATCCACAGGTCTAGGAATTAGGATTTGAACATGTCTTTGTGGGAGACATGATTCAATCTACCATACCCTCTAAACAATTTCTCTATCACAAACCTGTTGCATAGACAGAAGTATGTCTGTACAATTAAAATAGTATACTTTGAAACCCTTAATTATTTGGGCTGCTCTGATTTACTTAAGTAATTACATGTTTCAATTATATACTAAATAGGCAAAGGCCAAGAAGAATAGTAACCTTTTTCCAGTGCTATAACTAATATTTGATAACATTTAGGGCTGAGACCCCAGAAGAGGTTTTCATATCCACTCATAGTGGTTTGCATAAGATAGACAAGAATCAATATCTGTGGAATGAATGATTGGAGACAGAGCATTGCTTATTGACAGGCAACGTTTATTAGCAATTTACTGTGTATGGCTTTATTTCACTTCTCTAAAAGTATATGGTATCCATCTGGGTAAAAGCCATTTGCTCAATGTCTACCCATTCACTGTCTATTTGGGATAAGGGTGAGGAAATGAATGCCACACTCATTACACTCATACTGCCTTGTTCCCTTACCACCCTTTTGGTATAATGCTACCTATCCTTAAAATCCAAATCACACAGCTTTCAAAGGGAAAACTCTGGAGATGAAAAAAATAGTATCCCTCAGTTCTTCCATCTCTCACTATTCTAGATCCCCTGAGGCACTAGGTTTAATGCACCCTGGGATGTTCAGGTATCCCTTTTTTCTTTCCTCCCACCTCTGTCTGCATACTAAAGACTCTCTTTTGAATAGGCAACCAGTTGGTCACATAAAGAATTGCAAAACTAATGGCTTTTTGGTGTAAATGAATATGAAATCTTAAAAGCCTCACCAGACAATGATGAAATCTCCTTCTTTGTCTTTCTATGATAAATGATACTTCCACCACTTTCTGCACACTACTTACCCCTGTACCCTATTCACCCCACCACAATATTTAATAAAATGGCTGGTACATAGAAGAACATGCATGACAGGAAGATTAAACTCATACTAACAGTATTGCAGTTGTGTTGAAAAAGTTCATTGTTTTTACCTAAGGATACTCATTTATAAAATGGAAAGATAGGACTAAATTAATGGTATATCAACCAATTAAAAATGAGCATCATTATTTTTATTTTGATGATGTGCATCTGTATAAAATAGCAAAACAATAAGGTGGAGTAATAAGGCATTATTTTCAATTAATCAATCCAGAATTGCTTTCCTTTAATCAATCCAGATACATTAATTCATCACTTAATCCATGTTGCGTGCTACCCTTCTTAAAGAATATGTTTCTTTTCCTGACTCACGTGCACATCTTTGAGATCAATCAGTTTCTAATTTGTATATGACGTAGCATTTTTTTTTTTCATATAGAAAATGGTTCAGCAGGTCTTATGATGTTTTGGAAGAAGTATCAAGTAAGGTGCTAAGGTTACTTCATTTCAAGAGAATTCTTAATTAAGAAAATTAACTTAGCTTCCCCATAGTAATTTACTGAAAAATGTTAAGAGAAGTCAAGCTAGATATTTCTTACTGAACACAGAAAAAAATTGCCATTACAATCCCATTACACACTTAACTTGTCAACTTTTCCTTTGAAAAGGAGTATATAAAAATCCTGCATAAATGAAACAATGTTTTTCCTACAACATCTAATTCTATTTAGAGATTTATTGCTATCTAGCATAAATCATATGCAGCTGAAATGTTAGTAAATCATGTTTTTTTTTTCTTTTTATAAGCAGCTCAGCAGTATAGTGGCTAAAGAATAATACCTCTTATTGTATGCTTATAACATAAGGAACATATGGAAGAGCTATTCAGATATCACCTAGCCTAGGCCCCTCCCAAGAAGAACACACTTATATTTAATCAACAGAATAAGAAGAGACATATCCCAGTTACACATGTGAAAACTTGGCTAATGAAAATTTCTGTGTCTCTCCAAGGGCAAACCAAAATACAATGATGGCATGGTAGGTTGCATGTGGCCAATTCCCCCCCATTAGTGTTACTTCTCTGATGAGAAATTTAAAGTCTGAAAATTCTGCTGGAATCATGAGTCAATAAATGTTAAGCTAGCATTTTCTACTTCATCAATATATTCAAACACAACTTCCCTTGCAGTTTTCAGGGGAGGAAAACTCATCCTTGAAAGTCAAGTACAGATACCTTTGGCTTCTATAATAAATACATTTTCTCCAGAGAACAAAGCAACTGAAATCAGACATTCTTTATATAAGAGTTCTTTTAAAATCCAAACAGGCATCCTGCTAGAGGTGAGAGAAGCAAAAATAGCATGAGCTGGAGGGTAGATATGTTCATGAGCTTAACATAATCTTTTTGCACTTAAACAGGTTTCAAAGTAATCCCAGAAGTTGAAAGTGAGTGACACTATAGAAGTGTATTGGGAGTTGTGGAGGTATCTGAAGGGCAAATATTCTGCTTTTTCTTTGCAAGCTCTGATATTCAAACCACAGAATGGGGTGTGTATAATAGGAAACCTAATAATATAGTGGGAAACATTTCCTTTCTGCAGAAAAAGAGAACAATACAAAAGGAACAGATGGTGATAAGTTTGTGGTAATAGGGTGAAGCACTAAATAGTCTTTGACAGAGCTTGCCCCCAGATAGAATGGCAGCAGCAGGCCTTAAATCATTTTTTACATTGTTCATTGACTTTCTTTGCCTACTAATAAGTCTTCAGAGACTGAACTCATTTTACAGCTTAACTTTGCCTTTCTCTCTTAATATTACATACCCCATGCGGAATTTGTTTAACCCTGTGACCCAATTTTGGTTTCAATGCCTCCCTTTCAATCACTTCCTCTCCTAAAATGATATTTTATAGAAAGCAACTATAGCCCTCAACTATTTTTTTTAATTTTGCGTAATAACCAGAAAAGCCTGAAGAAAGAAGTAGTTCTCAACCCTAACTGCACATCAGAATCAGTTGGGGAATTTTCATCCTTTCTTTTTTCCTCTTCTTTGTAATTCTGTTGTTTTCTCTCCACCACATAACAATTATATTTCTAGAAATCTCTAGATTTCACTCTGGTCTAGACAATTTGGACATAGATATGTTTTCAAAAAGTTCCTCAATGGTTGCAGATGTTCAATGAGAATTGAGAACTCCTGGGTTAAAGTCCCCCAAAATAAAACTCTTTTTTTTTTGAATATTTTGATGCACTGTTAGAAAATAAAAAATTTAACTTAACTGAAGGCCAGTTCTTCGTGATTCCACAGTACTTTGGGTTTATCCTATCATAGTGCTTCTCCTACTTTATCACAATGCTTTGTCTCTCTCTCACTCTTAGAGGGCAAGGACATGGTTTTATTTACATTTTCTTTCAATTTCTGAGCCTTTGCATAGGTGATTGATAAATGGTATTCAGTTTTTTGGTTTTTTTAAAACTCAAGCTGTAACAAGCAGCAAAGTAGATCAGTGCTTCACTTCACTCATTCTTGCATCATCTTCACAGTATTGGAAACCACAGTGTTGGATAAAATAAAGATATTTTAATGTAGCTCCTCAGTATTGTATTGTATCTTCCTCCATAGCCAATCAAATCCTATGGTAAGCCACAAATGGGCCCATAAAAGGATAATTTTTAAAATATCTTTGTGCATTTACTTAGATTAAAAGAAGAACATTAAAATCCGTAATGTGTTTTGATGATGAAATTGAAACATAACTGCTTGTAGAAACTTATTTTGCCTTAGTTTCTCTAAAATAAAACCCATATTGTTAAAACTAAAGTAACCCATTATTCTAATACTGCCTCCCTTCCTTTACTTCTCTGAGCTAGCTGGGCCTTTAACTGGTTTTCTCACTATGGCCTTGGGCCTTGGGACTCTGAAGACAGTCATTTTAACCTCTGTGAGAAACTGTATCTAACTTCACAATAAGACAGAAGTCCCTACCTCCTCCCCACCAAATCACATTGTAGAAATACAAAATACTCTTTGTTGGGCCTCTCTCTATGACCAAATTAATAAGCCTTTACAATTTTCACTGCTTTTCAATTCTTTCAGTTGTATTTTTAAAAAAAATTACTTCCTAATTTCCAAGTTTAGGATGGGGAGAAATTGTGTTATATGCATTAAATCTTTATGGTCTTCTTTGGAGGATATACTAATGGTCCCAGATGAAGTTAAAGGGCCTTTCTTGAAGTTTTCTAATCTTGGAATGGCTAGACAAAGTGAGGATGGGGCTCCAGGAGACTAGAGAAGGACATCTGTAGAGACACTGATATATTTTCATTAGTTTCTGTTATTATATACCTGATTTTTTAGTGTTAAAAAATCTGTTAGTGGTACTCAAGACCACCCTCAGCTTCAATGATTCATCAGAACTCACAGAATACAGAAAAGCTTTCAAACTCAAAGTTATGGTTTATTACAGTGAAAAGACACAGATTAAAATTAGCAAAAGAAAAGGGACCTATGGAAGAGTCAAGGAGAGTCCAGGTACCAGCTTCCAGTTGCCCTCTTCCAGTAGATAGATAGGAACAGCATTTAATTCTTCTTGCAACAGTGTGTGGTGAGATGTATGGAATATTGCCAAGCAGGGAAGTACATATGAGTTTTGGTGTCCAGAGATTTTATTGGGGGTCAGTAACATTCTCCTGACTGGCCTGAATTACTGATACAACATGGTCCAAGGTCCCCACCTTAACTCACATTTTGGCATAAACTGTCTGATGTGGGCCAAGGCCCCAGGTATGAAAAGATACCCTTACCAGGCAGGAGATTTCAAGGGCTTAGATGTTATCTCTCAGAAGCTGGACAAGAGAACCAGTCCTTTCTTTGGAATGTATGCTGTTTGAATATCCAGGCCTGCTGAGTTAACCCTTCATGTACAGTGGGGCTGGATTATAAGGGCCTCTCAAATCTTCCATTGTAAACTGTCCTCTCCTCCTCCATTTACCCCATTCTAGTTCAATATAAGCAATAAGATATTCTGTTTATCACATTTTGTTTTATCATAATCAGCTCCTAAATTTTCAACAGTGTTCCCATATGATTGGTCTTAAAGGTTTTCCATTCCTGCAGAGTAACGGATCATTTATTATCCATTAAACAGCACCTTGGGTTTCTGTATTGAGACTTTGAGGAAAGTGTGCCATAATAAGAATTTTTAAGTTGTCTCTGTCCAAAAAGTGCCCACAGTGACCTATGAAAACCAATGTAAATAAATAACTTCAATATAATATATGTTGTAGTAAAGGTACATGAAAAAATATTTAAGGCCATTATGCCTTAGAAATACTAGAACAAACTTCTAATAAATATTGGAATCGTATTTTTCCAATTGACTGTTTTATCATTATTTTAGTCAACTACTCATAAATATTTCCTTATTCTTCCTCAGAGATTTTCAGTCCACTGGAAAATATACTTACTCCGGATAGAACTGAAAGACATTCAGTTGCTCTGATGGATTGTATATTGCTTTAAAATACTTCTTAAACACTTACAATTGGACAACATTATATCTCATAGTTCTTGTGAACTGGTGTTTTCTAATTCTAGCCCTGCCAAGCCCCCTGTGTCATTCATGCAGTTATATCAAATGAAAATCATGAGTAGCAAAGTAATGACGTAGAACTGTATTGCAAGACCAACATAATACCCATTATATCAAAACATTAATTTCAGGAACACAGAGGCTTTTGAAAAGCCATAAAGGGATTGGCAAATTTTTTGAGGAGCCATACTCCAAATATGTCCAGAAGGTTGCTATCCTTCCTATTTATGTATTTGTCTGGTGTGAGTCATATGGACCATGCAAATGAGAATGTGCAGATATAATTTCTTACGTCTGTATCGTGTTTGTGTTTGTTAATAACCATCTAACTCGATGTGCTTTCTTTTCTGTGCATATGTGTCATGGTGATACAGAGTGATAAAGCAGTGTTTCCTCTCTGCCACAGGTTATCAGCAGCTTGCAGTGTGACAGTTACTAAGATGGAGGGATAGCCCTTCACCAATGAACTGACTTAAAATGAAAGAAAACCAAGCCCGTGTTTTCTGGTCTGTCTCCCAGATTATAGAAATTGACTATCTCATTAATGATTAAAACAGCAGCTGTTAATGTCTTAGAGTCAGTTGACCGGTTTAATTATCTGGGAATCTGGCTAGATTCCTCTCCTTTTTGCCAACATGGGGATTTCATTTTCTCCAAACTCAACCCAAAGCAAAACAATTTCAAATCGTTCTGAAAAATGAAGTGTTTTTTGCCAGCCATGGGTTTATGGGCACTTGGAATGCTATTGTTTTAGCAGTAATGATAAGTATGATGCTATTGATTTTGAGGTTAATACTGTACTGGGATAGTATTCACTCCTACTACACTCAGAAGTGCCCATAAAAGAGTGTCTTCATTCTCTGAAACTGTTCTTATCTCATTTACTAGCCTCCATACAGTAAGTTGCAGAAAGTAGAGGCATTCTAAAACTAGCCACACATAGCCTGAGCCATTGAGTAATTTATTCTCTCTAGATTTAACTTCATCTTTTGAAAAATTATTGTCTCAACATTTTCTCCCTTTGATTCTTCCTGAGATGTGTTTTGGTCTGTAGGGAAAGGGCTTAGGTTATCTAGTACATGGCAGGGAGGGTCCCTCCCAGCCGATTGCTGATCCTTAGGTTTGCACTGACTAGAGTAACTAACAATAATTCATCCAGGCCCATCCTTGGACTTCCTGCCAGAATCTTCTTTTGAATGCAAAGCCTGATATAATTCATGATCTAACCTCCCATATCTAGGTCAAGGTGCAGAGGTGATTCTTGCCCAGCTCTGTCCCTCTCTCATGTTCAACTTGTGTCATGGTCGCCAAGGTAGCCCACAGGCTCTCAACTCAGCATTCCTGCCATGTGGGCACTGAAAGAGACACCGGTTACAAGTTAGACTCTGCATGGCCTTTCCATTTCACCCTAGTGTTAAGAGTCCACCTCCCACTGTCTTCTCCAAGAGCCCCAACAATGATATGGACTTGAAGTCTGTACCCTCAGTGTGGCCTTAACTTGTGTAACAAATCTCCAGCTTCAGCCCAAAGATGCGATACTTGGACTCATGAGTCTGGTGCTGTACCTCCCTTATTCAAGCATTCCCTTCTTTTTTTTCACTAGCCCTTAAATGACAAGGGGCAATCTTTTCTTGTGCTTCCCCATGTAGTTTCTTCCTTTACCGTGTATGACAGTAGCATCTTGATGTAGATGCAAAAGGAATATCTTTTCTACATTATGAGAAATTGCATGATCTGAGAGAGACTTTCATGATTAGAGGTTTTTCCTGTTCATATCTTTAAAAAAATTAAATTCATATTCCCTCCCTCTATCTCTCTCTCTCTCTCTCTCTCTGTCACTCACTATTCCTTCTGCTTTTCTAAATGTATCAAATTCCTTACCCTTTTCTGGGCTATTTGAAGGCTGAGGGAATGCCTTTTAAAAAGTAACTAACTGGTTAGAGCCCGTGTAGACACTGTACGGAGTGCTTTGCCTCTGAAAGGCTCAGAAACCAATGTGTTCTGAGAGACTACGGTGGAGCCTCGATAAAGAAGGTACTCGAGGCTGGCAGCTTAGACTAAGCACATCGTAGGACAACAGCAGCTGGGAGTCATAAGCCACAGTGGAGAGCAAAACTATAGCAAGCAAGTCTAGATCCAGTAGAAGTTCTCAAAGGCATTATATAAGGTCACGGTCTCAGTCCTGCTCTCTAGACCATCCTATAGCAGGTCCTATAGTCAAGATTATTGCAAATAGCATAGCCACATCACCCTCCCATGTCTACTAACAGGCATCATGTTGAAAGTCGGGCAAATATCGATCCCAACTGATGTCTTGCAGTGTTTAGCTTGAGCTTGTACACCACAGAAAAAGATGTAAGAAAAGTATTCTCTAAATTTGGCCTCATTGCTGACAAGTCTATTGTATATGACCAGCAGTCTAGACATTCAAGAGGATTTGCCTTTGTATATTTTGAAAATGTAAATGATGCCAAGGAAGCTAAAGAGAATGCCAATGGAATGGAGCTTGATGGTCTTAGGATCAGAGTTGATTTCTCTATAACTAAAAGACGGTATACCCCAACACTGGGAATTTACATGTGGAGACCTACCTATGGCATCTCATGCCATCGGGATTACTGTGACAAAGGATATGATGTTATAGAGGCTATGAAGATCAGGACTACTATAGCACATTATACAGAGGAAGGGGTAGAAGAGGTAGAGGATGAAGAGCTGTTCAAGACAGGGATCAGATATACAGAAGGTGGTCACCTTCTCAGTACTACAGTCTTGGAGGATACAGATCACGTTCCAGATCTTGATCGTACTTACACTTTCTATGATGACTACTTTTGGTGGAGTTGAAATGCTGTTTTCCTTCTGCATTTGTGTAGTTTGGTACTTTGTTCAAAGTTACATGTTTTCAGAAAAGTATATTTTGCATATATTTTTTTTACAATCTAAATGTTGAGTGCTGAGAAGTTTCTGCTGTACAAACTTCATTTAAAACTGAATCCAGGGAATTCTGAAGATTGAAGTCTGTGTATAAAATGCTACCAAATGGCAAAAAGCAACAATAAACACTTGGATTTCTACTTTTCTTTCTATTTTTTTTTTTTTTTAAAGATTTATTTTTATTTATTTATTTCCCCTCCCCTCCTCCGGTTGTCTGTTTTCTGTGTCTTTTTGGTGCGTCTTGTTTCTTGTTTCTTTGTCCGCTTCTGTTGTCATCAGCGGCACGGGAAGTGTGGGCGGCGCCATTCCTGGGCAGGCTGCTCCCTCCTTCGCGCTGGGCGGCTCTCCTTACGGGTGCACTCCTTGCGCGTGGGGCTCCCCTACGCGGGGGACACCCTGCGTGGCGCGGCACTCCTTGCGCGCATCAGCACTGCGCATGGCCAGCTCCACACGAGTCAAGGAGGCCCGGGGTTTGAACCGTGGACCTCCCATATGGTAGACGGACGCCCTAACCACTGGGCCAAAGTCCATTTCCCTACTTTTCTTTCTAAATCAATGTTTAGCAGAACTATTCAAAATAAGGTGTCAGTAGTAAATTTAAAGATAAAAATGCCATACTTCATATACCTGCAACTAAATGTTAAAATTATGTAACTCTGTACTGCTTAGAACTAAAGATTTCAATACAGCAAATGCTTAATACTTAAAAACAAAAAACAAACAAAACAAAGAGTAACTAACTGACAATGCAGTCGTTTATGTTTATAGCTACTGTATCTGTGTTATCTTATTCCAGGTTCAACATTCATCTTCATATATCAACACCTTAAACTAATATGTATTTCTCCAAAGAGTAGAATCATTTGGGATATTTGAATGATATAAAGTTTAATATCAGTATACTTTAGAATTTGTATTGCTTTTGATCATATATATTCAATTTGTTAAATCTCAATGAGTCACTTTAAATGTCTAGAGCAATTGTTCTTAATTTATTTTATGTGAAAGTCTTTTTAAGAATCTGATTTTTAAAAAAGTACCTCCTCTGCCCACCAAATATGTTCACATTCAAAAATTCTTGTTAAATTTCACAAAACCAGGATTTTGAGTTCCCCATCTAGAGTCAGCTTCTAACCAGGAAGGAATAGATTATATCAAGATAACCATCCGTTCTAAAACAACTATAAAAGCAAAGTAATATTCAAAAGATACCCAACTGTCTGAAGGTATTGGAGAGCAACCAAGATAGCCATTTGCAGGAAGACCAAGATCCCAAAGAGAAGGAAAAAGTATTCAAGTGAGCCTGGCATTCTTTTCTACTTTTCATACCAAGGCACTTGCCATTCCCTAAGCAGCATGGGCTGAGAGGCCTAGAAGAATGTGGTGACCAGGTGCTTTCTGGCTAGGGAAATGAAAATTAGGGTTTAAATTAACAGAGAAGCCAGATTCTTGGGTAAAGGAAACACAGAGACAAGAGTCCTTTTCCCCTTGAGGCATTTGTTAATAACTAAGATTAAAGACTAAAAAAAATTAAGCAGGTTTTAGTCATCTCATGGTTCTAAGTAAACTCAATCTAGAGTTCAAGGCCCATATTGAGAGTAGAAAGAGAATTCATGTCCAAAATATGTAAATCCCACAAATAACTAATCAAAAATAATAGAAAACACCATTAAAACTTTAGCAGTGGGATTCGACCAAGCCTTACACAAGAAAATCCTTCCAAATGGTCAAAAACATAGGGGGAAGTGCTTATCCTCATTACCTCACTGATCGTCAGGTAATCGGCAAATTGTATACAACTACACACCCACTAGAATGGCTAAAATTTAAGAAAATGACAATACAGAAGATTTGCAGTTAGTTGAACATTTAAAGACTACCAACGGATATGTAACTTGCATTTCCACTTTGGAAAACATAAAGAATTCTACTCATAGATTTATGTCCAACAGACATCAATATATATAGTCCAAAAGACAAATGTAAGAAGCTTATAACAGCATTACTTATAATGTTAAAAGCCTGGAAACATCTCAAATGTCCGTCAATAATAGCGTAAATAAATAAGTTTTGGTATATTAGTACTGTGGAAGAATATACAACAATAAAAAATAGCATGGGTGCGTTTTCTTGAACATAATGTTGAGCAAATTAAGCCAGACATAAAATAGTACAAAAGAATGCATATTGTATGAATTCATTTTTATGGAACTCAAAAACAGGCAAAACTGATCTAAAGCGGAAGATCTAAATTGTGGTTACTTTTAGGAGAATATAATGCCTCTGACAACACCAAGAGGTGCTGGGCAATGTGCTGTTTCTAGAAATGGATAGTAGTTACACAGATGTATTCACTTGGTAAAAACTAATGAAGCTGTATACTTTTGCTTTGTGCAGTTTTCTATATTCATATTACACTCAAGTTTTTGAAAAGTTTACTTAAAAGGAGTTATCCAATTTATGAGATACTCATTATTTTGAACAAAATCCTTTAATCCTTCCTTATTCTAAGAAGCAATGAGCAAAGTCTAGAAGGTCCCTTTGGAGCATTCTTCACAATAATTAAAACATTATTTTCATATATGCCTCTCAATTGCACATTTAAAATTGGTCATTATAAAAATCCCAGTGTTTGAAGTGACATGCTAATCAATATGTTACATAAACAAAAATTTTAGAATATTGATAATCAGTTTTGAAGCTGAGTTAAAGTACATGGAGTTCTTTGACTTTTATATATTTTTATAGTTACATATTTTTATAGCTTCCTTGTCGTTTCTTAAAAAAATAAGTATCTACCTATTCAAAAGAAACTAAAAATATAAAATATAACAAAGACTAAATTGTATCACAAATGGACTCTAATAAGGGAGGAGAAAGAAGAATCATAAAAAGAAATTCTGTGCTCAATGGGATAAAAAAGCCTAGTTTGTTTACTTCAGCTATAAATTTCAGTAAAAAGTTCTGTACTCATACCTGCTTTTCAGCAAATTGAGTCCTATTCCTATTTCTAGAGTTTATATTAACCCTGCCTTCTCTAAGAAGTCTTTTTTTAAAAGATGTATTTATTTATTTCTCTCCCCTCCCTCCCCCCACACCCCCCTCCCCGGTTGTCTGTTCTCTGTGTCTATTTGCTATATTTCCTTCTTTGTCTGCTTCTGTTGTCAGCGGCACGGGAATCTGTGTTTCTTTTTGTTGCGTCATCTTGTTGTGTCAGCTCTCCGTGTGTCTTTCTTTCGTGCTGGGCAGCTCTCCTTATGGGGCGCACTCCTTGCACGTGGGGCTCCCCTATGCGGGGGACACCCCTGTGTGGCAGGGCACTCCTTGCATGCATCAGCACTGCACATGGGCCAGCTAATTTATTATTAGCCTCACTTAATTAGTCTTTACTATATGTTGTGCAGCTCCAGTTGTATGTTTTAATGCATGTTATTTTTCTTTGAGATATTTTACTGCATGCCCCAGAATCTTTAGCCTCCCTTGTCATGTCTAGGGAATATTAAATATTCAATATATTTTATTGGTATTTTATTTATCAAACTGATATACTGACATTTATAATTTATTGAGCACTTGATATGTATCAGCACCTCTTTAAACATGGCTTGTTCTTCTGAGCTGCAACATATTAAAAGTGCCCATTAGCTTGTTCAGTCCTTAAAAAAACCCATAGGAACATGCTATTATTACCTTTTTATGGATCAGATAACTGAGGAACAACCTTCTGATTATAACTTAGGAGAGAATCTTAACTAATTTGTTTACATCCTTTGGGAACAAAATTCAGATCTGATAACACATAGAGTCAGATAAATAGCTACCATGTTATACCACAAAGGTTCATTTCGTGATAGTGTAGTGCCCTGTTAATATTTGAGGACCAGCAATTAACTGGCACTGATGAGAATTTCTCACTGACCCTGGTGAAGTCATTGCATTTCTTTATATATGATGTGTTTTTTTTACCAGTAACATTAAATGTGCTAAGGAATCCTCGGTGCTTCTGAAAATAGCTGTCTTAGGACTATGCTCTGAGATATGTGCCTCTTGTTCCCAAATAAGGCTTCTAGTCCAAATATTCAGTTAGATAAACAGAAAACTAATTTAATATGGCTGGAAGCTAAAACCTATAATTACCATTCATAACATTGTAAAATGTATCTCCAGTCTCCTTTTCCTAGACAAATATTAACCTTTTTGTTAAAGCGAAAGAAAAAAAGATATCACCACCAATTCCGCATATATTTGCATGATTTTCAAATTATTTCATTTGTATAATGCTGAAAGAATTGCTAGAACCAATGCAGTTTTAAACTTTTTATATGAAATGTCAAATTGCTTTTTCAAAATTTTGCACCAGTTTATACTCCCCAAATTAGCATATGAGAGCATCAGTTTTCCCAAACCCATACCAAAAATGATTGCTATTTTTTCAAGTGTTTTCTGATTCAGTGCCATCTCAATGGTTTACTTTGCCTTAATTTGATTATTAAGGTACTCGAATGTTCTCCATGTGTTTATTGAAACTTGAATTTCTTTTAAGAATGATCTCTTCATGTCATATGATTTTTCCTATTGTGCTCTGCTATTCATATCTAATCTATTTTGTTACTTTTATATTATTATTTTATTAATTCTTAATACCTCTAATATACAAATATACATTTAAGAATGTATCCATTTGTACATATATCCATATATATTTATACATTCTGTTGCTTGTGTTTTTATTTTTAATGGTTTGACATATAAAAGTTAAAATAAAGTGATTAGAACTATCAGTCTTTTCTTTTTTCTTTTTTGCCTTTAGTGTTATGCTTAGAAGAGCCTCCCCTAACCCAAATCACATTCACAATTTAACCTGCTTAAACATAATTTTGTTATAAGGTGTGTAGTAGGGATCAATTTTGTTTTTAGGTCACTATCTGCTTATTTTACCATTGGTTAAACAATCTACACTTTGCCCACAAATTTAATATCCCATTTTTATCACACACTTCTTAATATACTTGGGTCTCTTTCAGAACTTTTTATTTAGTTCCATTAATCTGATTTCTTATCCTGACACTAGTAGTGTTTATTGGGATTTTTATTAGGTTGCATTAAATTTGTGTTTTATTTTGGAAAAAAAACACCATAACCTACTTAAAATTTTTATTATAGAGACAATAAAACATTGGCAGTTTTCTAATAGCACAAAGGAGAGAATTTTTATTATTCTTAATTTATTGGTATTGAAAACCATACTGCTCTGAATAATAAGAAGCTCAGAACAAAATTTGAGTCCGCCTCCACATTCTATGGGACTCTACATTACGCATTTTTATATCAACCCTATCCTTAACCTCATTTTCTCCCATCTTTATTTCCTCCCAGTCACCATTGCCTAATTTGCTTTTTAAAAAATCTTTTGTTTTATATTTATATCTTCTAACAACCTTACATCCTGTTTTGAAATTACATGGAAAGGAATCCACGATGATAAAGTTTAAGAACCTCGAATCTTGACTCTTTAAAGTAACTCTAGTCTAAAATAAAACCATAATGTAAACCCAAGTATAACCTTGTTTGAAAGCTATTGTCTCAATATCTGCACATCAGTTGCAGTAAATATAGTATGAACATGTAAAACAATTATTGCTGGGGAAGGGACAAAGTGTCTGATGTTGAATATGTAGGAGTACTGTATATTGTATATATGAATTACTGTGGTCTAAAACTTTTGTGAAGGCAAGCTTAATAATTAGAAAAAAAAAGAAAAAGAAAGTACGTAGACACTGAGGAAGAGATGGAAGAAGTTGCCTTGCCAATGTGCATACAGGGCAACACTTATTGCAGTGATGGAAGGCAAAACATCAAAAACAAAGCTTTTTCATTTTTAAGTTTTTGATACCCCAATTTATTTTTACTTTAATTTTTCTAAATTAGTATGTATTCTCTATCTAACCTTTAAACCCATCACTATATTCCATTTTACTATTAATGGAACCTGGCAATATATTGGGCTTCATTTTCAGGGAGGTTTTGGGCCACAGAGGGGTTCGATGGTGGTGGGGGAGGAATACTGGTGTGGGGGGTTATTGGTGGGGGCACATGATTGGGAGGGAGTTCTCCAGGGCATAATTGTGGGGTGAATAAAAAATGTTTGGATATTTTCATAGTGGTTACAGTTGGGAACGACAGCTGGGGCAGTGCTGAGTTCCTAGCCAGGGGAGCTCTGTTGCATTCCCTAATGGAACAGCAACAACCCCCCGAGTGCAATGGCTAAGACCAATAAGGCAGAATGGTCCAACAATGAGCCCTTCATGCTAATGACTATGCTTGTGAGCCCGTGTGCCTGAAATAAAAACTAGGCCCAGAGCTGTGGGGTGCCTCAGAGTTACCTCCTGGGAGCCTCCATGTTGCTCAAATGTGGCCAGTCTCAAAGCCAAACTCACCATATAAATGCATTGCCTTCCCCCCAGGGTGGGACGTGATTCCTGGGGATGAGCCTCCCTGGCACAGAGGGATTACTACCAAGTACCAGCTGATATGTGGCTGGAGAATGACCTTGAATAAAAGGGTCAACTCAGACCAGCAGAATATCTCAGCCTACATGTAATATCAGGAGTTAAAAATGCTTTTGACCTTGAATAAAAGGGGGAAATGGAAATGACAAATGAGTTTATATGACTATGAGTCTCCAAAAAAGAGCCAGGAGGTCATCAGAGGGGTTGCCCTTGTGCACACCTCAACAGAGTCCCAGAGATAGGTAAAGTAGATAGAACCCTAGGTATTGGTTCTTATGAGGGCTACAGAGACCCACAGGTTCTATGGTTATGGCAGATGGGGTTCAGTGCCATGTCAGTTGGCCCTATTTTGGAGTTTGTGTTCCTGAGAGTGATGGAGTTGGACTCAGATGTGATCTTTGTTCACAAGCCTCTCCTGTCACTTTTACCAAACCTGTGGTTGGTGCTGGGGTTTAGTGTATACTCAGGGGACCTGAATCTTTAGACTGTCCATGTGATAGCCAGGCCCTGAGCCTCAACAGACTTGCAACTCCTATTTTCTGGTTTATTGGACTTATCCCAGCCAGCTAATAGGGAGGTGAAGAAAGTCAACCACCACACCAGGGAGCCACGAGTGCCTACTACTGCAAATAGGAGAATTGCATCCATCATCCAAGTGGAATCTAACACCCTCTTGATACAGAGGTGGAGTGGACATAGCCATCCCAAAGTCCAGAGAATGGAAGAGTGGAGTATGGATTGGAGTGGACTTGCTGATACTCTATTCTGGAATTGTTGTGATTAGTGATGGAAGTAAATGTGGCGTTGAGGTGGAGAAAGTGACTATGATGGCTGCTGGGGGTGGGGAGTGGGAAGAAGAGATGTGATGTGGGAGCATTTTCAGGACTTGGAGTTGTCCTGGGTGTACTGTGGGGACAGTTACTGGACATTGTGTGTCCTCCCATGGCCCACTGGGTGTACTGAGGAAGAGTGTAAACTTGAATGTGGACCATTGACCATGTGGTACAGCAAGTGCTCAGAGATGTGTTCACCGAGTGCAGTGAGTGTCCCATATGTTGGAGGAGGTGGTTGTTGTGGGAGGAGTGGGGTGAGTGGGGTGGAGGGTATATGGGGACCTCATTTTTTTTAATGTAACATTAAAAAATAAATAAAGACAAAAAAATAAAAATAAAGTAACTCATTAGTGGCCAATATTGAATACAATTTTACAGATTTTCTTAAACCAAGCTATTTTAAAAATCCACATGACCCAAAGGTGTTGACATTATCTAAAGAAATATGTGCAAAATTAGAATGTTAATGTCTAGAAGACCGATGCTGAAATAGTGCCACCCACAAAGTCCACAGCACAATACTTATGGTTTAGGATAGTTGCAATAAAAACACCCATTTGGAAGAAGAGGTGAGATAAAACAACTGAGAGTGATCTCACATGCTATCACCTGGCTGATTCATGCATGCATGTGTTCATCAAAACTTACTGAGCTCCTTCTATGTGCCAGGCACTATGATAGGTTCTGGATTTATTGCAAAACAGAACAGACAAAACTCCCTTCCTCCTTAGAGCCTACATTCCTCAAGGAGGGCACAGACAATAAAAAAAGATAAATAAGTAGAATAAATGAGGTTGATATTGCTAAGTGTGATGGAAAATCAGGAAATTAACAGGGACTGTGTATGAGGAGGTAGAAAATTTAAGCAGAGTGGCTGAAACGGTCCACTGGACATGTAGAGGAACCCCAAGGAGGTGGTGTGGCTGAAGTAAAGTGAGGTTAGGGAGGGAAAGAAGAGGTGGTGAAGGATGAGATTAGACAGTGAAGGCCCTGTAGGCCTTGCAAACCCTTCACCTCTTAAAGAGACATTGTAAGATGTAGAATAGATGAGCGACTTGATCTCTGACTCATGTTTCAACATGTTCATTCTGGGTGCTGTGCAGAGGACTGGTAGAAGAGGGGCAAGGTCAGAGCAGATCATTTAGTAAGGAAGCCACTTCCATGACCCAAAGGAGATGATTATGCTTGTACCAGAGCAATAGCAGAAGAGAAAGTGAGAAGCAGTCTGATTCTGAATATACGTTAAAGGTAGAGCTAACAGGATTTGAAAATGTGTCTGTTACGGGGTTTGAGAGAAAAGGAAGAACTAATGATAACAAGATTGTGGCCTGAGCAACTGGAAGAAATGAACTGCCATTACCTGAGCTGGGGAAGCGAGTGGGAGAAACAAGTGTTGGTGTCAATTATACAGTTGAATATGTGCATCTCATATTTAGAGTAGACAGCTAAGCAGCTGGAGATAGAAACCTGGGAGCTTTCAGGGTAGAGCCATGAAGCAAATGAGCTCACCAAGGACTTGCTGCCTAGACAGTGCCTGAATTCCCTGACCAGTCAACCTTGCTGCCCTGAATTTAAAGGGATCTCATTCCTCCTTTGGCCTCTGCGAGAAGGGCTCTAGGAAAGATGCTCCTGGGAGTTATAAGCAGGACGTGCATGTCTTTAGAAATCCACTTTCTGTTGATGTAGGCTTGAGGACATGGAAATTACATTGACCATGAGCATAGTAGATCCTTCTTGTTTGTGAGACTTGGCAATTTTCTGCAATTACAGCTTTCTCAAATGCTTAATGGTCTTTCAATCTTTTTCCATTCACTCAATTCTATGGGCTAGTTTTCAAAGCCAGAGAAGGTACAGTCACCACCTTGGAGGGCAAAATCCTTTCTGTGAATTTCTGTCTCTCATGATAAAAGCTCTTTGTTCTGTAAATCTTCCAGCCCTCACTTAAGTGGAGTCCATCTTGGCCACTACTCCCATCCTGGTTTCAGCCTTAAAACAAACCTTAAAGGCAGAGGGCTAACTTCCTTATCTTATACACAAAGCACTACAATATATAAGAACAGAGAGTACACAATAAGAAAAAAAGAGAGTCAAAATCATTCCTAATAAAATAAATGCAAGGAACTACAATGGGATGCCATTTTTCACTTACCAAATGGAAAAAGTGTGTGTGTGTATGTGTGTCTGTATGATATTAATGTATGGGAAAATAAACTGTAAGATAAAAATGCACAATTAGTATAACTTCTTTGGAGGGATATTTGATATTATCTGTAAAAATGAAAATATACCATACAATTTAGGATTTCTACTTTTAGGTATCTAAACACTTAAATACAAAGATACTTGTGCAAGTGCATTATTTGTAACATTTTTGTAATAGAATAAATAACTAAATATCAACAAGTAAGGAAAAATACAATATGTTTATATGATATACATCAATTAAAAGGAATCAATTTAATCTACATATATCAATAGGTATGGATCCAAAGATATAATTGAGTAAAAAAAAAAGTTACAGGAAAACACAGAATAATGTAATTTTATTAAATGTACACATTCAACCATGCACACATAATTCCATGCATGGGGGCAAAGTTTTGCATGTTAAAAATAATTTTAAAAATCTGAGGGAAGCAGACTTGGCCCAGTGGTTAGAGCATTCATCTACCACATGGGAGGTCCATGGTTCAAACCCCGGGCCTCCTTGACCTGTGTGGAGCTGGCCCACGCGCAGTGCTGATGCGCTCAAGGAGTACTGTGTCACGCAGGGGTGTCCCCGTGTAGGGGAGCCCCACGTGCAAGGAGTGTGCCCCGTAAGGAGAGTCACCCAGCATGAAAGAAAGTTCAGCCTGCCCAAGAATGGCGCCGCACACATGGAGAGCTGACACAACAAGATGATGCAACAAAAAGAAACACAGATTCCCATGCCGCTGACAACAACAGAAGCGGACAAAGAAGAAGATGCAGCAAATTGACACAGAGAACAGACAACTGGGGTGGTGGGGGGGAGAAATAAAATAAAATAAATCTTTAAAAAAAAAAGTCTGGAATTGTATCTATAAAACACATGTCAGTGGTTACAGTGAATGGACAAGGGTACCAAGATTGGGATAACAGTCAAATGATTTCAGCTTTGTAGATATATTTGAATTTTTAAAAAGACCATTGGATGCATTTGTGCTTATGTGATTCAAATTAAAGTAATCAGAAATAAAATAGTTGTGGTAAATCTGTGAGAGTGAAAAAGGAGAAATCAATACAAGAAGCATTTGAAAACCCAACAGCACAAAGTGGTGTGGGTAATAAAGAATGTAGTAAATGAAGGGCAGTGACAAGGCCCCCAGCTTGGATGATGGGTGTGTGGTTCAACCAACAGTAAAGTCAGAAAGAGAAGCCATTTTGTCAAGGAAGCTAAACCTAAACAGGATCTTCGAAGATCCTATTCATAAATGAGTCCACACCTTGACTCCTCTTAATGTATTCAAAAACACTTTTTATAAATTGGTTCACTTCCACAGGAACACAGATTAAGACTTGAACATACCTTCGTTGGGTACCAGCAGTAGGTAAGATCTTCAAACTGCCCAAGAATATTTAGAAATATTGCACTTTTAGCCACATGTGTATATTTGAATGTAGAGAGGTAATTTATTAAAATATTCTATTCTTTATTCTATTTTACATTTTAAAAATTAACTGGAGAATCATTGAGTCCGAACTCAATGTACTATAGCAGACCCTAGCAATGGCAAATGGCTTTCACTGATAATTCCATCATGGGTGAAGACAGAGGAGAGAAAATGATTCACTTTAGATATATAATTTCCAACATTAATCCAACCAAAATGTGACTGGCACACAATTCAGTACTCATGTGAATCAGAATGAAAGTTTTTTTTCCATTTTAAAATATCAACCTGTGAAAGTGATTAAGAGGGCTGTTTTGTCTGTTTCTGCATTGGTTATATACACGCAATGGTTATTCTCATTCATTCCAGAGAGAAATAACCTTTTCAGTTCTTCAGACTTTATGTTCTTACCTACTAATATAGCTGTTTTGTCAGAGAATGGAATAACTAGTAGGAACCTTCCCAGAAGAGATAACTATGCAGGATTCCCTGATCTCCTCCTTCTTCAGTGTCACATACATCAGTTGGTAATGGTTAATTACTATGTGCACTTGAAATTTAGTCTCCTGAGGAGGGAAATTAAATTTCTTCCTTTTATCCCAGAAGAACATAGATATTTTGTGAATGTTTTTATCTTCTTGAGATGTTAGGGCAATGCCTTGAGCATCTTTTGAGGGGAACTGGATGAGAACAATCCGAGCTCAGAGAATGACAGATCATTTGCTAAGCACAACAGTTATAATTGGAAAGTACCTTATTTAACTGTGCCTGTTGGACTTTAACAATGGACTGCAGATGTAGTCGAATTTTTACATGCTTGTTCATCTGATGGAAGAAAGAGGCATTGTGCTATAGTTGAGAACACATCTTCAGAGTCGTTTTTATCTAAATTCCAAATATAGCTCTGCCACTTACTAGTTGTACCACCTTTTGAAAATGTACTTAATCTCCAAGCCTCATTTTCCTCATCTGTAAAGCTAGAATAATATTACTACACATTTGAAGGATAGTTTTAATTAAAGATTATTTATACATATAACTTTTAGTAAGTATATGGCATGTAGTAAATTTTCAATAAATGATAGAATTTTATTGTTATTATTATTGCAATCTACCTAAATTCTCTTCGTTTTCCCCATATAATACAAAAATGAACAGAGAGTATTGTAGAAAGCACTAATACCCTTAAATAAAACATCCTCTAATATAACCACCCTGGTGCCCACAGCATTCGAATAATTTTAAAGGAATTTTGTATAGGACATTTATTATAAGGTTTATTTTGGGAGACTTCATTATTTGTAAATTAGGAATGGTATAAGTGACAAACAGAGTTGTGTGAATTAGATGGTTTCATATATGATGAAATATTTTACGAGCTATGAAAAATTATACAAATGTCAAACTGGCACTTGAGTTCATCCAAATCTTTTAAAGATGAGGAAAATAAGAATTAGAGAACTGTGACTTATCCAGGGGCATACATGAGTGAGTGGCTGAAATAAGACTCTAGATTTTATAGCTAATATTCCCATTTATCACCCACTGTGATTGATAATGTATGTCCATTGTCGGTTTCTACTTTCCTAATACTCTAATTGCTATAGCTACTATTCAGGGATAGAATGTAGAAAATCAGTATGAAATGCTGCCAACAGAAAAGGAAGAAAGTCTGATTCTGTCTTAGGGAAATGATGGTAGCAGTAGGATTTCCAAGTCTTGCTACATCATCTGTTTACCCTGAATTAGGTCCAGTTTGCAAAACCATTACTAAGTGTTGCCTAGTACTGTTTTTAAATGAGGTGTTATTGACACTAAAGCCCTAGGGTTCTGTAGTTTGATTCCAGAGAAATATTTGATTCCAAATCTAGGTATTCATTTTGTATGTATATGTTTGACCTCCCTCTTTCAATTACTGGGGAAAAAATATGTAAGGTACTTGGAGAACTGGATATCCATATCCAAAAGAATGAGAGAAGATCACTATCCATGCCCTATACAAAAATTACCTCAAGATCAAAGACCTAAACCTAAGAGCCAAGACAATAGAGCTCCTAGAAGATAATGTAGGTAAGCATCTATGAGATCCTGTAGTAAGAAATGCTTTCATAAACTTTACTTCCAAAACATGAGCAACAAAAGATAAAATATATAAATGAAACCTCTACAAAATTAAAAACTTTTACACTTCAAACGGATTTGTCAAGAAAGTAAAAAGTCAGCATACTCAATGGGAGAAAATATTTGGTAACCATTTATCCATAAGGGCCTAATGTCCAGCATATATAAAGAAATCCTACAACTCAAAAATAAAAAGACAAACAACCCATTTAATGGGCAAGAGATTTGAATAGACACTTCTCCAAAGAAGAAATACGAATGACTAAGAAAAACACGAAAAGATATTCAGTATCACTAGCTATTAGGGAAATGCAAGTCAAAAGTACAATGAGATATCATCTTACACCTATTATACTGAAGATATTAAAAAAACAGAGGACAATAGGTGTTGAAGAGGACATGGAGGAAAGAGAACCCTTGCCTACTGCTGGTGGAAATGTAGAATGGTACAGCCATTGTGGAGGACAGTTTGGTGGTGACTCAGGAAGCTAACTGTAGAACTGCCATATGATTGAGCAAGCCCAGTGCTGAGTATAAACCCAGAAAAATAGAAAGCAGGGATATGAACAGATATATGCACAGCAATGTTCATAGCAGCATCATTCATGATTGGCAAAAGTTGGAGGCAACCCAAGTGTTCATCAACAGATTAATGGATAAGCAAATTGTGGTATATACATACAATGGAATATTACTCAACTGTAAGAAGGAATGCAGTATTAATACACAAGACAACATGGATGCATCTTGAAGACCTTATGTTAATTGAAGCAAGCCAGGCACTGAAGGACAAATATTACATGACCTCACTGATCTGACCTAAGCAAATTGAGCAGACTCACAGAGCTAGAGTCTGGAAGATAGGTTATCAGGAGACAGAAAGGAAGTAGAATATGGTAAGCCAATGCTCAATATGGGCAAAACCTATGAGAAGGTAGAAGGGGGTGGTTGGTCTGTGGATGGAGTTGATACTGGTGCAGTGATATGATAGTATTAGATGGTACTGGAATGTGAGGGGGGAGTATGGCAGGGGTTTGGGTTGTACTATCCATGAAACTGGGGGGAGGATTGGAAGCAGCAGCAGTGGAACTCTTAGGATTTGCAGGTCTGAGTTTAAAACTACAGTGGTGGGAATGTTCTTTTGGCAAATATGGCAGGAGAGGCTTATTGGTGCAGGGTATCGGAGGTGGGGGGATATGAGGGATAGGGCACACCTGGGGCATGCCTCTATAGAATGTGAAAGTATTCATCTTGTCATAGTATGTTATCTCAGTGGGTGGAGACACATACAATAAACAAGAAAATATGAAATTCCCATCCTGGGAGTCCTGCTATTCTCAATTAGTGGGGCAAGAATCTTTTGAAAACATAGGAAATGCCTAGTAAAAGAAAACCCTCAATATTATTGCATGTAACTATGAATCTTGTTCTTCAAAAATTGAAACTTAGTGGTTGCCATAGGTTCCAACCGGAGGGGGAGGGAAGAATAGAATAGATAGAACTTAGGGCATTTTTAGCTCATTGGAATTATTCTGCATTATCTTGCAATGACGGATACAGGCCATTTTAAATTTTGTCAAAACATATAAAATTGTGCAATGAAAGGTATAAACTATAATGTAAACTATAGTCCATGGTTAGTGGCAATGCTTCAATATGTGTTCGTCAATTGTAACAAATGTGCCATACTAATGAAAGATGTTATTAACGTGGGAAAGTATGGGCAGAGGAGGGGATGGGGTATATGGAGTTCCCTATATTTTTGATGTAATATTTATGTAATCTAAAGCTTCTTTAAAAATAAATTTTTTAAATTTAATTTAAAAAATGAAGTATCAATAATGGCATCTGTAAATCTAAAAAATAGCCCTGCCTCCCCCAAAACACAATCTTCAAAGCAGTCCCAGGAAATTAAAGCTTCTTGGAGTTCTTCATATTTATGTGGGGTAATAAGCAGTAGTAAGAAGATAGAACATAAAGTTAAGCATTAGCCTGTTTGTTGACAGTTGCCTACACAAAATGAAGAAATGGGAAGCCAAACAAACAGGGACTCACAGTCTGAGGATGGCATTGGTTTGTCCTTAATCTTTATGTTCCTGGAACTGGGCACAGAACTCACATGTTTGTAAAACTGAATAGTTCATTTGAGTATTCCTTTGGATGCAGACTGACAGAAGGAACTGCTTTTATTCCTTATTGGCAAATTGAAGCAAAACTGAAATCAACAGCCAGCTAAATCAATGTAAGCCACCTTTATGTTCAACTTCCCATTTCTGGTTTGGTGTGTGTACAAGAAGCATTATAAGTATGTATGTATGTATATACTCCATATCTAGATTTCACATTGCATAGGTAGGGAAAGTGGCTATTTTTTGTGATGTTTGTGTTGAACAAAGCTGAGATTTTGTGGGTATTCTTCCCCTACATGTCATTAAAATATCCCCAACTTAAATAGTTTTGTTTTGTGTGACCAAACTATGTTCTACTTGTGGTAGAACATTTCATTTTACATCTTATAAATTCCTAACTTTAGATAAACATAAACTAAAATCTGATTCTTTATCACAATGTACACTTCTTTACTGCTAAAATTGTTATTGCTGCAAAAGTGAACAACCCTGATGTGTTGCCAACTGGACACATTTTTTCCCCCATTTCTAGCAAGTTATTTCTGTGGGATAGTTGTATCCTGGGTATTAAATGGCTAGCTACTGATCATTAATTATAGATATGGAAAATGACAGCAATAAGCAAAAGTGGAAAATTATCTCATTTTTTTCAATTCTGTAGTAGAAATGTGTCTCCCATAGGCTCTTCCCTTTTCAAGCATTTGATATTAGGCATTACCAGTCTAATTTTGTGTTATTTGATGTATTATTTATTTCTGGAGAGAACCAATTCAGGGTAATAAAAATCCTTAGAGGAGAAAAATTCTACAAATATGATCAAAAGCAGAATGATCTTTAAAAGCAAAGTAGGACAAAATTCACCAAAAACCTAAGAAACAACTTGTGATGGAGCTATAAACCTCCAAACATATACTGAACTTTATCCATTTCTGTGGGTTTGAGCCCACTGAATGTGGTACATTTTGATAAGGTTACTTCAGTTTAGGTGTGGCCTGATTCAATCAGGATTGGTCTTAATCCTATTACTGGAGTCCTTTATAAACAGAATGAAATTCAGACAGAGAAAAAAAAACAGAGGCAGCAGTCAGAAGCTGAAAGTCAACAGAAGCCAGAAGAGAAGGGAGAAGCCAAGAGAGGCTTGCCATGTGCATTGCCATGTGACAAAACGGCTAAAGACCAAGGACTGCCAGCTGCCAGACCCTAGAATACCACAGTCTTCTGGGAGAAATCATCACCTTGATGAGGCCTTCATTTCAACATCTCCTAACCTCATAACCACAATGAGCCAATAAATGCCCACTGTATAAACCAACCCAATGCACAGTATTTGCTTTAACAGTGAAGAAGATAAAACACAACCACAATGGCGACATCTCAGACTTGGTCATCACTCCTGTTTTACAGTTCAACAGCCACCACATTTATTCAGAGAGGCCAATAGTCCCTTAAGAATTCATTGCCATTGCATGAGTTTCCAGTGTGTATCCATTTTTTTTTGGTAATAGCTTTATTGATATGTAATTACATACTATATAATTAACCCATTTAAAGTCTAAATTCATTGGTTATTAATGTATTTCCAGTTGTGCAACCATCACCACAATCAATTTTCATCACTACAAAAAGAAACTCCATACACTTTTGCTATTGCCCCCATAGCCACCCATCTTCCCAAGCTCTAGGCATCCACCAATCTACTTTCTGTCTCTCTACAGATGCCTATTTTTGACATATAAATGTAATCATATAATTTGTAGTCTTGTGTGACTCTCTTACTGGCAGAATCTGTGGTATTGAATTCTGTGGAGGAAAGCTGGATTCTTCTTTATACATGACTTTCAGGACATAGAGAAGATTACTTTATCTCTTCGTCTCAATTTCTGATTAAACAATTTCAATTCCTTAAATATTTCAGAACTTTTAAATATATTGCTCTTGTTCAATATATTTTAACCTGAAACTGCTCTAATACCTCCATAATTTGCTTTGGTACATGTTTTAAACCAACCTTCCACTGTTAGAATTATAGTGTCTATTTTGACCTCTTTTTATGTGCAGGTACTATGCAAAGTGTTCTACATGTATTTCTCTAATCCATGAAACAACTATGTGAGAATAATATTGTTACAGGTGAGGTAATACGGACTCAAATAAATTAAGCCACATGCCAAGATATCCAACTAAGCAAGTAGTAGAAACAGAAATCAAAGGCCATCTGGCTCAAAAGCTCAGAGTCCTTTCACACACCAGGCTTTCTCATGTAGAGAAGTGCTTCACCAGTTAACACAAAATAAAAATTTTTTCTTCACAATTCTTATGTCTTTGCTTCAGCTCTTTGCTTCAACATAGACACCACCAGTGAACATGAAGCTTAAGAGCAAAATCTCAAATATTGGAAATCGTATATTACTTAATAATATTATACATTAAATGGTATAGAGGAGTAACTTTCCAAAGCTTTTTTAAAAAATCATTTTCATAATAAGAAATAGTTTTTATATCAAAATCCAGTATACCACTTATAAACAAAAGTTTCAAGGTGGATTCAAGGTTTCAGAATTCAGGACCCATAATAAGTCTCTCATTACAGTTTGGAAAAGACTAGTATAAAACTAGTATAAAATATATGCAATTGGGGCAGATTGTTTTTATTCCCAGACTCATCTGAAAGTTACTTCTCCTTTCTGAAAATGTCTAGAAACTATGAAAATGCTTCCTACTGTCATAGGACAATGAATAAGCAGTTGAATAATCATATTACACATTACCTGTGGTTTCACATACTCAAATTATGTTTAATTCTAGTATAATTGACAAGCCATAGTAATCATTTTTTCATCTCAATCTTTTTGTTGTTTTTTTAAATGTTGAGTTAAAAAAAAAAATCAATGTATTTTTAGAGATGGCTATTTAGGTGTGGTGGTCCCAAATGACAGTAGCCACAAATAGGTCAAATGATGTAAGCAGCACCTTGTATAATATTTCTTTAGCAATAATTTTTCTTGTTTGGTTGTGCATTACATTCATAACTGGCCTGATCAAATGAATGGCACTACTTTCAGGTTACCTGTTTAGAGAGCCCACTAAGCCTTCTTCTAGACAGTAAACAGGGTTTGCATAAAAGTGTAGTTTTCTGTGCATATGTCATCAAGACTTCAATAAATAATTATTTACAAAACATGCCTCCTGATAAGATACCCAATTCTAGTTCATCATTAGCATTGAGTAAATATGATCTTTTATGTGATTTCTAAACTTTCTCCAGCTCCACGCCTAAGTTTAGCTATCTCAAAATTAGAGCCACAACATGATGCAGTGGCAGACCCGGGCTCAGGAATCAGTCAGACATAGAGAAGTGCCAACTCTGCCCCATATTAAATGTGTCTTAGATTGCTTCCAAATGAAATTAGTAATATTAAGAGAGTGTGATGGTTAAGTTCATGTAGTATGTCCAATTTATGTTGTCCTGTTCTTTTGTGAAGCAAGCTTTGGTCTGGTTGTTACTGTGAAAGTATATCATAAAATGGATTTGCGTCTATAGTCAGTTGATTGTATCTATGCTTGATTGCATCTACAATCAATAAAGGAGATTGACCTCAGCAATGAAGGGGGTCTCCTCATCCAATCAGTTAGAGGTCATAAAACCAGAACTGAGAATTTCAGAAGTCACACACAAAAAAATCTATTTTTATTTCATCCAGCCATCTTCTCCCGGAGAATTCAACTTCACTTTCAGCAGAGTTTTCAACTTGCAGCCTGCCCTGAACTTCATTAGACCAACTCTTCCTTTGCACCTGTGACCCTATCAGATCATCAAAATATTTCTACCCACAATAATAGCAAGTTGTTGGAAATGCTTTTCATGCCTCTTTGTTCAGGTCTATGTTTGACAGCCAGGTGCCACTAAATGAGATTCTTGCCTATTTGGTTTATGAATCTTAGAGCAAATCCCTTGCAGCTTGAATAGTCCTTGTTCGGAGATTGCTATTGTGAAATGCAATAGACTGCCACAATGCAGATGAAAGCAGCCTGGAAACACTCATCTAAGGATTAAATCTATAAACTATTATTTAGAACTGTATTCTTTAAAAGAAAATTTTTTAAATACATGCAGAATACCAGCTACTATAATTTTGAATAATTTAAAATTTCTGTGGCTTAATTGAGTTATCTCAATTAAAACAAAACAATAGGAAAATTTCGACAGGAAAGTTGTCAGAGAAAGAATAATTAAAATAATTACTATGTTTAAGAAAAAATTTCCTAGACTGAATGTATGTTTCATACTAAAACCTTAAGTCATTATAATCTACTCCAGTAGTCATTTTCTTCACATTGCAGATACACTCTAAGTACTCCGTTTCTAAATTGGTCGTGCTTCTTTGGATGAAGGAAAGATAGCTCCCAAGGACAGGGAAATTTTAATGTACTGAGGCTAAGCGTGCCAAGATTATTTCTCAGCTGCTCTCACATTATTATATTTGATTACAAACCCAACTGAAGATGACAATAACTTGCACTTCTGGAAGTAGGAACTTTGAGAGGTTTCAAAATTAGCTAAATAAAAAAAAAATTAAAAAAAAACAAAATTAGCTAAATATAGAAAACATGAGCTATCATTGGTTACTGAATAAAAACAATTATAGTCTTACACACTATAACTTCTATTAGGAAATTTACATAAAGCTACATAACCATTTCGTTATGTAGATTACTATAATTTTCATTTATTCGCATTCTGAGAAAAGACTTTGTACATTTTTACACCTGCCATTTACACAAACCGTATCTAATGCCACTCTGGGCATAGCAAAAATAACTCAGTTTAGGGCAAGAAAGGTCAAGACTTGGAATCTAAAAGGAGGGTCCATTAGATGTAATAGGTCTAGGGAGAGAACTAGCCAAGGTCAAGTCTGGAGATAGTCAGTGAACAAAGGGAGAAGTTTGAAAACTATAATATGTGAAGGAAGCTCCAAAAAATCTACAAAAGGAGGAAATGTGAGCAAGTATACAAGTTTGGTGTAAGTCTAAGATGTTCACAAGAATAAATGGGAAGAGAAGCAAGCAGGCAACAGAATATAAATCTGGGAAAGTCAGAAGCAAGTAAGAATGGATTAAACTTTATACCCTTTAAACAGTAGGGATATCTGATCTTAGTTCTTTGTACTGTTGCTTAGAGTTAAGCAAGAACCACAGGTTTGTGTGGTATAATGAGAGAATGTGTCCCACAGTGAAGATTACAATGCAAAGCAAGCACTGGGACTTCTCAAGGTTAAATATACAGATAAAATTTTCTCCTTTGTGGCAAAGTACCCCCCTTTTGTTTGCCTGATGTTTTGGCATTGTGTGTCAGTGGAGGGAGGATGCAGTGGCCCTAAATCCTTTGCTAGAGCAAAAAAAGAAGTACTAGTTTATACTATATTCTCTCATCCCTGAGGGAAAAATAATAATAATTACTCCATTTATTGAGCACTGCTTTGTATATTGATTGTTATGTAAGAAACTACCCAAATTTAGTGACTTAAGATAACAAAAACTATTTCTTGTCTCTCACTAGTTTATGGTTTGACTAACCTCAGCTGAGTGGTTCTTCTTTTCCATGTACCGTTGGCTGGGCTGCAAGTCTCTGCAGGTTTGACTGGGCTAGAATGTCAATGTGGCTCAGTGGTACGGCTGATGGTCTGGTACTGGCTGTTAGCTGGGGGCTCATATGGCCTGTCAACCAAAATGTCTTGGTTCTCCTCCACGTGACCTTTCTATGTAGCCTGGGCTTCTCACAACTAAGTGACTTGCTTCCCAGAAGGAGCATTCCTAGTATGAATGTAAAAGTTCTAGATATCTTAAGACTTAGCCTTGTAAGTCATCCAAAGTAATTTCTGTTGCATTCTTTTGGTGGAGGCAAGTTTCAGGACAAGCCCAGTTTCAAGATGGGGAGAAGTAAGCTCCATGTTTAGATGGAAGGAGTGGCAAAAGAATTGGAAGCCCCCTTTATTTCACCACAACTAATCTACTGTATTCCAGGCACTCTGATCATTACTTCATCCCTGGTATCATATAAACTGCAGACCACAGAGCAAGTCAAATATCATTGCCCAACATTTATCAGTTAATATACCTGGTGCTCAGAGATATTAAATTTTGGAGTTAATAAATGAATGAGATGGGATTTGTATCCAAATCTATCTATCTCCATAGCCCTAATAAGCCATAGAAGAAAGACATGGGGATGATAACTGCTTATACATTTGTTAAGTAAGTTGTATGGTTCTATTACTGGATTCTGGACTGGTGGTTGAGGCCTCTCCCCCCAGGCCTTCCATGTTAAGTTCATTAAGACATTTTTCTTTAAAAATCCTTATGGTTAAATTGATTAGATTGTCTAAAAATTTCAGTGTTACAACTTTTGGAAATAGCTTGCTTTGTGTGTCCTAGTTCTTACAATTAAATGGGTGTGTTGAATTCTTGCCACTTGTGCAATTACAAAGAGAGATTAGGACAAATCATAAGCCTCTAACCTTTTCAATCATGTCCAGCACTGGTCTGATTAAATATACTTAATTGAAAGAAACCTATGGGGAATGTGCCTAGATGAATTGCAAGTAACTATTGCATATAAATTAAATACAAATGAATTGTACCAGAAAGTATACATAAACATCTAAAACTTTAAGTCCATGAAAAAAATTATTCACTTAAACTCATTCATTATAATTTTTCTAGATTATTCTGTCCATTCCAGATTCCATTCTTTAAGGCTCTACAAACTATGTGAAAACGGAACAGTATATCGGAAGCAGTGTTGTCTATATAAACAGCTGGTTGAATGGATTTCTTTTCTGCTTTTTTTTCACCTAAATAAAAAAATTATGCAACTTTGACTTATGAAAGAGAGCTATAGAAGAGTTGGAACTTGTGAAGTTTTGAAACTCATTTGCAAAAAATACAAAATATCTAAAAGACTGGTGTGATTTAAGTCTCAATCTAAAGAAGGAAAGATTTGGGAAAACAAAGTATTCTCACTGATGGGAAGAGTTTTGCTGCTCTATTAAAAATATGATAAATGGGAAAGTGTTGAAACAGCAATTGGTATGGGATGGTTAGACTTCTTTACAGGTAAATATCACCAAAGACAATATGGTGAATGCTAAATTAGATTCTGGAATAAGGATGCAGAATCTTTTACACTAAGGTCCTTTAAAAACAATGAAGATTCTCATATACTTTGTAGCATTTAGGGAGCAGGCTCTACATGAAGGCGTGGTATGGATGAGTTTGACTATAAAAGATTCTGTGGGTTATGATTTTATGAAGAGCTTGACTATGTTTTCCTTGGTTAATGATTGTGATTCTGAAACCAAACACAATTGGCATAATTTAATCAAGTTCATTGGCTAAAGCAATGACAAAACAAAACTTAGGGTATTAGAAGATAATTTTCAAAATTTCCTTCTCTCTTAAAATATTTTTAGAAACATTAAAGAAAAAAGGAAAGAAAAAAAGAAGAAGAAAAGAAAGTCAGGATGGTCCAACTGCTTTACAACCAGCCCTGCATTCTCAGAAATATTAGCTCTGTAATTTCCCTTTTTTCTGCTCACTAACAGGTCTGTATGGATATTTGACAAACATCCAGTTTTGGAGTCCTTTGCTGGGTCTTCTGTCTCATTCAGAGAAATATAAGAGAGCGTGTAGAATGGTGGAACACATTTTTATGGAGCATGACTTCTGTGCTCCTTCCTTTAGACAGTCCTATGAGCCTGCCTCACTGGGAGGGTGTCTAGTAAAGGTGACCTAGCTGTGTGCCCAGGAGTGTATGTGAGTGTATGTGTGGGTGAACAGAAGGAAACAGTAACAAAGCTAAGGAGAGATACAAACATACTTTCAAAGCACATATTAAGTATGAACTATAGGGTGTAACACTAGAACATATTCATGCTTCAGGCACAAGGTCATTTGGCATTCTTTAAGAATAAATGTTGATTTTCTTTTAGCGTGGACTCCTATTATAATTTCACTTAAAAATCAAACTTGCTGTGAATTCTACTAGAAATTCTTATGGCTGAGCAATGAAAGAGTGTAATTTTTAGCAAGTGCCAACAATTTCCATGTGAATGGGGCCATTATTAAACATATTTTAACACTCCTGTGGATTAATAATGTGTTAGCAGAAAAAGATGTGTTGAGCATAGTGCAATTATCCTTCCATCCCAATTATACTGTGACATTAAATCTTGTGACATTTAATAAGAAAGGCCATTGCACCCATGGCTACCTCTAGTGCAGGCAATTTATGCAACAGTGTTCCCACAGACAAAATTATGAAAAGAAGGCATTTCAACATGCTGATATGTCTAACTGCCCATGTAAATTAAATAAGGAGTAGTAGAATATATAATTTGTTACTATTGCGATTACCTGGTACCTGAGACAAAAGAAAGATAAATTAACAACATTGACTTTTAATAATCCATTACAAATTAAACAAATGTAAATGTATAACTGAAAGGAAAGAAAGTTGCTGAGTAAATAGGAATCCAGGAAGTTATTTTTCACCTAGGGGAGACAGTTAAGGCTTTTTTCATAATGTGCATCCATCTGGCCTATTTGGACTATAACAGATTATTATTTGTTGAGACAAATTACTTTGACATTAGAGTTGCAAGATGCCTTGCTTACCTTAGAGTTGAAACTCTTGTATCTGAGGCTGAATTCTTTATCTTTTTTTAAATTCTGAATCTTTTTTTTTTAAAAGATTCACTTTTTATTCATTTCTCTCCCCTTCCCCTCTCCCCCACCATTGTCTGCTCTCTCTGTCCATTCACTGTGTGTTCCTCCCTGTCCACTTGCATTCTTATCTGCAACATCAGCTCTCTGTGTGTGCGGCGCCACTCCTGGGCAGGCTGTACTTTTTTCACGTGGAACAGCTCTCCTTGAGGGGCACACTCCTTGTGTGTGGGGCTCCCCTACATGAGGGACACCCCCACGTGGCATGGCACTCCTTGTGCACATCAGCACTGTGCGTGGGCCAGCTCACCACATGGGTCAGGAGGCCCTGGGTTTGAACCCGGAACCTCCTATGTGATAGGCAGACGCTCTGTCAGTTGAGCCAAATCTACTTCCCAATTCTTGATCTTTTAATTACAGTGTTTTGTTTTGATATCTTAATTTTCTAAACTTTATTTTTAAACATGTATATGTTTGTGCGCTTAATCTGCCAATGATTGATGGCATATTCCCTTCTAGAGAATTGATATGTATGGCACTGATTCTAAATTTCCTAGGGCATTTACTGTTAAACTGTTTGTTTGGCATCAAGTAATAAAGAAGGGGAGTTTATAAGGGGTTCTGATCAAATATTTGTGATAGTACATACTTTTATTTTTAATCTTTACACTGTTAACATGCTGGAATAGCACCCAAATATGACAGAAAAAATCAACAAAATATATATTTTGAGGGCAACATTCAAGCCCAAATAATTAGAATGAATTTATTACATAAATACATATTTTCAAGTGTTTTTTAAAAACAGAAACAAAGTTTTTGATTGAAACTGCTAGATTTACCAAAAAGCAATATTTTTATAAGATGAGGGCTTCCTATTATTTAGGTTTTATATGTGTGTAATTATATATACACAGATAGATAGGAAAAATAACTAGATGAATAAAGGTACATCTTTATCAACATCAGTATCACAGACTTGCAGTTCACCAAAAGGCAGATGTTCTTACCTAGGAAAACCAAATCTCTTAATGCTTAAACTCCATACTTCTAAAATAAACACTATGGAAGTGTTGAAAAGTCACATAAAGTCACTTTGTAAAGGATTTAGTCAGTGCTCAAATCTATGAGCAAGAATGCTGGAATTGAAATAGCCCTGGTAGACCCAAGAATGTTAATCATTCTGGAAATAGCCTGTATCAGTGCCAGAAGCAGATTTAAAGGATCATAATCTGGAGCTTAAAATCTGTCCCCTAATATCAATATACTTACTCCAGAATCCTTTTCTCTCATAAATAAAAATAACACTTTAATTTTTACCATTTATTGTTGTATTGCACTATTGCACTTAATGCAGAACAAATGTTCTTGATTAATAGTACCAAGATTTACAAAATCCAATATTATTCACCATTCAAATACTTAAATATGTTTGCCTAATTTGGTCTTATCTGGTAGGTGAAAGGCCCTCATTGACTCAGTGATAGAACTGGCTCCTAACAATCCTGGAGTAGTTCATCATTAGAGGAACAGATATTAACATTATTGATGTATCTATTGACCATTCCCATTCTAAATGTTGCTTTTTGAACACATAAACCATAGGACCCATGACTTATATAAATTTATTATACTGTGTCTACTGTCTGGTTTATTACTGTTGACTTAGCCATGGGCTCACCAATTTTCATAATCATACAAACATTTTTGGACATTCAAGTTGTTTCAGCATTAAGACCAATAGTTATCTATTATCTTCTGTGTTTTCATAACTTCAATTTAAAAGGAAACCATAATGAAGTAAAAACCCTCACTCCTGCTGCAGACACTCTTTACAAATGTTAACAGCATTTACTGTCCTAGCTAGTAGTATGTGTAAGAAGGTGTGTCACTTTGCGTCTTTGGGCTACAAATAACAGAAAACCTAATTCAAGCTGACTTGAGCAATAAGGAAACAGAACATGAGGTAGGGTGTTCCAGTGACTCAATAATGTATTGGTCCTAAGGTTTTTCTCCATACTGTGCCACCCGGAGTGTTGTCTTCATCCTAAGACTTGTCTTCTTTGATTTAAGATGGCTGCCAGAGGCTACTACAGGCCACATTGTTCAATTCAAGGGGGAGATAAAAAATTTAGCTTTAACTGTGCTCTACTAAGATCCAGGGAGAATTTTCTCAGAGGTTGCTGACAAATCTCTCCTTATAGCCCATGGGCCACAATCATATAGCATACTGTTCCTGAACTAATCATTGGCAAAGAGGATGGAATACCTGAACGTCAATTGCAATAAGGTTGTTTCACCCAAAATACACTTCTGCTACTCCATGAAAAAGGAAAAGAATGGGCGTTGAGTTACCAACCACAATGTTTGCCACAATGGATACATGCAAAGAAACTGAGCAGGGAGAGAATAGAGAAGCAGATTCAGAATGAAGGCATTAAGGGCCAAATGGAAGACTCTTTTGCCAAAGAGAAATAGAGCAACCATGAGCCCATCAACTTAAAAGAAGACGAGGGATGAAAAAACAAAGATAGATAGGAACGATATAAAAAAAAGTAGAGAACTAAACTTTTGCAAAAATTTGTGTTTGTTGATTGAAATATTTTCTCTTTCTGAGAAAGGAAGACAATGAGAGAAAAATAAGATATTATCAGTTAGTTACTGTTAAATCAGGTTTTGGAGTAAGAAGTAGATATGAGAAAAACTAACCTATTGCTCCTGTTTCTATGAATATACTTTGGTTGTATGGAAAGTTTTAACCACATAAGTGTTGACATATTGGATGGTTTGTTACAAATAGGCAGAGCACAGATAATGAGAAATTCAGCTGTACTTAAAACCAATGGACTTGTCTTTGTGATAGGCTTTAATGAGCCTCATTCTCTTTTGCACATTGGAAAATGCATAATTATTTTAGAAAACCTGTCTCTACATTCTTTCCTGTAGTTCCGTTTCTAGGGAGAGATTTGCCATTCCATAATCAAAATTCTATGCAGTTTTCAGCTCCAAAGTATAAACTATTGCTATTCAAAAACATGTTAATACATAACACTAGAAGACTGACAAATTCCCATGCTCAAAAATGGCATTGTTCTTAAGACAGGCCTTAATTAAGTATCAATACACATAAAGATTACTCTTATGGAATTTGAAGCTGAAAATAAAAACCATGGCTGGTAGTGGCATCCTTTCTAAAAATTCTGCCTCTTTAACAAATTTAATCCCAAACCAATCCTAGACTGCAAAATCTAGGGCAAGGGGCAGGTCTTGGTATTTGGAAAGTATCTCTGGTCAGTGATAGGACCAAAGAAGGAACCATGTCTTTAGATTCTATCCCAATCAGAATCTAAGGACCAAAATCTATGACACAAGCCAAGCAAACTGTAATATGTCTGGAGTCACTGAGTTAATCTTAGGACAAATATTGTTCCCAGTATAGTGTTTGCCTGGTTTATTTGAACTAAAAAGGACAGCTTACTAGTGAAACCTGAATTTTCTAATTATTTTTTTATGTTGATTGAGTTTGATTCATAAGTGTTTCACATAACCATATTGCCTATGCAGAATAATCCCAGGTACATATACAGTTTCACAGACTATGTATGTTTTCAAATAACTGTGTATTATATAATAAAATATTTTATACTTGTTAAAGTATCGATAGCTGCCTTTTCTGATATTACCTGGAGCCTTTTGTCATCTTCTTTCATTTTCTCAGATTTCTCCTTTTTGCCAAATTCAGGCTGCATGTTGGAGTTTCACTTATGGAAGTATTGAAAAGTCACATAAAGCCATTTTTGTATTAAGGGCCTGGAAAGATAACTGGTTTCTCCAGAAATATATCACATATAGACATATATACATGATTATATAAATATACATAAGTCTCATATATATATATATAAAATTATTTATGGTCTAAAAAGACATTGCCAGGGACTGTTGGTTAAGAAACAGTGTACCCTGCAGTGCTAGGTAAAATGAGGCTATCTGTGAATAGACTATTTTAATTTACCAAGCAAATTCTGAGGTAGAGTGCCCTGGGGCACAATTCCATCTTGTCCAAAGAAGCTGAAGCTTTGTGGAAATGAATTAACAACAGTATCACAGACTTGCAGTTCACCAAACAGCAGTAGTTCTTTACCTAGGAAAACTCACATCTTTCAATGCTTGAAACCCATACTTCTAAATTGAGCATCTGCTATCTACACCTTAGTTCTATCTTTCATTGCTGCAGTGGTAAAATTGACTAGTGTTTCTGAGAAAACATCTACTTTAAACTTAAGGGTGACTTTGCCCTATGAAAAGTGTTTTGTTTTGTTTTGTTTTGTCAAGTTTAAGTGGAAATATTTCAGACATGGAGATTCAAAAATCATTTATAGTCTGGAAAATAAAATCCTCTGATGGAAAAGAATATCTAATAGATTGTTTAATTTGAAAAAGGGACCAAGTAGCCTGTTGATGAATTGTGTTAGTTCCTAACATTATTAGGAGACAGCTGATAAAAATGTCTTCATATATACTCTTTAACAGTAGGATTTTTTTTATAGGATTGGTGATAGCCTGTGGATAAATTAAAGAAGTAACTTACTTCATTCCAAAGCAATATGCAGATTCATCCTTTGTTGTTAAAAGGCAGCTAAGAAAATTACCAATTTTCTTTGAATGATCTGGTTTGTAGCTTTTATCCCTAACTGGTTAATTTATAAATAGTGGTCCTAAAAAACTCAATATTTTGTTCCCTGTGGTAATATGTTTGCAGAAAATAAGACATTAACCTTTTAAAATATTTTGCCTGACACAAGGAGTCAAATGGTTTTAACAGATATTATTAGTTGAGAGTTTTTTGGTAGTGGTTGACTGTGATTTTTACTGCAGCTTGATCACTGTTGCTTTTGCATTATGAATCATCATAGAACTACAGAATATACACTAACCAATTCTCTGGTTCTTTCCATTATCATTCTTACTAAAAGGTTAAATTCACTGGGCTTTACACTTGACTGCTTTGCATAGGGTAAACGTTCTGGGGTTCTTTATGTCTTGAAAGCTGATACTTAAAGTTCCAGGATCCTTTTCATTTAGTTTTTAAAAAAATATTAAATGTTCTTTGTGTTAGAGTCCAGAAATCTATAATACTCACGTGAGTTTTACAATGGGAAAATTTTAAGCACATCTGTCATTAAGGAATAACATGTTGATATTGATAACAAATCAGAATAGAACACTAGACCATGGGAGAAATTATGATTTATTAGTCTGACAATCCTAGACTTTCTTTTTTATTATTCTCTACAATAACATACTTTTTTTCTATTTTAGCTAGGAAACAAGATTTAAATAATTTTCCATTCTTCTTTCAGAAATTAGTCAAAATTAATTGCCTTTACTAAGTTGTATTATTACAAATCCATATTATATGTAGAAAATAAATGTCATATTTTAATCAGTGTATCCTATCTTATGCCCATCTCTTAAATGAGATAACCACAAATGCTGTGCACTGCTCAACAATTTTAAGGAGTTATTAACCATCAGTAAGAAAAAGATAAGTACCCAAATAGAATAATGGACAAAAACAAAACCAACAACAGGTACTTTACCAAAAAAAAGAAAGCAAGAAAGAAATAGCATAGCCCATAAGCACTTGGAAAATGTTAAATGATTGTGATAATCAAAAAATGAAAAAATGAAAAGGTGCTGAATTTTTATTTCTTAGACCAGCAATGGGATTAAAAGTGATTAAATAGTTGATTAAATCTCCTGAAGAGTTGGATGTGAGGAAACAGGAACTCCTGTGTTGATAGATGAGCACAACATTTCTAGGGGGCAATTTTGCAAACTATATACACAAAAAAATTTAATCACATACTTTGACCCAGTAATTATTACCCCAAAGAAACAATTAAACAAGTGCCCCCATGTGTGTAGTGTGTGTGTGCATGTATGCATTCATTAAAATGAACTCAAATTATATTTATTGATGCAGAGATATGGCCATATTGTATTAACTGAAAGACAGGTTATAAAACAGTAGGCATGGTTTTTATGAATATATATATATATATATATATATTTTTAAGGGCATATACAAAATGTTAACAGTGGTTCTCATTGAATGAAATCTTTACTTTTCCCTTTGTAAAATTTTTGTATTATCTGAATTATTTGCAAAAAGCTTGTCATTCATATATAATAAAAACACAGCTAATTTAAAACATTTTTTGGCAGTAGTTTGAATTAATTCAACTGTATATGAAAAGATTTTTTACTAATTAAAGCTTTCAAGCAGATAGAGAACATTCATTTTGGAATGCTTTTGGCTCAGAGAAAAAGAATACCAAACAGTAGTGGCCTACAGAATAAAGATATTTACCTACATCACATAACTTGACTTTTGGAAGTAGACAGTTCTAGATTTGGTACTTCATAGCAATGCCATGAAGTACTCAGGCATTTTCTGTTTTTGGCACTCTTGGCATGTTGGCTCTAAGCCATGGGCTTAATAGCCTCATGATCATAGAGGGCTGTCTCAGCCCTAATCATCACACTAATCATGCAGCCCCATTCAAGGCAGGAAAACTAAAGAGTGAGGAGAAAATTCTTCCTCCTTATGAGTCTCTGTTTTTTGGTCTGAAAATAAACTCTTTCCCAGAGTCATCCTACCCTGACAGACTTCCCCTTATGGTCATTGGCAAACTCATGTCTACCCTTAGACCTACCATTGGCAAAGAGACATGGGATTCCCACAGTTTATTTAGGACAATTGTGAGGCATTCTCTGGGACTGGGAGAGGATCCTCCCTCACTAACATTAGAGAATTTCCCATTACCCTGCCCTTACCTATCGAAATTCGAGTTCTCTTTGGTGAGAAAAACAGGGTGAGGGCTGTTGGGTAGGCCCAGAAATGTCTGCCATAAAAACTGAATCTTCTTGCTAACAAAGTAAAACAAAACCTTTGTGATTTTTATTGGAGAAATTAACTAGCCCACATTCCAAGTTAACCACATTCTTTCATTATTTGTAATTTGGGAGATATGGAATCATAGAAATTTAGAGCAGAAGAGAATTTAAAAATCACCCAGTCTAACTCACACAATTAATTAGTGAGGTAAGCGGAGTCCAGCAAGGTTATAATCTACTCCACATGGCTTGGCTTTATAATCAAACATCCAAGCCCAGCCTTCTGATTTCCTCCTCAACACACTGTCTCCCGTATTTTTGTCTCTGCCATGTTTGAATCTAGGTAATTAAGAATAATGCTATAATGTACTTCTCTTTATTTGTTGTTTTTGTCAGATTTTTGCTGTTAGATTAAGATGGATACCCACACACACACACCCACTATTTATGACTTCCAAACACTGTAGTCCTTATTGAATTCAAGTGAACACCTGTCATATTTCACCATAACAAAAAAATAAGCAAACAATACCAAATAAAAACAGAAGCAAAGGTATAAATTGCTAGAAACTTCCTTATGTCTCTTGTTACCTTATCCCACTATGAAAATCTCTTCTTTGAACCTCTATTCCATCCCCTTGGTTGAGATATTTCCTCAGTTTCACATTCATGATAGTTAGTGTTTCCCCAGTTTCCTCTAGCACAAAATTTCCAAAGTCATATTTTCTACAGAGCTTTTAAAAGCATTTTATTAATTTAAGTTTACAGAAAGACTGCAAATATAGAACAAAGAATACTCATTTACCTGTCATCCATATTCCCTAGATAACACTTTAGCAAGTTTATTTTATCCTTCTCTTAAGTGCATTTGAGTATAAAATTCTCTGAACCTTAGAATAAGCTACAGACATCATATCCCTTTACTCCTAAATACTTCTGTATATATTTCTTAAAACAAGGACATAATTTATGTAATTAAAAATAATGATCAAAATCTGAAAAGTACCATTGATATAGTGCAATTTTCTAATCTATAGACCTTATTCAAATTTCACCAATTATCCCACTAATGTTCTTCAAAGCAAAAGAAAATATATTTTTCCAATCACAGTCATCCAGGATCCCTTGTTACATTTAGTTGTCATTTCCTTTTAGTCTCCTTTTATCCTTTATATCCAGAGCAGTTCCTCAGTCTTTCTTTGTCTCTTTGGAAGAGTACTGCCATTTATTTTATAAAACGTCTCTCAAATTTGGCTTGCCTATCGTGCTCATAATTAAAGTTAAGCATTTTGGGTAGAAATACAAGAGAAGTGAAGTTGATTCCTCCTCAGTGAGCCATATCAAGAGGCAAAGGAGGTCAATTTTTTTCTTTTACTGATGATTGATTCTTTGTTTAAGGTGGTGTCTTGCCAGCTCTCTCCTCTATAATATAACTGTCTTTTTCTTTGTAATTAATATGTATCTTATGAGGAGATATATATTGAGACTCAGTAAATATTCTTTTTCTCATCATCCTCACCTAGTGGTTTTGCCTTAAATAATTACCATATGGGGCTGTAAAGTGATTTTCTAAGTCCTTTATCCCTACTACATTTATTAATTGGCATTCTTCTGTAAAAAACAGCTTTCCTTCTCTCCCATTTATGTATTTATTTATATCAGCATGGATTCCTCAGTTCTTATTTTATTATATGGGTTATACCTGTTACTATCATTATTTATTTTAACACTCAGATTGCCCCAGATTTTGTCAGGAGAAACCCATTCAAGCAAGCTTCTGTATCCTTTTGGCACGTCTTGATCATTATTTGAATACTTAAAGCAAGTTACTCAAGGCTCATCTCTCTTTCCCTCACCCAGTCCTGAAATCAGCCATTTTTCAATGGCCCTTGATTCTTTTATCAAAGAACAGTATTTAAAAACCCAAAACGACTATCTGGTCATTAGGTATGTTCATTACTACTTGGGTGTTATTGCTCACAGAATAGATTGTGACATATAATATACCACTGGAAAAACAACAAGGGTCTAACATAGAGCATGCATTCTTGAACTAAAGTGTATATGAAAAAAAATCGTCATGAATTGATTGGCACAAGAAATGTTCTAAATTCTATTTATAGACAGTTCTGTTATGTTAGCATTCCACAAATTTCAATAGAATCAAATTATGGAATAGAAGACTAATTAATGAATAAATGCATTGATGGATGGGTGGAAAGGTGGATGAACAGACATGTTATATAGACTAGAGTTTTGGAATCTTCATTACCTATTCAATCCCACGCACTAAACCAATAAGATACTTTCCAGTTGCTCCACTCTCCTTCATTAGCTTATGAGCATCATGCTGATGGAGCTTTCAGTCCTAATATCCCCCTCTTCTTTCTGCTTTCTGTGTTAGTTTATAATTGCCGTCACCTCTCTTCACTACTAAAAAGTGGATAAGTAAAATTGTTATTAAAGTTCCAATGTTAAAATAAATTAAAATATATCAGTGCTTCAGAAGAGAAACCTTTTCTATATGCTTTGTGTATGATAAGTGATCCAGCAATGATTTCAAATGCAGTAGGCTCTATATTCCAAGCTGGCAGAAATATACCTATATGTTAATTTTGAATTTATTATTTATGGTCAGAAAAATTAAATTTTATGAATAGTTGAGACACTTCTATTTGTGTCAGGGGAAAAAAAACATATAAAGTATCTCTCTCTCTCTCTCTCTCTCTCTCTCTCTCTAAACATATAAGTTCTCTCTCTCTCTCTCTCTCTCGATAATTTTACAATAGTATCTTTTACAGCTACTGTTTAACTTCTCAACATGGCAATTGTTTTTTATAGCCTTTACCTTACAGCTACTGAACTATAGCCTTAAAAGAGTGATTCCCTTGCAGTGCCTCTTATTAAAACCTCAATTTCATAACATATGATGGCATGTTGACAGTTGTATTTCAGCACATGCATGCTCACACACACACATAAAATGGCAGAAAATCTGTTTTCAGATGATGATTTCCTGCAGTTATTACGGATCATGGCTTGTGGTATATGCAGGGGCTTGGTTCTCATTCAGCTCTATTCCTCACTCTAGCTCTGGGAGTACATTACTTAACCTCTCTAAACTTTAAATTCCTCATCTGTAAAATGGTTAAATGACTTATTGTGTGTAGTACCTAACCCTGCCTCAAAATATCATGACAATTTTATGAACACATGAGATAATGCATATAAAGGGGCCCATTGTAAGTGTTCAGCAATCTTCATTACTATTATTTACCAAGGATATTTCTATAAAAATGTTGCTGGAATTAGAGAAAGTTCAGCTTGAAAGTAGGCAAACTGATTGTTTTCTTCCTCTATATGTGTTATTTGTATTAACAGAGTTTTAGAACAAAATAGTATTAGAATACTACAATCACTTGTTAAGTGTCTGGCAACATTTCCCTAAGGGTATTTGTGAGAAATTTTAGTTTGATTCTATTTTGTTCAACACATATTTAATAAGCACCTCTCTTCTTCCATGGCTTTACAACAATTTTGGATTTTGATAACTCTCACATGTACAACTCCACAACAAAATTTCTCCTCAGTTTTCCCTGCCCTCCTCCTCCCATTGAAGTCTCTCTTAGCATTTTTAGTTTACCTTTTAGCTTTTGTCACAAATTGTAATTATATATATATGTGTGTTCACTTGTTTAATAGCTGCCTCCATCCTCCCACTAGGCGCTAGTTCCATGAGGGCAGAGACAAGGTCTCTCTCTTTTACCCAGAATCCAGTGGCCCTCCTAATCCTAATAGCTCCTCAGTAATGTTTGTTGAGTGACTAAATGACTGAATAAATAGTTCATATACAATTATATTGTTTCTCTTACAATGAATTGTTTTAAATGTTATTCCTCAAAGAGCTTTAAACTTTTACCTTGTTTTCTGTATAGATCTATAAAAATATTTTGCAAAAACTGGTAACTGAGTCCTTTATGACTAGACATTTCAAAACTCATAAGCAATTGAAAACTTGGACTAATGAAAAACTGTATACTTTTGCTAAAGTTTTAACTTCAGTATGATAAACATGTAACAATGGAAAATGAAGCTACCTTCAAATAAATAATGCTTTTACTCTTTGAAATGTTCTAATTTCATTCGTACTGTCACAATGTACATCTTTGCTGAGAATTCACCATTAAACATCTTTCTCTGACTAGATTAGAACCATTATTCGATTAACAGACATTTCTAGGGAGATAACAGGTCTCAATAAAATTCACAAGTCCAATTTTACTTGTGATGGATTGTGTCTCCTTAGAAAGAGAACAGATTATATATTTCTGATAAGGCGTTGGAAATGGTGTGAAATAGTTCTGAGGTGATTAAAAAAAGGAAAATACATGAATCTGATTTGAAAAGCAACTATATGTGAAAAAGGAATACGCCTCAATCATACTAATATAAATATGTGATAATCTTCAGTATATTCTGATTTGTAAATCCTCATATAAATAAATTTCCTCTGACATTGTAGTTTTGCCTTCAGTAGTAATCTCTTTTTTTAAAGATTTTGTTTATTTATTTTTATTTATTTCTCTCCCCCTCCCCCCCCAGTTGTCTGCTCTCTGTGTCCATTCGCTGCGTGTTCTTCTGTGACCACTTCTGTCCTTATCAGTGGTACCGGGAATCTGTGTTTCTTTTTGTTGTGTCATCTTGTTACATCAGCTCTCCGTGTGTGCGGCACCATTCCTGGGCAGGCTGCACTTTCTTTCGCTCTGGGCGGCTCTCCTTACAGGGCACACTCCTTGCACGTGGGGCTCCCCTACACGGGGGACACCCCTGCATAGCACTGCACTCCTTGCGCTTATTAGCACTGCGCGTGGGCCAGCTCCACACGGGTCAAGGAGGCCCGGGGTTTGAACTGTGGACCTCCCATGTGGTAGGCAGACACCCCATCCACTGGGCCATGTCTGCTTCCCAGTAGTAATCATCTTTATTACGGAATCATTTAACCTAAATTCCCATCTATCTGTCACCTCCTCCAAAGTAAATAGTTTACAGAGAAACATACTTAAGAACAAAACCAAATATTTGAGTGTCAATATTATTCCCAAGCTTCTAATGTTCTTAAGAGAAGACACAGCTACCCTTGCATAAACTATCCCTTTAGTTTCTAAAGCTCAATATTCACTATTCAAATTAAACTCATTTTGCTGTCCTTTGAACTTGATTCTTTCTCATCTGTCTTCATGGAAAAGGACAATAATTGGTCTCTAGATCTTTTGGGACACTGTCATATCTGAAAATATTATTAAGGACTTAAACTCACATGTACATTGTATATGCTTTTTAGCCTTGGCATTTATTTCTGTTGAAAAGAGAAAATACAGCAGGAAGGTTTACAAAAAGAAAAAGAAAAACATATTAAGGTGAAATATTCACTGGTTCCATCTATTTGATAAGGTGACATTTCCCAAATATTTCGTGGCAACTCTACCATGTATGTTTACGTTCCACTATATGGAAATAACAACATTTTTCCTTATGATTTTGCAATACGATTTTGCTTATATTATTTGTTTTGTTCACTGCTCTATCCTCAATGCCTAGAGATGCTCATGATCTAGAGATGGGTGATGCTCAGTAAACTTTTGTTGAATAACTGAGCTTGCATATGAAGCTCAAAACTTTTTGGATTAAATGCTAAAGAAAGGATGTGTCTTCCTTTAAAATAGTCATTTTGTCTGGGATTATTTTGCTATATCATGTTCTGACTGTGCACCTTAGCCCCCAGCTATTATTAGGTGGTGATGCTCTCTACAGGTTGCTATAAAAGACTGTCCAGGGAAGTGGATATGGCCCAACAGATAGGGCATCTGTCTACCACATGGGAGGTCCAAGGGTCAAACCCCGGGCCTCCTTGACCTGTGTGGAGCTGGCCCATGCGCAGTGCTGATGCACCAGGAGTGCCGTGCCACGCAGGGGTGTCCTCCACATAGGGGAGCCCCGTGCACAAGGAGTGTGCCCGTAAGGAGAGCCACCCAGTGTGAAAAAAGTGCAGCCTGCCCAAGAATGGCGCCGTGCACACACAGAGAGCTGACACAGCAAGATGATGCAACAAAGAGACAGATTCCCACAGAAGAACACACAGCGAATGGAGAACAGACAACTGGGGGAGGAGGGGGGGGGTTGGCGGGGGTGCCAGGGAAGGGGAGAGAAATTTAAAAAAAGACTGTCCAATGTAGGTGCCCTGGAAGGTGACATCCTTCTGCTGGCAGGATTTGGGTCAATCTCTTGTACTTTGGAGACAAATGTTCCAAGTCAAAACTTCTGTGTTTGTGTGTAGGATTAATGAATAGTTTGTCTTATATAAGTGACTTTGCCCAGCTACTAGTTGTTACTTACCAAGAAATTTTTGTATAGTGAAAAGTAAGTAACCCTTTCAGGCACTGTTCTTTCATTCACTTAGTCACCCAGCTAGTCAGCTTATATTTATTGAGGCACTGCCTCAGTCAGGGACAATGTGAGTGATGGGTACATAGGGTAATCAGAGAAGGCATGGTCCCTGTCTTCATGGACCTTGCAGTTGAGTAAGAAGGATAGATGTGAAAAATAAATACATATCTAACTACTAAGTGTGTTCAGCTGTAAGAAAGTGCAAAAGGATGGTATGATAAATATTAATGGGTGGGACCTACTTAAATGGCATGATTTTGAAAAGACTTGCTGAAGGGAGGATATTTAAGCTGAGATTTTAGGGGCAGAAGGAGCCATTTGCATGAAGAGTGTGTGTGCATGTGGGGGATGAGGAGAAAGAGGAGAAGAACAGTTCAGTGTAGAGGGAAAAATATAAAATTATGTGTGAGAGAGAGCCTCGAGGTGGGAAAAGCTCAGGATGTCCTAAGAACTGATACCTAGTCCATGTGACTTAACCATAGTAGACAAGAGGGAAAGTGGCTAGTGAGGATACCAAAAGATAGGCTGGGGACTGATTAGGCAGTCTTGTAGATTGTGCTAAGGATTTTGGATTGTACATTTTTCTGAGTGAAATGGGAAGTCATTAAAGATTTTAAGCAGGAATGTCACGTTGATTCAAAGTATAGGTTTAAAAAAACACCTGCAGTGTGAAGTATGGACAAGAATGGAAGCAGGAAAACCTATTCAGAAAGATGGGAGATGATGGCAGCCTAAATCAGGGTGATGGCAGCAGAGATGGTGATAGATAGAAATTCAAGAGAACAGGAAGTATTCTGGAAATAAAGGTCCAGGGCAGGGTTTCCTTGGGGGCCTTTCTGATCTTGTCAGCACCTCTGCTTCAAATCCCAGAGTACTCATGATCCCATAAGAATCCACCACCATGTATTCTTCTTTGTCTACTATTTTCCCAAACCTAACCATCCTGTGTCCATTCTCTCCAGCAGGTTCTCCATTTTATAATAATCACTTCTCTTATGTTATGAGCTAATTGGATTTGTGCTTATATTTTAACTAAAGTGTTTGCTTAACTAGATATTTAAATATAGTTATTTTGAAAAAGCTCTCAAAGAGTGATACTGATATTGACCATTCATACGAACCATGGTTGATTTTATTTTGTGTTGGCTTAATTCATTTATTCATTTAACTAGACATTCAAGGGCTATCAAATCATTCTCTGTCAGGGAATATCTTTTTCACCAATTTGTAATTAGCCTGTAATAGCACATTTTTTACCTCATTGTCATCTATTTTTTTTTTAAGATTTATTTATTTCTCTCCCCTTCCCCCCCCCCACCCTGGTTGTCTGTTCTCTGTGTCTATTTGCTGTGTCTTCTTCTTTGTCCACCTCTGTTGTTGTCAGTGGCACGGGAATCTGTGTTTCTTTTTGTTGCGTCATCTTGTTGCATCAGCTCTCCATGTTCCTGGGCAGGCTGCACTTTCACACTGGGTGGCTATCCTTACGGGGCGCACTCCTTGCGCGTGGGGCTCCCCTATGCGGGGGACACCCCCGCGTGGCATGGCACTTCTTGAGTGCATCAGCACTGCACATGGGCCAGCTCCACATGGGTCAAGGAGGCCCAGGGTTTGAACCGCAAACCTCCCAGGTGGTAGACGGACGCCCTAACCACTGGGCCAAGTCTGCTGCCCTCATTTTCATCTAGAAAGCCTCAAAAAGATATTCTCCTTCCCTTCATCCTGAAGGGTGCATTTCTTTTCTTAGTGGAGGGAATTGCTATATTATGCGAAATAATCATGCTAGCTGCAATTGGGAAATTTCTGAAGTATCCACCTTTTTTAATTTTTATGGATAATTATCCACAAATTTAATTAAAAGGTTTTTGTTTTTACTTGATCAGAGGGGCTTGTTAGTAAGAAAGTAATAGTTTATGTATCTTTCTGCCACTAACCATAGACATTTTAAAAATAAAATCCAAGATTTTCTAGTAATAAAGATTAGAGAATCTAGGCAAAACATGTTACTTTGGCAAACAGTTGGCTTTAGAATCATAGTATTAGCAGAGGCATAAAAAAAAGATAGTAACTGATACATAGATTACCTAGACAAATTGATATCCCCTTTCTTTTTTTTTGTTGGCAGCAACACAAAAGTTTGTAGGTCTACATGCCCAAGTTCTCAGGGAAAGCAATCTTATCACCACCTCCAGAGGTTTGGAACATCATTTAGCCAATGATGATAATTTCATCCCCCTCTATGAGGTATTAATTTAGGAAAAGTCATGTTATCCAGCTCTGGCAAAAGAACTATGGAGAGAGGTATTCTAGGGTAACTTCTGAGAAAGGTTTTCCTCTGATAAAAAGAGGCATGGACATCAAACCAGCAAGATGGCAGGGGAGTAAGGAGCTCCTAGAGTCAGCTCCTGCTACAAGGGCAGTTAGTAAACACCAAGAGCTACCTGGAGCTAGCTGAAGCACCTATTTGGGGACTCCAGGAAGCCAGAAGATCATTCTACAATATCATTGAAGGAATGAAAGGAAGAGACTGCCCATCTGCAGAGAAGACTTGTGAGTAGAGCACTCCATGCCACGGAAGCTGGTGCCCATCCTCCACTGGAGGCACAAGCTGCCTTGGGAGCTGTTCCATGGCTGGAACTGAGAGCTCCACGTCCCAAAAAGTGGAGAGAAACAAAAGGTTGGGCACCAATTTCAGCTATTGATGAGTAAATTCAGCAGGCTAGAGTATAATCCTGAGAACAGTTAAACTTTGAACCTGTCCAAGCTAGAAAGAGGCTGGTAGCCACCATCTTAACTCCATGCCTGACACGAGTGGAAGCAGGTCAAACTGAAAATCCCAGTGCTGGTCAAACCTGGCTTCTTTCCATCCAGATCAGACTGCAGCTCTAGCATATGCCTCAACCCCACCTCCAGCACAGAGGAAGCTGGGGAACTTGAGCCAGCCTCTCCAGGAAATTACTGGCAAAGATGCGTAGGCTGGTGGCCATCCTACTTTGGCAGCACAAGCTGCTCCAGGAGCTATTCTGTGACTGGAATTTGAAGCTCTATGTCCCAAGAAAGGTAGAGGAGGAAATGGTTGGCCACCAATTTCAACTACTGATTGGTGGATTAGGCTGGCTAGAGTATAAACCTAAGAGCAGCTTAAGTTTGAACTTGTCCAGGTCAGAAAGAGGCTGGTAGTCTCTATTTTGACTCTGTCCCCAGCATGAAGGGGAGCCTGGCTGACCAAAAATCACAGTGACAGTAGGAATTGGTTTCTTTTACCCATATCAGCCTGCAGCTCAGCCTAGACATTAGCCCCTCCTCTGGCAGAGAGGAGGCTGGTGGACCCTGCACCAGCCTATCCAGGTAACTGCAGCTACATTTGGCTGGCACAGACTGAATAATCAGAAGTCTATCAGGGCAACCGTGGTCATCTTGGACCCGCACTGCATAGATTGCTGCCCATACCTGCAACTCCATCCCTGCCTCAGACAGAGGAGAAAGGGACATGAAGCCTCATTAGTCTGTCTGAGCCTGAGTGACTTGGATTATTCCATGCAACTGTGACTCTGTCCCTACCCCTGGCAAAGGAGAAAGTTGGAAGAAGCATCATTGGTTCCTGGGGTAATGAGGGCAGCTTGAGCCTCCATGGTTTATACCACCAACTACATCCTTGATTCCTACTGCACAACCAGCAAGGGAGAAAGGGCAGGAAGCCCTAAACTAAAGAGAAAAACTGTACCCAGAGCAAATACTCTAGTAAGCCAGGTGCCAAGACACCAAAAAATTACAATCCTCACAAAGAAACAGGAAGATATGGCCCAATTAAAGGAACAAGATAAACCTCCAGATGACATAAAGGATTTGAGACAACTAATCATAGATGTTCAACCAAATCTCCTTAATAAATTAATTGAGAAGACTAAAGAGATTAAGGATATTAAGAAGACATTGGATGAGCACAAAGAAGGATTTGAAACCATACATAGAAAAATAGCAGATCCTATGGGAATGAAAGGCACAATAAATAAAATTTTAGGGAAACGGACTTTGGCCCAGTGGTTAGGGCGTCCGTCTACCATATGGGAGGTCCGCGGTTCAAACCCCGGGCCTCCTTGACCCGTGTGGAGCTGGCCATGCGCAGTGCTGATGCGCGCAAGGAGTGCCGTGCCACGCAAGGGTGTCCCCCGCGTGGGGGAGCCCCACGCGCAAGGAGTGCGCCCGTGAGGAAAGCTGCCCAGGAATGGCGCCGCCCACACTTCCCGTGCCGCTGACGACAACAGAAGCGGACAAAGAAACAAAAGCAGACAAAGAAACAAGACGCAGCAAATAGACACCAAGAACAGACAACCAGGGGAGGGGGGGAAATTAAATAAATAAATAAATCTTTAAAAAAAAAAATAAATAAAATAAAATAAAATTTTAAAAACAGTGGAATCATATAATAGCAGATTTGAAGAGGCAGAAGAAAGGATTGGTGAGCTCAAAGAAATGGCCTCTGAAAGTGAACATACAAAAGAACAGATAAAGAAAAGAATGGAAAAAATTGAACAAGGTTTCAGGGAACTAACTGACAGCAAAATATGTGCAAACATATGTGTCATGTGTGTCCCAGAAGGAGAAGAGAAGGGAAAAGGGGAAGAAGGAATATTTGAAGAAATAATGGTAGAAAATTTCCCAACCATATTGAAGGACATGGATATCCATACCCAAGAAGCACAACATACTCCTATCCGAAAAAATCTGAATAGACCAACTCTGAGACACATACTCATCAGAATGCCAAATGCCAAAGGCAAAGAGAAAATTCTGAGAACAGTCAGAGAAAAGCAATGCTTAACATATAAGGGATGCCCAATAAGATTAAGTGCTGACTTCTCACCAGAAATCATGAATGCAAGAAGAGAGTGGTCTGATACATTTAAGATACCACAAGAGAAAAACTTCCAGCCAAGAATCTTACATCCAGCAAGAATGTCTTTTAGAAATGAGGGAGAGTTTAGAATATTCACAATTAAATAGAAACTGAGAGAATTTCTAGGCAAGAGACCAGATTTTCAGGAAATTCTAAAGGGTGAGCTAGAGCCTGAAAAGAATTGAAAGGAAAGAGAGGCCTAGAAGAGAGTCTAGAAATGAAGAATATATCAATAAAAGTAACTAAAAGTGTCAAAAGAGTGGTGAAAATAAAATATGACAGATAAAACTCAAATAGGAATAAACTTAACCAACAATATAAAGCACTTGTATTCAGAAAATTGCAACTCAATGTTAAAAGAAATCAAAAAAGGCCTAAATAAGTGGGAGAAGATTCCATGTTCACATATTGTAAGGCTAAATATAATTAAGATGTCAATTCTACTAAAATTGATATACAGATTCAATGCAATCCCAATAAAATGTCCACTAGCATTTTTTTAAATTGAAAGTACTATTATCAAATTTATTTGGAAGGGTAAGTGATCCTGAATAGCCAGAAACATCTTAAAAAGAAAAAGTGAACTCTCCTCTCTAGACTTTAAATTATACTACCTAACTATAGTTGTAAAACAGCATGGTACTGGCATAAAGACAGACACATAGACCAATGGAACCAAACTGATGGTCTCAGAAGCAGACCCTCACATATATGGTCAAGTGATTTTTGGCTAGCTTGTTAAACCCACACAGCTCAGGCAGAACAGTCCATTCAAAAAATGGTGCTGAAAGAACTGGATTTTCATAGCCAAAAGAAGAAAAGGGACCCCTATCTCAAACCTTATCCAAAAATTAACTCAGAATTTATCAAAAACCTAAAAATAAAAACAAGAACCACAAAGCTTCTAGAAGAAATTGTAGGAAAATATCTTCAAGACCTGGTGGTAGGTGGTAGATTCTTAAAGGAGATAAGAGGAGGACTGAGATGAACTACTGATACTTAACGTATGTAGCAGTTTAATTAGCTTTACTCTAAAAGTGTGGAAATGTATAGAGTGGATGGAAACACATAGTTTTTAAATGGGGATTTATAAATGGGGATGCAGCTGCAAATGGTAGTCTAGGTATGTAAATACCATTTAACAGAATGCTAGAGAATATTGTAGGAACAGAATCGTACAGTAAACCAAGAGGTGGGTAAGAATTGTGGTTGATAGTACAGATGCAAGAGTGTCCTTTGTTAGCTGGAGCATATGCACATCACTCTTACAGGTTGGTGGGAATGTGGAGAAGCATGGGAAAGATACAACTGGAATGACTTACAGACTGTGGTTAGCAGTAATAATTCATGCATCTATGCCAAAGATGTACTGTGTTGATAATGGAACAGTATGGAAAATGTGTGCCAAATATGCACTATGGGAAAACGGACTTGGCCCAGTGGTTAGGGCGTCTGTCTACCACATGGGAGGTCCGCGGTTCAAATCCCGGGCCTCCTTGACCCGTGTGGAGCTGGCCCATGCGCAGTGCTGATGCGCGCAAGGAGTGCCGTGCCACGCAGGGGTGTCCCCCGCGTAGGGGAGCCCCACGCGCAAGGAGTGCGCCCCGTAAGGAGAGCCACCCAGCGCAAAAGAAAGTGCAGCCTGCCCAGGAATGGCGCCGCCCACACTTCCCATGCCGCTGACGACAACAGAAGCGGACAAAGAAACAAGACGCAGCAAATAGACACAGAATAGACAACCGGGGGAGTGGGGGGAATTAAATAAAATAAATAAATCTTTAAAAAAAAAAAATGCACTATGGACATGGTAGCAATCAGATGATATTGTATTATTTGTAGCAAATGTTCCACCACAGTGTGGTGTGTTGATAGAGGGGTGTTGTTTGAGAATTCTACACATGCACATGATTGTTTTATAAGTTTACAACTTCTGTCATAAAAATTATATTTAAAAAATAATAATAGGGTGGCTTGGGGGAGAAATAAACCAAATATAAGATAAGGGCTATAATTAGTAATAAGATTTTGACAATATTTTTTTGTAATTTGTAACAAACATTTCATGACAATGCAAGGTGTTGGTGAAGGGTAGATGTATGGGACCCCTGTATGTTATGCATTGTGTTTGCTTTGTAAGTTCACAACTTTTACTATCCACTTATTGTTTATGTATGTTCATATATAAATGATATAAAAATAATAATAATGGGGAGATTGGGGGTAAATACTTTGGTTAATAGGAATATTTGACAATGCTCTTTAATCATTAGTTAAAAAGGTTTAACAACAATGCAAGGTATTAGTGGTGGCATGAGGTGTGAGAGTACTGTATGATATTATGTTTGTTTTGTAAGTTAATAACTATTATTTTATGTTTATGTATGAGTGATATACTTCAATACATTTTTAAAAAGAAAAAAAAAACTGGAAAGAACCAGTTTTTTCTCTGCTTCTGAATATGGGGTCAAGTGAGCTGGTAATGCCAGAATATGTGGCAGTCATCTTGCAGCTGTGGCTGTGCAAGCATGAAGACAAAATCCAGTATAATGAGGAAAAATGTTAAAACTTAGGTATTACATGAGTGAAATCTATGATAAGCTGGAGGTAAGTATTTGTACAAGGAAGTGATAAAATGGGGGAATAGGGTTACCTTTGGGTAGGGCTTTGTGGGTTAGAGGGGGGCTAGGGATAGGAGGATGGGTAATATTGCCCAAGAGATTGGGGGGAGGGTGGGGCAACATACGAACATAGGAGATTGTTAGGTATTTGGTTGAGAGTATAATGTTGAGAAAACTTTTTCAAAAATATAATAAGGAAGGTTACCTATTTAAGATGCTTAAAAGGGATAATCCGACACAGGACAGGCTCCTAGGGAGTATGTGAATGCTTGTTTTGCCATAATGGGTTATATCATTGGATAGAGATCCATATAATGAGAGTGAAGGTATACCCACATCCTGGGGAGGACTGATGTTCTCAAATAGAGGGAATTGTATCTCTCGAGAGAAATGGTGGCTCCCAGTACATCAGGGCAGTTGAGCATGTCAAGCCCTCAACACCATTGCAAGTATCTCTGACCATGGCCCTTCAAGCAATGAAGATTGACTGTCACTGTGGGCCCTAAGGGGAGGGGTAAAGAGGTATCGAATAGATGGAACCTGTGTACCTGTGTGGGCAATAGAAGTGTTTCACAAGATTACGCAAGGATGGATATAAGACATGTTAAATTATACCAAAAATATATAGGGGCTGATAGGCTAAAAGGCAAATCATAATGTAAAACATAAGATAACTAAAAATTTAGAAAATTGTATAGTCTAAAACATAAACCACAATGTAAACCCAAATGTTACCTTGTTTGAATGCTATTGTCTCAATATCTGTACATCAGTTTCAGTAAATATAATATGAATATGTAAAAAGATTATTTCTGTGGAAGGGAAAAGGGTTTTATGTTGGATACGTGGGAGTACTGTATGTTGTATATATGAATTACTGTGATCTAAAACTTTTCTGAAGATAAGCTTTAATAATTAGGAAAAGAAAAAGATAGGACGTAGACACTGAGGAAAAGACGGAAGTAGTTGCCTTGCCAATTTGCATACAGGGCAACACTTATTGCAGTGATGGAAGGCAAAATATCAAAAACAAAGCTTTTGCATTTTTAAATTTTTTGATACCCCAATTTATTTTTACCTTAATTTTTCTAAAATAATATGTAGTCTATATCTAGCCTTAAAACTCATCACTATATTCCATTTTACTATTAATGGAACCTGGCAATATATTGGGCTTCACTTTTGAAGAAGTTTTGGATCACAGAGAGGTTCAACAATGGCAGGGGAGGAATACTGGTGTGAGATATTATTGACAGGTGACACATGGTTGGCAGGGAGTTCTCCAGGGCATATATCCAAGGTACATAAAAGTGTTTGGATATTTTCACAGTGGTTACAATTAAAAACAACAACTGAGAGAGTGCTGAGTTCCTAGCCAAGGGAGCTCTATCACAGTCCCTAAAGGAACAGCAACAATCCCCCAAGTGCAATGGAAAAGACCAAAAAAGAAGGAAGGTCTAACAATGAGACCTTGATACTAATGACTATGCTTGTGAGCCTGTATACCTGAAATAAGAACAAGGCCTAGAGCTGCAGGGTGCCTAAGAGTTACCTCCTGAGAGCCTCCGTGTTGCTCAAATGTGGCCAGTCTCAAAGCCAAACTCAGCATGTAAATGTGTTGCCTTCCCCCCAGCATGGGACATGACTCCTGGGGATGAGCCTCCCTGGTGCTGAGGGATTACTACCAAGTACCAGCTGATGATGTAACTAGAAAATGACCTTGAATAAAAGGATCAACTCGGATTAGCAGAATATCTCAGTCTGCATATAATACCAGGAGTTAAAAATGCTTTTTGACCTGAATAAAAGGGGGAAATGGGAAGAACAAATGACTTTATATGGCTATGAGTTTCCAAAAAGAGCCGGGAGGTTATCAGAGGGGTTGCCCTTATGCACACCTCAGCAGAGTCCCAGAGACAGATAAAGTAGATACAAGCCAAGGTATTGGTTCTTCTGAGGGTTACAGAGACCCACAGGTTCTATGGTCATGGCAGTTGGAGTTCAGTGCCATGTCAGTTGGCCCTGCTTTGGAGTTTGTGTTTCTGTGTGATGGAGCTGGACTTAGATGTGATTGATCTTTGTCCACAAGTCTCTCCTGTTACTTTTACCAGAACTGTAGTTGGTGCTGGAGTTTAATGTATACCCCGGGGATCTGAATCTCTGGACTGACCATGTGATAGTCAGACCCTGAGCCTCAACAGACTTCAGCTCCTACACTCTGGTTTATTGGACTTACCCCACTCAGCTAACATGGAGTTGAAGAAGGTCAACCACCACACCAGGAAGTCAAGAGTGCCTACAACTGAAAGCAGGAGAATTGCATCCAGCATCGATGTGGAATCTAAACCCCCTCTTGATATAGATGTGGAGTGGACACAACCATTCTAAGGTCCACAGGATGGAGGAATAGAGCATGAAATTAGAGTGGACTTACTGATATTCTATTCATGAACTATTGTGATTAGTAATCAAAGAAAATGTGGCATTGGTGTGGAGAATGTGGCCATGGTAGCTGCTGGGTGTAGGGAGTGGGAGGAAGAGATGTGATGTGGGGGCATTTTCTGGACTTGGAGTTGTCCTGGGTGGTGCTGCAGGGACAGTTACTGGACATTGTATGTCCTCCCATGGCCCACTGGGTGGACTGTGGGAGAGTGAGGGCTATGATGTGGACCATTGACCATGACATGCAGCAGTGCTCACAGATGTATTCACTAAATGCAATGAATGTCTCATGATGATTGAGGAAATTGTTGTTATGGGTGGAGGAGTGGGGTGAGAGGGGTGGGGAGTATATGGAGACCTCATATTTTTTTAATGTAACTTAATAAAAATAAATAAAGACAAAAAAAGTGGAAAAAAACTTAGGTATGCCATGTCATTGCTGAGCCATTTAACCAAATCTACAGAGGAATTTTTGTTATCTAAAATTTATTGTAAATGATATTGAAGCCATTTTTATTTGAGTTTCTATGAGTTGCAACAAATATTTTTCCATACACATATTTGTACATTTTATGACAACTGTGAATCTGCTGTGTAGCAGGACATTTTCACTGGGCATAGGAGATATAAGAAACTAAATCATTATATTTTAGGGGAGGCAAGACATGTAGACAAGTAGCTGTAACACACAACAGAGTTTTAGTCATAGTATAAACTGATACCAGAACACCAATAAAATAAAAATGGATGCTGTTTGGGGATATTGGGAAGTCTTCAATGAGGAGAGTCTTTTGAGCTCAATTCTGAAAGGTGCATATGATTTAGACAGATGAAGATGCAGTGAGACAAGGATATTCTAAACAGTTACCTGTCCAAAAAAAAACATAGAACTTGCAAAGGCCAGAATATATTACAGGAACAGTGAGGCCTAAAACGAAGATGTGAAAAGGGGTATAATGATGGGAGATAGCATTGACAACTAGGCTGAGGATAGTTTGATGCTCAACAAAATGTCCTTTCTCCAGGGCTTCTAGAAAGATTTAGAAATGAAGTTTAAATCTTTGACTACTGGCCAGCCCTCCCTTCCCATTCTCATTTGTATCAGAATCCTTTAAAAGCAAGAACTGGTCCTTCAGATTTATTTAATCTGCTTTCTTACAGTTTTCCCAAGATACTTAGGGCAACTGCAGAGCTAGGAAGGAAACTGCAACTAAACACTCCTAGTAATTTGTAATAAAAATGCACAACAAAACAGTTCATATCTGTTATGTGCCAAGCACAGTGCTAAGCATTTTACATGTGAAGTGTTACGATGGCCTCCAATTTTTTTTTTTTTTTTCCGGCAAGAAAACTGCGTTTAGGTACCTTGCCCACGGTCAAACAACTGGAATTTGATTCCAGGGTTGTCTCACCCCAAAATTTATATTTATATCCACTGTGTTATACTGTCTTCCAATCTGTTCTAAAGTTTGGCTTTAAATAGGTGAGATTAGCTTTTTGGTTTGCCATGTTGGAAAGGGGGTTTGGATGTATTTTTCTGTCTTTTTGTTTTTGCTCTTCTTGTAAAGCTCTGTTTACTTTAGTGTGCTATTTGCATTAAAACATATGAAGAATGTTCATGAAGAGTATCTAATATTTATTACTAGGAAATAACCTATAATTACCTATTTTGCTAAACAAATTACTGAAGATCTGTCTAAAGATTGGCCAATCCCAACTGATCAAACAGCTAGCATTTTTCTATCAGCTTAAAGTATTTACTGTTCTCTTGAGCCAAATTTCATTCCATAAAGAACAGAGGGCCAGACTTAATTGGAGAATAAATCTCAAGCATGCATCATGAAGGATATAGATTTTATTTTATTTTCTACAAATAAAATGTCATGGAGATGCCTTGAACTTCGGGAAAAAATCCAGAGGTCTACAAAACTAAAGTGCAAGTGAAAATAGGAAAGTATAAACCCTTGTGTCTTTTTCACTAAAACTAATTTAAAATACAAGCCGTGTACTTTTGTTGATATATATATATATTTAAGTATAGACCAGTCTGCAAATCCAAAAGGCCACAAAACACCATAGAAATAAAAATGAATAGCTAACCTTTGAGGCAGTGCTAACCCAGCCACAATCATTATGACCTTTGCTGGGTGAGTCCTTTGTTAACAGCTTTGTCATTCCTTTATTTGGAGTTCTCTTAAATATTATATAACAAACTAACAATTTATTTTGCCCAAACATCATTATTTAATGCAGCAGTCTCAAAACAGATGTTTGTGCTCATATAGTGTAATTATTTGATCAGTAAAATAAAAATGTAAATAGGCTAAATATCAAAGGAAGAAATTAGGTATTAAACAATAAACCAAACCACCCCACACAGTGATTTGTATTTTTGTATTTTTGCATTCAGAAGAAACACTTCACTAACACCCATGTTGAAGAGCAGCTTTAGATTAGTATTATAATTAATGTATGGTGTGACTCCTTACAAGCTGTAGTTTCCCTGTAATTTTCTTGTAATTAATTTTTTGAAACTAGCTTTGTTTCCTCCTCCCATTTATTATCTCTTTCTTTAATGCCAGTCCATTGACTCTAAAATTATCTTGGGTGTGGAATTAAGGTGAATGAATATTGGAATTTGTGCTGTTTACTTCCTATTTGAAGTCAGGTCATATAAATTAGAAACTATTCTAGGTGATAGAAAAATCAATGTCTAAGCTCCTTTATACTTTTTTTAACATCAGGAATTTCAAAATCTAAGCCATGGCAATGGTTGCTGAAAGCTTCAAAACAATTTCACTTGGAAGGGAACAATTTTCCACGCAACAGAAACGACAGCAATGGGGTATAAGAAAAAGGAAAAGAGAAGGCGATTTGAAAGAAACTTAGGTTGGTCATGAGCAGAATAAAAAATGTTTTAGTGTACCATATGTTTCTAAATTTTTGTTAAAGTAACAGTGCACTTCAGTCATATCAAGAATCCTTTTTTTAGCATTTATTCATTTTATTTTATTTTTTTGAAGATACATAGATCACAAAAAAATGTTACATTGAAAAATATAAAGGGTTTCCACATACTCCACACCCCACACCCCCACACTCCTCCCCCATCAACAACCTCTTTCATCATTGTGGCACATTCATTGCATTTGGTGAACATTTTGGAACACTACTGCACCACATGGATTATTAAAATATAAATTCATAACAATATCTCCACTTCCAAATACAACCCCACAGGGATCCCCTCTGCCTTCCCTCATTAAGTATTTGAATCTGCTTTATTCCAAAATCAGAACTTTTGCACTAACCATGTCAATATATGTATTGATTTGCTCCACCTTACAATATACCACCACAACAAATCTATTAAGTAAAAGTCAAGATATCTTTATAGTTCCACATCAAGTCAGTTGATAGATCTGTATAATATGTGTCAAAGCCAAAATATTGCTAAGCAGATGGATTTCATCAGAAAGAGATCTGAAGACGGCACACATTTCTTTGTAGTTACTGACTGAAAAACCAAAAATCAGGAAAATACCAAATGAAAATAAAACTGTATATTTTCTCTCAGTACTTCAGCTTTCTGTTACTAGCAATTTAGTGAAACAAATTAGAATAATTGAAAAAAAACCTATGTTTTTTACTCCTAAGTTTTTTTACATATAGTATTCTGTGAGATGCTAATAGGCAAGTTATCTCACAAAATACACTTGATCTATATTCAAATTAAATGAATTTACAATCTTGGGGTCTTTAATATGTTAATCTTCATCTGAATATGTAAGGGGGGAGGAGAATAGACAGGTGAATATGGTGTGCAAGGTCCTGATCACAGGACCCTTTGCTCAGTTTTCTGCAGAACACAAGGTGATTCTTAGAGAATGTGGTCTCAAAGTTATACCGTTATTTAATTAAGAGCTCCTTTCCACTAGATGAATGCTCCAGGAGAACAAGGTCAATTTCTAATTTTCCTCATCATTTTGTCTCATGCCCATCATAGTACAGGCACATAGTAGACCCTTCATGTACATTTGTTGACTTTATGGTGGAACTTTACAATACCCACCAACCCCCCTGCTATTTTCATTTTCTCCATAGCATTTATTACAACCTGACATTCTATATATTTTAAAATTTCATTCATTGTTTATTGTTTGTCTCCTGCAGCTAAAATGCAGCCTCCTTGAGGACAAAGATTCTTGTTGCTGTGCTTGTTTTGTATCCCCAGCATAAATGGCTTTTCTGCCCCTTTTGTTTGAATGTATAATTAGCACTTTACTTGTTAAACATATGTCCCAAAAACTTTGGTCGGTTCATATGCCAGTTGAATCCTGAATCTCAACAGGGTCGCAGCACCTACTCTCCAGTTCCTTGGACTTACCCAGGACTACTGACAAGGAGATGATGATGGGCAATGGTCATCCCAAGGAGCAGAGAGTGTGTGTAACTGCAAGCAAGATAATTCCATCCATCTGCCCCATGGGACCTAAGCCTCCTCTCAATTAGAATTAGAGTGGGCATCACCATCCCCAAATCCTCAAGATTTGGGAATGAACAATGGACTGAAATAAAATTATTATTATTATTGTATTATAAACTTATTATTATTCTAGCAATGGAAGAACTTGCAGTGGCCACCAGAGGTTCTGAGGAGAGAGAGAGGGAAGCATAGGTATAATATGGGGGCATTTTTAGAACATTGGAATTGTTCTGAATGACAGTGAAATGGTAGATACAGGCCATTATATATTTTTTCATAACCTATAAAATTGTGTGGGATAGAGTGTAAACTATAATATAAACTATATTCTACCATTAGTAGCAATGTTTCAATATGTGTTCATCAATTGTAACTAATGTACCACACTAATGAAGGATGTTGTTAATGTGGGGAACTACGGGAGAGGGTGAGGATGGGGCATATGGGAATCCCCTATATTTTTATGTAACATTTATGTATTCTAAAGCATCTTTAAAAGTAAAAGTTAAAAAGGAAAAAAAAAAGCTTAGAACATAATAAGTCATCAATAAATATTTGTTTAATTAATAGTACACCCTCAGTTTTCATCCAATTGGTGAAAAAGAACCTAAGAAAAAGTAATATTCACTCAGTTCCTTTCCCAACACCAAACAACAGCTCTCTGACCCATCAGAACACATTACAGTATCAAGCATAAAATGACATAGATGCTGTTGGTGTTAGTTATGGTTTAGGGTTGGTCAGTCTCAGGTCTCCATGATGCAAGTAATTCCATCTGTGAACTTATGTGTGTGTTTAAATCAGAGGTTTTTATTTTTAGATTTCATTTACATGTAATTCACACAACTACATGCATTAATTTATATTATTAAAAAATAATATTTGCCCTTTTTGATGTATAATTCTGTAAATTTTGACAAACTTATACAGTCATGTAACCATCACCATTGTGACAGTTTGCAGTTATTTTATGAATCCCCCCACCCAAAAAAAAAGATGATATTCTTGAAATAATCCATTCCTGTGGGTGTAGGGCCCTTTTGACTGGACTACATCAGTGAGGCATGACTCAGGTTGGATCTCCACCCTCTTACTGGAGCTTTATATAAACAGAAACACACATAGAGAAAGGAAGCTGCCATGTTGATCCTGCCATCTGAGGGAGGACTGCAGAAAAACAGACTCCTGAGAGGTTGAGAGAAGTCCTGGAGTCTGGATTTGCCAAAGCACAGAGGGAGGGAAAGAGGCCCTAAGGGGCTCAGAGCAGCTTAAGGCTGAAGAGATGAACCCTGCCAAATGCCTCTTTGTCCAGTGGCAAGACACCAGCATCACTAGTAGTTGACTCTGCTGAGCAAGCGTCTCGGGTGGTACCTTGATTTGGACATATCACAACCTTGGAACTGTAAGCGTTTACCCCAATAAACCCCCTGTATAAAAGCCAACCCATTTCTTGTGTTTTGCATCGGCAGCCTTTTGGCAAACTACGACAGCCACAATAAAGACATAGGATATTTCCATCACCCTGAAAAGTTCTACCTAATGCTCTTTTATGGATAATCCCCTCTCTTCCTCTCCAGCTACTGGAAACCACTAATTGATTACTGTCCCAATCATTTTGCCTTTTCCAGAATGACATACAAATGGAATCCTATAGTATATAGTCCTTTGAGTCTGGCATCTTTCTTCTAGCATAATGCATTTGATATTCATCGAAATTGCCATAGGTATCAATAGTTCATTACTTTTATTCCTATTATATTGTATGAATATAATACAATATGCTTACCCGTTCATCAATTGATATTTGAATTGTTTGCAGTTTTTTGGCAGTTATGAATAAAGCTGCTATAATCATTCATACACAGGTTTTTATGCAGATATATATGTTTTTCATTTCTCTTGAATAAATACCTAGAAGTAGAGTGACTGGGTTATATGATAAGTATAGGTTTAACTTTTAAAAATAAGCTACCGAACTCTTTTTCAATGTGATTGTACTATTTTGTATTCCCACCAGGAATGCATGAATAAAAGTTCTAGTTGCTTTGTATCTTGCCAGCATTTTGTGTTATCAGATTTTTTTGAGTCATTCTAAAAGGTATGTCATGGCATCTCATTGTGATTTAAATTACATTCCTACAAGGATTGATATATTGAATAAATTTTTATGCAGCTCTTTGCCACCTGCTTCTATTTTTGGGTGAAATACCTGTCTAGATCTTTGCCCATTGTTTCTTTTAATTAAGATAGTTGTTTTCTTTTCTTTTTTTTTTATTTCTCTCCCCTTCCCCATGCCCCCGCCCCCCCTCAGTTGTCTGCTCTCTGGGTCCATTTGCTCTGTGCTCTTCTTGTGTCCACTTGTATTCCAATTGCACATGGAATCTGTGTTTCGTTTTGTTGCGTCATCATGCTGCATCAGCTCTCCATGTGTGTGGTGCCACTCCTGGGCAGGCTGCACATTTTTCGGGCTGGGCATCTCTTCTTGCAGGGTGCACTCCTTGCACATGGGGTTTCCCTATGCAGCGGACACCCCTGCATGGCACGGCATTCCTTGCATGCATCAGCACTGCACGTAGGCCAGCTCACCACACAGGTCCGGAGGCCCGGGGTTTGAACCTTGTACCTTCCATATGGTAGGCGGACACCCTATCTGTTGGGCCAAATCTGCTTCCCTAGGATAGTTGTTTTCTTATTATTGAAATTTGAGAGTTATTTACATTTTCTGGTAAGCTGTCCTTTAATTTTTTGTTTTGCAATATGTGTTTTTTGTTGGCTTGTCTTTTCATTTCAACAACGCACTTTGTGATTTTGACCCCAAGTGATTTTTCTAACCTGATATTCTTTTGTGAATTGGAGAGAATAAACTGAAATTCTTTCAACAGAGATGCTTGTATGTCAATTCCATATTGATTGCATTTTAATGCCATCTACTTCTATATGAGAGCAAACTGTGGGGGACAGAGTTGAGGTGCTTGCTTTTATAATCATTCCCCTTATTTGGAAACTTGGCTTACTGTGTCAGGATCCTATACAATCAAAAACTCAGGTTGTATCTCTAACCCCTACTCTACCTTGAAGACATATTATGGACATACCTATCCTCCAGGTTTCATCTTGATCCACGGTGATCAACAGGATTTATTTAGCATGGTAAAAGTGAAACACAAGCTAGCTAATTGGATTTAGCACTCTTCATCTGTAGTTCCTTTCAGTGAGTATAAATAGTTGTAAGAATGCACTCAAAATCTTCTTTTCAACTTTTATGTAACTGACTAAAGTAGAGAAAGGAGAGATAGCCAGGGACAAACTGTTTAAACTGGAAATTTGGTGGCATGCTACTGCAGTCTTCATTGTGCTGATAAGTAGTAAAGGCCTATATTTTACTGATGATATTTACTTATTATAGATGTGTTCAAACAACTAAGGTGGTAATCTGTCATATCAGACATTTGATGGGTTTCAGATCCTTTAGTGGGAAAATTTATTTGTTCTGAGAAAATTACTGATATAGTGCTAAATGGTTTAGGAGAAAGAGTACAGGGCTCACCAGGAAGTGTTGTTGGCATTTGGAGCCTACCATGAATTAGATATAAAGAAAGTAAGAGTAACCTCTCTGAGTTACATAGCATATGCAAAAACTGATGGATTGCAGCAGAGGTGCATAATGATTCCTTAAAAGGGTAAAATATCTTCTTAGTCATGACTTTCCAGTAACCATGGTGAATGTTAGTGCATCTATTCAACCAGAAGAGCAAAATGGTCATCTAACAAAACGCGTAGAAGAAAGAGTCACAGGAGCAAATGTCCTAAAAGTCCATCCATGTAATGTCCAGGAGATAGGAAATTTTGGACTTTTGTGCTTCAATGTGAAGGTCCCATTGACAAGGCCAGACCTATTCTGAAGATGGATGAACTGGCATATTTTACCTGATGTTATTAAAACTTATAATCATTCACATAACTTTTCCTTGTTTTAATTTCAAGGTCTGCCTACAGGCAGACAATTTATTGGCCACATAAGTAAGAATTTTAGTTGCTTACAAATGTTTTACTTCTCATCATAAGTTAATAAATTTGTATTCTGGTTTCATACGTGAATTAAGTTAATATGAGAACACTCTAAAATACAGAACCTCTTTAAGGAATCATTCCTCTCCATTATCGTGATTTTTTTTTTTTTTTGCCTTACCTGAATAGCATTATTTTCTGAACATTTTTCTGTAACTTGGCTTTAAATCAATTTCTACCTTTGTTTTTAACTGACCCTCAGCCTAAAAAATCTGAAATTAGTGTGCTACTTCTATTTCCCTATGATGCATGAAAATAAATATGTAACTATGAAAATAAAAATTGTTTGTTCTTGGACCTAAAATTACCTTTCATGCAGCCCTCTGTAAACACTGCCCTGTACTTTGGCAAATTTACAACTATAAAGCTACCCTGTGAGAAGCCAGCTGACCTTCTCCAGTGACACTTGCTCATTAAATCTTTTTTACATTTGAAAATTATGTACTAAATAATTACAAGACTAGGCACATCACACAACCTATCTCTCTAGTGCCTCAGAATCAATCTTCATGTTAGTAATCAGTTTACATTCTGTTAATTTGAACTTTGAGATTTATTGAAATTATTTTTTTTAAATCAGTACCAAACCTATAAAGGTCATTCAGTCAAAACAGAAACACAATAAGTAAATACATTCTTTTGGATAACTTCTTTACATTGTTCATAATAACTTTTTGATTAAATTGAAATTCCACATTTATTTTACATATAATGTTATTAGCTCTATCAAAATGATTACCATAGACTGAGACAGAGGAATAGATGGACAATGTTATGGCAAATCAGCTTCCCCCTAACTTTTACTCATGCAACCCAATAAAGTAACCTGTACCAACAATATAATTTAAAAATTACATACTGCTTTTCTTTCTCCAGAATACATGAGCTTTTTTTTGGTCTATCTGTGTGTAAATGATGTATTATTCCACAGATCCAGAGACAAGGCATTCTGCTGCCATTGTTGATCAAAAGAAATTATTTAGTTGACATCAAAATCGTTGAAGAATTAGCCAGTCCCTGAATATGGTTAACACTTCAGATCCGTACTCCCTTGATGTCAAACCCCAAAGACCTCACCAGGAAACACAGTTGTGATATATGGAAGTGGATGAAAGGAAGCTTCTTTTGAGGTTTTGAGGTTACCTGGGAGACATTATAATTTGAAATGAAAAAAAAAAAAAAAAATTAGGACTAAGTGATGGGTTCACATGTTATTTGTCAGCATTGCAAAAGGAAATAGTTTTATATAATAAGGTGTTCCAAATAACATTTTTGTAGATATATTCTTTTGATCTAGGCAGTGTGCTGTGAGATATACCAAGCCATTATAAAATATTTACCTGACTATAGAAGATACTTTTTCCTCCTTAGAAAAAGTTGACCTCGCATTCCTCATTTTTGTAAATGCTGCCTAAGGCTGTCACCTCAGAGTGGAGACAGGGAGAGAGGAGAGGTATAACACATTGCACATCTCCCGGTGGTCCCCAGAGTCACCCCCATGCAATAAGGTTTTCCTTGGATCACACAATTTCTCTGGCCGATAAACCTTCATGACTAATAATGACAGCTTAGTTTTCTTTTTCTGCTCACATTCAAGGACTTGAAATCCATATTTTCTTTCCCTTGTGGCTTTTGCTTTTAACCTATCAGCTGTCTTACTATCTAAAATTCTGACAAACCTATCAAAAATTCATAAATTCACTTGTTTTACTATAAGTTTGACTTGTTTTTCCCTGAATTAATTCTCAGTGAGGTGGATTGACATCGTGCACATTAGATGTCATGAACTACAGCCCCTTGGTGCAGTTGTATCCCACAGATTTATATTATTTACACTGAACAATATTTTCAAAGTATTGAATTAGATACCAGTTTTAAAAGCAGAGAGATTTTATGTAAAAATTCCCAATTTCTGGCTTCTCTCCAGTGTGCCCCACTCTCCAGAGGCCAAAGCTTCAAACTGACTCATCCTACTCATTTCCATTGTGACCTGGCCTCTGTCCGCTTTTGAGCTTTGGAACTCTGATCTACACAGAAAGAGCTATCATCCTATAAATGAACATTTTGGACATATATTGATTTATTTCATAAAATTTTATATTTTGAGTTCAGCAGTAATAGTCTGGATATCTTTGGGGATATTATACTTGACCTTTCTATCAATTCAAACTCTATCCATCTATAAAGTCATTTAAATGAATTTATCCCATTATTGTATTCCTAATCTTAACCCTAATCAACACTAATTCAAATTTATCAGATGGTAGAAATTGGGATGAAGGTTGAAATTCAGAGATAAAAAATAGAGTATATGTCCTCAAAGTACCTATAGTTCATCAAGAAAGGCGGTCATCTGAAAGAATAATTACAATAGAATTTAATCAGCCCTATTTTAATAATAGCTATCACTTACTGAATATTCTAAATGCTAGCAAGTAGGGCTTGTACATACTGTCAAACCATCCCAATTAGTCCAGGTTTCCACACTGCTCTACTCAAACAGCTCCGTATTCATATTCTGCCCAGTGTCTCCTTGTCCATAAAACTGTGACAATAACCGTACCTACTGTTTATGCATATTGGGAAGATTGAATGATATAACCCTTGTAAAACAGCCTTGGGCAGATAATAAGCCTACAATACATGTTAGCTATTACTATTACCACTGCTACTACTACTAATAATAATAATACTGTTACTACTCATTTCATAGCCATATTTGACAAAATTGGGCATTCCCTTTCTCTTGGAACACTGTCATCTCTTGATTTGCATTTCTGGCATCATACTCTCCTGGTTTCCCTGTAATGCAATTGGTTTTGGTTTACTCTGCTGACACCTTCTCCTTGTTGGGGTGCTTGAAGCTGGGCCTCTTCTTATTTTCTATCTGCTTTCTCTCTCTCTCTGGGAGTAATCATATCTAGTCCCATGGCTTTAGATGCCATCTGTGCGCTCGTATCACATTTATATCTTCATCCCTGACTCATCACATAAGCCCTGGGCTTTCATATCCAAGTGCTTTCAGCACTTAGCTGTCAGTGTCTCAAAGCTGAGCTCCTGATTTCCTCCACATGCCTGTTCCTCCCATTTCTACTCTTTCTCAAGAGTACCCATTCTCCATAAAGCAGCAGAATGACTTTTTATAAAAGTTTCAAATAACTCAAATGCATCTCTGTTGGTTGAGTGATCACTGTGAGCACCATCTAGTTTGCAGACATCCTGCTGGCTTGTGACAGCTTTTTCCTCTCACTGTGGACTCGGGGAGATAGAGTTCAATAGCAATCACTGTTTCCAAATACTCCCTGTGTTTATCACACTCTGATGAAATTCTAGAATCAAAAAGGGTGGTGATCACAAAGATTACTCTCCATCAGGGGCCCCAGGCAGCCATTTTATTTTGCCCTGAGTGCCAGTGAATCAAAGGCTATGTCTTAGTGTGTACTCACATGCCATGCAAACAACCTGAGTGAAGAGTGAAAATTTCAGACTACAAATCAGTGTTTTGTCCATGTTTATTAGACCAAATAGTTGACTTAATTTTATGATTGTCTTGTTGGTTGGTGTTGTGTAAAAACAACCCATCTGAATATAACCCTTCTTTCAGTGGTTCTCAAATATATCCTTCCTGAGACCATCATTCAGGTTTTTGTTCAAATGCTACCCTATTAAGGAAGCCATCCTTGATGTCCCAATCTGAAATTGCACCTCATCACTCCGTGTTCACTTAGATGCTATTTTATTTTTTCTTTTAACATATTAAATGTATATATTTATTGAGGTATTTGTCACTGTTGCTTCTGTTATGATTGTTTTTGCTAGTATCTGTATCCCTCCTAAAGAATATAAGGTTCACAAGAACAGGGGCTTCATATTTTATTCACACTGTTGTACTCCCAGCATCTAAAACATGGGTTCATATTAGATTTGCAATAAATAGGTATGAAGGTGCATAAATAAAGGAACACTATAATGTGTAGGATATATAAAATGTTTAATTGAGTGAGTGCTCTCTGAGGGCTCATCCTGCATCATTACTCCACATAAGAATCTAAGACCATTACTATATGTAAGGAATATACCCATGAAGGATTTGCTTGGAGCTGCAGTTTACTTTGTAATATTTTTAACATAAAACTGTGGTTAGGTTATATGAAGATAATTCTTCATGCAAGTAAGATAAGCTTTGTTTACATATCATTTGGAGAATTCTCAGTTTAACAAAGGAAATATAAAACTAATGTACCCTACTAAATGTGTCTTTGAGTACTAGGGGACATTATATGCCTACATTAAGAATTGAGAAATTCAAAGTCTGTCCTTCACTCTTTGTTAATGATTTAAATATGTTCAAGATGTTTCTTCCTTTTATCTCTGCTGTCACCAACCATATTTAGAAATGGCACATAATGTGGATGGTCACAATCCATGACATCATGTTTTCAGCATCATCCATCACATGGCATTGTTGATGGCTTAATCAGTCATGGAGGTACACTGGCATTACTTGCAATCTCATACCCCTGCCTCACGTGACTTGGTAGAGGCAAGAAAAGAAAAGAATGAAACAAAATTAGTCTTTGGAGAATTAGAAATACCTGATTGTGGGATGCTGACCACAATTGATGGCAGAAAAAGGAGAGGATGAAAAAGATGACTGTGTGAACTTACTCAAGAGGTACACAGACAAACATGCCATTACCCCTTCCACTGCAGTCGTTATACTACATGGAAGATGCCAGGCATACCTAACTCTTCCAAATATAACACATTCTTCCACAAATTTTCTCTTTCATGATGTTCATTTAAACTGAACCTTGTTTACAAGCATATAATGTACAGGTAAATGGCAGTATGATTTTCATAGGACTGAGAACCTAAGGTGCCGGATACAGACTGGTCTGTGGGAGCAGTTCATTTATGGCTATAGCTCTTTGTGCAATGTGAACTGGAGAGCTGAACTGCCTTATTACCTCCATCCCCTTTTCATGGATGGACTGTCAAGGTCTAGAAATTGGGTGAGATTAGTGATTGGGAAAGAAGTGAGAAGAGAAGCAAAATCCTACCAAAATGTAAAATAAAACAAAATAACTACAAGAGCTCATCGTTTAGAATTTTGAGGATGTTATTTGGAATTGTTAGCAGCGATTATTTTTTCTATCATGTTGATTATTTGTTTTGATACTTACAGAAGTGGGTAGCGATTGGAATGTCAATTTTTAATGGTTGGAAGTTGGATCTAAAGCAAGAACATTGATAAACGAGTTGGAGATATTTCAGATGACAGAGAACAAGCTCTTACTCATACAATACAAACAGACAAAAAAAAAAATAAACCCTTATTATCTGGGTTTAAAAAGGTGGGAAAGTACTATTTCCTGGAGGACTTGAAAGGAGAGCCAGCACTGATTTGACTCACATCACTGTCCATTAAAAAGGCCCTGTACACAGAGTGGCTTAAAGAAACATCTTTCAAATTCACTTATTGTGTTCATCTTAAAAATATTTTATCAGCTTTTATACTGACTTGTATATTCTTAATAGATTTTTTTCTTGCTCTTCTAAATAGAAGGCTTCTTTCCAAAATTTAATGTATTGAGATTCTCTAACTTTAGCACCATTCTGACTCAGAACCATGTTCACCTACAGTGCTTAATTACTACTGAATATTGACCAGGAAGTTTGAAACTTCACTTTCAGAATATTTTTCAATATGTTTCCCATTTATTCTGAATACATTACTGCAGAGAATACTAGCCAAGAGCCTTCTTTATCTTCTACCACAATCTGTTCCTCTTGTTATCATTAAGCAAAACTCCTGTTGAGGGAAGCAAGGCTTAAGGTGCTTTTAAATTGGACTCTGGTACCCACCGCTGCTCAGGAAAGCTTGACTACAGAATTGACCATCATATGCTCACCACCCTGATTTTCTTTTTTTTTAAGATTCATTTTTTATTTATTTCTCTTCCCTCCCCCCCTCTCCAAGTTGTCTGCTCTCTGTGTCCATTCGCTGTGTTCTTCTGTGACTGCTTCTATCCTTATCTATCAGTGGCACCGGGAATCTGTGTTTCTTTTTGTTGCATCATCTTGTTGTTTCAACTCCCCAGTGTGTGGCACCATTCTTGGGCAGGTTGCACTTTCTTTCACACTGGGCAGCTCTCCTTACGAGGTGCACTCCTTGCACGTGGGACTCCCCTACACAGGGGACACCCCTGTGCAGGGGACACCCCTGCGTGGCATGGCACTCCTTGCGTGCATCAGCACTGAGCATGGGCCAGCTCCACGTGGATCAAGGAGGCCCAGGGTTTGAACCGCAGACTTCCCATGTGGTAGGCAGACGCTCTATCCATTGGGCCAAGTCCACTTCCCCTGATTTATTTATTTTTTTTAATTTTTTAATTTTTTATTGACTTTGTAATAATATTACATTAAAAATATATATGTGAGGTCCCATTCAACCCCCTCCCCCCACCCCCCCTCTCCCCCCCCCAACAACACTCGTTCCCATCATCATGACACATCCACTGGATTTTGTAAGTACATCTTTGGGCACCTCTGCACCTCATATACATTGGTTCACATCATAGCCCATACTCTCCTCCATTCCATCCAGTGGGCCCTGTGAGGATTTACAGTGTCCGGTGATTGCCTCTGAAGTACCATCCAGGGCAGCTCCATGTCCCAAAGACGCCTCCACCTCTCATCTCTTCCTGCCTTTCCCCATACCCTTCGTCCACTATGTCCACTTTTCCCATTCCAATGCCACCTCTTCTATGTGGACATTGGATTGGTTGTGTCCATTGCACCTCTATGTCAAGAGGAGGGTCAGATTCCACCTGGATGCTGGATGCAATCCTCCCATTTTCAGTTGTAATCACTCTGGGCTCCATGGTGTGGTGGTTGTCCTTCTTCAACTCCATCTTAGCTGAGTGTGGTAAGTCCAATAAATCAGATTGTAGGTGCTGGAGTCTGTTGAGGCTCAGGATCTGGCTATCACATTGTCAGTCCAGAGATTCAAATCCCCTAAATATATCTTAAACCCCAACATTAACTGCACCTCCAGCATATTGGCATGAAAGTCTTATGAAGGGAGATCCCATCTGAGTCCAGATTCATCACACATAAACACCATTTCCAAAGAGGGGCCATCTGCCCTGGTAGTTAACCCCATCGGCCATGACCATAACTCCCGTGGGTCTCTTTAGCCCTCAAAGGAACCAATATCTGGGGGTTGTATCTGCTTTATCTGTCTCTCTGACTCTGCTCAGTTGTGCATGAGGGCAAACCTTCTGCCAGCCTCCAGACTCTTTTTTAGAAACTCGTAGCCATATAACTCATTTCTCCTTTCCATTTCCCCCTTACTTTAGGTCAAACAGCATTTTAAAGTCATGGTATTTTATGTAGACATGGATATTCTGCTGATCCGCATTGAACCTTCCGTATAAGGTGATTTTCCAGTTGCATCATCAGTTGGTAGTTGATAGTGGTCCCTCGTTGCCAGGGAGGCTCATCCCCAGGTGTCATGTCCCACGCTGGGGGGAAGGCATTGCATTTACATGCTGAGTTTGGCTTCGAGACTGGCCACATTTGAGTAACATGAAGGCTGACAGGAGGAAATTCCCAGGCACAAAGTTGTTCTAGGCCTTGTTCTTATTTTGGGTTTATCAGCTCACAAGCATAGTCATTAGCATCAGGGGCTCACTGTTGAACCCTCACTCCCTCCCGGTCCCCGCCACTGTACCTGGGAGACTGTCGCTGCTCCCCTAGGGACCACGACAGAGCACCACTGGCCAGGAACCCAGTACCCCCCCTACTGTGGTTTTTAATTGTTGCCACTATGAGTATATCCAAACATTACCATGCACCCTGGACATATGTTCTGTACAGCTCCCTGTCAGCCATATATCACCTGTCATTGGTACCCCATACCAGTATCCCTCCATTGCCATTGTTGAAACACTCTGTGATCCAGAACTCCCCGAAATTTGAAGCCCAATATAATTTCATGGTCCCTTACTAGGGAATGGCATATAGCGATGAGCTTAAAGGATAGATAAAGAACTTGGATAAAGTTAGATAAAGAACTTAGATAAAGAATGTTGACTTGAAAAAATTCCACATCCTATCTTTTTCTTCCCCCCCCCCCCCCCCCCAATTATTCAGCTTTTCTTCACAGGAGTCCTAGACCACAGCAATGTATATCTGATTTATTTTTAATAGCTGTGATGCCTTGGAGTTATGTACCCCACAAAAACATGTTCTTTTTTTTTTTTTTTTTTTGATCTTTTTTTTTTTTTTTTTTTTTAATTTTTTTATTTTTTTATTTTTTATTGACTTTGTAATAATATTACATTAAAAATATGTATGTGAGGTCCCATTCAACCCCACCCCCCCACCCCCCCTCTCCCCCCACCCCCAACAACACTCGTTCCCATCATCATGACACATCCATTGGATTTGGTAAGTACATCTTTGGGCACCTCTGCACCTCATATACATTGGTTCACATCATGGCCCATACTCTCCTCTAGTCCATCATGTAGGCCCTGTGAGGATTTACAATGTCCGGTGATTACCTCTGAAGCACCATCCAGGGCAGCTCCATGTCCCGAAGACGCCTCCACCTCTCATCTCTTCCTGCCTTTCCCCATACCCTTTGTCCATTATGTCCACTTTTCCCAATCCAATGCCACCTCTTCTATGTGGACACTGGATTGGTTGTGTCCATTGCACCTTTATGTCAAGAGGAGGCTCAGATTCCACCTGGATGCTGGATGCAATCCTCCCATTTTCAGTTGTAATCACTCTAGGCTCCATGGTGTGGTGTTTGTCCTTCACCTCCATCTTAGCTGAGTGTGGTAAGTCCAATAAATCAGATTGTAGGTGCTGGAGTCTGTTGAGGCTCAGGATCTGGCTATCACATTGTCAGTCCAGAGATTCAAATCCCCTAAATATATCTTAAACCCCAACATTAACTGCACCTCCAGCACATTAGCATGAAAGTCTTATGAAGGGAGATCCCATCTGAGTCCAGATTCATCACACATAAACACCATTTCCAAAGAGGGGCCATCTGCCCTGGTAGTTAACCCCATCGGCCATGACCATAACTCCCATGGGTCTCTTTAGCCCTCAAAGGAACCAATATCTGGGGGTTGTATCTGCTTTATCTGTCTCTCTGACTCTGCTCAGTTGTGCATGAGGGCAAACCTTCTGCCAGCCTCCAGACTCTTTTTTAGAAACTCGTAGCCATATAAACTCATTTCTCCTTTCCATTTCCCCCTTACTTTAGGTCAAACAGCATTTTAAAGTCATGGTATTTTATGTAGACATGGATATTCTGCTGATCCGCATTGAACCTTCCGTATAAGGTCATTTTCCAGTTGCATCATCAGTTGGTAGTTGATAGTGGTCCCTCGTTGCCAGGGAGGCTCATCCCCGGGTGTCATGTCCCACGCTGGGGGGAAGGCATTGCATTTACATGCTGAGTTTGGCTTCGAGACTGGCCACATTTGAGTAACATGAAGGCTGACAGAAGGAAATTCCCAGGCACAAAGTTGCTCTAGGCCTTGTTATTATTTTGGGTTTATCAGCTCACAAGCATAGTCATTAGTATCAGGGGCTCACTGTTGAACCCTCACTCCCTCCCGGTCCCCACCACTGTACCTGGGAGACTGTCGCTGCTCCCCTAGGGACCACGACAGAGCACCACTGGCCGGGAACCCAGTACCCCCCCTACTGTGGTTTTTAATTGTTGCCACTATGAGTATATCCAAACATTACCATGCACCCTGGACATATGTTCTGTACAGCTCCCTGTCAGTCATATATCATCTGTCATTGGTATCCCATACCAGTATCCCTCCATTGCCATTGTTGAAACACTCTGTGATCCAGAACTCCCCGAAATTTGAAGCCCAATATAATGTCATGGTCCCTTACTAGGGAATGGCATATAGCGATGAGTTTAAAGGATAGATAAAGAACTTGGATAAAGTTAGATAAAGAACTTAGATAAAGAATGTTGACTTGAAAAAATTCCACATCCTATCTTTTTCTTCCCCCCCCCCCCCCCCCCCAATTATTCAGCTTTTCTTCACAGGAGTCCTAGACCACAGCAATGTATATCTGATTTATTTTTAATAGCTGTGATGCCTTGGAGTTATGTACCCCACAAAAACATGTTCTTAATCAGTCCATTTCTGGGGGTGTGAACCCATTATAAATAGGACATTTGGATGAAGCTACTTCAGTTAAGGTGTGGCTCAGCTAAATTAAAATGGATCTCGATCCTGTTGCTGGAGGTATTAAAGAGAAAGTCACAGCGAGAGAAGCCACTGGAATCAGCCAGAATCTGAAACTCAACAGGAACACAGAACAGAAAGACAACATCACCATGCTCATTGCCATGTAATGGAAAAGCCAAGGAGTCCCAAAGATTGCTGGCCAGTCAAAAGATACCAAGCTGGAAGGAAGCAAGCCTTCTAGCCTCTAAACCATGAGCCAATAAATTCCATAAAACTAAAACATTAGCCCTTCCAAGTCTTTCTAGCAATTCTAAAAAAAAAAAAAAGAATTTCTATAATGCAATGTAATGTTTAAAATTTTAAAATTCTTGGTAATATTTTGAATACATTCTTCTCTAATAACTCCTTAAAAGTTTTTTTTTATTTTTTTCACCTCAGATATCCCATGTTTATTTTTTTACACCTTTTTAATCACAGAGAATGTTACATTAAAAAATGTAAGAGGTTCCCATATAATCCACTCTCCTCCCCCATCATTTTTGTAAATTGTATTTTTTAAAGATGTGTACATCTCTAAAAATTTTACATTAAAAAACATAAGAGGCTCCCGTATACTCCCCACCTCCCCACCCCACTCCTCGCATACCAACAACCTTCCCCATCATTGTGGCACTCTCATCGTACTTGGTGAACACATTAAAAGCTTTTTAGACCAGCAAGGTGATACAGACAAAATAAAATACTTTACTATCAAATTCTGAAATCAGATGGGGCAAATTGTGGATATTGTCAGAAATAACAGACTCTGCTACACTGAGGCCTAAGTTGCTGACACATTTCATAATGATTCATTGGTTTTAGAATTGTTTCACTAATTCTACCCCCAGATAATAACAATAAAAATTTATAATTGGCAAGAGAGTGGAGAGGATTGTAACAGATGTGAAATGTTGGTTTTAGTTTGCCATTAGGAGAATGCTTTAAAAATCAATGAATGAAAATGCGGAAGTTGCTTGCGGGTGAATGGTATCTGCCTGAATTCCCTTTCCTATTGAATCTTTCCATTAGCTTTCTGAAATCATGGAATGTTAAAGTTGAAAGAGAGCCCTGAGACTATCTTTTTTGATCCACTTTTTGTAGAAAGGCAACTGAAGCTTGGTGAAAAGAAATGGTTTGGTATAAATATAGTGAATTAAATCTCCTGAGGACAAATTGTGAGAAGCTAGTCTTAGTTACCACAACCTCCAAAAACGTTGCCACAGACCTAATAAAAACCCAAGAGCAGATTTGGTCCTGAGTAGTGTACATGACTTGCCCTCTGTGAGCCCAGACCCGCCATACGGCTGCGGGGCTCTAGGTATCTCTGCAAGGGTTTCTTTACATTTTGGCACTCAAACGTTTGGGATTGTCCGCGCGCGCGTGCGTGTGTGCGTGCGTGCGTGCGTGCGTGTGTGTGTGTGTGTGTGTAGCTGTCTTGCCGGCAGCAAGAGTCCCTCATCCCTGGCTCTGCGACTGACTTAATTCCTCACTGCAACCCAGCAGTGAGGCGTGCACCCAGCACTGTTCAGCATGGAGCTGATGGAGGTGCTAAATTCATGCACCCTGGCCAATGACTGCATCCTGCACCAGCTCTTCACCTGCGACGAGGTCAATGTTGAGGAGGTGAAGGCCGTCATGGAAGCTTGTGAGAGTGACCCTGCCCAGTGGGCAGTGTACCCAAAGTTTGATCAGTACAGGAATATTCAATCTTGTGGATCAAGGAAATGGAAAATTTAATCTGATTCTGTGTGGGGCTGAAGGACATGGCAGCAGTATCCACAATCACACCGATTTCCACTGCTTTATGAACAGATGCTACAGGGAAATCTAAAGGAGACACTATTTGCCTGGCCTGATAAAAAAATCCAATGAGATGATCAAGAAATCTGAAAGAATTTTTAGAGAAAACTAGTATACCTATGTCAATGATTCCACTGGCTTGCATTGGGTAGAGAATATCAGCCATATGGGACTTGCTGTGAGCCTTCACTTGTACAGTCCACCTTTTCATACATGCCACGCTGTTGAGCAAAGAACAGGACATAACAAAGTCACATGACAGACCATAGCAAATTTGGAATCAGGACTCCATTCACAAATTCACGTTCATTGGAGGACAACTAAGGAGCATCGAACCCCTCTAAAGTTTTACGTTATGTCTGCTGAACATTTTGCTATGGAGGGGAAAGCCTCCCATTTGTTGTCCAGTAATACTCTTATATAAGCCAATAGTTAGATCTACTCTAGGGCAGATGCTAAGTGTAAGGCATTAAGTGAGCAAATAGCATCCTGAGCTACTGCAGAATAAAAGTCTCATTAAGGGAAAAAGTCTTTGTGATCTTAAAGGCCCAATCAAGTGCTCTCCTGGTTCTGTCCTTTAATGCTGTTGGACCCATACTGGGAATGTCAGTAAGGGTTTTTATAGCTTTTGGATTCTCTTTGAGCTCCAAACTATAATTAGCAAAAAATAAAAAACAAGGAATACAGACATCAGATGCATGCCTTGCTACCTGGAGGATTAAATGTACATGTCTTTAATATATTTTGTATGTTCGTAATATTTGAGGAGAATTTTTTTTAATCTGTGGATTTTATTTTTTTCAATCATATTAATATTTTACAAATTCCTTTTCTATTAATAGGTTATTGTAGACAGAGAAATTTAAGGCATTTTGCCATTAGGTAATGAAATGCAGGGCAGGGGATTTAGAAAGTATTTCTAAATAGTACAAGTACCCAAGCCTGCAACAAACCAAAACATAAACTTATGTCTAATGTGTCCAATACAAAGTCAAAGACTCACTAGGGCCTCTGATAGAAGTACAAAGACTTTGTACTTCTACCAAAATTGCCAAATAATTTTAATAAAACTGAATTTGAACCACAACAACAAGAGCATTCAAGAGCAGTTCTAAATGAACCAAGATTGGGCAAAGAAATGGAATATCTCCTTGTTTTAGACTCTTTCGTCTATCATAGTTAGGACCCGAGGTTTCTGGGAAGCTCACCTCAATCTGTCTTCCTAATCAGAAAAAGGAGCTCTGTCCTGGAGTGAAGGGAGTAAGAGGGAACTATTCTATTTTTACCTGGTTCTTTCCCCTCTCCCTCTTCTCCTAGTGCCTGCCCACTTTGATTTCCACTTGTCTAACCCACCTACCCACAAGTAGGGGCTGCTGACAGAGCTGTAGCACTTTTGCAGACATTTTTTGGTTGCTGTTATTGGCTTTATTTCCCACCCCCACCCTCAGTCACCATCACATTGAACTTATAGCCACAGCAGTGGAAAATCAGATGATTATAAAAATGCATGCAGCAAACAAATGTGAATTGGCACATTTCTGAGGCCATTTACCCAATAAAGATGAATGAGGGCCCACTCAGCCTTATGAAAAGAAAAAGAAAGAAAAAATGGCAGGGAAAGAAAGTAATAGCATTGAACTAGTTAGTGATCATCTGTTATAAATGTAACAGTTCCTACAATGAATTTTGAAAGTGGAGTGGATATTATTAACGAGTTTTATTTTATTTGGCATCATTTACAAAATCTTAACCTAGAAACATGATATTTTTTCTTCTCTTGACTCACTCACTACACCTTGCTGTTTCACTAAGTCCTCAGAGTGTTCCAGAGGGTTTCTTATTGAGAAGAATATATGTAATATTCATTTGGCTTAGTTTAATTGGTCTTACTTCGTTGCTTTGACACTCAGTGTCCTCATCTCTGGATACTGGAAAATTGCCTTTATTGGAATCAATTCTTCTCAGGGCACCTGGTAGAAAAGCCAACTTATATTGGACATGTACTTTCTCAACCTCAGTGATTTTCATTCTACATCTCAAAGATGAGGATTGTGTTTAAAAGTACAAATGCAGGAATGTTGTTCTGTGAATTAGAACTATTATAAGGAGGTAAGAATATGATGATGCATGGGAAAATACAATTAGTGTAACAAATAATTAGAGTTAGCAGCAATATTATAATATTCTTGCATCAGTGTCGAAGAAGGTACTGTATGAATGCTAAGGGTCAGTATTGGGAAGGCATGGGATTTTTTTCTTTTGGACTAAGAAAAACATTCAAAATTTTACTGAGATGATGACTGCACAACTCTGTGATGAAAGTGAGACCTCCTGAGTGTACACTTTGGATGGATTCTGCAAGGCATGGGACTGTATAACACAGCGAACCATGTGGTAGATGAAGGACTGTGGTAATAATAGGAAGATATATGGAAAAAATACCAAATGTGAGCTATGGGCCACAGCTAGAAGTGATATTTCAAAGATGTCTTTCATAATCTGTAACAAATGTTCCACAACAATGCAAGGTATTGGTGGAGAGTGATATATGGGAATTATGGTTGTTATACATAACTTTTTGTAAGTTCACAATTTTTCTAATAGAACATGTATATATGTGTATATATATATGTGTGTGTGTGTATATATATAAAGATACTCCCCATGAAGATACCCCCATACAGCTTACATGATTGGGCAAGTAGAGACCCTACACATCTACACTCAAATTTCCTAAAATCCCAGCCAGATTATATACATTTGAGTTTGTTTTCTTTTTCCCTTGTATTTCTTATGGTGCCCAGCACATCTGACACGAAGAATTTCTCCCACATCTGTAGAACTGGGCTGGGCATAGTCAGGAAATATGGGAAGCCCAGAAAGAGATAAATTCAGAAACAGCAGCAGGCAACTATCTGGATGGTAACCGAAGGCAGCATTCCTTTCTTTCTCGTGCCAAGTCTCTTCCTCATCATTCAGGTCAGAATAGCCAAATGCAAGAGAAAGACAAAGGGGTCCTCTGAGAATAATGATGCAATATATCTATTCAAATTATTTATCCAGTTATCTTTAAAATTTGAAACTCCTGAGAGAGTACCATAATTATACTAGGAGTCATCACTTGATGACTCAAATGTATATCTTCTGACTTGCATTCTCCTCTTACTTCCTGTCCTGATGTCTTCCCTAAAGGAGAAAATTTCCAATCAGATATGTTCCTGCCATTTCAGATTCAGAAAGTCCACTTGGACTCATAGTTTGTTCTCCAAACTTTGTTCTTCCCTATCACTCCATTTTTTATAGTGTTTCCACTGTATTTTTAGTTTTCCATATTACAAATCTTGGAGTCACCTGAATTTTTCAGTTCTAATTCGTCCCTTGTAGTTATTTTGCACTAAGTTTCACATCAGTGTAATCCTTTGTTTCAGTTCTAATTCGTCCCTTGTAGTAATTTTGCACTATGTTTCACATCAGTATAATCCTTTGTTCCAGTGTCAGTGCTAGTCATCCTAGTCCCATCAAAACCTCCTAACCAGCCATCCCTCTATCATGGTCTCCCATGTTTTCAATTCATCCTGAATACTATTGAACTGATCTTATAAAACTCCACTTTTATCATGTTATAGCCTTGCTTAAAAATCCTCTCATGGTTCCCCCATCTGCATGTAAGATTATGTTAAAACTCTTCACATCATCATTTAAAGATTTTATCTGGTCCCAAGCTATGTGTACAACTTTAATTTCTTTTCCTATGCATCATAAACTATTCTTCTACACAAACTCCTCACTGTCTCATCTATCCTTCTGCTTCTTACTTGCAGGAAACATATCTATACCCATCCCCTCTATGACCAAACCCTATCCATTCCTTAGGGTACAGTGCAAATACCTCTTTCTATATGAAATTTTCTCACTCACCTTCACTCTACACTGATCTATACATTCTTCTTGTATTTGGAGAAAATTATGTACAATTTAACCAAATTCATTTTGTTGTTCATGTTGAGTGAGTGCTCTTCATGGCTCCTTCTTTTCCCATCAGAGGCCACACATCACAAGTGCCTTATAATTATTTTTAGTTACCTTTCCCGTATTCTTCCCTATTCCACCGATTCATCTTCCCTTTTGGAAACTCTATTTCATCTGATCTCTGCAATTTAATTGTATCAGCTCATACTTCAGCTTATCCCCTTTTATACTGCATGCTACTGGGTATTCTGCCTGACTTTGGATTGGGCTCTGCCCTGCCTAACTCCTCCCCACCCTCATGACCCACCTACCATCTTCTTCACTAGACAAATCAATGGCCATTGGTGCTTGCCTGTCCAGGGGAGGCATCAAGCCCATGGTCAACTCTAACCAGACTAGAAATTGCAGAAGGGATGAGAATAGGTCTGAGAGCACTTGAATTGCTGAAACGTCATAGTCCTATTCTAGGAGTACAGTATGAGCTAAAAATGGTTATTGACTCACCAGGGCCTGTGATAGAGACTTGGTTCCTATGGATACAATTCTACCACCCCACCCCTTTTCATAAATAGACCCCTTAAGTTTTTAAATGGCATTTTATTTTTCCTTCCCTGAAAGTAAATCTAAATGGAAATATGTTAACTAGAGATAAGCCAGTTTCTTAACTAAAACAAACCAAAATGTGTTCTCTATGCTTTGAAACAAAATTCCTATGGCAAACAGGTATTGGATTTTACCTCTCAGAGCCTTTTCTGGAAGGTAAATCAAGAAGATAAATCATCCCAAGACTATAAATGAGAAAAGTGGTCTCAGTGTTTTATTCAGTCAGCCCTACCAGGGAACTCAGAATATAGTTGCCCCACTGTTTCTCTTGCCAACTTGTCTCTCCTAGAAATGGTATATTAGCTTTATATGCATACCCAAACATATACCTAGAAGAGCAGAAAGTGTGTGTTTGTATATGTGTGTGCACATATATGCATGTGTTTGCATAAAAGAGAGGGTTAAATAGCCACTTTATTTGTAATTGCTACTGACTTTGAAAGGATTTGAGTCTAGTTAGTCAGTATTACTCTTACCCTAAAAACTACTTCTGGTCTTTATTGTTCATGTTGAGTGAGTGCTCTTAGTAACTCCTTCTTTACCCATCAAAGACCACACATCACAAGTGCCTTATAATTATTTTTAGTGACCTTCCCCATATTCTTCCCTATTCCACCAATATCTCTTCCCTTTTGGAAACTCTACATCTTCATTGCTTTCCCTATAGGCCCATTGCTCTTTACAGTCCAATCACCTAATTTATATTTTAGCCTATGCAAGCAGCACAGAGAATTATGCTTTTCCATCCAGGGTGTAAAGGAGATCTGTGAGGAAGAAACACGCATACACACATCAGCTGCTTCTAGCGCATTCATTCAATAAGCTTTTTTGAATGCCTACTATGTGCCATGCACACATTGAATGCATAGTGTTAAACAAAACAGACTGACCTCTGCCCTTTTTTGCTGAAGATTCCGTTCATGAAGCATCCTACTTTCATCGCACTCAGAGTTCAATAGTGCAGTTGAACAGGACCATCTAAGACTTACCAGGTGAAGTTAAATGGTTATTCGGCAATAACCCTGCAGCTTCTGCTTCCCAGGAAACATTAATGGTGTAACCCAGGAAGTATGATGGCACTGCACAAAGGGGCATCTGTTTTCAACTCTAACCCTGACAAAGAAGCAATTCTTCCTGCCAAAGGGAGTAGAATAAATCCCTTCCCTTTGCCCCAGCACACTGATCCTACAGAGAATACTGAATGCTCACAATAGACAGAAGGCTGCAGGGTCAACCAAACCACCAGGAGCCACACAGGGGTTAACAAGGAGAGCAGGAAGCCAACATTTTGCTGAGCATATTGTGTGTGGGGATGGAGGGCAAAACCTTGAAGCCTTTGATAGAGGCTGCACACAGCACAATCTCAGCGGCCAAGAGTGACTTAATCTACCAACGGCAAAGGCGTGCAGGAACAAGGAAGCAGCCAATTGCAGAACAGACAACCTGAGAAAGAGAGGCCAGAAGACAGTGAAGAGGATCAGCAGAGCCAAGGCCAGACAAGCCTGTTCTTGTTTGAGCAGTGTGGAGTTGTGGATAGATCTAGGATTGAATTCTAGCTCTGCCATGCTCCCGCTGGGACATTATGTAAGTCTCACTGAACCTCTCGGAAGCTTAGTTTTCTTGTCTGTAGAGCAAGCTTACAAGATTGTGAGAGTTAGAGAAAATGAATGTAAAGTAGGCTTTTAATAAATGGCAGTTACTTTTTTTCTGAATTGTGTGTTAGTCATTACAGATGAATCCCTTGATAGTCTTCTTAAAGTTCCAACATGTCTATTGCTGTCAAGAATCTGTAGTCAGCTCAGGATGCCTGCCTTACAGACAACTTGCCAAGGGGTTTTTTCCTGTCTGGATGTGGTTCACCTTACTGCATATTAGTTACAGATTTTTCTGTCTCTCACATCTCCTACCTTCTGTCCGCCTCCATCACAGAAGTTCCTTGGGTTGAGACGTGTGCCTCATTCATCTTTGTCACCAATGACTATCATAACTTTTTTTAAAAAAGATTTATTTATTTATTTATTTCTCTCCCCTTCCCTCTCACCCTGGTTGTCTGTTCTCTGTGTCTATTTGCTGCGTCTTCTTCTTTGTCCGCTTCTGTTGTTGTCAGTGGCACGGGAATCTGTGTTTCTTTTTGTTACGTCATCTTGTTGTGTCAGCTCTCCGTGTGGGCAGTGCCATTCTTAGGCAGGCTGCACTTTCTGTCATGCTGGGTGGCTCTCCTTATCGGGCACACTCCTTGCACGTGGGGCTCCCCTACGCGGGGGACACCGCTGCATGGCATGGCACTCCTTGCGCGCATCAGCACTGCACATGGGCCAGCTCCACACGGGTCAAGGTGGCCCGGGGTTTAAACCGCGGACCTCCTATGTGGTAGACAGATGCCCTAACCACTGGGCCAAGTCCACTTCCCTCATAGCTTTTAATATGTGGTAAGTACTCAATAAATATTTAATGCTATGCATGCTTCTCCTTCATTACTTTGTGGTACATTTTCATACATTTTTTGGCTCGAAAACTCTAAGAATAGAGAAGAATTTTACATGTGTATGTGTGTATGCACACACGCATATATTTATGCCCATGTGTGAGTGTGTGTGTGTGTGTGTGTGTGTGTGTGTAGAAAATAAAAAATGACCTCACCTTCATTAAGAGCTGGGAGTCTGCACATGCTCAGCATGTATACAAAACACCTTTCCTATTCAATGAAAGAAATATCTATAAATGAGACTTTTAAAATGGGGTTTTATTTTGTGAGATATGAATACAATTAAGCATTTTTTTCTCTTCAATTTTTTCATTAATATGGAGACCTTGACTATGTCATTTAACTAATCTGTGTTCATCTCTGTGTCTTTCTGAACACTAGAGGAACAAATGAGTTCACAGATGGACTTAGATGAGATAAAAGTGCCTGAAAAAGAACTTTTTAGGAGTAGATTTCCATAACTTGTTGAGCTGCCTTTTACTGTTCTTTCATTTTTGTGAATTTGAAATAAAGTTTAAAGAAGTTTAGATAAAGTAAATGCTAATAATATTAGGAGAATATGCCTCTCTAATGCTTCAAAAATAAAATGTTATCATTTAATTTGGGTGGCTATTGCTTACTTTTGTCCTGAAAAGTATTTAACAAAAGAAGGTCTAAAGAGATCAGTATTCAAAACAGCAGGTAGTTGCCTAATTGAGGCCAATGGGGACATTAACTATTGTGCCTCATTTCCTATTCATTGTTGCTATTTTTTCTTCAAGTTCACCTATAGAGTTTTTCAAACTCTAAAAATTCTATGACCTCTTTTGTTAAAACCCTAAATTGCCTGTGATGATCTCACTGTTAATTATTTTTTAATAAGTAGCTTCACTCTAAGCACTCCAGAACCTGTTTGAACTGCCAACTTTTAAAGAAAGAAAGTGCAAAAGAGCAGCACTATCTCCCTGGAATCATGAAATTATCAAGTCTGTGAACTGAAAGGGCTTTAACAGCCAACAGACTCACCTTTCCTCCCATACTTCAATATCCTTAGCAGTGTAATTTGTAGGTGATGCTCCAGGCTCAGCCTCCTAATAGACATCCCCATTTGCTAAGCAGTGCCTGCATCTTGTATTGAGGGTCTCTGCTTGGGTTTTCTTGAAACCACAAGAATGAAAGAATCAAAAGCTGTGTCCCACCATTGTCCTGGCTTGGTGGGAGATTACCAGTTGGATCCATGTGGTCCCTCCTTGACCAGTTTATTACCACTCCCAACAATTAGAGTCTTACCATATGTTCTAGTGGTTCATGAGTGATTATCCTGGGCTGTTGAAATGGAACCATCTACACATGGTAGATCTGTGGGATTGGTGGGCAAGAATGGAACATTCTGAAAGGGCAGCAGAATGGTGGTTAAGAGTGTTGCCTCTAAAGTCATCTAAAGTGACCTCTAAAGTCAGGTTGACTAGTTTGTCAACCTGGCTTTAGCACTTATTATTTGTGTGATCCTGGACTTGTCACATTTATGCCTCTGTTCCCCTTCTATAAAATGGAAATAATAATACTACCTGTTATAGGATTGCTATGAAGATTAAATGAGTGCATAAAAATATCACATTTAGACTGCCTGGCATTTAAGATATATGCAATAATAATACTAACAATTATCATTAGCTTCTTCAAATGTAACTGAGAAGACCAAACTGTCTAGCTCCTTATTACCAACTCTAACTCTGTTGGTCACCTGTGGTGCTGGCGTTCAGGCTGAATTCTGAGGTTTCACCTTTTGAAATCTATTCCAGTCTTTCTGCTCCTTCCCTTTCTTAGCCCCAGAATAAGTGACCCTAGGGAGCTGAAAGCTTACTTGGCAGGTCTTCATCAGAATTTTCTTTCTTCTGCCCAGATCAACTGTTCATTTGCTTTTAGTCTTCTTTTTTATTTTAAATAGCTTAACACTTTGTTATTTTTGACTCATGAGTTCTATAATGGCACTTTCCTATCCCTCTTACCACAGGTAACTACCAACCAAAGCAGTAATTAGTGCTTCTGTCCAGTTGTCTGAGGAGGATGTAGTAGAATTAATTAATGACTTCTATGAGTGAAAGAGGCAAAAGGAATTAATATTCTTTGAATATTATTCTATATTAGAGTTGCAACTGTGCTTCTTATCTAGAGATTTGTACTAAAATCTTATTCAAACTTACTTAATCTTGAAAAAAAATACCATACTCAATGGTATATACAAATCCCATTTTGAACACTGACAAAAATTATTGGCTATACATGCCTTTAAGATTAACAATAAGACTACTTACCTCCGTAATCTAGAAACTCAAAGCAGAATTTAAGCCTAAGGCAGACAGATACATATTGCAAGGCCAAAAATATAACTCAGGAGATCAGAAATTGTAGATTCAATGGAAGAATGTGAGGATTCAAGAATTAAGAAAAAAGTAAGAACTGAAGCAACATCCCATGCATTTGAACTGACCAAATCACTGCCATTTGTTTCTCAGCCTCAAATAACACCAACTAAATTTTATTATGCAGTCTTAAAAATAATGATTTTGAACTTCAAAATCAACGTATTGTGGCATATATACATACATATATATATATATATATAGCGAGAGAGAGAGAAATTAAGGAATCACATGGAAATAAAAAACCACTAGCAAGAGAGCTCAGAAAAGATATTTTGGGATTGTTCATTTTATTTTTGGATAAGAACATGAGAACACATTTAAAATTGTTTATTGACAGTTGGAAAAATCATCTTTCCTATTTTTTTCTGTATGGTACAGATGGTAGGTTATCTTCTTCTAAATTCATTTCTCAGTTATACATATGTATAATTAACCTGTGTAAATTACAAGTTTTTTGTGTGATTTATTAAATTCTGTCAAAGCTGTTCTTAGGACTGATTTTATATTGTTTAGTCCTTGTCAAGATTGACAATATAGATCTCTGCATTAGTCATTCCAAAAGACACTTAAAGATTTGAGTAAATGTCAACAAACCAATGAAAATGCCTAAGTGTATAAATACCCATGCTCACACACCACTAGTGTTTTCATTCATATAAATACAGTGCTTCACTTTCAAGGAGCCGACATATTCCCTATATTGGGCCAGCCACCCTGGGGCTTCTCTCCTAATAACAAATCCAGTGAGTCTCATTGTCAGCTGAGGTATTAGTCTTGTGGACTCAGGTAACCTTCTTGTTCCCACTGTTTTCATCCTCACGGGCATCCTCCAGATCTATAGGAGGGCAGAATGTTGAGTTTTCTAAGGCCAGTAAAGATCTTTAAACTGACAGCCACATAGTAATCTTCTTCCTGTTTATTCTAATTGTACCTTGTCTATTCTAATGTTTCCCTCACACACTTCCCATGTTCTAGCAGAGCCCAGCTTCTCTTGGGGAAGGTATTAGCCATTCTTAGGATCTCCCTGTGGTTCAGCACCTGGATCCAATCATGCCATGGACCTCTGGAGACTTTAAGACAAAGAGCAAAAGCAATCAAAGTAACCACAACAAAGATAAGCATAAAATTCATTGTTGAATAGAGAAATTTATCAGGGTAAAACTTTTTCTTTTACAGTTCCACTTAATAGAGTTGAATTTTCTTGTGAAATTTAACAATTTTTTCAGTCCTCTTCTATACATATTTTCTTCAAAAGTCTAAGGAATCTGAATTTAAATACTATGATATCAAGGAAAAAATGTATTTCAGTGTATTGTGCTTCAAGCATGTAATTGGAAAGAAAATGACATCAAAAATGAGAGTAATGACAAGTCATTCAGGCATTGTGAGTGGCATATTTGAAATTTGTGACATACTGCATTAGCCATCCTATAGCTTATTGTTAGCTCAGCAAAGGAAAAACTGATTATTGTGTTATAATCTGTATGGAATTTGACCACATTCACTAATAACTACTCAATTTTGGCACATCTCTAAGAGATTTAGCTTCTGATTTTGGAGAGGGATGGAAGCATAACAGGATTATTAGGGAAAGTTAGGTATTCAACAAATATTTACATAGAATCTGTATTTGTTAATACAGAGCTGGTGCAGGAGATAGTACAATGAACAAGATAGAATTTATTATCTAGTGAGGGAGATAGATAAGGAAAGAAGCAAGTCAGAGAGTGTGAAAAAGGGCTGTGATTAAAAAGAAATTAACTGTTTAGAGGGTGGCATTGTTCTCTGAGATAGAAAAAATTAAGAGAATTATGCACTGCATGGTGGGGAGTGGAAGAGGATGTGCTTGGTTTAGTACATGTTCCTTTGAGATACCTATGGATTATCTAAAGGAAGGTGGACAGTAGACTTTATAAATTCTAGGGTCAGGAGAAATATTTAGGCTGGAGAATGAGACCTAGGGAATTCTTACCTTTTGGTCTTTGAATCTGCACAAGTGTCTGAGATCACCATAGGAGAGTGCAGAGAGACAAAAGTAGAGAGCCCAGTGAAAACCCCTCAAGATTACTAATTTTTAAGGGGTGGTTTGGAGAAAGGAACTTGCGCAGGAGACTGAAAAGGGAAAGGGTCAATATCAATGCTCAAAGCTATATACCAGCATGTGGGCTTTCTTGATGAATTATGTTGTCATATATTACCAAGGCCAATATTTAAGAAAGACCATCTGCTTGGAATTCAGATAAAACTTGATCAGTTAAGTTTCTACTGTAAACATATATGACATTGAATTTGGATAAATGTCTCAAAATTCATTACCAGGAGTTATAACAAAGGAATAAGGAAAAAGGGTCAAAGGTTTTTTTTATTCCTTGATCATGAATATTAGCTGATCTTTAGTGTTAATCAGAATGGATGTTCTTCTCAATGACCACTCATAAGTTGTTTGGGGGTGACATATTAGCCACAGAATAAAACCAGCTTTGAGATTCAACTTTAAATAAAAAGTGAAATGTTTGTAGACTACATAGAAAAGTGCAGAAATCCTACCCACTGGTCTCAGGTTGAAGGAATAAAATGATCCCAGTACCCAGCAGCCCCCTTTAGGACCCTCCCAGCCACTTAGCCCCAGTTGTTACAACTCTCATGACTAATACCACTATGTACTGGTTTTATTTGTTTTTGAACTTGCAAAATGGAATCATTCCCTGTGTGCTTCTAGGCATCTAGCTTCTTTAGTAATTATTATGTTTGTACAATTTACTCATGCTGTTGTATGTAGCAATAATTACATTTTCATTGTTGTGTAGTATACCATTATATGTTACACTTACATGCCTTATTTTATATTTCCATTCAACAGTTAGTGGACTTTTGAGTTGTTTCTAGTTTGGGGCTAACATAAATAATGCTGCTAGGAACATTCTTGTATATGTTCTTTGATTAATTTATGTATGGATTTCTGCTAAGAACATTCCTGGGAGAATTTCTTGGTCCAAGGATATAATTACGTTTGGCTTTAGTAGGTTCTGCCAAAGAGTTTTCCAAAGTACTTATACCAGTTTACCCTCCTACCAATAGCCTGTGAGAGTTTCAATTGCTCCACATTCTTGCTACTTAGTATTGTCATTTTCTTTGGCAATTCTTTTTTGTGTGTAATGGTATCTTGCAGTTTTAATTTGCATTTTCATGCTATCTACTTTTTCATATATATATTTAGATAACATCTTTTGTGAAGTTCCTGTTCAATTCCTGTTTAATTCCAATTAGTAGAACTCTTTTATTTTTTTATTGAAATCTTCCTAACATTAATGTTCAGGACATTTACCAATAAACATCAGTTTAAATCAATGTGATATATTTTTAATAGTGATCAATATAAAAACAGTTAAGTGTACATTTTATTAGTTTTAACCTGATATATTTCCCTCAGATTATTTGCTAAAGTGTTTTGATCATACATGTGTGCACTTTTCTCTGCCCACTCCTTAGAGGATCAGCTCACAGTCTCTATTCATTTGTCACAACCCAAAACCAGTGGGGAGAGTCAGGGAGGCCACCCAACATTAAGAAGAAATTTACAACAGAAAGTGCTGTCATAAGCAGAAGGCTCTACTCTGAAGTTTCCTATTATTTGCACATATAATAACTATTTGTTGAGTACCTACTATGTGCCTGCAACTACTGTAGGTTCTAGAGATAAGTCTTATCTAGAGATAAGGTTGTGAACAGACAGAAAAGGACTCTGCATTTGTGAGGCTTCCATTCTCATTGAGGGAAACAATATATGCACTTACTATATGCAACTAAAAACTTAAAGTTATAAGAAAAAATATCAAGTGTGACAAGTGCTGTTGGGAAAATAATATAGAGTGCTATTATTGTACTTAGGGTGGAGGTCTTCTTTAAATTGGATGGACAAGACGGCCTGTCCCAAAGGCAGGTTAAAACTGAGATTTGAAAATTTAGAATGAGCTGACAATGTGAAGATCTAGGGAAAGAGCATACAAGGCAAAGGGAAAATATATATCATGGAAAGGCTCTGAGATGAAAACAAGCTTCATGTGTTCAAGAAAGAGCAAGCTCATTGCACTTGGGGTGTACTGAGCATGACAATAGAGTGGTAGAAGATGAAGTAGAGCAGAGAAGCAGGCTTTTAAAGTTAGAGTAAATCGTTTGGGTTTTATTCCAGAAGAAAGTGTTTTTTTGAGGGTTTGACCAGAGGAGAGAGCTGATTGCTGTGTAGAGAATAGACCAAGGGATAGATATAGATAAAGGAATAGGTTTTGCATTGTTTTATGTAGGAGAGGATGGTGACTTGAACTAGGATAGTAACAGTGCAGATGGACAGAAGTGGAAAAATTCTGGGTCATGTAAAAAGATCGCTTTTCTCTGTGTAGACATTATGAGAAAGGATGTGTAGAACAAAGGAGAACAGTTGCACTTGTGGAAGCAAAACATGATGGTAATATTGGAATTGGGTGCTAACAGTAGAGATGAGAAGTGAAATGATTGGGAATATATTTTAGAGGTTGTGGTAGATTGAATTATGTACTCCAAAAAGCACAGTCCTTAATCTGCATGCCTGTGGGTATAAACCCATTGTAAATAGGATCTTTTGAAGATGTTATTTTAGTTAAGGTATAACCCAACTGAAGGAGGTTGGGCCCTAATGCAGATTACTGGAATCCTTTAGAAGCAGAAGAAATTCAGACATAGTGAGAGAAAGCCACAGGGAAGAGTTGGAAGTCAGAAATCCACAGAACCGAGATGAGATAGGAGAGGACATCACCTTATGATGGGAAAGCCAAGAAATCCTAAGGCCAGCCAGAACACTATCAACCCTTTGAACAAACCAAGCCTTCTAACCAGTGCCTTAATTTGGACTTTTGCTCTTTGAAACTATGAGCCAATAAATTCCCATTTTTTAAGCCAACCCATTGCATGGCATTTGTTATAGCAGCAAGGAAACTTAGACATAGATACAATCAACAACATTTTGTTTAGAAAATAGGAGTCAAAGATAATTCTTTAATTTTTTACCTGAGTAACAAAGGGAATTATGAGGACCTTTACTGAAATCAAAGCATATAGGAGGATCAGGTGTGGAGGAAAATGATAAGGGGAAAAAAATCAGCTGTTGGACAACATCTAGAGAGAGGAGTCTGAGTTATATGTGGAGGTCAGGAAAATGTGGATTTAGGGGTCATCAGCATATAAATGGTATAAATCATGAGGTTGGTTGATTTTACCTCAGAGAATATGTAGATAAAGAAGTAAAAGAAGTCCAGGTGTCCTATGACACTCCTTTCCTTTATAGGCTAAATGGAGGAGGGTGATCTTGTGAAGAAGGCTAAGACAGAGCAGCCCTTGATGTCAAACGAAACAAGAGTGTGTGGGGCTTCAAGTGTGAGAGCTTGACTAACACTGTCATTTCTGCTGGGAGTATAAAATGAAAACAAAGACATTTTCTGGATGTCATTGGTGGCCTGGACAATGGGATGGTGAGGACAGAAAACTGACTCGAGTACGTAGAGGAGAATATGAGGAGGGAAGGACATGGAGATTGTAACTGCACTCAGATCTTTTGAATAGTTGACTGTGAAGGGAAGCAGACAAATGAGATGAAAGCTGGAAGATCTGGAATCAAGGAAGAGTTTCCTTAAAGGTAGAAGCTACCAGAGTATGTTAGATATGGGTGGAAATATCTCCATAAAGGAAAAACATTGATGATTTAGTACAGGGGAAGTTTAATTTTAGGATTTATACAGGGGAAGTAAAAAATTAGAGGCAATTGGATCCAATATTCTAGTTGAGAGAATCTCCTGTGACAGAGCCAGCTTATCACTAACAAAGTGCCCGCCTCTTCCTAAGTAATCCTTCAGAGACTTCACATTGGTAGCTTGAAATTAGAATTTACACCATGGCAATCAGCAAATGCTTCTAATCCGGGCTTTGTTTTTTTGAACATGTACCAGCACATCACTCACAAAGTATAGAATAAGTACTTACAATGTCATTGTAGAAAGATAAGGCATTTCCTGCCTGACGATATCTATTTACTTCTATGAAGTATGAAGCAAGGTAATCAATAGAGAGTGATGTATAGGAGATTTGAGGAATTTTAAATAAAATCTGGACAACTGCTATAATTGGATGCTATATAGATTCATGTATCTGGTAGGAGTTTGAACAAAATGATCCCAAAATTCCTACCTATATGGTAGGAATTCCTACCTATAAGAATATATGGTTATAAAGGTGATTCCTATGGAACAGCAAATTTTAGTCACATTTTGACGTTTTTAACTAGTTTTCCAAATTTTCTCCAAGAGTTGTAAATATAAATATAAGAAGCACTTCCCATTTTTCTTATTTCTGTTATTTTTTTATCACTCCTTTTCAATTGCTCATTAAGTTTCGATTTGAGAAGTCTATAATTCTATGATTCAGATCTTGATTACAATTTGGAAAAACCAAAGATCCAATCAGAGTTGGAGACGAGGTGCAAAACTTGTATAAAAGCTTTAATTAGAAAATCACTTTGGTTCCATGTTTTTTAGTTTGTTTGTAATTTACTCCTTTTTAAAAAAAAAACAACTTTGGCTTTTGGCAACAGTTACTCTTTTATACTTCTTTGACTTTACATTGCAATGGAACTTTTACAGTGTAATTTGATATATAAAATTAGACCAAAACCTTTTGGCAAGTGACTAATCAGTTGAAAAATTCAATATCTAAGTCTTACAACCAGAAAGCATTGAACTTCAACCAAAATAATCCATAAACAAAACTAAGCATTGACACTATTCATATAGAAATTTTCTTCTACCACTTTGTGGAATACTTATTTTGCCTATTATTTCTTCAGCACTCTCTAGATGACCTTGTATCCTCAGATATTTTTATGAATTGTATAGGTGTCAGCAAAAAGAATGTAAAGCAAGGCATTATTTTCAGTGGATTGTGGATGGTAGATGTAAAAACAATCCAGCTGTGCTCCCTTCTTTCTCCTTCCCTGGCCTATGGTGAAGTCAGAAAAAACGTTAGTGAAAATATCATTTCAACCACTGCAGTTGTAAAGTATTTCTGTACTCTCATTTGAATTGCTTAGTTGAGGGTTCTTTTGCATGGAGACCCTGATGCAGTTGATCGTTCTACCAGTTCACCTATACTTGAGACTTACAGGGCACTTCAGAGAGAATTATCTCCCTTAATCCTAGCATAGAGAAAAAATTCCACTGCTACCCTAAAACCAGAGCTCTAGCTGTGCCTGCTAGTTAATGTCGACTGGTGGTGATAGTTCCCACAATTTCAGAGATGAGTGGTGCCCAGTTCCATTTTTATCCCCCTTGCAAGAGGTCCATTTGTCTTGGCCCATGTCTGCTCTTCCAGAAGAAGGTTATTTTATGGAAAAAGCCTTGGCATGCAACTGTTCTCCATATCACTGGCTCGACTCCAGGTAGAAGGGCTGTCTATTTGTAAACTCAGCGACATTTCATAAACATTACGATGCTCTTTGGCAGGAAAAATTTGAAGTTTATGCAGCATGTTCAGGGAAAGGATTTTGTCACTTGAGAATTTAGAGCTTTCTCTTTTTATAGCTGTTCCTAAATCATAATAAAGATGCAAACCTTAGAAGTTATTACAGGAAGCTGCCTCTGGTTGCTGTTTTGTACTCCCTCCTGCTTGTGTGGTTCTCCACTTTAGAGAAATACAATAGTGATTGGCCCTGTGATGGGGACCTGATGTGTGTTTGAAGGAATATAATCCAAAGAAACAGTCTGGTATATCAGGGAAGGATTTTAGTGCAGTTAAGTCAAGTGATATTCAATAGAAGGAGAAAGCTTGCTGTTCTGTAAGATTGCAAAGGTATCTTGCAAGATTCTATTATTGAAATTTGACTTTTCAAATCTCAGGGACCTGAGTACTTTCCCTACTCTGATTGCTTACATACTATTACTAGAATGATTTGCTGAGGGATTGTGTGAATTAATATCCATGAAGAATCTTTCAAAATATTAATTTGAGGATGTGGACCCTCTTTTCAATCTGCATGTCAGTCTCATTGTGGTGAGAAGGTGTTGGCTACACCCCTGAAAGCAGACTTCTAAGTGACACCCTTATTTTATTGAATTCAGGATATGCTGATGCTGACATTTGCGTGAACTTATCAGAAGTCTTCACGTAGCTGCAGCAGGACCGGAAACATGGCTGACAGTAATTGTATGATGCCTTGTATTATAAGATAAACCTTGTTTCAGAAAGGTTAAAAAGTGAAAACGATGAAATAAGGTAATGAGGGAAAATCTCCTGTACTGCCCCGTTACATTTACGAATTTGATAAATAGCCTTTGAAGAATTGTTCCTGATAGTTTTTCATTACTAATGCAATTTGTAGTTGTCAGATGTGTGTTTGATCAACTGAAACGAAAAGGGAGAAGGCTACACTATAATCTATAAATTTTCTCTTCATGCAGTGGATCCTAAATCCTTAGTGTCCAGATGGACATTCACCACCTCAGACTACAAAAGAAATTAATTGATTAAGTGGGGAAATATTCCTTTAAATCTGGGAAGCAAGGTTGTCACACTCTTATCCCTCAATTACAATGTGTGAAATCTTGTCTTTTATTGAAAATGCTTTAATGCTTTTTGTGTCTCACTTGACTCCAAAGCAACTTATCTAATATACAATGGCAGGTGCTTAACTGTGGCTTGAGTTACTCTGGGAAAGCCCCTTGTGGAGCACCATTAATTCTATCTCCAGGAGAACCAAGCTGTAAAGTTTGATTTCTTCAAACTGATGAAAGCTGTGTTTGCTTGGAACGCCATCCATCCCATTCAAGAGCTTCTAGGCTCTGTGATGCTTACTAGAGCAGGATTTCTCAACCTCACTACTACTGACATTCTGTTGAAAGAAGTTATCCTGTACATTATGGGATGTTTAGCAGCATTCCTAACCACCAGATGCCAGAAGCAACCCCTCCCGGTCATGATAATCAAAAATGTTTCCAGACATTGGCAAATGATCCCCTAGAGCACAAAATTGCCCCAGTTGAGACCAATTCCAGAAGGCTCTTTCCAAGCTAAAAATGCACTGAGAAGACAAGGATCAGAAGCTGCAAGAATTAATTCTCATCCAGGTGATTATGATTATCAAGTGTGAAGGCAAAGGATGAATTTACCATGGGTTATATAAAAGTAGTAAGGGGGAGAGCAGATGTGGCTCAAGCAGTTGAGCACCTGCTTCCCACACAGGAGGTCCCAGATTGCATCCTAAAAACAAACAAACAAATGAATCAACCAACTCAAGGGAGCAGATGTGGCTCAGTGGTTGAGCATCATCTTCCCACATACAATGTCTGGGGTTCAATTCCCAGGCCTGGTACCTCAAAAAAAGAAAAGGAAAAAAAGGCAGTAAGCAGATATTGTCAGGTTCTGGAATCAGTATCACAACATGAAGCTACACTATGAGATAATTTAGGGTCAGTGGTGGGTTTGACACCTGAGAGGACTGCATATACCTCCCTCCCTCTTACACATTTTTCCATAAGGAACAAAACAGAACTTTCAGAAGTGTGAAGGAACTGCCAAAAGCACATAAAATCAAATTTCTTCATTGTAGATTGTGTTATGGCCTCATAATTTTTTCAGAGGCTGTAAAAACTGCCAGTTTTTCAAGATAGAAAATTAAAACAAGAAAACCAATGAATTCTGTAGAGTAATTCAAATGTAGAAGTTATAATAAAAACACTATCTCCTTACCCCACGAGTCATTTGCCCGTCCACATGAAAACATGTCATCTAGATGCAGATGCTTGCCCAGAATCACATCTTTTTGCATATAAATGACTTGTTCTTCATTAGTGATTCAATAGAATAGTTAAGCATTATTGGTTATGATTTCTTTCATTAATTACAATTAAAATATATATATATATATATATATATATATATATATATGCCAAAAAAAAAGAATGTGCTGTTATTTTACACATACAGAAAAAAGATCTTAGAGTTTGGCTAATAAACAAATCAATGTACCTAGAATAATAAGTTTGTCCTCACCTCCAACAATCAGTACTCATTTGGTACAATATGGGAAGGCATAATGTTTTATATGGATTATTGCAGTAGACCACTTACTGTTCTCCCTGCTTGTATCGAGCCCATTAATTCTCTGCACTGGAAAAGCCAGGGAGATCCTAGTAAACATCACAGAGATCATGTAATTCCTCTGCTCAAAGCCCTTCAGTGGTTCCCCATCTTACTTAGAGTAAAAGCTAAAGACCATACAATCATTTGCACAGCCCCACTACTCTGATTTCATCTTCTATTACTCTCCCCATCACTCACTGAACTCCAGCTACATTGACCTCCTTAATGTTCCAGGAACACACCAGGCATGTTCTGTCTCAGGGATTTTGCACCTGCTCTTTCCTTTGCCTGGGACAGTCTTCCATGAATATCCACATGCATCACTCCTTCACCTCCTTTCAAGTCTGCTAAAATGTTACCCTTTCAGTGAGGCCTTTTCCGACCACCCTTTTCAAAGTTGCTTTCCCACTCCCACCCACCTCTGCTCTCCCTCTCTTCCTCCTTTTTTTACCCCCATAACACCTACCTTTCTTGTATATTAAATCCTTTTTGTTTTGTTCTATGACCTCCACTCCTCCCCACAAAAATTAAATATTCAGTGAAGACAAAGAATTTTTCATGTTTTGTTCCTTACTATAACCCAAAGGCCTAAAAAGGGCTCTTGACTTACATTTATTGAATGGGGCCTGGATAATTTCAAGCTAGGCTTGTGAGGTAGTTTGTAATTCATGAAATAATTGATAGGCAATATAATCAAAGTTCATTTTCAAAGTGTAAAATTCAAGGAAGATCATGAAGTTTCAAGCTATCTTGATGTTTGGTTTCTCAAAGAATGGAGTTTGAAATTATATTGGATGGGGTCATCTATTTTTTTATACCCATTGCCTTCAGAAACAAAGCAATCATATTAAAAGAATAAATAAAGACAAAAAAAGAAAAGAAACAAAGCAATCAGTTGTGGAGAGGAATGATTTACAATTCAAAGAATTTCTTATTGTGAAATATGAAATTATTAAATATTTTTGAAATCAAGATTTTGCATTAAATATCAATTTTGTGGGGAAACGCCAATGGTTAGATTATCTTGGTGAATCAAAATGAGGAAAAAGGAAAGTATCTAAGATTTATTATTTTAAATATTTTATTTCTTGAAAAATGTATTATGAGACCATGAAAATTTAATTTTTCTAGAAACTAATATATAATATCAATATATAATGTATAGTAAATGTTTCAAACATCAAGTTAGTTAGTAACTCAAGGTATTTCTGTCAGTGGTCCCCAAATTTAATTTATATTGTGTTTCAAATTTCATTATAATTTCCTAAATATTATAGATTTTTTTCTAAAATGACTTGATAGTGAAACTGTGTACATCTTCATTGACTTCAAAAGTAGGAGCAATACTTCATTGCTAATTATGTGAGAAAAATGGTGTTTGTTTTAAAAACTATTGAGATGGTGTCAAGAAAATTATATTTTTAAAAATCTCTAAAGTTTTTTCCACTGAAAACCTTCAATTTAAAGAAGAATACAAGTTCTGAGGAGAAAAAATTATGACACTAAAAGAATATGTTTCTCTTTATTTCTTTGGAAAAACAATATAAATGTAATATTTCTTGTCAAAGAAGGGGGTTCTATATTATTAATCTTTATTTTCATTTTTTGTAAAATGATTGAAAAACTAACGAATTTCAGAGCTACTTTTTAAAGGAGTGGCTGTCAAACATTGAAAGAATATAGTGGGCCCAAAGCAAATATATTCCCAGAACTTTGATTTCATCAGAACTTCACAAAGTTCAGCCTCGTCTCTGAGCATATTATCGTCAGTGCTACTGGCTGTCTGTTCAAATGATAGCTTTTGTCATGAATTCCTTTGGTTTTAGAGTTGGAATAAACTGCTTTGGCTTAGTTAATCCCACAGCAGGAATTGGGGCTCATTTTCTTTTCTATTTTGCACAATAATATATTCAAACACAAGAATGGAGAAGAAGAGACCCAGTGCCTTCACACTGGAAGTTATCAAGCAAGAGTTGATACGCATGGAGCCATAGTTGAAATACTTAAAAACTGGCAAATCATGGACCACCACCAACTAATCAAAAGAAGTGCAATGAATGTGACCAAATGGATGTACCTGAAGATCTCAGAGGAATTTTGGAAGCTTTTGTCATGTAAGAAGCCAAATATATTTATTAAATTAATCATACCCATAAAAAATGTTATGCTTTCTTTGGTATGCCATCACATTGTTGGGTTCTTGAACTCTCACTTATAGATCCCAATTCTTTCTGAGAACGTAATAGTTATGTATATAACTATAATATAATAACTATAATAGAATGTAACATAATATAATAACTATAATAGAATGTAACATAATGTAGGCATTGTTCCTGAATTTGGAAATGGAAATCAATGTAGTTTATGAAAATACTCCAAACTAAATAATACATTTGAAAAATTTAACTTGAAACTTCTCAGAAGCTTCTTGCTTCCTCACTTTTGGATGGACCTTCCATTACCTCAACCCACTGATACTCTCCCGATAGCTCCCCAACTGCCTTTCAAGCATTGAGACATGTCACACCTATAAACCATACAAGTTGCATACTGACACACTCTAAGATTTAAAACAATTTTTTCCTAATTTTCCAATTTACTAAAAAGAAAAAAGTGTACACCAGGAAAAATTAGTGTGAGGGTGAAATTAAACTACTTAGAAAGTCTGAAGCAGGGATAAGAAACAGCCTTGGGTTCGTGTGTCCTGGATTGGACCTCAAAATGCACAGCCTGACTGGAACACGTTCACCCTCATTCCTTCTTCTTCTGCATGACTCATCATCAGAATCTGGAGATATCTGAGAAGAGAAACTCTTTGACTACTGAGTAGAAAAGAGCATGATACAATGATTCTGAGCCAAACATTGTGAGTGTGAAGTTAGCTTTGCCACAGACTTGCACAACTTTATGGCAAAAGTATATTCCCCTGGGCCTAAAACTCCTCATTCATAAGTAAGTAGTTATCTCTAGGTTTGTAACACAGATTAAATAGGTTAATATTTGCAAAGCATTTAGCATGGTAAGTGCTGTGTAAAGATTTTTATATAAATAGCCCTACAGTATGATGGAGAAATAAATTTTATCACGCAGGAAAGGCCACAAGTTACTAAAAGACCCTAATTTATATCATGTGGATAAAGGAATCCAATTTTTTAATAATTTTTAGAAGATTTTATTGCAAGCCAATGCAATAATTCTTCAAACCTCATTGAAGGCTTGTAAAGCACCACTAGATTCTATTGGGAATAGAACAAGAAGTGTGTGTTTGCATTGGGGTATCTAGTGGGGATTCTTAGAATGATTGACTGATTTTTTTTTTTTAAACCTAGCCACTCCTCTGAAATCTAGCAATGTTAGAAGTGAGGAAATGTGTGGTATACCTAAAGAATTCTGAAACAAGATCAAATGTGATGAAACTTATGATGCGGCATGGGAGAATGTGTTAGAGAACAGGGGAAGGAAAAAGACTTACCTCCTATTAGAAGGTCTCAGTGCATAGAAAGAAAAGAGGGAAATGACTGAAAAGGCCGGTTTTGGATCACCGTGTTATGGGACATAAATGGCAAACCAAGACTCTGTATTTGTTAATGTGGGGTATAAAGAAAATTAAAAGATAGGAAAAGCATTATCCCATGAAGAAAATAATTAAGTCTTGAAATAAGAGAAACTGACACACTATGTCTTATAGGATATTGGGTAGTACTAATTTGAAGATTTGGTGACCCTTGGAAATAGTTAATTGCTGTTAATCAGATTAAATTCCTTAGTTCTTCCGCCATACTCCCACTGTTCCAGGCTCTTAGGGAGGCATTTGAACAAGATTAGCACCTTGCATTCTGCCTTGGTCATAGCCAATAAATATTTAATAAATAAATATTTACAAGTTAATACCAAAATCCTTATATTGAGAAAGTTCTGATTTTTTAGATGACGGTATTAGCATACAACTTCCACATTGCCCAATTAAACTCATGAGAGTCACAGGAAATATCTAACATAGAATTATCTAGTTAGATATAATTAGAATATAGTCTATATTATTAACTAGGTAGTTATCTAGAAAAGCCTTTGGGGGTGAGCACTTTCCAATGACCTTTGAATAATGAGAAAATTTGCCCCCTCATTACATTTCTCAACAGAGATAAAAAGTAATGACTGATTACTGAAACATTTGCCTTGCATGATTAAACCTAATAGTTAGGTAAATCGGAAGCTAGATATTAGCTAGTTTTGACTTAAGTTTGCTATTCTATTTACTCATGGAAATTATTGTTTTAATTAAAGATAAAAACCATAGTAAACAGCAATAAGCGTCCTCAAGATCTATGTGAACTACCAATTACTAGGATTTAGTATACATTCAATAAACTAATTTTGTATTAAAAATTGTGTTATTAAATAAATTAAATTGTATTAAAAAAGAAAAAAATATGTTCATGTTCAGGGCCTCTAGGGCCGTGAATCAAATATTTTTACTTGTTATTAAGATGGTGCCTGCCAACAATATGTTCAGAAATAGCAATTAGAGTTCTAAAGCAAGAATTTATCTTAGTTCATTAATGGGAAGTTAATGAGTAGAAAGCATAGTCTCTGTCTCTGTCTCTCTCTGTGCTTCCTATCCCATTTTAGATATATATCTTTTTCTCATTTTCTTTGGGAAGAAATTTTAATAAATGTGCCAATTTATTTCATGCAATAAAAAGATTAACACTTTGAAATGTACTTATAAAATGACCAGTAATGGGGCATGGGGCAATGTCTGGACTGAAAAACATTTTGATACAGCTTCCAGAGAAGCTTTTATTAAACAAAGAATGACAAGGGCATGAATTAGCCAAGTAGTCAAACTTTAGTTCAGTTTGTTCAGAACTGTGTAGACCCAGGTTTACTCAAAAGAGTCAACAACAACCTGTTTGTTGTTAATGACATACTGACAAATGCATTACTGATAAACCAGGCACTGTTTGATAAAAATTATTAGGCCAGAAAGATGGAGGACCAGAGAAGAAAGTTAAGATTTTGCTTGTTGTTTTAAAAATGGTAATTGTTTTTAAAGAATTTGGTTTTAATCTTGGGCAAAATTTGATACTATGCATAATGAATACATATTTGTAATTATACAAATATAAAATAAATGAACAAATTATTAACAAGGTGCCTCTAATACATAAAGACAGAGCTATAATATATCATTTCCTGGAATTACTTTTGACTGGGTTTCAAGACAGGCAGCTGCATGGGACCTGATGCTGGACTATAGTTTCCCAAATCACAAACACGCACAGCTTCAAGTCTCATCCAGGACTGTGGTCTAGACTTACCAGGTGAATCCATGGCACTCATGCAGAGTTTGCTTGCTCTCAGCTTGCTTTATCATCCTCCATTTTCTGCAGCATATGAATTGCAAATGGCTTGTACACGTTAAGGTCAAATAAAAATAATAAAGTTGACTCCCAATCCAGTATAAGAGAAACTGAGTGGTCTGAAAACGCTTTTATGCTATCTTGACACATTGGCTCACAACCCTGTCACAGCCTCATTTTTATAGCAAATATTTTATGATATGCTAGGGAATAATTTATTCTACTAAAAACATCTGAAGATAAAACCTACCACACAAACTATTCCAAGGAAATAAATACAATGCCCTACATATAATAGAAAGGAAAAATATATGAATGCCCCCAAGCAGGCCAGAGTAGATGACATAATGAAGCAGTCAGACACTTGCATCTCTCCAGAGGTTGACTCATGGTAGGCCCGTGGTGAATGTGGCTGCTACAAAGGCACACTGATACATGTGAGTGTTTGGGGAATTCAAATGCCATGAGCAGTGCTGCTACCCTGTGATGTTATTTTCCAAAACAGTGAACAACTCCTGGCAAAAATATGAACAAAACAAAATACAATCTGCCCCCTTTTACACAATAATTTCGTTTCTGATAAACTCAGTATATTTTAAAACCATGCCAAAAATACTTCGTTTCCATGTGAAAAAAAAAAAAAAAGTTAGGTTACAGCCTTCTGTAATTATACACAGGTTTGTTTGTTTTTTAACTTTTGTGCATATGTGAAAGCCATGCAGGATAGAGGACTTCTGTACTTTGCACAGTGTCTGACATCCTTGATCCCAAACCACCAAATGCCAGGACCACCCTCTCAATTTTCATGGCAAAACCAAAACCATTCCAGAGATTTCCAAACACCCTCAAGGAATGGTGAAGAGCTTTGCCTGGATCTCATCACCCACCACTTCTGCCTGCCCCAGTCCTGGCAAAGTCTAACTAGACCACACTGACTCTCTGTACAACAGAATGAAGCCAACCCATCTGTCCTGGTCCCACAGGTGCCCCTGGTAAAGCCTGGTGGGCTGTGCCACCTTTATCTCTCCTAATGCACCTTGACACATGGCTCTCCCTGCTTGGCCACTGTTCTCTGCTCAACACCCCATTCTCTTTCTAAAAGTAATTTCTACCAAGTCCAACATGCAAAATGGTGAAAAATATTTTTATTACAAAAATTTTTAAGTTAGTTCTTACAATATAAGAAGTCAAATGTAAGGTTTAGAAGCAGAAAGTATTGATGGTGAAGGGCTTTTTTAAATTTAAGTGACTATCTATAAAAAGCTTTAACAGGTAAATGTGTATTTGATGAGTTGTCAGGGAAATCCCTCCTCTTCTTTTTTTTCATTTCCTCCTCTCCAACATCCATGAATTAATATTTATAAAATGCTTAGGACAGTTTCTGACACACTGTAAATTCTTTATAATCTTTGCTGAATGACTAATAAGAACTCCCAAAGTTATTTAAAAATTCAAATCTGATCATATTTCTTCCTTGATCAAAGGCTTCCTTGAATCTTCATTTTAAAACCAAATCGTTTTTAAAGAATCAATCCTTTTTCTTTTTTTTTTTCCAAATAAAAATCTTACATGAAAACCCAATCTTTGAAGCCAGTAAAAGCAGTTCTTCCCCGGTTAGAACCAGGGTGGAGGCCTGGTCTCTCCTCAGCACTCCCAAGAGCAGCAACCAGCATCTCTCACAGGGCTGGAAGCAGCTCTGTTCTGAAGGTTCTGGCTACAGCAGCGGCACATCCTAAGCACGGCTCCACGCAGCCTCCCAGGCTCTGGCCCAGAGCTCCCCCGCCCCTCACTGTCAGACTATCCCTGCCAGAGGCATGTAACTAAATGCCTCCAAATGTTCACGGCTTTGTACCTTTGTTCTCACTATTCCCTTCCACACCAACCGCCCAGGTAAGTGCCTGCTCATTGTCTATGGGCTCTCATCTGGAGGAGATATTTTCCTTCACACTGCTCTTCTTCCCCTGCATTCCCTTCACACTCTGTTTTGACCTCCATCACAGGTTGAATAATAGCAGCAAACACTGATTTATTGATTGTGGTGTCCAAGAAACTGTTCTAACGCCTTTCTTGTTTTAACACAAGTATTCCTCATAATAACCCTATGAGATAGGTACTAATAGTATCCCCATTTTATAGATGAGGAAACTGAGGCCTGAAAAGCTATGCAACTTCCCCAGTGTTGCTCATATCTAGGAAGTGGAGTCACAATTTAAACTTACATGGTCTGCTTGTCCACTCACTCACTCTGCTTATTTTTTATACCTCCTACCTTTTGCTCCACTGTGAACTTCTTAAAGCATTGATCACATCTTATTCACCTTTCTATACTCAGTACTTAATAAGTCTTAAAAACTGCTGTTGAAAGACTCAAAATGTGTGCTTTCTTTATGGGTTCACCCACAGAGGGACTTCCATTCAAAAAATTTGTAAATTGGTTATTGACTTCCCTACTATGATTTCTACTTTTCCAGCTTTCATTACCTTATAAACTGATAAAACTAAGACCTCTTAAAATGCAACAGCATGTAGCACAAATGGTAATAGAAACTGAAAATATTTAAAAGTAAATTCAATTAATAAATTTATCATGATTTCCTGAACAAACTTCATTTTAATATATTAAATATGCTTATTCAATAGGGCATCTCAGACTCAGGTAATATATATTTTTCATGTTGTTACACTAAATAGATTTTTCCTTATAAATATCCTTAAATAAGGAATAGATATATTTCTAGTTCTATTTCTCAAAGAAAGATTTTATTTTATTAACTGTCTGTAACCTTGGCCCTTCCAAACTTTTATACCTATCCTTTGTATTCACCCACGGGTAGCAATTACATTCCATTTTCTCCACTGTATTTTCTTAATTCAAGACATTATTGAACTCCCTAGGAATTTTTCATCTCTTGAGATGTCAGAGCTTTGAGTAGCTAAGACTCTGGGTCTCAGAAGTATCAGACTCAGGCACTACCACTTACTAGCTGGATGACACTGAGCAAAGTTGCTCATCATCCCTGATCATCAGTTTTCTCTTCTGTAAATGTGGATGTGAGTACCTACCTCAGTGTCTTCAAACTACTTAATTCAATGCCTGCCTCCTAGTACACCCTCAATAAATGTTAGCTACTTTAAAAGTTCTTATTTGTCTTGGAGGAGAGGCTGGCTGCTTTGTAAAATTAAGTGTCTCATCTCTGTATTAGACTTTCTGATTATACCTTGTCACTACCATTGTGGTGAGTAGCATGTATTTATTTCTTAGTTTTCCTTTTATTCGTAGAACGTATTATCTGGTATTGGTCTTTCTAACTCCTAATATAATCACATGAGTTCTTTCCACTTAAAAAAACATATCAATGCCTAATTCTTTTTTTTTTTCCACTGCTGTTTGGTAAAGCCTTGTAGACTGGCATTTTCTAAATGCTAATTGCTTTCTTTTTTCACTCTGCTAATTCATTCCAAACACACAATTTTGATGAAGGATTAGTTCTACATAAATATTTTGTGAATGTAAAATATCATGTAGAAAGTTAAACCTTGGTTTCAGATGCAAGCAACAGATTTATAAATATGCATCAGTGATTTAGAATCACCATATTGCCAAAGCCCAGGTTGGCGGGGGAGGGGATGTTGTTTTTTGTACACTTCAGGAAGCTGGCATGTAAAAAGTTATTAACAAGTCAGTCTGTTAAGTTGTTTTGTATTGAAATCCAGAAACAAAGCTTTCAAAATATAGAATGTGTGTATATGCGTGATGGTAACATTTTTTAAGCATTCACAAGCACAATCAAAATTTGTTGGTGGTTTGCATGATGCACAGTGGGAAGGCAACCTCTCTAATGATCAAATAACTATAAAAAACCAAGATTTTGCATTGGAAGCTGGATTAATTTCGGGGGGGGGGGACCCTATTCCCTCCATTTTTATCTTGCGTTTTTAAGTAATCAAAATGTTTTTCCAATATTATTGAAGTTCACAGATTCTTGAAGAGCTAGTGTTTATGATTATTGTGGGATTTAATGAGTGAAATAGACATCTCATGATGTTAAGAAAATTTTCTTAGCCAAGGACACAGAGAATGTCAGGGGCAGGGCTGGAATGAGAATTCTATATTTCTTTTCTCGTATCTTCCCTAAATTTGGTGCAGAATTTACTTCTTTCAAAGAACTGAAATCATTAAAAATTCTCATTATACTTCTGATAAAATAAAATCTACAAAATAAAATATAACACAAAATAAGTTGCACATATGTGCAGAAATCTGATCTACTATATATAAATAACATATTTTTAAAAATCTGTCATTGGAAAACATGTATAAATGTTTTCCAGTCATACTTTAAATTCTAAAGCTAAATAATTATTTTCTTAAATTTATAATTGCAAGGTAGTGGTTGTTTAGCCAGAAATTTTAAAACATGACAGCCCTGCATATCCAGAAATGAGGTTAGGAATGGGGGCAGGGGTGGGAATGGCGAGAGAAAGTCAGGTCAACCACACTGTAGTAGACCCACATTTTGGGAGAGGACCATGTGATGGGGATATATTAATCCCCATCATAGCATTTTGCTTTCAAGAAGTAAAGTTGCAGCCACCAGATATGTTTTTCATCAACCAAATCTGTTTTAAGTTGGCATTTTGTACTGGATAAAACAAAGAATTTGAGTCAGTTTTTTCCTGTACTCTGTTCTATTGACCCAAATAGCCAGCAAAACCATCTATAAGGGTTGAATTGTGTCCCCAAAAAGATATGTTCAAGTCCTAACCACCATCTGTGAGAGGGATCTTATTTGGAAATAGGATCTTTGAAGATGTTATTAGTTAGGAAGAGGTCATGGTGCATTAGGATGAGCTCTAATCTGTTAACACTGGTATCCTTCTAAGAAGAGAAGAGGATACACAGACAAGGATGCAGGGGAGAACACCATGTGAAGATGAGGCAAGAAAGAATCCCATGTGGACACGGGGGCAGAAATGTATTTACAAACCAAGGAAATTCAAGGATTGCCTGCAGTCTCCAGAAGCTAGAATAGACAAGCAAGAACTCTCCCCTACTTACTTCAGGCAGAACATGGCCTTTCTGGCACCTCGATTTCAGACTTACAGCCTCCAGAACCATGGGACAATAAATTTCTGTTGTTTCAAGCCCCCCAGTTCACGGTACTTTTTTACAGCAGTCCTAGAAAAGAAAGACATCATCTCTATTGTCAAATACCTCCTCACCCTCTCAACTCCCAATCAATCTTTTTGACCCTTTTAGAGAAGGTTCATATGGAAGTCCATAGGGTTCCTTCTGGCTGAAGTGGGTAAGGGCAGAGACTTGAGAGTTGGATACACCAGACTGTGGTGATTTGATACCAATGAATGCAGGAGTTTTCTGCAAGAGGCACATGTAAAAGCCAATTATGTGACACCGGAGTTTCAAAGAGAGAAGAAAGTTATTGCTGAGCATAAAGCAAGGAGTACAGAAGACCTGTTAGTCATAAGTCTGCCTCCTCAAATTGGAGAAACTTACAATGTTTTATAGCATTCAAACAAAGGCAGGCAATCTCAGTATGATAGCAGGGTTAGAGAGAATCTAATTGCTGAACATCCACAGATCTACTGAATGCTTAATTACTTGGTACAAAGTTTAGCTACTGTGCATGTCAGGTGGGCTGACTGATTAAAACTGCTTTGATAACTTAGGAATTTGGGGTGGTCAGTTCTGGGCTGTCTCATTTTAATAAACAAGGTGTTACGTGCAGTGGCACTTGACTTCAAGGGCTATGTGCAAGGGCACCCTACTTCAGGGTTGCAAATAAGATAATAAGATGCAAGTGGGGCAGTAGCGAGTTATCTTGTTACTGCTCAGGCTGAGTAAAGTCATGCAGTTTCAAAACACAGTATCATCATTAAAGAAACAAACAAGGCATCTGGGTTACAGTGCAGTGATTTACAACAGTTATAGGTAATCTGCTTCTTGCCACTTCAAAAGGCTAGCATGCATCAAGGCTATATATAATTCAGTTAGTTATCATAGTTATTGGTATTTTCTTTGGGCTACATTCCAAAATATGAGGTTAGCAATTGCTTAAAATACAATTCAGTGAGTCAGAACACATCTGTTAATTTTTGGTTACAGCTTGAAACTGTACGTACCCCAAAAAGCATGTTCTTTAGCTAATCCATTGCTGTAGGTTAAAACCTTACTGTAAATAGGATCTCGTGATGAGGCTACTTCTGTTAAGGTATGATGTGAATGAGGTCTGAATTAAGACCTCGTTCAGGATGGATCTTAATCTTCTTCCTGGAATCCTTTATAAGAGAAAGAAATTCAGACAGAGAAAATAATGGAAACAAGAAGCTGAAAGCAACAGAACCCAAAAGAGAAGGGAGATACCAAAGGACACTGCCATGTATCTTACCATGTGATAGAGGAGTCTAGGATGTCAGGCAGCTTGTCTTCAGGAAGAAAGCATTAGCTTGATGAGGCCTTGATTTGGACTTTTTTCTCAGCCTCAAAATAGTAAGCTTGTCAGTTAAATTCTCGTTGTTAAAGCCATTACATTTCATGATATCTGCTTTGAGCCAAGGCTCAGCAAACTAAGACACAGACTATCCGCCAAACTCTGTGACTTATTAGCTGCATGACCAGGGAAATAATTTAACATCTCTGAGCCTGAGTTTATTAATATGTAAAGTAAGAATAAATAACCTTACCTCATAGGGTCACCATGAGGATTAAATATAAAGATATACATGGAAGGCTTAGCACAGTGCTAACATTTAAACAAATGGTAGTAAAAATGCTTTTCTCTAACTCAAGATCAAACAAACTGAATAATTTTCATTTGACCAAAGATGTTTTTTTCTTGGTTCACCATATACTATGGAAATAATTTATTTACATAGAAATGAACTCTGTGTTCACCAAATAAAGCACAATATGATATTGCAAGAGTCATTTCATTTGACTAAACTTTAATCATCCAAAATTGGGGAGAAAATAAGTGAGATGAGCACCAAAGAACTGGAGGAAAATTAAGAAGAAATGGTCAATAGTGAGAGAGTAAAATTAGCACTTAATCAAAAGCAGAATCATTATGTGTTGGATAAACTACCACAGAAACTAGATTCTAAATTTGTCCCTTCACTTGTAATCACATATATGCACAGATCTTATACATTTCTTCCAAATTTATAAATCTGAGTTTCCTCATTTATAAGATAGGGAAAGGATGAAATTATCTTTTAGGTCCCATTCAGCTCAAACTTTCTAGAATTCCCTTTAACTGAGAGAATTTTAATAACTAATGTCTTCAAAACAAACTCAAAGCCTTAAATTTCCTATTACTTTCTAAAAATCCTACTAAACAAATTTAACTGTAACCTTTCAAAAGCAGTACTTTCACTCTCTTCATGCAAGGGCTTTGCAGAATTCAACCTGAAGACCACAGGCAAACCCAGGTCATTTCTCCAAAGTCAAACTGATTGCTGCTGTTAACCAGGAAAACATCTGGAAAGCCATCTGCTACAATCCACACAGGGGCTCTCAGACTTAGACTCTTACCTGATATGATATACAATATCCTAAATAACTATGAGTCTCACTGGAACATTGTTTACTTGGACTTTGCAGTATATGAACACTGCCAGAGGACAACTAGGTTCGGTGGTATATTTAGGTGTGACCTTGTTTGAAAGCAGAGAAATGCACATAGTGTTCTCTGAAAGCTATTTTAAGCTATAATTATCAGTTCATTTACACTAAGAGCACTTATTAAAGACATACTATGTACAAATCACTGTGCAAATACAAGAGGAGCATGGAGCCTGTAGCCAAAGTACTCAAAGCATGAGAGACAGGCACAAAAACATAATTGCAAAACAGTATAGTGAGGCCCAAAGCAGAGAGTGTAGTTGTAAATCTAAGATGATACACAAACTCTTTGTCATCAGTGCAGTTTATTTTCAGATTATTGAAGGATTCTTTTTGGCCTGATTTCCTTTGAAACAACTTCTGTGAAGTGATCTCATTAAGGTAAATCACACTGAATCAGTTCCATGTTACAATAATTCCAAAACAATGAATTTTTATTTTAAAATATGGCATAGCTATTTTGGCTCCTTTTCTTTTGCATCTAATTGGACATTATAGTGTTTGATATGGTTATGAATTCCAAAAATAGATACTGGATTATGTTTATAATCTGCTCTGTCACTTAGATATGGCAAAGGATAGAGTTGAGAGTTTTTGATGTAGGAGTTTTGATGATAATGATTTGGCGTTTGATGCTGAAGTCTTGAGCTGGAGCCCCAGGAAGTAAGCTCACAGAGGAAAGAGAAGCAAACCCTGGGAAGAAAGGAATCCAAGAAGCCTGAATCCTCACAGATGTCAGCAGCCAACTTGCTCCAACACATGGAAGTAGACTTAGGTGAGGGAAGTAACTTATGCTTTATGGCCTGGTAGCTCTAAGTTCCTACCCCAAATAAATACCCTTTATAAAAACCAACCAATTTCTGGTATTTTGCATCAGCACCCCTTTGGCTGACTAATACAGAGACCAAGTCCTTTCATTCTTCTATGTTATTGTCACATGACTTTCTTCTCCCCGGAGGTGCCTTGGGTTTCACCCTCTTGCATGGGCTTTTGCAATGAGTGCCCTCCCTGTCTCAATTCTTGCCTAGCTGCAACCCACTGTCTCCATTTTTATCTTAGAGTTTGACTAGGAATTTTGAGCCAATGGAATAAGCTTTTATAAAAAGACAAAATAAATAAAGTATAAGACTTGCAATTTATTAAAATTATCAAATAAGGTATGGAACAAGGTTCTTCACCTAAGTCCTAAATTTCATTCCATCCCTGTGGATCACCCTATCCCTTGTTCTTTAATTGATGTCCATGTTATCAAATGATCCATTTTGCATTGTAATAGCAATGTCCTGCCTCTTGGTACACTCCTCCTAACCCTCATCCTACTGTGTTGCTTACAACTCTTCAATGATTTTCCATTGCCAAAGCAAAGTTTCTCAGACGTGAATGTATATGAAAATCACCCGAGGAACTTATTAAATATGCAATTCTCCATGCCCAGCTCTCCCAGATATTGAGTCCGTACTATTAAGTTTAAGGATCAAGCCTAGAATAGAATAGGCACTATCTATCCTTGTCTTTCTTTCCTGGCAGCTCCTCCACTTTCATCCTCCCCCTGGTCTCTCTCTCCTTACTCTAAATTCCTTGAGGACAGAAACCTACATCCCCAGCAACTGGGAGAGAGCTTAGAAAATGGATGGATCTCAATAATTACTTTTATTTTTATTTTTTTAATAGGAATTTTGTTTCTTTGTTTTTTTTTAAAGATTTATTTATGTATTTAATTCCTCCCCTCCCCCGGTTGTCTGTTCTCTGTGTCTATTTGCTGCATCTTGTTTCTTTGTCCACTTCTGCTGTCCTCAGCGGCACGGGAAGTGTGGGCGGCGCCATTCCTGGGCAGGCTGCACCCTCCTTCGCGCTGGGCGGCTCTCCTTACGGGGTGCACTCCTTGCGCATGGGGCTCCCCTACACGGGGGACACCCCTGCATGGCAGGGCACTCCTTGCGCGTATCAGCACTGCACATGGGCCAGCTCCACAGGGGTCAAGGAGGCCCAGGGTTTGAACCGCGGACCTCCCATATGGTAGACGGACGCCCTAACCACTGGGCCAAGTCCGTTTCCCAATAATTACTTTTAAATGAAGGGAGGAAGTAATATGTATACTTACAATTATTTTGCATGATTTAACAGAAACATGAGGTTTTTACAAATATCTGAAATAAATGCATAAATTGGTAAATACTGAAAAAAATACACAGCATTAAGCTTCAGTTTTGATTAACATTTATTTCTGGTTAAGTTTGGGGAAGAAATTCTAATTTGTGACTATTATGATTATAGTGAAGATGATTCATAAACATGTAGAATTTTAGAAAAGCAATTCACTTGCTTTTAATTTTCAGGTTGTTAATTTACAAAGGCACAGGTTTCCTAAAAGTTTTAAGCGGTTAGAGCAAGAATAAAATTATGTTGTTCATTTGTGACAGTGCATTCATATTGTCAGGCATGGTGTTTCCTTAATGTCTTCACCTTCCATTACATAGTGGGGGTTGGCACCAAAGACTTTTTGAGGAAGGTGCGGGTGAGCAAGATGAAAATGAACCTCACCTTATTCAAAGATTGTGAAGCCTTGACTCTTCTGCAATTCTAGGCACTGGCATCTCGGTAGAACCCCCTTCCCAGGGTGCTCAATTTGTTATAAAGTGAATACCTCTGATAAAACCACATCCAGGGCCTTCCAGGTATTGAAGTACCATGTGTGATTCCTCATGTGGAATTGTGGTTCAAAAGAGCACAGGGCAATAAGAATAATTGTTACTCTCTTTTTGTGTTTGGGGTGTGGTGGACAGGAGAGTGTACTAGTGCATCCAGGTTGGCGAGCACGCTCTTCTCTCTATCTGGAAAATTTCTCTCTTCCCTCAACTATTATGCTCATCCTTCAGGTCTCAGCTTTGGACCCATCTTCTCCAGGGAGACTTCCTGGGTTAGCTGCCCCCTGTCTGTGCTCCCAGTGCTTGTCTTGGTCACAGCTCCTTAAAATAGTGAGTCTAAATTGAACATTTACTGATTGGTCTTCCCCTGGCGATCACGAACTCTTGAAGGGAGGGATGCCATTGTGCTCTTTACTGTTGCTGCACTGCAGGACAGTGTGCCAACAACAAAATAGGCATGGAATAAACATTTTTCAAATGATCAATGATTTATCTATATTTATTAAATACAAATTACTAAGTAAAAGCACAGCTACAAATTACTTAAATTTTCCTCTTGTTCTTCTTGATTTCATACCTCCACACCCTGAAAAATTACCTGGTCTGATTTAATCTCTATAGAGGCATGAATTGCATAAATTGGAAAGGCGGTGGTCAGTACTGGCTGTACCACTAACTGGTCAAGTGACCTTTGTCAGATCACTGTGCCTTTCTGGTCTTACTTTCCTCCCTTGGAAGAGCTGATTTCCAGCCAAAAGATTCCATGAGTCCAAAAAATAATATCTTCATATTTCAGGCAGAATACCTAATCTAGTGATAAATATAAGCCTCAGTTATTCTTCTAGAGTGTGATAGAAGTTTCCAGGAAGTACATTTTTTTAAAATTAATGAAAATTCAATAGCTTTAACCAAGTGACAGTTACAAGTTTTGTGACTCCCAAAAAAGGTCATGTTCTTAGAACTATTTCTGTGGGTTTGTGGCCCATTGATAGCATGAGATTCAGTTAAGGGACTTTGACTAGATCACTTTTCATTAGATTGCTTTAGGGCTTTAGATTGGACTACATCAGTGAGCCATGACCTAGATAAGTCTCCATCCTCCTGCTGGGGTCTTATATAAACTGAGAACTGAAAGCAGAAGCGCACAAAGAGAAAGACAGTTGCCATTTTGACCCTGCCAAGTAAGAGAGAAGACTGCAGGAAGACAGTAATCCTGAGAGACTGAGAGAAACCCCGAAAGACTGAGAGAGAGGCTGGAGCCTGGACTAAGAGGAGCCAGCCCAAAGCAAGGAGATGCTACCATTTTTCCTGGACCCATGGCAGGAGTCCATGGTCCCACCAGCAGCTGACCTTTGGTGAGGAGGCATTTGTCATAATGCCTTGTTGGAGGTTTTCACAGGCTCAGAACTGTCAGCTTTTACCCTAATAAATCCCCATTATAAAAGCCAACACATTTCTGGTATTTTTGCACTGGCAGCCTTAGCAAACTGAAAGAAATGACAAAGCATTATTCCCCCTTTATTCTAAACAGAATTAATATGATAGAAGAAAAATGTGACTTTTTGCCCATTGGTGGTAGCAACTTGGTGGTGACATCATGTAGTACTGATGCCAAAATGAAGATAGCGTATTTAACAGAATCCACACAGACATCTGTAGAATATGTGTTGCTGTCCCATCATTTAATCGTAGCTATCTGGGACTCAGGAAAAGTGGAAGAGAGTGAAAGGCATGAAAAACAACATCAACAACCACCACTTTATTCTGGATATGAGTCACAACATGACCCCTTCCTACTCTTAAGTTTTAGAAATGACAGTAACACTATCTCACATTAATTACCTCTTAAATGATATGAGGGTCTAAGAGTATTACAAGACATCATACATGGAAACCTTGTTAAGTTGTAAATGACTATGCAAATGTTAGCTCTGAAACAAATTCAGACTGCCACTCAGCCTATCTTTGAAATAACTCAGAGCCAGTCAGTCTATAAATATTGTTGAGCACATAAAATATGTCAGGCACAGTTCTACACATGGTTCTAAAAGAAGCTTATACATTTTTATACTTAGAGAAAGTAAAAGAAAACACATAGAGCAATGAAGTAAACAAATCAAATTTTAAGATAATTTTCATATCATCTGAAAGGGCTACTTTAGCAAAGAAGCTCAGCAAAGACAAAATAGACAACATTTGAACTGAGAGCTGTGAAGAGCCAAAGAAGAGCATCCCAAGCAGGTGCAAAGGCCCTGAGGCAGAAATGAGTTCAGCATATTTAAGGAATGGAAATAGGCTGGTGAGGATAGAGAATGGAGAGTGATACACAGAGGTAGAATATAAATTAAAGAGAAAGGAAGGAGTTGATCTTGTAAGGACTTTGTGGACAAATTTTAAAAGTTTGGATTTTATTCAATGATTGGTTTCTAAGGCAGAGTAGTCTTCTGCTCTGTGGCTCTTTAAATTTCTCTTATCCTTCAGAGTAAGGGATTGAGCAGACAGACATTTTCTCAGGCAAATTAAAACCTACTAAGGACACATGCTGTTTTGTTTGCTTTCTTAAACATTTTAAATATTTTATTCCACCTGCTTCACTTAAATGAAAAGGTCACTTTTAATTTATTATTGGTTTGCTTTCCTGAAATCCAAAGTAAGATCAGGAGTCATTTGCAATAAGTAATGACTATCGGTCTGTGATCCTGGAATTCAAAGTGAAGGATTATTAGACATTTTTCCCTGCTTTGACTTGTTAATTATTTTTAGCATTCCATTTTGAGAAAAACTGAAAGTAGAGAGATTAGACAGTACATTAGGATTTATGAACAGCTCATTTTAATAAACGCTTTTAATACTCTATGCGAAATTAGGTTTACTAATAAAAACATGTGCTGTATGTCATTCCAATATTTCTATCCATTTGTTCAAAATTATTTACTTGACCTTACAGTTTTATGAGTTTAGCATCTCATCTTATAGTTTTCACCAACATAAAACCTCGTCTATTAAAGATATTTTTAATAGTCTGAGAATGAAATACAATATATCAATAATCCATATTAACTTATGTACATTTCCATATAATTAGACACTGGAAGAATCTAAATATATTTCTAGTATTTTTTGAATGCCATAATATTTAAAGGAAGTACCATTGAAAAAAATCAAATCTTTGATCTAAGAATTATTAAGATCAAACCAGTTATTTATCCTTGCTACATAAGCCTTATAAATATATGCTCATTGTATGCCAACTGCTCTTCATTTAAGATGCCATTAAGATGCTTTATATCTCTTCATCCCTCACTCCAGAGCAGCAAGTCAGCATTGACTCCCTACTGCCTTCTTGCAATATGCAACAGTTACACCTTCAAATAAAGAAAGGTTGGAGATGGACTGTGTCTAGACAGATATTTCTAAATCAACCAGGAAGAGACTTTCCTTGTCATTTCAGGGTTTTTCAATATTCTGATGAGGGATATGGGTGTGTTAGAATGTCTAACTATCGATCCAGATGGCTTAGAATTTTAGAAAAGCTTTCCAGTTTATTTCAGGATATATAAAAATTTTGCTCTGAACCTGAAGGAAAATTCCTATACGGAGCTTGAAAAGTTTTCTTAGATAAGTGTTGGCCTTTTTCTAAAACTTGCTTTAGAGAATTAGGAAATAGACTCTCTCACCTTATTCTCATCAGAATAGTAAACTTGATATTTGCAAATCCATGTTCACAGCGGCATTATGCACAAATGCCAAAAAAGCGAAGCAACTCCCATGTCCATCAACCAATGAATGGATAAACAAAATGTAGTATATACACTCAATGTATATAAAATATTAAAAATGAAAGAAGCTCTGATACATGCAACAACATGGATGAACCTTGAAGACATCTCTTTGAGTGAAGTAAGCCAGACACAAAGGGACAACATTGTATGAGCTAACAGATATGAAACAATTAGAATAAGCAAACTCAAGGAGTCTAGAACATAGGTTAACAGAGGATGGGTGAGGGTAGGAATAGAGAATTAAAGCTTAAAATATACAGAGTTTCTATTTGGAATGATGGAAAAATTTTGTTAATAGATGGTGTTGATGGGGGAAAACAATGTAAACATAATTAATGGCACTGAATTATGTATTCAAATGTGGTCAAAAGGGGAAATTTTAGATTGTATATATGTTATTAGGATTCTAAAAAATTTTAATCCATGGAACAACACAACACAGTGACCCCTAAGTTAAAACATGGACTATAGTTAATAGGACAATTATAAAAATGTGCTTTCATCAATTGTAACAAGTGTACCACACCAATGCAAGATGTTAATAATAGGATGGTACATGGGAATTCTGTATTTTATACGTGATTGTTCAAAAACCAACAATTTCTCTAATTAAAAAAAGAGTAAACTTGAGACATCATATAATGTTTTAAGCAAAAATGATGAAGTATCCCAAATTGCTTGAGCTGTATCTCTAATTTAACAGTGAATATATTTAAAGGAAGAGGAATTAAAGGGTTTAGTAGTCATGGCAACATGATGTGAAAATATATCTTGTCATTCAAGTCTATTAGAAAAAGATATACTACCATTCCAAAGATGGTAATATAGTAAAAAAAAAAAAAAAACACACAAGAAGAGGATGAAATAATAGAGGGGCCAGGGAAAATATTTAATTTTTCTACTAAGAAAATGCATGTTTGAAAATAATGTGATCTAACTTCTAAATAAAGTTGACTAAAAAATTTTATATTCAAAACACAGAATATGAAAGAAATAAATAGAAAATAAATTTGCTGCTCTACAAAAATGGTTTAAATCTATTTCCCCTAAGTGAGATTAAGCGTATAAACTGGGGGAAGCAGACTTGGCCCAATGGATAGGGCGCCTGCCTACCACATGGGAGGTCTGCGGTTCAAACCCCGAGCCTCCTTGACCCATGTGCAGCTGGCCCATGCACGACATTGATGCGCTCACGGAGTGCCGTGCCACACAGGGGTGTCCCCTATGTAGGGGAGTCCCACGCACAAGGAGTGTGCCCTGTAAGGAGAGCCACCCAGCGTGAAAGAAAGTGCAACCTGCCCAAGAATGGTCCAACACACACGGAGAGCTGACACAACAAGATGACACAACAAAAAGAAATACAGATTCTCAGTGCTGCTGATAAGGATAGAAGCGGTCACAGAAGAACACACAGCGAATGGACACAGAGAGCAGACAACTGGGGGGGGAGGGGAATAAATCTTTAAAAAAAAAGAGTATAAACTGGGGTTATTTCATACTTTTTAACAATTAGTCTTTTTATACACTTGAGTTGTAACCGTTGATATGAGGGAAAAAAAACCTGAAAAGCACTATCTTAATGAGTTTACATACCCAACATATTCAAAGCTCTATTCAAAATTATATGATGGACAGGTTATTAAATTCAGATTATTGTAGATAATTTTTAGGTACAGAGAGACAGAAGTGAAAATCATCCAAATCTTATTCTTCATAGAAAATCCCAGGTACATTTTGAAGTCTATTCTGACATTTTTTCCCTATGCTAAAAATAAATATCCAGCAGTACTTTTTTTCTTATAAAATCACATCATACTAAACATATTGTCTATAATTTGAGAGCTTAAGAGTCTGGCATTGATTTCATACCCACTTGGATTCTGGACTCCACTCTTAAGTTCCATTTCTTAAGTTGTCTTTTTGGGTCTCTCTGAGCCTCAGTAATCTTATCCCCATCAAAGGATATAATAAAAGCAGGTATAGCAAAGGATCATTGTCAGACTAAGAAGATATCAACCTGAATGTAAAAAGGTAGTCAGTAGATTCAAACCAGGTTTGACAGAGGTGTTGGAATTTGCTCCCAAAGATTTTAAAAAGGGCCATCATAAAAATGCTTTCACAGCATGTGAATGTGTTTAAAACAAATTTTAAAATTGAGAGTCTCAGGGAAAAAAATAACTCAGCAAAGGAAAAGAAGTTGTAAGGAAGAACCAAATGGAGCTATTAGAACTGAAAAATACAATAACCTAAAATCTTTAAAAATTCACCAGATGAGCTTAGCAGCAGAATGGAGGAGACAGAGGAAACAAATTTGTGGACTTAATGACACCACAATGTAAATGACCTAATGTGAACAGCAGAAAATAAACTGGAAAAGAAAATTAACAGAACCTTAGGTACTAATACAAAGTATCTAACATTCATATCATTGGATTTTTCTGAAGGAGAAGAGAAGGAGGGCAGGACTGAAAAAGTATTAGGAAAAATAATGACTGAAACCATCTCAGATTTGGCAAGAGACATAAAATCATAGATTCAATAAACTGAGCTAATCACAAACAGGATAAACCTAAAGAAATTTACATCAAGAAACGCTGTAGTCAAACTTCACAAAAGAAAATCGAAAAAATTCTTGAAAGCAGGGATAGAAAGAAACACCTTACCTATAGGGGAAAATCATGTTGAATGATAGCAGATTTCTCATCAGAAACTATGGAACCTGAAGTAAGTGCTGAAGAAAAGATATGCTAATCCAGAATCACTTATTCAGCAAAAAATATCCTTTGGGAATTAAAAAGAAATCAAGACAATTTCAGAAGACAGAAAACTAAGAAAATGTGTTTCTACCAGACCTATCCCAAAAGAATGGCTAAAGGAACTTCTTTAAACAGAAAGGAAAAATATAGAAAAAAGAAATTTTTAAATATCAGGAAGGAAACAGACCAAAGTAAGCAAAAATATGGGTAAATATAAAAGATTTTCCTTTTCCTCTTGAGTCTTCTAAACTCTGTTTGATGATTAAAGCCAGAATTGTAACACTCTCTAATATAATCCTAAATGGATGTACAGAAAATATTTAAAACAATTATATTTTAAATGGGAAAGGGTAAAAGGACAGAAAAGGAGGTAGAAAATAGTTGAGTTTGGGGTTTTTTTGCATGATGAGATAATTGTATGAAACCTGTGATATGATTATAATTCCTGAATGTACACAGATAGAAATACACCTGAACATTTTTTAATATGAAAATTTTAAATTGTCCCTGCTTTAAGGGAATATGTTAATGTATACTATGACAAATCTACTTTTTTCTTCTAGCATTGTAAGAATTATTTGGGTTTTTTTCCTGAAATGAAGTACACTTCCTGTGTATTTTGGTTTAGTGATGGTTTCATTTCTAGTCAATTATTTGTATCAATTTTTGTTAGTAACAAAATAATCCATTTGATGAACAAACTTTTAAAATAATTTCTATATATTGTATGTATGAAATGACTTTTATTAAGCAGCTTATTTTCCACTTGTGAGTTTATGGAAATATCAGTATGTCAAAATTAAAAAGTGGAAGAATTCTTTGCTATTAGAAAAGAATGTATGTATGTCACTTGAACTGGTAAAATGTTGGTATCAATACTGAGATAAGTTATATACCTATACATATATGTAGCTATATATATCTTAATACTTTAAAAAATTCTAGAAAAACTATACAAAGACATTTTGTTAACAAAAACACTATATATAAATCAAAATAGAGAAGTTACCCACAGGAAGGCAGGAAAATAGGACAAAGAAATGAAAAATGTAGAACAAACAGAAAACCATAAAATTGCAGATTTAAATCCGGACATATCAACAATTGCATTAAAATATACCAATTAAAAGGAAAAGAGCAACAATAGATTTTAAAACATGACCCAACTTTATGTTGTCTACAAAAAACTCATTTAAAATATAATTGTATAGGAAGGTTGAAACTGAAAGAAGGGGGAAAAGATAAATCATGCCAACATAAATTGAAGGAAAGCAGAAATGACTATATTAATATCAGGTGAAATAGACATCAGATCAGTGAAATTAATGGTGACACAGAGGATCAAAGGTGGTGATATAAGGGTTAACCCCAAGAAGACATAGCAATCATAAATGTGAATGCAGCAAATAACAGCTATAAATTGTGTGACACAAAAACTGATAGAACTCATTGGAGAAATAAAGAAAACTACAAGTACAGTTGAAGACTTCAGCACTCACTCTCAAAAGTTAATAGTTCCAAAATAGGGCCCATTGACAAGGCACCAAACTCCAGAGCCATCTGTCATGACTGTAAGCATCTCAGTTGGACTCAGATGTAACCTCTCTGCGCATGCCTCTTCTGTCACTTTCACTGAACCTGTGGTTGGTGCTGAGGTTGGTATATGCTCAGGAGACTTGAATCTCTGGACTCCCTGTGTTCCAGCTGGGCCCTGAGCCTCAGCAGAGTTGCAACACCTACTTTCAGTTCATTGGACTTACCCAGATAAGCTAACTGGGAGGTAAGGATGGTCAACCATCACATCAGGGAACTGAGAGAGTCTACAGCTGCAAACAGGAGAGTTCCATCCACCAGCCATGTGGAATCTAAACCCCCTTTCAATTTAGAGGTGGAGTGGACATCGCCATCCAAGAGTCCTCAGGATGGAGGAATAAAATACGGATTAGAGTGAACATACTGGTATTCTACTATAGAATTATTGTGACTCCAGCAATGGGAGAGTCATTGATGACTCATCCATCATTGATGTGGAGACAGTGGCCGCGAGAGTTGCTGAAGACAGGGAGAGGGATAAGAGTTGTGATACTGGGGCATTTTCAGGACTTGGAGTTGTCCTCAATGATATTGCAGGGACAGATGCAGGATATTATGTATCTTGCCATAATTCACTGAATGGACTGGGAGAGAGTGTTAACTACAACATAAACTGTAATCCATGCTGTGTAGCAATGCTCCAAAATGTACTCATCAAATGCAATGAATGTACCACACTAATAAAAGAAGTTATCGATGTGGGAGGAATGGGGGTGTGGGGAGTGGGATATATGGGAACCTCTTATATTTTTTAGTATAACATTTTATGTGATTTATGTATCTCTTTTTAAAAAGATAATTAAAGGAAAAAAGAAAAAAAATTTTTTAAGTTAATAGTAAACCTAGGTACAAAACCCCCAAGGAAATAGGAGAACCCAACAATACTAACAATCATTAGGATCTAATCAACATTTATAGAACACTCAACCCAACAGTAGAATGCACATTATTTTCAAGAGATCACAGAACATATATATTGATAGACCACCTCAAAACATTTAAAAGAATTGAAATCATACAGAGTGTGTTCTCTGATTAGAATCAAATGAAACTAGAAATCAAAATCAGAAAGGCAGGAAAATCTCCAAATACTTGAAAACTGAACAACTTACTTTGAAATAACCCATGGTTAAAAGAAGAGTGCCAAAGGAAATCAAAATTACGTTAAACTGAATGAAAATAAAAATATAATATATCAAAATTTGTAAGCCACACCTAAGCAGTGCTGAGAAAAATTTATAGCATTAAATTAGAAAAGAGGAAAAGTCACAAATCAGTAATCTAAGCTCCCACCTAAAGAAGAACATATAATAAATCCAAAGCAAGGAAAAAGAAGGTGATATAAAGATAATAGCAGAAATCAATGAAACTGAAAACAGAAAAACAATAGAGAAATAAATTAAACAACAAGCTGTTTCTTTAAATAGTATGGAGCCATTAATAAGAATGAGGTAGATGGATTTATGTTGATAGATATCTATCATTTTAAGATAAGAAATGAATTCTCAGATATTTGCTATCCTTATAACTCTGGGAAATTTATTCTACTTCCCTAAGGTTATTTACTCATTGACAAATGTATACCAATAATAACTATCCCATAGAGTGGCTGTGAGTATCAAATGAGGTAAGGCATGACTGTCATTTACAAGAGTGACTTGCATCTAGTAAATACTTAATCTTAGCAATTATTATTATGTTATTTAATATTTATTAAATTTAATATGGTTTTAGTCTTATTATTTTATTAACTTTATTATTACAGCATCATTATTATTTTTATTTATTATTATTTATTACAAACACCAGCAGGACTGCCAAGTAGTTGTGGTTATTGAAGTTTGGTATATTTCAACCAAGTTGTTGAAATTCCAAATACCATAAATCAAGTCCAAGATGGTTCGGTAACTGTAGCAAATATCTTTCTCTACACTTTGAATTACTAACAAGATTTTTATTCTGGTAGAGCAAAATAGAATGCTAAATGATGACAAAAAATCAAACCCAATATTGGTCTTATATTCTATGGTAATTTTACTTAAGTTATAGTTTATAGTATAAATCAGTGGAGTGGTTAGGAAAGATGAAATTTTTTCAAATTCTCAACAGCAGTGTTCTCTAATTTCTTTAGTAGGATCAAAATAATTATGTTCTAAGTGTGCAAGATAGAAATATTGCCTAACAGGTTTGTAATTCCCTCATTCAACTAATATTTATTGAAAACCTTCTTTGTATCAGGTACCATTCATTCCATTGGGATGAATCAGGAAACCCAAAAAACAGAGATCCTATTCCTTGTGATGCTTCCAAACTATTTGCATTGAAAGAGACAATAAACATAACCAATTCATTACATAGTATTTTTTAAATTATGAAAAAATAAATCAAGAGCAAACTAGAATGTTAGGGTAGGAGTGATTAGTGAGTTGTGATTTTAAATGAGGTGTTAGGAATAGGGCTCACTGAAAACATTTGACAAGGCTTCAGTGTGATGGGGGAGTTGTCCAAGAAGTTGACTAATGGAAGATTTTTATTTCAGGAAAAAGAAATGTCTAATGCAAAGATCCTAAGCCTGTGGTATACCTGGCATGTTCAAAGAAATGTAGGAAAGCTAAGGTAAATGGAGGGGAGTGAGCAGAACAAAGAGTTGTTGGAGCTAAGGGGGAAGGGCAAATCACTTATAAGGGCTTTGGGACTCTGAAAGCTATGGGGAGCCCCTGAAAGCAGAGGAGTGATGTGATCTGACCTAGCATTTCAAAGGATCTTCCTAGATGCTGACGGGTCACCAGAATGAAAGCAGGGACATCAAGACAGAAGTATGGTAATCAGAGTGAGAGGGTAGGGATCTGGACCAGCATGTCCCTAGATAAGGTAATGAGAAGTGGTCTTGTTCTGGATATATTTGAAAGAAGAGCCAAGAAGAATTTTCTGTTGGATTGGATATAGAGCAAGAGGAAAGAGAGGATTCATAAAGGATAATACCAGGATTTTTAGTCTCAACAGCTGGAAGCAGAAGGGTGTTATCAACAGATGTAGAAAAGGCTATTGGTGGAGCTGATCTTGGGGGGAAGATCAAGGGTTTAGTAACAAGACAATAAGAAGTGAAACTTGAGAAAATTGTAAATCTCTGAATATGTTCTTCTCATACAAACATCAAAAAGGCACATTTATGTTTGCATATTAGTACTACCCTTGAATTTGGAGATATGGAAGTATTCAAAACTATTATCTATGATTCAAGCTATATATAAAATGATGCAACACAAGACAAAAATAAAAGAACTCTCATTAGTGAGTGATCAGAATGCATGATTTTTAAAAAATTTTAAATTTCAAATATAAAAATTTATAAACTTTATATGAGAGCAAGCAAAAATTTACTATAATATGAATGATAACCATATGTTAACCTTCCAATGAAAATTATCAGATAAAGGTAATTACAATAAAGTATTCAAAAATAAATTGTTTACAGAGGAAATATGAATAAATTTCATGTAATAATTTAAAAATTTAAAGTGAATCACAAATGTTTATTTTATAAAAAGTGAAATTTTTTGAAAAGTAAAAGGTGTTAATTATGTCATTGTTGAGTTACAGTATATTTTTGGTGACGGTATTCTAGTTTGTTTCTTTTTTTTTTCTTTTCATGGAAACAAAATGGCCTTTTACTTGTTTTGGGTAATGGAGGAGGGTAAACAAGAATCTTTTTCAGTGTTTGCACCATCTTGCTGCCACTTTACTATGTGTGGCTGCTGTTGCTATGGCTATGGCAATTCTTTTTTTTTTAACAAATCAATTTTCTTGGATGCATGTTAATTAAGCATAAATCCATCCAAAGCATACAAACAGTGGTATTTGGCATAATCACATAGTTGTGTATTTGTCACTTCAATCAGTATTACAGCATTTTCATTATTGCAATCATAATAATAAATTAAAAATCTCATCACCTCTCGATCTCTCTATGCATCCACTACTGCACATAGCTGCTATTCTGTTTTCCATCTCTCTAGTTTATTTATATTTACATTTTGTACAGTCTTATAGATGCAGTATTACCCATATTCATATATCACATGAGGTTTCACTGTGTTGTACAGTCCCATGTTACATTTTTTTTCATGTTACATTTTTTAGCTTTCCTTCTAGTAATATACATGCCCTTATACTTTCCATTTCAACCACTGTCATACACATTGCACTGCTAGTTGCAAGCAGCATGATGTGCTTTCACCTTTTCTATTCATTTCCAAAGATTTACCAACAACGTTTTTACCAATTCTGCACAGATTAACTGTCAAAATTCCATTCACTAACCTCATTATATTTTCTGGTGACCTATAATCTAATTATTAACTCCATGAGTTTACACAATATATTTAGTTCATAATGGGGCAATCATACAGTATTTGGCCCTTTGTGTCTGGTTTGCTTCACTCAACATGTCCTCCAGGTTCATCCATGTTGTCATATGCATCACAACTTTATTTCTTCTTACAGTGACATAATATTCCGTCCTGTGTTTACACCACAAATTGTTTATTCATTCATCTGTTGACGGACACCTGGGTTGTTTCTATCTTTTGGCAATTGTGAATAACACCACTATGAGCATTGGTGTGCAGATGTCTATTTGTGTCACTGCTGTCAGTTCTTCTGGGTGATACCTAGTAGTGGTATTGCTGCATCTATATTCAACTTCTTTTAGAACTGTCAAACAGTCTGCAACAGTGGCTATACCATTCTACATTCCCACCAACAGTGAGTAAGTGTTCCTGTCTCAACACATACTCTCCAACACTAGTAGTTTGCCAGCTTTTTCATAGTGGCCATTCTAATAGATGTGAAATGATAACTCATAGTTTTGATTTGCATTTCCTTAATTGCTAGTGATGTTGAATATTTTTTCATGTATTTTTATTTCCATTTGTATTTCTTCATTTAACCAATGTCTAATCAAGACTTTTGCCCATTTTTTAATTGGGTAATTTGTCTTTTTATTGTTGACTTGTAGTATCTCAGTATATATTATGGATATTAAACCCTTATCAGATATGTGATTTCCAAACATTTTCTCCTATTGAGATGGCTGCCTTTTAACCCTTTTGGCAAAGTATTGAGGTGCAAATGTGTTTAATTTTGAAGAGGTCCTATTTATCTATTTTATCTTTTATTGCTCATGCTTTTGGTATAACATTTTAAAAACTACCACAAGATCCTGAAGATGTTTTCCTACATTTTCTTCTTGGAGTTTTATGGTTATACTTTTTATATTTAGGTCCTTGATCAATTTTGTGTTTATTACTGTATAAGGTGTGAGATAGTGGTCCTTTTTCTTTCTTTTGGTTATGAATATTCAGTTCTTCCAGCACTATTTATTGAATAAACTGCTTTGGCCCAAAACGGAGGGCTTAAAAGCTTTGTAAAAATCACTTGACCATAGATGTGTGGGTAAATTTCTGAGTTCTTGTTTTGGTTCCATTGGTCAATCTGTCTATCTTTAAGCCAGTTCATGCTGTTTTTACCACTCTAGCTAAGTAATATGCTTTAAAGTCAGGAACTGAGAGTCCTCCAACTTTACTCTTTTTCTTAATGATGTTTTTTTCCTCTCTCTATTTTTTTTAAATGTTACATTCAAAAAATATAAGAGGTCCCCATATACCCCCACCCCCCTCACCCCACTTCTCCCACATCAACAACCCATCACCATGGCACACTCATTGCATTTGTCGCATACATTTCGGAGCACTGCTGCACCACATGGATAATGGTTTACATTGTAGTTTATGCTCTCCCCTAGTTCACCCAGTGGGCCATGGCAGGACATGAGCCCTCGATACTGATGACTATGCTTATGAGTCTGTGCACTTGAAATATGAACTAGGCCTAGAGCTGCAGGGTGCCTAAGAGTGATCTCCTGAGAGCCTCCATGTTGCTCAAATGTGGCCACTCTCTAAGCCAAACTCAGCATGTAAATGCATTACCTTCCCCCCAGTGTGGGACATGACTCACAGGGATGAGCCTCCCTGGCACCAAAGGATTACAACCAAGCACCAGCTGATGATGTAACTAGAAAAAGACCTTGAATAAAAGAGTCAACTCAGACCAGCAGAATATCTCTGCCTACATGTAATATCAGGTGTTAATGATGTTTTTGAATATTTGGGGTCCCTTGCCCTTCTAAATAAATATGATAATTGGCTTTTCAATTTCTGCAAAGAAAGGTTGTTGGGAATTTTATTGAGATTGTGTTGAATCTGTTCGTGTAGAATTAACATCTTAATATTTAGTCTTCCAGTCCATGAACACAAAATGTCCTTCCATTTATTTAAGACTTCTGTTACTTTTGGCAATATTTTGCAGTTTTCTGAATACAAGTCCTTTTTGGCATTGGTTAAGTTTATTCCTAAATATTTTATTCTTTTAGTCATTATTATAAATGGATTTTTGTTGTTGTTGCATATTAATCTTGTATCCTGACATGTTGTTGAACTCATCTATTTGTTTTAGTAGCTTTCTTGTGAATTTTTCAGGATTTTCTAGACATAAGATTATATCATCAGCAAATAGTGTAAGTTTTACTTCTTCCTTTCCTATTTGGGTGCCGTTTATTTCTTTATATAGCCTAATTGCTCTAGCTAGAACTAGTAGCACAATATTGAATACAGCAGTGACAGTAGGCATCCTTGTCTTTTTCCTTATCTCAGCAGAAAAGCTTTCAGTCTTTCACCACTGAGTACAATGCTAGCTGTAGGCTTTTCATATGTGCACTTTACCATATTGAGAAGGCATCCTTCTATTTCTATCTTTTCAAGTGTTTTTATCAAGAAAAGATGCTGTATTTTGTCAAAAACCTTTTCTGGATGAATTGAAAGGACCATGTGATTTTTCTTCCACAGTTTATTAATGTGTTTCATTACAGTAGTTGATTTTCTTGTGTTGAACCACTCTTGCATAGCTGGGATAAAACCCATTTGATCATGGTGTATAATTCTTTTAATGCACTTTTGGATTCAGTTTGCAAGTGCGTTGTTGAGGATTTTTGCATCTATATTCATTAGAGATATTGGTCTGTAATTTTCTTGTTTTTTGTTTGTTTGTTTGTTTGTTTTGCATTATCTTTATCTGGCTTTGGTATTACAGTGATGTTGGATTCATTGAATGAATTCAATAGCACTCTTTCCTATTCAGTTTTTTGGGAGAGCTTGAGCAAATGTGGTATTAGGTCATCTTTGAATAATTGGTAGAATTCAACTGTGAAGTGATCTGATCCTGGACTTTTCATATTTGGGAGGCTTTGATGACTGTTCCAGTCTCTTCATTTGTGACTGGTTTGTTGGGATTCTGTTTCTTCTAGGGTCAGTGTACATGGTTCATGTGTTTCTAGACTTTGTCCATCTCGTGTGCATTGTCTAGTTTTTTAGAATATAGTTGTTTATAGTATCTCCTAATGATCTCTCTTTCTCTGCAGGGTCAGTGGTAATGTCCCTCCTCTCACTTCTGATTTTATTTATTTGCATCTTCTCTCTTTTTTCCATTTTCAATCTGGCTAAGGGTTTGTCGATTTTGTTGATCTTCTCAAAGAACCAACTTTTGGTTTTGTTGATTCTGTCATTGTTTTTAGTCTTGATTTCATTTATTTCTGCTCTAATCTTTACTATTTCCTTCCTTTGGCTTGGTTTGGGATTAGTTTGCTGTTTTTTTTTCTTGTCCTCCAGGTGTGCAATTAGATCTTCAATTTTAGTTCTTTCTTCTTTTTTAACATAAGCATTGAAGACTATAAATTTCCCTCTCAGCACCGCCTTTGCATTGTCCCATAGGTTTTGATATGTTGTGTTCTTATTGTCATTCATCTCAAGATATTTACTGAATTCTCTTGCAGTTTCTTCTTTGACCCACTGATTATTTAAGAGTGTATTGTTTAATCTCCATATGTTTATGAATTTTGACTTTTTCTGTGAATTATTGATTTCCAGCTCATTCCTTTATGATCATAGAAAGTGTTTGGTATACTTTCAATCTTTTAAAGTTTATTGAGACTGGTTTGTAACCCAGTATACACTCTATCCTGGAGAAGGATCCATGAACATCTGAAAATAATGTATGTACTGCTGTTTGGGGGGGTGTAATGCTCTATAAATATCTGTTAGGTGTAGTGCATTTATCATGTTATTCAAGCTTTCCATTTCTTTTATTTATCTTCTGCCAGAATGTTCTAGTCAACACTAAGAGTGGTGTTTTGAAGTCTCCAACTACTATTGTAGAGATATTTAGTTCTCCCTTCTGCTGTGCCTCATGTATCTGGGAGTACCAGGTAAGGTACGTAAATATTTAGTATAGTTATTTCTTCTTGATGAGTTACTCCTTTTTTTAAATATATAATGACCTTTTCATTTTTTTTTAAGATTAGTTTTTATTTATTTCTCACCCCCTTCCCCCATTCCCCACATTGTCTGCTCTCTGTGTCCATTCACTGTGTATTCTTCTGTGTCTGCTTGTACTATCATTAGGCAGTTCTGGGAACTGATCCTGGGACCTTCCGGAGTGGGAGAGAGGCGGTTACTCTCTTGCACCACTGCATCTCCCTGTTCTGCTACATCTTCTTATTTTCTCTCCTCTGTGTCTCTTGTATCATCTTGCTGCACCAGCTCTCTGCATTGGTTGGCGCTCCTGCATGGGGTGGCTTTCCCAGGTGGGGTGGCATTCCCACACAGGGTGGCACTCCTGCATGGAGACACATTTCCATTTGGGCCAGCACTCCACATGGGCCAGCTTGCCACGTGGGCCAGCTTGCCCTCACCAGAAAGCCCTGGGCATCAAACCCTGGACCTCCTATATGGTAGACAGGAGACCAATTGGTTGAGCCACATCTGTTTCTCCCTTTTCACTCTTATAACAGTTTTGCATTTAAAATTTTTTCATCTGATATTAGTATCACAACTCCAGATCTTCTTTGATGGCTACTTGCATGGAATATCTTTTTCCAACCTTTAGCTTTCAAACTGATTGTGTCCTTACATCTGAGCTGTCTTGTAGAAAGCATATAGATGGCTCATACTTTTTATCCATTCTTTCAGTCCATGTCTTTTGATTGGAGAATTCAATCCATTAATATTGAATATTTTTACTATAAAAGCAATACTTACTTTGGCCATTTTATGCTTTGGCTTCCATTGTCGTATCTTTACCATTGTCTGTCTTTAATTACCCTTTAATTTACCCTTCCTGATAATCTTCATTTCTACACTTTTCTCCAAGTCTCTCAGCCTTTGTGTTTTTTTATCAGTCTACAGCATTCCCTTTAGTATCTCTTGTAATTCTGATATTTTGGTTGCATACTCTCTGTGTTTGTCTGTGTTTTTCTGTGGGAACTTTATTTTTTTTTTTTTTTTTAAAGATTTATTTATTTATTTAATTTCCCCCCCTCCCCTGGTTGTCTGTTCTTGGTGTCTATTTGCTGCGTCTTGTTTCTTTGTCCGCTTCTGTTGTCGTCAGCGGCACGGGAAGTGTGGGCGGCGCCATTCCTGGGCAGGCTGCACTTTCTTTTCACGCTGGGCGGCTTTCCTCACGGGCGCACTCCTTGCGCGTGGGGCTCCCCCACGCGGGGGACACCCTTGCGTGGCACGGCACTCCTTGCGCGCATCAGCGCTGCGCATGGCCAGCTCCACACGGGTCAAGGAGGCCCGGGGTTTGAACCGCGGACCTCCCATATGGTAGACGGACGCCCTAACCACTGGGCCAAAGTCCGTTTCCCTCTGTGGGAACTTTAAATTCACCCTCATTTTTGAAGGACAGTTTTGCCAGATACAGAAACAATTTTTCTCTTTCAGTACCTTAAATACATCATACCAATTTCTTCTCACCTTTATGGTTTCTGATGCAAGGTCGGCACTTAATCTCATTGAGGTTCCCTTGTATGTGAAGCTTTGCTTGTCTCTTGCTACTTTCAGAGTCCTCTCTTTATCTCTGATATTTGTCATTCTGAAGAGTAGGTGTCTCGGGATAGATCTGTTCAGATTTTTCTGTTCTGGGTGTGTTGTCCTTCTTGGACATTGATATTTATGTCTTTCATAAGGGTTGGAAAGTTTTCTGTCTTTTTATATATTTCTGCCTCTTTTCCATTCTCTTCTTCTGGGACACCGATAATGTATATGTTTGTACATTTTGCATTGTCATTTAATACCTCAAGACCCTGTTCCTCAGGAAGCAGACTTGACCCAGTGGATAGGGCATCCATCTACCACATGGGAGGTCCACAGTTCAAACTCTGGGCCTCCTTGACCTGTGTGGAGATGGCTCATGCACAGTGCTGATGTGCGCAAGGAGTGCCCTGCCACACAGGGGTGTCCCCCGTGTAGGGGAGCCCCACGGGCAAGGAGTGTGCCCCTTAAGGAGAGCCGCACAGTGTGAAAGAAATTTCAGCCTGCCCAGGAATGGCACCGCACACCAGAAAGCTGACGCAGCAAGATTACGTAACAAAAAAGAGACACAGATTCCCATGCTGCTGACAACAACAGAAGCGGGCAAAGAACATGCAGCAAATGGACACAGAGAACAGACAACCGGGGGGGAGGGGAAGGGGGAAGAGGGGGAAAAAAAAAAAGACCCTGTTGCATTTTTCCATTCTTTTCTTTCTTTCCCAGTCCAGATGTACTGTCCTCAATAGCATTAATTCTTTCTTCAAGCAGTTCACATCTGCTCTTATGTGCTTCTAACATATTTTTAATCTCATCTATTGTGTCTTTCATTCCTACAAGTTCCCTTATGTTTCTTTGTAGGCTTTCAAATTGTCCTTTATGCTCGCCCAGTGTCTTCTTAATATCCTTTATCTCTTTAGTCATATGTTCTTTAGTCATATGTTCAATTCTTTGAATTTATTTAGGAGATTGGTGTGATTATCATTGATTATTTATCTTAAATCCTGTATCTTGTCAACATATTTAGTTTGTTCTTTGGCTGGGCTATTTTTTCCTATTTCCTAGTATGTCCTGGAATTTTTTCCTGATATTTAGGCATTGGATTATGTTAGTGAATTTACTCTGATGGTCAATTTCTCTATTACCTAGTGGGCTTTTTTTCACAGTTCTTTGATTTTTGATTCAACTTACTCTAATTCTTTAAAATTGCCCAGCTTAAGTTATCAAATCAGGCCAATGACTCACTAAAGGGGCATAGATTTTCACACAGGGGTGAGGCTAAAGACAGACCTAAAATCTGTTTTTCTCCTTGCAATTTCTGGACCAGCCAGCAGATAGAGCTTGCCAGTGATCCTTTCCACTGAGGTCTTTCTTTCAACCTCTGCTGGCTGGTGTTTCTTCATCTGGCAAGAGCTGAGATTCAAAGTGGTCTCTATTGGCCGAATTCACTGAAGAGAAACCACTCTCAGCCCTCCAACTCACCTTCCCTCTTCCCTTGTAATAACTGACAGGGAGGAAGTCAATTCCACTCTCAGTAGGCTGCAGTGAGCCAGGGATTTTATCCATGCTTAATGTCTTGAGTGTGGGGAGTGTGGGGAGTGTGGGTGCCCTTCCCTGACACTATGTGGCTTTAGTAACTCACATCTCTCTTCTCTCTGTCCCTCACCCTCCTGAGAGTTGTACAGCACTGTTCTGGTATGCTGACCCTGAAAGCAGATCCCTCAGACAGCTTTGGCCCTTTCTCCATTGTTTTTGTGAGAGAATGAACCCCTGCTGCCTACTCTAACACTGTCTTCACAGAACTCCCATATTCTAGTTCTTTTTGAATCTATAAGGGTTTGGGGAAGAGTGAAGACATAGTCGTAAAACAACTCCAAATATTTTCTGTGTACTCCTCCATTTTCAAACAATTCTGTGTCTTGACACCTATGGAAATTGTTTTTAAACAATATTTTGTTATTTGCAAGGTTGAAATGTTTTTATTGAGTTAAAGCTGCAATTTATGTTTTAAGAATGTATTACCAATTTATTTTCCTTTAATTTCATCACTCATAGATTGAGAGTCTGCATTTTAGAAAGCCTTTGAAATGGAATAAGAATTATTTGTGCAATTGAAGCTTTGCTCTGTTAATTTTCATTTCTTTTCTTCTTTGGGGGAATTATTTATATATGGAAGAATGTTTTCTCAAACAAGTACACTTTGTATAAAATTTTACTCGGATTAAAAGTCTCTGGTTGGGAAGCAGATGGGCTCAAGTAATTGGACTCCTGTTTACCATATAGGAGGTCCAGGGTTCAATGCCCTGGGCCTCCTGATGAAGACAAACTGGCCCGTATGGCCAGCTGGCCATGTGGACTGCTGGCCTGCACAGAGTGCTGCCCTGTGCAGGAGTGCTAGCCTGCGTGAAGAGCTGATGCAGCAAGATGATGAAACAAAAAGACATAATATCTCTTATTACACAGAGGAAAGATAATAAGAGATGCAGCATATCAGGGAGCTGAGGTGGCACAAGAGAATGGTCACCTCTCTCCCACTCCAGAAGGTCCCAGGATTGGTTCCCAGAACCACCTAATGAAAATACAAGCACACACAGAAGAACACACAGTGTATGGACACAGAGAGCAGACAACAGAGGGGAGGGGGGAGAAATAAATAAATAAACCAAAAAAAAGGCTCTGATTGACTTGCAATATGGAAATTATTCAAATTTCATATTTTTTAAAAACCTGAAATAACAAGAATACCAACAAAAACATCAGTATTTCAATTATTTAAAATAGTACAATTTACCAGAACACATAATTATAGAAAACTATTTCAGTTCACTAATAAATAATTTTCTCTTCTAGTACATTGATGAAATAATTACAACTAAATTCTCAAAACCCGAAATTCTCACAAGTAGTTTAAGATTGGTTTCCCATTTCATTTCTTTTTCTCTTTACAGCTCGTCAGAGTTTAATTTTCTTTTACTTCATTTTCAGTTTCGTTACAAATTGCATTAAATTTAAACTGGCTTTGAATGGCCTATTTATTCCTTCACATATTAGATGGGCCTCTTTTTCTAATCAGAGCTAACCATCCCATCTGCAAAGATTTGGTTTACCCATATTAACTGAAGCTCATATTGAAAAGTTACACTTTAACCATTCAATCACTTTTTTTCAATAAGATATCATACCTAAAATGTAGTTAACTGCAGGCTCACCTTTTTTTACCCATTGAGTAAAAATCAATCCCTGCAAATAAAGGTCATTACAAGAATAAAAAAATTGTAACAGAACCATGAATGAAGTCTTGACTGCTAGTAATTCACTAGAAACTCCAGGAGGGCAGAAAGTTCTGTCTACATGATCTCTGCTGTATCTCCAGCATTTAAGTTTTTCCTAGCATATCATAGATGCTCAATATATATTTGCCCAATGAATGTTGTATAATGTGCATTCGCTGTGTTTGAAGATATTAATTAAGCTACAGAAGATAAGAAAATAAATGGTTATATTAAGTATAGATAATGAATAACAGTAATTTGTAAGAAGCGGGCAAATCTCATAATGTATGTTACATAATGATAATGAATAAACAAGCAGCTTATGAGATATAGGCAGAACTTATACAATGTGTACATATAAGTAAGCTAGTACGAGACCTGTTTATCAAGGAAACAGTAGAGCATGTATATGCTAAACCTCTAAAATGCATCATACACTAAATGTATATAAAGCATACAGGATGCCAAATACTCAGGTATATAAAGTTGACCACTCTTTGGGGACACACATTCTGGCAAGTAAAACCTATTGCTGCTCATCAGACTAATTGATGGCCTTCAGCCACGACCAGGTATTTTGGCCTCTGCTATAAAGTATGTATTGGACTAAACACCTTCCATCTACCAAGCCCCTTTGTTCAAACCTCAGCCTTGGTCCTCTTAACCACACAATCAGCACTAAGAGTGAGATAGGATATATAATACTGCATAATCCTGGATTCAGCTAAAACAGTACTTCTGCTCTGCTTGCACTTTTCCTAAGATGTTAATCTATTCCATCTCTTACCTCTTTCTTTGTGCTGTCTATATTGATTTAATAAACTGAATGATTCAAGCATCTTAATTTGGTCTGTGAACCTTTCTGTTCCATGACCTCTGGAGTAATTTGCTTGGTCATGTACATAGAATTTACCTTGTATCATATTTCACATGGCATAATTTTCATAATATTAGTAAATATAATAAAAAGCATGCATCTCATTTTTGAAAAGTTAAAAGCTCAGTATATTTCCTCTCTTCTTTCCAATGAGTTTGTTTGAGAACTACAATGTACTTGTTATTATCTTAGTTGGTACAAGCTTTATAAATGCCCATAGTTTAAATTTTATGGCCTTCCTTGCACTTGAACAGATATTTTCACTCTGATGGGCTTGAATATATTTCTGATTAATAATAAGAAAATAGGACTTATTCAAGAGTTTTTAAATTACCCTAAATCACAAAAATCAAATTCCAAGTGTCATCTACTCAATCACATAATTATTATAAAAAGACTTTGGAAAGAATATAATATTATCTTAATTGTTTTAGTCATTGGGCTCGGCTATTTTAACTCAGTGAAGACATGATGGCCTGTGGGTAATCCAGGAGAAAACTGATGAGTTGGGCTCTTCTTTCAAGTTCCCCAGATATGCGATTCAGGCCAATTTCCAGTAAGTTTGATGAGCCAAGAAAGAAAGTCTGTAAGAGCACAGAATGACAGCATGATAAGTAAAATTATAGCCCTTAAGCAAGCAAGAGCAACATAAGGGGTTGCTGAACTCGTGATTGAATCTTCTGGGGCTCTCAGTGGGAACATTGAGATGTTGGTAAGCCAAATGAGAATGCGCAACACAAGAGTGCCCAAGGTTCTGGTGCAAAACCCTGTAGAGAGTATGGGGAAATGGTTATCTAATTTCAGTCATTTCAAGAGGTACTTTTTTTCTTAAGAGTCAGACTTTCAATTGTATACCAACTTGAAAACCAGCAGGAGATAAGAAACAAAAAGAAAAGATGTTAGTAGATGTTGCACCAGATGCTAATGAAGATGGCAGTGTCTCAAAAGAGCCTCGGAAGCAGGAACCTGGCATTTAAGAGGCACAAAGCTTTGGACTCATCTCTTATTTAAACTCCTTTGTGGAAGACTGAGTGAGTTTGAATAACCTTGAAAAGACAAGGGAATCAATAGAACTTTAGACTTCATCCAGTCTCATGAAGAGTGGCATACAAAGAACAGGACCATCTGATGTAGGATGCTCAAACTATAAATAGTCTCTTTAGAAAATATTCACAATAATGCTTCATTCAATAGGAAAAAGAGAAGAAAATTCTACTTTTACAAACTGAATGTGGATGTCTGTACTTTCTAAATTTGAGATGCTGTTTGATCTCTTTACTTCTGTTTTTTTTTTATTTTTTTATTTTTATTTTTATTTTTTTATTTATTTAATTCCCCCCCTCCCCCGGATGTCTGTTCTCTGTGTCTGTTTGCTGCGTCTTGGTTCTTTGTCCGCTTCTGTTGTCGTCAGCGGCAGGGGAAGTGTGAGCGGCGCCATTCCTGGGCAGGCTGCACTTTCTTTCGCGCTGGGCAGCTCTCCTTACGGGTGCATTCCTTGCGCGTGGGGCTCCCCTACGCAGGGGACAACCCTGCATGGCAGGGCACTCCTTGCGCGCATTAGCACTGCGCATGGGCCAGCTCCACACAGGTCAAGGAGGCCCGGGGTTTGAACCGCGGACCTCCCATGTGGTAGACGGATGCCCTAACCACTGGGCCAAGTCCATTTCCCGATCTCTTTACTTTTGATACTGTACAGTCTTCCCTACTTGAAATGGTCTCTTCCCTCTGTTTCCCATAATGAAGCAGAATTCCAGTCCATCTCTAGGCCCTCCTAAATTTCTGTTTCTTTTACTGTATCAGTTACCTATTGCTCCTCAAAATAGTGGTTGAAAATAACATTGGTTTATTATTTCTCATGATACTATTGGTTAGCGTGCCTCAGCTAGGCAGTAATGTTCCTTGTAGTGATACCTGAGGCTCCTCATGGAGCTGTATTCATTTGCTGGGTGCTCAACTGGTTCTGGGGCATCCAAGATACCTCATTCACATTATGAGCCTCAGCTATGGTGATTAGAACAACAGGAGGTTGTCCAGGCCTTTCTCTCCACGGTTGCTAGACTTCTTATGTGATGGTACAAGGCTCTAAGATTGCAAAAATGGAAGCTGGAAGACCTCCTAAGCTCTAGACCTGGAAAACCTAGAATGTAATTACTACCACATTCTATTAGTGAAGACAAGTCACCAGATTCAAGGGATAGCCCAGATTCAGGGTAAGGGGACCTACTTAATATGCCACATTCAACTGTTCTTATTCTTCCTACTCAATAAGTATTTCTATTGTTGAAATATTATTTCTTATTTTGTAGCTCTCTGTGTCTCTCTCTTTAAATGTCTTCACTCAGATAACTTTACTTGAATGCCCTTCAAGTACCTCCATACACATTCTATATTCTGACCATATCGGATTGCCTTTTTTTTTTTAAGATTTATTTATTTATTTATTTTCCTTCCCTACCCCTCCCCCACCCCAGTGGTCTGTTCTCTGTGTCTATTTGCTGCATCTTCTTCTTTGTCCATTTATATTGTTGTCAGCGGCATGGGAATCTGTGTTTCTTTTTGTTGCATCATCTTGTCGTGTCAGCTCTCCATGTGGGCAGCGCCATTCCTGAACAGGCTGCACTTTCTTTCGTGCTGGGCGGCTCTCCTTATGGGGCGCACTCTTTGCACATGGGGATCCCCTATATGGGGGACACCCCTGCATGGCACGGCACTCCTTGCATGCATCAGCACTGCGCATGGACCAGCTCCACACAGGTCCAGGAGGACCAGGGTTTGAACCGCGTACCTCCCATGTGGTAGATGGATGCCCTAACCACTGGGCCAAGTTGGCTTCCCTGGATTGCTTTTTTTCCAGAAGGAGCCATGCTCTTTCACCTGACCCCAGTCAGAAACATTCTGTACTGTACCATTCCTCTCTCCTCATATGATTTACTTCTTTTTTTAAAAAGATTTATTTATTTATTTATTTCTCTCCCCTTCTCCCCCCCACCCTGGTTGTCTGTTCTCTGTGTCTATTTGCTGTGTCTTCTTTGTCCGCTTCTGTTGTTGTCAGCAGAACGGGAATCTGTGTTTCTTTTCGTTGCATCATCTTGTTGTGTCAGCTCTCCATATGTGCAGCGCCATTCCTGGACAGGCTGCACTTTCTTTCATGCTGGGCGGCTCTCCTTATGGGGCACACTCCTTGTACATGGGGCTCCCCTACATGGGGGGACACCCCTGCATGGCACGGCACTCCTTGTGCACATCAGCACTGCACATGGACCAGCTCCACACGGGTCAAGGAGGCCCGGGGTTTGAACCACAGACCTCCCATGTGGTAGAAGGACGCCCTAACTACTGGGCCAAGTCCGCCACCTGATTTACTTCTAATTATATTTTAGGTCTCAAATTAATTGTTACTTTGTATAGAAAGGCATCTCTTTGTATAGAAAGGCATCAAAGTCAGTTAAGTTTTGCCCCATGCACTCCAATAACATCCCATCTTCTCTTCTATGCTTGAATTCGCCCCATGCTATAAGTTTCTTTGCTCATCAGTGTGTTGGTTTTAGTCTTTTATGTGGACCCCAGAAAATTATGTTCTTAAATTGAACCTCTTGTTAACCTTTGATTAGATTAGGTAAGTTAAGGGCAACTTGACTAGATTGATCTTATAGGGTATAGCACAGGGTGGATCTTAATCGTTTTACTGGAGTCCTTTATAAACAGAGAACTAAAAGCCACAGACACAGGAAAAAAGCCACAATGACAGAGGGATGCCTCCAGAAGGTGAAATTGACAAACCCAGGAGAGAGAAGAGCCAGACAGAGCAGCCCAAAAGAGAACTAACAGTGAGGCCCAGAGGAGAGGAGAGAGATAAGCCATGTGCTTGCTTGCCCACAGCTGAGCTCAGGGACAACGTGAGCCTAGAGGAGAAGACAGAAACCAGCAGAGCTGCCATTAGGCCTTGCCAGGTGTCAGGAGCCCAGAATCACCAGCAGCTGACCTTTGGGGAGAGAGATGTGTCTAATGCATTGATTTGATACTTTCATGGCCTCAAAACTGTTAATTTTTATAATAATAAATGGATTATAAAGGTCAGCTCATTTTCTGGTATATTGGTTTCAGCAGCTTTTAGCAAACATAAACAACCTCTAGTAGATATCATTCCATATCTGAATTAATGAATAATTTACTAATTTGCCTTCCTGATTCCTTATTTCTTACTTATCATTCCCTAAATGATTAATCATTGGTTATCTTCAATCAATGGTAAAACTTTAAGAACAGTTTTCATTATATCACAGAGTAGGTACTCATCATATGTTCATTGAGAGGGAGTTAATGAATTAACAAATAAACATACAAACCCTTCCTCAAACCCTTTAATGGCTCTTTTCTACTAAGATGTAAGTCTATATACTATCATGACCAAGAAAGTCCTTTCACAATCTGATTCTCCTATGAATCTAAGAATATTTCCTGCTATTTATCATATATACTCTTGACTTTAATACTTTTCCCAAACAATTATTTTTTCATGAAAAAATTATATTGAGGCAGCGGACTTGGCTCAGTGGTTAGGGCGTCCGTCTACCACATGGGAGGTCCGTGGTTCAAACCCCAGGCCTCCTTGACCCGTGTGGAGCTGGCCCATGCATAGTGCTGATGCGCGCAAGGAGTGCCGTGCCACGCAGGGGTGTCCCCCGCGTAGGGGAGCTCCATGCACAAGGAGTGCGCCCCATAAGGAGAGCCACCCAGCGCAAAAGAAAGTGCAGCCTGCCCAGGAATGGCACCACACACACACAGAGCTGACACAAGATGACGCAACAAAAAGAAACACAGATTCCCGTGCCGCTGACAACAACAGAAGCAGACAAAGATGCAGCAAATAGACAGAGAACAGACAACGGGGGGGGGAGGGGAGAGGGGAGAGGAATAAATAAATAAATAAATCTTCAAAAAAATTTATATTGAAGTATATCATTCATACATGAACATACATAAACAATGTATATGCTAAGTTATAAACTTACAAAACAGACATACATATTATCATACAGGGCTTCCATCAACCACCACTAAAAACTTGCATTGTTACGAAATATTTGTTATAAACTATGAAAGAACATTGTCAAAATGTTACTACTAACTATAGCCTATATCTTACATTTAGTGTATTTTCCTCCAACCTACCCAATAATTAACACTGTGTATTAGTATTATATATTTGTTATAGTTTATGAGAGAATGTTCTCATTTGTTTTGTTAACCATAGTCCATCTTCCACCACAGGAGTCACTGTGTTATATAGCCACATGCTTAATAACAATCCATTCTAAGTATATACTCAATGGCTTTCATTTTCATCACAGAGTTGTATTGTCATCACCTCAGTCAATTTTAGAACATTTTCATTACTTCAAAAGGAAAACTCACATACCCCCTCATAACCCCTATTATTGTCCCTTAGAATGGTTATATCTTCCTTGCCATTGCTGCAAAAATATTACAATATTACTATTAATTGTCCATAAGATACATAGGTTGCAATTTTCCTTTGTATCACCATATTCTTAACACTTTGTAGAAGAAGAACATTCTTGGATTTAAACTAAAAACCACAATCTTTACCCACCACTGAAATAATTGCATTATAATTCCTATATTATCCTCTAGCATCATATCAAATGACATTTAGGTCCATGGACTACGCTTTTCAGCCACAACCACATTTATAAATCAGCAGTGTTGGTTATACTCACTACAGTGTGTTACCACCAACTCTATTCATTTCCACATTTTTTTCAATAAACCTCATTAAAAATTCTACATACATTAACCATCTCAATCCACATTCTATCTCCTAGTAACCTATACTCTAGTGTTTACCTCTGTAAGTTTTACTTATTGTATTTAGTTCATATTAGTGAGACAATACGGTATTTGTTCTTTTGTATCTGGCTTATTTCACTCAACATAATATCCTTAAAGTTCATCCAAGTTTTATCTGCATCCCAGTTTCATTTCTTCTTACAGATGAATAGTATTCCATTGTATGTATATATCACATTTTGTTTATCCATTCATCAGTTGCTGGACATTTGAGCTCTTTCCACCTTTTAGCAATTGTGAATAATGCTGTTATGAACATTGGTATTCAAATGTCATTTCATGTCCTTGCCTACAGTTCTTCTGAATATATTTCTCTTAATGGGATTGCAGTTAGATAGAACGGCAGCTCTATGTTCAGCTTCCTGAGGTACTGCCAAACTGTCTTTCACAGAGGCTGCACCATTCTACCTTCTTATCATCAGTGAAGGAGTGTTCCTGTTTCTCCACATCCTTTCCAGCACTTTTGGTTTTCTGTTTTTTTAATAATGGCCATTCTGTAAAGTGTAAAACGATATTTCATTGTACTTCTGATATGAATTCCCCTAATTCTAGTGATGTTGAACATTTATTTTTTCATGTGCTGTTTGGCCATTTGTATTTCCTCTTTGGAAAAATGTCTGTTCAAGTCTTTTGCCCATTTTTTAATTGGGTTGCTTGTCTTTTTATCATTGAGTTGTATGATCTCTTTATATAACATGGATGTCAAACCCTTATCAGAATATGTGGTTTCCAAATATTTTCTCCCATTGAGTAGGCTGCCTTTTAATTTTGAGGAGGTCCCATTATTGATTTTTTTTTCTTTTTTTGCTAATGTTTTGGGTGTAAGTTTTAAGAAGCTATTACCTATCACAAGATTTTGAAGATGTTTTCCTACATTTTCTTTGAGGAGTTTTATGGTTATCTATATGTAGGTTCTTGATTCATATTTAATTAATTTGGTGTGGACTGTTGACCATGGGGTGCGGGGGTGCCCAGAGATGTACTTGCCAAATGCAATGGATGTGTCATGATGATGGGAGGGAGTGTTGCTGGGGGGGGAGAGGTGGGGTGGGGGTGGTAGGGTTCAATGGGACCTCATATATATATATTTTTAATGTAATATTATTACAAAATCAATTTAAAAAATATTTAATTAATTTTTGTACATGGTGTAAGGTAGGGGTCCCTCTTTCTTCCTTTTGGATATGGATATCCCAGCACCATTTGTTGAACAGACTCTTCTGGCCCAGCAAGTTGGGCTTGACAGCCTTGTCAAAAGTCCCTTAACTGGGGATGTGAGTTCTCAATTTGGTTCCATTAGTCAATATGGCTCCTTATGCCAATCATCATGTTTTACCACTCTAGCTGAGTACTATGCTTTAAAGTCAGGAAGTGAGACTCCTCCAACTATGTTCTTCTTTTAAAAGACATTTTTGGCTATTTGGTGTCCCTCACCCTTCCAAATAAATTTGATAATTGGCTTTTCCATTTCTCCAAAAAAAAGTTGTTGAGATTTTTATTGGGATTGCTCTGACTCTATAAAACAGTTTGGGAAGAATTGACATCTTAATGATATTTAGATGTCCCATGAACAAGGAATAACCTTCTATTTATTTAAGTCTTGTTTGGTTTCTTTTAGCAATGTTTTATAGTTTTCTGAATACAGATCCTTAATGTCCTTTGTTAAATTTAATCCTAAATATTTGATTCCTTTTGTTGCTTTTATAAATGAATTTTTTTACTTCCTCCTCAGATTGCTCATCAATAATGTATAGAGTCACTGCTGATTTTTGCATATTAATCTTGTATCCCACCACCTTTTTGAACACATATACTTGTTCTAGTATCTGTGTTGTGGATTTTTTCAGGATTTTCTAGGTATAGGATCATAACAACAAACAGTGAAAACTTTACTTCTTCCTTTCCTATGTGCATACCTTTTATTTCTCTTTCTTGCCTAATTGCTGTAGCTTTAACTTCAAGCACACTATTGAATAACAGTGGTTACAGTGGACATCCTTGTCTTGTTCCAGATCTCAGCAGGAAAGCTTTCAGTCTTTCACTGTTGAATACAATGTTAGCTGTCAGTTCTGCATATATACACTTTACCACAAACACAATTATTTTTATTATTGCTTCTCATTCTTCACCTTTGTTGTCTCTCTTGATGGGTTATTTCCCATACAGATCCAGCTGTAATATTGAAGTGTGAAATGACAGTGATCTAAACAAGTTAGGAATTTCTTTCTTTCTCACACAATAATCAAAATATAAGGATTTCAGTGCTGATCTTGCAGCCCCATGGTGCTGGAGACTCTACTTCTACCATTCACAACATGCAGCCTTCTTCTCATGATCTGAAATGGTTGCTTCAGCGCCCGCCCCCCCTCCAATGACCTCATTCCAGCCAGAGAGGTGGGAGGCAGGAGAAGTCAAGGTTGTATAATTTCTCCTTTAAGCAGTTTTACCCATCTCTTAGCTCATGTCCCACTGGCTAGAATGTAGGCATATGGCCACATCTTGTTGCAAGAAAAGCTGGAGTAAAGTAGTTTTTAAACTAGATGTCGATGTGCCCAGGTAAAATTTAAGTATTCTGTCCCTAAGGGAGATCAGAGAAAATGGATATTGGGAATAAAAAGTTGTTTCTGGTACCCTCTTATTTACACATTTATCATATTTATATTTCAAAACCTGGCTAATACTATACTTCAGTTCTGTCTCGAACTAGCTGCATGACCTTAGGGCAATCACTCAATCTTTCTGAGAGTCAAAGTGAAAAAGTATACATACCTTTCAAGGCTGTTGAGAGAAGTAATGCATATAAAACATGTAGCACAACTTCTGACATGTAGTAGGTGCTCAATAAATGACAGTTACTACAGTGATTATTTTGTACTTTTTCCTTTATTAAAACTTTTCTGACTGCTTCAACCCTCAGGAAATCTTAATTACTTATACCCTGTTTTACCCATTTAGCAATCAGTTCTATGCCTTCCATCAATCAGTGCCCTTGTTTCTGTCTCTCCAACTAAGAATAGAAAGCCTGTCATATTTTTATTCTGTATAGTTCTCCCCATTTTGCCAAATATCTCATATAATAAAATAATTGGTCAAATGATTTCATAATTGAAGTTAAGTTAGAACAACCTCAATGTGGAAGCAAGAGACAAGAATATCATCCACAATATAGGTTTCCCATGTTCACAACACGATGTAAATGGGACATAAAGTAAGAGCAGTGTTGTATAGCAGGTTTTAATTCAAGAGGACTTTTCTATTTCTCCATCAAGCAATAGGAAGTCTTAATAGCAATGACATTTCATTTAACTTAATTTGAGTTTAATATAGGTTAGTATATATGACCTGGGGGAAGTTATTATATCTCAGAGCCCCTGTTTTATAATCCACAAAACAGATAGAATGATTCCTAACTCTTTGGGTTATTGTGAGGATTAAAAGAGATAATGAACATAAATTCCTTTGCATGGTGCCTCGAGCATACTAAGAGCTTAATAACATTGAGCTTTTGCTACTGCTGCTGATACTGGGTTCATGCATTGCTCTCATGACAGATACTGCTTTGATTAAGTGATAACAGTGGTAGATTTCAAAACACTGGAGAATTGTCCCAGACAAATCAAATCAAATCTATTACATAGAAAAGAGGCTATTATAAAAGTACATGGTTATTGCAACTATTTGCCCATTTGCAAAATTTAAAAATGTCCATAGAAGTCACTCATCCTTGGAAGAGTCAGCTGGGGAAGCAAACTGTGCTGCAGATGACCATGCAAATGTAAAGAACCCATCCCATCCATCCCAACACTAGAGCTCTGTACCTGCACTTTGATGACTATTTGCACTCCGATGTGACAGCTGCACTGACCAATTTGTCATCCTGCTCAATGAGGTAACCCGCTGTCCCTGATTTCCCATTCCCATTCACAATTGCTAAATCTCTTTTACTGATCGTGTCTTAGTTTCCTGGGCTGCCATAACAAAGCACCAAAAACTAGATAGCTTAAAATAGCAGCAATTATTTTAGATTTGGATGCTGGAAGCCTGAAATCAAGGTGTCAGCAGGGCCATGCTTCCTCTGAAGTCTGTAAGGTTCTCGCAATGAGTTGCCGGCAATCCTCTTCATCCTTTGGCTTGTGGCATAACCCTATTTCTGCCTCTGTCACATGGCCATCTTCTCTGTCTGTGTCCTATTCAAAGCTTTTATAAATCATATTGGATTAGGACCCATCCTAATCTGGTTTTGACTCATCATAAATAATAAATCTTCAAAGATCCTACTTCCAAATAGGACCACATTCTTGGGACCAGTGGTTAGAACTTGACCATATTTTTTCAGGGAAAACAGTCCAATCTATAATAGATGGTTTCTCAGAGTGGATGTAGTTCAGTGGTTGAGCACTGAGCATGTGCTTCACATGTACCAGGTCCCAGGTTCAATCCCCGTACCTGGAAGAAAAAAAAAACAAGAAAAGCATGCATAATAGATGTTTTGTTTCAAATATGCAACATGCTGTCCCTTAAAGGGATTTCTCAGTGAGTTGGTCTGGCTATCTGAGTAATAGAGCCTCTATGTGTCATTAACATTAAGACTTAGTTCCTGGGAAGCTGATTTGGCTCAACTGATAGAGCATCTACCTACCACATGGGAGGTCCAAGGTTCAAACCCAGGGCCTCCTGACCCGTGTGATGAGCTGGCCCACGCACAGTCTGATGTGTGCAAGGAGTGCCGTGCCACACAGGGGTGTGTCCCCCATGTAGGAAGTTCCATGCACAGGGAGTGCACCCAGTAAGGAGAGCCACCCAACACAAGAAAAGCGCAGTCTGCCCAGGAATGGCGCCACACCCACGGAAAGCTGACGCAGTAAGATGATGCAACAAAAAGAGACACAGATTCCCAGTGCCACTGACAAGAATCCAAGCAGACACAGAACACACAGCAAACAGACACAGAGCAGACAATGGGGGGTGGAGGAGCAGGGAAGGGGAGAGAAATAAATAAAAAATAAATCTTAAAAAAAAAAACTTAGTTCCTGACCTCAAGGAACTTGCACAGTGGTAAGAGAGGTAACCAGAAAACCAAATAGGATACAGTGATGTAAGTGTTACAACACATATCTGGAAAGTAAAAAGAGTATCAGAGGTGAGGTGCTCCACATTCTTTCCAGGAGGGCAAAGTTCTAGAAGCAGGTAAGTAAAGGCACTGACTAGGTTGCTGCTTTAAAAAAAACAAAAAACAAAAAAAAACACACAAATAGAAGTGAGGTGATCTTTAAGAAAACACAATTTTACCATTGAATTGATATTTTCCCTTTCAATATGTTTGCTGAAGAGACCCATAAGTTGTGCTATTTCAGTATTACTTTATCTTCAAGGAAAAACTTAAAACTTTAAGTTATGTAGCATTGAAAATGAATTTATTTCCTGGTTTTTAAGATTGTACTTCATAACTGGATAATCTTAAAAGGTCATGTTTATTATAATTGCTCTATCATTTCTGTGCTGATCTTAGAAAGATTGACAGTTTTATAAAGTTACACTACTTTATACATTACATTACTTTATAAAGTTACATTACTTGACTATGTGATTTTATAAATTAGTAGTTTTTATGAAAGAAGGAAAGTATTTTGAACTCTTCCGTCATTGTGGAGTTTTGTTTGTAAGCAACTCAAAAAGTTTTTTGTGGTTTGGGTATTATTTATGACTCATTAATCCCAACTTTCAGGGTTAAAAATACTCAAAGAAATTAAGTTAATGGGGAAAAACTAGAAAGTGATTTTTAAACACTTATTTTAGAACCTTCTGCTTCCTAATCTGTAGCCCATTAGTCTGTAAATGAATTTAGAAGAAAAAAAGAAATTTCAGAAAATGGGGCTTTGAAGATTATGTCCTTCAATGTCCTACATTTTGCAGATTATCACAGTACTTCAAAGAAGTCAAGGGACCTTCCCAGGACAGGCAGAGGCAGGAGCTGGACCACCAAGATCACCTAACTCCCAGGCCACGAGTTTTTCTCCAAACTAAGTCATCCTTCCTGATGAAAGAGGAGAGGAAAGTAACTGAGACTGATTGTTTAATTTAGATATTTGAAAGTAATGCAAAGCATAGGACTTTGACAAGTTCATTCAAGGTGAAACTATTCCAAGAAAATTGTGTTGAAACAGAAATGTTAGATGATTATTCATAGTGAAAATAACAAACAAAACACTGCTGTACAGTAAATCTTTGGTTTTTGTAGGTTTAGCATTTGCTTTTTTACCCTGAAGGCCCATGGCAAGGTCTAAAGCAGGAATTTGGGGATTTTCAGTATGGCTGTATTTTTCTCTAGGATATTGTTTCTGAGGATATTGTTTGTGTAATTTTCATCCCCCAAAGGGATTCCATCTTTAATGTTCAGGATAAAAATGAAGAGAAAGTATAGATTTCCAAAACAATTTATATTTGTCTTAATTTTTAAATAATTTTATATTTTATTCTATATTTAAAAAATCATCAGGGGCCAAAAGGGAAGCCCTAACTTTTTAATTATGGGAGAAATAATATATCGTAGTTATTGTGGATTTGCAAAAATCTCAGTTTTTAATTATATTATGGTAATACTTAATTTTTTATGTTTTTCACACAGTTAAAAATTATGACTGCTTAACAGAGGCATGTCTGATATGGATGGATCCATAAGCATCCTTTATGTATATCATCTTACTGAAGTGGTAGGATGCGTATAATGCATGTTTTCTTGCTGTTCTTCCTAATAATATTAACTAAAACCCCATTAAACAAAATATTATCCACTATTCTTTTAGGTGAAAGAGGTGAATGACCGAAAAATGTGATGAGGAAACATTTGTGTAAATTAAAGTAACTTTCTTATATATACCAGCACAAGTACCTATTCAGTTCAATCTACTATTATTTCTATGTCTAAACCTTAAACTGTGAGTTTTGGATTTTGGAAAAATTATTTTTAGTCACTATAGCATCTTGATCATCAATAAAATATTAGCAGACATTCAAAGCACTTAACTTACAAAGGTAAGGATAAACAATGACAATTTAGACAAAAATTTTATTAGAGTTTATTTAAAAGAGATTTCTAGGTAATATTTTATCAAATACAACATCAATCTCAATAGCAATCAAAATAACAATGGTTGGCTTTTCTTAATCTCGTAGTTTTGTGTTTGTTTGTTTTTTGTTGTTGTTATCCTAGTTTATATCACTGTAGAAATAACCCAGAAAAAATAATTCCTCTTCATTTAGAAAGACAAGAAATGATCTCCTTTTGAAATGTCAACCATGGTAACTGATATGCCTACTAAAAATGTGCATTTCCTAGGATTTAAGGACTAATTCTAAATATACGAGTTTCTAAAATTTAGTTGGATCAAAAAAATGTACTTGAGGAGAAAGAGAGGGAAGAAATTAATTGAGAACTTGTTTAATGTCATAACCCATGTGGGTTCCAAGAGAGTGGAAAAGAAGAGTAAGCTGAAAATAGGGGTGCAGTGGGGGTGAGGGCGAGATTAAAGAGCAAACCAGGTTGTAGAGCTGCCTTGGGGAAAATGGCCTGAGGCTAAATCAGGAACCAAGCCTGAGTCCAGGTTGGCCCTGTTATCCCAGAAGTTCATCCTAGGGATAAAGGAGATGGAGGGTTCAGAAGCAAGAATCTCCAAGAATGTATGACATTTGTAGTCACATAGGTCATAGAACTATGATTCAATGATCATTCTTTCTTAGAGTCAAGATCCTAGCACCTGCCTTCATAATACAGTTTCTTGAGTGTATACTATGTACCATGGTCATGCTTAGAATTTATGTGAATTTAATATTCACAGCAACCTTATTGACAAGCACTGTTGTGTTCATATTACAGATTACAAAAATATGAAAACAAACATACAAGAAAGACATGGAGCCACCATTAGGGTGAGGAGCAAGCAAGTTTCACACAGCTTGGCAAAGCCCCAGCTAGTGCCAAGAGTTCTGTTAGGCCTGGAGTGAGACTGAAGTTCTTAAGTGTTGGGGGGGGGGGAGGTCGCAAACACTAGACCACTAATTCCTGGCCCTTGTTCATGGCAAGATGAGGAGCGTGGCCAACAAGGATGGTGGGTACAAGGGAGTTTTCAGGAATGCACTTGGCACTAGGGTGAGGTGAAGCAAATAACTGAAAGTTCGAGGGTGGCAGCCTATGGGCAAGAAGACTGCAGACATTGATGCTTACTGTAGCCAAAGCCATCTACATTTTCTTAACGAAAATTAACAGCTATCCTATAAAGATGCCAACTGGGGTCATAAAATGTCCTTTCTCAGTACAGAGTAATGAGTGCTGGTTTTGCATAGCAATAAAACTAAGTTATGCAATGAACCTGTTTTTTTCCTTAAGGGTTGTTAAATTGAAAAGATTTGTAAGATCTATGACTTCAGGTTCCTTTGTTTCCACAGAAGCAGATGTCCGTGATCAAAAATTAATTAGTTACAATATAAGTCTATGGTGTTGTTTGTGTTTTGTTTTGTTTTTTTTTTGATAATTACAAATACATGCAGTACACAGGGTTACCTTTTTCCTTGACTAAAATTCAGAAAAGCTTTCAAATTTGGCGTAAAGTTTTTCAGCTGGGCATTTTGAGGACAGATCCCATTTGGCAGGCGTGAACGCCACATAAAGCCTCTCAAGTCCTTTGTGAGAGCTTTGGTGCCTTACTACTGTGTTGCATTTGGACCTATTAACACCAGTGATAATTTCTCATCCATTTCCAGTTATGTCCACTGAAATTTGACTTGTCAGATACCGGCTAGTTATGATGGAATTTTAAAGAAGTTGAGGCTTTTTGGAATTCTTTGTGGAGTAAACATTTTACATCCATAACATTAAGGCCAACATTCTTTTTTCTAAACTCCAGAGCAGTGGTTTGCAAGAATTTCTTATGTGGTGCTGTCCTCTCTCCACTGCCAGTTCCCTGTTAGTGCTTCTGGAGGGATTCTGCCCTACTTGCTACCCCAAAGTGCCAAAAGGCCCAAATCTTCCTCGGTCATTCACCATTAACTCTGCAAAAAACCAGCCAGGGATGAAAAGAGAGGGCTTTGTATAGTTGAGCCCAAGACAGATTCATTCCTTTTCCTGCCAAATATTGTATATTGTCCCTGCATTATATTATTTTTCTGAGAAATGTTCTATTCAGTGAAGCAATATTCTTCCACCTTCAATTTCTGGGAGATTGTGATTAAAATAATGTGCATATATGTTGAAGGGCCGAGATGGTATTGCACAATATAGATGAAATAGTCATTGGTTTGTTTTATATCCTATGCATTTTTAATAAGCAAATTCTCATTTACAGGAATTAAATGTTCCAGATATTGATTTCTGAGGGATAATATATAATATGAAAATAAAATTTGGTAACATTATGTGATGATGTGTAATTCAATATTGCTAGAACCCTGGAAAGAGAATAATGAGGCTATTCCTCGTGAAATATTTCTGAAAATCAAATCCATTCCCTGAGTGCATTATAATAAAATTGAAACAATGTTACATGATTTATAGACGTCTAATTCAGGTTTTTAAAGTGATTACATGTCAAAAACAAGGAATTCTTTCTTTCCTTGCATCCAATCATGTATATACATTGTACTGGCATTTAAAAGCTACGAAAGAAACATTATAAAGCTGATGCTCTCCCAAGTTGCTTCAGTTTAAATTTCAGTTTTTAAACATTCATATAAATTATGTAAGTGGATATAGTTTAAATCTCAGTAACTCATGGATTTATGTGCAGATTATTTTAATACTGTACTTGATCATTTCTCCCTCTAGAGAACAAACTCCCACCTGGTGTATTTGTACGAACCCTTTCAATTCGTTAGGGACACAATTAATTAATGGAGAACGATTACCAGGACTAATGATTATTGGATGCCCTTAAAGCCAAAGGTCATACAACTTAGCAGTTGAGAGACCAAAGTTGCAGGAATCAAGTCTCAGGAGTCAAAGAACCTTCTCTGATCACTGGACCACTCTCCTATCCGTGAGAAGAGCAGAACATATGCACGTGACCGGAGGGGGGGGAACAACTTTCATGAATGCTTATGACATAATATAAGTGACCCAGGGGGATCCTAAGCCTTGGAAACTTGTATTTTGTGTATTTTTTTCTCTTCAAGAGTTGGTATTGAAGGATTAAGATTATCTTAAAGTAAAAACAGCATTTTGAGTGTTGCAAAATAGAAGCTTTTGCTGTTAGAATAGATGGCATCTGTTGCCTGACTACAAGTCATTCTAAGATGACACAAAATGATGCTACAAAGACCATGGAGCTTTTGCTAGAAAACAGAAACTTCTGGACACCTTTTCTCTAAGGTACTTCACTTTATTGAAAGCTAAATTTGGAGTACTTAGAATTCAGTCCAAGGACAGGAAGTTTTAGAATAAGAAATATTTAGAAACTGAGGGGCAAAGGAAACACTCAAATCGGAACTAGAGCAATATAAAATAAAAACTCCTATTGAAACCTGACAATCTCCTCCTGACCTCTGAAAAGCATCCATATCTCTTTCTCTCCTCCTCTGAAAAGGTAACTCTAGAAGTAAAAACTGGTAAATCAGTAGAATAGAAAGTTTCTTTCTAGACCAACTATGGCAGCCTGTCAAAATATTTGAAATATAATCATGTGGGTTTTATTTTTAACATCTTTTTGTCATAAAAATAATGGTTGCATACTGAATAATGCTCAAACAATATAGTTCTAAAGCCTAAAGTGAAAAAAATGAAGCATCATGATCGTTTCCCAGAGGTAACCTAGTTGTCCTGATCTTTTCTAATAAAATAAAATATTTATTTATATAAATAGTGTCATATATATATATTTATATAGTTCTGAAACCTACTTTTAAAAATGTAACAATATATTATTAATATTAAAAATGTGACTTTTAAAATTTTTGGAAGTTTGAGATGGAGTTGCAATTACATTAGACAGATGTCATAGCACTCCAAGTGGGATAGTTCCAGAGAGGTTGAGTGAGAAATTAGCTGGTCTGCTTTTAAACAAATGAACACCAATGACTTTAATGAAAAAAGAAAGCGTGACAAATTTCATGCATTAAGAGTAATTATTTTATCACATATCTTGAAATACCAAATAAGTTATTAAAGATCACAAGTAAGCTAAGTCCTAGGTAACTAAAAAAGTTGATTTATTGCTGCAAAAATATGATTCTAAAAAATTCATAAAGGGGAATGTAAGAAAGATAGGTCAAAGCAGAGATATAAAAGGCATTTTAAAAAGCATTAATTTGATTATTACTACTAGAATGTACTAGGAGGAAGAGGAAAGGAGAGAGAGACAGAGAGAGACTAGAATAGGTATGGCAAATTGAATTACTGGTTTGATTCTTCACTCTTTATGATAATGTTCTATGTCCACACTTTTGTCACGGCCTCACAGTGGGAATAGTGTACCTTCCAACCACTTGACTCGTGACTTGGCTATGTGACTTGCTTCTGTCAAGGGGATGTAGCCAGTGTTATGTCAGCAAAGATTTGAAATGAGCTAACAAGGTTGTACTTACTCTCTTGAGCATTTGACATTTCCATTAGAACATATCCTTAGATGCTTAGAGCAAACTTGAACCTATGCTGTCACGTGAGCCAAGATCAGCTCTACTCAGCCTACATCAGCCAAACCCAGCCAACCTATACGTGTTTGTGTTGTAAGTCACAAGATGTTGGGGTGATTTGTTATGCGGCATAATTGTAGAAATATCTTATTTGTTGTTAGATATTGACCCAAAAGAAAAATGTGCCTCAGCTTTGAGTTCTGAGTAACTCTTCTGTTGATGTGTGCTAAGCTGTCCATCATGTTGGAAAAATTGGGAGAAAGGCAATATAGGCCTGAGGCAGACTCTGCCAATGTCAAGGCCAGATGTGGGGAGGCTTAGGAGAGGAATCAGGATGCCCTTTTGAGTAAAAGCAGCCAAAAGATCCATGACAGCAAGATAATTAGCAAAGCTTTGTCCTTAGTGAATGAGGTTAACCTCATAAAATAAAACTAGAATTCAGTTAAACTTCTCATGCTTTTAAATCGAGTACTGCAACAAGAGATATAACTACATAGAAAAGTCTCACATGCTCCAAAATTTTACTGGGTGTCTGCTTGCTTCAGTCCTGCTTCCTTGATTGTGAGGTACCTTTCAGAAAGGAAAGGACCTGGAAGTCACACTGGGGTTCCATCATCTAGAGTCACACTGTCCAATATGGTGTCTACTAAATTATATGTGACTATGTAACTTTAAATATAAATTAATTAAAATTAAACAAAACTTAAAATTCAGTTCTTCAATTGCACTAACCATATTTCAAATGCTCTATAGTCACAGATAGCCAGTGGCTACCATGATGAATAGCACAGATATGGAGTATTTCCATCTCTTTTGACCATCATGGGCAACAAAAGCCATCTTTCAGTCAACTTCTCCTGCAATCTGGAGGCTTAAACTATTTAGGATTGAGGCCAAAAATTTGTAAACCATTGCTTGAAAGAGAAAACATTCCAAGGAAGGGGCGATTATAAATTGCATAACCTGCATATGGAAGATACTTTAACTGAAACATAAAAACTCAGAATAGAGAAATTTTAGCTTCTGTCATTTTACCTATTTTATCTATCATTAAGCCAAGCTTAATGTTCCAGCTAGGGAAGTCAGAAATGAAGATATTGTGGCAAAGAAGGCAGGGAAGACCCTAATCCTTGTAAACAAAATCTTTGTAAGCTTACCTAAAATTATGTGGGATAACGTACCTCAAGTAATTAAAATTTCCAAAGGTTATCTAATTCTTAATTCTGTTCATTATGAGTCTGAGCCTGATATATATACTTCAGAGTTCAATTAGGTCTTGATTTGCTAAGCTCTATTTGCATAAGGGACTGAGGAGCTTCCTCAAGAAATAGCATCATAAAAAAAGAGGGAGTCATGCATAATGAGCTAATCTAGTGATGTGACTTTAGAGATGAGGAGGGTGTAGCAATTTTAAGGGCAACATGGTTTCTGTGCCCCAGATTATATTCCGACCTGGCCAGTACATGTTTACTTCCAAATTTAGAGAGAAGCAACTCAAATCCAAATAAGAACACAGAGACAGGACTATCTGAACAAAAACTCTTTCCAGCAGGAGGCATAATCCACACTGCTTGGGCATTCCTTACCAGTGTCACACCAAAAGCAGAGAGACAGAGAGCTGCCGTTCCTCTCTAGGTTAGAGCCTACCATGAGTATTTGACTCCCCAGCAGGAATAACGAACCTTTCATTATCGAAAAGACATAGCTGTGCTCAGAAACAAACATTGGATGAGAAGAGGAATAAAATTGTATGTATCAAATGATACATACAAAACTCATTTTTAAAAACATGGGGAATATTACACAGTCTACATCAAATATTCTGAGAACAGAAGGTAGTATTGTTAGTTTTTTTCAATGACTCATTTAATAAAATATATTTAATGAATGCCTGACATTTTCAGGTATGAATGATGCAAATAGTGATCAATAAATGAACATAAAAATAAAAAAAAAATAAAAAAAACATGGGGAATATCCACAATGGTCTCCCAGAAATAAATTTGGAACATAAGGGGCTAAGATTTCACATAAGCAATTATGGCAGATTATAATTTCCAAAAATGGCCTTGGTAATATATCTCATCTTATATGCTCTACTAGAAACTCATCACTCTTCCACAAAGAGGTAAATCTATGTCCCCTCCCCGTGCATACAAACAGGCCGATAGACTATAGTAGAAGTGAAACCATTTTATTTCCAAGGCTAGGCAATAAAAAATGCCATGCACCACAGCCTTGTTCTTTTCCCTTATTCTCTTAGGTTGTAAATTAGTAGTTATTTTGGTTACTGTCCTTAAGATATCAGCTAAGGTACCCCAACTATTGAGATTTAAATGAAATTGGTGCAAACAACACCCTGTGTGATAGTAAGGGGTTCACATTCTTTTCATTCTTGACAAGAATTCTGTTGTAGGAGAGGACAGCTTACAATGTTCACAATCGCCTTTATTTTCACACTTCCTCTTCTCCTAAATTAGTGAAGTATATGGATTATTGCACCATCCCACACAGTGTCCATCATCTGTACAAGCTCTCCACTTAGACATACTATCCCTCCTTTCCTTGATTGCCACAAAATAGCAAATCAAATCAGACCAAACATAAAAAATAAAATGCCTAAGCAGATTTTACTAAAAATGTGAGGAGATGGGGGGGGGGGGTGCATCATAGAGAACTTAGTTACATTTCAGATATTCTGGTTGAATTCCAGTTCTGCCAACTCAGGTCAGCCTCTCTCAGTAGTTCAGCTATCTCTTCTGGAGCAAAGCTAAAGAAAATGGAATCATTCTGTTGCTTCATGCAGAATGAGTCAGCTCTCTCCAGCCCCTTCTCCCAACCCCCAAGCTTTGCTCCAGCCTTCCCATTATATTCACAAATACGCCCCATTCTTCATTTATCCATTCCTCACCAGAGTCTGCAAGAGGAAAAGCACAGATTTCTTTCCAGACTAATGTAAATAATACACTCCTTTCCCCCTCCCTGCCTCGGAAGGCAGAAAGGTTACTATATTTGTTGAATTCTATGAATTCAGGGATCTGGGGATCTTAGGATAAATGTTTTTCCTTTTTTTTCTTTTCCGCTCCTGCCCACCTTGTGCCCTGCTGACCTAGAGACCAAGAAGCAAACAAAGCAGGCAGACTGAAGAGGCTGCTAATCAGCACTACAAAGCCACTGGGCTTGAGAAACAAAAGGAAGGGTTCTTGCCAAGAGCTGGCCTTGGCGCAAAGCTGCTAGGTGCCAAAGCCAGGAAGGAGAGCAAGCCCAGATGTAACCCAGAGTCTGCAGGACTACTTCAGAGTATCCAAGGAAAATTAAAACTAATAAATGGATAATACATTCTGAGCCATGTGCCCTGTGGACTTCTGCTGAATTCTGGATGAGATGAGAAAGAGAGGAAAAGAAAGGTGACCAGGGAAAAAGAAAAACCTACTGAAGTCATAGGTGTTGGTTCAACCCCAGCTCTAACTGGTGCCTGAGGGCTCAAAAAGTCTTTGGGTTTTTTTAATATGCCAAAATTGTGTTAATATTTGTTTGGGAAAATGTGCTAAGCTTTGATAGAGTATTTCAGTGGGGCAGAGTTATACATAATTTGAAAACTTTAGAAAAACTATACCCTCAAATAGCCTGGAAAGCATAGTGGTGGCAGCACAACTGGATGCTGCACAGGACAACTGAGGACTCTGCCATGGTGGCCAGGTCCCTTTGCTTAAGAGTCCAGCAGAACTGGGCGGAAATCCTAGCCCCACAACTTGCTAAAGTACAGCTAACTCATTTGCAAAATGGGACAAATATACCCACCACTTATGGTGTGACAATTAAATAAGTTGATATGTGAAAATCACTTATCACTTTACACAATGTCTGCCCACAGCACATGCTCTAGTAATGGTAACTGCATACTCAGAGGAAGATATGCATAAGTCTAGATAATGTGTATATTCAACTCCGGGGAGTTGAGCCTGCAGGCCACGTACCCAGAAAAGAAATTGCCGATTAGAATAAAGGGAAACTTTCCAATTGGGGTTTATGTAGCTCTAAAGAAAATACATTTGCCCCAGGAACAAAGGGTAGACAAAGTTCAAGCAAAAAGGACTTAACTTGTAATTACTTCAGAGGAGCTATAAATACTAAACTAAGCAAAGAAATAAACTTTTTAAAATCTAGAATTAAGTGTAGGAATGAAACAAAAGCACCCGAAGTGTCTTTATTCCTGTAACTTGCATATTGCATGTGGTTTATAACCTCAGGATGCCTGGAATAGAGCCAGCAGGGTTTTAATAATTAGAACCAAACTTAGAGAACATCTCCTCTAAAACTTCTTATTTTACAGACAAGGAAAACAGTGACTTTTTAGCAGTGAAAGTCCTGGTTGTGCTCCAAAGCTACGTAGGGGGTGGTGAAACTGCCGGGGGAGCTTCTGTTAAGAGCTTGCCTTGGGCTGCCTTACAGAATTAGCTGTGCTTCTTGGTGTTGTCTGAGTACTCCACAGTGGACTGCAGATCGACTTCCTGGGGCATTAACGTCTAAAATCAAATGCATATACCTAATGCAATCCAGATTGCACTTAATTGGTATCTAATATTATGCAGCTTTGTTTTCCATTAGTTCTGGAAAGTTGCAAATATTTTTGGTGATTTTTTTATTCTGACATGATCACCCTTGATTCCTTTCCCTTTTACCTCATTAAATGAATCAGCAAGCCTTGCTTAATCTGCCTGTAAAATAAACTACCAATCCATCTACTCCTCTCCACCTCTGCAGGAGTCAGCCACCCTAGCTCAAGATGCCGTCATCTCTTACCAGGGCTAATGCGGTAGCCTCCTAGCTGGTATCCTTCCTTCCCTCTTGTCTCCTACAATGATAGGGACCTTTCAAGTACAGAGGGCTTAAAGCCCTCAACAGTTTCCCAGTACATTTAGAATAAGACCCAAATGCCTCACCCATCTTACAAGACCCTACACAATCTGGCTCTGTCTCCTCCATCAAATTCTTCTCTTGCCCTTCTGTTTAGTGGCCTCAGCCACACTTGCCTTTGTTCTCATTCTTGAATACCCCATGTTCATTCTCCCTTACAACCTTAGTGCTCTGTTTCTTCTACCTGGAATGCTCTTTCACCAAAGCCTTCCATATCTAATTACCTCTTGTCAATCAGATCTCCACTTACATGTCACCTCCTCAAAGGATGCCTTCCCTGACCACCCAGTCTAAACAAGACTCTTAGTCCTTTGTCATTTACTCTGTTTTAATTTCATGGCAGCATTTGTTATTTTCACTTTTTATCTCTGTTTTGTGTCAGTTCAATGTCTGACACTAATAGATATTCAATAAATGTTCATGAAGTGAATGAATGAATGAATGGCAGTACAGGTAGAAAAGAGATGCATGAAGGTCTTTTTAGTCACTGAAGGAGCTCACAGACTGACAAGTGTGTGTAGGAGGGAATTGGGGCCCTAAATAGTATTCTGATTTAAAGGCTAATATAAATCACTCAGTATTTTTTCCTAAGTCTGAACATGCTAAAACTATTACCAAGTGGTAAAAAATTTTACCACCATCATTTCTAGATAAGTAGCCTAAATCTTGTAAGTAAAATAATAATAAAATATTCACCATGTCCTTGGAAATATAATGTAAAACTTAATAGCTCTTCTGCGTAGGTTTGTGTTCCCAATGTTCAGTTTATTTTTTTATGTTTTGGGGTTTCATCCTTTACTTCTTTTAAGCCTGTTAGAAGCATTTCTTTCTGAATGCCTTTTCAATTGTAGATTGATTCCCAACTTTAAATTCAAATTGTTAATAATGGGACCTTGGGAAAACATAAAGTAATGAAAGAAATAGGGTCCTCAATTTGACCTCCTGTTTGTGTTTTCAAGAAAGCCTCAAAATATGCTGCAGGATAAAATAACCGTGATACCTACCAGATGGTTTCCCAAGTTCAAACAAACACATGTGATCAGTATTGGAGGAAGAAATGAGAATATAAATAATGTGGAATCCAACGAGTCCACCTGCCCACACACTCAGAGCTTCCCAACAGCCATAGACATAAGCTTGGAGAAAGTGAAGCCCGGCTCTTCCCCTGTGATGCCTAAGCCTCCGGTAGCCCAGGCTTGAATTAGTGTGTCCTTATTCCTGTATTGTGGGTTTTGTTGTTGTTTGTTTGTGTTGTTTTAAACTGTAGGTACCTTGCTCATTAGCCAATTTGGATTAAATGTTTAGCAAATTATATTCCTCTATACTTACATGGGAGAACTTGGACTTGATACAACGTCCTTCCCCTTTTGTTTTCCTTCCAGATCCTACTGTGGATTCTATTCCCCATACTTTTCTCTAAACCGTATGTTTACCTGTGGCAGTAGCCTGGAATGAGAGGTGGTCACCACTTCAGACTCCAAGAGAATGTGTTACTTCCTGTTGGGAGTGACCTCATCTCTAATAGCAGAGATTTACGAAAATAATGTGTTCAAATTAAAGTTTATTTACATAGCACAGTGATTAGTTTCTCTGCTATCAATAGAAAAATAATACTGTATCAAGGGATTAATTCAGTATCCATTTTCTATAAGGAATGAATATTTGAGAACAATAGATAATGTCATTAGAACAGAAAGCCCTACAAATTTTGCACTTTACAAAAGGCAGTGATCCCTTCTGAACAGAGTAAGCAAATGATTATATGCATCCCAAAATTTGTCATTACGCTTACTACTAACAAAATACGGGATCATGAACAAATTCGTGGGTCTACTTCTAAACTCTAGAAACAAATTAATGTACAGCTTACTAACTTACTACAAGTGGATCGATAACTATATTGCAAGAGCATGTATAAATTCCAAAAATAAATGTAAATAGGAGTTATGAAAGTTTTTTGGAACTAAGAGTTTAAAAAGTGGATTCAAATTATTGTAATTATTGATTATCATAAAATTATGTAACAATAAAATAGGATGTTTGAAAAATAGATGGAAAGACACACAATTCCACCTTCATAACAAACTTATCTGTTTTTTTATGTATGTCCTTCAAGCATGTTTCCATATGTATAATATTTTACATAGTGATAATCATATGGTATATACACTTTGTATTGAACTTTTTAACTTACAGTTTTCTCTTTTGTTGTCACCCTGTCTTTATAATTACCAGTTTTTGGTTACAACATAATATTCCACTATTATTTGATATTTAAGTTTCTTTCAATATGAAATATTATACTGGAAGTTGATGTCATTACATGTAAAGATTCTCCCTCTCTTTTGGTTTCTTTCATTAGGATAAATTTACAAAAATAAGATGATCAGATCTATGAATCTGAACATTTTCATGACAAGTTTCTTTTTCTTCCTTTTTTTTTCAAAGGCATTTTTCTAATTAATCCTTTTCCAACCAGACATGATTGGAATCGGATTTACCTCAAACTCACAGCACAGGGACATTCATCTATCTTTCTTTTCACTTTACTAGGCAAAAAAGTGGTTATTTTATTCATACTTTCATTTTCATTTCTTTGAGTACTTAATGAGATCATTTTAGCATATAAGTAATAATTCTATTTTCTCCTTTTTGAACAATCTACCACAGTTTTTAGATTAATTTGTCCAATTGTGGAGAGTACTTTTCAACAGAAAATCTTGGCTGGTGAAGGCACAGATGCATAAATTCAGAGTGTGTCAGCTTGTTTGGATTGTAGAGTGCACAAGGGGAGAGCAGAAAAAAAGATACGAATAAGCTGTGCCCATAATCACAGAAAGAAAAATAATGTCCTCAACACGACTTAAGTATTATTTTCTTGAAAGAATTATGTCAGATGTGGATTAAAAGTTCTTGAATAGGATTCATCCAAGTTGGTTATTAAACAAAAAAAAAAGGTGATAAATCCCCAGTTTCCTCTCTTCCTCATGACTCATGAAACAATTAAATATGTTCTTTGTTATCAAAGATAGAGGTGTTATAGAAATGTTAATACCTTTGTGCATATGGAGAATGGAGTCTTAACAAATGTTTTAGAATGTCATCGGTAGTTTTTGTAATGACTGAAGTTTAAGTGTGATGGATAGGATAACAGTTTAACAATGTAAACTAAATTATGTAAGATGCTTCATCAATGCATCATCCTAATAGTAGATTTATTGTCAATATTCAAAGCATCTTAAAAAATAGCATTAGTGGGAAACGGACTTTGGCCCAGTGGTTAGGGCGTCCGTCTACCATATGGGAGGTCCGCGGTTCAAACCCCGGGCCTCCGTGACCCGTGTGGAGCTGGCCATGCGCAGTGCTGATGCGCGCAGGGAGTGCCGCGCCACGCAAGGGTGTCCCCCGCGTGGGGGAGCCCCCACGCGCAAGGAGTGCGCCCGTGAGGAAAGCCGCCCAGCGTGAAAAGAAAGAGCAGCCTGCCCAGGAATGGCGCCGCCCACACTTCCCGTGCCGCTGACGACAACAGAAGCGGCCAAAGAAACAAGACACAGCAAATAGACACAGAAAACAGACAACCAGGGAGGGGGGGGGGAAATAAATAAATAAATAAATCTTAAAAAAAAAAAAATAGCATTAGTTATTATAGCAGTGAAGTTCAAATAAAATAGTGCCATTTTCAGTGTTTCTAGTAAAGTACCGTATAACCCTTACTCCTATTATGAGAGTGCATTTGAAATTATTCCCGTTGCTATGTCTATAATTTGTTTTGGTTTTATTTGTTTTCTATGTTTTGTGTCATATGTGTGTTCATGTGTATGAATATGTGTACGCATATCTGTGTCTGTAGGTTTTTGGATTCTTAAACGGCATTTAAATGTTTTGCTACTTTCTTAATTGTATCAAATAGTACAATGTTTGATGTACAGGCAATTTCAGTGAATTTATTCTTTAAGTGTTACAACAGTAATAATAAATACTAAATGAGTACAAATACTTTCCTTGTGCTCCAGATTGAATAATATAAGCTTACATGAGCTTGTCAATTCTATAGAAAATAGGATTTTATTTCCATGATTGCCATCAATTATATAACAAAATCCTAGTTCCAATCTCACACCTACAGAGGAAACATTTTTTCATCACCAAACAACTACTTTGTTTGAGAGCCTTGATTCTTTGTTTATCAGAGCACTGGAGGATAAAGGAAATGAGGAAGTATAAGAAGTTGGTCTGCTGACAGTTTCCTTGGTTAATGGGAAGAAACAGCCACTGCTCTTGAGTAAAATGAGTTGTACTTTTTCTCTTGATTTGCTCAGTGATGTAACTATTGAAACAACAGTGTTATTGAAATTCATGCATGACAAACAACAATGTTAATGTTGTTCATGTTATTTCCTTTTTCTAATTCCATATTATTTTTAAAATGTAATACTTTTTTTTTTTAATAGTGGGTTTTCTTGACAATGCAACTGGAGATATGGAAGGACAGGCCATATTTGATGAAAATGGTACTTGTTTTAACTCCATATTTGTTTGTTTTATGGTAACTTTGGCTTTTGTTTGTTCACTTGTTTAGTTCTGTGGCTTTGTGTTGGTTATTAATTTAGTAACTTGTCTGGTCTTTGCTGATAGAGAGCTAGCTGAAGTGTTTGGATGGAAGTTTAACATTCAGTGACTTACCTGACTTCTTCAATAAATCATGCCTAACGTCTAGATTTGAAACTTCTCGATTTTTCTTCAAATGTTTATTAATGTTTCAAAATTCAGTCACTGTCAATGAAATCTGCTTACATTAAAATACCAGGGACATACAATTTGCAAGGCATCCATGAATTTGACCCTAGCTGGGAGCTCAGCAAAAAGAAGGCTGCTAAGCACCTGCATAATCACCAAGGGAGGCTTCCAGGGACAGGACACGTTGGAGCATCTTCACTCACTCCCTCACTCACTCGATAAGCCATCCAATAAGTGTACACAATGCTGTTGACACTACACATAGGTTCTGAAAATGAGGCCTTGGAGTGTAAGATTCTTTAAATTTCTTCCAAGAGAAAATTCCCCTGCCACACATTTACCCTCCTTATTACAATTCCTGAATTTTTGATTTAGTTAATTTTTGACTGAATGTAATCTTGGGGCTTTCTGACAGATTTCTGTCTGTTATGCACTAAGAATATATTGTTTTAAAAGTTATCCTAGAGAAGAAGAGGAGAGGATGCATCACTCACCTAGAGGATGTAAGGAGGACCTCACAGGAGCCAGCCTGTATGATTAACTTTCTCTTGCGTTTTGTTGTTTTAATTGTTGTTCAGCATCCTTCCCTCTCTCTCTCTCTCTTTCTGTCTAATCTCAGCCAGAAAATGCTATGCAGGTGTTATTCATCACTGAAAATATACTCTGTTACAGACAGTTTAGTTTATGTGGTAGAGCAAATACAGTTACAGACAATTTATTTAATGCAACCGGGAAGTTCTGGATCTGATCACAGCTCATAGTTGGAGCAAGAATTGCTAAGGACAAGAGCAAAGAATTTAGTGGGTTTGCATCCAGTCCACTTAAAGCAGAGGAAAAGGAAACCATTTGTGAGCAGCTGAAACAATAAAGGAAAATGGAGAGGTTATGTATCTAAGGGCCCATACTGCCCTTGACCATTTCTGATTACAGAAACCCCACTTTGTGGACAGATAAGGGCAGAAGCAGAAAATAACAATATGTAAGAATTTTTCCCCTGCCAGAGGAGGACAGGTGTATACCTTAAAAGAAGTACAAAAGGGTTGTGTTTTCTAAATGAGCAACCTGTGGAAATTGGTAAGGTAAGAACCAGATGTGTGGGAAGCAGCCTTGGCCCAATGGATAGGGCATCTGCCTACCACATGGTAGGTCCGTGGTTCAAATTCTGGGCCTCCTTGACCCGTGTGGAGCTGGCCCATGCGCAGTGCTGATGTGTGCAAGGAGTGCCGTGCCACGCAGGGGTGTCCCCGCATAGGGGAGCCCCACGCGCAAGGAGTACACCCTATAGGAGAGCCGCCCAGCACGAAAGAAAGTGTAGCCTGCCCAGGAATGGCGCTGCACACACGGAGAGCTGACACAGCAAGATGACACAACAAAAAGAGACACAGATTCCCGGTGCCACTGATAAGGATAGAAGCAGTCACAGAAGAACACATACCAATGGACACAGAGAGCAGACAACCAGGGTGGGGAGAGGAGAGAGAAATAAATAAAAATAAATTCTTTAAAAAAAAGAACCAGATGCGGGGAAGCGGACTTGGCCCAATGGATAGGGCATCCGCCTACCATGTGGGAGGTCCACAGTTCAAACCCCAGGCCTCCTTGAACTGTGTGGAGCTGGCCCATGTGCAGTGCTGATGCCCGGAAGGAGTGCCATGCCACGCAAGGGTGTCCCCCGCATAGGGGAGCCCCACGTGCAAGGAGTGCGCCCTGTAAGGAGAGCCACCCAGTGCAGAAAAGGTGCAGCCTGCCCAAGAATGGCGCCGCACACACAGAGAGCTGACACAACAAGATGACGCAACAAAAAGAAACACAGATTCCCGTGCTGCTGACAACAACAGAAGTGGACAAAGAACACGCAGCAAATGGACACAGAGAGCAGACAACTGGGGTGGGAAAGGGAGGAGAAATTAAAAACCAAAAATAAAAACCAGATGCCAAAATGAGGAAAGGAGGAGAAAATCAGGGACACTGTACCCAGTGCCAGGGCCCAAGCCAAGGCTTCAAGACAAGAAAGCCCCAGGTCAGAACAGAAAAGAAACCGAGGTAGAATCTCAAGTATCCATCTGTGGCTGATACTTATCAAATACTAATGGCTGCCCAGGGTTTCCCCTCACACTGGCTGTCGGGCAGCAATGGGTTAGAACCTGGGAGCGGCTGGTCCTATAGGAAGATGAAATCCATGCCTGTAAGTAGAGTAGGGATTGAGAGTGGACAGAGGTTGGCATTTCCTGTATTAGGGGCATTATTTTCTTTTTAATTTCTGACCTCTTTTGGGCTAGGCTTTCTCAAATGACAAATCCTGTCTTTGTCATTCTTTCTGATTGCCTTCTTCAAAAATAGTACCCTTGCATGCGTTAATACTTCCTGTATTGAAGAAGAAAACTGTGTTGTGTCAAGATTATATAGGAGCCAACTATTTAGCCTTCTCAAAAGTTAATGATAGGGGAAACGGACTTGGTCCAGTGGTTAGGGCGTCCGTCTGCCACATGGGAGGTCTGCAATTCAAACCTCAGGCCTCCTTGGCCCGTGTGGAGCTGGCCCATGCACAGTGCTGATGCGCGCAAGGAGTGCCCTGCCACGCAGGGGTGTCCCCCGTGTAGGGGAGCCCCACACGCAAGGAGTGCGCCCCGTAAGGAGAGCCACCCAGCATGAAAAAAAGTGCAGCCTGCCTAAGAATGGCACCACCCACACGGAGAGCTGACACAACAAGATGACACAACAAAAAGAGACACAGATTCCTGTGCCGCTGACAACAACAGAAGCGGACAAAGAAAACAAGATGCAGCAAATAGACAAAGAGAACAGACAACCGGGGTGGGGGGAGAGGGGAGAGAAATAAATAAATAAATCTTTAAAAAAGAAAAGTTAATGATAGCACCCATACTTGTTGACTTAGAATCTTTATACAATGATCATATGTTTTGTTGTAGGCTACACTATAAATGTACAGTAATATAAATACAAATTCCATTTGTAGTAGAGAATTCCCTGCATAGATGTTCTGCAGCTAATGAATCTGTGAAATGCATTACTGAGTACTATTTCTTCCTTTCGATATGATATGAATGGCTTGTCAGTTATAGTAACAATTGACTTCTCTTCTCAAATGAAGTCAAGAGACTGAATTAACCTAAGAGAGTGAATTTAGTGTCTTTGACCTGCCATTGACCAGTTTTCCACTTTCCAGATGTACTGAATAAGTAGAGAATATCAGATACTAATACATATGCATTCCATTTAATTAATTTCTAATTAACTTTCTGTGTCCTTTAATGAAGATTCAAGTTTTTTTCTAATCATACAGGATTCATAACTCCCACATAGCCTTAATGCCATCGAAGCCAGAGTTTTACATAATAATTGGTTACTCAAAACGCCAGAGCACACTAGACAAGTTATGAGCTGAGAACTTTCAATTAGCATGGTTTTTGATAAGATTTTTATTCCACTGCTGTAGAAATCAGATCCTTTAGGAAAGAGTTGTTTAGAATTGAACAAAAAAAACAGAATTCATGAAAACTAACATTCCTAAACTGAGTGACACAAATTTTAGTGAACCAGAGAAATAAATGAGCCCTAAAATTATTCCTTCCACCTACCTCCATCCCATTCCACTCCCACTCCCCACAGCATAGCCCAGCAAAAAGTATAAAAGTTTAGTTAATGAGCAAATGAATCCAAGATTAGGTACTGAAAAATCCCAATTCTTTAGAAGTAAAAACTCTATCTACCCTTGCCTGAAGTACTGTAATTTTCTGTGAGGATGATCTTGAAGTCTTCCTCCCCAAGGTAACTTAACTAGTTTCACCACTCACCATTTTGTGATGATTTGATTTAAGGTTATGATGAGCTTTGCCTTTGATCTACAAAGCAGACATAGTTATAAGGTAAACAAACATAATTTATAAAAAAGCAGGAGCTATGTTAAGCTACCAGAGAGAACAAATTATTTAAGAAGCCTACTCTGTTTGGTTTGCATAAGAATGAATGTTAGTGCTTGTGATTATTGATCCAGTCTCTTCATTTACTACATGAGAACTAAAGACAAGAAAAGAGTAAACTTGCTCAAAATCATAAAGCAAGAGTTTTGCTTTCATTAAAGTAGGTCCAGTAAAACATGTATTTTTTAAAAGTCCATTATCAGTTAGCTGAAAATGCAATATGTACTTCAAAGCATTAACATTTAATATCCTTTAATATTTTATTTGAAAGTATTTTCATTCTAAATTTGTTTTCATTTATTTATTTTGGACTTCATCTCAATTATCCTAATTTATTCAGATTGGCCTCATCAATCTTTGCTTTGAAGATAAAGCTTAACAGTATTGTTACTGTTTCCTGTGAACTATACGCCAGTGAAATGTTGAAAGATTTTTACATTTGATATAGCTGAATGTTGAAGCTTCAACCAATTACCTAACAATGTTATTTCAAAACATAGTTTTTCTCACCAACATCAATAGACGTTTTCCTTGCTTTTCTCCATTCCTTTCAATCATGCTTGCTTATACAGCACTTTGCTTTGATCATCAGGCCATTCTAGAGGCTGAAAATGTAGGTAAATAGTGACCCTGTCAAGGCTTGCTCCAGCCCACGTGGAAGGACTCAGAACCCTGAAGGAGGAAACTTGCATGCTTGATGGGCCAGCCCACATCAATCCAAATAAATAATCTAATATTTGAGCACAGCCTCCCTATTGACCAGGCAACTTAACATCTCATGTGAACTCAAAATTCATAAGTATTGTCCAGTTCAACTCTGGTATCAGAAGACTGACTCATTATTCTGAAACACTTGAATTTCTGATGCCTCTGGAACAGTGGTTCTTAAACATTTTGGTCTCTGAATACTTTATACTCTTAAATTATTGAGGAAGCCCCAAGAGACTCTCTATCATATGGGTTGTATTTATCAATATTTCCTATATTAGAAATCAAAGCTGAGAAATTTTAAATATTTTTAACATTTTTAAAAATCATCTAGACCACTATATATTAAAAATAAGCATCTTTTTTTAAAGAATAGTAGTTATATTTTCCATAACAAAGCAAATTAATGAGAAGATGACATTATTTCATATTTTTGCAATTCTCTTTACTGTCTGTCTCAAAAGAAAACATCTGGATTCTCATATCTGATTTTGCAGTCAATCTGTTATGATCTGTTAGTTTGGTTGAAGTGTAAAAAGAAAACAGCCTCATTGAGCTATGTAGTTGAAAAGGGAAGTCCTTTTAGGGGTCTAAGACCATACTTTGAGAATCACTGGTCCAGAAAATACAAGATCTTATTCCATCCTGTGCTTGGAGAACATGACCACTGAAGAGCCCCAGTTTCCTTATTCAGAAGTGACAATGAAACTTCTTTGTCCAGGAGAATATAAAAGCCACTCAGGCTTATCAGAGGGGTTCCTGTAATTCAAAGCCTGTGTGTCCTCCTCAGGGGCATTATAACTCACAACCCTCTCCTGTGTTCTGATGCACTACCCTGCAGACATTTTGGTCTTTATAACCACCCTACCCCACTACTCCACCACCACATTCTGCCATCTGTAAGCCTTAAAACTAAGAGGTCTACTATTGATTCAGTGCCATGTGTAAATGCTACCAAATCCAGCAATGGTAAATTTCTACCATTTGCTGGATTTGAAAATCTGTGGAACTCCTCCACTCTTTTCCCAGTCTTAAAATACAATGGGACCAAGAATATTGTTATGGTTCTCCTATACCTTTGACAATGTACCCTTTAACTTTGCTCATGACCCTGGAAGAACTTGGTGGAATCCTGACTTAATATACCTTTGCATCTGCTCTCTTTATCCTCAAGAATTTATTGCATCTGTGGAATTCTGGAACTAATAATTTTAAACCATATATTCCAAATTATTTTACCTTTTATACAAGAACTATTTACCTGTCCCTACAATATTCTAGTCCAATCCCTTCACTTTACAGATAAGAAAACTGGAACTAAGAAAAATTTACTGACTTTCCCAAGGGTGCGTATAAAATAGAGCAGAATTTGTATTTACCCCATTTCAAGACACTTAAAATCAGTGTTGTTAGACTACCTAGTGGACTAGAATAGATATGGCCTTAGAATGATACACCTGGTAGTCCCCTCCCATACTCATGACTTACCTAGCTGAAATATTCCACAGTTGACCCACCACTAACCCTAAACTCCATTATCCCACTGTGCCTAGTGGATACATACATAGTATTGGGGGTGATAGATATGGGGACCCTCCTGACAGAACCTAAATAAGTTTGGTGTGTGTATTAGTCAGCCAAAGGGGTGCTGATGCAAAATACTAGAAATGGTTTAGTTTTTATAAAGGGTATTTATATGGGGTAGGAGCTTACAGATACCAGGCCGTAAAGCTTAAGTTACTTCCCTCACCAAAGTCTATTTTCACATGTTGGAGCAAGATGGCTGCCGATGTCTGCAAGGGTTCAGGCTTCCTGGGTTCCTCTGGGCTCAGCTCCTCTGTTTTTTCCACAAGGTCAGTTGTAGTCTATGAGGCTGTCTAGGCTTTGCCTCTCTCCACAGGTCAGCTGTAGACTATCAGAAGAATGGCTCTGTCTCTTTCCCCAGTGCTCTAGCATAAGACTTCAGCATCAAACTCCAACATTAGGAACCCTCACATCAAAAGCTCCAACTCTGTCCATTGCCATGACTTTTATCTGTGAATCCTCACACACCAAGGGATGCAGACTCAACACCCAAAACATGGCCTATTCAAAGCCCTAATCATAACTTAATCATGCCCAGGAACAGACCAGATTCCAAATATAATCCAATACCTATTTTTGGAATTCATAACCATATCAAACTGCTACAGTCCACCCTCTGAATTCCAAAGACTTTACAATATTTGAAAAAAGACCTTAAATCACTAACAATGTAAGTACTAAATCATATTACAATCATTTAAAGAAATATAGTTTGTCTTGGGGCAAAGTCCTGTCTGCTATAAACCTCTGAAACTTACAAAACAATATATCTGTTTCTGATACACAAATGGACAGACAAAGGATAAACATTTTCATTAAAATAAGGAGAAATTGGGAGGGAAACATGAGTCACAGGTCCTCTACAGTTCAATAAACCTGCAGGGCATCCTCCATTTGATTTCAGTCTGAGAGTAATTGTTAAGATGATTGTTTCTTCTTCTTGGTGCCTTATGAGAACCCACCCTTTCCACAATCTTGCCCAATGGCCATTTTCTTGGTTCCACCCTCATCAAGCATCTGGGTGTCCACCAAGCTCCAGACCTCTTCCTCCAAGAGTGTTGGGGTGATTGCCACACCTTACCTAATCTTTGAGTTAGAGTCTTAACCCCCTAGCACAGTGATGTGAAGACAACATTCTCCCTAACATTTAGCATACAGGCTCAACCTCTTAGAGCAATGAGTTGGCCACCTGGCCTTCCTTAACTTTGCAGGACAGGTCCACCCCTCTCAGACCTGTGAGGTGCTGACCTTAACCACCCTAATCCTTGGGGAATGTGCTGCAACCTCTCTGTACCCTGGGGTGGCAAAACTCTCCCAGAACATCGTGTGGGAACACCCACACTCTTCAACTGCTGGGGCAAACTCACCCTCTCTGTACACATGGGTGGGGTTCCTCCTTTGGCCCAAGGTGATATCCTAATTCCAGATCTCAGCTTCCATGGTTTTCCTCTAGAAGTCATTTCCCCTTTTATTCCAGACTGACAGTGATTTTGTTCATATAGCCCTTTCAAAAACCTTGTTGGTTTAGCATGCAAGAAGCTGGGGTCCAAGCCATCAGACAGTAAGACCACAAGTCTTTCTGAGATAAATGCATCTTCAATTCTAATTTACAATTTCCAAGTTTAATTAAGTCCTCCAATGGGGCACTTTCATCTGGGACTTTGATTTCCAGAGGCTTGGAATTTCCAGAATCAGTTTCCGTTTTCTTTGAGCCCAACAGTTCAGTCCTCAGCATATCTCTGTCATCTAACATTTTGCCATAAGCTGTAAGCAGAAGCCAAGCTGCATTCTCCAGGTTTACTTTGGAAATTTCTTCGGCTAAATGCCCAGGCTCACCATTTTCAAATTCTTCCTTCCATAAAACACCAGGAGTTAATCTTGCTAAGTTCTCTGACTTTAAAACATGGGCCACCTTTCCTCCAGTTTCCAGTTTCCACTAATAGTTTCATCATTAACTTCTAAGGCATCATAAAAAATCTCTTTAGCATCCCTATTGCTATCAACAGTCTCTTCAAAGAACTGTAGGTCTTTTCTTCCAAGGAGCTCACAATTACTCCAAAAAATACCCCTTACCCATTTATAAAACCATTCAAGCATTTTGGTAATTGCAAAAGCACTCCTTGGTACCAAATTCTGTATTAGTCAACCAAAGGGGTGCTAGTGCAAAATACCAGAAATGAGTTGGTTTTTATAAAGGGTATTTATATGAGGTAGGTATTTATATGAGCTTATAGATACCAAGCATAAATTACTTCCCTCACCAAAAAAAATAAATAAAGCATAAATTACTTCCCTCACCAAAATCTATTTCCATGTGTTGGAAAGATGGCTGCCAATAGCTGTGAGGGTTCAGGATTCCTGGGTTCCTCCCTTCCAGGGTCTTGCTTCTCTCTGGGTTCAAGGTTCCTTTCTTCCCAGGGCTTGCCTCTTCCTGGGTTCAGGGTTCCTCTCTTCCTGGGACTTGCTTCTCTTTCCTCTGTGAGTTTACTTCCTGGGGCCCCAGCTTAAGACTTTAACAACAAACTCCAACATCAAAACTCTAACATCAAAAAACCCTCAACTCTGTCCTTTGTCATGCCTTTTACCTGTGAGTCCCCATCCACCAAGGGGTGGGGAATCAACACACTAATGACATGGCCCAATCAAAGCCCTAATCATAACTTCATCACATTCAGATATGGACCAGATTACCAACATAATCCAGTATCTACTTTTGGAATTCATTACTATGTCAAACTGCTACAGGGGTCAAATATGTCTTGATAGATACTGGTCATTTAAAACAGAAATATGTGTTGCTGCCCCATAAAATCTGGTTTGAATAACCCCAAATTGCCTCCTTTTGACAGAAGATGAATGGCTTCCCTTAGAACCGTCCCTGGTGTACCATCTCAGAGCATAATTCTTCAGACCACTTTGTCAGTTTAGGTCTGCCCTGCTTTTCAAGTATTTCTAGAATACCAAGCTTCTTTGTAAATCTTTCTATGATTCCTGCTTGGAACAATGCCTCTGTTTGTCATGCCCAGAGACTTTACTCTGCAGTTAAATATCCCCTATCCGTTTTCCTCCTTCTTTGTCACGACCTTACCTTTGCCAGGAATCTGCGCACCTGCTTCTGCTCCTGACTTGGCCTACGTTGGTCCAGGCATGTTGCCTTGGCTAAGGCAGGGTAGCAACCAAGACTGCCCGTAAGAGCAAGCAGGGCTGACTATAAGTAAGGGATGATGGGGAAACTTGCCCTGTTCCCAAAGTATCCCCACCCACCCCTTCCCCATCTCCCCAACACCCACCCTGTTATAACAGTAATGTGACAAAACTACCATTTATGCAAATCTTGGGGATGTGCTATTAGAAAACAATAGTAAATAGATTGACACAGGGAAATGGTCTAAATATTTTACATACATTAGCTAATTAAATTCACAACATCCCTTTTGAAATGGATATCATTACTCCAGTTGAGGAAACTGAGTCTCAAAGAAGTCAATAGCTTGTGAAAATTAACACAGCTAGTGTATAGCATAGCCAGATGTCATATCTAGGTCTATATGACTTGACATCCAGTACATTCTGCTTTGCAAAATGGGTGCCTCAAAGACCCTTGGGCATCCTTAAATTCATTGATGTTTTCATGTAAGCAATGTTTGGTATTTGGCTTTTAATATCCCTTTGATTTAGACACTGTCATTTCTATGTCACATGTTCATTCACCCTTGACTTAGAAAAGAGCTGATGTATGTTCTTTACAAACTGACTGATTGAGGACAGATAGAAAGCTCTTCATCATAAACATCTAACTCTTTTCTCTGTACCAGGTAAGAGGCAGTTGGAATGGAGTGATGTGCTCCAGGCCAGAAGCTCATTGGCTAACATAAGGCATCTGTACTTTTTGCCCTTGGAGATACTATTAAAGCCACAAGCCCCATAGCCAAATGAAATAAAGTTTTGCAAGTGATGGATTTAAACTTTGCTCTTTGGGACTTAGACATATTTTTATCCATCAGCTTTTGTTCACACTTTTAGAGCCCATTTTCTAGTTTCACTTAATCTTAACCCTTTGTAATTTCAAATTTCAGGGCTCAGAGAACTCACACCAGGCTGACACTTTCTTGACTGGCCAGCTAGTATTTTAACCAATGATATGATTCCATTGATAAGGGTTTTCTTCTTTCAACTTTTAAACTGTTCAACAAATGGCCTTTGATATAATATACAAAATCTTTATTTTTAAATAATAAATACATGGAATTAAACATGCAGAATCTGGTTTTACCTTATTTTAATAGACCTTACTTTTATTTTCTACTTTGTACTTCTCTCCTTATTTTTAAAGTATTACATGTTCACTTTCTTAAAAAGGGTAAAAGGGCATTCATTCTCCTCCACCCCAAACTGAAGACTTGGTTTTAACTGCCAATTATAGCAATTAGAGTAACACACCATACCCAAATGTCATTACTCTTTAAATGTTTTACTCTTAAAGTCCCTGGGGGTACCATAGGGTTCCTGGGTGGTGATGGAGCAGGGGCTTTTGGTACCTGCCAGACATGCTTCCCACTGCTGTGGTAAAAGTACCCAAGGACCCTGGAACCTGCTGTTAAGACCTGAGCAGTGGTCATCCTTTCAGCCCTGGCTGCAGCTTTGTCCCCAAGCAGCCCATTGTTCCACTGCTTGCCAAACTGGGACTCCTTTTCCCTTTAACTTTCTTCCTCAGCCTCCATTTTCAATTCTACCTGCAACCCTTTAATTCCTCCACACCAAAGCCCTGTTCTCTTAGCATTAATAATTCTTGGGTAATCTGGAAATATTTTATGTCAACCAGAGTTGATATCATCAAGAGAAACATTTTTTCCCCTTCCCAAGGGCAGTGAAGCCTCTTCATTAGAAAACAATTACCATTTCTTATAAATAAGGGAATTACCTATATTACTTCCTAGAAAGAATTGTATTCCCTACCTTGAATGGGTCAAATGTTTAATTCACAGGAAAAGAGCTATTTTCCTATCAACAGTGTTTTAAACACTCATATCTCACTAGGTACATATAAGTAAAAAGAACACGATGACATATCCCTAAACTTTCAGTTTCCAAAAACACTATGCTCTATGGTCATCTTTGTTTGTTTGTTTCTGTTATTTAAAATGAAAATGACAACATAATACATGTGTGTTTAGCCTTTTCTAGTTAATAAATCCTGATAATATCATAGTATGCTGTGGGCCACTTTTTTTTTTAAAGAATTATTTTTTATTTATTTCTCTTCCCTCCCCCCCCCCCCAAGTTGTCTGTTCTCTGTATCCATTAGCTGTGTGTTCTTCTATGACTGCTTCTATCCTTAGCAGCAGCACCGGGAATCTGTGTTTCTTTTTGTTGCATCATCTTGTTGTGTCAGCTCTCCATGTATGCGTCACTACTCCTAGGCAGTCTGTATTTTCTTTCGCACTGGGTGGCTCTCCTTATGGGTGCACTCCTTGCACATGGGGCTCCCCTACGTGGCATTCACCCCTGTGTGGCAAGGCACTCTTTGCACACATCAGCACTGCGCATGAGCCAGCTCCACACGGGTCAAGGAGGCCCGGGATTTGAACCGTGGACCTCCCATGTGGTAGGCGGATGCCCTATCCATTGGGCCAAATCCACTTCCCTACTTTCTTTTGTAGAAGTTTCTTATGGCTCATATAACAAATTCCCACAAACACAAAGACTTAAAAGAACCAAAATGTATTCTCTCACAGTTCTGATGTCAGAAGTTAGAAGTCTAGGTGTTGGCAGGTCCTCACTCCCTTCAGAGACTTTAGAGGAAAACCTGTTTCTTCCTCTTTCAGCTAATAGTGACTGCAAGCCTTCCTTGGCTTATGCACACATCACTCCAGTCTTTGCACCCAGTCTTCCCATTGCCTTCTCTTCTGGGGGTGAGTGTGCATATATCTCAAAACTCTCTGTCATTCTTTTGCAAAGATACTTATCATTGGATTTAGGGACCTCTTGTACAATCCAGAATAAGCTCCTCCTCTCAAGATCCTTAACTCAATCACATCTCTTGCCATGTAAGGTAGTATTTACTCTTTGCAATATAGGAAAGTATTTACGGGCTCTGGGGATTAAGACAGGAATATATCTTTGGGACCATTTTTTCGGCTTAGCAAAGTTTGCTCTCTGCCCGCAAATAGTAACCTCTGTCCCACAAGCAAAATACATTCATTCTAACATCCCCCAAAATACCAACACATTATGGCATCAACTCAAATCCAAAATCTTATCTAAATCATATCAGCTCCAAAGTTCCAAATCTCATCATCTAAATCAGGTATGTGTGAAACACTGGGGATGGACCATCCTGGGGATGGATCACCATTTAGGGACCTGTAAAACTAGCAAACAAAGTATCTGCTTCCAAAATAGAATGATGAAACCAGCATAGGATAACAGTTACAGACATTCCCATTCCATAAGAGAGAAAATGGAACAATTAGAAAAATAAGTCATTCATAATCTCAAATTTCTTTGCTTGCCATTTGGGACACTAACAATTCTGTGTCTGTCAATGATACATTGCTTCTTACAGCACAGGATCTTTACCTTGGCCTTTCCAAACACTCAAAGTTGATGATAAAATTTTGAGGAGGCAACCCAAAGTGTCCCAAAGAGCTCATGGGTAATTTTGGTATGGCTAGATTCATAATTTTGTTTTCTGCTTAATTGTATTATATATGAATGGAAATTAAATAGCTTCTCCTGAGCGTCAGCCAGATGATTTTGATGTATTGATGTCTGAGTGAGTCCTTCATGATGCACAAATCAGTAACACTAGTTTCTCCTTGCTTTGAAAATTCCAAATCTGTTCCTGGTTATTTCTACTGCCTTTAATTGTCTGGCATCTGACAGACACAATGCTCTCCAGACACAATATTTTTCTTGTCAAAGCAGCTTCAAAGTATATTTTAAGACAATTAAAATGACAATTAGAAGTATAAGCTTAAGTTAAAATTTAGCATTTATGATTGTACCATTACAAATACCTCAAATGAGGTGACACGGATAAATAGAAACCTTTCTCTTTACAGCTCTGTTTGTACATGCAGGCAACATCTTACATGTCACAACTTATTTATCTTCTGAATGGCAGCTGTTGAATTGTTTTGAGAGTAATTGTAAGACAGTCCCCAATTTCAGAAATGTTAAGAAGTAAACATGTATATCTTAGACTTAAGCTAATATGGTGGAGTTGATCCTCCTTACTCATGGATTCCATATGTGTGAATTCACCTACTGGCTAGTATTAATTTGCAATACCAAAATCAATATCTGCTGCACTTTCATGGTCATGCACAAACATTCACAGAGCAGCAAAAGTTTGCCCTGCCCAATGCATACCTTCTCAGCTTAGGTCAAATAAGGCAAATCTCTGTCTTCCTATTTCAGCTCTTATACTATAAAAAAGTGTCCTTATCATGGTACATTTACTAACACATTTTTCACATTTTGATGTGGTTGTTTTTTGCATGTGTGTGTGATTTTGCTGTTTAAAATGGCCCTCTAGTATAATGCTGAAGTGCTATCTGGTGTTCCAAAACAAAAAAATTACAGTCTGCCTTGCGGAGAAGATAGGTGTGCTAGACAAGCTTCATTCAAGCTTGAGTTACCATACTATTGGCAGTGAGTTCAATGTTAATGAATCAACTTTTTATTTAATGAGTTCCAATTACCTGCCCCCCCCATGCTATTTATGATTAAACTTGCTTAAATTTATGTTTAAAGGTTTTGTTTAATTGTTACCCTGAAATGTTCTGAAGACAATAATACTGTTCCTAGATGGGATTAACTGGAGGCAGTCTCTAAAAGGCTGGGGAAACAAAGAACTTCTTAGGAAATCATTGTATGCAAATTCAAGGAGAAAGCCAAAGATATAAAGTGTCCTTAAACAGAAATACACAAAAACCAGGTTATGTATTGATGGGTTTACAAAATGTTGTGATCAGAGACTCCCAGGAGCCTACCCCTATATTTTCCCAATAGATGCTGGTATAATATTCACTAATTCAGTATTTGTGGTGACTTTATAGAACATAACTATCAGAAATAATGAGAATGTACTGTATTTCCATATGATTAAATATTATTTAATAATTTAATTTTAATGCATATTGTTTTATTGTATGGATGTATTCTAATTTGCTTAACCAGACTCCTCTTATTGAACATTTAGTTTGTTTCCAGTATTTCTCTAACTGAAGTTTGCAATCAGTATCCTTGTATCAAAATGGAGCTTAGATATTTTAACATTTATTTCAGACAGTATCTTAATGGGAATTAAGAAGGTATCCTGGATTAATAAATATGGAAATGGGAAATGTCTTTTTTAAAAATCTCAGCTCTGTATTTGTTTTCTTCTTGTCCATAATTTAACTAGCCAGCATATTCCTTTTTTAATAAATTGAGCTGGGGAGTTCATTAAGCCATTATCAGTCCTTTGCACCTTGTCTGTATCCTCATTTCTCTGATTAGTTTCAGTGCACCAGCAAGGCCTGAGGAAGGCAGCTTGGCACTGATGTGTGTTAGGGAAGAAGGGATCAAAAGGAGAAATCTGGACCATGAGGGGCTATCGGTGGAATTTCAATCCAGCCAATTCCAAGGGAGCTTAAGGACCACTAAGGGAGAAACTTGTCCAAGTGTGCACGTGGGTCTCAGTGCTAACAAGGTGGGTGCTAATATGAAGGGTCGTGGGAGGCAAACTTCTTAATTTACCTAAGGATTCACCAGTAAGCAGGCATAATTCAATGCATCCCCACCCTCCTTTCCCGTCTGTGCAAATAATGACCTATAGGAGGATGTCGAAGAATTAGAGAAGAACTCTGGAAAAATGGAGGAGACATCGAGGCCTCTTAAGCACTGGCCCAGGGATAAAATATTCATAAGTATGGGAGGAAGGAGACATCCTAGAATTGTATGTATGGTCACACCTCACCAAGGCCAGTGGTGGAACCTTCTGCTGAGAGTTAAAACCCTCTATTCCATATGTCGCTCCCTCTCCCTATTATTTATAACTTTTCTTTAAATCTGAAATAAATGAAGTTTGGGTTTTCCTTCAGCACATTGCCCTAAAAAATTTTATGGTTCATTTTTATCCATCACCATATCTTCCTAATATATTCCCAATGATCTCCTCTTTCCTACTATTTTTGTTGGGATTTATTTTGTTTTTGTTTGTTTTTTTCTTTTGTTTTAGTACACTTTGGCTCAGATCAGATTCAAGCAGATCCAAAGAATCATGTGCAGAGGTAAAGTGAACACAAAACTTGAAAAGAGCTGAGGGGCATTTCGACATTCATTTGACCTGCAAAGCTGTAGGTGGTAGCTACAGCTTCTCGGGTCTTCCTCCTACAATCAGGCCCATTGCTCCTTCATAGACAGAATTCCGGGAGGGTGTGGGGAGGGCAGATTAAAAGGGAGGCAGGAGTGGGGTGTGGAGAGATGAGGTGTCCTGGCCTTAGAGATGACCTGCAGTGCCCAGAAGGGAGCCTGGCAAGCATTGTCCAGGCTCAAAATGGAAGAAAGGAGCCCATTGTCTCTTTATAACAGCCTGAAATAGAACTGCCCTTTTAAATACTGCATGACACAGGTAAAGTTCAAATCTATTTTCTGACTTTCAATAACCATTTGGTCACTCATTAACAATGTTGCTCTCTAGGTTTCTTTGAATCTGTTTCAGAGTTCTTTTCTCATGTATACAAGTTATATTTTTTCAAAGCTCAGTTGCATTTCATTATTTTGTTTAAAACTATATTTAGCAGTGCGTCTCAGTTCTTAATGGTGTCTGCAACAACTCCCAAATTAGAAAGCTCTTCAAACTTCTCTAGCAATGTGTTGTTTTCTTGTTTTTTCAAGTCTTTCTACTGTGTTAACATAATAACTAATATCTGCACAGTGCATTACAGTTTACAAAATACTTTCAAACTCATCATCTCCTGAGGGGGATTTTATTAAGAACTTGCTTTTACCAAGGAAGAAACTGAAGTTTAAATATATTAAGTGATTTCTCAAAAGCCACAGATCTAACAGAGGAGAGACACAAGAAGTTATGGGCAGCTAGCAAATTATTATTATTTAAATGATAAGAGAATAAACCTTAGTGATCTGACCATAGATTTTGGTCAGAAATGTTTTTTGTTCCTTTCTATATGGCAGCAAAACAGAAAAATTATATTAATAGTAGGTGCTTTTCATGATACTGATGGCTATATTGAGCATTCACAATGTGCCAAACTATACCAACTGCTTCTCAAATACTATTTTAATTAATTATCATAAAACACCTATGAAGAAAGTAATAGTATCATCTTTATGTTGTTAATGAGAAAAGTGAGTTGTAAGAGATTAGGTAAATTATTCAACTCATAAATGGTGAGGTAGGGATGTGAAGCCAAGAAAAATGGTTCCAATGTGCACGTTTTTAACCACTAAACCACAGGAATTAAGAAGTCTTGTTTTTATGTCAACCTTGGGTTAGAATTTCAGTTCCACAACTGACTAGCTGCATTAATTTCAGCAAATATTTAATCCCCCTGAAGCTTATTTTTTATCTGTAAAATGATTAAATGAGTTTTAAAATTGGCACTTGTTAGTAGTCAATAAATGTTAGCTAGTATTATGCTCCTGAAGCTTCTTGCCCCTTCATTCCTTTCCTTATTTCTCAAACATTTGGTGAGCACCTGCCATGTGTGCCAGACTTGATACTTCCTGCATTCTTACTTTTGAGAACCTGCACCTCATCTGTACCCACGGGTTCACCATCACCCAACACTAACCCAGGTACTTGTCCTTCTTTCCTGTGTTTAAACTATTCCCTCACCATTTGGAGAAGGAGTGCTCCCTTTTAGCCTGGGGTTGCTGTTGTTTTACTTGAGTGTGAAACTCCAGCATCTTTTGTTTTACGTCATTACTACCACTTTAGCTCCTTTGAAAATCTCTATCCAGACGCCAGAATTCCTTTGATCATTTTTGACTATTTTTGAGTACATTTTCTCTCTGTATGAAGGAAATTAATTTTCACTGCATCTATCTCCCATTTTTATTCTGAAATTTAAAATCCTTGTCTTCCACTTTAAGGTGCCCTCTTTTTCCTTCTTCACCTTCTCTTCCACCAATAGAGTGAATCATGTGCTAGTTGCTCAGTCACAGCAGTGGTGCTTGGTGATCCTCTACACTTAATTGGATTTGTTTCCAGACCCTCTTACTCCTACTATTAATTGTCTTCCCCTAAGTTTTTTTCTCCTTATTGCTCCGCCTTTAGAAATTACTTGATAAACTTTCACTTCGCTTTATTTGATGAAACAGTTTAGTTGAGACTAGGTTATGCTCTTTTGGAAGGACAGTTTTATACACAGCATTGCAACTTATATATATATAATGCTATTCTATATGAACATGGCCAAGAACAGCACCTCTAAGCTCACTGTCAAACCTAATACCTCTGTTATAAAACAAATGCAAAATGCCTTTAATTGGAATAGCCGTTTTATTATCTGAATATTTCTGTAAATTTAGTCCACACAGCCAACATAGCCAAAATTAGAATACATAAAGAGGCATAAAATTGTAGCTTGGACATGTGGATAAGCTTTATTGATACAGTAAAATATTATGGCAAGACTTTCTGTCCAATCTCCTCATTTTGGGGCACCATATAAAAAAGCAATAAGAGTGTGAGTACTACTGACATAATTAGAAGTTGAACCTATTTAGATTCACAGAGCACTTCAGACAATTACATTTTTAAACTTTCAGCAGATGGCCAGAATTAAATCCTGGTGAGCCTTTTCCTCAGTAGTGGAACAGACATGGAGTTAGATATATCTTCCGCAAGTATTTAACTTCACCAGGAATCAGCTAGTGGGATAGAAACTGCTGAATCTGATAGTGGTGTGACTAACTTCAGTAGAATAACTGCTTCCGTTGTAAGTCCTTGGCTATCTCTGCATAGAACTAAAACAGCGGTCAATGTGGTGGGAAACCCATAATTGAAAAGGGTATGGGGGAAGAGAAAGAATCAGATGAATTGGTTATTTACTGTGTGTAAGCAAAACAACATGTTCGTTAATTTAACCTCTTGCCCTTATGCAGGTAGTGTTGGACCTATGTTGACATAACAATAATCCACCATGGCCCCACACTAAAGATAACCAAATGTCAGGTAAAAGGGAAAGCAAAGGCCTGTTCTCTTGGAGATGTATAAAAATTATGCTGTGAAAACAGACAACAGTTTTGAATATTTACTATGTCAGAGATGGTCCCAAGCTCTTTAACTTTGTTACCTTTTTTTAAAATCCTCATGATGCCTTTTGAGATAAATGCTGTTTTTATCCCCATTTTACAACTGAAGAAGGTAACGTAAAGGGAAGTCACACAGCTAGTAAGTGGCAGACCTGAGCTGCTCATCCAGGCAGTTGGGCTCCAATGTACTCTTAACTTTTTCTAAAACCATTTCATTCTAATAAAATGTGTTTGCCACAACTGTCCTGTAAGACATTTTTATCTCCATTTTATAGACCAGCAGCAGAGGCATAGAGATTTCAGACTTGCCAAATGTGCATGGCTGGTTGCTAGTGAAGTCGATAGTGGAACTCAGAAATAGTGTTCTATTGATGAACTTAACATGGAAACTAATGTTTTTGTAGTCATTAATTTTGGCTTGGGTTTCCACAAACAAAAGAGGCTGATGGAGATGCTCCCTGGTATCTCTGAGGTCTTGAGAGTAGTTCTGTGGTGATTGATAGGAGCCATGATTCCCTGTCATTCCCCCCAGTAAGATAGGTGAAGGTCAACGACATGATGATGCTATTGGACTGAATTCACTTGTAATACCAAGTATTTTGTTCAGCTAAGGTGGTATTACCCAGCTTCCAAAGCCAGGATAGAAGGAAGCAGTCAATATTAGTTCAAAATCAGAGAATGAGACAGATAGAAGGTCCCAGGCCGCTCAGTCTCTAAGTGACATGTCAAACCCCGCCACCTCCCCACCATGCACAGGCATTTAATTAATTGGCTTATTGATATTTAAGAGTATATTTACAAGTCTATAAAAAAGTTCTTGACTGTTACAAAGATTCAGAAACATGAGTGTAGAGAATGTTCTGCAGGAGAAATTCCCCAGTGATAGTATCTAGAGTGATAGTGAGGAAGTAAATGCATGTTTGTCCAGTTACTATTCACTCAAGCAAGGATGCAAAAAAAGCAAACACACAAAAAAACAAAAAACAGAGAAGTGCTCTTTGATCTCATTTTATTTGCTTTTGGCTGGTACTCTAAGATCATGTTAAAGCAATTTCCAAGCCATTTTGGCAGGTGCACTAAGGCAATAGCAACTTGTTGCTGTGGACAGGGTCTGGAAGTATAGGAAAACTTCGGAGATTAACTCAGACATCTAGAAAAGATGAATGATATGAGTGAGATTTCCACACACCATGAGTCCTTGACTACGAAATCTGCAGTGCTCCGTTTATTCCTCAGGGCACCAGCAGATACGTAGTCAGTCCCAACAGCCAGGGGTATGCCTAGTGAAACTTTGTGTCACTCATAAAAAGAAACCCAATATGGACTTTAGAGAACTGGTGATGAATTATGAAAGGTTTTCTTTTTTTAAAAAAAAGATTTATTTATTTATTTCTCTCCCCTTCCCCCCACACTCCGGTTGTCTGTTCTTTGTGTCAATTTGCTGCGTCTTCTTTGTCCGCTTCTGTTGTCAGCAGCACAGGAGTCTGTGTTTCTTTTGTTGTGTCATCTTGTTGTGTCAGCTCTCCGTGTGTGCGGCGCCACTCCTGGGCAGGCTGCACTTTCTTTCAACTGGGCGGCTCTCCTTAAGGGGCACACCAGCGCGTGGGGCTACCCTATGCGGGGGATACCCCTGCGTGGCAGGGCACTCCTTGCACGCATCAGCGCTGCACGCATGGGCCAGCGGCACACAGGTCAAGGAGGCTCTGGGTTTGAACCGCAGGAAAGGTTTTCTTTTAATACTTCCTTCTCTCTAACAACCCTGTTAGATCTGATTTCTGGAGTTCTTTCGTATTGAATCAGGTGGATGAAATAAAGAGGAGACAGAGACGTTCTGAAAATCCATTGGACATTGGACTTCTTTTTATTACGTTGTCTCTGTAGGTTTGATTCTCCCAATTTTTCTAATTTTCATCCATCTTCTTTGATTTCCAATTATTTTCAAATATCTCATTAATAATTGCCATTTTTCTGCTCTGCTCTCATTTTTAATGTGATCAATAGTTTATGTCTTCTATTCTCTGCTTATGCCATCTCACTATTTCTTCAAGTAACTGAGTTTGCACATAGTTTTATATTTTTAAACAATCATTCCAACAATATTCCAGCAGTTTCTAGGGAAAGGAATACAATCTTAAAAATAAATCAGCCTGAACAAAGCGAAAGCATTTTCAATCAAGGCTTTAAATCCCCCTTTGAATTTTCAAAACCATACTGAGAAACAGCTTAGGTCAGCTGGTGAGATTGTGGCAAAGGTGAAAAATGATAGTGTAAGAGCCTCTGGTTATATCAAATTTTGCTTTTTTTATTACTTTGGACTTGCCAAAAAATCTGGGAGCCATGCCTTTTTAATATATTTTCTTGGTCTCTGCTAACTCAAACATCTGGCAGATAAAATTCCAGTAAACTGTCTAGAGACCTCTTGCCCCTACACAGCTAAACATCTCAGTGGGCCAACCACTGAGCAAGAGAAATGAGAGTGTGGATTCTAATCTATTTCGTCCCTTGCCTTGCTGTCTTAGCAGGGACTGCTTGTGTTTGATAATATGTAGCATAGCATTAGAGAAAGATTTTCCACTGGCTCAAAGCTAGCTGTGCAAAAATCAGGAATATAATGCATTTCTCCTACATATATTCCTACAGATACAGATATATATGGGTATAGATAAATATATATTAGTAAACAATGGAAAAAAGGTTGAGAAAAGGAAGGGAAAGGAATAATGCATGATGATTCACTAAGCCTCTATTCTATCCCAAAGCATTAAATATATCATCCCGTTTAACCTTTACAGTTATTCTATGAAACATTTAAGAACCATACCTTTTAAAAAAGATAAGGAAAAGAAGATGATTATGGAAACGAACATTATTGAGCCAGACCCTATAATAAGCATTTCATATACATTATCTTATTTACAGCAACTCTCTGAAGTAGGTAATGTTTTTTTATCTTTTTTATTGATGTATATCATTCATATGTGAACATTCATAAACAATGTGTAGAGTAAAATTTGTGAATTTACAAAACAAACATACATATCATCATGCAGGGCTCCCATATATCTCCCCACCACCACCACCTGCATTGTTGTGAAACATCTGTTACAAATTATGAAAGAGTATCGTCAAAATATTACTACTAACTACAGCCCACATCTTAAATTTAATGTTATTTTCCCCCCAATTCACCAAATTATTAACACACTATATTAGTATTGTATATTTGTTATCATTCATGAGAGAACATTCTAATATTTGTTCTGTTAACCACAGTCCATTATCCACGACTGGATTCCCTGGGTTATATATAGTCCATATTTGTACAATTCATTCAAAATGTGTACTCAGTGGCTCTCATTTTCATTACAAAGTTGTGCTGTCATCATCTTAGTCAATTTTAGAATGTTTTCATTACTCAAAAGGAAAAATCCAATACTCCTTTATACCCCCTTATTGTTTTCCTTAGGATTGAAATATCTTCTTGCCATTGCTGCAAAGTATTACAATCTTACTGTTAACTACTGTCCATAAGCTACATTAGTTATAATTCCCATGTAGAACATAGTCTTAGTACTTTTTAAAAGAAGAGCATTCTTATATTTATACTATTAACCACAATCTTCATCTACCACCAAAATCATTATGTTACACATTCCCTGGATTATTCTCTAGCTTCCTTTCAATTGACATTTATGTCCACAGACCACCCCTTTCAGCCACAATCACATTTATAAATCAGCAGTGTTAGTTATATTTGTTATAGTGTGTTACCATCAACTCTATTCATTTACACATTTTCACAATTAACCTTATTAATAATGCTACATACATCAAGCATCAACTCCAAGACTAAACCCACATTCTATTTCCTAGCAACCTGTACTCTAGAATTTACCACCATGAGTTCATTCATCGTAGGAAGTAGGTAATATTACTAACTCCATTTTACTGACAAGGAACCAAAGGATAGTACAGGTAAAATAATTTGTCCAAGTCACAGAGTTAATGGGGAGAAGCTCCAGGATTTGAATCACATCAGACTGACTTCAGATCCCACACTGCCAACCCCAAATCCACATGTTTCTTGAGACATTCAAAATTGAAATTCAACACCAAAAATATATTGAATCAATTCTTTTTCAATCCAGATGCGAATAGCATGCAAATGTAGCCAAAAGGGTGACGTCAAAAAGATAATTCAGAATGCCGGCAAGCATTCATCACTTACTGTCATCACTGCAGTACATATGGGACTCCTTCTTGGGAATGCATTAGGAGTCCAAAGCAGTGATCAATGGAAGGAAAGGAAAGCAGTAAAAATTACAGGGTCAGTACATCCAGTTAACTCCATCATTCATGCAGAATTAGCAGATTGCTGTTCAATTGGAGTCATAAATGCAAAAGATTTCAAGAACTCAAGTTAGAGTAGGGACTCTGCACAGAATAAATCCAATTAACTAATTCTAATAAAAACCCTTTATAGAGTTAAATCAACTAGTGATGCCCACTCTTCTTTTGTTTAAACTACCCTTAAAAGCAGTGCAGATAAAAAGATATATTATTCCAATAATTATTTTCTTCTTTAACTCTTGAGATCTCCTTGTCTCTCAAAAGGTCAGTTTTGAATAAGTGAAAATAACATGGACTAAATGATTAAAATAAAACTCATTGAGTATTTACTATGTGCTAGGCATTGTGCAAAGTACTTTATTTGTATTATGTTATGCAAGGCAAGTACTATTTTATTTCTATTAAATGGATGAGAAAAATATGGCTTACTGGGATTAGTTAATTTTCCTGTGACTTGTAACTAAGAAGAGCTTGGCTTCAAACCGAGCACTTTCTTACTATGCTCTTAATCAGTATTCATTGAATTCCTAGCTGGCCAAATGATCATATTCAAAAGTGGTGGATTAATAGATCATTGTCAGCAAAGAAAAGCAGTGTATTGTGTATTGTGTTCAATTCTGGATCTTGCCATTGAAAAGTAATACAGATAAACTAGAGTATGCTCAGATAAAAGATCATAAACCTATCCTAAAGATTGGTTGGTTCAAAGAAGGAAACCATGAGGCCGAGAGTGGGGAGTGGAAATAGGAAGCAGGAATCATCTGCCCATAGTGCTTAAAGCTAAAGACTCTTCATGAAAGCTACCTTCAAAAGGACACTGGTCCAAATGGATATATCTCCCACATTTGAAAAAGTATGAGAAAAAGTCTTGTGTTTCATTCGATCACTGTTTTAGTTTGCTATGCTGCTCAAAGCTGATACCATGAAATGCACTGGCTTTAACAATGGCAATTTGTTAGACTGGCTGCCAGCAGTTCTGGACCCCTCTGTCATGTGGCAAGACCCATGGCAGCATCTGTTGGTCTCTCCCTTCATCTCTTCTGGGTTTCTTGCTTTAGGCTTCTTGTTTGCATGGCTTTTTTTTTTTTTTTTGGTCTGAATTACATTCTCTTATAAAAGACTCTAGTAAGAGGATTAAGACCCACCCTGGGCCACACCTCAACTGAAGTAAACTTATTAACAGGTCCTACTTACAATAGGTTGACACCTGCAGGAAATGATTAGCTTTAAAAAGCTGATTTTCTGGGGTACATATAATTTCAAACAACCACAACTACATAATTCTAAGTTTTTAGCCCTTTTTTCCCCTTTTTTTAATTTTATCCAACTTTTTCAATAGCACTTTTCTCCACTTAGCATGTTGCACATTTATGTATTTATTTTCGACTTCCATATCACTAGACTGTAATCTCCCCATCATTCCATAATATTAGCCTATGGTACAAGTTCAATTAATAATTGTGAAATGAATGAATAAATGGTGAGGTGGCCTTGTTTTTAAAGAAATTCACATTGTATTTAAATTTCACTGGTGAACCTTATAAAGCAGTGTGTTTGGTTCTATTCAGGTTGGGTTAAATGAAACCAAGAAGTCCAATTTTTTAACAGTGAAGGTAGATGGCACCCATAGTTTTTCTAATTTCATGCCAGAAAATAAGGCATATATTTGAAAGCAAAAATACAGATATTTCAAAGTTATTTGGCCCATTCCACAGGAATGTTTGTACATGATGCTGTTAGTCTGCATGTACTGGTCTGTGCCCAGGACTCACCAGTGAAACCACCTTATACGGACATGTCTTTGGCCCTTCTGGTATTCCGGACTTAGATCCAAAGTAATACTGAATAAACTGTTTTGTTGACTTTCTTTTAATCAAAGTCAAATGTATGCTAAGGAAAACAATATTATTACAGAATGCTAAAAGTTGGCTTTGTTTTTAGATACTTTACAAATGCACTATAGGAATAGCTACGTATGACATTTTGATATTGTTTATAAATTCCAAAAATAGATATTGGATTATATTTGTAAATTGGTCTGTTCCTCTGGGCATATTAGATTTATTGGATTCAGAGGTTTCACTTTTACTTGATTAAATAATTCTTAAGGCTTTGACTGGGGCCAATGTCAGTAGGAGAAAACACAGCAGAGTTAGTTGGAGTTATTAGTGCTGGGGCCCCAGGAAATAAACACACAGGAGAAGAACACAGAGAAATAGGGGTGGCTCCAGGAAGAAAGAAAGCCTCACAGTCTACAGCTGACCTTGTGGAGAGAACAGAGCAGCTGAGTCCAGAGAGAAACAAGTCCCGGGAGAGAGATGAGACTTTTCCCAGACTACAGCTGAGATGAGAAGAAGCTTTAAGAGGAAGAGGAAGCTTTAAGAGGAAGAGGAAGCCTGAACCCTTGCAGATGCTGTCAGTCATCTTGCTCCAACATGTGGCAATAGACTTTTGGTGAGGGATGTAATTTAAGCTTTATTACCTGGTAACTGTATGCTTCTACCCCAAATAAATGCCTTTATAAAAGCCAACAGATTTCTGGTATTTTGCATCAGTACCCCTTTGGCTGACTAATACACCACCATAGCAAAAATAAATATTTTGTGTAATAAAAAGGAATCAATATATTGGTTGCAATAATGGAATAGAGATCTCTAGCTATAACATTGCTGGGACAAGGGAGTATTTAATTAAGACTGTGTGAAGACAGATTATGAACTTATTGAAACTATATGAAGACATGTAATGGGATAAGAAAAATTATAAACCACAAAATATAAATGATAGAAAGTGGAGAGCTAATATATGCTTCCGGTTTGTCTTTACTGAAGAACTGCTAGAATCTCTCACCCAGGTGTGGCTAAGAGAACAGACTCCATAATGAATGACTCTAAAATGTCTTTTTAGTAGCTTGATCTATTGAATCTCTTCTGTGCATCTTCCATTCCTTCAGAAATCTGGTCCTTTACTGTTAACAGCTCACTTTCTGATGAAATACTTTCTCATTGAATGCTTTAAGTGAAGTCTTTATTCATTGTGGTATGAAGAACAGTTGCCACACCATTGTGGCTTTTTTATATTCATTCTAAGAATCTCTGGGTTTTAATTAGCAATTTAAGACCATTTACATTTACTGTGATTACTAATGTGTTTAATTTTTTTGTTTTGTTTTTTTAAACTTATTTTTATCACCTTACTTTGTACTTTTTCTATGCATCTTTTTTTTTCCTTTATGTGTTTATATTTGGGAATAATACAGGTGGCTTTTTTAAAATTTATTTCATTGTTTTCCTCTACTGATTTGGAAGCTATCCATATGTCTATTATTTATTTTACTGGTTGCCCTAAAAATTTTACCATGCATACTTAATAAAGTCTAATGTTCACCAATATCTTAATCTTACTCTAAAGCAACAGGAGGGTCTTAGAACAATGATTATTGTTCTCCACCTCCTCTGACTTCCACATTATGTTCTATTGTTTTTATAATTCCCTATATTTTATATATTTTATAGTTATATATGTACAGTATTTATTTAGATTTATCTGCTTATTAAACAATTATTTCTTGCCATTGTGTCTTGCCTTTCACACCTGACTATGAATTCATTTTATTCTTCCAAGAAGTAGATAGCATAAATATTCCCTTTAGGATTGCCTATTGATAGAAAATCATTATTTTCTTTAAAGAAAATGCCTTTTTTGTCCTCATTCTTTTTTTTGTTTTGGAATTTTTTTCTTAAATTTTAAAGATGTTTTAGATTATATAAAATTTACATAAAAAATATAGGGGATTCCTATATACCCTACCCTCTTCCACTCTCATGCTTTACCCCATTAAAAACATCTTTCATTAGTGTGGTACACTTGTTACAATTGATGAACAAATAATGCTCCCTAGTTCACCTGTTCCTTCCTCCAGCCCTCCCCCCAATTCCATGGATAATCCAACCCAATCCCTCCCACCCTACTTAACCCCACTCACATCCCTGCACTACCATCATCCCAGTTTTCCCAGCACACTTGTTGAAAAGGCCATTCTGTCCCAGGTGAATGGGCTTGGTGGCCTTGTTAAATAACAGTTGATTATATATATGAGGATCTATATCAGAATTCTCAATTCAGTTCCATTTGTCAATATATCTATCCTTGTGCCAATACCATGCAGCTTTGACCACTGTAGCTTTGTAGCATGCTTCAAAGTCAGACAGCGTGATTCCTCCAATACCACTTTTCTTTTCCAAGATGTTTTTGGCTATTTGGAGTCCATTTTCCTTCCAAATAAATTTCAAAATTGGCCTTTCCAGTTCTGTAAAAAAAAAAGCTGCTGGAACTTTTATTGGGATTGTGTTGACTCTGTAAATCAATTTGGGTAGCATAGACATCTTAATATTTAGTTTTCTAATCCATGAACATGGAATATTCTTTCATTTACTTAGGTCTTCCTTGATTTTCTTTAACAATGTTGTGTAGTTTTCTGTGTACAAGTCCTTTACATGTTCAGTTAAGTTTATTCCTAGGTATTTGATTCTTTTGGTTGCTATTGTAAATGTAATTTTTTCTTGATTTCCCCCTTAGATTGCTCGTTGTTAGTGTAAAGAAGTGCTACTGATTTTTGCATGTTGATCTTATATTCTGCCACTTTACTAAACTTGTTTATCAGCTCTAGAAGCTTCATTGTAGATTTTTCAGGACTCTACACATATAGGAAATGTCATCTGCAAATAGTGAAATGTTTACTTTCTTGTTTCCAATTTAGATGCCTTGTATTTCTTTTTCTTGCCTAAGTGCTCAAGGAAGTACTTCTAACACAATGTTAAGTTAGAGCAGTGACAGTGGGCATCCTTGTCTTGTTTTCAGATCTTAGAGGGAAGCTGTTAGCATTTCACCATTGAGTATGATGTAAGCTGTGTGTTTTTCATATATACCCTTTATCGTGTTGAGGAAGTTTCCTTCTATTCCTTCTTTCAAAGTATTTTTATGAAGAAAGGATGCTGCCAGGGGAGTAGATGTGGCCCGAGCAGTTGAGCACCTGCCTCCCACATGGGAGGTCCCAGATTCAGTTCCAGGTGCCTCCTGAAAAAACAAACAACAAGCAAAACAAACAAACAAAAAACCAACTCAGTCCCAAGTTCAACACCCGGCCCTTAGTACCTCAAAAAAAAAAAGAAAAGAAAAAGAAAAGGATGCTGTATCTTGTCAAATGCTTTTTCTGCACCAATAGAGATGATCATGTGATTATGTGATTTTTTTCCTACAATTTGTCAGTGTGGTGTCTTATATTGATTGGTTTTCTTATGCTAAACCATCCTTACTTACCAGGAATAAAACCCACTTGATCATGGTGTATAATTCATTTGATATGTTGTTGAATATGATTAGCAAGTATTTATTTGAGGATTTTAGCATTTAAGTTAATTGGAGAGATTGGTCTGCAGTTTTCTTGCGGCATCTTTATGTGGCTTTGGTATTAGTGTGATGTTGGCATCATAGAATGAGTTAGATAATGTTCCCTCCACTTCTGCTTTTTGGAAGAGTTTAAGCAGGATTGATATTAGTTCTTTCCAGAAAGAAAAGTGAAGCAATCTGGTCCCGGCTCCTCTTGTTTGGGAAGTTTTTAATGACTAATTCAATATCATTACTTGTGATTGGTCTGTTGTGCTATTAAATTTCTTCTTTCTTTGATGTAGGTTGCTTGTGTGTTTCTAGAAATTTTTCATTTCATCTAAGTTATCCATCTTGTTGGCATATATTTTTTCAAAGTATCCTCTCATGATACTCTTTATTTCTGTAACATCAGTCATGATATTACCCCTCTCATTTTTTATTGTATTTATTCACATCTTATCTCTTTTTTCTTTGTTAGTCTAGCTAAGGGTTTGTCAATTCTATTAATCTTCTAGAAGAAACAGCTTTTGGCTTTGTTAATTTTTTCTAGTTTTTTTTTTTCCCATTCATTTAGCTCTGCTCTAATCCTTGTTATTTCCTTATTTCTGTTTGCTTTCAGATTAGTTTGTTGTTATTTTTCTAGTTCTTCCAGGTGTGCAGTTAGGTCTTCAATTTTAGCTCTTTTTTTCTTTTTTAATATAAGCATTTATGGCTATTAATTTCTCTCTAAGCACTGCTTTTTAGCTGCATCTCATAGATTTTGATATGTGATGTTCTCCTTTTTTCATTCATTTCAAGGTAGTCACTGATTTATTTTGCAATTTCCTCCTTGACCCACTGATTGTCTAAGAGTGTGTTAACTTCCATATCTTTGTGCCTATTCTGGTTCTCTGCTCCTTATTAATTTCCAGTTTCATTCCCCTGTGTCTTCTCAATATCCTTAATCTCTTCCTTCATTCCATTAAGTAGATTCATGATGTTTGTTTGGACATCCTTTATTAGTTGTTCCACATTCTGTATCTCCTGCTATGTTTTAGTTTGTTCATTAGACTGGGCCATGTCTTCCTGTTTCTTGGTATGGCTTGTAATTTTTTGCCAGTGTTGAGGCATCTGTTTGTCTTGATGGTCTATTCAGTTGGTTGGTTTCTTTTTCTACTCTAGGGTTTTATTTCTTTTTCTGTGTTTTAAGGGCCTTCCTTGACACCTGGTTCCACTTTATTCTATATCCTTGTAGTTGTCCTTGTTTCCCCTCAAAAAACATTAAGACCATAGACAAGGAAAAAGAGAAGAAGAAAAAAGAATTTTAAGAAAAGATGGACAAGGAACCATAAAAGAACCAGGAAAAAAAGTATGTAATAAGAGTGAAAAATCATAAAAAATAAAAAGGAATCAGAATTAAAAGGTGGAATTAAATTTAAAAAAAGAAGCAGGAAAAAATAGAATAAAATAAAAGACTGGAAAGATGAGAAGAAGGAAAATGAAGACCAAACAAAAGATGGTAGAATGAAAGAAAATCAGTGTAAGAGGAAAAAATGAAAAAGAAAAGAAATAAAGAAACTAAGGAGAAAAAAAGAAAAATCAGGCTTCACTCTCAGGCTGCTAGCAACTATCTTAGGCAGTCATGCTCACCAGTCAATTACCCTGCAGCCCACCCTCCACAGGTAAGGCACCCAGATATAGAGGGGGAAAAAAAGAATAAAAACATAAAAATATGAAATTTAAGAAATCTGAAAAAATTTCAGTCTTAAGTTCCCTTTCACTAGGCTGCTTGTTTCAGAACTACTTCCACCCCCAGGGAGCCGGGGTGCCTGACATCCCACTGGATTGCTTTCTGGATCCCTTCTTTTCAAGGTTGGCTGGATACCTGACAGCTCCTGGGCTGCCTCGCCTGCCCCCCTATCCCTCAGGGTGGTTAGGCTTTTTTTTTTCAGGTACTGGGTATTGAACCTGGGACCTCATATATGTGAAGCAAGTGTTCAGCTCAACCACTGAGCTACACAGGTTAGGCTTCTGAAGGCTTATGTCTGCCTCTCCCATCCTCTTTTCCCTCAGGCCAGTTGGGCTTCTGACAGTTTGCTGTTGCCTCCTGGGCTGTGAGGTACCTGTCAGCCCACCCCCTCACTGACCCAGTTCCTCTATCTTCCAGGACAGGTGGGTATGACAGCCTGCCTGATCAGCACTCCCTTCCCCTCTCCTTCAAACCACATCAGTGCTGGCTGGCATCTTTAATTTTGTGTGTATGGTCCACCCGCCCTATCTCCCCTTCCTGTTATACCTTTCTTCCCCTGAGTTGGCTGGAGGCCAGTCCACATCTATTATCCCATGGCTCCCCCACCTCACGAGCCTGCTGGATACAGGGATGCACCCCTGGTCATCCTAGGGCTTTCCTCACTCTCAGAGAAGGCTGAGTTCAGGATTCCAGCAAGTCACATCCCTGGCTTCCTTGTCCCTCTGAGCCGTCTGTGTGCTGGCTCCGTCTCCTATGGCTTTCCTTTCCCCGGCCAACTGGGTCCCCCTTCTCTAGCTGCCCTTTCTAATCGCCCCCACAATCCCACAGCTTCCCTTCTGCAGGTTGACCTGCCTACTCTCCCACACATTCTGGAGGAGGAGTGCTGCCTGCCAATCCCTACTTCACTATCTTGAATTCCTTGTATTATCCTCATTCCTTAAAGGTAGTTTTGATATTTAAGTTGAAATTATTTTCTTCAGCACTTTGAAGATATTATTTTATTGGCTTATAAATTCCATTGCTGCTGTTGAGAAGTTTACTGTCAAATATTCATCCTGTACAACGTTTTCCCTCTACCTTTTCCCTCTGGAAATTTTGAAGACTTTCTCTCAATCTTTGGTGTTCTGTGGTTTCACTGGCTATGTCTAGGTGTAGATTTTTTAAAAAATCTATTCTGTTAGTATTTAGTTTTCTTCTGTTTAGCTTTGGATTCATGTTTTTAAATAGTTCCAGAAAATTCCTAGCCAGATGTTGAATTTAAAGATTGTCTCTTCTTTATTATATCTAGTCTTTCCTGGGGTTCCAATCACATGCCGTTTCTATTATCATTTTATTCTTTGTTTCTCTTCACTTCTCTCCCATAATATCCATCTCCTTGTATCTATATAAATACATCAGATCTAAGTCTTTATCTGTATCTAACTTGCTGAATTCTGATAGTTGATTGAGGGTAGAAATGAGTGAGTAGAGAATGATGATTTGCGAAGTGATAGAGTCATTTCAAAAACAAGAAGAAATAGATTTATCCCTTTCCTAAGTGTCTTACATTATAAGCTGCTATCACCAGTGTTATGTTGGTCATAGAATAGCTATAAAAGTAGTGTTGTACAATTGATTGGATTTTTCACTTTGAAAGAAGTGTTAACTATTGTCTTTTCAAGTGTTACATGAGACCTTAAATTTTTCTATTTAAAAGATGAGTAAAGTAAGATCTTTATTCAGTTTCAAAGTACAGTTAAGAAACCGAACAGCTAATGCAGTAATATGCATTTGCAGGCACATCCTATTGATTTATTTGATGTAGGATCATCTCCCATGCCTTCTCAAAACTTGTTTTCAAATTTGTAACAGGGTATGCATGCCCTAAACAAAGACTAAAACTGTGTTCTGTGAGTGTATGATTATTTTTCAAAAAGACCAAAAGAGTCCTTGAGTTCAACAAATGCAGCTGAATTTTCCAGCTACTGAAATAATTCATCTTTTATTGACTTTCCTCTAAAATATTTGACTGCAGAGTTGCAGACCTACTATTCTTAGCAATAACAAACCGGTCACACACACTTTAATTAATAATAACTTGGTAAATATTCAGTTAGTTAATAATAATTTGGTAAAAACCCTGGAGGCAACTTTTTGTCAAAATTAGTATTCCTTGTTATAACACTAATTTAAGCTACAGAGACACCAATATGAAATTTATTTTTAAATTTTAACACATTAAGTTAAATATCCTTTAAATTGTTGTTTCTTTGCAGTCTCATTCCCCCAAGGATTGTTAATCAATATTTTTTGTATAGAAAAATTGGATTAATACACATAATTTTATCTCAGAAGAGTTGTTAAAAATACATGCATTTATTTGTCTAATGTTATCTTCTAATAATATTCAGATTAAGTAGATACTTTTCTCCCTCCCTGTTGACAGTCCTTCTCCTTTCCTGCCTTCCTCCTTCCTTTCTTTCTTTTTTCCCCTACCAAATCCAGAAATTATTTGGGTCCATTGTGTTGACATTTCTCCCTTGTATAATTAGCTCAGCATTTGCCATTGTCAGCATTTGGGGTTTGTATGAAATAACTTCTTGAATATGCACGGTGATAGAGGGGGCCAGCAATGTGGGGATGGCAGTCCTCTGTGCAGTTAGAGCAGGCAGCAATGTGATGGGGGGGGGGAGGGGGGGGGGGTGGAAGGCTTTCTGACCCTGGATGCCATCCCTGAAGACTTAAATTCTACCATTAGTAATTTATTCCTTTGGGTTAGGGCATTGCTCCTTATTAAAATGTAAATCCCTCTGGGCAAGAAAATGCCTCAAGCTGCTATCATTCATTAACATCATACAATTAATTCATATATTAGAATCTTTCCAGCAGACTAGACTGAGGGCAGATGTTTGTCCTTATAGAAGAGAGATACTAAGTTTAAAAAGAATTCAGGATTAGATGAGTTCATTAAACCTCCAGGGGGCAGAAAGAGGTCTATGCAGGCAGAGAAGAGGGAGAGGAAGAAAACAACTAGGTGAAGAAGCTCAAGAAAACCTCCCCTATTTCCCAGTTTTGCCCATCCCTGATCCTAAGCTTGATTCTCCTAAAAATGAAGAAAACAAACACCCACATGAATACCCTGTGAGCTGTAGTGAGCCTCGCCTAGGGGACGTATTTTCTTGCATAATTCCACCTGGGATCACAATAATTAGGCATCCTGGAGAGAGGGAAGGGCCCACAGAGATTATCTGTTTAGGCATGAAGAAGTTGGGGGTGAGCTGGAGTTGTTTATTGAATTTACAAAATTTTATAGCACTTAGGTAATTTTGATAATTGCTATTAGTTCAAAGCTACCAAAAAAAAAAAAAAAAAGATTAGAAAACCACTTTGATCCAATGGTTAAATATTCATTTCACCAAGCTAGAACTGGAAATATTTTCAGATGCTTGCCTTTTCTCTTCTTATATTTAGTAAACATTCCTAGTGCCCTTATTTCTAGAAGGATTATTGCCAGTCTTCTAGGGAAATAAAGATATAAGAAATACAAAAGAATTGTACTCAAGTAGCTACCAAAGGACTGAAATAAGAAAATAAAATAATAAATATAATGTGAAGTGGACTGTTATATGAGCTCTCTGAGAAGTAAGGCAGAAGCACAATGTGGTATGCTGAGAGCATTAAATAATGTTCAACTCTTTAGTTATGAATAACCTATACAACTATTAATCTAAAAGTTGGCAGTTAAGGGTGATACTTTCATGGTGATCTCTAAGGCATGACATCAGTTATCTGTGCTATCTCATCACTGGGGTAAGAGAGATAACCAGCAAATCTTGGGAACTCATCAATGAAAAGAGTTTATGCTCCCATCTTTGCTAGACATTCCCCAAAATTCATGACGCTTCAAGAAAGGAAACATTAAAATATCTCTTGAAGGTTTTTCAAAATTATTCCTTCCAGGTCAGGACTCTCTTTGTCATGGTAGTATGGGGTTGTTGGAGTTGGGTGGTACCGAAGGGCTAAAGGTTAGAGCAGGGGCATTTCAGCTGAGATGATAAAAGGCACCAAGAATAAAGGATGGCACAAAGTTGACAGTAATGTAGAGGTGCCATGATCCAAAATTTCAGAAGGTGAACCTTAACAGATCAAAATTAGAAGAAGCCCGGTACAGGTGCTGAAGCCAGGGTATGAAGCGCTACAATTCTTTAAGTTCATCATATTGGATGCCACAATAAATGTTAGTGGTTTGAGACTTGCTTTTATGGAGTGGGGAAAGGTATAAGGTTGAATTTAATTGACCAGGGTCTGAGTGGACAGGTTGGCATCTCTATCCTGGTACTCTCCCAGTGTTCAATAATAGGTGATGAGAATCATTCTCACAGTCACTCATGCCACACACATTTATTCAGCAACTACTGTATTCCATGCTCCAAGCTGAGCATGCTCTGAGATGTGAATGGAAGCAGTTGGCGCTCTGGACCCTAGGTTCTAAAGGGAACACATAAAGCACAGGCAAGCCAGGCATAGATAAACTGCATGTATTTTTGTGAGGCTGGCCAAAGACTGGTCTTCAGTGACTCGCTTAAACTTTTTTAAAATAGTCAGGAGAAAGCCCCACACCGAACTCATATGATTAATGAGAAAAGTCTTTTGGTTCACACCCTTTTTGTAAACAGATGTATTATAACCCACCGGCCTTGAGGACACATGCCTTTAGAGGACTGCCGAACTGAAAATAAGCTGTTTTCAGGTAACACTCAGGGAGCTTTTGGATTGTATATGTAATCTCTCGCACCTCCGTGTCTTCCCCTCCTGCCCATCTGTTCCTTTCACTCAAGGTCCTGGAATCCAATGCTGGGGCAGGATTTTCACTTCTCAATATAGAACTGTGTACCTTACCTTAGGGTACAACTGACGTCCTGAGAATAAATCATTGTCCTTGGATTTCAAAAAGGACAACAAATATCAATTTTGTTGTTAACATATATGAGCCTTCATTCATTCAATAGACTATAGATTTTAATCACCAATAAGTGTTCAAGATTTCAGATTAGAATACTCTGGAAGACTTTTAATAAGTTATTGATTACAATTTGAGGAACCTGTGTCCAGATTAAAGGCAGAATGACTTATCTTATGGTAAGTAACTCCTCTCTTTTGAAGTCCTGAAGTTGTTTTAAATGCCTTAAACTATCGTGTTCCCAGCGGTGATGTCGGAATTGTGATATCTTTGCTAGTTTTACAGCTAAAAGGATTCTTTAGCAATGTGTTGAAAAGCAACATGAATTCACTTCATGTCTTTGAATATGTTTAATAGCGTTGCTGTTAGATAATGACTCATGATCTTTCTCTTCTATCTTGCAGTTTGTATTTACACCTTCTTGTATTTGATAAAAGCAATGTAATGGCCTCTGTCCATTGACAGTGATGATTCCTTTATATTAATCAGTACAGAAAGGGATTAAAAAAAAAACAACTTAGTGCAATAGGTTATAAAACCCTCCCTTTAGCCATTTTTAATTTTAGTAATATGTGTACTCTTGTAGAATGATTACTTTGTGATATTAACTGTCAGCACATGTAGTCATTTGATTTACATGGAAATTTTACTTTAAATGTATAGAAAGTATCAGGTTCAATTTAGCAAATGAGATTAAGGAAATGATTTTTTTTTAAATCCTTTCTATTTGCTAGCCTGTATGATATAACCATTTAAAAGCATGCCTTTGAAATATTTTAATTAATGGGAGAAAAATCAATGCTAATTCTTTCTCCAGTCCAATAAGTCTGAATTTGCCAAGCAGCAGGATAAGGTCTGCATAACTGAAGGTGTGAAAGAGAGCTCCTGAAGCACCCCCTAAGGCAAGGACTGGTATTTCTGAATCCCCATTGGAATGCAGCAGTTGCTTATAATTTACGTCAAGCTTGTCCCCCTCTGGGAGGCAACTTTGTAAGCTATTTCTCCTAGAAGTTTTTGAGCCTAGCTTGTGTTTCTATATTTTACATATGCTACTGTCTTTAATCAGAGTCACTAATTTGAAAGTAGATTTGGTCTGTCTTCATAACAAAAATTGGTGGTTCAGCCAAGTTGGTACCTGAGTGCCTGGGTACAGGCTCCTCAGGTAGGGCTCTATTGAGAATTCCAACAAAGATAAAGTATTAGGTAAATATAAGGAAGGTGTCAGCAAACTTTTTCTGTAAAGGAACTGACAGTAAATATTTTCTGCTTTGTGAGTCATGCAGTGTCTATTGCAACTACTAAACTCTGCTGTTGTAGCACAAAAACAACCATAAACAATGCATAAATTAATGAGCATAGCCATGCTCAAATAAAACTTTATTTACAATAACAGGTAGCAGGATGGATTTGGCCCAAGGGTTATAGTTTGCCAACCACTGGTATAAGATGTCAGTTCTCTGGGGATCATATTTTGGCATATTCTAAAGAAATAGTGACAACATGAATTTGCAGTTACTTTTTAAAATGTCCGTACTGAGAAACACAACTGACAGATAAATATAAATCTATATATGATGTAAATATTATAGGATTTATTATAGGAATTGGCTCACATGCCTGTAGGGTTTGGCAAGTCTGAATTCCACAGGGCAGGCTGCACACTGAAAATTCAAATGAAGGTTTTGATGAATTCCCCAGGAGAAACTGGCTGGCTGAAGTAGAGATGGAAATTCTTCTTTCAGACTGTCGAAATCATCAGTTCTCCCTTTAAGGCCTTCAACTGATTGGATGAGACTTCTCTCCTTGCCGAAGGCAGACTCCTTTGGTGATTGTATATGTCATCAACCATAGATGCAATCCTCTGACTGATGATTTAAATGCACGAAATACCTTCACAATAACAATCAAACCGGTGGGTACCATCACAAAGTTTCTTTGGATACTGAAAGTTGTTATTTAAAATGTGTCATGTACATTCTAAGCCCTTGCTCAAGGTTTTTAGGGACCTTGGCCACAAGTGACTGAGTAAAAGGCAGAGAACCAAATGCCGCCTGGGCAGAGTCAGCCAAACAGTCGAACCCTGTCAGGCTTTCCCTACAATGTGCGTTGCAGAGGGACAAAAGGAGGGAGTCTGGCCATGGGAGGAGTTCAGATCAGGGACTATTAGTGTCAATATATCCATCCCAAGTAAGGATCCAGGTAGGGACTGAAGGTGCAGGAAGTAGGAGCTACCAAGATAATCAGGCCCTGGCCCAGGGGACAGTTCAGAGAAGAGAGTCAATCCCAGCAGGCACCACACTGGACCATCGGTAGACGGGGCTTTGGGAGCTGAGGGAGGCGAAGGCATGAGGGCACGCAAGGAGCGGTGGGTGAGGCATTCAGAAAAGTGAGAACTTGAGTGATTCAGCTGCTGACTTTGATGCCCAAGATTTTCACAGACAACTGAATTCCTGGAATATTGACTGCAAGATTTAATTAAGGCCCTGCTCGTGACCAAGTTTTTGATCAACGGATTAGTTGGTGTCCCTTGATACTACTGCAGAGACCAGGGAGGAAGATTAAGACCTGGGAGCCAGGGGCTGACCAAATCAGTGCTGTAGGCATGCTCACCTGGGGCAGACCAAGAGAGCCGGAAATGAACTTTTTCTTTATAGTCTTATTTATACCTCTGCAGCAAAATCAAGACTATGTCTAATGCTGTATTGTTCCATGAGAATCTTAACTACTGAAAGTCGTATTGTCTACCTTTAATTTTTTTTTACACATAAAGAACTTCTACATTGTAAAAAGATTTTAAAAGAGGTGGTGAGTATTTAATGCGGAAATGGAAGCATTTCCAAGATGAAAAGTGGAAACAAAGAACAGCGTAATAGCTATTATGTATAGTAGACCTTTCAAGTTAAAGTAAGTTATTGTAACATGAGTGTTTTAAAAAATGAAGAGCAATTCTTTTAACCTTTATGTGTATATTTAAACACTCATAAAACATTTCTACTTTTTATGACAAGAATTTCAGTGTACTTGCAAGGGTAAGTAAAGGAGAATGCTTGCTATTCATGATATAAAGTCAGTTTAAAGCATCTTGTTTTTATAGCCATGAGGAGAACTGAATGACTTTCTGTACCATTTGTGTAGGTTTGTTGTAAACATTCCAAAAAGGAATTCCATTTGTTCTATTTGGAGTAAAATAGCCCCCACCTTGAACTTCACAATGAGAGACTTCTCTAGATAAGATTTGCCTGAGCGGGAAAGTGCACTCAGCTTTTAAGAAATTAACAAATCCTAGGTGAACAAAGCTCAACAAGGAGAGGAAAAAAAATTAGCTTAGAATCTTACCTTACTTGGAAGCAACATGACTAGATATCTTGATATCTTGGTCACATGCCTCTTAGGCAACCACATTTAGGGAGTTGCTATTTGACTAACAGAGGAACTGAACCTGAGATAAATAGATCTGAGATGCCTCCTAAATGAGCCAAGAGAGAAGGTAACTTACTGAGTGCACCACTAATTGGAGGAGGTTCCCTTCAGCCCCCCAGGATAAATCTATGGGTAGAAAGTGCCATCTGGGTATATCTACCCATGGGTGCAAGGCTAATTCTGGAAAATAACCTTACACAGGGCAGTCCACCTGCAATAACGAAAGTCCTACTGTATGTAGAGAATTGGAGAGAGGAGCAATTGTCATGGAAACAGAGAAACCCATCCCAACCATTCACCTGGGTTTGAAATTTAGCAATATGAGTAGCACTCATTTTAAGGAAAGAAAAAAAAAATAGGAAAACTAAGGTAATATAGGGGAAAAAATTATATTTCCATCTCTCCCAAAATACCTATGACTAATATAATCTCAGCAGGATTTATCAAAATATATATCAAGAAATATACACACACATAAATGGAATCAGATTCCTGTTTTCTCATTTTAAACTTTCTGTTTGGTGTTATTTATATTTGCCCTTCTGTTGTCAGTAGCCACAAAAAAAGACATCATGATTTGCCTCTCTTTGGTATTTACATAACAATCAATAAGTATACTTAGCATTAGCAAAATAAAATATGATACTGCTGACTGACAATTTATCAAGGAACTGTCAACCTCGACATTTTAGGACCAAGCATGAAAACTAACAGCATTTTCACAAAGGTCTGACTGAAAGGTGGTGATCAAAGATATGTTCAAATAGAAGGTATTCTTGAATGAGAGACATATCAAAATAACTGGGCCCTTAGACATAATATGTGGATGGCTTTGAAGTGGTTCTGTAGGTACTGGTGCAGGAGGCAATTTGTGTATATCCAGCAGAAGATAAACCTGGATAAGTATAAGGAATATTTTCACCCTGGGTTCACTCACATCTGTCCAGACCGGTGCAATGCCCAAATCATGCAGCTCTGCAGGAACTTCTAGCAAGGGCCAGGTCCCTGAGGCTGTACTAGTGGTTAGAACAAAGCCATATTGACACAAAGGAGGGTCCCAGACCAGCAGGTACCAGGCTTTGAAAGTGAAACCTTGGGTGTATCTCTGAGGTTCCCCGTCCTTAAGCCACTTGTTTAATCTCCCATTTTTTCACAGAGACAACTCAATGCAGGCATTTAAAAGGCCCCTGTGAAAATGTCTCCCTTACAGGGGCACTTGTGTCTCAGCTAAGATGGCATTCCATGAAGGTTCTGACTTGCCCTATGTCCCCAGCAATCCTATTCCTCTCCTCTGCCCTTCCAATGAAAATGAGGGAAAAATCAGTCAGTCACCAGATGATTTGTCTTGATTAAGAACAATCCACTTGGTGATTGTTTAAATTGGAATATATTAATTCACCAATGATTTTGGAAGAGTTATAGTTCTATATTGCAGACCCTTCTTCACTCAAATTGTGCTTCACCACAGACCAGTTGGGGCTCTTAGAGAAGATGAACTCCTCTGGTCACTAATCTGAGGAGGAAACCTACCAGATTCCATTTGCTTGGTCTCTCCACTCAGTTTGCACTGTGATAAACTGGACTTTGCTGGATTCATGCCTCCTTTATACAATAGGGATAATGGAAATAAAATGAATACTTCAGAACAAAGGCAATAAAGTATTATTACGGCTGATAAAGGAAAGATTTGTTTTAAAAGGCAATTGCTTAGAGGCAAGGATTTTGTAAAATCCAAATAATAAATGGTTGGTATATTGGCAATATAAACATTGTCTCATTGATCTTCTATAGAAATCAGAAATTTCAGATAGAAAAATGCCTGACATGCTTAAGAATGGATCCTAAAGCAAGTTTCTTTGATGAATTGTTAGCCGGCTCTAAACTTGCTTACATGACAGTTTCAAAGCTCCCTGAAACTTAGATTTATAGCTTTTCCTATGTTATTAGATTTCTAGATTCTATAGGTTAATGACACTGAAAAGTTCTAAGTTTCAGCAGCCAGAATGTGGCTATAATACAACCGTTCTCTTCAGTGTGCATTAAACACTTAGGGAGTTTATTAAAAAGGCAGATTGGAAATGTCCCATGCTTCACTCTCCAACAGAGACTTTGATTCTCTAGAAGGGCTAGGAAGGCAAAGAATCTGCATTTACACAGAGCACCCCACGTGTTTCTATGCCTGTGGCCCTTGATCATTGTTTCATTATGAAACCCACTCTCACTACCAGGCTGTATTAGTCAGGGTTCACTAGGGAAACAGAATCAACAGGAGATATCTGTCAATAGTACGTGATTTTTTAAGAGTCTCTCACATGACCATGAGGATGCTCAAGTGCAGGTTCCACAGGCAGGCTGCAAACCAGGGGCGCCAAAGAAAGTCCAGTGAAGATCCTTGATGAGTGTCTTTGAGACACTGAGCTGGGAAATTCTCTCTGAATGCTGAAATCACTTCCCCTTTTAAGGCATTCAACTGATTGGATAAAGCATCACTCATTGCTGATGACAATCTCCCTGACTGATGTCGATGTAATTGGCTGTCTATGCAATAAAATCACTGGTGACTAATGTCCATAAATGTCCTTGTATTACAGTTAGCCCAGTGCTTGCTTGACGAAACAACTGGGCACAATTACCTGGTCAAGTTGACACATTAGCCTAACCATCACAATTATATTTTAAGAAAACACTGCCATAAGTGTATATCCTGCTTTTGAGTCAAGTTTCACAGGACACATAAGAAAGAGGACAGAAAATTAGGAGGCTTAAAATAGCCAAAATCAGAGCTGAGATCAAGTCCCCTAGAGTAGAGTGCCAAAAGCAAGCAGATGAAAACAAATATATATAGCTGGGCCACTCACTTTGCTTCCCTTTCCCTTATCCATACCAAGTCCACGTCTTACATGAGAATCCAGAGCTAAACCCCCCAGCTTCAACACTCCCTGCTTCTCACTAATTTTGGCAGGTTGTAGAGAGCAACACTGAATTTACAAAAACTTGAGCTACCCAACACCAATAAAAATTTAAAATGTCTATCACAAAAATGTATTATCCCTCCTACCAACTATTTTGCAACATTTGGCTAACACACTTAGTCTACAGTTCATCCAGATGTTTCACCTTTGTATGCAGAGACATGCAATATGTTCAAGCCTTCTTGTGTGTGTGTCTGTGTTTGAACAGTGACCAAGGTGTGTGCTCTGGGGTGTGGGGTAATGATAAGGCCCAGAGTCCTGGGCAGACAGTCCCAAATGACAAACAGATTCTGTCTGAAAGTCTGGTTTGTAACTCAGTTGTTGGAATTCAGACCGTGTTTTCCTCTAGAAACCATGTTACATGTGATGATTAGCAGCTCAGACCAGCCCACAGAAGGCTCTTTAATCCATAACACAGATAAAGTAGGGTATGGATTGAAATACCCACCTAAGTTATGGAAGCAGGATGCCCCCATGAAGCCATAAGAGGAGGATGGGGAAAGGGAAAACTTTCTCTCTTTCCTGGATTTGAGAATGACCCTGGGCAGAATTTAGAACAGAGCAAGATTGTTTTGATGTAACATTACTTACTCTCTTAGTGACACTTTCCTAGGTCTCTTATACCCTTTCCTCCCAAACCTATCCTTCTTTCCAGAGGATCCCATGTGCTAAAGTTCTCTGTCTCCTTGCCACATCCCCTTTCGTAACTCAGATCCCTGCAATGCAACTGGTCTTAGCCAACGGTAATGAAAAGAAATTTGAACAGATTTGGTCAAGCAGGTAAATGGCTGATAGGCCTTTTAACTTCCAGGAGATATTTACCTTTTAAAATAGCCTGTTTATTTTTTCAGAATGAATCTCTACTTGTTGAAATCAAAGGCAGCATAGCACAATATTAATACTGCATAAACATGAAAGAGAAATGTTCAGATTCCTCTGGGGAAGGGGAGATTATTGGTAGACTGAACTTGCCTAGGTCTTCTAGACCATTTCCCGGGATGTTTCTCACATTTATACTAACAACTTTTATTCGTCCATCTCCATATATTCAGATTTTCCAAAAGTTACACATTACATGTGCAAGCAGCTGATCTGGAGTCCAGTGAGGCCACCAATGTGCATGTGATGGGCAGCGCATGGGTAAGCAAAAAGAACAAGCATTCGAGCAAATGGATCATTTCTGAGGCAAGATCTGCCACTACTGAAAAATGTATTGGTCCAAGTAGACTCATAATCATGCTTATTGGGTATATATAGATTTGAGTGTTGATGGTGAATCGTGTTAATTAACACAGACCAACAAATTCTTACTGATATGCTATGATCAATACTGTTCTATTATGATACTCATCTCTAATTTTGGCTCAGCAGGCTAAAAGTACAGAAAGTAAGCATTTAGGGAATGGAAAATATGCTTTCCTTTACTTCTGAAATAAACTAGTGAATGACTAAGTTTTGGTGGGGAAGAAAACATTTCACATCATCACCCTCTGTTGATGTATTTCAACTAAAGAAACTTTGCAGAGAGAAAAAACATAATTACTGCAGGAGGAGAATATCAGAGGCAGAAAGAGAAACTATGCAGATATCCAAGAGAATCATGGGGCTTGAGTTGAAATCATCCAGAAGGACTTGCCAATTTCCTGACCTTTATTGCCACACTGTAGAAGCTGGACGCACATCCAGTTTCACTCCATTCTCTTTGCAAGACAGTGAAACACTTCTTTCTAAAGTTGAGAGGCAGTGTATTGGAGCAATAAATAGATGGGCTTCTTGAGTCGGAATGAGTGGTTTAAATCCCACCTCTTCACCACTCATCAGCTGTGTTGTTGGGACCAGGTACTTATTCTCTCTAGTATCCTTCTATCTGTAATATGGAACTAATAATAGTGATTATCACCCACTACCTCTGAGGAAGTGGTAAGGAAGGAGGCAAGCCATATAAGGGGCCTCACATCATAAGCATTCACGAAGTGTAAACTGTTAATAGGTTTGGAGGGACATAATTTGTGTTTGTGGCCCATTACGTTCAGTATAATAATGGACTGTGCATAATAGAACTCTCACCTACCTGCCAGATGAAATCAGTACCCTCTGAGCCCACTATTCTACCACCATGACTTTGGGAGTCCAAGGTGACAGGAAACACCATTTCTCAAAGCTGCCCTTCAGTGACCTCAAGTTTCTGATTGTATAAAGAGTTTTGTCATGGGCTGGAGAAGAATTATAAGTTAAGTTTCTGGAAGGATATGGCTATCTCCATTCTGATGATAGATCAGAACTGATCACACTAAAGAAGAGAGAAGGGCCCCCTTTTTACCCTAGGCCTTCTATATACAAAGGTCAGCCTGTGGTTGATTTTGACTCGAATTCCTATTTACTCACATAACTGGGTGCCAGACCCAGCACTGGGATCTCCAAGGTGTGGGTTATGAAACCAGTCCAAAATTCAGGGTATGATTTCATCCCCTCTCCCCCTCCAAGCTGAAGGAGGAGTACAAATTCTCCAGCTCAGGAATGAACAAACTGTTACAGGTTCCTTTTTCATTATGCAGTGCTATAATTCATTTGCTATTTGTCCCTCAGTCTAATGAGCACTGAGCTCACTCAAAATATTCTAAGAGCTAGTTTTTATTAAACATGATATTAAGAAAAAGGTTAGGTTCTCTTTTAGCACTGCAGGCAATTACTGAAATACAGGTACTCAAATTGGAGGAGAATTCTAATAGGGCTTAGTTTTTTAGTCTTCCCAGATTCCATCCTTTTCCTTTCTCTCCTTTCCCTGCTCTGTGAAATAGAGTTGTATGTGAACATGTAATGATGTTTCTTCCCCATTAGATCATAGGTCCTTAACAACAGCAATCAGGTGTTTTTCATCATTTTTCAATCCTCACTTCCTACCCCTCCTAGTCCTTAGGTCCTGGGTCAGAGATATCCTGAGATGATCTCAGGGATGGGTCTTAGTTCTGGGGATACCCAAGGAGGAAAGAAAGCCCAGGAAATGAGTTCAGCAGCGGGCAGCTTATTGCATCATGGGGTACTGGGTCATCACTGAGGTGACTCCAATCTCCTCTTGAACTTTGTTGCTTCTGCCCCTGCTCCTCAACCACTGTTGTCCTCTTTGCTCAAAGGTACTGCTCCCTTACGTCTTTCATTGTCTTGTGGCTTCTGTTTAGTACCTTGCTTTTTCTGGAATTTTCTTGGTATCAGTGGCTTCTCTGTGTGTCTCACATTCAAACTCTCACAGAGAGATTAGTTGCTATAGAGGGTTCCTTCAGATGACAATACGCAGATACCTGACCCAGCCGTGGTCAAGGTAACTGGATAATTGGGGACAAAGCATTCCTACCTGGGCACAGAGTACCACTGCTGAGTATTTTGTACAGAAAGAAACTTGGGGTATGGTAGATCCTCAGGCTTTCATCACCTTTCCTCCAGGGCATAGAACAATAAGCCCTCCAAAATGATTTCCTAAATGGCCAACTAGCACTGTGGGCTAGGCCTTTGCTTAAGGGATGGCAAATAATATATCGCTTTTAAAGGAAAGCACGAACCAGAGTACAACTGTAAGATGTCAACAGTGCGTAAGATATGAATAGAGAATGAGTGAATAAAACTTGTCCCCATTCTCAAGGTTCCCACACACCAATAGCAGAAGACAGATGTATAAGTTGCTGTAGGAGGTTGAATCATATACCCCACACTCTTAATCTTCCTCCATTCCTGTGGGTATGCCATTGGAAATAGGACCTTTTCGAGATGTTCTTTTTATTTTTTTATTTTTATTTTTTTAATTTTTTTATTTTTTATTGAATTTGTAATAATATTACATTAAAAATATATATGTGAGGTCCCATTCAACCCCACCCCCCCACCCCCCCCTCTCCCCCCCCCCCCAACAACACTCGTTCCCATCATCATGACACATCCATTGGATTTGGTAAGTACATCTTTGGGCACCTCTGCACCTCATATACATTGGTTCACATCATGGCCCATACTCTCCTCTATTCCATCATGTAGGCCCTGTGAGGATTTACAATGTCCGGTGATTACCTCTGAAGCACCATCCAGGGCAGCTCCATGTCCCTAAGACGCCTCCACCTCTCATCTCTTCCTGCCTTTCCCCATACCCTTTGTCCATTATGTCCACTTTTCCCAATCCAATGCCACCTCTTCTATGTGGACACTGGATTGGTTGTGTCCATTGCACCTTTATGTCAAGAGGAGGCTCAGATTCCACCTGGATGCTGGATGCAATCCTCCCATTTTCAGTTGTAATCACTCTAGGCTCCATGGTGTGGTGGTTGTCCTTCTTCACCTCCATCTTAGCTGAGTGTGGTAAGTCCAATAAATCAGATTGTAGGTGCTGGAGTCTGTTGAGGCTCAGGATCTGGCTATCACATTGTCAGTCCAGAGATTCAAATCCCCTAAATATATCTTAAACCCCAACATTAACTGCACCTCCAGCACATTAGCATGAAAGTCTTATGAAGGGAGATCCCATCTGAGTCCAGATTCATCACACATAAACACCATTTCCAAAGAGGGGCCATCTGCCCTGGTAGTTAACCCCATCGGCCATGACCATAACTCCCATGGGTCTCTTTAGCCCTCAAAGGAACCAATATCTGGGGGTTGTATCTGCTTTATCTGTCTCTCTGACTCTGCTCAGTTGTGCATGAGGGCAAACCTTCTGCCAGCCTCCAGACTCTTTTTTAGAAACTCGTAGCCATATAAACTCATTTCTCCTTTCCATTTCCCCCTTACTTTAGGTCGAGATGTTCTTTTTAGTGAAGGTGTGGCCAAATGAATCAGTATGGGTCATAATCCTATTACTGGGGGTCTTATAGAGAAGCCACAGGGACAAAGCCACCAGGAAGGAGTAGAAGCTAGAAGTCCATGGAACCAGAAGGCATCGCCATGTTCATTGCCATGTGGCAGAAAAGCCAAGGACCTAGGATCACTGGCAGTCAGCTCCAGATCATTGCAGTCTTCAGGGAGAAAGCAAGCCCTTTCTGATGCCTCGATTTGGACTTTTCCTGCCTCAAAATTTTGAGCCAATAAATTCCTGTTCTTAAAGCCAATCCATTGTGTGGCATTTGGTTGGTAACTAGGAAACTAAGACAGTCATAAGAAAAGCAGTTATGACAGTGACTAAGGGCATGGGCTTTTAGCACTGGTTCATATTATGGGTGTTATACTTACTGAGTGACCTGAATGTCCCTGGGCTTCAGTTTCCTTAGGTTCTTCCTCTGTAAAATGGGGCTTTGTGCTGGGGATAAACAGGAAGAAAAGAACACACAGGAAATGGGCTCGAAAGCCATACAGCCTGGTGCTTTGTAGAGTACTTGTATAGGGGAGCAGTAATTCCTTACTTGCGTGAGGTATGATGTATAAATTACTACATATAGCATTTAGCACATTCCTATAAAGAAAGAGCTTAATGAACAATAGCCACGTGTTTTCTAATACAACCTAAATGTTAAAATGGGAATATATAAAAAAGTGCAATGGAAGTAAAAAGGAGAAAACAGGGGTCAGAGAAGCTGCTACTGAGAGCCTAGTTGCTAGGAACAAGCCAGCAGTTGGCAGGACCAAGGTGATTTCTTTCCCACCATGCCTCACTGAGCTGCTGTAGCTTCCTTCTCCATTCTAACAGGAAGTAAGAAACAAACACACAGGGGAAAGCTGAGGCATGCCAGTATGCTAGGGGCAACTGCAGTCATATCCGTAATAAGCTACTCTGTTGCCTTGCAAAATGCACAGCCTGTTGTAATGGGAGAGCTCAGAATTTCTACAGATTTACATTGATTTTGTGTTCATCTAGGCCTATTAGTATATTATTATAGCTGACATGATTTTGAGTGTTTATTTACTTAGGGTTTAACTGCTCCTGAAGAAAGTATAGTACGAAAAATAGATGACTGTGTCTTGGATCTATTTAGGTTCACGTTTTTCTATCATCATTGGAGTCTTACCCCAAGATACTAGTTCGCAAGTCTAATTAACAGAATTAGGTAAAAAATTAAACACAGAAGTCATAGCCACAAAGAGTTGTGTTTTTTTGTTGTATGTGTTGTTATGTGATTGTGATTGTTTGGGGCCAGTGGAGAAAAATTAATAGTTGTTTAAGCTTCTGATTAAAGTAAAAAGTCTTCTTATGTAGTAAATTTTTTTTTTTAAAGATTTATTTTTTTATTTAATTCCCCTCCCCTCCCCCGGTTGTCTGTTTTCTGTGTCTTTTTGCTGCGTCTTTGTTTCTTTGTCCGCTTCTGTTGTCGTCAGCGGCACGAAAAATGTGGGCGGCGCCATTCCTGGGCAGGCTGCTCCCTCCTTCGAGCTGGGCAGCTCTCCTTATGGGTGCACTCCTTGCGCGTGGGGCTCCCCTACGCGGGGGACACCCCTGTGTGGCAGGGCACTCCTTGCGCGCATCAGCACTGCGCATGGGCCAGCTCTACACGTGTCAAGGAGGCCCGGGGCTTGAACCGCGGACCTCCCATGTGGTAGATGGACGCCCTAACCACTGGGCCAAAGTCCGTTTCCCTTATGTAGTAAATTAAGAGAACTAAGTTTTGACTAAAGATCACATCAGAGGGGTCACACTTATGCATGCCTCAGCAGGATCCCAGAGACAGCCAAAGTAGATACAACCCCAGGTAATGGCTCTCCTGAGGGCTACAGAGACCCACAGGTTCTATGGTCATGGCAGATGGCTATGGAGTTCAGTGCCATGTCAGTTGTCAGTTGCCCTACTTTGGAGTTGGTGTTCCTGAGTGTGATGGAGTTGGACTCAGATGTGACTTTTCTACACATACCTCTTCTGTCACTTTCACTGAACCTGTGGTTGATGCTGGGGGTTGGTATATATTCAGGAGACCTGAATCTCTGGACTGTCCATGTGACAGCTGGGCCCTGGGCCTCAGCACACTTGCAACTCCTACCCTCTGGTTCATTGGACTTACCCTGGCCAGCTAGCAGGGAATTGAAGAAGGTCAACCACCACACCAAGGAGCCAAGAGTGCCTACAATTGCAAGGAAGAGAATCGCATCCATCATCCATATGGAATCTAAGCCCCCTCTCGATATAGAGATGGAGTGGATATCACCATCCCACTGTCCACAGGATGGAGGAATAGAATATGCCTTAGAGTGAACTTACTGATACTCTGCTATGGAACGATTGTGATTAGTAATGGGAAAAAACTGTAGCAATGATGTGGAGAAAGTGGCCATGGTAGCTGCTGAGGGTAGGGAGAGGAAAGAAGAGATATGATATGGGGGCATTTTCAGGACTTGGTGTTGTCCTGGGTGGTACTGCAGGGAGAGATTCTGGACATTGTATGTCCTGCCATGGCCTACTGGGTGGACTGTGGGAACATGTAAACTACAATGTAAACCACTATCCATGTGGTGCAGCAGTGTTCCAAAATGTATTCACCAATGCAATGAATGTGCCACGATGATGAAAGAGGTCGTTGATTTGGGAGGAGTAGATAAGGGGGGTGGGGGGTATATGGGGACCTCTTATATATATATTTTTTAATGTAACATTTCTTTAAAAATAAAGAAAAAAAGAATATTAATATGGCTGGAATTAAAATTGCAGCAACATTTCTGTGGATCACTGACTGTACAAGGATCCTGGGTATGGGAAACTGAATTGCTTTGATGAATGAAGCTCTATGTCACAGCAGCAATTGTCTTTTATAATTATCAGTCCAAGCTGCTACCTGCAACTTGCTGAGTAAATACGTAATCAAAGATAGTGCAATGCATTAGGATGACAGAAGGACCTGCTAAACATCAAGCACATACCATCACAGCCACCCTTTTTTTATACAAAAGGAAATTCTGTTCTTTTTTCAGTTCTTATGTCCTTTTAATCATAAGGAAATTATCTTCTATCATCAGATTAATTTGACCTTATAAATTTATTAAGATATAGGCTGATATAAAAAATAGGAGTTGACACTTGCATGCCTTTGGTTTCTTGATTAGTTTCTTTTGTGTGTGTGTGTGTGTATTAATATTTTTTTCCTCTCTCTCTCTTTTTTTAAATGTTACATTCAGAAAATATAAGAGGTCCTCCTATACCCTCCACCCCCCTCACCCCACTCCTCCCCCATCAACAACCTCTTTCATCATCATGGGACATTCATTGCATGGTATAACTTTTATTTCTTATAATCTGTGCATTAGGATGCATCATAAATATCATGTGATGATAATTTAAAATCCTACAAAAGGAAAAATAAGGGGATACCGAGCCCATCCATGTTTTGGACATTCATGTTAAAGTGTTTATAACATTTTACTATTTACACAATGGCTTAACCTGAGGACAGGATTTCCAGTGTGGCATATTTGAAGCTGGAGTGCAGAAGAGTGCTTTATAATGCAATATTACATGTGCCAATTTGATCTTCAGTTCCCCCAAGAACAGCCTGTCTTCTATGGTGCATTCAATGGCAGCATTACTCTAAGGCTCTGGATGACTTTCCAAATGAAAGAGTAATATTGTGAACTAGTGATCATGTGCTGATAGGTTAGCCTGTTATCATCCCCCTCTTCGTAATAAGAAAAACAAGTTCAAGTTTGTATTTCAGTAACAGTTATTCGTTCTGGAACAAAAGATAGATTTTCAAATGATGATGCTGTATTGATACAAAGGACCATTTCCCTCAGAACGTTGCTGCTATTGCCATTATCAGATCTTCCCTCCTCAGAGAAATGGAATATGTGAAAAGAAAATAAAGAACACATTTATAAAGGTTAGAAATAAAATTACAGATTGAGCAAGTGTTCCTAGGAAGAATGCATTTCAAGTCAGTAGATTCAAGCATTTTTCTTTTCTGTATGTATGTGTTTATTTTTTTTTACTCGTTCTTGCGGTGTGTTATGGTAACACTGTCAATCAAGGCATCCCCGTTTATCCTGAATGTTTAAGCGGAAAAGAAGGGAAGGGGAGGGGAGGGGAGGGGAGGGGAGGGAAGACATTGTTTGGAAGAGCTGATGTGTAGAAACCCAGGGCCATGAGTCAGTACTTCAAGGATTTGTAACTAACCAGGGCAAATGAACCCCCTGCTATTTCATAAGTATCCTTCTTGCCCTTTCTTTTCTTCAGAGGTACAAGTCTCTCCAAAGTAGAGATGCTCACCATCTGGAAATAGAGATAAGAAGTTGACTCTCTCCCACCTCCAGTATCTCCACAGGTTAAAAAGTCTCCATGTCCTACAAATACATTCAACCAAGACATTTAATCTACACATATTTTAGGGATCAGGTTCAGCTCTCAATGGCTCTCCTTTCTGTTAAGTGTCCGACTTCTAAACAATCTGCCTCATGTTCCTTTTTGACTCCCCACTACAATGCCTGGCACATAGTAGGCATACAATAAATGTTAGGTAATCAAATTGGAACTTTGAGGAATCCTAGCTTTGAAAGGGAAATTATCAGAGTCCAACTTTTCTTTTTGTCCTTTTTGTAATTTATATATATATATACCTAGAGAAAAATACATAAAATATTTATGTACTGTAATTAACCAAGTAATTAAAATGTGGACACTCCTGCAACTGCCCCCCAGTAGTTTTCAATCTCTTTGCTTTGGAATCAACATAGTTTACTTTCATTCCCTACAGTTCTTAGCACAATGATATATGCCACTTGATATTAATTGAGATGAAAATACTATTTTGCTGAGTTTATATGGCTACGAGTTTCTAAAAAAAAGTCTGGAGGCTGGCAGAAGGATTGCCCTTATGCACAACTGAGCAGAGTCAGAGAGACAGATAAAGCAGATACAACCCCCAGATATTGGTTCCTTTGAGGGCTAAAGAGACCCATGGGAGTTATGGTCATGGCCGATGGGGTTAACTAATGGCCCCTCTTTGGAAATGGTGTTTATGTGTGATGAATCTGGACTCAGATGGGATCTCCCTTCATAAGACTTTCATGCTAATGTGCTGGAGGTGCAGTTAGTGTTGGGGTTTAAGATATATTTAGGGGATTTGAATCTCTGGACTGACAATGTGATAGCCAGGTCCTGAGCCTCAACAGACTCCAGCACCTACAATCTGATTTATTGGACTTACCACACTCAGCTAAGATGGAGTTGAAGAAGGACAACCACCACACCATGGAGCCTAGAGTGATTACAACTGAAAGTGGGAGGATTGCATCCGGCATCCATGTGGAATCTGAGCCTCCTCTTGACATAGAGGTGCAATGGACACAACCAATCCAATGTCCACATAGAAGAGGTGGCATTGGATTGGGAAAAGTGGACATGGTGGCTGATGGGTATGGGGAAAGGCAGGAAGAGATGAGAGGTGGAGGCGTCTTTGGGACATGGAGCTGCCCTGGATGGTGCTTCAGAGGCAATCACCGGACATTGTAAATCCTCACAGGGCCCACTGGATGGAATGGGGGAGAGTATGGGCCATGATGTGGACCATTGACTATGAGGTGCAGAGGTGTCCAAAGATGTACTTACCAAATCCAATGGATGTGTCATGATGATGGGAACGAGTGTTGCTGGGCGGGGGGAGAGGTGGGGTGGGGGGGGTTGAATGGGACCTCACATATATATTTTTAATGTAATATTATTACAAAGTCAATAAAGAAAAAAAGAAAAAAAAAAGAAAATACTATTTTGCAAATAAATATTTATATGTAAATCCCATTGTAGGAAATTCAGATTACTAGATCCAAAATATGGCATTTCAGATGAGAACTATTCCTCCTCTGCTCTGATTCCTTTGCCATTGCAATTATCTTTTGAGGGAAAATTTACCATCCCCATGATGCTGCTGAGATTATAATTTCAGAAATTTCCCAAAGGATAAAAATGGGTCTTCTTCCTCTGGCACATGCCATTACACCTGCCACTCAGGTCAAGCAAACATCTAAGGAGTGTAAAGACATTTTTAAAGAAACTGCTTTGTGAATACAAAGGGAATCTGAGAAAAACATCAATGAACTGAAAAGATAAAATTTAGGAAGACTGCTGTGTCTCGCTAAATGATTTATTTATGTGCTGATTGAGCTGAAGCCCCTTCACACATAGAGTTGAGATGTGTCCAGGCTCCTTTCTGAAGAAAGAACTCTACCAAATTGACCCTGAGAGGCTAGAAGAGGAATTTAGGTTGGACATTTTGTTTGAAGAATTTCAGGACTGGCTCGATTTAGCTAACTTATGGTTGTAAAAGTGAGAGGACCAATAAGGCCCCAAAGGCAAAATTGTTTCTTGCGTAAAAACGAATCTGCCCAAAACACTTGCTTTAGAGCACAAAAAGAACTCTAATAGAGTTGTGATCTTTACAACAGTTGCCATCATTCTTGCCCAGTGGATGAATAAACCTAAAACTCATCAGCCATGTAAGAAAATTGCATCTATTTTTTTAAATAAAATGAAGTTTTTCTTCACAGAAGTTCCTAATATGTATTCCAAAAGAGATCTCTAGATTTCATAATGATTAAACTGCATTTATGATTAAATCTATTTAAAACAATGTACATTTGTCAAGTACCCAGGTTGTATGCAGAATCATACTAAGTATTCTGAAAATGCCATAAATGGATCACTCTGCAGACTCCATTTTGAAATATGAAATAAATGCTGAAAATATTCATGAAAGTAAAGAATGAGGAAACTAATATTTTCTTTTAGCCTTTAGCTGGCTATTTCTATTAATAGCTATTGGAAGGGCATGAGGGGACAACTTTGGTCTAATAAGTTGATCAATAAAAAAAGTAAATAAATACTTTGTAATGTACTTAATAGCTGCATGTTTTCAACTAAGCATACACTGGACAACATCTGTGGAAATACCAGAGGAGACAAATTAAGGTCTGCTCTTCCTTCTCAATAGCATACTCTATATACATCTCATACTGAGAACTCTAGTAAACTACTCAAGTGTGAAAATAGAAGCTAGTGTATTTCTGTTCAAAACATAAGATTTTTGATTACTGGATTCATCTGACACCCCTAAAGAAAAGTCCTGAAGAGTCTAAGGAGGAACAAAAGTTAACATGAGCTACAAGCATATCCTTCAAAGGGAAAAGGGCCCTTCCTTACTTTTAGCTTTGGAGGTGCCATTTGTTGCAGTAGAAAAGGTGCATGTTTTCAGGTTTCAAGAGCACCAAATATCACTATAGACCACATTAAATAACAAGTACCTCTTTCCCTTCAAAACACTCCTCTGGTCTACACAAGTCACTGTTCCAAATAACCTTCATTGGGGCATCAGTGTTAGTCCCTGTTACCATATTAATAAATTGATTCTAAATGGGTTGCAATCCTTCAAAGTTGGCTTCTCATTTCCCCTTTCAATCATATGGTATAGTTCACACCTACACTAAACAGAGTTTTAATAATATAAGAGTATGAGGTAGCAACTGTCTGCACAGCTAGGGAAGAGTTGTGTATCCAGGTCTGGGTGTGCTGATGCATGCTAAAGCTCAAAGATGTGAGTGAGCTATTCCCAGAAATAGCCCTCCCTACCTTGTTACTTTTTTATAAGGAGTCAAATTAGGTTGGCATACATACAAAGAAGCATTCATTTTTATTTGTGCTTCTTGAGTGCATTTTATATGTTAAGGGCACATTTTGAGAGTTTAATGAGTTTTATCATTCTATTCCTATATGAACATACTTTTTGAGAAAAAAAGAAAAAAGAATTATTTCCTGATTTATTCGAAAATAGCTAAAGGGTCCAAAACATAACAGAATAAATAACATATGCAAATAAGGAAAGACTCCACATATTGCTATTCTTCAGCCCCAGACTTATTAGAACATCAGGATATGAAAATTAGCCATGAGTTTTCTACACAGCATCTTGGTTCATTCTGGTAGCCTAAGTGCTTGGGTGTGAACCAGGGAAGAGTTTCTAGTCCCTGCTTCACAAAGACCAAAAAAAAAAAAGCAAGTTAAGGATAATAGTAATGTAAGCTCTCTCTTCAGTATTTCTGGCACCACCTGCCTTTGGGCAACCCATGCCCAGATAGGGAGACTTCACTCGCTTCAGAAAACAGGTCATGCTGCCATTCTGAAGGAAACAGGGACCCCGTCCAGTTCTGAGGGCACCAGAATTGACTTAATATGACTCTTTGATAACTGTGACTGTGTGAAGTGGCTTAAGTAGGAAAGCTGCAGCCCTGAGACTCGGCAGGCGTGAGGGCAATTAATTCCTGGCATCGAACTGCCTCATGATTCGTTTTGAAATTATTGTTTGGTTGATTGTGCTTATTGTTGTTGTGTACATGGGTGAAAGATAAATAGTTACACTGAAGGGAAACAGAAGCCCACGTAGACAGCACTGCAAGAACCCTCTCATCCCACTTGGAGCTATAGCATAAATTTATGAATTCAAAGGAAGTGGGAGCCCCTCAGGTATAAACTCTGTCACGGTGGTTTGGAACAAATGACGTTGCTGGTAGAAAATAAAAATGGTCAAAAAGGGTTTTTTTGTTTTTGATCCAAGGTAATCCAGAATAGATTTTATTTATAAACAATTGGGTTTTTAACCAAAATTTGCCTATTGGCCAAATGAACATTACTCCTATTTGGCTTGCTTCTGTTGTATCAAATAACAAACATCATTTGTATAGGGAGCAAATATACTTTCACAACAATATAGGATGCCAAATAACACGTACATTTAAAAATTCTTGAAAATCCAAGTTTAGGGAAGCAGCTGTGGCTCAATCAGTTGGGCTCCCATCTACCATGTGGAAGGCCCTGGGTTCACATCCCGGGGCTGCCTTGTGAGGGCAGGCTCACCCGGCAGTGCCACGGAGAGCCGCCGGCCTGCAAGTGCTGTGGAGAGCCGACTCAGCAAGGTGACACAACAAAAGAAGGGAGACAAGCAAAAACACAGCGAATGGACAGAGAGCAGACAACAAGCAAGCTGCAAGCGGGGGGAGGGGTAATTAAAAAAAAAAATCAAGTTTAAACCTAGGCTTGCATCTTAGAGATGACACCTTTTCTTCATCAGTTGAAGATGGAATCAACAAATCATGGACTTTGACACTCTTGTCTGAGGTGTATTATTTACTGACAAACTTTGCAGCACCATGGGTTCATATGTTCTTGAGGCCTTCCTCATAATTTGCGTAAGAATCTTCCAGAAACATTCAAACTCTGCTGCCATCTATACTTTGAAAGTATAGATGAAAGTATGATTGAAAGTAAAGATACTTTTGTGACCAAAGCAAGCTGCCAGCCTGTGTTCTAGCCCCTTCTGCCCACTGATGGGGGAGGAGGGAGTGTTGACCAGGATTCTCCTAAACCTTCTGTGGGATTTGAAATGATCTCACTATAGGCTGGGTGCAAAGTGGTTTGGCTCCTTTAAGTTACTGATACTTGAAAGATCTTTCTAATTTCTCAGCTTTTCTGTCCAAGGAAAGAAAGTACCTGTGGCTTGGTCCGACAAACGTATCAATGGGAAATCAGTGTTGGAGTCAGTGTCAAAGAAACGATTTGTGATGAATTCAGTCATCTGAACACACCGATGGCACATGAGTCTCCTAGCATTACTCCCCCTTTTACTCCTAGGAAATAATGGGAAAAAACTCAAGGTATGAAACCTTTCTGTAGAAAGAAACCTCAGCTACATAGGAAAATCATATGTATTTGTTAACTTGTCAGATCAAGGAGAGGAGTAAGCAGTATACTTAAAATTAATCTTAATTAAGTAAATTTCATTATAAAATATCTTCTCAAAAGGAGAATTGTATGAAAGAAGTTTATCAGTCTTTACAGCTCTAAAGAGAAGGCATTTGTTAAGTATCTGAAGAAAGGCGTTGATTCTGTAGCTATGTATTTGCTCCATGCTTCCTAGCAACCAAAATGTGTCTCTACTCTGAATAGTCAGATTGGGTGTATTTACATCTGGCTGGAGTTCTTCTCCACTCTCCGCCCCGCCCCCCAAAGAAAATAAAGATATGGTTTGAAAAAGTGGTGGGCAAAAAGACCTCCCTTTCAGTATTTATGTTACCTTCTCAGGGAAGCCTGTTAACTTGTGTGACATTATCTACTCTAGGTCAGGGGGTAAGAATGATGATGCAGTTACAAATTCCACTGATAATAGAAGTAATTATTTTGATGACAGGAACACATTTATTCTCAAAGATATCGGGAACATAAATTAAGATGATAGATACTCAAACCGACATCTGGATAAACAAAGGTTATTCCCAGTTTGTAAACTAGATATTTGCCTCTGACAAATTCATGAAATTCATAAAATGCTTCCCTTTTCTGATGTTGTCACCAGTCACTCACCCAGACACCTGAAATTTCCCTATTTTTAAAATGCACTTAAAGTTGCCTGAAGTATATTAGAGACATTTGGAAAACATAGGGTATGAGCATGCTTGACAGTGATTGTGTGAAGATTTTAACAATAGCAAGGTGCCTTTGGATCCTATCTGCTATTTCATTTAGGAAATGATTTCTTAACAGGATCCTAGTCATCTTAGAAAGATAATGTACTTCTAGAATTGCCTAATTTTCTCACTCTTAAAAGACTGGACTAATATAAGAAAATTTTCTATTGAATCTATCCTTAAAGGGCTAGAGAACAGCAGAAAAATATATATATTTAGAATCACACTAAATTAGTTGGATTTCCCTGGGTGTATCAGTGCTCAGGCCCTGGACAGGCAATCCAACCCAGCACTCTCAGGGTCTTTGACCAGACTCAGTAGTGGCAAAAAAGCCTCTAAGCTCTGAGACTATGTAGCTGTGGCTTCAGCCTGCACAAATCCTACAGAATACAAGATATGGTGTCCTGCAAGAAATAAGACTGGAGCAAATCCTAGCCCACCCTGCCACCCCACCCCCACCCTGCCTCCAAATGCCTTCCACTGTCAACTAAGGCTAGGTAGGGAAGGTTAGAGTCTTCTGCTGGATTTCACAAATCTGTGCCCTCTTTTTATGTTGCTTAAAATTTTCATTTTTATCGTTTTAAAATGTACATATCTGGTATATGAATTTGGACAAATGCATGGAGTTATATAACCACCACAATGTTTAAGATACAAAATAGTTCTAATATCCACAAAATTCCCTTATTCTTCCCCTTGTAGTCAGACCTTCCCTCTGTCCTTAACAGGGAACTGAGCTGTTCTCAGTTACTATAGCTTTGTCACTTCAAGAATGTTATGTAAATGGAACCATACTGCATGTGCAATTTTGGGCCTGGCATCTTTTGCTTAGTACTGTGTATGTGAGATTTACCCATCTTGTTGCATATATCAATAGTTTGTTCCTTCTTATTGCTGAGTAGTATTCCGTTGTATATATGTACCACAGTTTATTCCTCAGCTGAGGGATTTTTCAGTTGCTTCCAGTTTGGGGCAGTATAAACAACACATTCAGGTTTTGGTGCAAAAACAGATTCCCATTTCATTTGAAATATCTAGAAGTGGAATTGCTGGATCATCTGGTAAGTTTGACTCTATAAGAAACTGCCTGTTTTCCAGAGTGGCTGTGCCATTTGGCATTCCTACCAGCAATGTATGAGAGTTCCCCTTGAACAGTTGTTTTGTTCGCTCATTTGCTGTTTAGGATTTTGAGCGGGGGCGGGGGGGGGGGAGGGGGGCATTCTGATAGCTTAGTGATTTCTCAGGTGGTTTTAATTTGCATCTCCCTAAACACTAATGAAATTCAGTATTATTTCCTGCACTTATTTGCCATTTGTATATCCTCTTTGGTGAAGTGTCTGTTCTAATCTTTTGTCCACTTTTTAAATTGGGTTGTTTGCTTTTTATTGTTGTGCTTTTTTTTGTCAGATAGGTGATTTGGGGGTATTTTTCTTCCAGTCTGTTGCTGGGCTTTTCCTTCTCTTAGAAGTGTCTTTCTCAGAGCAAAAAAATTAAAACTTGATGAAGTTCAATTTATCAATTTTTTTCTTTAACAGATCATGCTTTTGGTGTTGAAGCTAAGAAATCGTACCTAACCTAAGTTCACAATGATTTTCTCTTATGTATTCCTTTGGAAGGTCTGTAGTTTTTCATATCAGTGTCCTCTTTAATGAGGCTAGCAAATTTCCTGTGAATTCTGATTATTGTGCGTAGACACAGAAAATTTACTGTGTCAGAAAAATTTTAAATGTCCATTTTTGATCATTAGCAACTTGAAGGCAAAAGCACCATCTCAGAATAGCATCACTGTGCCCTACATTACCCCCATCTTTGCCAGCAGCTAGGTGTTCAATAAATACATATTGCCAATTGATAAATCCTCTCTGTGGAGCTAAATTATTATTTCAGTGTTGTGTAGTACAAGAAGCATGGGCTTTGTAGTCAGCTCAGTGTTCAAATTACAGTTCCCCATCTTGCTGGCTTTCTGACCTTGTGCAGGCAATGTGCTTACATTCTCTGGGGTTAGGTTTTCTGATCTAAAAATATATGTTAATAATGCATTCTAAGACTTTTGGGGGAACTAAATGTGGTAAAACAGAAAGGTAACTTCATGGTGCCTGACACGTATTGGGAATTCTGTGAAGAATTCTATTCTCCTTTCTTTTCTTTTTCCAACCATATCCTAAACATGTATGTGTTTAACAGTAAGAGCTCTGTTTCACAATAACTGAAACTGCTATCATGCTGTGAATCGATAGGCTCCATCTTTGCTCATTGAATGTACTCATTCATGCATATATGCATTTTTAGCTAATATAACTAAAATGGCTTCATGTCACCCTTTTCAACAGGTTCTCTTCCTGGACTACCCTTCCACTGTACAAAAGTAGAGGGAATGAAAAGGGGCCAGGTTGGGATAGTAAGCAGGCAGCAGGAAAACCCTGCAGTGGAGCTTTTATGGGAAAGGCCCTCACACATTTATTGGAGCTTGGAGAAAGGCAATCTTAATCAGAACCTAGCAACAATAAGCCAACCAAGAATTATATACAAACTAGAAGAAAATGGCCCTGCTCATGACTTGCTTACTAGCTCATTATCAGTGTAAGTTTGCTACATTTTATGAAAATTCCTACAATTTTTTATTGAACTAAAAGGATTTTTCCAGCTAAAGATGTTCATTATTGAATGACGAAGGGATCCAAAAAGGCTGGCATGGTTTCCAGTCCTAGACATTGTGTGACTTGACTCATAAACTATAAAGTAAGCCCCCAAATTAATAAGTTCAGAAGCACAGACCAAATGCAATGTCTTGAGGTATCTTAAAATTGGTTACTTTGAGAAATTACCTGAGAGGAAGGGCACAACATATTTTCCTAACAACAGTGCTATTTATTAAACACTTGTTCAATGCCAGGTGGTGGCATGAAGGCTTTTAATGTATTATCTGATGTAATTCTCATAACTTAATGCACACCACCTCTGGAATGAGTGTTGCCATTATCTTTATTTTATGGACAGGGAAATCACGAGTATAGGTTAACTATCTGCCCCAAGGTCTCACTGCTAATAAATGACTAACTCCGAATTTGAACTCAAGGCTGTCTAGTTGGAAGCCTTGTTTTTAACTGCTCTACTTTATCACTTTACTCTGCAGGGTTTACAGCCTGTAGAAATGCTCTCTAAAATATGCAGCCTGAATTTTAGAGACCCAATGACTCAGTAATGTTCCTAACTTTTAGATATGCAGTACAGGACCTTTTGATTAGGGTGCATATATATTTCAATTTGCAATTACAGGATTAAAGGTCACTCTAGTTTTATGTCACCTTGTTAATTTCCTAAACACTTCCAAATGCATAACATACCAACTATGCTACTCTTTCCAGGCTCATTTAAACATATGCAGAGATACTGATTAAACTTTATTGATACGTGTCAAGAGGTAATTATCATTTAATAGAGCTATCCAAATGTTTCCTAATTTTCTAAATGTTGAACTTCCCCAACCAAAGGAAAGCATTCCCTTAACCTCTTAGACAGAGAAGTTCTGGAGCCACTAATAGCACTTTCATAAAAAATTTCTGTGAATTTTTTAGGAAAAGGGTGGTATCTTTCTTTCTCCTGGAAGAGTGCATTACTTTGAGCAGAGACCCAATAAATGATATTGAATTAATGAATGTATGAATAAATAAATGAGTCTGTTGGCAAATTTTAATTCAATAAATGTTTGTTAGATGAATTAATCTATTCGCAAATCGTAACTCATAGATTTAGAAGCAATATTGGATGTTATATCTATGATATTTTAATGTACCAACACAAATATACATATATGTTTTATTTGTGCCTGTATGTATACATAGATTTTTAAGGAAAACATTAGTATCACGTTTACTTTGTCCTAATTTACTATGCATTTTTATGATATTAAATTTACAGCTCATGGGAATGTCCACATGACATTCTTACTAGACAGCTTACTATAAACCAGATCATCTTAACAAAGAACTGCACAAAATAATCATGAAATAATGAAAGTCCCAAGCAGAGACACATATTAAGTTTGGGACCTTGCATAGACCTGATTATAAGGAATCGAAGCAAGAAAAAATTAACTGCAAAAGAAGAAGACATTACCTATATCATAATGGTTACACCCTTCAATTCTACATGGCCTTCCAAGGGCTAAAGTTACAAAAGTCACTGAGCACATAATTCTGGGTTCCTTTGACCTAGTATATTTCTCACTCCATGAAGCCTGCTCAAACCACCACACTTCAGTATTTCCAGGAAGAATTCCAAAGGCAGTGGGCTCCACATCTAGTTGCTAATATTCCAATCTTATCTCTCTTTCGTATACTTAACTGATTCCAAAGTAAAACAATGTGGGATCAACCCTTGGATGCTCATAAGTCCAAGTGGTCATTCATTCCTGACAATCTGTCACTGTTTTAGACTTTATCTTCTGACCTAGAGAAGGCCCAACCCCAAGCCTGGATACTGCTAATGAGCTATGGAAAGGTTAAACTGAAGGCTAGTTATTCTGAGTACTTAGTTTAAAGATCCATGCTTCAAATATTTTAACTTAAATGACTTTACAATTTTTAAAGTATTTCCTTTTTCACAATCTAATATTCACTTGTTTATTTTTTGAACCATCATGTGGCTATATAGCAGGTGTTAATGCAACCAAAGGAAAAGTAATTTCAATTTGGTTCAAGAATCCTGTACCAATATACCGACTCTGTGTCCCACTATATTCAAATTCTATAATAATCATCATTTGAATATTTACTGTTAGTCATTGTTAGAATAAATACTTATTTAAGAGTCAGAGACCCCTACCTTTTTTATAATTTTACCCTGGCAAGCACTGATAACTCATATCAAAATGAAAATATTTCTGAAAACACGTAAGATTGAAGAACCATTTTCCTTCCCGTTATCATTGGAAAAGTGTGCCTGGAGCATCCACTATCCTTTAGAATGCTATAAACATTTGCTTCTCTAGCTTCCCTGTATGTATTCGTAAAAGTGGAACTTAAGCTAATGAACTGTGTTTCTTAATTACATTAATAAACTTATTAAAAAATCAAACTCACTGACAATCAAAGGAATGCAAATTAAAGTAGCAATAGGATATTTATCATCTGTCTCTCTGAGCTGAAGTATTAATTTTTAAATGATAATGCTTAATGCTAATGAGGTTCCTTTAGATAATAATTCCCAAGCATGACTTGTAGTAGTAAATTTTAGTACAACCTTCCTGGGAAGTCTTAAAAATGTTTTGAATTTTCGACCCAAAAATTTGATTTCTAGACCTGTATAACAAGGAAGATAATTGTAGATGCCGACAAAGATTTGTGAATAAGGGAATTACTTATACTGTCATTTGGAATAAAAATTTTAAACTAACTAAATGTCCACAATATGAAAATAGTTCAATAAATTATGATATATAGAAATGATGGCATATTTTTTATCCTTTAAAGGGTATGTTTGGAAAAAATAATGAAATGCTCATGGTATACTGTTAATTTAAAATATAATCTATAGAGTGTACTTCCAATTTATTTTGGAAAGCGCACACATACACACACAGATAGATTGTATATGTACATGAACCAGACTCTAAAGCTACACTCAAAACATAATAGTGGTTATCCCTGAGCTGTAAGTGATGCTCTTCTCTTCCTTACACTATTTTTAGATTTCCTATAGTAAGCTAGTACACTTGGTAATTGGAAAATAATAATTTTTATGTACCTCATGAAACCCCACCCATGTATAAATGATTGTCATGGAGCATAAGATGATCAAAATTCAAAAATAGGAATATAACCAAATTCAAAGCAAGAATACAAGATACACATATTAAGCAGAATTATTTTTATCATTTGCAGGAAGGCCTCCTTTCTCAGTAAATGATTTTTATCTATTTCAAAAACAATGTTTTAAACAAAAGGAATTTTAAAGTTGCATACATATTCAAAGCATTTCATAAGTTCTCTGCTATCTTTACTGCAGATAATGTGAATCATTGGAATTTTTTAAACAGTATTCACAAGATTCTTATAAAACAGGTGCTTCCACACCCAAACACATGAAGAATTAAAAACCATGTGGGTTACCAAAATTTTATACAACTTTGCATAACCAACAACATCTTCATATAAATTAGGCAACAATAGGAAATGGAGTTTCACTACATACAGAGCTCTGCTCTAGGCACAGTGAAATAATAAGAGAGACAAGCAATAGGTGACCCTTCAGGTGCCTGTGATCAAATGAAAGTAACCAGGGTTTAAAAAGAACATCAGAAAATACATTAGGCAACTATGTAAGTGGATAACTATTTACACACATACACACACCAAACACCTGCAGGTAGCTAGAATGTTCTCCCACCTTCCCAGCAAATAAGTAACAAGGTGCTTACCCCCTAGCACCTCCAGGCCTGATGTGGACTCTTCTGTCTTTGAGCACTTATGTAATTCACCTCACTTGAACATAGATATGAATGATGAAGGATTTTTAAGAGATATAACCAGCAAATGAGTGTTTTGTGGGAAATAACTGAGGAAAATTCCACATCAGTTTTCCCCCAACCATTCCTCCATAGAAATTAACATAGTACAAAGGGACAGCACTGCCCTTGCAATTAGAAAGCCACTGTCCCCATCCCAATTCTGCCACTGGTCAAGTTTCCTGAATATGGAAAAATTGCTTGGCCTTTCTAAACCTGCCTCCTCTTTTCTAAAGTAAGGATGACAGAACTGATGGCACAGAGTTTCCTGAGAAGTGAGTGAGAGAACACAGGTGAGTGACCTGAGTGCAGGGGATGACCCATTGTAAGCACCTGACAAATTTGGTTGAAATTGAATGAAAAGCCTGGGGATTAATCAGCATGGTAGAAGGCCAAGAATTCCACTTTACTTGTGCCTCGGTATCTGACATATTCTGACAAACAGGTCACAAGAATTTGTTTTTATTGCCCCCTGCCTTGGTTCCCTGGTCTATGAAATAGGAACATTATATAATTTTTATTTCTGTTCTTTAAACATCTGAGGGACTATAGAGGAATATATGATTTAGATCATAAGAGAATTATGAGTTTTAGAAAAACTATCTGAATTCCTTTTATACCTGTACACCCTGAATTTGGTGTGATTTGGCTTTCTTTTTGTTCTTGGAGAAAAAAATTTCTCTTAAAATCCTACCTTTGAAGTTTGGTCTCTATTTATGCGTGTTACTTCTCTGTATATGCACTGACAGGTTTTTTGGTTTTGTTTGTGTATTTGTTTCTTTAAGCTCAAGTAATGATCTATTAACACTGAGTGAAAGTAGGTCATAGCAACTTCCCATATAGTAAGGAAAGAATTCAATTTAATTTTTCTGAGTAATGGGCACATACCAGACTTAACACAGAACTAAAAATATATAGTCCCAGTTAATGGAGTTTGGAAATACGAGAGTAAATAGTAGAGTTTTTATAATAAAAGAAACATAAAACGAACAAATTTTCATTTAATATGAACTGTCACCCAAAAAGACTTATTGATATACCAATTACAAGTGATCATTATGAATCATAGTCTACCAGCTAAATAATTTTCTTTAACAAAAACCCTCCTATGATATTGTAGCATTCCTTTCATGCCAATTATAGTAATTTCTCAACTACAAACAATTGACCTTTTTTATCTTTATGTCTAAACAATTTCTTGTCATTAGTTACTAAATACATTTCATAACACTAAGTAGGAATATGCCAGTGTGTCCTGGAGCAGTGGTTCTCAAACAAGGGCAATTTTACCCTCAGGGGACACGTGGCAATATCTGGAGACATTTTTGACTGCCATGGGGGGTGGGGGTCGGGGAGGGGAGCACACTATTGGCATCGAATGGGTAGGAGCCAGAGATGCTACAAAATTTTCTGCAATGTGCAAGATATCCCCACAAAAGAGAATTATCAGACCCGAATTTTCAGTAGTTCTGAGGTTGAGAAACCCTGGCCTAGAACAAGAATGAATTCAGGAATGATTGTAACACATCCCTTCATTCAGTCCCCTTGAATTGAGTACAGTGCAAGGCACTGCAAAAGGTTTAGACTCTTGGTAGAGGAACATTTGCAATTGAGTAATAAGGTGGTAAGAATGTTTTTCTTCTTCAGTCTGAATTGGTGTACCACTTCGATTGCTTTATCTTTCTTGTTTTCTACTTTACTTCTCTCTGTTGTCTTCTCCCTATTTTTAAATCAATTTTATTGAAACATATTCATAAAACATACAGTCCATTTAAGTGTACAATCAATGGCTTTTGGTATAATCAGAGTTGTGCGTTTATCACCACAATCAATATTAGAGCATTTTCATTACTCCAAGAAGAAAAACCTGTACCGCTTAGTAGTGACTTCTCAATCCCCCATCCTTCCCCTGCCATACGTAACTGCTAATCTATTTCTGTCCTTACAGATTTATTTGTATTTGCATTTTGTATAGATGGAATCAAACAACATGTAGCGCTTTCCTTCCCCCACTTCCTTCTGTCACTTCCTCCATGTCAAGTTTCTTTGCTTTCCCCTGCCCTGCACCTTCCCCCACTACACTTTTCAACCCCCTGCCCTTTTGTCTTTCCTCTAAGATTGAAATGTGTGAACCTTCCTCCCTATCACTGTGTGGAAATACAGGGCTGTTTATTTGGAATGAACACAGCACTCATAATAGAGACCCAGAAGCTCTTTCAGTATCTGGCTAATCTCTCCTAGTGTTAGGATTTGGGGAAAAATTTGGATTTATGGGTAAGTTGTATACTTACAATTAACAAATCTTATGTTTTCTTTTAGACCCCATCTTCACAAGGAAAAGAGAATTTATAAAAAGTATCAACCTCTTCAAATAGGCATGAGTGACAGATCCTTTAAAGTAAAATTATATAAGGATCGATAAAAATGTTAAAGTAAATAATTTGCTCTAGTGCCCCATTCTGCTGGGCTGAGGGGAGTTGCCATTTGAGAACATCACTAAGTGCCTCATTGGGGTACCTGGGCTCAGATTCTCACCCCTATCTTGTTTCCTCCTTGTGAAGTCGTGGCAAATTTTTCCTGAAACACCTATCAATAACAGAGATATCTAATATGAAGGTATTGGTCAAAGACTTGAGTGGACCTGAAAGTCTAGAAAAGCATTAGGAGACATTTACAAAGCAGAAATGCATCTCCTATACACTCATTTTTTCCATCCAGTCTTTGAAGCTTACTGAATGTCAGACATAAGTGAGTTATTTGAATAGCAAGTCTAGGTTATATCCCACCCCACCCCTTCTCTCCCCCTCTCTCACCATCTGTCCCCTTCTCTCCCTTTCTCCCTCCCCTTCCCCCTTTCCCTCTCCCCACATATTTTTGCAGGCTTTTAAAACAAATCATGTAGCAAAAGAAAGACATTTGGAGCCATTCTGAATTGCTTGCCATGTGTAGATATAATTTGAACGTAATGATCTGCATGATTAGAAAGGAATGGCAGACTCATCGGGAAGCTAGTGGAAATGTTTCAGGCTGGTAAATATTTTAAGGCCAACAGATTTCTTTGCTACATGCTCTGATAGGTGTATTTTATTTCCATTGTGTAAAGGCCCTAATTGGCATAAAATACATCCACATCTCATTTCTTGTTTTTTTTTCTGATGCAGTTAGCCCTGATCAATAAGCTCATTGTTTGGTATATATTGATCTTCACTACTACCCTGAGAATGACTACTGAAATACAAACCTAGATTCATACTCTAAGGGACTACTAGAGCCTTTCCCTAATTCGTAGGTACTGCTCATTTCATTTGTCCACAAACTCTGTGTTCAGTGCCCAGTAGTCAAGGCCCAATATGAATGTCTGTTTATAAAAACAACCATTAAAAAGAACAGTAAGAACTGAAGCATCACTTATTGTTCATCATGTATTGTTTTCATAGTGCCAGTCAAACTTATAACGATTATTAATGTCAGAATAATCATTGTATGATAGAGTTCTATCCATCTGTTGAGAGAATTGGGCTAAACTATTTACCACATATGTAGTTCCTTCCACTTAATATCATGTATCCTAAAAATATTCAACATTTGAAAATCTACATCAAAATGGCAATGTGAATGTTAGGAAAATCATTAGATCTTTAACTGCCAAAGTCTGTCTCACCCCATGAATCAAAATTCCCAGATAATTTTCAGAGTCAAGAAAACAGAAGAGTTAGATTTTATCTGTGCTGTCCAGCATATTCTAGACTGTCCCTTAAAACAGTGAAATCAAGGGTCTGCAGGTGTTCTTGCAAACACAGAAGTTCTGTAGGTAAGAGAATCTTGAATAACAAAGGCTTATGGAAATGATTGCATTGTGCACAATGTTTTATATCAGCACTTCCAAAGTGATGTGTTGACATAGTGAACCCTTAACCCTAGGGGATTTATGGGGCCCACAGTGGCCAGAACTTGGGGTCACCTCCAGCCATGATCAGCTTTGACTATTTTCCCCAGTATATTGCTCTAATATTATTTCCTTTGTGTGTATTTGGCATGGAAACGTGCTGTATATAGAAGTGGTCACAGAAGAATACACAGCAAATGAACAGAGAGAACAGACAACTGGGGGGTGGGGAGGAGGAAGGGGAGAGAAATTTTTTTAAAAAGGCATTTTGTACTTTCCAAGGTCTATTAAAATTGTCAGAACCACTAACAAAGACAAGACAGCCATTATGATGACATTTCCACATAGCTATCTGCTGTCAAACACTGTCAATAGGCCGTCCATTTTTTCCAACCATATGCTGCCTATAAAATTTCTAAGGACTCTTATACCTCTTTTTTGTTAGTACATATAATCTTGATGTACTCTTAATAGTTATTGACTAGATTGCTATGATTTGGAAGCACTACTGTTTCCTGGAATGTTTCCTAACACAGCAAAATGTCACTTTTCCAAAACCATAGACGTGACCCATACTTTAGTTTCAGTTCTGGACTTGAGCTTGATTTCAGCTCTGCAGGTGCTATTGTGTCTGACAGGCAGCCTGAGTTAATGTGTGAGGTGTCACTCTACAGTCACTGATAAAATACGTCAGGAAGGACATGGCAAGAGGTTTTCAAGAGTTCTCTACAAGATCTGTTGTGTTCTTGTAGGTAAACCACAGAGCTGTAGACTATGAGAAGAAAGTTCTTTAAAAGAATAGAAGTTCAAGTTGAAGACTTCCAGCAGGATGTTGGCTCTTCATTTCTTTCAATAACACCATGGATGGCCCAATAAATAGGAATGTTGTGAGAAGGAAGGAAGCTTCCTGCAGCTGTTGGCTGAAACTCATAGTACTTTGATTGTCCAGAAGTTGAATATGAAATAAGGCCTCATGGATGTCTTATCTTTGCTTTTGCTTTTTCAAACTCAGATGGGAGAGAATTCGAGAAATAAAAACACATGTAGAGGGGAGCAGGTGTAACTCAGTGGTTGAGTGCCTTCTTTGCAAATAAAAGGTCCAGGGTTCAATCCCTAGTACCTCCCCAAAAAACAAAACAAACAAACAAAACACATGGAATCAAAGAAACACAGAATTAGAAAGAGCTCAGAGCCCACCTAAGCCAGCCCATAGTTGAAGAGGGGCACCCCTCAGATAACTAAAGTTATACACATACACATGCACCATTGATTAAAAAGCCTAAGAGGATATGTCATCTGTAATAATGACTAAATGAGCCCTACTAAGGATGTTAATACTTTTTAGTGCACAGTGATTGGGAATATTATTAAATTTAAAGGTGAAAAAAAGAGGATTGGGTGACTTTTTTTTTTTTCTTTTTATCAAGCAATGAATAACATTTTTCAAAATATTTTAGGCAGTGGCTTATCCCAGAAGATATAATAGCGATCTCTCTTTACCACCAAAATCTAATTGGTTTCTTTGCAGGCTATGTTTCAGGGATTGGCGTTTGTCTCTTGCTTCTATTTAAAGTTAAAAGCTACCCAGCCAGCTACAATGCTGCATTTAATATGGCACATTATCATTCCTCCAAAACTATTGTATATAAAATCTCAGGAACCAAAGAGGAAGAGGAAGATACACAGCATCTGAAAAATCAAAGCACTTTTGCCTCAAGCTCCGGTGTTAATTTATTCCCGTAGGGTGTTTTCAGCTATTTCTGTTTGCCTTTTCCCCTTTCGAATGGGAGAGTGCCCATGCTTCCTTTCTCCCCCTCCAGATCCCTGGCCTGTGGGGCTGTTGGCAACCTTCTGTGCGTGGCTGTGCTAGGGGAAGCCAGAGACAGACCAGAAGCTATAACTCTGGCAGAGAGCTAGATTCTTAGTATGGGGGCCTAGATGGAGTTTATAAACCAAAATTCTAGGCTTAAGTAAGACACTAAGATAATGAGAGAGCAACAGCAGAGCAGACAAACGAAGGCGTCCTGGGGAAATTCTGAAGGAGAACGGCAATACCCCTAGAGCCTTGAACATCAGTGCCTGGGCCTGGGTAGTTGTGCAGGGCGTGTGTAGAGAGACCCGGGAGGAGATAACTTTGAGACCTTGCATAAGAACAGGGGGCAGGACCTGGCGTCTCCTAAGTACATCAAGAAATGTCAGCATTTTTCTGATAAAATGGGACACAGCTCCAGATACCCATGGCAAATATTTTGCATGTTTTCCCACTATAAATATCCTCTCCAAACAAAAGCCACTCCAATAACACAGTAAGAAGAATTGCTGGACCAAATGAATATGGGGTGTTTATCTCAGTTATTCCATAAATAAAATAGGTAATTATACACCCTTCCCAACCCCGGGGGGCAGGGGGAGGGGATTACTTCAGCAGAGTATACACTTAAAGGTTCTTAGTAGAAAAGTCTGCAAGCGTTTTTCTAAATCTAATTATATTTCTTGCAATCTGTAATTGTTTGTGAAACCATCCTAAATATGTGAGTAAAACTATATTATCTGTCAAGGCCCCTTTGAAAGCTGTGTATGAGGTCGAGGAATTATTTCAGTATTAAGAATAAAGAGAGAATAATAAGAATATATTAAAGAAAAAACATTTTTCGATTAAATACTAGACACAGCTTCTGGCTGTATGATTTATTTGATTACTGAAGAACTCTCCTAAATATAAGGGTATAGAGCCTAGTGGGGCATTTAATTTATGGTGATTTAGCAGGAAACAAGAAAGCAGGCTGTCTGCTGCTATTCTGCACTCGTAGGGGAATAAGGTAGATGACTAGTAGATTTTTTAATTTACCATTTCTGCCTTCTGAGATGCCTCTAATCTCATACCAAACAAGGAAAGTTTGAAAGAAAGCAAAAGTGATTAGGAACCATGAAGAGGGTATAGAAAAAGTAATGTCTCTTTCAATGAGGTTTAATCATTGAACTCAACAGGAATACATGGAGGGAAAGAATGCCAAATGTTTGTGGCCCACCAGGGAACATTTTTCTATTTATCTTAGTGTCAGCCACAACTGACGACAGTGATGGAGAGATGGTAAAGCTGAGAAGCCTGCAATTATTATTTCCTTGAGTCAAGTGAAGTGCAATATCCATTATAATCCCGTCCCACCTCCACCTAACGCCTGACTCTGAGTCACTATGTGATGCTTCCACCAGCAGAGTGGGAGGTATTTTTCTGGAATCCAAAAAAGCATAATCATTTTCCACACATTTTCTTACCCTGAAGCTAGTTGAGAATTTATTTTCTTATCCCCAACAGAGCTGATGCCTTAAGAGAGAATGATAATGAAGGGAGAGATGATTGCTTAGCATGGATTGGGGGAGGAGGGGAAACTCCAGGATCTTGTCTTGTGGCTCCCCAGTGACTCTGGAGAAGGAAGGAATGGAGGTCAAAGAGACAACCTGCCCTTTTAGCTAATTTTGGTTTCCAATGCCAAGTCTCAGTACTGTAAAATGAAATTCAGCAAAGTTGCTTTGACCATTAACTTCCTCTGTCTTGAGGACAACTCCCATCTCATTCAGTTACAAAGCAATTTTTCCAGGCTGGTAACCTGTGGCAGAAGCTGGGGCTGATGAGTTCCTACAGCAGAAATTAGCAGGACCATTTGCAATGGCAACCGTGGGAGGTTCTGAGGAGGAAATGACAGTGGTAGCTGAGTGAGTAGGAAATAGATGGCTTTGAGGAATTTGAAACTGTGAATTCTGAGAGTATGCCATGCTACCCCTCAGCTAGCCTGCTTCCTTCTCAAACTGTGAACCATTGCTCTCAGATTTGTCCCCTGAGTGGTCCCCTGAGTACTGAATTCCCGCAGACCAGCTACAACGCAGCAAGGGCCTGAGGCAGAGGGATCCGCATACACAAAAGCCCAAACCCCTGGGCCTGTAAATGGAGTGGCCAGCTGGACAGAGTCCTGTTGGCATGCTTGGCTGCAGAAGATGGTGTTCACAGCCCATTGTTTTACGTAGAGGTCTGGAATCATGTCATTCTAACATGAGAGAATAAACATTCCTAAAGGTAAAGAAGACGAAGGATGACCAGCTGCCCTCTTTCACTGATAGTGGCATTGTTAATTAGGATGTTATTTTTAGAGCGCTACAAAAGCTATATAAAATAATCATGCCCTTTAAGCTAGTATTGCCACCTTGGGAATTATCAAAAGAAAATAGCTTTTAAGCCTACTTGTACGAAGATGTTTATAGCCGCCCTATTTGTAATAGTACATGACTGGAAACAACCCAAATGCTCAACAATTATAGCAAAGTTAAGAATTTTAATATGGTGATAAATAATGTGGTGATTAAAATGATGAATATCTGGACTGTGAGGATACTTAGAAAGCCTGTGTAAAACAATGCTATTAAAAAGGAGAGCACAAAATATTCCAAGCACAATAGGACAAGATGTTGTCATGAGAATGTGTAAATCATTTCTGAACAATGATAAGAACAGAAGAGGCCATGTGATATATAACGAGTGTTAAAGGTGATTGAGGGCTTTGCATTTGTATGTTCATTTAAAATGTGTGTGTGTTTAAACCCAAAAGTGTAAGAAAAATATTTAAAGACAGTATATATTACTGCAGTGTAAAAAAATTGAAATGGTCCACACACAGTCTGCCCATTCATTTGATGCGTTCTTCTGACTCATACCACAAATCAACATGAGTCGGTGGCCCTGGAGAAGGCAATGCATTAAGACAATACATAATTGGTAGGCCACTGTTAGAATTAAGGTATAAATCAAGGTTAAGAATCTTATAGCCACAATCAAAGAAAGGGAGAAGCAGAGCAGAAGACAGAGCAGAGTCGGAAGCACAGGTGAGGGGTTTTGGAAGATGGTCAGGCTCGTAAGGTGGAGGCCAGGGAGAAAACAGGTGTGATAGAAAATTGCCTGAACAGCAGATGGCAAAAGGGCTTTTTGTAGCAGCCTATCCTGGGACAACTTTTATTCTCCTTAGTCTTCTTCTCAGATTTCAGACAATAGTGACACAGCTGCCCTTTGGAAAGGACTAGTCTTAGATTGTCTAGAAAGGGTGCACATACCATCCCTCACGTGTATATAGCATTATGTTTTATTGCGTGTGAATCCTGAGTTTCAAATGAACAGTGGAATTTGCAATGATGGAGAACATGATGCACTGGTCTATGTCATATTAGAAGCAATATTTTATTTCTTAGTGTTGGAATAAATCAAGCAACTAATTGAAACAAAATACATACTATTCTTGAATATCATGCTTCACCGAGCATTTAACAGGAGTACTTGGATCTGGAATTATTCATGTAGGGATTTCCTTATGAATTTAGTGCTCAAACTGCAGATTCCCTCTTGCTGTGGGGCTTCTAGCTTAGGTAGTGGCATCAGTTTTCTGTCTGCCCACTGCTCATGAAGTCAAAACTCTGTGCACCACTGGAGCTTTTCTGCAACTGCTTTTCCGATATCATATAAGTAAACACTTTCCAATTGTTCATATCAGCAAGAATCATTGATTCATGGGTGCTACATTGAAAGTAATTTCCACTGCTCATTTCCAATCATTCCCACTAGTCAGCTTTTCTGAATCACTATAGCTATTAAATCAACATAGACACAAATGGCAGGTTTGCCTCTTACTCTGTGAATTTGGATAGACTTAGAAATCATGAAAGAGCTGTCGACTCTGGCTCTTTCCTGCTAGTGGTGAAAAGAGATGACAGAAAGAGGAAAATGCCAAGAAACCCGGGTTTTCGTGCCAACCTTGGGTTAGCTGTTCACCACACTGAATATCGGGGTCCTTACCTGTTACACAGGAATAGTGAGGAACAGATGGAATAGATATAGGGAAGCAAAAATTAAAATATACAGCATTATTTGATCTTCTGTAAAAGAATGGGACTTTGGTAGCTAATGTGGTTGTTTTCTATGTTGGTTGCATTCTTACTACACTATTCAGGATTTATTTTAAAATGTGACCTCAGGCTATTGTCAGAAAAGTATTGCTTCTGTTTTTGGTTATCTCTTCTTGTTATAAATATTTTAGGGCGGTGGACTTGGCCCAGTGGTTAGGGCGTCCATCTACCACATGGGAGGTCCGCGGTTTAAGCCCCGGGTCTTCTTGACCCATGTGCAGCTGGCCCATGTGCAGTGCTGATGCGCGCAAGGAGTGCCCTGCCATGCAGGGGTGTCCCCCACGTAGGGGAGCCCCACGGGCAAGGAGTGCGTCCCGTAAGGAGAGTCGCCCAGCGTGAAAGAAAGAGCAGCCTGCCCAGGAATGATACCACACACACAGAGAGCTGACACAGCAAGATGACGCAACAAAAAGAAACACAGAGTCTCGTGCCGCTGACAACAACAGAAGCAGACAAGGAAGACGACACAGCAAATAGACACAGAAAACAGACAACTGGGGAGGGGGGGGAAGGGGAGAGAAATAAATAATTCAATAAATCTTTAAAATATATATATATTTTAGTAATGGTTAACTGGGAGGTGATGGCAGGCCCTAATAAATATAAGAACTGTTATTTATCTGATATATTAGCGCAAAGCAGCAATTAGGAACATGATGTATTTATGAGTGAAACATCAAGGACATACTGTTCTGTAATTTCCCTTTTGCTTATATAGAAGTATCTACTAGACTCTCTTCTTTATAACATGATATCTATTTTCTTAGAGACTATGATTCTCAACTACAACCTATGCAAGTACTTAAAATAAGCATGATCTCTTAATTTAAATCCGTGGTTCTCAATTCTGACTGTAATTAGAAACACCTGAAGCTTTTGAAAATTATGTATCCAAGCTGGTCCCTAGCCCCAGAGAATTTCTTTGGTCTGGGGTAGGCTCACACATGTCTAGTTTATAAACTCCCTACGTTATTCAATTGTGCAATCAAGGCTGAGAATCACTGCTTTAAATTTTGATTAACTAGAAGCAGAAAGTCCTGAGACCATGATTATGGCCTGGCCAATCCATATTTTGGCCAACCAGACCATTGGTACCCTCAGTACCTAAATTCTGCCTTGGCCATGCATTGTGAAATAGCAGTAAACACAGAGACTTTGGAGCCAGCCACGGGTGAAATGTGACTTTGTCCCATCCTAACAGAGTTATCACGAATGAGTGATCTGACCTCAGTGTCTTCATCTGCAACAAGAAGATAATAGTACTTACAGAGCTGCTGAGGAATAAATCAGGAAGTAGACAAACCGGCTGCTACTCAAAAATGATAGCTATGTTGATAACTAACATAACAAACCAGGTCCCTATTTCCCCATGAAGAGTGAACAAACAGAATAAAGCAGGACAAAAAAAAACACAAAAAACACCTTGATGCTAGACCTGGGAAAAGGGCCTATTGGTTAAATCAAATGAAAACGTTCTGGTCCTGTGTTATTTGGTCATACTTCTCTTGAAATAACAAATTGTTAAATGGGACTTTCTTACTGTCTTAAATCTCTGTGGCGGCCTCAGAACTGTCATGTTATTGGTCAGGTACCATCACATTCTAAAGAGAGGTGCTTTCCCACCCATGGAAGACAAGCCAAGTTATAGAGAACTTGCTTCTGTGACCCCTTCCCCCATGACGCACCCCAGGACAGGGAATGCTGGTGAATGCCGCTTTCAAAGGATCCTTCCCACGAGGACTGGCTTGTGCGCAGAGAGGAGGTCTGCTGGAGAGTGCATGCTAGTAAAGAATCCAGTGCCAGGGAGACCGTGGGGGCAAACAGATAGGGAAGGTAGGCTGAAGCATGAGGAAACCATGCAGCTCCCTCCTAAGACAAAGCGCCAGCACGTGGCAGCTGCCATCCCTCGAACATCAGCACCACATTCCAGTAGCCCCAGTCAGGTGAGATTTTGCTGCTTCCTCTTGTCCCTCCCCTCCTTCCTTACCCTGATGGGGCAAGAAGTAGCACAGTGACCGGGGTGCAGAGGACAGGGAGTAGTAGGAGAGAAACGAGGAAGGGGGTGAAGCAAAAGACCATGCCCGACCTGTGTCTGACTGCTGACCAGGTTTAAACTAGAAGAGTTTCTTTAAACTGGATAAGAGATTAGAGTTTTGATTTAGAGCATGCTTGACTTTTTAATAACTTGAAAATGAGACTCTTCTAATGCCCCAAAGTGACCTGAATATCTATGGAATGGAAACAAGATAATGACCAAGGGAAGGGAAGGGAAGGGAGAACCAATAAACAGATTTGAAGGGCAATGGTGTGGGAAAAAAATAATATTTCATGACTTGTGCTCTACCAAGTCCAGCCCATTTAATATTTCTGTGTATATTTCCGCCAGGGTGATGCCCCCTTGAAGCTGCCAGAATCTGTGTGCACAGATGACTGGAGATGGGTCAGGGCTCTTCTGACGGAGATCATTCTAATTCCATAACAGCTCCCTCAAATTCTTTCCAGCTAAAGTTTCTCCTAATATTTTTTAAATTGGTGCCTGCCATTAGCTCACATGTCATATAACTCATTCAATTGAGTTATGAGGCATCAGGGGACAGGTCACTGTACCACTTCTTGTTCTTCCTGCAGCATGAACAGGAAAATATTACCATGCCTTCATGTTTTGTTGCATAATGCATTCCTCCTGATTGTAGTTCTGGCCCCCTATTATGTGCAGGATTTAGGGAAAATTAGGAATACAGGCTTAAGAGTCAGACTGACCTCTGTTTTCATCTAGGCTTTGTCACTATGAAACTCTAATGTGTTTCTTAACCTCTCTAAAACTGGTTTTCTCACCGACAAATTGGGCATAATATCTGCTTCAGGGTAAAAAATGTAATAGTGTAAATAAAGCTCTCAGCACAATACCGGGCACATAAATGCTCAATAATGATAGATTCCATGATAATAATAATGGTGGTGACTATTATTTTCCAACCTTCTCTGTTGCTTGTCTACCTCTCCTGCTCCACCCACGGTTCCCTTCTCCACCATGGATCAACAGTCACTTTGTGCCCAGGGGTGACTGTTTGCAAATCATAAACACAGGCCCTTTGGGCAATGCTATTATCTCTGAACTAATGCAAACCAAGGCTGGATTCCCCCTTGCACTATTCCTTTAGTTTCTACACAACCACAGGACAATGGGCAACTGTTCAGACTTCTCTGGGGGTGGGGGTAGCAATAACCAATGAGAATTACAAAAGAGGCAGGAAAATTTCTTTAAACTGTGTACTTCATAAACTGTTCTTCTTATCTGATAAAATCACCAAATAAATTAATCCTTTCACTGCTGTCCCTTCTAGTCTTGCTCTCCTGAACTCAGATTTGCCCTACTCTTCTCACACATCTACTATGAAAATTTCAACCCGCCTTTTGGAAAATCTCGTTGTACCTAGTGAGTTGGGTTTAGCGCCTCTTTTCTGGAAGTATGTTCCCCCACGTCTAAGCTGTTCAGTCTAGAATATCACCCCAGTGAGGCAACCGGGACACTCCAGTGGGGACTGTGATCTCCTGTATTCACTGGCACAGCGAGGCCAGGACGGTCACTATGAGGCTGGTGAGAAACCTCTACCTAGGTAAACTGTGGCCAGTGCTTTCCTGTTCCTCTAAGAATCTAACAGGTCACTCTGGAGCCACTCATCACCGCTGCCATCCACACCCCACCCTCTGACACATATAACCTCCCAAGCACAACTGCAGTCTCAGAGGCAGGGCTCTGACACTGCAACAGTGGGAGAGAAGCATTTTTCCTACCAAAATGCCCCATCCCCACCCTCTGCTCAGAATGGAGTTGGTGTTGACACCGCTGTACAAAGCCTAGTTAATTCCTTCCACCATCCCTCTTTTCCTCCTTTTCCTGCCTAATCATGCCAATCACACCAATCACATCATTTAATGGTCATGCACTTAGCTACAAAAACATGCAGCCAAAGTTTTGAAATTACTGTTTGTCTTGGCCTAATTAAGTTCCTAAAACAGGTGCCTCCCTTTTCTCCTAATTATATTATTACATTATTTTCTTTTACTTACCCTTTTATAGAGACATGGCATAAATGCAAGGATCTCCACTTTAGATTTTTATTCAGAACTGTGTCAAGAGATGAATACAAATTACTGTTTATTCACCAAACACTTTCATAGCACTTCCTATGTGCTAGGCAGTGTTCTAAGTGTTTTACAAACATTAACACATTTACTCCTCATAACAACCCTATAGATAGACATTATTATCACCCTCACTTACAAGTGGGAAAAACTAAAGCACAGAGAGGTTAAGTAACTCTACCAAGGTCACACAGCTAGTGAGTGTAGAATCAGGATTCAAGACAGCCTTCTTCTGGGGGCCATGTTTCAACCACTAACCATCCTTCCAGGTTGCATCATACAAGCCACTTTCTCATTCTTTATCTCACTGAAAAAATTCCTAACATAAATGGTTTTATCATCATTTTTAGGAATAGAAGGAAACTACGGATCTCAATGGCTAAGTAGCTTTTCCAAGGTCACACAATTAGGCAGATCTCAAATTGAGACAGGTACTTGTGAATCCAAATTCTAGCTATACCATACTGACTTCTGCTTGCCTGAGTCTACTCAGAGTAGTCTCTGACAGCTGAACATGAAGGAATTTTGCTACAGAATTGTATTTCCTCCCTTGACTTTGCTGTCAATATAACCATTTGATTAAACCTTTAACTAACTCAGAGCACATGTGCCCAGAGGGTCTAAAATGGATACATTTTGCAAATTATAGGTAATGTCATAAATCATAAATCATCTCCACCATTTAAAGTGAGAGTAGATCAGGGCTGCCATATACCAATGAACAATGCAGTCCGACCTTAACCAAAATTGTATTTTCTTTTTGTAGACAGACATAAAAATTACATCATTTTGACCTTTGATCATTGTATCCTTCATTTATATTATAAATTAATCAAAAGAATTTACACAGATCTATAGTCATTTAACCTGCTCCTAAAAAGATGATTGAAAAAAGCAAAAATATTGGGCATGCAATAGACATACAATAACTACTTCATGGATTGAACAATTTAACAGTTTGTACTTTGATCATTATTTACTGTAATTTATGACTTCTAAAACTAATTATCAATAGCCACTGAAGTATTTCCCAAAACAAGTACAATCAGAAAGAACTTTTATTTTTTTTTTTTTTTTTTTTTTTTTTTTTTTAAAGATTTATTTTTATTTATGTAATTTCCCCCCCTCCCCTGGTTGTCTGTTCTTGGTGTCTGTTTGTTGCGTCTTGTTTCTTTGTCTGCTTTTGTTTCTTTGTCCGCTTCTGTTGTCGTCAGCGGCACGGGAAGTGTGGGCGGCGCCATTCCTCGGCAGGCTGCACTTTCTTTTCACGCTGGGTGGCTTTCCTCACGGGCGCACTCCTTGCGCGTGGGGCTCCCCCACGCGGGGGACACCCTTGCGTGGCACGGCACTCCTTGCGCGCATCAGCACTGCGCATGGCCAGCTCCACACGGGTCAAGGAGGCCCGGGGTTTGAACCACGGACCTCCCATATGGTACACGGACGCCCTAACCACTGGGCCAAAGTCCGTTTCCCAGAAAGAACTTTTAAAAAGGAAAGATGATTACTTTCTAATCTCTTTGACGGAATCCTGGTTATTGTTGTCAACCATATCATAATGACGGCATTATTGGTTCAAGTTTAAAGGTAGCACACTCACCATATACATTTCTCGTACTGCAACTTAAGCTCATATGAGTTAAAATTTCCCACCTCTGCACTGTACATCTCCCTTAGACCAAGATGTCAAATCCTTCAGCATCAATCACGTTTTACTTACTGAACACCTAGTATGGGAACTAGAGACTGAGAAAAGAAAAAGACATGGCCCCTGGCTTCAGCAAGTTTGTGGTTTACAGACAGATTTACAAACACATTCAAAGAATATTGTGAGAAAAGTTATGGTAAAATTCCAGACAAGTACTGAGATGGCAGAAAGAGGGAATAATCACCTGCCCAAAACGGATCGGCAGGAGTTCAGAAGTGACTTCATTCTTTTTCAGTTAAGGCTTGAAAAATGAGTAAGAGCCACTTTAGCAAGGCCTAAAAGTAATATCTCAGGATAGAAAACTTGGTAAAAAAATCAAATTATAGAGCACTTGGTAAGCCACAAAAAAGAGTTTGGACATTATTCACTCTTCCTAACAGTAAGACACTATTAAAGGATTTTAGTGGAAGAATAATGTGATTCAGCCCCCACTTTTAAAAAGGGCATACATGACTACAGTCTGATGGATGGAAAGAGGGACGGAGCTCCAGACAGGAATGTCAGGTAGAAGGCTGCTCTGAGAGACTGAAAGAAAAATATTCGTGAGCAAAACCAAGACAGGGTGACAGAATGAAAATGGTATTTAGAAGATAAAATTGTTAGGATTGGACAATAAAGAAGGGAAAAGAAAGGGAAGATGACTACTCTCTTGTGCAGTTCAGTGGGCAGTAGTATCCTTCTCTGGGATTGAGCCAATGTTTGCAGAAAAATCTATCACTGAAGGTGCTTTAGGCAGCAAATAACAGAAAACTCAAATGAAATGGCATTTAAAGAAAGAGAAGGCAGTTATTATCTTAGAAAGCCACAAATGAGGAAGTTAGGTAAGCCCAGGATGGGTCCTGTCACTGACTCAGGTCCTCAGTGGCCCGCCTTCCTTTGCCTTCATCTCTCCCTCTCCGCAGGCACCATATAGCAGCCACAGTCCCAAGTGTGACGCGTGGCTACGTCAGCCTCTGGCAGCGTTTAAAGGAGTACGTGCACCTGGGGCCTCCCTTCCAGAGCGAGTTTCTGTTTCTTGAAACACAAACTTGTTCTCCTGTGTTTGACATTAGTCTGATTCAATTATTTTTCAGCTTTATTATCACTGAATAAACTAAAACCTTATAGTGAACCTAATGAATGTATGTTTTATTCAAATAAGTCTGGTTGAATTCGATATATTTTTAATAAAGAAACACACTCCAGAACGTGTCTCTTGAGTTCATAAAGTAAAAGAATAAAATTCTTTCTGTGGATTCACTGTTGCATACAAAACTGTAGTAGAAGTGTCAGGTCCCTTTTTGTACTTTGCATAACATTAACTAGAGCATTTTATAAGCAAACTATATGTTGGAAACTTACACATTTAGCAGGCACCCAGTTTGGATGATGGCTTAAGAGGTTGGCCCATCCCTGTCTGAGCCAACAGACCAAGAAACAAGAAGCCTTTGCCACATATCTGTTATTTTCCTCAACCTTGGAATTAATCCATTATGTATTTGGTAAATTCCCCTTGATGTAACAAAAAGGTCAACTTCATTGTCATTGTTTTCTAACATGTTATTTGTTGAACAAATCCTTTTTGTTTCCCCTCTTGAAAGTTCAAGTTGGAATGCACTGATGTGATAAAGTGTTGACTTTCTTCCGGGTCACCCAGCTCCACAAAGTCAAAATGATCAAAGACTAAGCTCTCTCTCTTTAATTTCTCTGCCTCAATGAAAGATGGAAGGTAAAAAACATAGTCACACAGCTCCAATTACCAGTAGCATGATGAAACAGAAATGGCTTTTCTTTTCCACCTTTGAAATTATATGTGGATTGGTATAAAATAAAATTCAGAGCCTCAAGTATTTAGTTTCTTTCTGATCGTAAACAATAGATTCTGAACAAGAACAAATAAATGGGTGACCAGAAAGAGAGATTACCTGATTATGAGGCATTCCCATTGAGAACCATGAGAGTGTGCTGGGATTGGACAGGTTTCCACTATTACATTCTGATTTCTTTTGCCTTTTGATTGTTTAGGTTAAAATTCTCTTGGCAATATAAAATTTTAATTACCCAAGAACTTGTGTAGGATACATCTGGTTCATAGAATTTAAGGATTATTAAAAGACAGCTAAAATTATAAGGAAATGTAGAAATAATATGAAATTATTTTGTTGTATGTCCATATGATACCAGTGCTTGCTTTTGAAAAAATTAGGAAAATAAAACCTGCCAATCAACTCTTTTGCATATAGGTTGCTTTCTTTTTTGCCCTTTTGTTTGCCTGAATTATCTAAACCAGTGGCTTATTTGCATCTACCAACAAAACCATTTTTTTTTCTGTTGTAAGGTAATAGTCTGTGTCTTTATTCAAGTCTCAGAATCAATCCAATACTGTATTCTGAGGAAAATCCTGATTCCCACACTTCATTTCTACGCGAAGATGGGGTGCCTCTCATACCCTTTTTAAACAGGGATCCGTGCTGATTGCTTTTCTGGTCTTTCATAATAAACTACGGACCACTGATTGATTTAAATTCCAAAGCTTATAGCGCCACCATCAATTGGCATTATAGAAAACTATTTCTTAAAGGTTTTTTAGGGATTTAACATTGATTTGTCAGCCTTGCAGATATTTTCAAGTGTAGATGAGAAAGTGGTTTTAGGCAAAATGGATGACATACTGATATGGTTTCTGAAATTCTTGACTAAATTGTACTTTAATATCTTGTCAACAGTTTTTATTGGAGCTGATATCTGTTTGTGTTTCTACAATTCCCATTATATAATTTAGTCTCACCCTCCAAGTAAAAATTATTCTTCTAGAATTTAATGTCAAAAACAACTTGATCTCCCCTCTGAAACTAGTATGCTTATTTTTTCAGATTAAAAAAAAAAGGTATACAACTAACTTAACATGTTTCACTGGCTATCAGGAAGTTCAAATTCAATCTAAAATAAGGCTACCAACCATTAGTAACAATAATAATTTATATGGTAAACTTATATGAATTGCTTTATAAGTTGGGTTTTTTTCCATTTCTTTTCTCTTTGCCTTTATTATGTCTTCTACATTATGCCCTGAAATCTTTGTTGGAAAGAACATATAAATCAATTTAAGAATTAAAATATTCTTACTTTGGCATTATAATTTTCTGATTTTAAAATATATGAAAGGCTTTATAAAGATGTTATAATTAGATATTTTAACATTTTCTCTGAGAACAGACATTAAAAAGCAATTAGCAAAAATAAAGATTTTTTTTCCTATGAGCTAGGTTGATGAGGGAGATTGCAGGAACTTTTTTGCAAGGCCAAGAAGTGAAGGTTAGTTTGAGCTATTTTTTTCACATCGCTTTAAATATGCCATCACTATAAGAACTGAGTTATAATTGAATTGTCTGTATTTCTGAGTCCTCTACTAGCTGTTAACTTCTTAAAGATATGACTCATGCATTAATCATTTCCAATGCAGGCATAGTAGCCAACCCATAGCAGGGCTTCAGTAAACATTTTTGATTGCCAATTGAGTTTTCATCTATTCAGAGGCATTCTTGTCCAAAGATATATTTCAAGATGCTTTCCAATCCTGTGAATGTACTCTCACTTATGTTGCCATAGATACCATTTCCTTAATATGGTGGTTGATACAGCCCTTTGGTTCTGTAACCAATTCATCTATAGGAGGGACATTGCCGGATTAAAAGTCTACATCCAAGCATTTGTCTCACTGCTAATGAATTGTACTGAAATCATCTCTCAAGAACAAATCGTAAATTTCAGAACCCAAGAAAAATTAACATATTACATTGGGAAGATTTTTTACTTTAGTAACTTTTGCTAAAATAATTGTCCAGCAATGGTAAACAGAGAGTTTGAACAATCAGTTATTCCACAAACCATTAAACCTGGTTTTAAGGTTTGAGAAGTCGCTTTTTCCATAACACCTTAAATGGCTCTTGGTAATTTTATTCCTTGAGCCTGATGCCTATTCTTGACAAGTTGTGAAGAGACTGTAATCTCATTAAGAAATGAGGGGGGAAGTTTAAAGCAAATGTTAAAGAGTAGCCTAATTACTTTATAACATCAGAAATGTGCACAAGATCTACAGACAATGGGTTCTTGGTTTCAACAAATTTCCGTCAAACTTCAGTGAGAGTTCTATTAATACTTTATATATATATGTGTGTGTGTGTGTGTATATATATATGTGTGTGTGTATATATATATATATAGTTTCTTCCAATAGAACATAAGCTTCCCCAGAACAAGGATTTTTGTGCACTGGTGTATTACAAGTGCTTAGAATAGTGCCAGATACTATCCTCAAAAGACATTTGTTGAATGAACATAAAAAAATTCATGCTAAGAGATTGCAAGCATTTAACTTCCACTACTGGCTCTACTTTCCCACCATTACATCTCACAGGCATAAAAATCACTAAGACAGGAAGCCCAGGACAAAGACCATGGAATATACAAGCAACTCCCAAGACAGCAAGTGGTCAGCATCCTTGTGAGCTATCTCCTAAAATCTGGACCTCAAGATTACTTATTTTATGATCAAAGAGCCCCTGGAACCTCTCTCACCAGGGAAGCAAATGTTTAGGAGGGCAGGCTTGCTACCCATTCCACCCTCAGTCACCCATCATCCTATCAAGCCACTGTCACTCCACATTGTTCACAGCCCTCCCCTGAATCTTACTGCCCCCAAAGAGAAAATCAAAACAAAACATAAGGATTACCAATACAATTAAGTTCCAACCCAAAACAAAAGTGCTAAATACTTTAGAAGTATTATCTGCAACTCGGCTTGCCTACCTGACTCTGACATTTAAGAATCATTCCTTAGTATTGAAAAGCCTTCTGGAAACAGTTTAACAGTTTGGCCTCACACTTTATTTATACTCATCTTTTCAGCTTCACTAAGGAGAAGTTTCCAGAGAGGAACCTAAAGGAATCTGTAAATCCTTGTCTTTGGGCCTGGTGTTGGGAAATTGTTGTGTGAATGAGCCTATCTTTGATGAGTCCTCATAGACCACAAACAGTTTAGATAGCCAGCTTTTATGCCCTTGCCTAGGGATCGTAAACTCTCTTAGGTTTAGGTTTGAGAGGTAGTCTTGAGAAAGCATTTGTAGGCAGCAGCTAGTTCTGGACCTGTATTTAAAAACCTTATAAGAAAAACTATTTCAAAAGAGTCACTCACTGAATATATCTATTAAAGGTTGTTTCTATATGGCAGAAATTCATCAGGATGAAAGGCAAAATAGTCAAACATGAATAAATGAGTTGATACTGGCCAATTGATTAAAGATGCTCTTGTCTAGATTAATAAATGTGTTGCCACATTCTGAGAGTCTTTTTTTTTTTTTGGTTTTGAATCTTCTACTGTAATTATCTGGGTCTGAGGCTTTGATAATATAAATCCTTAAAGGTAATAATGGAAACAAAATCAGGTGGTGTATATTGGTCCTAAATCAGAGAACCCATTCATCAGAAAATCAGCCCACCTTGTTTGTCCTCTCTTTGAATTAAAAAAAAAAAAAGTAATTGTTACCTTAAGGAGACAAAAGAGAGAAAATGTGAACCTTATATTTAAATAATTCATTTTCCCAAACTACCCTTAAATTGTCAAGATCTGGTATACATATAAAAAAGAAACTGTGGTTGTATATTTGTGATGTTTTCATTCACTTCACATATGTATTACTACGCCGGACTAAATTCCTTAGAAAAAATAAGTTACTGCATCTGCTTTCCATGAAATTTCCCTAAAGGATATAAATATTTTTATTTACTACAAAGAGCTACCTGAATGTCATGCCGTGACATAACATGGCAATACTTAACCTGGGATAAATCAGCATGGCGGCTTGTGTGTGTGTGTGTGTGTGTGTGTAAAGAATTTCAAGTATTTTAGATTAATGTATCACATTAGCAAGACTTGCATGGAATTTGCTACAGCTTTTTTTAGTATAAATGCATTAATGTCACATAATCCCTGTGTATCCCTCACTCTAAAAACCAGCTGTCATAGAATTGTCCTGGGAAGACACCAAGGATCAGCCAGCTCTAATCCCCTCTTGGTGTAGGACAGTGTGGGATTACATAAATACTCCCAAAACATGAAACAGGAGACAGGACCCATTCTCTCTCTCTGTACCCATGGACAGCTGTACCACAAAACACTCCTGGGTAAGAATATACTTTAGTCCTGTAGCCCCCAAACACATGGATACATTGATATGGCAGCTTGTGCGGCAGTCCTCTCCATGAGCTCAAACTTCATGTGAGGTGTGAAATGCCATGTGATGCCCAGCACAGGCCTTCAGCAGGTGGTGGATATGACTGCCGAGTTGTAGGCTACCTCCGTGCTTGGCAAGGGAGAGAAAGTAATTCTCGGTGTCTGAATGTAAGCCTGATGGAGGAAAAGGATGTGAGTGAAGAATCAGAGGAGGCAGTAACTCACTGGGCTCTAAATAGAAATTTGTTCTCAGTTTGTGTGGTTGTTTTTAAAATTATTATTTGAATTATGAAAGTATGTGGATACATAGCTGTTGTAAACAACTCAAACAATCAGAGGTATAGAGGATTCAAAAGAGGAAGTCTCTTTGCACTGGCTCTCCATACAATTCTATTTCTATCCCCAGAGTTAATGACTGCTATTGTTTTCTAAGTGTTATGTTTTGGGGCTAGGCCTAAACATTTGAAGTTAATGTTATATAACCAAATGGTTTAATGATTCTTATAATGGGACTCATTCATAATTGAAAATCCTATTATATCTATCATAGCTCTATCATATTACATGTCCCTGTTAAATCCCTATTATGCTATTTTATCAGTCTATCTTCACATTTATTACTACAGATGACAGCAGTGCATCTAATACAAGAAGGAGGACTTCTTTTTAACATAATGTTGTGATTGCCTGTAAGTAGTTGCTATATTTTTATAATCCATGGATTGAAAAACAGCAACAAAAATCTACAATGAAGGCAAGAATTCTTTTAAATAAATTAGTGTTTCTTTTTATTGCAACAGCACATATGTACATTTTTAAAAATAATAGCACATACATACACAGGACATTATTTAGTCTGTAAACAATTATTGATATGCAGATGGATTGTTACCTCTCTTGAGGAAGTTAAGTCATCAGTGTCAGCCATGTTTACCCACTTCCCAATACAAAAAACACACAAAAAATATCTGACTACAGAAATTTTCCAACAAGCAGGGAAGTTCACTTAAAATAAACCCTTTATAGTAGAATAATAGTAAGTCTGCTCTAGTCCATCATTCATTCCCGAATCTGGGATGGTGATGTCCACTCCACCTCTAATTTAGAGGAGGCTTAGATCCCATGGGGCAGATGGATGGGACCATCTTGCTTGCAGTTGCAGACTCTCTGTTCCTTGGAATTGGTGTTGTCTGTTGTCAACCCCTTGTTAGTTGTTCTGGACTCATCCTGTGAACTGGAGAGTAGGTGTTGCTATTCTGTTGAGATTCAGGGCCTAACTGACACATGGGAAGCCCAAAGATAAAAATTGCAGTGGAGAGATACTGTACTAAATGGGCCATCATTTAATTTTTAGATATTCATATGTTCTGAAGAGCAAATACACAAAATGCATTGTTTGATTCTGTATGACTTCAGATATCTGCACTCTTCCAGGAAATGAAGAAGAAAACGTGCCGGTGCCTGCATGCCTGGCAGAGCCTCCTCAAGGCAGGGGCTCACAGGAGCTTGCCCACCTCTTTGACTTTTGGCACATGGTTTTGCTCTGTGTTCTTGGCTTCACTGGTTTTCTGAGCAAAGACCTCATAAATGAAGGGAAGTTCAGTCCATTTATTCAAAACTCTCCAAAGGAATAAATTTTTTGTTGTTGTTATAAAGTACACTCCCAGTGACCCATTCACTCATTCCATCACATGTGTCAAGATTCCACTGAGAAGTGGGCATTTCTAGGGTATACACTTAACCCTCTAAAAGAGTCATAGTTTACTTTAATAGAGGCATATTTCACAGTTCTTTTGTCTTTATTACCTTTTTTCCCCTGGGGAAAATGCCTTACATGGAGTACACACAAACTTACTCCAGATTTGTGATTCTTCTTTCAATTTCCTTTTTTTTTCTTCACTGAAAGGGAAAGGTGAACTGATTGAAGCCAGACCAAGGAGGTTTTAATAGAGGAGAAACAGATGGGCTGCTTAAAGTACCTCATCTTTGGGGCTACTCTTGCGTTAAGTTTAATGAATACAGGCAGAACCAGGTAACTCCTAATGTAACTTTTAATTCTGAAATTGATCATTCCGGCCATCTGTGCACTACAGAGAACTTCTTTATTTGCTGTCTGAAGTTTTTTTTTTTTTAAAGATTTTATTTATTTATTTCTCTTACCTTCCCGCCCCAGTTCTCTGCGTCCACCCGCTGCGTGTTCTTCCTTGTCTGCTCCTGTTGTCAGCAGCAGGGGAATCTGTGTTTCCCTTTGTCGCATCATCCTGCTGCATCAGCTCTCCGTGCCTGCGGTGCCATTCCTGGACAGGCTGAACTTTCTTTCGCGCTGGGCGGCTTTCCCTATGGTATACACCCCCTGCACATGGGACACCCCCTCATGGCAGGGCACCCCCAGCGCACATCAGCACCGAGCGTGGGCCAGCTCCACACGGGTCAAGAAGGCCCTGGGTTTGAACCGCGGACCTCCCATGTGGTAGATGGATGCCCTAACCACTGGGCCAAGTCCGCCTCCCTGCTGTCTGAAGTTTAAAGAGCATCCAGTTCGGCTTGTTATGCTTAGTAGGTCCCACTTCTTTCCCCATGCAACACACACATGCACATGCACTTGCTCGCCACAGATCCAAAGAAAGACAGCTTATCAGATAATGTGTTAATAGAAAGCCAGAAAACTCTACCCATAATGCCCAAGATCATCAATTCTTATCTTGGAAGAAAAATAGTTTCTTTTCCTCTTATCTGTCTGGTTAAAATTTACAGCTTCCTCCTGGAAAGGAAATCAGGGAAAATAATAACACAAGAAGAAAACATGAGTCTGTAGCTCATTCACCCTGCTCTCAGGGCTTCCAGAATCCTTAAAATGTTTACATCTTAAAGACAGCAGATTCTAGATCTCAACTTGAAAAACAATAGCATTAATGAAAGTACTAAACTAACAGGTATAAAAGTATATTCAGGCAGCACAATTGTCCTGAAAATTATAAGCCATCTCTTATGAACCTCTTTTTCTCAAGTATCCCACGTTCAGATTCAGTCCTCTCTATATGGGCCTGGCCTATCATCATTTTCCAAATGAAATTACATATTTTTTAACATGGATTCTAAGCTTTTGCCTTTGCACTCACAACATTTCTAAACGGAGACCTCCCTCACCTTAGCCAAGAATGGCAAATACTTTCACAGTAACAAGTTTAACTCCCAATCCTTTAGAAGGCCTACTGACGAAAATGTGCCCAATCTGGAAGTAACAGATGTGCATTTTCTTTCCACGTCTAAGTGCCCATCAATAAAAACCTTAGGGTAAGAGAAGAGCTTTATGCTTCAGAAGAAAAGATGGTACTGCTCACATACTGGGTCTATTGCTTGCCCTGGCACAGCTTCAACAGTCTCGCTAGTCTTAGAATAAAGAAATTCCTGTTCAGAATGATCCATTCCAGAGCAAAGTGGGGCCTCTCTGTACGTACCACTCTCTAACTCCCCACCCTTTGCAGGAACTCCTGAAAGATTCCTGCTATGCCTTTCTCTGGTAAGTTGGCTGCTAGTATCTGTACCCAATGTATGTGGGTTTGAAGGAGAACCATTTGAGTTAGAAGGAGACATCTTCCAGCCACACATCAGGCCTGGATGCTACCCTTTGAATTAGAGATACCATTGCTGCTTAAACTATCTGTAGGCTATGCACTTTGTGCTGTTGGTTTTATTTGTTTATTTTTAATTTATTGAAGTATATCACTCATATATAAACATACATAAACAATAAGTGTATAGTAATAGATGTGAACTTACAAAACAAACATACATAACATCGTATGGGGTTCTCATACCTTACCCTACCACCAGTACCTTGTATTGTTGTGAAACATTTTTAACTAATGATGAAAAAGCATTGTCAAAATATTACTACTAACCAAAGTATCTTACATTTGGTGTATTTTTCCCACAACCCACCCTAATATTATTATTTTTTATATCACATATACATGAATATACATAAACAATAAGTGTATAGTAAAAGTGAACTTACAAAGCAAATATGTATAACATCATACAGGGGTCCCATACATCAAACTACCACTAATACCTTGAATTGTTGTGAGACATTTGTTACAAATTATGAAAAAATATCATCAAAATCGTACTACTAGCTATACTGTACATTTGGTATATTTTTCCCCCAACCCGATCTACTATTTTTTTAAAATATACTTTTGTTATAGAAGTTATGAACTTACAAAACAATCATGCACATGTACAAGAATTCCCATACAACACCCCTCTATCAATAAACTACATCATGGTGGAATATCTGTTACAGATTATGAGATAATATCATCAGACTATTACCACTAACCATGGTCCGTAACATACATTTGACGTACTTTTTCCAACTTCTCTATTATCAACACAGCACATCTTTGGCCTAGATACATGAATATTACATTATTGCTGTTAACCACAATCCCCATTGTGACTCCCATTGTATTTTTCCCATGCTTCTCCACGTTCTCACCACCATGCAATAGTGACATATATCTGCTCTAGCTCACAATGGACACTCTTGGATCTATACCATCAACCAAAATTCTCATCCACTTTTGGGTTTACTGTGTTATTCAGTCCCTAGATTGTTCTAGCTTTCTTTCAATTGACACATACGTCCCTAGACTATACTTTCCAGTCACATTCCCATTTATAAACCAGCTATAAACTATAATGTGTTACCATCGACTCTATACATTTCCACACGTTTACAGTAAAGTTAATTAAAACTTCTACATACATTAAACATCAATAGTCTGTCTCAGTCCTCCTCTTATCTCCTTTAAGAATTCACCACCTACCATCAGGTCTTGAAGATGTTTTCCTACATTTCTTCTAGAAGCTTTATGGTTCTTGCTTTTATATTTAGGTTTTTGTTCCATTTTAAGTTAGTTTTTGGATAAGGTGTGAGATAGGAGTCTTCTTTCTTTCTTTTGTTATGGAAATATCCAGTTCTCTCAGCACCATTTTTTGAATGGACTGTTCTGCCTGAGCTGGGTGGGTTTGACAATTGTGTCAAAAATCACTTGATCATAGATGTTTCTGATCCAACAATTCAGTTCCATTGGTCTATGCATCTGTCTTTAGGCCAGTACCATGCTATTTTTACCACTGTAACTAGGTAATATGAATTAAAGTCCAGAAGTGAGAGTCCTCCAAATTCTCTTTTCCTTTTTAAGATGTGCTGGCTATTTGGGATCCTTTACCCTTCCAAATAAATTTGATAATTGTGTTTTCCATTGATTTAAAAAATGCTGGTGGAATTTTTCTCTGGATTGCATTGAATCTGTATATCAGTTTGGGTACAATTGATATCTTTTTTTTTTTTTTTTAAAGATTTATTTTATTTTTATTTATTTAATTCCCCTCCCTTCCCCTGGTTGTCTGTTTTCTGTGTCTTTTTGCTGCATCTTGTTTCTCTGTCCGCTTTTGTTGTCGTCAGCGGCACGGGAAGAGTGGGTGGCACCATTCCTCGGCAGGCTGCTCCCTCCTTCGCGCTGGGCGGCTCTCCTTATGGGTGCACTCCTTGTGTGTGGGGCTCCCCTACGCTGGGGACACCCCTGTGTAGCACAGCACTCCTTGCGCGCATCAGCACTGCACATGGGCCAGCTCCACACGGGTCAAGGAGGCCCGGGGCTTGAACCGCGGACCTCCCATGTGGCAGACGGACGCCCTAACCACTGGGCCAAAGTCCGTGTCCCTAGAATTGATATCTTAATATTATTTAGTCTTTCAATCTGTGAGCATTGAATGTTCTTCCAATTATTTAGTTCTTTTTTTATTTCTTTTAACAATGCATTGTAGTTTTCTGAATACAAGTGCTTTACATCATTGGTTAAGTTTATTCCTAAATATTGAATCTTTTATTCGCTATTGTAAATGGAATTTTTTTCCTGACTTCCTCCTCAGATTGTGCATTACTAGTGTCTTTTAAAGTCTGTTTCATCTGATATAGGTATAACTACTGTGGCTTTTTTTTTTCCTGGTTACTACATTCATGGAATATCTTTTTCCAGCCTTTCACTTTCAATCTATTGGTATCCTTGGATCTAAGGTGAGTCTCTTGCAGAAAGAATATAGATGTTTGTTTTTTTTCTTATGCTTTCTGCCAGTCTGTGTCTTTTAGTTGGGGAGTTCAAACCATTAACATTCCATGTTTTTACTGTAAAGGCACTTCTTATGTCACACATTTTGACCTTTGGGTCTTATCTGTCATATTTTATTTTCACCTCTCTTTTGAGACTTTTAGTTACTTTTACTGATATAATCTTCATTTCTAGTCTCTCTTCTAAGACGTTTTCTCCTGTCTTTTCTTTTCAGACTGTAGCACATCTTTTCTTATTTCCTGCTAGTCTCTTGGTTACAAACTCTCAGTTTCTGTTTATCTGTGAATATTCTAAACTTGCCCACATTTTTGAAAGACAATCTTGCTGAATATAAGATTCTTGGCCGGATATTTTTCTCTTGTAGTATCTTAAATATATCAGACTACTGTCTTCTTGCCTCCATAGTTTCTGGTGAAAAATCAGCACTTAATCTTATTGGGTATCCCTTATATGTTCTGCATTGCTTTTCTCTTGCTGCTCTCAGAATCACTCTTTGTCTTTGGCATTTGACATCCTTGTATCTCAGAATTGGTCTGTTTGAATTTATTTGGATGGGAGTACATTGTGCTTCTCAGACATGAATATCTATGTCCTTCAATAGGGTAGGGAAAGTTTCTATCATTATTTCTTCAGATACTCCTTCTGCCCCTTTTCCCTTCTCTTTTCCTTCTAGGATACCCATGACACATATGTTTACATGTCTCTTGCTGTCATTTAGTTCCCTGAGACCTTGTTCAATTTTTTCTGTTCTTTTCTCCATCTTTTCTTTTGTATGTAATTTTAAAACAATACCAATTAGAATGTTTCTATTCCTGAAAAGTGTCTTGAAATTATATCAAACTTCTAAAAAGATATTTGAGATGTTTTGCTTAGTAAGACTTTGAAAACAATGTGGATTTTCTTCATCCCTCTTTAAATTCCCAGGGCCTGTCATGTGACTTGCATGTAAAGGGAAAATAAAAATATTACTGAATTGTTGAAAAACTCACCCAGATCTAGGTCAGCTTAAAGCAGAAAAAGTAGGCCAGAATATTTTTAGGGCTCTGTGCTGCATTCCTTCAGCCTCCCTGTACCCTCTGTTGATTAACAGAAACATTAGCTGCATTCATATTTTATAATTTAAAAAGTGAAGCTATTTTTCTTAATTGTCAATATTCAGAAAACCTTATTCAAGAGAAAAATACATTTGATACACATGTTTCAGGGCCCCTCTTCTAAACTTCAATATCTCTATCACTACACTTTATTATCTGAACTTTATCTCACGAAGAAAATGAGTTCTTCTGCATCCCAAACTCTTAATAGAATACAACAGTATAGAAAATAGTCAATATAATTTTGTAAAATGAAAGAATGGACATTATGAAGCAAAATTAATGATTATAGGAATCCATCCAAATGTGGCCCTCACCATATTTTATCACTTCACCTAAGAAGGAGATATTGAGATATACTAAGCCCCTAACGTGTGCAAGGCCCTTTGCTAAGATGTAATGTATGAGACAGTCTGCTGTCAATGAGTTTGTATCAGGAAAGAACGTTTGTTAGAAACCTCACTTCCTGTCTACTTGGATGGCTGTTACAGAACTGTGGCAGACTGAAAAAACGGTACCATCAATTATGTTACTTTTTTATTAGAGAAGTTGTAGGTTTACAGAAAAGTCATGCAGAAAAAAAAACAGAGGTCCCATACACACACACACAAAACTGCTAACAGTTTTTCCTATTTTTAGCACTTTGCATTACTGCTGTATCTTTCTTAGAACTGTGATGAAACAACATTATTATATTTATACAATTAACTATACCCCACAGTTTACATTAAGGTTCATGTTTGTACAATTCCATGTTTTATTTTATTTTATTTTGTTCTAGTAACATATATATAAACTAAAATTTCCTCCTTTTAATCACATTTAATTAATCATATATAATTCAGTGGTGTTCATTACATTTACAATGTTGTGCAACCATCACCACCATCCATTAACAAAACTTTTTTTATTACCACAAACGGAACCTCTGACCCAATTAAGCATGATCTCCCCACTTCCTGTCTCCATGCTTGCCTCTGGTAACCTGTATTCTAGTTTCTGACTATGAATTTACATTATTTCATAATCAGTGAGATCATACATTGTGTCTGGCTTATTTCACTCAACACTATGCCATCACACTTCATTCATGTTGCAGCATGTATCAGACAGAACTTCATTCCTTTTTCCTGCTAAACACAGGTTTCCCATACACAACCCCACCACCAACACCTTGCATTGGTGGTGGAACATTTGTTACAATTAATGATAGCACTTTTTTGTAATTGTACTTTTTTTTATCAGTGATTACCTTTGTTACAATTGATGAAAGATTATATAAATAGTACTATTAACTGCCATCTGTAGTTTACATTAGGTGTATCTGTTTCCCATATATCACCCTATTTTTTTTTACATTAAAAAAAATTTTTTAATTAATAGAACCCAAGGAATGTTACATTAAAAAACATTAAAAAAAAACAGAAAACAAGAGGTTCCCATATAACCCACTCCTCACTCCCCACCACATCATTTTGGTAAATTGTATTTTTTTGAAGATATATGCATCACAAAAAAACTGTTACACTAAAAAATATAAGAGGTTCCTGTATACACCCCCCCTCCCCCCACTCCTCGCACACCAACAACTTCCTTCCTCATTGTGGCACCCTCATCGCACTCAGTGAACACATTTTGGAGCATTGCTGCACTACACAGATGATAGTTTTCCCTGTAGTTTGCACTCTCCCCCAGTACATTCAGTGGGTTATGGCAGGATATATAAAGTCCAGCATCTGACCCTGCAATATAATTAAGGCAACTCAAAATCCCAAAAATGCCCCCACATTACATCTCTTCTACCCTCTCCCTGCCCACAGCAACTACTGTGGCCACTTCTCCACCTCGATGCTAAAATTTCTTCTATTACTCATCACAATAGTTTTATAGTAGAATATCAGTAAGTCCACTCTAGTCCATATTTTATTCCTCCATTCTGTGGCCCCTGGGATGGCAATGTCCCCTCCACCTCTAGATCAAGAGGGAACTTAGATTCCACATGGATGATGGATGCAATTCCTTTGCTTACAGTTGTAGGCACTCTTGATTCCCTGGTGTGGTGGTTGACCATCTTCACCTCCCTGTTAACTGACCTGGGTAAGTCCAACAAACCAGAGAGTAGGAGTCGCCACTCTGCTGAGGCTCAGGGCCCAGCTGGCACATGGACAGTCCAGAGATTCAAGTCTCCTGAGTATAGACCATCCATAGCACCAACCACAGGCTCAGTAAAAGTGACAGAAGAGGTATGTTTAGAAAAGTCACATCTGAGTCTAGCTCTGTCACACTCAGGAGCACAAATTCCAAAGTAGGGCCCTCTGACATGGCACAGAGCTCCAAATCCATCTGCCATGATTATATACCCTGTGGATCTCCATAGCCTTGAGGAGAACCAGTACCTAGATATCACCCTATTGTTAACACCTTCTACTAGTGCTGTACATTTGTTATAATTCATAAAGTACATTCTTGTACTATTAACTATAGTCCATTGTATACAATAAGGTCCACTGTGTTATACAGCCCTATGTTTTATCTTTTAATATTTATTCTAGTAACATACACAACCTAAAGTTTCCCCTTTTGATCACAATCACCCATAAATTCAGTGTTGTAAATTACAGTCACAAAATAATGTGCTATCATCACCACCATCCATTTCCAGATCTTCGAAATCTAAGTAGGAATTCTGCACAAATTAAGCATCAACTTCTCATTCTCTAACTTTAGTCTATCCCTTGGTAACCTATATTTTAGATTCTAATTCTATACGTTTGGTTATTATAATTAGCTCATATTGGTGAGCTCATAAAATATTTGTCATTTTGTGTCTGGCTTACTTCACAAAGCATAATGTCCTCACTGTTCATCCATGTTGTCTCATGGATCAGGACTTCATTCCTTTTTACAACTGAATAATATTCCATTGTATGTATTTACCACATTTTGTTTACCCATCCACTGGTTGATGGACACTTGGGTTGGGACTTTCTAGACATAGGATCATGTTATCTACAAATAGTGAAAGTTTTCATTCTTCCTTTCCAATCTGGATGCCTTTTATTTCTTTTTTTTTTTTTTTTTTTTTTTCCTTTGCCTAACTGCTTTAGCTAGAAATTCCAGTACAATGGTGAATAACAGTGGTGACAATGAGCATAATTGTCTTTTTCCAGTTTGGGTGGGAACATGATTAAATCCATAACAAATTTTACCTAGTAGTGTAGTATATAGTATATAATTGTCTCTGTGTAGCACCATGTGCAAGTAAGAATGTATTACATAGATTTGGGTATAGAGATATATAAATCAATCTCTCTTAACCAGATACCAGATACTGACTGGTAAACCAGCTCTCTGAGGACTTAAAATTTAGTAGTGGGATTGGAGGAATCTTTAATTTTCAGTGTTTGCCTATTTATGTGTTGTAAATACCACTTCCACCACTAATTTCAGTTTACCAAAATGATGTCCCTGAACATGATGTTGAGAAGATACGTGCCCAGTCAACTTGCCGCAGCCCTTGTGAGCTAGCTCTAGTAACACTGGATGCCTGAAGAGCTATCTGTACTCCAAAGCTTCCGGTGGAGTGGGCCAAGATCGTGGCTGTGACTACATCACAGTTCAACCTCACCCTTTGTGCATTCCTTCTCCCCTCATGGGTGTTGTTCCTGAGTACTTGCCCCAGTAAACTTCCTTCATGGGAATATTAGAATCTTACAGTCTGTTTCCAAGGAACTCTGATCTATGATGAAAAGAAATGGAAAATTAAGTTTATTATTATTAAAGCTTAGCAAGTGAATGTCTTATGTACTTTCTCTGAAACTTAACAACTAATCAGATCAACTATTTCCTCCACTTAGTTTCCTAATGAATCACAGAACTTGTCATGGTAAGTTGGTAAATAGGCAATTCTGAGGTGCTTTCTGTTTGGTTGTGTTAATACTGACTGAAGTCCTTTTTTTGAAGACAGATCACACACAAACCAGGATCAAGTATAGCTGGATACTCGCATTAGAGATTCACAGTGCAGACTCTTGCACTGCTGCAAAAAGAGCTGGAGCAAAACTAGGGAGACTAAATCTCATGTCCCAAAGTTATCATGATCTTATTTATCTTAGATCACTAAAATACTTCCATAGATAATTCTTGTATGTTGGCACATAAAATGAATGAATTCTTTAGCTGTAAATGGCATTAGCAAACCCCTTTTATTTGCCACATGAAGCAAAAAAGAAGGAAAGATATTAAAGAAATGTGATAGAATGATGTACTAGAATAGCTATAATTTTTAGGCCTGATAAAATTGTAACTTAGATAAAAAGTGTGTGCCAAATTTTGAATCTAGGATATTTCTCCAGAAAAACACAACAATTTATATAGTTAATTTTCAATTATTTGCCCAAGGAGAAATAGCAATACTGGTAATAATCCAAAAGGGTAGATAATGAACAAATTCATTTCCATTTGACTTTGAAATATTATTTTATATTCTAAAACCAACATTTGAATATGAATGCATTTTATATTCTAGAAATTTGCAACACCTCTAACTTAAACACTAAAATTACACTTTAGAAATCAGACTGAAAAAAGTAGCTTACATTTTTCACTACTGTAGTACGTTTGTGCTTTCTATATTATTATTGCAAATAGATATCATCATTTAGCATACTATTTTTTACATACATATTTTTTTAATTTAAAGAAGCTTTAGATTACAAAAATATTACATCAAAAATATTGGGTATTCCCATATACCCCACCCCCTCCCCATTCCCCCACTTTTCCCATTAACAACTTTCATTAATGTGGTACATTTGTTATAATTAATGAACACCTATTGAAGCATTGTTACCAACCCTGGTCTATAGTTTACATTATGGTTTTCACTGGCACCATGCATTTTTATAGGTTTTGACAAAATGCATAATGGCCTGTTTCTATCATTGCAAGGTCATGCAGAACAATTACAATGCCCCCAAAATGCCCATATTATACCTATGTACCCCTCTCCCTCTCCTCAGAAACTTTGGTGACTATTGCCTTTATAGCAATATTACAAGTTCTTCCACTACTAGAATAATAAATCTACTTTAGTCCATAGTTGTATTCCCCCCTTATGTTTGTTCATTCCTCGATATTGAGGATTTGGGGATGGTGATGCCCACTCTGGTTCTGATTGAGAGGGGTCTTAGATTCCACAGGGCAAACAGATGGAACTGTCTTGCTTGCAGTTGTAGATACTCTCTGTTTCTTGGGATGGCATTGTCCATCATCATCCTTTTAATAGTTGTCCTTGGCATATGAATAGTGAGAAGATTTAAGTCTCTGGGACATATATTTAATGGTATAGTGCTAATTATAGGTTCAAATAAAAGGAACGAAAGAGTCATGTGTAGGAAAATTATAAATTGAATCTAACTCTGATATATAGGGGGATAGGTTATCATATATTTCAAGGTAAGGCCCACTGCCAGTGTGCCAAATTCCTGGGGTTGTCTGCACTACCTGTACTGTCTAGATGTCTCTGGAGCCCTCAGGAACCCCCCTGCTTGAAGCACTGTTTACTGTGGCTGTCAGTGAGATAATCCCAAGATGTACACAAGTGCAACCTCTGGAATGACCTCCCAACTCACTTTGAAATCTCTTAGCCATAAAACACTCATTTGTATTTAATATTTCCCCCTGTCCAGGTCTTTTTCCAACTGCATTGCTAGTTGGCACTTGATAATAATCCCTTGGTGCCAGGGAGGCTCATTCCCAGAGGTCATGTCCCATTCCAGGGGGAAAGTAGAGCATTTATATGCTGAGTTTGGCTTAGAGAGAGGCCACATTTGTTCAACAAGGAGGCTGGAAGAAGGTAATGTTTAGGCAATATATAATACTAGGTTAAGTTTCAATTTCACAAGAATTAGGTTCATAAGTACAAGCATCAGTATCAAGGGCCTACTGTATTGTTCTATCCTCCTTTCCTAGGTATTTCCTATGAACTCTAGGGTTTCTTGCCCTTCCATGAAAGAATGTAGCAGAACTCCCCAGAATGGGAATTCAATATTCTTTCAGTTATTATCTGGGTCTCCACCCACCAAGACAGCACCTCATGACCACTTGAACACATTTATATTCCACAGAGACATGCCTTAGGTGCACCCCTCCCCACACTTCCCCCGACCACTGACACCCCAGATTAGTGATTCTCCCCTGACACAGTTGTGACCATTCTGTAATCCAAAACCTCCTCAAAAACAAAGCCAAAATAATAATAATAAAACTTTTTAAAAATTTAAAAATAATTTTAAAATAATTTAAAAATAAAATACAAAAGAAAAAACTTTTGCATTATGTCTTTCATCACTGTAAGATGTGTTATCTTTTATGTAGAGTGAAAATTTCTTCTGTATGTGCCCCCAGTGTCTTATTTTTTTTCACTTTAGGTTACAGAAAAGTCAGTGAAAATTTAGTAGATATACCCACCTCCTCCCCCACTCACATTTTCCCCTATTAATAACTTTAATGAGTATGGTACATTTGTTACAATTCATGAACAAATATTGAAGCATTACCACAAACCATGGTCACTGGTTTACACTATGTTTAATATTTTGTACTGTACACTTTTATAGGTTTTGAAAAATATTTGATGACCTGTATCCATCACTGCAAAATAATGCAGAACACCACCACTGCCCTAAAAATTCCCTATGTTCCATTTGTTCTTCTTTCTCCTCCCCTCAGAATCCATGGAAACCACTAAGTTTCAATTTTTGGTGAATTAGGTGCATAATTATATATATTAATCTTGAGGGCTTGACATATTGGTCTTTTTCTTTCATTAGGCACTGCCTATATTCTCAAGAGATTCTTTCCCATCTAATTGAGAACATAGCAGGGCTCCCCAGGATGGGAGTTTAATATTTTATTGTTTATTGTGTCTTCACCATCCACTGAAATAACACCCTATGACAAGATGAACACTTTCATATTCCATAGAAGCATCCCCCATGTGCACCTTATCCCACATACTCCCTCACCCCCAATGCCCTTCACCAGTAATCCTACCCTGCCATATTTGCCAAAAAAAAAAAATCCCCATCCTTGTATTTTTAACCACAGACCTACAAATCCCCAGACTTCACCTGCTTCTTCCTCCAGCCCTCCAACCATTTCCATGGAGAGTCCGACCTAACTGCCCACCCTAATCACCATCACATTTTGGCACCATCGAGCCCACTCACATTGCTGCACACTATCACCCACAAAACCACCCTCGTCACCTAATCATAGGTTTTGCTCATATTAAGCATAGGCCGACCACATTCTACTTCCATTCTGTCTCCTGATAACCTATCTTCCAGACTCTAGTTCTGTGAGTCTGCTCAATTTGCTTAGGTCATATCAGTGAGGTCATGTAATAATTGTACTTCAGTGACCGGTTTAATTCACTCAACATAAGGGCTTCAAAGTCATCCATGTCGTCCCATGTGTCAATACTTATTCCTTCTTACAGTTGAGTAATATTCCATTGTATGTATACCACATTTTGATAATCCATTCATCTGTTGATGGACACTTGGGTTGCTTCCAAATTTTGGCAATCGTGAATAATGCAACTATGAACATTGGTGTGCATACATCTGTTCATTCCCCTGCTTTCAATTCTTCTGGGTATATATACAGCAGTAGGATTGTCAGATCATATGGCAGTTCTATAGTTAGCTTCCTAAGGAACCACCAAACCATCCTCCAATGGCTGCACCATTCTACATTTCCACCAGCAATGGATGAGGTTTCCCTTTTCTCCACATCTTTCCAACATTTAATTTATTTTAACAGCCACCAATCTAATAGGTGTAAGGTGATATTTCATTGTAATTTTGATTTGCATTTCGCTAATTGCTAGTGAAGTTGAGCATCTTTTCATGTGTTTTTTAGCCATATGTATTTCCTCTTTGGAAAAGTGTTTATTCAAGTCTCTTGCCCATTTTTAAAATGGGTTATTAGTTTTTTTTATTTTCAAGATGTCGGATTTCTTTATATATACTGGATATTAGGCCATTATCAGGTAAGTGGTTACCAAATATTTTCTCCCATTGAGGAGGCTGTGTTTTCAATTTCTTGATGAACTTCCTTTGAAGTACAAAAGTTTTTAATTTTGAAGTAGCCCCTTTTATCTAGTTTATCTTTAGTTGCTCGCACTTTGGGTGTTATGTTTATGAAACCATTTCCTACTACAAGATCTTGTAGATGCTACCCTGCATTATCTTCTAGAAGCTTCTTAGATCTTATATTTAGATCTTTGATCCATTTGAGTTAATTTTGTATAGGACATGAGATGGTAATCCTTCCTCATTATTTTGATATGGATATCAAGTTGTCCAGCACCATTTGTTGAAGAGGCCATTCTGTCCCAGTTTAGTGGGTTTGGTGGCCTTGTCGAATATCAGTTGACCATGTATGTGAATATCTATATCAGAACTCTCAATTCCATTCTATTGCTCAGTATGTTTATCCTTGTGCCAATACCATGCAGTTTTGACCACCGTACCTTTGTAGTATGCGTTAAAGTCACGTAGCACAATTCCTTCAATTTCGCTTTTCCTTATCAATATGTTTTTCACTATTCAGGGACTCTTGTCCTTCCAAATAAATTTCATAATTAGCTTTTCCAGTTCAGTTTTAAAAAATGCTGTTTTAATTTTTATTGGGACTGCTTTAAATATGTAAATGAATTTGGGTAGGATGGGCATCTTAATGATGTTTAGTTTTCTAACACACAAAATGTATTTAGATTTTCTTTGTTTCCTTTAACAATGTTGTATAGTTTTCTGTGTACAAGTCCCTCATATTTTTAGGTAAATTTATTCCTTGATATTTGATTTTTTAGTTGCTATTGTAAATGGAATTTTTTTCATGATTTCCCCCTCAGATTGTTCATTATTAGGGTACAGAATTGCTACAGATTTTTGTTTGTTGCTCTTATATCCCACCACTTTATTGAACTCGTTTATCAGCTCTAGAAGATTTGTTGTAGATTTTTGAGGGGGATTTCTACCTATAGGATCATGCCATTTGCAAATAGTGAATTGTTTACTTCTTCATTTCCAGTTTGGATGCCTTGTATTTCTCCTTCGTTCCTAAGTGCTAGAGCAAGTACTTCTAACACAATGTTAATGAGAGCTGTGACAATGGTCATTCTTCTACTGTTTCAGATCTGAGAAGGGCAGCATTTAGCATTTCACCATTGAATAGGATGTTAGCTGTTGATTTTTCATATATAACCTTTATCATGTTGAGGAATTTTACTTTTATTCCTATCTTTTGAAGTCCTTTTATCAAGAAAGAATGCTATATTTTGTCAAATGATTATGTGATTTTTTTCTTACAATCGGTCAGTGTGCTGTCTTATATTGATTGATTTTCTTACGTTAAACCCAGAGATAAAATCCATTTAATCATAGTGTATAATTCATTTGATGTGTTGTTCAATATGATTAGCAAGTATTTATTTAAGGATATTAGCATCTAAGTTCATTAGAGGGATTGGTCTGTAGTTTTCTTTTCTTGTGGCATCTTTATGTGGCTTTGGTATTAGGGTGATATTAGCATCATAGAATGAGTTAGGTAATGTTCCCTCCACTTCTATTTTTTTTTTTTTTTTTTTTTTTTTTTGAAGAGTTTAAGCAGGATTGTTATTAGTTTTTTCAAGAATGATTAGTAGAATTCGCCTGTGAAGCCATCTGGTCCTGGGCTTTTCTTAGTTGGAAGGTTTTTGATGACTAATTCAACCTCGTTACTTGTGATTGGTCTTTCTAGTGCATCAATTTATTTTTTCATCAATGTAGGCTGCTTGTGTCTTTCTAGAAATTTGTCCATTTCATATAAGTTACCCATCTTGTTGGCATATACTTTTTCAAAGTATCCTCTCTGATATTCTTTATTTCTGTGGGATCACTCATGAAATCCCCTCTGATATTTTTATTTTATGTATTTGCATCTTCTCTCTTTTTTCCTTTGTTAGTCTAGTCAAGGGTTTGTCAATTTTATTAATCTCCTCAAACAACCAGCTTTTGATTTTTTTTTTTTCTAGTTTTTTAAAAATTCTCAACTCATCTAGTTCAGCTCTAATCTTTGTTATTTTCTTTTTTTGCTACTTTGATATTTGTTTGTTTTTGTTTTTTTCTATTTCTTCCAGGTGTGCAATTAGAGCTTCCATTTTAGCTCTGTCTTCTTTTTCAATATAGGCATTTATGGCTATAAATTTCTCTCTCAGCACTGCTTTTGCTGCATTCCCACAGTTTTTTTTTTTTTAAGATTTATTTATTTTTCTCCTCTCTTCCACCCCCCGTCCCATTGTCTGTTCTCTGTCCATTCACTGTGTGTTCTTCTATGTCTGCTTGTATTCCCATCAGGCAGCACTGGGGATCTGCTTCTCTTTTTGTTGTGTCATCTTGCTGTGTCACCTCTGTGTGTGTGTGGCATCACTCCTGGGTGGGCTGCATTTTCACGTGGGGCAGCTCTCCTTGCACAGGGGCCACTCCTTGCATGGAGGGCACCCTTATACAGGGACGTCCGTGCATGAGCTGGCACTCCTTGCACCCACTGCATGGGTGCCAGCTCAAACTAAATGAACCAGGAGGCCCTGGGTATCAAACCCTTGGACCTCCTATATGGTAGGTGAACACTCTATCTGTTGAGTCACATCCACTTCCCATCCCACAGGTTTTGATATGTGGTGTTCTCATTTTCATTCATTTCAAGGTAGTTACTAGTTTCATTTGTAATTTCCTCCTTGACCCACTGATTATCTAAGAGTCTTTTGTTTAACTTCCTTATCTTTGTGCCTATTCTGGTTCTCTGTTCTCTGTTCCTTATTAATTTCCAGTTTTATTCCATGGTGGTCAGAGAAATTACTTTGTATAATTTCAATCTTTCTGAATTCTCTGAGATGTGTTCTTTGACATAACCTGTAGTCTTATCCTGGAGAGTGATCCGTGTGTGCTTGAGAAGAATGTATATCCTGCTATATTTGGGTGTAATGATTTGTATATGTCTGTTAGCTCTAGAGCTTCTAATGTATTATTCAGTGTCTCTGGTTTTTATTGGCTCTCTGTTAAGATGTTCTGTCTAATGGTGTTAATGGTGTATTAAAGTCCCCCACTATAATTATAGAGGCATCTACTTCTCTGCTTAGTTTTTCCATTGTTTGTCTCATGTATTTTGGGGTTCCCTGCTTAGGTGCATAAATATTTATGATTGTTCTTTCTTCTTGATTGATTACCCCTTTTATTAATATATAGTGTCCTTCTTTGTCTCTTACAATAGTTTTGCATTTGAAGTCTATTTTGTCTGATAGTAGTATAGCTACTCCTGCCCTTTTTTGTTATTGTTTGAATGTAAAACTGTCCTCCAACTATTCACTTGAAACCTCCTTCATCCCTGGGTCTAAGGTGAGTTTCTTGTAGACAGCATATAGATGGGTCATATTTCCTTATCCATTCTGCCAACCTGTGTCTTTTTTTAAAAATTACAAATCAATTTTATTGATACATATTAATAAAGCAAAGATTCATGCAACATGTACAATCAATGGCATTTGGTACAATCAAATATTTTCCCATTCATCACTTTAATCACCCTTAGGGTATTTTCATTATTCCAGTAATTTTAACAATAATACTAAAACACAAAAACTAAACAAACAGAAATCATCACCTCTTATTCTCTTATGCTTTCCCTGACATTCCTAACTGCTGCTCTGTTTCCTTCTCTCTCACTTACTTGTATTTATATTTTGTAAAAACATTCTTATATATGTAATATCTCCCATATATGTATATTGCATGAGATTTTAGTATGCTATACAGTCCCATGTTACATTTTTCAGCTTTCTTTCTAGTACTATGTATGTCCTTATTTTTTCTTTCAGCCACTGTTTAATACCCATACGATAGCTTTGCTAGTCACAAACACTAGGATGTGCTCCCATCATTTCCACTGATTTCCAAAGAGGTATAAACAACCTTTTAAACAATTCTGCACAAATTAACCCTCAGCTTTCCATTCTCTACCCTCATTCTATTTTCTCATGACCTGTATTCTAATTATTAATTCCATGAGTTTACACAATACATTTAATTCATAATAATGCAATCACACAGTATATATCCTTTTGTGTCTGGCTTACTTCACTCAACTTTGTGTCCTCCAGGTTCATCCATGTTGTCATATGCTTCATGATCTTATTTCTTCTTACAACTGCATAATATTCCATCATGTGTATACACCACAATTATTTTATCAATCATTGGTTGATGGACACCTGGGTTGTTTCCAACTTGTGGCAATTGTGTATAATGCCATTAGGAATATTGCAGTGCAGATATCTATTTGTGTCACTGCTTTTAGTTTTTCTGGGTATATAACTAGTAGTGGTATTGCTAGGCCACAGGGCAAATCTATATTTAACTTCATTATGAACTGCCAACGAGTTGTCCACAGTGGCCATACCATTCTATATTCCCACCAACAGTTAATAAATGTTCCTATCTCTTCACATCCTCTCCAACATTTACAGTTTTCTGACTTTTTAATAGTGGCCAATCTAATGTGAAATGATACATAATATAGTTTTGATTGCATTTACCTGATCACTAGTGATGTTTAACAGTTTTTACATGTGTTTCTTCACCATTTGTATTTCTTCTTTGGACAATTGACTTTTCGAGTCTGGCCTATTTTGTAGTAAGGTAGTTTGTCTTTTTATTGTTGAGTTGTATAATTTCTTTATATATCATGGATATTAAACCCTTACTGGATATGTGATTGCCAAATATTTTCTCCATTTAACAGGATACCTTTTCACTCTTTTGGTAAAGTCCCTTGTGGTACAAAATTTTTAATTTGGAGGAGGTCCCATTTAGCTATTTTTTTCTTTTGTTGCTCATGCTTTGGGTGTAAGGTTTAAGAAACTACCACTTACCACTGATCTTGAAAATGTTTTCCTACATTTTCTTCTAGGAATTTTACAGTTGTTGCTTTTATATGTAGTTCCTTGATCCATTTTGAGTTAATTTTTGTATAAGGTGTGTGGTAAGGGTCCTCTGTCTTTCTTTCTCTTTTTAAAAATTTGTGTATTTATATACACAAGGCATACTTCCACTGAAAATCCGTTCACTGGTATCTTTAAAAAATTTTTTAATTATATTTATTCCCCCACCCCCCAAGATGACTCCCTTGTCTGCACACTCATTGTCTGCTCATCTTCTTTAGGAGGCACTGGGAACCGAACCCAGGTCCTCCAACATGGAAAGCAAGCGCACAACCACTTGAGCCACTTCTGCTTCCTGCTGGTTGTATCATGTGCTTGTTGCATCATCTGCTGGTTGTGGGGTCTGCTTGTTGTGGCATCTCCTCATTGAGGTATCTCCTTATTGTGGTATCTCCTTATTGTGACATCTGCTCATTGTGGTGCCTGCTTGTTGCAGTGTCTGCTTGTCTTCTTTAGGAGGAACCAGGAACCAAACCTGGAACCTCCCATGTGGGAGGTGGGCGCCCAATTGCTTGAACCACATCTGCTCCCCACCCCTTTCTTTTTTAGGATGTGGATATCCAGATTTCCCAGCACCATCTGTTGAATAGACTGTTCTGGTCCAGCTTGGAGGGCTAGACTGCCTTGTTAAAATTCACTTGACTGTGTATGTGAGGGTCTTTATTAGTCAGGGTTTTCTAGAGAAACAGAATCGACTGGTGATATCTGTAAATATATGAGATTTTATAAAAATTCTCTCATGTGACTGTGGGGATGAGTAAGTCCAAATTCCAGAGGCAGGCTGCAAACTAGGGCCTCTGATGAAAGTCCTTGATGAGTTCCCAGAAGACGTTGGCTTTCTGAAATTAAGTTGGAAAATTCTCTCTGAGAGCTGAAATCACTTCCCCTTCTAAGGCATTCATCGATTGGATAAAATTTCACTTAGGTCTGACAGCGATTTCCTTGATTGATTGTAGATGTAATCAGCCATCTATGCAATGAACTCACTGATGACTAAGATCTCTAAATATCCTTGTATTGCAATTAACCTATTGCTTGCTTGACCAAACAAAGGAACATCATTACCTGGCTAATTGACACATTAGCCTAACCATCACAGTCTACCCCTTGTTAACTTGGCAGCTGACACATCACCTTAAACCATACTTAGTCACTAAATAAAAACAATAGCAGACATACATATATATATTTCCACCTAACAATATTCAACTGTCCTATGTATAACCAGAAATGCATTAATTCCCTACAGAATAAAGTGCAAGTGTTTGGGTAATATTCACTTCTAAACTTGACATCCTTAAATATTATGACATGAAACTAATACAAATTATGTCATATGATAAGGGAAAATGTTAGGGAAGAAAACAAAGATACTTGCTTTATGTACATATACAGTCATACTCATAACAAAACAAGGAAGAAAGATTCATGACCATTAAATTACAGTCCTCATTTGTAACTGGTCACGTGGTCAAAGTTCATGTTTATCACTACTTTCTTTCACTACCCATTGCATGTTCCCATTACCCTCAGCAAGCTACTCAGCTGGCTATGGTTCTTTGCCTGGTAGGATGACCCAAACTTTCATTCCTGAAGATTCTGGGCCATTGTTAGTCCTGCTTGGTTGAGTTGTTGCGATTTCCCATTGACTTTAATCACAGGGCATGACAGTACTAAGAGACACCGTAGAGGATCTCCTGTATTCTAGTCAAACTCTTCTTTACTCCCATTATGTAGAGTTCCCCTTGATAGTCAGGATCAATCACCCAAGACAGTACAGTAATTCCCTTCTTTGCCTGTTGATTCAGAGACATAGGAAGCCCAAAGTTGCCAGGTGGAAGTTTTAACTTCCAGCTCAGTGGAATCATTGTTGTGTTCCCTGGTGGAAGCACTCGTCCTTTTGGAACTAAGATGTGTACACTAGCAGAGCTTAAGGTTGCAAGGACAGGGAGCAAAAATTTTCCTAGTGGATCACTAGGGAAAATAGTGAGTGGTTCCACTCCCATTTCCACCCCTTGATTCCTGGACCCATCAATCCATCAAGCTATGGGAGAAATAGCACCATAAAGTGGGTACTGATTTAGAGCATGCACAGCCTGCTGGAGAACACTGCCCCAATCCTGCAAGGTATTGCCACCCATTGGCACCATATTTGAGTCTTCAAAAGACCATTCCACCATTCTGTCAATCCAGAATATGGTAAGACCAGTGAATTCCATGGTCATGTGCCTATTTCCACACATCATTTGCTGTGAAATGGGTTCCTTGATCAGAAGCAATGCTGTGTGGAATGCCATGGTGGTGGAGAAGACATTTAATAAGTCCATGAATGATAGTTTTAAAAGAAGCAATGCATGCAGACAAACCCATACCTGGAGTATGTGTCTACTCCAGTTAAAACAAACTGTTGCCCTTTCCATGATGGAAGTGGCCCACTGTAATCAACCTGCCACCAGGCAGCATGCTGATCACCTCGGGGAATGGTGCCATATTGGGGGCTGAGTGTGAGTCTCTGTTGCTGGCAGATTGAGCACTCAGTAGTGGCTGTAGCCAAGTCAGCCTTGGTGAGGGGAAGTCCATGTTGCTGATCCCATGCATAAACTCCATCCCTACCTCCATGGCCACTTTGTTCATGAGCCCATTGGCCAATGACAGAAATGGCTGGGGAAAGAGGCTGAGCATTAGCCACAGAGCAGGTAATCTTACCCACTTTATTATTAAAATCTTCCTCTGCTGAAGTCACCCTCTGGTGAGCATTCACATGGGGCACAAATATTTTCATGTCTTTTGCCCACTCAGAAAGTTCTATCCACATACTTCTTCCCCAGACCTCTTTATCACCAGTTTTCCAGTCATGTTCCTTCCAAGTCCTGACCATCCAGCCAAACCATTGGCAACAGCCCATGAATCAGTGGCATCTCCTGCCATTTCTTCTTCTAAGCAAAATTAACAAGCAGGTATACTTCTCAAAGTTCCATCCACTGGGAGGATTTTCCCTCACCACAGTCCAGGGACATCCTAGAAAGAGGCTGCAGTGCTACAGCTGTCCATTTTTTGAGTGATACCTGCATATTGTGCAGAATCATCTGTAAACCATGCCCAAGTTTTCTCTTCCTCAGTCAACTGATTTTGAGGAACTCTCAAAAAAGCCAAATCTGTGGTCTGGGAAAAAGAAGGTAACATGGCAGGAGTGGTGACCATGGGTATTTGGGCTACTTCCTCATATAACTTAATTATCCCTTCAGGACCCACTTGAGCCCTATCTCCTATATACCACTTCTACTTTATTACAGAGTGCTGCTATGCATACCCAACTTTATGGTTTGGTCTGGCAACTCATGATAGGCAACTCAGGTGTAGGTCTCATGGTAACTTGGTGGCCCATGGTTAAGGGTTCAGTCTCTACTAAGGCCCAGGAGAAGGTCAAAAGGTGTTTCTCAAAAGGAGAGTAGTTATCTGCAGAGGATGGCAGGGCTTTGCCGCAAAATCCCAAGGGTCTGCATTGTGATTCTCTTATAGGGGCCTCCCAAAGGCTTCAAATGACATCTCTATTTGCCACTGACTCTTCCTACACCATTGGATCTGTTGGATCACATGGCCCAAGTGGTAGTGCAACTTGCACTGCAGCCTAGACCTGTTCACAGAGCCTCCTCTTGTTACAGTCCCCAAACAAAACTAGCAGCTTTTCTGGTCACTTGGTAAATGGGCTGGAGTGGCACACCCAAATGAGGAATGTGTTGTCTCCAAAATCCAAAGAAACCAACTAAGTATTGTGCCCCTTTATTGGTCATAGGAGAGGCCAGATGCAAAAGCTTATCCTTCACTTTAGAATGGATAGGTTGATATGCCCCACACCACTGAATGCCTAGAAATTTCACCAAGGTTGCAGGTCCCCATATTTTTGTTGGATGTAACTCCCATCCTCTCTCATGCAAATGCCTTACCAATAAGTCTAGAGTCTTGGCTACTTCTTGCTTGCTAGAGCCAATCAACATGATATCATCAATTTAATAGATGAGTGTGATGTCTTGTGGGAGGGAGCGACAATCAAGTTCTCTGCAACCATTATTATGACATAGGGCTGGAGAGTTGATATACCCCTAAGATTCAACACTGAAGTATATTGCTGGCATTGCCAGCTGAAAGCAAACTGTTTCTCACTAATGTCAAACATTCTTTACCAATGTCCACTGAGAAAAAAAGCATTTGCCAGATCAGCTGCATACCAGGTATCAGGGGATATGTTGATTTGCTCAAAAAATAATACCACATCCGAGACAGCAGCTGAGATTGGAGTCACCACCTGGTTAAGTTTACAATAATCTACTACCATCCTCTAAAATCCATAGTAGGAAAATCCTTGATGATGGCACTAATCTCTGCAGTCCCTCCAGGCATCCAGTATTGCTTTTGATTTACTTTTTTGCTAGATAGGGGCAGTTCTAGTGGCTTCCATTTGGCCTTTCCTACCTTTGTACTCTCACTTCACAAGTCAGGGGTCTGATGTTGGGATTCTGCCAGTTACTGAGGATGTCTCTTCCAATTATGCATTGTGGAACTTGGGAAATAATCACAGAACAGATCTGGGGACCCACTGGACCCACTGGGAGATGGTCCTGAGCTAAAACTCCATCAATTACCTCACCTCTATAAGCCCCTACTCTTGACAGGTAGTCCATAGTGATGTTTTGGATCTCCTGGAATTAATGCCACTTCTGAGACACTGTCTAATAATCCCTGAAATGTTTGATCATTTCCTTTAACTTTAGTATTTCTTAAAGGACAGGTTTCATGAAAAAAAACTCTGAATTTCTGTTTATCTGTGAATATTTTGAACTCTTCTTCATTTTTTTTTTTTTTTTCCTTAGCCTCTCTTTTTTTTTTTTTTAATTTTTTTATTTTTTATTGACTTTGTAATAATATTACATTTAAAAATATATATGTGAGGTCCCATTCAACCCCACCCCCCCACCCCCCCTCTCCCCCCCCCCCCCCAACAACACTCGTTCCCATCATCATGACACATCCATTGGATTTGGTAAGTACATCTTTGGGCACCTCTGCACCTCATATACATTGGTTCACATCATGGCCCATACTCTCCTCTATTCCATCATGTAGGCCCTGTGAGGATTTACAATGTCCAGTGATTACCTCTGAAGCACCATCCAGGGCAGCTCCATGTCCCGAAGACGCCTCCACCTCTCATCTCTTCCTGCCTTTCCCCATACCCTTTGTCCATTATGTCCACTTTTCCCAATCCAATGCCACCTCTTCTATGTGGACACTGGATTGGTTGTGTCCATTGCACCTTTATGTCAAGAGGAGGCTCAGATTCCACCTGGATGCTGGATGCAATCCTCCCATTTTCAGTTGTAATCACTCTAGGCTCCATGGTGTGGTGGTTGTCCTTCACCTCCATCTTAGCTGAGTGTGGTAAGTCCAATAAATCAGATTGTAGGTGCTGGAGTCTGTTGAGGCTCAGGATCTGGCTATCACATTGTCAGTCCAGAGATTCAAATCCCCTAAATATATCTTAAACCCCAACATTAACTGCACCTCCAGCACATTAGCATGAAAGTCTTATGAAGGGAGATCCCATCTGAGTCCAGATTCATCACACATAAACACCATTTCCAAAGAGGGGCCATCTGCCCTGGTAGTTAACCCCATCGGCCATGACCATAACTCCCATGGGTCTCTTTAGCCCTCAAAGGAACCAATATCTGGGGGTTGTATCTGCTTTATCTGTCTCTCTGACTCTGCTCAGTTGTGCATGAGGGCAAACCTTCTGCCAGCCTCCAGACTCTTTTTTAGAAACTCGTAGCCATATAAACTCATTTCTCCTTTCCATTTCCCCCTTACTTTAGGTCAAACAGCATTTTAAAGTCATGGTATTTTATGTAGACATGGATATTCTGCTGATCCGCATTGAACCTTCCGTATAAGGTCATTTTCCAGTTGCATCATCAGTTGGTAGTTGATAGTGGTCCCTCGTTGCCAGGGAGGCTCATCCCCGGGTGTCATGTCCCACGCTGGGGGGAAGGCATTGCATTTACATGCTGAGTTTGGCTTCGAGACTGGCCACATTTGAGTAACATGAAGGCTGACAGAAGGAAATTCCCAGGCACAAAGTTGCTCTAGGCCTTGTTATTATTTTGGGTTTATCAGCTCACAAGCATAGTCATTAGTATCGGGGGCTCACTGTTGAACCCTCACTCCCTCCCGGTCCCCACCACTGTACCTGGGAGACTGTCGCTGCTCCCCTAGGGACCACGACAGAGCACCACTGGCCGGGAACCCAGTACCCCCCCTACTGTGGTTTTTAATTGTTGCCACTATGAGTATATCCAAACATTACCATGCACCCTGGACATATGTTCTGTACAGCTCCCTGTCAGTCATATATCATCTGTCATTGGTATCCCATACCAGTATCCCTCCATTGCCATTGTTGAAACACTCTGTGATCCAGAACTCCCCGAAATTTGAAGCCCAATATAATGTCATGGTCCCTTACTAGGGAATGGCATATAGCGATGAGTTTAAAGGATAGATAAAGAACTTGGATAAAGTTAGATAAAGAACTTAGATAAAGAATGTTGACTTGAAAAAATTCCACATCCTATTTTTTTTTTTCCCCCCCCCCCTAATTATTCAGCTTTTCTTCACAGGAGTCCTAGACCACAGCAATGTATATATATAATATACAGCACTTCCACACATCCACCAGAAAACCTTTTCCCTTCCACAGTGATACTCTTACGCCCTATTCATATCATATTTACTTAAAGTGATGTACAGAGTCTGAGACATTAGCTTTCTAACAAGGTGACATCTGTATTTACATTATGGTGCATACTTTAGGATACACAGTTCTTTACATTTTTAGTTATCCTATGTTTTACATTATGGTTTACATTATCAGTCTGTCATCTCCTATATGTTATGGTGTAATATTACATGTTTTATATCCATCCTTGTGTACTCTCAAGAAACTCCTCTCTTACCCCCCATTTACTTTGGTTCCACACATTTAACGTCCATTTTCCCTTCCACCTTAGTGCCCTCAGTGATAGCCAACCTCCGTTTCCTGAGGAGCCACTTCCAGAGATAGATGGAATAGTGTTCAGGGCCTAACTTGCTCAACTGCCCCAATGCCCTGGGAGCCACCCTTTCTCTCGAGGGATACAGTTCCCTCTATTGGATGGCATTAGTCCTCCCCAGGATGTGGGTCCACCCCCACTCTCACTACTTGGGTTTCTACCCCATGGTGTCACCCACTCTGGCAGAATGAGCATTTAGACATTCCCCAGGAGCCCGTCCTGCATCAGACCCTCCCCTCCGAGCATTCTAAACAGGTAACCCTCTTTATTATATTTTGATATGATTTTCTCGGCATTTTACTCTCCACCAACACCTGACCCTCTCCTGATTCGTATGCTACCCCTCCCTCCCCCCACTTTTGGGCAACGTTACCCACCCGTCCCTCCCCAGCCACCCTCAAACCCGCAAAGCCCCAAGCAAAGGCAACCCCTTGCCCCCCTTTTATCTCTTCTTTGTGTTCATACTTACCACCATCTCGTCTTAAATTCCACCCCTGCAGACATCGGCTCATATCCTTCCTCCACCCTCCGATTTCCTGCAAGCCTATCGTTCAGTCTCTTGCTATCTAGGGCAGCTTGTTTATTTCATATCATTGAGGTCATGTAGTATTTGTCCTTCAATGTCTGGGTTGCTTCACTCAACATAAGGTTCTCAAGATTCATCCATGTTATCACATGTGTTTGTAGTGTGTTTGTTCTTACAGCCGAGTAGTATTCCATTGTGTGTATATACCACATTTTATTGATCCACTCGTCTGTTGATGGGCATTTGGGTTGATTCCAACTTTTGGCAATAGTGAACAATGCTGCTATGAACATTGGTGTACATATATTGGTTTGTGTTCTTGTTTTCAGTTCTGCTGGGTATATTCCCAGCAGTGGTATTGCTGGGTCATATGGCAAATCTATGGCTAGTTTTTTGAGAAACCGCCATACTGTTCTCCAGAATGGTTGGATCCTTCTGCATTCCCACCAGCAGTGGATGAGTGTTCCCCTTCCTTCACATCCTCTCCAGCACTTGTATTCTTCTGTTTTTTTCATAGCTGCCAATCTTATGGGTGTAAGATGGTATCTCATTGTGGTTTTGATTTGCATTTCCCTGATAGCTAGAGATTTGGAACATTTTTTCATGTGCTTTCTTGCCATTTGTATTTCTTCTTCGGAGAAGTGTCTGTTTAAGTCTTTTTCCCATTTTTTAAATGGATTGTTTATCTTTTTATTTTCAAGATGTAGGAGTTCTTTATATATGCAAGTTATAAGTTTCTTATCAGATATATGATTGCCAAATATTTTCTCCCACTGTGTGGGCTCCCTTTTTACTTTCTTGACAAACTCCTTTGAGGTGCAGAAGGCTTTAATTTTGAGGAAGTCCCATTTATCTATTAGTTCTTTTGCTGCTCGTGCTTTTGGTGAGATATTCATAAATCCATTACCTATTACAAGGTCCTGTAGATGTTTCCCTACACTGCTTTCTAAGGTTTTTATGGTCTTGGCTTTTATATTTAGGTCTTTGATCCATCTTGAGTTGATCTTTGTATAAGGTGTGAGATGGTAATCCTCTTTCATTCTTCTACATATGGCTATCCAGTTCTCCAGACACCATTTGTTGAATAGGCCACTCTCTCCCAGTTGAGAGGGTTTGGTGGCTTTATCGAATATTATGTGGTTGTATATGTGAGGTTCTATATCAGAGCTTTCAATTCGATTCCATTGGTCTATATGTCTCTCCTTATGCCAATACCATGCTGTTTTCACCACCGTAGCTTTATAGTATGTTTTGAAGTCAGGTAGTGTGATTCCTCCAATTTCGTTTTTCTTTTTCAGTATGTCTTTGGCTATTCGGGGTCTCTTTCCTTTCCAAATAAATTTCATAGTTAGTTTTTCTAATTCCTTAAAGAAGGCTGCATTGATTTTTATTGGGATTGCATTGAATGTGTAGATCAATTTTGGTAGGATAGACATCTTAATAATGTTCAGTCTTCCTATCCATGAACAAGGAATAGTCTTCCATTTATTTAGGTCTTCTTTGATTTCCTTGAACAATCTTGTATAGTTCTCAGTGTATAAGTTCTTTACCTCTTTAGTTAAATTTATTCCTAAGTATTTGATTTTTTTATTTACTATTGTGAATGGTATTTGTTTCTTGATTTCCTCCTGATCTTGCTCATTATTGGTGTACAGAAATGCTACTGATTTTTGCGCATTGATCTTATAACCTGCGACTTTACTAAACTCATTTATGAGTTCTAGAATCTTCGTTGTAGATCTCTCAGGGTTTTCTATGTATAGGATCATGTCATCTGCAAATAATGAAATTTTGACTTCTTCCTTTCCAATTTGAATGCCTTTTATTTCTGGTTCTTGCCTCAGTGCTCGAGCAAGTACTTCTAAGACAATGTTAAATAGGAGCGGCGACAGTGGGCATCCTTGTCTTGTTCCTGAGTTTAGAGGGAAGGAGTCTAGGATTTCTCCATTGTAAACAATATTGGCTTTAGGTTTTTCATATATACTCTTTATCATGTTCAAAAAATTTCCTTGTATTCCAATCATTTGGAGTGTTTTTATCAAGAAAGGGTGCTGTATTTTGTCAAATGCTTTTTCTGCATCAATAGATATAATCATGTGATTTTTTTCCTTCAATCTGTTTATATGGTGTATTACGTTGATTGATTTTCTTATGTTGAACCATCCTTGCATACCTGGGATGAATCCCACTTGGTCGTGGTGTATAATTCGTTTAATGTGTTGTTGAATACGATTAGCAAGTATTTTGTTAAGTATTTTTGCGTCTAGGTTCATTAGAGAAATTGGTCTGTAATTTTCCTTTCTTGTGATGTCTTTGTTTGGCTTTGGTACTAGGGTAATGTTGGCATCATAGAAGGAGTTGGGTAATGTTCTTTCTGTTTCGATGGTTTGGAATAGTTTCAGCAGGATTGGTGTCAGTTCTTTCCGGAATGTTTTATAGAATTCACCTGTGAAGCCATCTGGCCCTGGGCTCTTCTTAGTTGGGAGATTTTTAATAACTGATTCTATCTCTCTGCTTGTGATTGGTTTGTTAAGATCATCAATTTCTTCTTTTGTCAATATGGGCTGTTTATGTGTTTCTAGGAATTTGTCCATTTCCTCTAGATTGTCATTTTTGTTGGAATATAGTTTTTCAAAATATCCTCTTATGATAGTCTTTATTTCTGTGGGGTCAGTGGTGATATCGCCTTTCTCATTTCTTATTTTGTGTATTTGCATCTTCTCTCTTTTTTTCTTTGTTAGTGTTGCTAAAGGTTTGTCAATTTTGTTAATCTTCTCAAAAAACCAGCTCTTGGTCTTGTTTATCTGTTCAAGTGCTTTCTTATTTTCTATTTCATTTAGTTCTGCTCTTATCTTTGTTATTTCCTTCCTTCTTCTTCCTGTTGGGTTACTTTGTTGTTGTTTTTCTAATTCCTTCAAATGTGCAGTTAGTTCTTCAATTTTTGCTCTTTCTTCTTTTTTGATATATGAATTTATGGCTATAAACTTCCCTCTCAGTACTGCTTTTGCTGCATCCCATAAATTTTGGTATGTTGTGTTATCATTATCATTTGTTTCAAGGTAGTCATTGATTTCTTTTGAGATTTCCTCTTTGACCCACTGTTTTTCTAAGAGTGTGTTGTTTAATTTCCAAATCGTGGTGTGAAATCTGGGCTTCTTTCCCTTGCAAATCTCCAGCTTGACTCCACTGTGGTCAGAGATAATGTTTTGTATGATTTCAATCTTTCTGAATTCGTTCAGCCTTTCTTTGTGGCCTAGCATATGATCTATCTTGGAGAATGATCCATGTGCACTTGAGAAAAATGTATATCCTGCTGTGTTTGGGTGTAGCGATCTATATATGTCTATTAGATCGAGCTCCTCTAATATACTATTCAGATGTTTTGTGTCTTTGGTGATTCTCTTTTGAGATGTTCTGTCCAGAATTGATAGTGGTGTATTAAAATCCCCCACTATAATTGTAGCTGTATCTATTCTTTCACTTAGTTTTTCCAGCGTTTGCCTGACGTATTTAGAGGCACCCTTGTTAGGGGCATAGATATTTATGATTGTTCGATCTTCTTGACAGATTTTCCCTTTGACTAAAATGTAGTATCCTTCTTTGTCTCTCACAATTGTTTCACATTTAAAGTCTATTTTGTCTGATATTAATATAGCTACTCCTGCCTTTTTTTGGTTATTGTTAGCTTGTATGATTGTTTTCCAGCCTTTCACTTTCAATCTCCATGCGTCTCTGGGTCTAAGATGTGTCTCTTGTAGACAGCATATGGATGGGTCATATTTCCTTATCCAGTGTCCCAGTCTGAATCTTTTGATAGGTGAGTTTAATCCATTGACATTCAGTGTTATTACTATCAAGGAATTATTTGTGTTAGCCATATTTTGATTGGATTTGTGTTTGTCATATTTTGTTTGTATATTTTTTTTTTGTCTTTTTTGTTGTTGTTGTTGGTCTTATACTCTCCTCCAACTTTGCCTTTCCTGTTTTTTCCTTTCTTCCTGCAGAACTCCCTTTAGAATTTCTTGAAGGGGAGGTTTCTTGTTGGTATACTCTTTCAGTTTCTGTTTGTCTGCGAATATTTTGAACTCTCCATCATGTTTGAATGCTAGTTTTGCTGGGTAGAGTATTCTTGGTTGGAAATTTTTTTCCTTTAGTACCTTGACTATATCATACCACTGTCTTCTTGCCTCCATGGTTTCAGAAGAGAAATCAGCACTTAATCTAATTGAGCTTCCCTTGTATGTGATGGTTTTCTTTTCTCTTGCTGCTTTTAGGATCTTCTCTTTGTCTTGAGCATTGGATAATTTGACAAGTATATGTCTTGGGGTGGGCCTGTTGGGGTTTATGACTTGTGGAGTGCGCTGTGCTTCTTGGATATGTACATCTGTCTCTTTCAGTAGATTTGGGAAGTTTTCAGTCATTATTTCCTGCAACACTCTTTCTGACCCCTTTCCCTTCTCTTCACCTTCTGGAATGCCTATAATACGTATGTTTGAGCGTTTTGCATTGTCATTCAGGTCCCTAAATCCTAATTGGATTTTTTCTATCTTCTTATTGACCCCTTCTACTATCTGTTTGATTTCTGATGTACTGTCTTCCACATCACTAATTCTCTGCTCTGTCTCTTCTAGTCTGCTGATATTTGCTGCAAGTGTATTTTTGATTTCTTGAACTGTGGTGTTCATTCCCATCATATCTGTTATGTTTTTGCGTATGTCTGCAATTTCCCCTCCAAGTGATGTCTTCATGTTGTTAACCTCTTTCATTACTGCATCAAATTTGTCAGTGATAAATGTTCTGAGATCTTTCATTGCTTGTGCCAAGTTTTGCTCCCCTTCGTGATTATTGGTTTGTTGATTGGATTCAGCCATGTTTTCCTGATTATTGGTTTGGTTCGTAGATTTTTGTTGCTTTCTGGTCATCTCTTTATTTTGACGAATTTAAGCAGTTCCTTAGCTTCTTTGTCTGCTCTTGGAGGTTAATTAGTTGTTATTTTTGCACAGGTGTTATATCTTCTCTTTGTCACTTTTTTCTTCTTATTCTAGTTACTTCTTGTTGGTTAAGTTCACTTTAGAGGAAAGTATTAGTGTTGGGGAAAGGCAATTGTGTAAGCAAGGGAAAAGTGTAAAGTTGTATTGGTGATGTATGTTAATAAAGCAGGAATATGAGATCTGGAAGGATGGAGGTTAGATTCATGTAGATTGTATAGAGTTATAGCTGTAGGTAGAGTACCTTTTATGAAGTTGATGACTGAATTTGGGAGGAATATGGTATGAACTACACAGCTATTGTTTTCATGAGAGAGGGAAAAAGAAAAGAAAGGTAATAGTTTCAAGAGTGGATAATAGACAGAAAACAGAACAAAGGTATTAGAAATTAAGAGTTAGACACTTTGTGGATCAAAGAACGGGAGGTGGGGGGTGGAATATAGGAGAGACAGTAGATGATAGTGGATATCAAGATGCAGGGGAAGGGGGATAGTGTAGGTAGCCTAAATCAGTTCACACAGAAATGAGGCAGTGGAGGATGGGAAAACCCAGCAAATGTGAGGTGTTCCCTGTAGCACCTATTGTATACTTGAATTAAAGTAAAAATAAGTGGAAGATGAGGGACAAGAGGGAAAGAGAAAACCGAAAAAAAAACAAAAACAAAAAAAAAACAAACTAATTATAATAGAGAAAAAAGAAAGGCAAGAAGAAAGGAAGAAAAAAAAAGAGGATGGGCAAACGGTGGGGAACGGATAGGGAGAAGAGAGATACAGGTACACACGTGTCACAATTGCAACACTATCTAAAACAACAACTTCCCCCCGCTTTGCCCTAAAACCCCCCCGTCTGTCTGCCCAAATGGGTCTGCAAGCACCTCCCTTCCCACAAACCCCCAATAGGCCGCCCATGGCCCACGAACTCCCCAGTACTGCAGATGCTCAAAAAAAAAAAAAAAAAAAAAAAAAAAAAAATTTAAGTAAAATTAAAACAAACAAACAAACAAAAAAAAAAAAAAAACAGAAACCCCTCCGCAGGCCCGGCTCCGCCCGCCGCGGAGGCTTGGACCGGCTCTGCCCGGCTCCTCACGCCGCCTTGGCCTGGCCTGGCTCCGCCCAGCTCCGCTCTCTACAGCGGCCCAGCCGGCTCCGGCATCCACCTCCCGCCACCGCGGCCTGGACCGGCCCTGCCCGGCTCCGTACCCGCCGCGGCCTGACCCGGGCCCGCCCGGCTCCAAACGCTACCGCGGCCCACAGCCGGGGCCTGAACCGGCCCCGCCCGGCTCCAAGCGCTACCGCGGCCCGCAGCCGGGGCCTGCACCGGCCCCGCCCGGCTCCAAGCGCTACCGCGGCCGGCAGCCGGGGCCTGCACCGGCCCCGCCCGGCTCCAAGCGCTACCGCGGCCGGCAGCCGGGGCCTGCACCGGCCCCGCCCGGCTCCAAGCGCTACCGCGGCCCGCAGCCGGGGCCTGCACCGGCCCCGCCCGGCTCCAAGCGCTACCTCGGCCCGCAGCCGGGGCCTGCACCGGCCCCGCCCGGCTCCAAGCGCTACCGCGGCCCGCAGCGGGGGCCTGCACCGGCCCCGCCCGGCTCCAAGCGCTACCGCGGCCCGCAGCCGGGGCCTGCACCGGCCCCGCCCGGCTCCAAGCGCTACCGCGGCCCGCAGCCGGGGCCTGCACCGGCCCCGCCCGGCTCCAAGCGCTACCGCGGCCCGCAGCCGGGGCCTGCACCGGCCCCGCCCGGCTCCAAGCGCTACCGCGGCCCGCAGCCGGGGCCTGCACCGGCCCCGCCCGGCTCCAAGCGCTACCGCGGCCCGCAGCCGGGGCCTGCACCGGCCCCGCCCGGCTCCAAGCGCTACCGCGGCCCGCAGCCGGGGCCTGCACCGGCCCCGCCCGGCTCCAAGCGCTACCGCGGCCGGCAGCCGGGGCCTGCACCGGCCCCGCCCGGCTCCAAGCGCTACCGCGGCCGGCAGCCGGGGCCTGCACCGGCCCCGCCCGGCTCCAAGCGCTACCGCGGCCGGCAGCCGGGGCCTGCACCGGCCCCGCCCGGCTCCAAGCGCTACCGCGGCCGGCAGCCGGGGCCTGCACCGGCCCCGCCCGGCTCCAAGCGCTACCTCGGCCCGCAGCCGGGGCCTGCACCGGCCCCGCCCGGCTCCAAGCGCTACCGCGGCCGGCAGCCGGGGCCTGCACCGGCCCCGCCCGGCTCCAAGCGCTACCGCGGCCGGCAGCCGGGGCCTGCACCGGCCCCGCCCGGCTCCAAGCGCTACCGCGGCCGGCAGCCGGGGCCTGCACCGGCCCCGCCCGGCTCCAAGCGCTACCGCGGCCCGCAGCCGGGGCCTGCACCGGCCCCGCCCGGCTCCAAGCGCTACCTCGGCCCGCAGCCGGGGCCTGCACCGGCCCCGCCCGGCTCCAAGCGCTACCGCGGCCCGCAGCCGGGGCCTGCACCGGCCCCGCCCGGCTCCAAGCGCTACCGCGGCCCGCAGCCGGGGCCTGCACCGGCCCCGCCCGGCTCCAAGCGCTACCGCGGCCCGGCCCGGCCTGGCTCAGCCCCACCGAGCGGGGCTAGATGCCTCGTCTCCGCCTACCCAAGAAGGGAATCCTCTGCAGGTAGCTGGGATCTCCGTGTATATTTCACAGACGAATCCTCTCTGTTACCTTCCCTCCAAATCGATGTCCAGACACCTCCGGACCAGCAAAAATCCCGAAACAATCCGGTCCCAAAGAGTCTCCAACGCCGCCCAGCCGATTCCCTGCAGAAGACTCTAACAGGGATGTTCACTCAGCCGCCATCTTGCCCCCTCTCTCCTTAGCCTCTCTTTCTTCTTCATTTTTGAATGGCAGTTCTGTTGGATACAGAATTTTAGGCTGGCAGTATTTTCTTTTAGCACCTCAACTATGTCATACCACTGCCTTCCTGCCTCAATGACTTAATCTTATTGATTAATAAGATTAATCTTATTGAGCTTAATCTTGAGCTTAATCTTATTGATCTTCCTTTGTATGTGATATATATCTTTTCTTTTGCAGCTTTAAGAATTCTCTTTGTCTTGAGCATTTGAGAATTTGTTAAAGATATGTCTCAAGATAGGCCTTTAGGATTTATACTCTTAAGAGTGCACTGCACTTCCTGGACATGTACATCCATGTCCCTCAAAAGAGCTGGGTAATTTTCATCCATCATTTCCTCCAACCCTCCTTCTGCCCCTTTTCCCTTTTCTTCTCCCTCTGGGATGCCTATAATGTGTATGTTTGTCCATTTCATATTGTCATTCAATTCCCTGAGTTCTGGCAGAATTTTTTCTATCTTTTTTTATCTATCTCTTCTACTATCTATGTGATTTCAAATGTAATATCATTGACATCACTAAATCTTTCTTCTGCCTGTTCAAATCTCCTGTTATGTGCTTCCAGCATATTTTTGATTTCTTGTATTATGCCATTCATCACCATCAGCTCTGCTATCTTTTTATGTGTGTTCACAATTTTTCCTGTATGTTCCCCCATTGTCTTCTTAATATCCTTAATCTCTTCCTTCACTTCATTAAGTTGATTTATAATATTTGTTTGGACATCCTTGATTAGTTGTTCCATGTTCTGCATCTCCTCCTGTTTTTGAGTTTCTTCATTAGACTGGAACATGTCTTCCCATTTTTTAGTATGCCTTGTAAATTTTTTTGCTAGTATATAGGCATTTGTTTATCATGACGGGCTTATTCAGATGGCTAACTTCTCTTTCTACTCTTGGGTTTTATTTTGTTTTGTTTCTTGTTAAAGTTCATCTTTGACACTTGTTCCCCTAATTTTATGTTCTTGTAGTTGTCAATGTTTCCCTGAAAAAAATATATTAAGACTATAGAAAAGGAAAGATAGAAGAGAAAAAGAATAATATTAATAGTAATAATAAAGAAAAAATTGGAAAAGGAACCTTAAAAGTGCCAGGGGAAAAATAAATAACAAGAGTGTGAAATCATACAAAATACAAAGAATAAGAACAAAAAAGGTGGAATTTTTAAAAAATAAAATAAGAACAAAATGGAAAAAAATAAAAGACTGGAAAGATGAAGAGGAGAGAAAAAAATTGAAGACCAAACAAGATCGAATGTAAAAAAAAGTAAGGGAAGAGGGAAATATGGAAAAAAGAAAAGAAATAAAGAAACTAAGGAGAAAAAGAAGGAAAATAAAAAGAGGAAACAAAGAAAGAGAGAAAACAAAAAACAACCCAGGGGGGGAAAAAAAGGCATGTCTCTTAGGCTATTAGGAATCACCTAAGGCTGCCAGTGTTCATCAATCACACAATAGCCTGCCTTCCACAGGTAAGGTACCCAGTTTTAGAAAAATTAAATAAATAAAGAAATAAAGAAAGAATATAAAATAAAAGATAAAAAAACCTAAAAAAAAAAAAGATAAATCTCAGTCTATAGGTTCCCTTTCATAAGGTACTAACTGGATCACTCTCTGGTTCCCTTCTCTTAGGAAGAGAAGAACCAGGGAGTGAACCAGGGGCCTAGTATATGTGAGACCAGCATTCATCCACTGAGCTACACCATCTCCACAGATTTGATAAGCTTCTGAATGCTTATCTGTCTCTACCCACCCTCCATCCCTTCAGGCAACTTGGGCTTCTAAAGTTTGCCAGCTATCTCTCCTGGCTTCCTGCTCTCCTGGGCTGTAGGCACCTATTATCCCACCCCCCTTACTGACCTAGTTCTTTTCTCTTCCAGGGAAGGTGACAGCCTGCCTGTTGGGATCCCCTCTCCCTGAGGCCACTTCTTGGCTGGCTGGGGTCTATTTTTCCCCCTCTGTTCCACCCATCATATCTTTCCTCACCCTTACACTTTTCTCTCTCTCTGATTTTGCTGGGTGTTGGTCCCTCACCTATTTGCTTTTCATATCCTGCATGTATGGGTATCTTTCAAATTCCACTTGCTGGGATGGCTATAGCTGAGAATCAAAGTGGGCTCAGCTGGCCAAACTCACTGAAGAGAAACCACTCTCTACCCTCCACCAAACCCCTCTTCCACCCAGGGTTGAGTGTGGGCTCGCTGGCAGTGATTAGCGGCCCACGAGGTCCGGGCAGCCTTCCACGGCTCGGCGGGAAGCCCCTAGGCCAGCGCATAGGCCTAGGTTCTCCAGGCGTGGGGGACGCGCGGTAAAAACCACGGAGACAGCCTGAGCGCAGGAACAAGTCTGCTTTATTGCGGAAATACACTTGGTTATATAGGGTTGGGTAGAGGGAGGGGCAGGAGCTGGGGCGGGTTAACTACGGGGCGGTAGGGATAGGCGGAGTTGTGCAGGCGGCTATGAGGTAGGCAGTAGCCAGGGAAGAAGGCAGATTATATATTGGCAACGTGGGCGGGACTGGCGGGAAGGACAGCAACGGCTGGAGGAAGGAGATAATAAAGGCTGGGGGAAGGGATGCAGCAACAATTGCTCCTTCTGTTTTTTAAGGGAGAGTAGATGAAAACAGAGTATCTCTGGGGAGGACGAGGGGTGAGGGGGCAGAATTGACTGGCTAAGGGCAAATGACATAGCATTTGATCAGGATGCATGTATAGCCCTTAGAGTCGGTACGTGCTAGTGCTAAATGAAATATCTAACCTGATGTTGCTTTTTTGGGGTGGATAGCACTGTGGCTAACTTAACTGCAAAATTTCTCTGACGTATAGCAATAAAGGGGGGCGGGGGGTGCACCCAAGCCCTTTACGCCGAGGGAAACAAACCCGTGCCGGCGGCTATGGTCAGGGAGTTCTACAGTAAGCAGCTTACAGGCAGGAAGTACGGTGGGAAGGGGGGCGAGGACATGGTCAAGATTGAGGAATGGAATCAGAAGCAACGAGACGTTGGTAATGAATTTGGACAAATGAGGAGAATACACTGTCAGCATGATCTTTGGCAAGGCGGATGATTCGTCGAATGGCCCAGGGACCGACGGTGAGGCCCAGGACAATGAGCAGAACTGGGGTTAGTAACGGGAGGAGATAGGGGAGGAGGGGCTGCAGGAAGCCCCAGGAACCAGCAGTTTGGGCTCGTTCAAGTGGGCGTTGGTTGAGACCTTTTTCAAGTTCTTTTAAGCTAGAGTCTACTAAGCCGGTATAGTTAGCATAAACGCAGCATTCTTCTCCTAGAGCAGCACGTAGGCCACCTTCTTTAAGGAGGAGGAGGTCAAGGCCTCGGCGGTTTTGCAGGACAACTTCAGAGAGAGAATTAAGAGAGTCTTTAAGGTATTTGACTGCATCACGGAGGTAGATGATATCAGAGTCTACTGCTTGTCTGAGGTTTTGGAGGACAGATGCTTGTGTGGCTAGAGCTGCAACACCAGTGGCAGCTCCAGCTGCAGCTAGGAGGGAAGTGACAGTGAGTACAGCAGTAATAGGTTCGCGTTTGTGGAGGTAAATAGCTTCTTGCGTGTGATCAAAGGCTTCAAAGAAATGTAGAGGAGTGTGATAAATGACTCGAGGTGTGAGGAGGATAAGAGCACATGTTTCTTTGGTCTTGTTAAGTGCAGCAACAGATAAGCATGGAGTAAGTCCGGTGGAAGAGCAAAGCCATAGGGTAGTGTTTAGAGGAATTAAGTATTTGGTAGAGATATTTGGGGAGGTATAGTTGGCACAGGCTGTAAGGCTGGGAGTGCGAGAAGAACGGGGGTGAATGCATAAACCTTTGGAAGAGATGTGCGTAAAAGTGAGTGGGACATGAGTAGATTGATTCCAATTGCAGGAAGAGGGGGAATCGTCGGTGGAGGAAGTAAAGAGTGGTGAAGGAATAGCAAGTGGATCATAGAGGGGGAGGCTGGGGGAAAGACACAACCAGCAAGAGCGAGTGAGGTTGGGGTGGGAGGCGTTGAGAGAGAAATAGGAGGCGTTTAGGAGTTTGAAGTAGGGACTAGAGGAGATGAGAGGATGTGGTTGTAAATCTGAAGCAGGGGGGGAAGTGGGCCTAGTAGAAGGAACGAAGGCGGTCGAGGTGGAAGAGATTTTGAGGGGAGTAGATGAGGACGGAAGAAGGTGAACAGTGGGTGGGGGAGGAGGGTTAAGGATGTGGTTGGGACCAATAGCAGAGAGTGGGGCGGAGACAGGTCTTTTCATTATAATAAAAAAGGCACCAGGGTCATACTCGGTCATATACAGATGGATCCCCCAAGTGCGGCCTGTGAACCACTGATCTGAATTAGGGTCTTTGACAGAAAGTGTGACACGGTCCCATCGATTTCCATACTTGAGAGTGAGATATGGGTCTTTGTCTTTTGGGGTTGTAGACAGGCCATAGGCTATGGTTTCACAGCCCCAGGATGGGCAGTAGTAATGTGTCGGATCATGACAGCCTCTCACTGAAGGGGGGCATATATAGTAACTGGAAAGAGTTTTCCTGTAGGGGCCAGTAAGGCCACTGCTAGGGGTGCCTGAGCACTTGGGTCGGGGTGGCAACTTATTACTGATGTATCCCATGTTAAATGTATTTATAACAGAGCTTGAGATTTTAGTATCTGTGTGATCGTATCCAGCTAGCTGGCAAACGTGCAGCGTGAAGGAGGGGGCTCCAGCAGTCACGTTGAAGGCGAGAAGTTTTTCAAACTGCCAGAGGCTGAGGGTCCAATTGAAGGGTTGGTGATTCAGGTTGGCGGTAGCAGAGGAGGCTAGAGACAGCATGAGGATAAGGAGATGAATGAGACGGGGGAGGGTGGAGGGGCAGGAGGCGGGGGTCTGGATAGAGCGGGCTTGTCTGAGGAGTTGAAGAACTTGACGTTCGATGGGGTCATCATCTTCAAGAGAAAGTCGGCTTAGGCGGCGGGCAAAGAAGCGTTGTCGACGTCGTTCGCGGCGAGAGAGAGCTGGTGTGGTCCCCATGGGCGACGGTGTTGGGGTAGTAGGCTCAGATGAATGTACTTGGGGGCGCATAGTGGTCATGGGAGAAGGACTACAAGAGAGATGAGGATAGCAATTAGAAGCAACCAGGCAATAGCGAGGAGAAGACGTTGACGAAGGTTCCAGTCTGTTGGGGCTGTGGCTGTGAGACAGACAGCTGAAAAGATTGTTAGAAAAATGAAAATTGCAAGAAAAAAGCAAAGTAAGAGTGGGTGGGAGGGGAGCTTGAGGAGCATTTGCACGGTGAGTTCCCTTTATTGATAGGTTATAAGGCACGTTTTGGTGAAGGTCAGGCACTTGTCAATGGCGGGTTGCGGAGGTAGCACTGGCTTCTCTTGTGCAGAGTTGGGTCTTTAGAAAGATCTGGAATGACAAAAAGGAAAAAGGAGCCCCATAGAGGAGGGGCAATCAGCAGAAAGAAACTTAGAGAGAGCACTTATTGGAATAGAAACATTTTTAGGAGGGGGCTTGGCCGATGTCTCAATCATTGCCATTAGCATTGTGTTCTGGTATCAAAGGACGTGGGATGTCTTCGGGGTCTGGCGCTAGTGGGCGCGGGATATCATCTAGGTCAAGCTGCTGTGTTGCAGGCTGGATGTACCTTCCTGGGACCCAAAGAGGCTGTCGTTCTGTTTCTGGGAAAATACAGGCGAACCCTCTTCCTTGTGCTAGCAGAGGGGCAGGTTCTTCTTGCCAGCGATTGGAAGCTGGGTCTTTCCAGTAGACCACAGGAGTTTGGGAAGGCGGCCACATAGGTCCCCAATGCTTATGCGTGGAAGAGAGTCCTTGACTATCAAAAGTTAGGAGATTGTGATGGATGAGACAAGCTGTTACAACATCTGCTGGAGCTTTGTGGGGGGAAGAGGCTTTCTCTTTTTGAATGAGTAGCTTGAGCTGTTGATGAGTGCGTTCGACAATTCCTTGTCCTTGTGGGTTATACGGAATGCCGAAGTGATGTGTGATGTGATACATTTGCACAAAGTTGGCAAAGGAAGCACTGCAGTATGCTGGCCCGTTATCTGTTTTGAGGTCCCACGGGACTCCCATGAACAGAATGGCTTGGCGAAGAGCCTTGATGCAATGTTTGGCACTCTCCCCTGCGAGGGGCACCGCGTAGCACAGATGGGAAAAGGTGTCAATGGCTACGTGAAGATACTTGAAGCGGCCGAAGGCGCTGACATGAGTGACATCTAATTGCCACCGCGAGTTAGGCCGGAGGCCGCGAGGGTTGACACCTCGGGGTTGCAGGGGCCCCAGAGGGAGGAGAGGGGCGCACACGCGGCACGAGCGCACTAGGTGTTTGCAGGTTTCAGCGGGTAATTCTGGATAGAGCTTGCGAATTGTCCGCGCTGAGTAATGAAACCGCGAGTGCAGCAACTTAGCGTGGTTGATGGGGTCTCCAAGCAGATTTTCATCCACAACATAATCTTTGCAGGCTAAAGGAAATACTCTAAAGCTTGACACCGCCGCATCGGCAAGGTTGTTGCCGTGGGCAAGGGGCCCCGGAAGGTTGGAATGACTTCGCAAATGTGTGATGAACCAGGGCTGCTGTCTCGTTTCAAGTAAGCGCTGCATGAAGGCAAGCGCTCGGTCAATGTTTGAATCGCCTGGCAAAAAGGTGGCAAGTGGCAGGCTGCGACAAACTTGTAGTGTGTATAGGCTGTCTGTAAAGATATTGAGAGGCTGGCTTGGGTGGAGATTGAGGACCGCTGCGACCGCTAGGAGCTCGCCTACTTGAACAGAAAAGTCATTGGCGAATACTAAGTGCTGGGGCTCAGATTTTCCAGGAGTGTAGATAACGGCTGCAAACGCTGTTTTTGAGGCATCTGTGAAGGCAGTGATGGCTGATGGAATGGGGTTCCGCGCAGGCAACGGGCGGAACGGGTTAGAGAATGCTAACTGAGACACCCCTTGCAGCAAACGGTGATGAGGGTAGTGATTATCAAAGGAGCCGCGAAAGAGCTCTACTAGGCTCTGCATCTGGGTATTGTTCATAATAAGGGAAGAAACTTCTTTGGCATCAAGAGGCCAAATAATAGTGTGCGGTGGGATACCATACGTTTGTATGGAAAGGAAGACTAAGTCAGTGGCCAACGCAATCCAGGCCCTTAGGAAAGGGCAGATTTTTGGGAGTTTGCTCTTTGACGTGTGCAGAAAAAGAAGAGGACCATCTTGCCACAGGAGACCTGTCGGGGTGACCGGCGTCGGTAGAACCAGGGCAAAGATTGGAAGATCTGGAGAGAATCGCTCGAGGCGGCATTGCTGAAGCGCATCACTGACTTGTTGGACGGCTTCTTGCGCAGCGTGGGTGATGGTGATCTTTTGCCGGACTGCAGCAGGTGGGCTATCTTTGGTTTGCAGAAGCTCGAAGAGAGGCTGCATTTGTGCTGTCGTGATGGGAAGAGCTGATCGAAGCCAATTGATTTGCCCACAAAGTTGCTGAAGTTCAGTCAGTGTCATAGTGGGAGAGATGTGCAGCTGAGGGCTTGACGGTTGTATGAAGTGATGGAAATGAAAGCCCAAGAATTGAAAAGGAGGTTTGAGGTTTATTTTGTCTGACTGTACGGTAAGCCCGAGACTCGAGAGGTTGGTCATCACTGCAGAAAGCAGGTCATTGAGAAGGGTGCTAGAACTCGCTGCTAAGAGAAGATCGTCCATATAATGGATGATGTATGTTTCTTCAGGCTGGAAATGAGAGCGCAGCGGCTCGAGGGCACAGTTGACATAAAGCTGGCACATGGTGGGGCTATTCCGCATACCTTGTGGTAGCACTCTCCACTGGAATCGGCGTGCTGCGCCCTGGTTGTTAGTGCGTGGGACTGTAAATGCAAATCGTGGGCAGTCCCGCGGGTGAAGAGGAATGGAGAAAAAACAGTCCTTGATGTCGATGGTCGCCGCATGAAAATGCTGGGGGACTGCAGTAGGATGGGGGCAGCCTGGCTGGGGTGACCCCATCGGCTTGATGTGCTTGTTGATTTCTCGAAGGTCGTGGAGAAGGCGGAACTTGCTAGTGTTTTTTTTGTTAATGACAAAGATTGGTGAGTTGTAGGGACTGGTGGACGGCTCAATGTGCCCCGCTTGTAGTTGTTCCTCGACGAGGGCAGAGAGAGCCTGTAACTTGTGCACGGGCAAGGGCCACTGCTCGACCCAGATGGGCTCCTCTGTGTCCCATTCCAGAGGGATAGGGTCAGGTCTTGAGACAGGAGCACTGGCCCCTAGAAGGGGGGGGGCAGCGCGGCTGAGAAGGCTTCTGTGGTGATTTGAGCTTTTAGCTGGCTGAGGACATCTCGTCCCCACAGGATGGTTTGAACTGAAGAAAGGACGAGTGGACGAATTTGGCCTTCGTGACCTTCTCGATCGTTCCAATGCAAAGGCTGTGATGTCTTCCAGGAGGTAGCAGCTCCCGTGGCGCCAATGACTTGAGGGCCGGTTTCGAGGGGCCAGTGGTTGAAGGCAGCGATTTCAAAGGGAATACAAGAGATTTCAGCACCAGAGTCTAAGAGCCCTTCAAGCCACTGCCCGTTGATTTTGAGCTCGAGAGAAGGTTTCTGGTGACGTGTGATAGGCATTGTCCACATTAGGGCTTTGGAGCTCTCTTGAAGGCCTCTTGGGAGAGGGGCTGAGGCCTGCCCCGTTGGAAGTTTAAAGGCTGTTGCGAGGAACGGCAATCGCGAGCCCAATGGTACCCTTTTCCACAGCGCGGGCATGGTGTGGGGGGGCCTCTCGGTCGGCGCAGTGCCTCGGCAGGGCGGGGAGCCGCTTTTTGAGGGCACTCGCGGATGAAATGACCAGGTTGACCGCATCGAAAGCAGGCAGAAGCAGAGGCAGAGGACACAGCCATGGCGGAGGCGAAGGCAGTAGTAAGCGCTTTAGTTTGAGGGTCAATATCTCGGCAGGCTAAGACCCACTCGTGTATCTGCTTGTCGCGAAGAGGGAGGATGACAGTCCGGAAGGGTGCGAGGCATCCGTCGAGAATAAGCTCTTTTGCTAACATAAATTGGGCGTCTTCATTGGTGATTTTCCGCTGACAGGCTTCTAGAACGCGTGCGACAAATGCAGGAAAGGTCTCTTGTGGGTCTTGAAGCATTTGCGCAAATTTGGTAGATTGCTTGGAGGAGACTAGCGAAAATGACTGCTGGACAAGATTCTTTGCTCGTTGCCAAAACCCTGGATCTATATTGACATAAGACTGAGGATTAGCAAAGCCGTTGATTCCGGTGTAGGCGTCCGGTGGATCTCTGACACCGATGCGGGCGTTCTCTGCTACTTGCTGCTCAACAGCATGCTGATAATAGGCACGCCATTCAAGAAACTGACCGGGCTGAAGGATGGCGCGGGCTAAGGAAATCCAGTCATAGGGGAGCGCAAGTTGAACTCCCAGTTCTTCTAACAATTGTTGGACATATGGGCTACCTATACCATCTTCCTTCACGGCCTTTCGCAGTGTCTTGATCTCTTCGGCCGTAAAGGGAAGCCAGGTCTGAGGGCGCTGTGGCGTAGGCAGCAGGTTGAGCGGGTAAAGCTGAGGGGCGGAAGGGTGTGCTCTTCCGGAGTCGCCGTTATATGGTGGTGGCGAGGGATGAGCGGTAGCGGGAAACAAGTGAGGGAGTGGCAGCTTAGCAGCGTCAAGGCGGCAACAAGCTGGTGGCGGGACCCTTTTGAGCGTCGGACAAGATGGCGGTGAAGCCACGTCATTTCCGGGAGCCGGCCAAGATGGCGGCGAAGTTACGTCACTTCTGGGGGCCGGCCAAGATGGCGGCGGAGTTACATCATTTCCGGGGGCTGGCCAAGATGGCGACGAAGCTACATCATTTCCGGGGGCCGGCCAAGATGGCGGCGAAGCTACATCATTTCCGGGGGCCGGCCAAGATGGCGGCGAAGCTACATCATTTCCGGGGGCCGGCCAAGATGGCGGCGAAGCTACATCATTTCCGGGGGCCGGCCAAGATGGCGGCGAAGCTACATCATTTCCGGGGGCCGGCCAAGATGGCGGTGAAGCTACATCATTTCCGGGGGCCGGCCAAGATGGCGGCGAAGCTACATCATTTCCGGGGGCCGGCCCAGGGGATGACGAGACAGGAAGGGGCGGGTAAAGGCGAGAGGAAGCGCCTTTGTTCCCGCCGGCGGGCTCTAATCCGGGTGAGGAAGAAGCAGGAAGCACGCCATCTTGGGCAGGGGTGGAGGAAGGAGGAGGAGGTCCGCTATTCTGAGGAGCCACAGAAACGGTTTCTGTAGGCGGCGGGGAGCGCGAGCGGGGAGGCTCGCGCTCGAGAGCTGCGGCGAGCTGGTCAGACAGAGAATTCGTGTCTCTAAGATCATCGGGCTCATAATCATTGGGTTGTTTGATCGATTTGTCCCGGATGACTTCGGATGGTGCACCAAGGAGGCAGGCACGAACGGCCACAAGAGTAGGCAGCAGGCCGGGCGGAAAAGACCGCCTTTCATGCTCTATGGCAGAGGTAACTCGATCTATTAGCCGTGAGTACGTGTCCGGGCTCCAGAGCTGGCAGGTGGCGAGCCACGGATTGAAGGGGAGTAGTAAGTCCCAATATTTTTGGAGCTGTTTCAGGGAAACGCGAACCCCATTGGTATCAAGCAGGGCGGCTAAAAGCCGAACCTGAGGGGTATGGTGTGAAGAGAGGGAGGTGCCCATAGTGGGAGAAGAAAAGACGGCGACGGGGTCCCTACCTGGAGAGCTGAAATGGTCGCCAGTAGACAACAGCAACAGCAGACAACAGGGGCCGTAAGGCGGTGGAAGGAAAGGATCCCGGACGAGCCCCCAAGTGTGGGCTCGCTGGCAGTGATTAGCGGCCCACGAGGTCCGGGCAGCCTTCCACGGCTCGGCGGGAAGCCCCTAGGCCAGCGCGTAGGCCTAGGTTCTCCAGGCGTGGGGGACGCGCGGTAAAAACCACGGAGACAGCCTGAGCGCAGGAACAAGTCTGCTTTATTGCGGAAATACACTTGGTTATATAGGGTTGGGTAGAGGGAGGGGCAGGAGCTGGGGCGGGTTAACTACGGGGCGGTAGTGGATAGGCGGAGTTGTGCAGGCGGCTATGAGGTAGGCAGTAGCCAGGGAAGAAGGCAGATTATATATTGGCAACGTGGGCGGGACTGGCGGGAAGGACAGCAACGGCTGGAGGAAGGAGATAATAAAGGCTGGGGGAAGGGATGCAGCAACAGTTGAGGACCTTCTTTCCCCTCTCAGTTGGCTTCAGTGAGCCAGGGGTTTTACCAAGGCTATTCTCCTTAAAGGTGAGTATATGTGCCATTCCCAGCTGTAGGGGTGAGTAACTCATGGTTCTCATTTGGCCTCTATTTCTCTGTGTCTCTCCCTCCAAGATTATGCACAGCACTTTCCTGGTCAGTAGATCCCCAAAGCAGCAACCTTGAATTGCTTTTTGCCCTTCCTCCATTGTTTTCATGAGAGAGTTGAGCCCTGCCTGCCTACTCCTACACCATCTTCCCAAAAGTCCCCTAACATTATGTTATGTTCATTCTAAAGGAGAGAAAATTTGTATGTTCCAGCACAGATAGTAATTCAGTATTTTGGTTGAAAAGGCACCCTTCTTCTCTGCCCTTGCCTGGCTAAATTTAATAAAAAGATACTTTGTGTAAAAAAAGTTAAACAGCCTGGGTGCTCAAGACTAGGGAGTTACTTTTAAGTAAAATTTGCTATGATTAAACTGCAATATAAATTTTCTACCCATGAAAATTTTAATGGGTAATATACACGTTTTCCACATATTTTCTTGCCCTGTGTTAGTTATTTTTTATTCAGTAAATACTATGATACATATGACAGTACGTGATATGAGGTCCCTCTCAGATTAACACTCACTACTGTTCATTTCCTCATTCCTTGCTTCATTGAATTAAGCTTCATTGTCTTAATACAATCCTGTTTCTGTAAGTAAGATACTTCATATAGTTACATCTATATTTATGTCTCAATCCCTACTTTCTTTTTACAGAAACTTTTAAAAACCAAGACTTCTTTAAAAATTAATAATACTAGGGGAGTTTTTGGAAGATAGCATTAGAGTAGGAAGGCAGGGCTCAAATCTCACAAAATCAATGGAGAAAGGGCCAAAGGCTGTCTGAGAGATCTGCTTGTGGGTCAGCAAACCAGGACTACACAACTCACAGCAGAGAGAGGGATAGAGAGACAAAGGACCTGAAACAACAAACATGAGTTACCAAACCCCCACAATGGTCAGGAAGGGCTCCCCTCCACCACACCAAGATATTAAGCCAGGGTAAAACCTTAGCTTACTGCACCTGACTGAGAGGGAAACAGATGTCTTCCCCTCTGTCAGCTGTTATAGGGAAAAGGGAGGGGCAGTCAGGGAGCTTTTCTTCAGTGAATTTGGCCAGCAGAGCCATCTTTGAATCTCGGCTCTGGCCAGACCAAAACACGGCAAAGTGGAGACTGAAAGAAACACTCCCATAGAAAAGTGTGCTGATGATTTACATTTGCTGACTGGCCTGAAAAAATTGGAACTTTTTTCAGTCCCTCTTAACCTGAACTCCTGGAAGAGAATGTGCACCCTATTAGTAAGTCCCTGGCCTGATTCTGAGAATTTAATGTGGGCAATTTTAAAGACCTAGAATAAGTTGAGCCAAATATCAAGGAAGAGCTGTGAAAAAAAATTATGCAAGAGTAAATTAATCAATGTATTCAGATGCCTAGACATCAGAAAAAACTACAAGCAATACTAGGAAACAGGAAGACAGGGCACAATCAAAGAAACAAAACAAATATCCTAAAGAGATGCAGCACTTAAGACAATAAATCAATGATAATCACACAACTCTCCTAAATAAATTCAAAGAATTGAAAGAAAATATGACTAAGGAGATAAAGGATATAAGAAGACACTGGGTGAGCATAAAGAACAATATGCAAGCCTACAAAGGAAAGCAACAGAGTTTATGGGAATGAATGTTGGGTCACAAGACAAAGAATGAATAAATTTTAAAAGATTGAAATTATACAAAACACTTTCTCTGATCATAATGGCATGAAGCTAGATATCAATAATGGGTGGATAATGGGCAATTCATAAATATATGAAGGTTAAACAACATACTCTTAAATAACCAGTGGGTCAAAGAAAAAATTGCAAGAGTATTCAGCAAATATCTTGAAAAGAATGAAAATGAGAGCAGAACATATCAAAAGCTATGAGACACCAGAAAGGCAGTACTGAGAGGGAAATTTATAGCCTTCAATGCTAACATTAAAGAAGAAGAAAGAACAAAAATTGAAGATCTAACTGGACACCTGGAGGAAATAGAAAAAGAGCAGCAAGCTTATCCCAAACCAAGCCAAAGGAAATAAATAGTAGATCAGAGCAGTAATAAGTGAAATCAAGACAAAACAAAACAAACAATGAGAGAATCAACAAAACCAAAAGTTGGTTCTTTGAGAAGATCAACAAAATGAATAACCCATACCTAGACTTAGAAAGAGAAAAAGAGAGAAGATGCAAATTAATAAAATCAGAAATGAGAGGGGGAACATTACCACTGACTCTGCAAAAATAAGAGCAATAATAGGAGAGGTATGAACAACTCTATGCCAAAAAACTAGACAATGTAGATGAGATGGACAAATTCCTAGAAACACACACACCACATTCACTGACCCTAGAAGATATAGAATACTTCAACAAACCACAAAATTGAAGAGATTGAAATAGTCATCAAAAACCTCTCAAAGATAAAAAGCCCAGGACCAGATGGATTCATAAGTGAATTCTACCAATCATTCAAAGACAATCTAATACCAATCTTTCTGAAGCTCTTCCAAAAATTATAACAGGAAAGAACCCTACCAAACTCATTTGAATAACCCAACATTACCCTAATACCAAAACCAGATAAAGATACTATGAAAAAAAAAAAATTATAGACCAATATCTCTAAAGAATATAGGTGCAGAAATCCTCAACAAAATACTTGCAAATTGAATCCAAAAGCACATTAAAAGAATTATACACCATGATCAAATGGGTTTTATCACAGTTATGCAAGAGAGGTTCAACACAAGAAAATCAACTACTGTAATAAAGCACATTAATAAATTGAAAAAGAAAAATATGGTCCTCTCGATTCATCCAAAAAAGGTATTTGACAAAATACAGCATCTTTTCTTGATAAAAAACACCCCAAAAGATAAGAATAGAAGGATACTTTCTCAGTATGGTAAAGTGTATGGAAAACCTACAGCTAGCATTGTACTGAAAGCTTTCCTGCTGAGATCAGGGACAAGACAAGGATGCTTACTGTCACCACTCTTATTCATTATTGTGCTAGTAGTTCTAGCTAGAGCAGTTAGGCTAAATAAAGAAATAAAAGGCACCCAAATAGGAAAGTAGGAAGTAAAACGCTTGCTGATGATATGATCTTATTTCTAGAAAATCCTGAAAAATTCACAAGAAAGTCACTAGAACAAATAGATGAGTTCAGCAACATGGCAGGATACAAGATTAATATGCAAAAATCAATAGTGTTCTTATACACTATTGATGTGCAATCTGAGGAGGAAACCAGAGGAAAAAATTCTATTTATAATAGCAACTTAAAAAATCAAATATTTAGGAATAAACTTAACCAAAGACATGGAGGACCTGTATTCTGAAAAACTATAAAACGTTGCAAAAGAAACCAAAGAAGACTTAAATAAAAGGAAGAACATTTCGTGTTCATGGATTTGAAGACTAAGTATCATTAATACCCAAACATATTTACTGATTCAATGCTATCCCAATAAAAATACCAACAGGTTATTTTGCAAAATGAAAAAGTCAATAATCAAATTTATTTGGAAGGTTAAGGGGCCCTAAATAGCCAAAATGAGGTTAGAGGACTATCACTTCCTCATTTTAAACATATTACTTAGCTACAGTCATAAAAACAGCATGGTACTGGCATAAAGACAGACACACTGACCAATGGAACCAAATCAAGAATTCAGAAATAGACCCTCATATCTACTGTCAAGTGATTTTTGACAAGGCTCTCAAGCCCTCCCAGCTGGGAGGGAACAGTCTATTCAACAAATGATGCTGGAAAATCTGGATATCTATATCCAAAAGATAGAAAGAGGACCTCTATCTCACACCTTATACAAAAATTAACTCAACATGGATCAAAGACTTACATATAAAAGCAACAACCATAAAACTCCTAAAAGAAAATGTAGGAAAATGTCTTCAAAATCTTATGGTAGGAGGTAGTTTCTTAAATCTTATACCCAAAGCATTAGCAATAAAAGAAAAAGTAGCTAAATGAGACATCCTCAAAATTAAACACTTTTGCACCTGAAAGGACTTTATCAAAAGAGTGAAAATACCCAACACAATGATAGAAAATATTTGGTAATCACATATCCAATAGAGGCATAATATCCTTCATATATAAAGAGATTATACAACTCAATAATAAAGATAATAAAGACAAACTACCTGATTACAAAATGGGCGAAAGACTTGAAAAGACATCTGTCCAAAGAAGAAATACAAATGGTAGAGCAACACATGAAAAAATGTTCAATATTACTAGTGATTAGGGAAATGCAAATCAAAACTACAGTGAGATATCATTTCACACCCATTAGACTGGCCACTATTTAAAAAGTCAGAAAACTGTAAATGTTAGAGAGGATGTAGAGAGATAGGAATGCTTATTCACTGTTGGTGGGAATGTAGAATGGTAGTTCCCAAGGAACTTGAATATCGACTTGCTGTGTAACCCAGCAATACCATTACTAGATATATACCCAGAAAAACTGACAGCAGTGACATGACTTGAATACAGACCTCTGCACACCAATGTTCATTGCGATGTTATTCATGATTGCCAAAAGTTGGAAACAACCCAGGTGTCCATAAACGGATGATTGGATAAACAAATTGTGATGTACACACATGATGGAATATTATGTAGCTGTAAGAAGAACCGAAGTCATGAAGCAAATGACAACATGGATGAAACTGGAGGACATTAAGTTGAGTGAAGCAAGCCAAACACAAAAGAATACTATATGATTGCATTATTATGAAGTAAATATATTGTGTAAACTCATGGAATTAATGATTAGAATATTGGCCACGAGAAAAGAGAATGAGGGTAGAGAATAGAAAGCTGATGGTTAATCTATGCAATATTGGTAAAAAGGTTTTTTGTAAATCTTTGGAAATGAATAGAAATTATGAAACCACATCATAGTGTTTGTAACTAGCAGAGCTATTATATGGCATGACAGTGGTTGAAAGGGTAAGTCTAAGGTCATGTATATTACTAGAAGAAAAGATGAAAAATATAACGGGACTAATATAATGGAATATCATGTAAAATACAAATATGTGTATATATTGTATATATTTATACATATTGTATATATTGTAGTGTATATATAAGACAGTTGTCTTGTATATATTGTATATATAAGACTGTGTATTGTATATATAAGACTGTTTTTACAAAATATAAATAAATACAAATATACTAGAGAAGGAAAAAGAATAGCAGCTATGTACGGCAGGGGAAGCATAGAGAGATTGAGAGGTGATGAGTTTTTCTTTGTTTTTTGTTTTCCATTATTACTGTTGGAATAACAAAAATGCTCTCAAAATGATCAAAGTGTTGAATGCACAACTATGCAATTATAATGAACACCATTGATTGAATGCTTTGGATGGATTTATGCTTTATCAATGTGTATCAATAAATTGATTTGTTTAAAAAAATTAATATGCTAAGGTAAGAATCTTCCAGGTGTTACTTTCCCAATGTCAATATTCAATACGTGTTTAAATTCTCAAAACCTGCCTCCATGGAAAATGAATTTACCTATATTAAGCAAGTTATCTACTAAAAGCCTTAACATTTTAGAGGGAAGGAATAAGGGTTTATGTACTTCAAATTTGACCTTATGCTTCCGTGTCTTATTCTTAGTCATGTGGTATACTCCCATTGTAGAACAATACATTTTCACATGTGGCAGAAATTTATCAAGCATTACAGTCCTTTTGACTGTTTGCTTTGAGCATCCTTTACTTTGGTATTTGACTTGATAAGTATTTGGTATTTGACCTAATTTGATTTCCCTTCCCTTTGAAGATTTGAATAATATCTTCAGATGAACATTAATAAGGTACTGGACAGATGGGTTATGTAAATGGCTAGGCTGAGTAGACTAAGTTCAAACTCTGGCTCACCATATACCAGGGTGATATTGGACAAGGGACTCTCAAGGTCATTACTGAAGTGAAGATAAGAATATATAACCAAGAGTAGTGTGATGATGATTACAGATAATATATGTGAACAAAATAGCATTTGATAGGCATTCAATAAATTTTGGTGGTAGCAGTAGTTATAAACAATAGCTAACATTTGAGTACCTGCCTTATGCAGGCACCATTCTAAGCAATTTCCATCTAATAATTCATTTAATCCTTATAACAACCTATGCTTTAGGTACAGTTGTTATCATTAACAGAAACTGGAACAGTAGTTGGATCCAGTGGAACCCACTTGTGCCTTGGTTCAACTCCTGCACAACCACTCTTCACATCTGGTCACACTACACCATCCCAACCATATTCCTATAATCAGAGTTATCACTTTATATGAGAAACTATCAACTTTCAGTCACTCAATTTTACTCTGACCTATCTTTCCATAATACAAATGGTGAGAGAAAATTACCTCTCCATGTGAATTTTTGTATAAATATAGTTTAAGCTCCCCAAATCAGATCAACTAAAGTCAATTTCTGGTTGCCCTCCAAAGTTAATTCCAGTTCACCGACACAGGCCTGATCGGATTCAGCCATTCGCAGAGTGGATGTCAGTGAAAGGGAAGGTGTTCATGCCTAGAAACCCTGGCTCTGCCATAGTTAACTGGGTGACCTTGCCCAAGTAGCTTCATCTCTCTGGACTCTTTTTCATCATTTGAAAAATGAAGATGTGGCCCTAATCACAGGTGAAATATGACTACCCACATGCTACCTCTGCGTCTCTGGTAGTCCTTGGCAGATCTGTTAGATCTGCACTGTTTGTGTGTGTGTGCTTTTAATTAGATGCTGTCATTTAAAACTCAAGAGGTTTCAGTTAAAAATTTATACTTCTGATTTCCCTTGGACATCTCGAGATGTGGCGTTATTGGTCTTGTTTTTCTTTATGGCATCCATCAGTAAAAACCGTGAGCTAGACCTGAGCAGTAGCTACCCCATTCAGATGGCACATGTCCTCACTAGTTCTCCACAGTCCCTACCATTCCTCATTCCTCACACCCAGTCTGCTCTTTCATTTACCCTTCTTACCTGGTCTTGTAGACATCTGTGTTCGCAATCCCAAGACCAGTTCTAACCTTCATTCATTTGATCAACTTCTATTCAGTGCTTACCCACATGTCATTCTATGTACTGTGTCAAAGGTCTAAATAGAACTCTTTTTTTTTAAGTGTGATAGATTATTGTCTTCATTTTTCAGAACCCAATTATTTCCGTTTTTTTCTCTAAAATCTTTTCTCTTCTTGGTGACACTTTAGGATTCTGCACTTTGCTAAGCAGCAGCTTCTCCTGGCACAAGCCACTGCAAATTTCATCAGTCATATGGAGGCCACGCAGTTAGGGTAAGAAGAACGAGCACGTGGCACACTCAGTTCAGTAGGTAGGAGAGGAATTCACCTCTCGGTGTGTCCTGCACAATCCAAAATTTTTCAAGTTTACTATCTAAGGACTAATGAGTAGAGACAAAAGTTTATTTTCTTTTATTAATGCTTACCTACTTTAGGGTGCAAAATGCTCTTGCCATCAAAACTTTGTTCCTGAATGATATGGGTGATGGTGGGGAGGAATTAATATTTCAAAAATATGCCTTTTTTTAAAAAATTCATATTTGTAAGTACTATGAAACATTTCACTGATTTTACTAGTGGCCTCTTTAAATGAAATATTAGGGAACTAAAGGTGTGCCTTAGGTGACCTGAGACAATGCCTATTAAAATCCATTTCTCCAAGGCCATAGCTAATTGATTCTTGAATCTTCTTTGCTGAAATAACCTTGTCCCCAGGCAACTGTACTTCAATCATCTTATGCTAGTTGAAAATAATAGTATTTTATATAGAAAATGATGTGTCCAAGATAACATAAATCAAAGTTTAAATGTTTTTTATTTGAAATGAGAAAAAGCAAGACAGATATTCAGAACCTTCCTTTGTACTCTAATGTATTGCCATAAAAAGCATACTAAATAACTAACAATAATTACAGCTTTCCTAGAGTGTGGTGCAAGAAAAGAAGCACCACACTGGCAAGAGGAGACTTGGATTATACTTTAATCTTTTCCACTATCTGCTTTTTCTACTTTGGGCCCATCAGTTAACCTCTCTAAACTACAGGTACCTTGTCCTTGAAATGGACAGTTATTTTCTTTTCAAACTGCCTTCTTAATACCAAACTCAAATTGACACTGAAGTATAGCTATCAGTGGATACTGGGGAATAGCACTGAGCTAATTCCCTGAGAGCTAATTTGCCCAAAGCAAATTCAACAAAATGCCATTCACCAAATTTCTTTCTCCTTCCTTTTCATTACTTACAAATTTTCCAGCAATTTGCAACTGGCTGTATTGATTTTAATGGCCTTTGGAGATTTCTATGAGGTTTTTAGTTGATGGTGTTTCCATTTGCTTCATAATAGCATTTGAAGACATGTCCCCCTTTGTCTTTCCTTAGCTCCCTGCTATAGGGCTGGAATGAATTTGTGTAGAGAGAGGATCCTCTGATGAAGGATGAAGAGAAGAAGTCAGCACACCAAGAGGACAGAGACTGAGAGACGTGAAATTATAGCCATAAGGATTCTCCAAAGTCAAGACAAAAATATTCAATATCAAATGTATTAGGCAGAGTGACTGTTTCTGAAAACTGCTTCATGGAATTAGCCTACTGCCATGGTCTTCCTCTTGGTGATCTTAGAGTCCAAAGGGGCAGACAGACTGAAAACGAGTCGGTGAGATAAAGAAGCTATTTGTCAAAACAGCATAACTGAGGCTAACCTGACTGTTACAAGAGGCATTTCTAAAGAGGCAGAAGAATGATTTATAGAGGCATTAAGACAAGAGAGAGTTTAGAGCTTGGCTTATTCACAGAATTGGAAGAAGGCCAATATGGCTAGAGCATAGCGCATCAGGGGAAGAGGAGGGAATAGCGTTCCCTTCCATTCCAGGCTGTTCCGGCTCCTAGACTGTTCTGAGGTTTACATTCCCCACAATCCTTTAAGAAAGATTAAGTAGCATGACTCAATCTTACACAAATCAAATGCTTCCGTGTTTCTCTTTCCTCTGGACTGTGATCTTTTTTTTTTTATTAAGAACTTTGCATGTGGGCTATTGATACACTAATGCAACCTTAGTGCCTTCTAGGAGCTGAGGGCCTCTGTCCTTTCAGTCAATGCTGAGATGCTCTTGGCTGTGGAGGCCATTCAGAGCTAAACTGAGGCTTGGGGCCGGCAGCCCACAGCAGCCCACAGCAGTTTGCAATGGAATGATATGTAATAGCATGCAGTGTTTAAGTTCTCTGCCTTTTCATATCAATTTCTAATATTCTGGCAAACATCTAGGGAAAAGCCCAAATTTTTAAGGGACTCATCATAGTCCCATTAATGTTTTTGTAGGACAGATTGTTTTTTGTGGTGCAAAACAAAACAAAGTTAGAACCTCCTAAGCTAAAAACAGAGTGCAGGATATGCAGTTTATCTTCTTTGGAAGAAAAGAAGAACTAAGACAGGTCTCCTGTGATTTGAAAACTGAGGTCCTTTTTTATCCTTGACACTGCTCAGATAGCGCCACAGATAGCATGACTGCCTTTTACTAAAGTTTGGTACGCTAGAAGACCTGCATTGGTCTGATATTACCTTTATCCTTGTACAGTTCTTAAAGTTTTAAGGACTTTCATTTAAGGTGAAAGAAATCACACCTAAGAGAGGGAAAGTGGGAGAAAGGAAGGGAAATGGATCTAAAATAATAATTGGGTCCTTAATATAGTCCAGAATCAATGCTAAGTGCTATCCTATGCAGACTTACCCACTGTATAGTAGAGGAAGCAGCCCAGAGGGATCATGGTCACCCAGCTGATAAGTGGCAGACCAAGGAAGAAAGAGAGAGCTTCTCCTCTGAAGACCACGCTCTTTCTCCTCTGCCACTTAGACTAGAGTGCGGATCTCCTGCCTTAACACAGTAGTCAAATCCAAAGAGACAAAGTCCTGCCTTTCTAAAATCTTCAGAATTGCCCTCTAAAGGATAAATACTAGATCACTATTAGTATATTACATATGTAGATTCAAAAGAGCCTCTAAGCAGAAATGGTTATAATGAGCTGTGCTCTGCTAATTGTACATCTTCCCTTTGTTCAGCCTCATCCTGTATAATTAGCACAGTGTTGAAAATAGAAGTTTTCCATGAAATTAAAATTCTTACACAGCACACCCTCTAATTATTTCATAGTTCACATTAGGGACTAAGATACTCATGGTGGAAGGAGGAATTTTGTTAGTTATTTAATTACTTATAGAAGGCGTTCAGGAAAACCAAGAAAAAGAGATGATTAAAACAATTTCTACTTGACTCTGAGATGTAGACACATGGACCAACGCACATGCATGCACTTTGTCTCACACTCTGACTCCCTCATTTCTTGGCATCAGCCTCAGTTTAGCCTGTTATGATCTCTTTCTGTGGAGGGCTTACCTTTTCCTTCAGGAGCCACTCAGAATCCCCTCCTCCACAGTCCTTCACAAATGTGCACATTTCTGATGTTAAACTCCATCCTGCCTGTACCCCATGACCTTTCAACTGCCCTTACAGCACCTGTCTGCCCAGCATCACAGGAGTGGGGGTGGGGCACAGACTGTTGGAGACACCTGCAATTCTGTTTTCTCTTTCCCTCCACACATAATGATGACATTTCCTTGCTTTCTTTAGAGTTGGGTGTGACCACATAATAAACATCTAGCAATGGAATGTGAGTGGAGGTGTCAGGTTTCATGCCTGGGCCATGTTATTTTAGGAAGCAGGTATGCTTTCTTCCCACTTTCTTTCTCCTGCTGTCATGGAGGAAACCTGGGCTCCTAAAACACCAAGTGAGGAGCTGTCGAACCAAGCAGGAACATGCCCATTAGGTTGTTCACATAAAGAAATTCTATTAAAGTTCCAAAATTTCTGGGTTGTTACAGCTAGTAGGATGGCCTTACATAGCACAGTGTGTGCACATTTGTAAGTGTGTGTTTATTCTATTTTAGAAGTTCTAGAATGGCTGGGACAGCCTTGCTCCTTAATTACAAGTAAAATTAAATTGAATTAGCACCTCTTTTGGGAAATGGAGCAGATGGTCATCAAAATGAAGAGTGGAAGATACTCTAAAAAAATCTCTAGTATTGAGAATGCCTTTTTCTCATTTGCAAACAACTTGTGTAGATTTTTGTAAACAATTCCTTAGGTGATAATCTGGAGTAGAGAACAAAAAAGGTACCCAATTAGTTCCCATATTAAAATGTGCCCTAGTTCATCCACTCATTCAAATATTCATGATTTCAATCAACAAGTACTTATTGAACACATTCTATACGCCAGGCAGTGCTCTAACATAGCTGATTAATAACAGGCCTGGCCCCAGGTCACTCCTAGCACACAATCCAATGAGGGAGCCAAACAGCCACCAAATCATCGCGCACCTGAATATGCATTCAGCTCACCACCCACATTCTTAGATTCCTTTTCCATAAAGAAACTATAATAAAATTACCTACTCAGATTTTATTGTAATTTTAATTGGAGAACATTTAAATGTACTAATTATCAAATACCACAGTGCTTGACACTTGAACTTGATAAACACTAGTAAATCCTAGCTATTAGCATTAGTAATTTAAATAAATACTAAGAGATTATATCGCAAAGGAGTCTGCCTAGACTAAGGCAGAGATTTGTGGAACACAGGAGTTTCTTTAAACAGTGACGCCTGAGATGGAAGTTGAGCCCTTGGGAGGAATGTTCTAAATGTTTAAAATAAAAACAGAATGTGCATTTTGTGGCAAAGGTGATACCAGTTGACTTTTAAGTTAGTCAAAAGGGAGATTATCCTGCTGCATGGCCTGACCTAATCAGCCCTTTAACAGAGATCTAGAGATCAGGGAGATTCTCCTGTTGGCACTGAAGAAATATGATTGCCATGTCATGAGGGAATCCCCATAGCTAGGAACTGAGGGCCATTTCTAGGAGCCAGGAGTGACCATCAGGTGACACAGCCAGCAAGAAAAGGGGGGCACCCATCACCCAACTGCCAGGAAATGAATATTGCCCATAATTTGAACGAGTTTGGCAGAGGAGCCTGAGCTCCAAAGTGGCAAGCACTTTGATTTTAGTCATGTAAGACCTTGAACAGAGAACCCAGCTATACCCGGTCTGGACTTCTGACCTACAACAACTGTGAAATAATATAAGAATTTGTTTAAAACAAAACAGTACATGCAAAGGACCAGTATGGAGAAAGCATTTTTGAGGAACTGGGGGGAAAAAAGTCAGCATCCCTGGAGTATAAAGAGCAAGAGGAAACTGCTGCTGCAAAATGAGAACACATGTAGGGCCTTGGGAACCTCTAAGTAGCCATACTGTGGATTTAGTCTTCCTAAGTACAAAAGAAAGCCACTGAATAGTTTTAAACAAGGAATGGCAGAGTGTTAAGATCAGGTTTGCTTTTCATAAAGATCTCTGTGACTAGAGACTGAAGAAAACAGATGAGAGGGGAAATGGAGAACACGCAGCCAGACTGCTTGAAAAGTTAGTGTAAGAGTCAAGAGATAGCCAGAGCTTAAGGTAAGGTGGTGGCAGTGGAAGTGGAGAGGAGAGAGCCAAGAGAAATTTCTGAAGTGAACCTTGGTAGTAGGGGGAGCTGCTAAATATGGTTCCTGGTTTTCTCAGAGATAGGAAATCTGAAAGAGAACAAGGTTTGCAGACAGAAGATGCTTTCTTTGCTTGTGTCGCACTGAGGCACCCCTGAGATATTCGTTTGGCCTCATCAAGTACACAACTGGATCTGTGGGTCCAGACTTTCACAGAAACATTTGTGCTAGACATAAAAATGTAAGAGTCGATGGCATGTAGATGGTAACTGAGGCCATGGCTCTAGCCTTGAGGGTCTCCCGCAAAGGAGTGACAACCAGCAAGTCCCCGCAACTGCAAGGAAAAACAGATAGGGACCCTTTCCACTCCGTGCAGTGCCTGGAATACAATGCATTTTGTGGTTTACGGTGTGAGCCCTGGAGTCAGGCAAACTGGGTGGGAATCCTAGCTTCCCTATCTCTTGTCCTGTGACCTTAGGCAAATTGTTCAACCGCTCTGTGCTTCCTGGTTAAAACAGGAATAGAATTACCTACCTTGATTGTTGTAAGATCAAATTAGTTAATGAATGTAAAGGCTTTGGAAAACTGATAGAACACTGTAAGTGCTCAATATATGATAGCTCTTATTTTTAAGACAGACACAATCCTTGTCATCAGGGTCTGCAGTCGGGCAGGAGAGCACGGGGAGCAGACCACAGTGGCAAGCCAGGCAAATGCTGCAGAAGTAGCTAACCTGGTCTCAAATGAAGTGTGAGCTATAGATGGAGCACAGCTGTCTGTTGCAGTAATTTAGGGAACTCTGGAATTTAACCGTGATCTACTCCCATTCAGAGATACCTGCCAGCTGAGTGGGCTGAGCTCCCATCAAATAACCTCCTCTCACTCTTTTCTGACAAGATGTTAAAAGACTCCCTGTGAAAACACTAATGCTACGTAAGGGCTGCACATCCACTAGTTTTCATGTGAATGCCTTTTAAGATAAAATACTAGGGTTCTAACCTTGGTCAGGTTAAAGCTTAAAATGTGACTAAGGAGACTCCAGGTAGCAAGAGGTAGGTGAGAGAGACAGAAAAGGTAGATGGGAAGGAACAGGGAAGAAAGGAAGGAACTGGTGGTATAGAAAGAGAAATCCAGAACCGATGGCAGGGACCCTCCTGTACTCAAACCTGTGGTTCCCCCCGATGTACCTCTTCATGCCTCTTACCCACCACCATGGGGCCCCTGGAAACACTTTGCCAAATCCTTTATCTGTTTATTTTTAAAAGTTAAGTATTAATTTTAAGACTTGATTTTTATTTTTTCCCTAAAATGAACAAGTAGTTTATCCAGAGATAGACCGTCAATAGAAGATAATTCTCTTGCCTGTGCCACATTGTTGAGTACACCGTAAATATTTCTTTTTCCTTTTAGGACATCCTTTTCATTTTCACTTTTGAGATCAGGATCTATCCTTTTTATTTGGTCTACCTGGGGCAAGTCAGAAGGCACACCATTCTTCACTGCAGCTCCTGTAGCAGTTGGAGAAATTGTGATTGCACATTTGTTTCTCTGGTTTTATCCCGGACTTGCTGGGAATCTGAAGCGCTTGGATTCACTCCCTAATCTCTTTAGACGTTGCTAAAGTGCTTGACAAATTATCCAGCCTGTAATCCAGTATCCACTGTGAGGCTGGCAGGTTGTTTTATTTTTCTTTTTAAATTAAATACTGATAAAGAATTTGGACCGTGACGATTTCAGAGCTAATTTTTCAAAATTTTCCCTCTGATTCTTTCTCTTTTATCTCTGCAAGCTAGGGCCCTAATTTAGGCTTAATTTAGGCTTTTTAAAAAAATTCTTCAGCTGGACAAAGGAATGGACCCCTTGTGCATCTGCTGTCTCCCCCAGCGGAGGTCAGCCTGAGTGCAGCCTTTGGACAGACCTCAGGTCCTGCAGCTGGATCAGGTAACTCAAACCCCAGCTGAGCCCACAGCACATGCTCCCGTCTGCGCTGCACACTGCACAGCACACTCCTCTCTGGCCAGAAAATCAGTTCCTGGGGCATGGTTACTCCTCGGGCCTGCAGAGCTCTGGGAAGCACATTGATTCGAAGGGCTGGATATCTGATGAACCTCTTCCACAACAACTCCCCAAGCAGCCGAGGAAGAGGAGACAGCGTAGATGTTAAATCAGACTCCAGCCCCTATGCTCTAGCACGTGGCCTGTCAGCTCTATTTTCCCCTGAGGTCTCTGAGTCAGAAACCCTCCAAAAAGAAACAAAGTAAACCAGGACATTGATTTGAAATTGCCCTGTCAGGAACCAGTGAGGGGAAGGAATGAGGTGATGGCAGGATATGGAATGATGCTCAGAGAAAGGATAAAGGTCAGAAGTGAGGTGAGAGCCAGGGAGGTCTATGGCACACATGAATTCTGGCAAAGAAGGCAGAGTCGTACACTGTGACATATCAAATGCCCTCCACCTCAAAACAACCATGCTTCATGTTCAGCGTAAAACAACAGGCCCCAAATCACGGGCATGACAAACGGACAGAGGCCAAGGTTTAGACACCAGCATAAATCATGCTGCTCTATGTGCCTGGCTTTGCATGAGGAGCCTCACAGATCACCTCCTTATTGCTCAAAATAGCCCTGCAAATCCTTATTCACACTTTCCCCTGACAGTTTAGGAAACGAGGCTCAAGAGAGTGAAGTACAAGGAACAAGACAGGTGCCAATCGCAATAAGCAGGGTACAAGGTGGTCATTTAGTCTCAAAGAACAAAACGTAAAGAAGTTGATTGATTTCCTGAAGGCTGAGCAGACAGTCAGCTGGAAATCTGATGATATCCTCAGCCTCTGTGACACTGGCCTTGGGCCCCTCAATTGCCTCTGACTGGGAACTCAATTGGCCTAGACTGGAGCCTGGGGCGACACTGAATGAGCAAAGTGAGGCTGAGTGGCTCCGGCTGTGACAGTGGAGCCACACATGTGGCCCCTGCCCTCCTCTATGGCCGTGGACGTGGCAATTCTCCTTTACTGCACAGCTGCTGCCCCAGGAGTTTGCTTTATTGATGGTCTGTTTGCTACAGTCTTAGATGCACTACAACCAAATTCCTTCCCAAGCCATGCCTCAGACTTAGAGCACACTGGAAAGGAAACCAGGTCATCACTCTATCCCTAGGTTTATACACACACACACACACACATATACAGTGTGTCCTCGTGTGTATATATATATATATATATATATATATATATATATATATGTATGTATCTTGTATGTTCTCAGGGAGACGGTCTCTCCAAGACATTAAAAGGGCAAATCAGGGAAACGGACTTGGCCCAGTGGTTAGGGCGTCCGTCTACCACATGGGAGATCCGCGGTTCAAACCCCGGCCTCCTTGACCCGTGTGGAGCTGGCCCATGCGCAGTGCTGATATGCGCAAGGAGTTCCCTGCCACGCAGGGGTGTCCCCCGCGTAGGGGAGCCCCACGTGCAAGGAGTGCGCCCCGTAAGGAGAGCCGCCCAGCACGAAGGAGGCAGCAGCCTGCCCAGGAATGGCGCCGCCCACACTTCCCGTGCCGCTAACGACAACAGAAGCGGACAGAGAAACAAGACGCAGCAAACAGACACAGAGAACAGACAACGGGGGAGGGGGGAAATAAATAAATAAATCTTAAAAAAAAAAAAAAAGGGTCAAATCAAGCCCCTTATGTTTTGAAGAAGGCACCAAGGGCAGTTGTTGGGGCTTGCATGGCCACATTGCAGTGTCCTTTCTTGGGACTTTGTAACCAGTTACTCTCAGTGGATTTCACTGAGCTCTGGAGACACTGCTGCAGAAACTGCAGGGAGTGGATCTGTAAACCCAGTAAAGGCTTCTCTAGGCAGCAAACTTGCCACAACCCAGGGTAGTTGCTCCTTCCCCTGCCCTCCTATGGCAGCTTGTTCACAGCTCCAGTGACACTTATGATTAAGTAGGGGCTATTTCCCAGTTGCCGCAACAAATATTTTTTCCGCTGTGTGCCAGGTCATAGGCTTTCTCACCAGGCTGCAACACTCTAATGCACCTTGGATCCACAGCACTCAGCACAGAGCCTGGAGGGTAGTGGATGCACAATAGGTGGTGGGCAGGTGAATTAGCATGAACCACATAGTCACAGGATTTGGAAAAGCCCTATCACATGAAGTGGCCAACAGATACTCCTTCACCAATATAGTCTAGCTTCCACCCTACAAATGACTTCTCAAATCATTCATAATAGCACAAACATCTCTCTGACCCTACTGAAACAGGTACAGCATGTGATGAGCTGCTTTATGAATTAACAAATGGTACTCCGTGGAAAAATGTTCTGTGAACATTTAAAATGGCAAGAAATATCATAGACAGAGGCCATATAGCTGATGAGGAACCTACCATCCAGTTTCTAGTATGTTTCCTACCCCAGTCCACATGCGCAAGGAATTTCTCTTGGTCACAGACTCCCAGCAGGTTAGCCCTAACTACATGTCTTTCTCTCTCAAGAAAGTAAATCAGAAGCCAAGTGAGTGAAATTGATGTCTTTATAAGGATAAACTGGAATCTGCTCTAATTTTAAAAGTTGGAATTCTAATGACAGATCACCTTCGCTGGGTGCTCACAGTGTGCCTAGGACTGAGCCTCAGGCTTTAAGTGTATGATCCCATTTGAGCTAGGAACAATGCTATGTGATGGACCCCTGGAGCAGGCAGACAGAGGTTAAAAAACCTCTCCAAGACTAGTACATGGCTAGAACTGTAATCTAGATTTTAATGTTTATACTCTCCAGTCTCCAATATAACTGTCCTCAAATTTCAGTATTTTGTAACTATTATTATAAATTGGCTGTGAAATCTCACACAATTGACTGCTACAATCTGAATATTACAGCATATTGTAAAATAGAGAACCATTTACCAAGAATAGAGAGCTCCTTTTATCAAAACTGGATTTTGCTCCATAGTTCTAACCTAATTCTCCTATATTTAAGGCAATTGGGTCTTAGAAAACAATAGAGAATAACCATCTTTTCTTGAATATTTTTTATGTTTCAGATACTATGTCACACCTTTGACATAAATTATTCCTAATAATCACAGGAATATAAGGTATTATATATAAGGTTAGAGCTAGTTTCATTTTTCCAACTCAGTGCTTCCTCTAATTTCCCCTTTCCTCACTCTTTGTCAATCTCATTTGATTCCTTTCCTCCTCCTTTGTTGGTTTCCTTCTCCACTGGCCTCATCTCCACCTCTCCTGTCAACTGGAACTCAAGCTGTGGTCCACTGATGGACCACGATGAATAATCCGAGATGAGTAGGAGGAAGGTGAAAGAATAGGACAGGAAATAACGTTAGAAAATGGGAAACCATAGGAGAGTCAATGTTCCACAGAGGAACACAAAGCCCAAATAGGATCAACAAAGGGAAAGATAAGTGGGGTGGGAGGTGAGCAAGGAGAGGGCACAGTGGGGCAGCCAGCTCTTTCAGATGAGGAAATGGAAAAGGCAGGGGAAGTGGCCTACAGACTACCACAAAGAAAACTCTAGAGAGCACTAATAATTTTTTATGAAGGAGAGCCACACAGAAATAGGGAAAGCAGCTCTGACGTTTGTGTGGGAATCCTATTGACAGACCACCAGATCTTTTTTCTCTCTGCCTTTCTCCTCTCCACCGGTGCCCATGCCCCAGGGATATGCCTCAAGGATTAAGCAAAAATGAATTCTCTCCAGCCCTTAACACTTGAGTGGCCTCCTGAATGACAAGGCTCACTTAAGCCCTGCATTTTGCACAGACCAGGAAGAGAGTTGTGCAAACAAATCACTGTCCAGATTTGAATGAGAAAAGAGATGAAGCTGGAATGAGGTGGGGTAGCAATCAGTTCAAGCCCCCAAATAAAGTTGATGATCAGAAAGGAAAATCAAGGCTGTTTACAAGTTTTTCCTTGCCTTCAGCAAAATGCCTGCCAGGCTCAACTGAGAAGTTTATACATTCTTTTATTTCAGACTTGTCCACAATTTTGAAGCATCCGTATTCATATGGGCACATTGTTCTGCATATTTGGAAATCATGCTTCCGATGGTGGTAAGTCAGTACATGGATAAATTGTCCTGAAAAGACTGGTGCATGTCAAGCAGGCTCTTATGTTGCACTAAGAATCGATTTCAACGTGTTTGAAAATATATTCCATAAAACCTGAGGATTTGATGTAAAAATAAATGCTTCTGAACTTATGTTTTCATATACCACTGACTCAATCATTTTGATTTTTAAATTAAGTCAATAGGTCAATCCATCTGATTAAACACACGCACAGTCTAAATGAGTTGTTTACTGAACCAACTGAAGAAGCAGTGTGGGGTGATGGTGAGAAAACTGGCTGAGAAGTTAGGCAGCCTGGATGCTGGTTTGGGTACCCTCCATGCCACCTGCCACCTGTAAGGACTTAAGTGAGCCTCTGAGCCTCAAGACATCCACCCATATGTCCTGGCTCCCAGAGATAATCAAGTGGGAAAATGTAAAGAGACATAAATTTGTACCCTGGAAAGTTCTTTACAAAATGCAGTATTTACTATCAATAACTATCTATGATTCTCAAGGCACATATTCATCAGTTCTTTGACATAATACTACTACAATTGATAACACTCACTCATGGGAACCTTCCCATGTTTGACAACTACTATCTCCTGTCTGAATCATATTCCCTAATAATTTTCAACAATGCCCTTTATTAACAATTTAATTCAGCACCACTGAAGATAGTAATTCCAAAAACTGCTGCAGTTATTGGAAATTCTCCTTTAAATGAAGTACATCTGCTGTGACATCTGTATAAAACTCATGGAGAATAGTTACTGTTCAAAAGAAATTGAGTAATTACTATGGAATTACACTTTAAATTGTGTAGTCATCAATTTACTCTCAAAATTCCTGTCTTTTGGAGGCACTCAATACTACAAACATGTGGGCATTTACAAAATGGCCAGGCCAATGTTAGAGTTTGAGTTAAATACTTATGGCCAAAAAACAAAGGAGAGAGAGTGTGGTGGGTAAGAAAAAAAGTGTGGAAAGGAAGTGTTAATAGAGCAATAAAAACTGAGACCCATAACTTTTCTAAATGATTACAAAAGAGAACCATGTTGCTTCCTATACATCCTTTTCTTTAAAGCCAGCTAACAAAAATTTCTAATTACATATTATATTAAGTATATAATACTTGCAAGGCTAGATTTTTGGAAGAGAAGAGAATATAAATAAATAAGGCAGCAACATAGCATTTTCTGACTTTAAATCTTGGCTGACGTGGGTTTGAATCCTGACTCTTCTCAGGAATTGTTGAATTGACACATATAAAGTTGCAGATGTTCAACATTTTTAAGCTACATAAATGGCAATTTCACATAGTTCAACCAAAAGGAATTAGAAAAGCCTTTGAATACTCTGGGTCTCTGTTCATTGCTAAAAATACAGATGTTAAATTGAAAATTAGAGAAAAAGTATAGAAAATATCTATGTATAAATTTGCTTCATGTTATCAGTAGTACTAACATTGTTATTAGTTATGATTATCATATAAGCAGATGGCAGAAGAAATGTAGAAACCTTCTACCTTTGGTCCCCACAGACCATGTACAAAGCCATGCCATTACTGTACATTGGAAACAGACAGGAATGAAAGCCATCATAGCAAAAGTCAAAGTTGTGGGCATTTCACTTTTCACCATCATCTGTTTAAAAATGCAATTTTCACTAAATATTAAATGTCAGGACTTTTATTAAAATGGGAATACTCATTTGTTAAAACAAATGTGTTTGCTACTGTATAATCATGCAAACAGATAAATATCAAATTTCTAAAACTAAAATTCTAAGCCAAACACCCACCTTCAACAAACAGGCAATTAGATAATCATTTACTCTGCAATCAAGATAACATCAAATGGTTCAGTTTTAATTATATAGCACTTCCCGAACAACTATATATTACTCCAGTCTTCAAAAGTTAAGTCCTATTTAGGGGTAGGATGCAGTGTAGTAGTTAAATTTACAAAAACAAAGTAAAACAAAAATGCATCCCAAATCAGCCCATCCCAGTGACATTGGTTTCTTTCCTTTGAGGAAGAAGCAGCTGAGCACAGCGGCATCAGAGCCACCATTGGAGGAAGAGCCATCCCCATTAGTCAGTGTGCTAAGGAGATACAGGAAGCAAGTTCAATGGAGCAGATCGCTTCCTGCTTCTGTGAAGTTGATGGAGAGAAGGAAAGTGATTGGTTTCTTAAGGGGCAGGCAGAGGGGCAATGTGTACTTTTGCCTCACCTCCCTAAGCATGTCTGTTTATCAGGAATGAATCAACATCTTATATTACACATTATGCAAATGATAATGGCACTTAATACAGTCTCCCTGCCAGAGTTTGGATTCATTCCCACTGTTGTCTGTGAAAAGTGGAAATAAACATGTCCCCATTCTCTCCTTGGCTTCCCTTGTCCTTGAAAAATAGTTTCTTCCAAGCCCACAGCTTAGAGGCTGAGCTATATGACAGGTGGCAGTGTCTCTTGCATGGCTAATGAGCATGAAACTCAAGGGCTAGGAAATCATTTGAAAGCAAAAATAGAGGCACCAATGATTCTTATGGATCATACAGTGAAGAGATTTCAGTATAAGCTGTATTAGTCAGGGTTCTCTAGGGAAATAGAATCAACAAGGGATATCTGTCAATAGAGATTTTATCAGAACCTCTTAAGTGACCATGGGGATGCACAAGTCCAGGTTGTGCAGGCAGGCTGCAACCAGGGGCTCCAGTGAAAGTCCAGGGAAGGTCCTTGATGAGTTCTGGGAGATGTTGGCTGTCCAAAGTCGAGCTGGGAAATTCTTACTCAATGCTGGAATCACTTCCCCTTTGAAGGCAATTCAATTGATTGGATAAAGCATCACTCATTGCTGATGGCGACCTCCCTGATTGATGTAATTGTAATCAGCTATCTATGATTTACCACTGCAGTAAAGTCAATGGTGACTAAAATCCATAAATGCCCTTGTATTACAGTTAGCCCAGTGCTTGCTTGACCAAACAATCGGGCACAATTACCAGTCCACTCCTTGTCAACTTGGCAACTATACACATTACCTTAAAGCATACTTAGTTTCTAAATAAAAACAATAACAGACATGCATATGTGTATATATTTCTGCCTAACAATTTTCAACTCTCCTGCATGCAACTGGAAACATATTAATTTCCTGCAGAATAGGATGCAAATTCTTGGGTAAATGTGACACTCCTAATGTGACATCCTTAAATATTATGACATGAAACTGATGCAACTTGTTATATGATAAGGGAAAAGGTTGGGGAAGAAGACAAAGCAATTCAGTTTGTGTACATATACAATCATAATAATAATCAAACAAGGAAGAAAGATTCACGACCATTACAATCCTCATTTCTGTAACTTGTCACATGGTCAAAGTTCATATTTATCACTACTTTCTTCCACTACCCATTCCATGTTCCCATTATCCTCAGCAAGCACTTCAGCTAGCCATGGTTCTTTGCCTGGTAGGGTGACCCAAACTTTCATTCCTGAAGATTCTGGGCCATTGTTAGTCCCACTTGGATTGGGTTGTTACTATTTCCCATTGACTTTAATTATAGGGCATGGAGGTACTAGGAGATGCCCTAGAGGATCTCCTGTATTCCAGGCAAACTCTTCTTTACCCCTATTATATAGATGCAGTCCTATTTCCCCTTGATAGTCAGGATCAACCACTCCAGTCAGTACAGTAATTCCCTTCTTTGCCTGTTGATTCAGAGGTAAGAAGAACCCAAAGTGGTCAGGTGGCAGTCTTAACTTCCAGTTCAATGGAATCATAGGTGGCTCCTTCCTGATTTGCTCATTGAAAAGTGACACTGGGCAGGAATAGAAGAACTGTATGTAGTGTAAATGCTTTTTCTCTCCAATTATTGAAATGGGCAGTCTTAATCTGGGGACAGGAAAGCTGAAAGTTGTCTGTCTTCACAGAAGTACTGTAAAAAGAATGTTGATTTGACTGTCTTCCATGAATTCCCAGTGTAAAACTGGAAGATATGTGCTAAATTGCAGTGTAAATTTGTGTTTCATGTGGTCTATACATGAAAAACACCATCTTTATAAGAAATTAGATCATATCCTTGTACCAATTCCCAAAGGAATTTCTAGAAACTTTCTCCCTGTAGCTCCAAAAATACTGCTGAGTCCTCCTGGTAGTAGATAATTGTAATAAATCATCTCTTAAGACTGCTTCTGAAATTGAAATCTAGACTTTAAGGATGAAATCAGACCTTTTAAGAAAAATAAGCTCAATGATGAGGCTTCCATATCAGTGAGGAGTTGAGCTCTTTTGTAGAATAGATTATTACCTAAAAAGAGAATTTGCTGGACAAAATAAGGTATGTTGACTTCCATTTTAAAAGCGATCTCTAACGTAAGTCAGAAGTCAAAATAAAGATAATCAGCTTAGGGCAATGGTACACTCATGGGCCATAGGATCTTTGTATATGACTCAGATTTAAGGGAGCCTCCATTTTGCCTCATGAAGGCTTAGTACAGATAGCAGTCTTCTGTATTACACTTGTTCCCACAATCAATAAGTAGATGGCACCCAAATGGCCAAGATTTTTATTTGTAAAAAGCCAGCAGTGTCTGATATGCCCTTTTGAAGGGCATAACATGGGAAGATGGAAAAGGATCAGCTTACACTGCCCTGGCCATCCTTGAAACTATAGGTGATCTCTTCTTTGAGAAGATAACAAGGCTTGTAATAGAACCAGAGACCCAAGTTCTAGCTTAGATTTTACTAGTTCACTTAGTGTCACAAATGGCTAATCTCTATACAGAATTTCCCCTTGCATAATATAGTAATAAAGTTTCTCAATTAATTATGCTTATAAACATGTTGAAATCCTCTGATGCAAAACACCATTCTTAAGGAGAGGACTGACATTTTTATGGAAGCTAAGAAACTCCACCTCTGCCTTACATGCTGTCATTAATTTCACTGGAAATTACAACTTGACAAATGTACCTATATGGTACTCATCATCTCCTTTGGTAGGTTTTTAAAAACCTTTTTCAAAAACCTATCCAAAAGCAAATCTCCACCCAGTATGAGGATATAATATGGTTCAGCACAAGGACCTGACTTTTAGAATGGGAAGTGTCCCTTTTCTGGTTCATTCACATTTTTGTTTTTCCCCACAGGATTTTTCTCTCCCCTTCCACCCCCACACCCCCCCCCCCCCCCAGTTGTCTGCTCTCTGTGTCCATACACTGTGTGTTCTTCTGTGTCTGCTTGGATTCTTGTCAGCAGCACCCAGAATCTGTGTCTCTTTTTTGCGTCATCTTGCTGCATCAGCTCTCTGTGTGTGCAGCGCCACTTCTGGGCAGGCTTCACTTTTTTCGCATGGGGCGGCTCTCCTAACAGGAAGAACTCCTTGCACATGGGGCTCCCCTATGCGGCGGACACCCCTGCATGGCACAGCATTCCTTGCGCGCATCAGCACTGCGTGTGGGCCAGCTCATCACATGGGTCAGGAGGCCCTGGGTTTCAACCCTGGACCTCCCATGTGGTAGGCAGATGCTCTATCCTTTGGGCCAAATCTGCTTCCCCCCCACAAGGCATTTAATCATTGTGAATCACATTCATATCTGAATAGAGGTAAAAATTTTGAGATAGTGCCTTTCTTTAGGTCAGCAGAGACAACTGGATTAAACCTTCAATTTGGCAAATTCCTCAGAGACCCTGAGATTATATGGATGTTCTTCTACATTCTCCAGTTAACAAACCTGGTCTCCATGGCATTGCATACTTGCGTAAGCAGCTTCTGAAAAACAGACAAATGAAATGGTTCAGCAATCTAATAAGGACCAAAGGCCCCATCCAGCTTTCCTCTTTTCCCTACAGGGCATGAGAACACATATCAGGCTGGTTTTAGCCAGCAACTACTGAGCCATGTGCCTAATTAGGAAGGTAAAAAACCCCAAACACATAAGAAATCAGAATGGTGACAGTGACTACAAATAGTGATTTTCTGTAACCTAGTGCCAAAAAAATATTTCGGGGTCAGGGAAGGGAGTAGAGAAGCACATAAACCACAGGAAGTAAGGATGGGAAAGCTAATATATTTACATAACTCTCCCTACTATATGTATTTCATCTAGGATAATTGCTGTTTTGTCTTTTTTTTTTTTCCTTCACCTTTTATTGTTTGTTTGTTTTATTAAATACCAGAAACTATTAGCTGATGAAGTCTGGACTTTTTACCATTTGAATAGAATGTGGTTTGGTGTGAACGCTAACAAACCTGAAAAAAATCCAAATGAATGAAAATTTACTCCCTGAACTAAATGATATAAAGGCACATAGACAACGTATTATTACAAAAGTTACTTTGTACAAAGAATGGTAGGGACATATTTTATCACATCTTCTCTAAAACCACAAAAACCAATAGTTAAAACAAAACGAAAATACTTCAGGTCTCTCAAGCTCTTTATTTATTTTTTTTCTTTTTTTATTATCTCTAGATTTGAGCCTGAATTTAAAGTCCTAGAGGCAATTAGCAACTACAACATTTTAATTGCCCATTCTGACGCCTGGCAAGTAAAACTCTACTGCTTATGCCATGGGATTCCAGCAAGTCTTTCCTGAATCCCCAAATCTGAATAATACATTCTCACACCACCTCATCCTTAGTTTTATCTCATTTATTTCATCACTTCCCAAACTATATTGAAATAAACTGCTGGTGACTATCTCTAGACTTCAACCCCTAGAGGACAGTATGTTATTCAACTTTGTATCCCCAAGAACTAGCATAGAACCAGTGTATAACAGAGATAATAATATTAATAATAGTATCTATATTGATAATAAATTGTATTAAATGTTTAAAATGTATTTATAATTTTATTTACATATTAAAACCAATTTATGAAGCACTCTTATATGCCACACTGGTATTAAGTACTTTCATTACATTTATTTCATTTCCTTTTCAGGATTTGATGAAGGACATGCATTTCCCTATCTTTCAGCTGAGAGATGAGTGTAGAGCCCAGAGACAGCTGGTAAAGAGCAGAATTTGAACTTGGGTTGTGTGACCACATGATCTGTAGTTTTAAAATTTCACCATACTGCCTCCTGGTATACAAGTTCCTCTAAAAATGCTTTTCAACCAGGGAAATCCAGATAACCCGGCTCTGTCATGTTATGCTTGACTAGATGCCCAGAAGGACTGCTGTAGTGAATCTCCAGATAGGACTTCTCAGTATTTGGCAGTCAGCTCAAATCATTATTGCAGCTGACTCATCAGACAGACAACCAGGATATGCTCGTTTTCAGTCTCTTAATAACTTGGCCCTGTGCTGCTGAAGATACTGTCAAGGGCGTATGTAATGTGGGCATTCATTCCAGAAGCTCTGAAGTAAATGACCCAGAGGATTTCGGACAAAGCCAGAAACTGTCTCCTGATGCCAACCAAGAGTTCCCCCAGATCCCACACTGTTCTCATGACGAGAGCAGGAAGGGCTATAGGGCTGTTTTGTAGACTAGACCAATACATTGCATATTTCAATTGCTTGTATTGTTCTCCTGAAATATCAGTGGCCCAGGAATAAGTTGTAGTTGCAGATGACCGAGGTTGGGAAGTTGTGATTATAGTAGCACTATGAGCCTGACTTCATAGACTCTAAGCCGTGGATGATTGTTGGTGCCTTTGTTCTCTGACACCACAAGTGAAACGTGAAGTTTCCAGGACAAGGCTTTATAGAACCAAGTCTACTGCCATTTGTTCCAATATTCACATCACTAAAGTCTCCGAGAAAGCTAACACAGTAAACTTGGGAAGATCAGGAAACCTGTTAGACTAAATTTCCAACAGTGGAGAGACGATTACATAAATGGAATATGGTAATCATTGAAAATGAAGTCATACGAGAGTAGGTAACGGCATGGAAAGGTGTTGATGATGCTTGCTAAGTGGGAAAAAAGCACTTGACAGTATATGTGCAACATGATCCTGTTTTTATTTTAAAAAGTATATAACATACAGTAGAAAAAAGATCTACCTCTATTTGCCAACAGCGCTTATATCTTCAATAGGATTTTAAATGATTTTTATTTTCTTATTTTGCTTACTTTTTATCTCCTAAATTTTCTGTTGAGCACATATCATTTCAGTAACACTAAAACAAAAGTGTTCTCAAAAGTGATAAGGCCTTAAAATACACTTGTTAAAAAGAGGAAGGCTATAAAATCAAGAGTGATAAGGTACTAGATGTAAGAGAATTTCTTTAAAAAGGATACACATAGGATTATTTTTACTCCATAAAATAACCAAAAGGCTATAACCACCCTTTTTTTTCAGATACCCTTTTTTTTTAAAGTAAAAAATACGATACCAAAAAAGTGATGATAGTCATTTACAATTCCAACAGAGAAGTCATGGAGCATGCTCATTAGGATATGGCATCATGGATGCCCTAATGAGCATGCTCCATGAATACACGGTGGCTCTAAGGCAACACCTTGAAAAAGCCTTTCAGATCCCTTGAATGCATTACTCCTATGGGCATTTAGCTTACTAACCCAAGTAAAAGATAAGTAATATTCCTGACTTCTGACAACTGCTCCACAACCATGCCCTGAAACTCCCTGAAGACTCAGAAATATTGACACTTCTCTATTAGTTTTCTGGGAATTGACATGTGCTCTGGGGGCCATGGAGCCCATTATTGGTATTGTACTTTATGTCTTGAAATTTTCTCAGTTATTAAATGGTGGTTCTTCATCCCATTCCTTTTACTCAAAGATATAATTTATCTTCTTGAATCAGGCAGCAAATGACCTCTGTAAAGAATTTTCAATCATATTAACACTAACTTTATAATAGCTCTAAAGATAATTTCCTAGAAGGACAATTTTGGCAGAAAAGTTATGTCAGCTCAAAACTTTTCAGTGTATATACTCATACCAGAATCTTAGGTGTGACATGAGGTGAAGCATCTTATTAGGGAATTTCATAGAACACAGCACAGTAGCTATTGCAAATAATGACTGTGGCTATGGTAACCCAAGGTGAAAAACATTATTTGCATCACTTTATAAGCTGCTTAGAGGTACAATTTACACGTTATTGCTGTAACTGGACAAGATGGATGTAATCACAAATGACCCACCACAACACCAAATCAGATAATTTATTTAAAAAACTGATTCAGAAAGACATTCCAGGAAAGAATATTTCAAAGGTTTGACAGTTGACAACCTGTGAGAAACTGAAAAATACTTATCCCAGAAAAGGTTCAGATTCTATATTGCTTCTTAAGTTTCTCTTTTATTCATTTTGCTGGGTTATTTATTGTGTGTGTGTGTGTATTTACTACTTCTACTAGAAATACTTTCCTAAACACAGAAATGTTATCCTTTATCCAGAAAATTTGTTTTTAAAAACTAGAAACATTATAACAAGGTCATGTGAGTCAGGAATTAAATAAGAGTTAGGATATTTTTTCCATTTTTCTCATTTATTGAAGTATATTATTCATACATAAAAAATACATAAACAATAAGTGTATAGTAATATTGTGAACTTACAGAACAAACATACATAACATCATACTGTGCTCTCATACCTCACCCTACCACCAATACCTTGCATTGCTGTAAAACGTTTTTATCTAATGATTAAAGAGCATCCTGAAAATATTACTACTAACCAAAGTATCTTACATTTGGTGCAATTTCCCCCCAACCCACCCCTATTATTATTATCATTTTATAACATTTATACATGACATACATAAACAATAAGGGTATAGTAAAAGTTGGGGACTTTCAAAGCAAACCTGCATAACATCATACAGGGATATCATACATCAACCCACCACCAACTACTTGCATTATTATGAGACATTTGTTACAAATTATGAAAGAATATCTTCAAAATCCTACTACTAACTATAATCCTTACCTTACATTTGGTGTATTTTTCCCCAGCTTATGCTATTATTACTTTTTAAATATATTTTTATGACAGAAGTTTTACAAAACAATCACGCACATGCACAGAATTCCCATATAACACCCCTCTATCAACACACCACATCATGGAGGCACATTTGTTACAGATTATGAGATAATATCATCAGATTATTACCATGTCCATAGCTTACATTTGGCACACTTTTTCCATACTCCCATATTATCAACACAGTACATCTTTGGCATAGATGCAGGAATATTATATCATTACTATTAATCACAGCCCATAGATCATTCCACTTGTGTTTTTCCCATGCTTCTCCACAATCCCACCACCCTGCAAGACTGATGTAAATCTGCTCTAGCTCACAAAGGACACTCTTCGATCTGTACCATCAACCACAATTCTCAATTCACTTCTGGGTTTACTGTGTTATTCGGTCCCTAGATTATTTTCTAGCTTTCTGTCCATTGCCATTTATATCCCTAGACTACCATTTTTAGCCACATTCCCATTTATAAACAGCCTGTTATTCACTGTAAGGTGTTATCATCAACTCTATACATTTCCACACCTTTACAGTAAGGTTAATTAAAACTTCTACATACATTAAACATCAGTAGTACATATCAGTCCTTCTCTTATCTCCTTTAAGAATCCACCACCTACTACCAGATCTTGAAGATATTTTCCTACATTTTCTTCTAGAACTTTATGGTTCTTGCTTTTATAGTTAAGTTTTTGTTCCATTTTGAGTTAATTTTTGTATAAGGTATAAGATAGGGGTCCTCTTTCTTTCATTTGGCTATGGATATCCAAATCTCCCAATATCATTTGTTGAATGGCCCATTCTGCCTATGCCGGGTGGGTTTGACTGACTTGTCAAAAATCTCTTGACCCTAGATGTGAGGGTCTGTTTCTGAGCCATCATTCAGTCCCATTGGTGTATGTGTCTGTCTTTATGCCAGTACCATGCTATTTTTACCACTATAGCTAGGTAATATGATTTAAAGTCCAGAAGTGAGAGACCTCCAACTTCGCTTTTCTTTTTTAAGATGTTTCTGGCTATTCTGGATTCCTTATGCTTCCTAATAAATTTGATAATTGTACTTTCCATTTATTTTTAAACTGCTGGTAGAATTTTTATCAGGATTGCACTGAATCTATATATCAATTTGAGTAGACTTGATATTTAGTCTTCCAATCTGTGAGCATGGAATGTTCTTCTAATTATTTATGTCTTTTTAAATTTATTTTAACAAGGAGTTGTAGTTTTCTGAATACAAGTGCTTTACATCATTGGTTAAGTTTATTCCTAAATATTGGCTTTTTTTGGCCATATTTTATTTTCATCACTCTTTTGACACTCAGTTACTTTTACTGATATAATCTTCATTTCTAGACTCTCCTCCAAGGCTCTCTCTCCTGTTTTTTCTTTTCAGGCTGTAGCACAACTTTTAGTATTTCCTGCAAGGCCAGCCTATTTGCTATAAACTCTCTCAGTCTCTGTTTATCAGTGAATATTCTAAACTGGCCCTCATTTTTTAAAGACAGTCTTGCCAGATATAAGATTCTTGGCTGGAAGTTTTTCTCTTGCAATATCTTAAATATATCAAAACATTGTCTTCTTGTCTCCATGGTTTCTGCTGAGAAATAGGCACTTAATCTTATTGAGTAGCCCTTATATATGATGCATTGATTTTCTCTTGCTGCTTTCAGAATCTCTCTGTCTTTGGTATGTGACACTCTGATTAGTTTGTGTCTCAGAGTTGGTCTATTCATATTTTTTCAGATGGGAGTATGTTGTGCTTCTTGGATATGGATATCCATGTCCTTCACAATGGTTGGGAAATTTTCTACCATTATTTCTTCAAATATTTCTTCTGTCCCTTTTCCCTTCTCTTCTCCTTCTGGGACACCCATGACATGTATATTTGCATGTCACTTGCTGTTGTTTAGTTTCCTGAGAACTTGTTCAATTTTTTCCATTCTTTTCTTCATCTATTATTTTGTATGTTAGATTGTTTTCAGAGGCCATTTCTTCAAGCTCACCTATCCTTTCTTCTACCTCCACAAATCTGCTCTTATATGATTCCAGTGTATTTTTTATTTCATTTATTGCACCTTTCATTGCCATAAGATCTGCTATCTTTCTAAGTATACTTTCAAATTCTTCCGTGTGCTCATCCAGTGTCTTCTTTATATACTTTTCTCTTTAACCATCTCATTGAATTTGTCAAGGATATTTGTTTGAACCTCTATGATTACTCGTCTCAACTCTTTTATGTCATTTGGAGACTTATCTTGTTTCTTTAACTGGGCCATATCTTCCTGTTTCTTGGTATGGGTTGCAGTTTTTTCTGGCATCTTGGCATCTGGCTTAATAGAGTATTTATTCTAGGTGTAGTTTCCCTCTTTAGTTTAGGACTTTCTTGTCCTTTCTCCCTTGGCAGTTGTGTAGTAGGAGCCAAGGATGTAGTTGGTGCTATAAGCTGTGGAGGCTCACGCTGCCCTCATTTCCCCAGGGACCAGTGAATCTTCTCCCAACTTTCTCCTTTGCCAGAGATAGGGACAGAGCCATAGCTGTGTGTAATAATCTAAGTCATGCAGACCTAGACTGTAGTGGCCCAGAGAGACTGATGAAACTTCAAGTCCATTTCTCCCCTGCCTAGGGCAGGAATGAAGCTGCAAGTGTGGGCAGCAGTCTATGCCATGTGGGTCCAAAATGACTGCAGTTGCCCCAGTAAACTTCCAACTATTCCATCTGCCTGCTGAATGTACGTGCAGTTACCCTGAGAGGCTAGTGCAGGGCCCACCAGCTTCTTCCCTGCTAGAGGTGGGGCTGACGCCTAGGCTAGGGCTACAGGCCTATCTGGGTGAAAGAAGCAAGTCCCTACTGTGATTTTCCATCAGCCTGGCTTCCCCTGATTCAGGGGGTGGAGTCAAAATGGTGTCTATTGTCCTCTTTCTGACTTGGACAGGTTCAAACTTTAGCTGTTCTTAGGGTTATACTTTAGCAAGCTGAATTTACTAACCAGTAGCTGAAATCCATGGCCAACCGTCTCTTCCTCCCCTGTTTTTGGGAAATGGAGTTTCCAAATCCAGCCACAGTATAGCTCCTGAGGGGGTTTGTGTCGCCCAAGTAGAATGATCACTGGCCTTCACAGCATGGCCTATATTTTCTTGGAGAGGCTGGTGGTGGGGCTGGGGCTTAGGCTAGAGCTGAAATCTGATATGGATGAAAAGAGGCCAGCCCCTATCAGCACTGTGATTTTCAGTCCATCTGCTTCCCCTTGTGCCAGGGGCGGAATAAAAATGGTGGCTACTGGCCTCTTTCTGACTTGGACATGTTCAAACTTTAACTGTTCTTAGGATTATAGTTTAGCCTACTGAATTTATTAATCAGTAGCTGAACTTGGTGCCCAATCAGCTCTTCCTCCCCCAGTTTTGGGAAGTGGAGCCTCCAAATCCAGCTGCAGAATAGCTCCTAAGGTAGCATGTGCCACCAGTAGAGGATTTGCACAGCCTCCATGGTGTGCTCTACTTACAAATCTTCTCTGCAGATGGGCAGTCTACTCCTTCCATTCTTTCAAGGACATTGCAGGATGCCCTTCTGGTGTTCTGGATCCCCCAAACAGGTGCATTAAATATCTCTGAGTAATTACTAACTACCCTGTAGCACAAGCCTACTCTAGGAGTTCCTTACTCTGCCACCATCTTGCTGGTTGTCTCTAGGACTTTGTTTTGAAGGGCACAGAGAGGCATGGGAGAGCACTCAAGCTAGAAAATGCCTTTCATAAATGCTTGCTAAAGAATATGGTCCACTTATCTATGACTTTTGTTTATATTACTGATGGAGGACAGATAACTCTTCAACACTATCTAGAAGCCATTTACCTGACAAATTTATTCATCACTTACAATGTTTGTTGCACTCTGCTATGCCTAGCCAAGAAACATTATTATGGACATAATAATGAGAGTCATGAAAATAGTGATAAAACCAGATAAATCTTTACCTTATAGGGGTTATAGTTTATCAGAGAGACACAATTAAAAGCAGTTCAGGAAACTAGTCTATTGATTGAAGGATCTTCCCAGAGGACATAAACAAGCAACCTAAAATGCAATCAATGATGTAGTCATGAGGATAAAGAAATGATGAAGTTTGGTGGAGAAAAAATGTAATCATGACCAATGACTCCCTTTGCTTTCTCAGTTTCAGCTCCATCCTACCATGGTTCTGACACTCTGCCGTACTGCACAGCTGTCTATATGCCAAATTAATTAAATAACTTAACACTTTTGTTTCTTTGTTAATGTCCTCATCTTATCATTAAAGACCTTTCCCTCCTTCACCCATTTTTTTCTCCTACTGAGATTTCTCTATTATTTTTTTATTTGAGGTTTAAGTCAAATTCTGTCTCTTCTATAAATCTATCTCAAACATCCCATCAATAATTAGCTATTTCAGTTATAGTAGCATGCAAGTTTTACCTCTATTTAGCTTCTATTATTCCCAAAGAGATTATAGTTAATATGGCTATAAGTTCCTTAAAGTAGGGAATTTGTGTTTTAGTTTATATATTTAGTTTATAAATTTTAGCAGTGGGATTGCCAAATAAAATGAATGAATAAGTGAAAATAAAAGCAAAGAAATCCCTCTTCAATATGAAAAACAAAGGGTAGAAATTAACTGTGTTCAGCATACCTCCAAACCTGCCAGAAGGCACATAGATAGATGCTGGCACATGTGATTATATAAGTAACATCACACAAAAAAAGAAACAAATGGGATTTAGCAATTCTGAGGAGTGTATTTATGCTGGCCTATTTTACAGAGAAGGCTGCATAGATTACAGTGAATTTGCCTGGGGAAAGGAACACAAGAGTTCTCTGAGAGAGATAATCAATTGTCATCCAGGGCAGCATCACTGAGAAACAAGAGGGCTATGTGAACTCCTGTCAGGGGACACTTGCCATCCATTTTTTAAGACAGTATGGAGACAGTAAATAGCTTTCAAACATAATACTGAATTCAAGAGTGTGCTTCCACATGCCCAGTCCTATGACACGTTTTCCAAGGTAAAGAATAGAGTAATCTATTTATTTTATGGTGATATTAATAGTTCTCTTGAGCAATATCAAAGTGGCCAGCAAAAAATAATAACAAAAACTAAACTGTGTATGACATTTTAAAGTTTACCTTGCACTTCACAACCAGCCTGCAAATTAGATTATCATCAACTAATTTTCTGCATAAAAAGGAGAGAGAATGGTGTGTAGCTTAGGGTTGTTAGTTGCAAACAAAAGAATTCACTCTACCAGTTTAAGGAAAAAGGGACTCTCTCTGGGAAACAAACGCAGGTTTGGTTGCTACTCAACCAGAACAACATGGTCATGAACAACATAGCCAGTGATGATGATGATGATGATAATAATAATAATAATAATGCCTGAAAATTCTTAGGCTTTGCTTTTTTTCATACAACATTGCCTCCACTCATACCTCTGATGTTCACATTTGGAGGTGGAATATTCTATCACAGCAGTTCCAGAAGACTCAGACAACTTTTTCATTCCGTATGCTTTCTAAATGATCCAAATAACCTGCAAGCAGCTGTCATCTCGTTTTGCTCACTCCTGTGTCCATATCTTGCCCAGAGGCATCCCATTGGTAGAAACTAGTTCATCTGCCTTTATCCTAGTTGTAATGGAGCCTCAGAAATTTGGTTTGAGGTTTTAGTTTCTATAGTCCAAGAAGGAAAGCTAAAGGGGGACTGGAATAGGGGATGATCTAACTAAACTACAGAAGGGATATCTCGACATGCCCCACACTGCTAGATGCCTAGCAATTTCCTCAAGTGGAAGCCTCCTGTATTTTTTTTTGGACTTATCTTCTGCCATCGCTCATGCAAATGCCTTACCAACAAGTCTACAGTAGTTGCTACTTACCCCGCACTTGCTTTACCAAACAACTGGGCACCATTACCTGGCAGAGTTGACACATTAGCTTAACCATCACATCTTGATTTAACAAATCTTAGCAAATCACAGTAATAGTGGACCATAGTTAACCTAACAGCCATGAGAACAGTTACCCTTTTGACTGAAGAGACACGGTAGAGAATGACGAGTTTTTTCCCTTTGATTTCTGATGATTTTACATTTGTATGGATCCATATGTTAAAGGAAAGTGATTATTTCCTTTCAAAACTGACCTGTTTCCAATTATACTTTGAAACCTTCACTAAATTCTACTTATACAAAACTTTCAAACTATCTTATGCACCTTCAAATTATGTACTAAGGAAAAAGGAAAGTAAGTAGCTTTAAATCTCTTAGAAAATCATGGTACCATCTGTCTAGGATTTACTGCAGAAATGACTGCTAAAATCCAACCCTGAAACAAAGAAGTACCTAAAAACTTCATGAAAAGTCATCTCTAATGGGCCAAGAAAAGAGCATGCTTTAAATAGGACTTTATAAAATTTTTATAATTTCAGCAACAGTCCCGGCATTTCAAATATAAAGAAAATCAGAACTGTGTAGGTGAACAAAAAGTACAGAATCTTCTTTTTTTAACCTTTTGCTTTCATTAGCAAAATCTGTCCAAATGCCCAAGTGTGTCTATGATACAAATATCTCTGTTCAAGAAATTGGACTTAATCATTTGTTCTAAAGTATATTTTCTACAAAAAAAGTAGAAAGAAGGCAAAATTTTCCCCACTTTGATATAACACTTAGACCCTGACTAAGAAAAATAATAGTGTGGAGATTTGGAAGGAATATTAAGGTCATCGATCTTTCTGGTTCACTTTTCTGGTGAACATGCTTGGAAAGTTGTTCTAGAGAGAAAGCTCCTCGTGCTAATGATGCTGAAGGAAGGGCAGAGGACAAGTTTGTAGAATGTAAAAATCTAGCAGAGGAGAAAGAAAAGATAACATGTGAGGCAACCAGAAAGGTAAACAGAGAAACTCGAGAGTGGAGTAGGAAGTAATCCTGGGAAGCTTTTCAAGAAGAGTGACTCATAGTGTCAAAAATAGCTGAGAGTAGGGATGCCAGGACTGGGAATGCTTCTTAACTTTCATCAGAATGGCCGGCCTCATGCACCATGCTGATATATTACAAGACTGAAATAGGTGAGGGAATAGAGGAGAAACAGCAGAGAACATTCATTTACGAGCTATGGCTAGGAAATTGATGAGAAAATACGATAATAATTGAGAGTGATGTTAGGGTCAGGAGAAGATTTTGTTGTTATTGTTGTCATTTTTCTAAGCAAAGACAAGCACTTTGGAGGCAAAAGAGGAGCCGCTGGGAAGGTAGAGAATAACAAACACCAGTCTGAGAGAAGGGTCTTTCATCAAGTGGATTTAGAAAACATGAATTGGTAAATGGCAGAATTTCAGACCAGTAAGGATTGATGCAATTTTGAAACTAAAAGAGATTTTCAGGGGGATAAAAGGGTTCCAAAGAGATTTCATGGCAGTTCTAAGACTGACATCTTTTTCTGCTGACTGTCAATTCTGTGCTTTTTTCAGAAGACCACATTGTCCCTTTGATTATGAGACCCTTCCTAACTATATTTTAAGGCCCAAGATGATAGACAATAGTGGGAATTTAAGCAGTGAAGAAGAGAGGATGGAGAGGTGATGAAGGAGACTTGGAAAATAAAGGCTTTGGGGAAGATGACTATTAAAGTCCCTGCCCAGGGAATCCAAGTTAGAGGAATTTAGTATAGCCTAAAAAAGATTTAAGAGCTAAGTTGATTGTGGCAAAGAGGTCAAGACATCGATAGGACGTAAATTGGCAGATTGGATATCAAACCATAGGGGAAATAAGAATCTTTAGCAAAATGGAAGTTGTGAAAACAGGGGCAATGAATAGAAATAGAAAGCTCAGGTATAAAAGAGTGTCCGGTGAGGGTAATGCTGAGCCATGTTGGGATCAGCTGAGGTGTGAAGAAACATCACAGAGGACAGAGGATGAGAGTGAAGCAAAGGATAGCATTTTCATCTAATTAGGCTATAAGTATTTAAGAAAATTATACATAACACCTCAGATTTCAGAAACTAAAAGGCACAGTTTAAAACTACTGTCTCTGTCATCCAGGCTTTCCTTTGAGTACATTTCTAGAATAATTCCTAAATCTGATTCTAAGTCTAAAAATTGATAAGTATCATTGTTAACTGATTACATGATAATACACTTTGTCATATTACCTTTTTTTTTTAAGATTTATTTATTTATTTCTCTCCCCTCCCCCCCCACCCCGGTTGTCTTGTTCTCTGTGTCTTTTTGCTGTGTCATCTTCTTTGTCCGCTTCTGTTGTTGTCAGCGGCACAGGAATCTGTGTTTCTTTTTGTTGCGTCATCTTGTTGCATCAGCTCTCTGTGTGTGCAGTACCATTCCTGGGCAGGCAGCACTTTCTTTCGTGCTGGGCAGCTCTCCTTACGGGGCGCACTCCTTGCGCACGGGGCTCCCCTACGTGGGGGACACCCCTGCGTGGCAGGGCACTCCTTGCGTGCATCAGCACTGCACATGGGCCAGCTCCACACGGGTCAAGGAGGCCAGGGTTTGAACCGCAGACCTCCCATGTGGTAGACGGATGCCCTAACCACTGGGCCAAGTCTGCTTTCCTGTCATATTACTTTTTGGATAGGTTCTATTACAACCTTTCTTCCTAAGGAAAAAAATACTTGAATTTATATTTTCATTGGCTTTGTCTTACAACTAAAAATAAAAAGCATTGTGTAGCCATTCTAGGCTATTTTAGTGTACGTAGAATGTTAATTATGGCTACATAAGTATGCTGAAGGCTATTTAAATCTGGTATATTTTTAATACTCTAAAGCTATATTTGAAAAATTCTTTTTTTACATCACATTTGTGCTAATTGTCACAATACTCATAATAGCATTTCCTCTCCGTCCTATACCACTTTTGTTTACACATGTGCAAGACCTTTTCATATTGGCACTATAAAATTAAATTGAAAGCTTCTTAGGAAAACAGTCAACTGTAAATACCAAACTTATTTTTCCTTTTCTAAAACAGTCAACTAAAAAAATGTTCTTGCACCAATTAGTGAAGATGAGTTAAATGATTGTTCCTCATGAAACACTTTATAGACAATCTCTCTGGACTCATTTTTATTTATTATGTTGTATTAATACTGAAATACCTTAACTTCATGTAGCATTTTTTAACATAGAAAAGATTTTCAAATGTATTATTTCACTTGATCTTTATAATTACTCTGCAAAGTATGGCCAGATATTCTCATCCTCATTATAGGTGAGGAAACAAAGGTAGAGAGATGCACACAGCTCAGAACTGATGACAAAAAAAAAATGGAACTTAAATCCAGATCTTCTAGTGCCATAAGTTTGACTTCCTACTTTAATTTCCATTGACAGCACTTCCATGAAATTATTTTTGTCTATCATGTATTCCAAAAAATTGATATTTTATAAAGGGGCATGTGAGTTGGGAAAAAAAGGGAAAATCAAAACTGCAATTTCTCTTCCATACTTTTATTAGTTGCTGTGTGGTACTAATGTCATTCTTTGAAATCTGACCTAAAATCCCTCTGTGATGTATTCCTTATGGAATATCCCCATTGACTTTGTAAATGTTAAATACACTAACATCTTTCTGATTTCTAAATTGTTCATTTTCATCAGCCTTCCCAAAACTAATGGGTCAAATGAATATTTCTTGTATCATATAACTCATCATTTTAAAAGTCTCCCAGCTGCTGATTATATTAGTAGGATGCTTTCCTCGCATCCTCTTGCACATTTCTAATAATAATAAAAAATCCTGGTCTACCATTCCCAGTGGAGAAGCCCCACCCAATGCCTGATCAGTTTGCCAGGTTGCCAGGCTTCTATGATTAAATAAGTGATTGCTCTGCCCATTGTGAAAAATGTGTCTTATATAAGGCAGTCAAGACACAATATCCATCACTGCAAATGAAGCCAAGCACTTATTTGAAATAATGAGATATCCTCATTTTCATTTTCCCTGAGAGGATTGTAGCTATGTTGAAAAAAAAAAAATGCTCTGAGTTCTAGAACTAGGGCAACACATTGATTTGAAGAAGATATAATCTTTCCTTCTAATTTGAGTTGTACATTCTCTTCAGTGAAAAAGAGTGTGGTTTTCAGAATAGCAAGAGCACTAACCTTCACAAAGATATCTTCACCCCAATCACACCTCTTTCAAGTTGGCCCCCAATCTTCCAAATGCAGGGATTTGTCAAGACCTTTTTCAGTAGATTTCAACATATGTTGAACTAAAAGGAGAAGAGTTCAAATCACTTTTTCCAGATTTGGGAGGGCAATGATTTCGCTGCCAGGTTATGGTGTATAATACCTTTTCCTTTCCTTTACTTCCTCATGGCAAATGATCTGTTGGATAAATTCAATTATGAGTCTCTTTGAAAGGACTCATAATTAAATTTTACAAGGAACAAATCAGGTCTTTGTCTTTCTGAGGCCAAGGAGTCAGAACACTTACTTTTACGAGCATCCAGGGACTTCTATTTCTATGGCTTGGTGCCTTACACAGCCAACGAGGCTTGCTTAAAAGAAAGCTCTGCGATTTGCAGAGATAATAAGTTAGCAAGCTGTATAGCATAATGGTTTATGAAATTCTTCCTTCAAGGACCATTATCTGATATTAGTAGTGCTTTATTTCTTCCTCTCCTGTGCTTATTTAGAGCATAATTACAAAAGCAAGGGAAAGGGAAGGAGTTGGGGCTCAGGATAACCATACGCCAAATTAATGTACCTGACTAGAATATCTGGCCTCTGGGGCCCATTTATCAATTAGTTCTGTTGCCTCTATTTCCCCACAGAATGACCTGTATCATATACCAGCTCTAATGAAAGCCATTTGAGATCAAAACATTCTTCAGAAAGGATCTCTTTTATTCCCTTCAGTATATTGATGTAATATACAGCCAGTTCCTCATCCATTTGAAGGGCATTTCATAAGCACTAGTAGTTATTTCTCTTTATTTCCTTTTCTTACTTCTTTCCACCCTCCCTCATTGCAAATGATCTGTTGAATAAATTCAATTGAGTCTTCTTCCCTCCTTCCCTCCTTTTCTCCCTCCTCTGTCTTCCTTCCTTCCTCCCTCCCTTCCTTCCTTTCTCCATTCATCCAGGTTCAGCAAAGATTAAAACAAACATAGCAAGGCATTCTGTTCTCAATTCAAATGTCATCTCCAATTTATCTCAAATAGTTCCCTTCCTGCCTTCCCCTGTTTTTTCTTTCCTTTCTTTCTTCCCTGTCTTTATCTTGTTAAATTAGGTTTATCTTTTTTCAGCTGACTCATCTTCCTGTACCATGATTTTAAAGTTACTATGGCTAATTTTTATGTTAAAACTACTTTTGTAATGCCACAGGGTCGGTGAATATCCAAAATTGGTTCTGAGTAATAGAAATGCTGGTAGTTTGCAATGACACTTGAGATTTGTCTTTTTTCTCCAGAAGCTAAGGCAGTATCTTGGGAACTTTGGGCCCCCAAATTTTGGAAAATGTACCGTAGTCCACGTTTTCAAACGATCAGGGGAAAAGGAGGTGGCAGGAGCAGAGCAATGCCATATTCCTCACATGGCCTTTAAAAAATAATCTGTACTGGCTTTTTCTTTTTAACCTAGGAAGAAACCAATTATTGTTTCTCCTTTCACACTCAAGTTTCATTCTTCCCTAAATACTAATGACAATATTTTCCCCCTTTAAAAGTTGGTTTACCAAAAATCAAGAATTTATCTAATCAAATCAGGAAAAGAAAATATAAAGGCACAAACTCCTGTGAAGCAAAGTATTGCATTTTGTTGGTAATGTAGGTCTCTAGAAGCAGGGATGTTTGCAAGAGCAGGAGGAGTGACCATGGGTGGGAAGCACAAAGCCAAGAAGAACCAAATGACCAGGGAGGGACAAAGATCAAAAAGAAGATGCTTCTAATTAAGCATTAATCCCAAGATGCCATGCAAAGAGACAAAAACTGAATAAAACATGCACAGACTGAACCAGATACAAAGCATTCTGTTCTCAGCTCAAATGTCACCTCCAGTTTATCCAAAGTAGCCACTCTCCCCTTCCCACCTCTGTCCATTCTCCACCCCTTACTCCACTTTATTTACTTCGTAGCACTAATACTACCTGAAATTATTTTTGCATTCATTTATCATGTGTTTATTTTCTGCCTCCCTCTCCTAGAACATAAGCTCCCCATCTTTCTCTCTAGCTCATAGCCCAGTACCTTGTACCTAGTAAGTGTTCAGTTATTTGATGAATAAATGAAGTAGATATGAGAATTCAGGGGAAGTAAGAACATGGAGATATTCCTTGAGAAACCAGAAAGTGGAAGTAGGCTATTTGGTGAGGGTCATCTGCAGCCTTGCCCATGAATAAAGGGAAAATAGAAAGATTACCACACCAATTTAGTGTAAATGATAACCAGGATACAGGAAAGCAGTGCTGACCTGTACCTACCTTAACCATGATGGAGATGGACATGATACTAATATCCAAACCATGTACAGTTCACCAAAGAAACAGTGACCATTGACCCCTAGATCTTACTTCTGGCCACACAAGAAAAGAGAACTTTACCAAATTGTGTGTGTTTTAACAAATTATTCAAAATAGCAGACAATCCACCTTGAGATTTCTATGAGAAACATGTGCTTCCTAAATTAATCATTCTTCCCCACTAACTTTCTGAAAGGTGAAGGTGGAGAGTTCTACAAATGATGTATCTGTGATACAGTAAGGCATCTGGGGGAAAATTCTTTCAAGTGTTCAATTTAATGTTTGTATTTGGAGGGATTTGTATTTAAGGGAATGACAAGTTAATGTGTGTGTCATCAGTGTCTGTGGTTGTGGTAGAGCTGCAAAAAGGAATGACGAATGTTATATGTGCAAATTTCTATTTTACTGATACATTAACTTGTACATTAAACAGAATTTTCAAAAAATCTTGTAAATCTGAAAGAACTCTCAGGAAGATTGTGCTTTGGGACATTCAGCTCCTTCACCCAAACTTTCAGCTGACTTATTTTCTTTGCTTTTCAGTGGGCCCTTGGGTTTGAGTTTTCTAGTAAGAAAACAGAATTCTCTTGCAGGAAGATCTGTACAATGCATATGAGGACAGTGGGTTAACAAACCAAAAAACTTACTACTAACCTGCTTATTTATAAGAATTAATCAATATATCTGCTCAGAATCCAAAACCATGAACTGATGAACTGATGTAGCCCATCGGCCCCATTAGCCCTGCCCTTTGTTTGTATCATAATACCATCTGCCTTCATAGCACCCTCTCCCCAGTGACTCAAGCTGTTTGCTGTTGATCATTAATACCTATGACATATTTTGAGATAAAGCAGATGATATTTTTGCCCTTATTTTATATTTAAGGCTACAGAGGCACAGAAAAGCCACACAACAAGTTAGCATCACCCAAGAAGTAAAACCTGGGCATGCTAGCCCCTTACCAACTAGGTCATCCAGCTTAGATGAAATTGCTCATTAGAGATCAGTGCATCATGCTACTCTCTCTTCTCCTTAGCCATGTGACTATTTCTGGCCCATTGGACTCTTTTCATACTTGTTTTTATTGAGAAAGCTGTTTTGTTGTAAACAGAAAAGCCATTTTTCAGAACACTCTGCCACAGGTCTGCATTGCCTTTGGCCTCTCCTCAGTCTATGTTGGTTCCTCTCACATTTCAGATCCTGTTTTTTATTGGTGATCATTTTAATTTAGTATTGACCAAGATGTAATACATGTGTCTGAAGAAAAAATCTCCATAGAAATAGTGATTCTTCCTGTGGGTGTGTTTGTGTGTGTGTATGTACATGCACACCCATGCGTCTGAGTGTATTTCAGGCCTCAGGAAAGGGACCTGCGAGCTATTTCCAAGCCTCTTTGGTGGTTGCTGCTCCCTCCATTATCTTCAAGTTTTAATGTGCTCTTTACAAATCATCTTTTTTGTGTGTGAGCAAGCATCCCCGTGGAATTGGTGCAGTGCGGTGTGTAGCAAGCCAGAATGAACTAGAAAATCCAAACAAACTAAGAAAATAAATGCTTGGATCACAACTCACGATGTTCCCTGCCACCCTGGGATTTCCCATGCAGGATTATGCTTGTGTCCTAACAGGCTTGGGAAACATGAGAGGCTTGGAGGTTTAATTGTTTACCTATCCCTTCACTAGCTGTGTGCCCTTGGGCAAGCTACTTAGTAACTCTGAGTTTTCATACACTCATTTTTAAAATTAAGGGAATGACACCTCTCTTGCAACGTTGTAAGGAAAAAAGCTCTATAAAATATATGGCAAAGAAAATAGCACATAGCACAGTGTCTGAAATAGAATATATGTTTTTAAAATGAGAGCTACAATAACAATAATAAAAAGTATTGTGCCTAGCTGTCCTGAGAGAGCTGGTCAATCTTCTGTGGAAAAAAACTGTTTATACATACCTAGACCTTTTTCCTGCTCTCACCTGTTTCTCTTCTGTTTCTCCTTGTTTTAGCTCTAAACCATCCAGGTACCTGCATTTATGTAATCCCCTTACTCCAGGAAATCACATAAAAATGTATCTGAGGGAAACGGACTTTGGCCCAGTGGTTAGGGCGTCCGTCTACCATATGGGAGGTCCGTGGTTCAAACCCCGGGCCTCCTTGACCTGTGTGGAGCTGGCCATGTGCAGCGCTGATGCGCGCAAGGAATGCGTGCCACGCAAAGGTGACCCCCGCGTAGGGGAGCCCCACGCGCAAGGAGTGCGCCCGTGAGGAGAGCCGCCCAGCGTGAAAAGAAAGTGCAGCCTGCCCAGGAATGGCACCGCCCACACTTCCCGTGCCGCTGACGACAACAGAAGCGGACAAAGAAACAAGACGCAGCGAACAGACACCAAGAACAGACAAGGGGGGGGGGGGGGGGGAATTAGATAAATAAATAAAATCTTTAAAAAAAAAAAATGTATCTGATAACAAAAAATCTCACTTACTCTCCTTAGGCATAGAACTCAGGGAGAAACAAATCCTTAACATGGAAGAATGAATTGCTGTTGAAATCAGTGGATGGGATTTGAGGAGGGTAAAGTCTTCTCATATCCCTTAGATTGCATGGATAAGTGACCAGCAGCACCCTCACCATCTGACCCATTCCTATCTCCATATCCCCACCTCTCATTACCCCACCCTCTCCCCATAACCCTGTCTTCTTCCTTTATGCAACCATTTGCAGTCCTGGAACATTCTATGCTCTCTCTCATTTTATGCTTTTGCATATGCTGTTTCCTCCACTTAGAATGCCCATCCCCCAACCACGTAATTCCTAGTTGTTCTTTAAGATTCAGCTTAAACTACCTTTAAAAAATTTTTCATGGTATGATTTCCAGGGCCACCACATCATTTGACTCCAGGATGGGGTGAAGTAATGGGAGGCATATTGCATTCTGGAGTTGTACTCTACACAGTCTGCACCTCTGTGCCTGCCTCTCCCAGACTCTGTCCCTAACGCCATCTCTCTCTCTCTTGTATACTCCAAAAACTTGTGATGAAAATTTTTACCCCACTGCTTTAATCATTTATTTGAAATCTTCCCTCCTCTGAGTTCCTTGAGGCAGGAATAAGGGTTCTAATTCTATTTTTCCAATACCTCGCACACACCAGGCACTCAGTAAATGTTTGGCTATTTGGTTGATTGACAAATAATGAATTAAGCAATGAATGCATAAATCCAAGACTTGAACGAATGCTTCCCTATGGAGGTGGAGGCTAATAAATTGTGAAATTGACTATGTAAGGACAGATTGTAACATTCTTTTAAAAATGATCAAAATATAAAGTAGAGAGATCCTTCATTAATAACCTGATGAGCAATTCCAGAAGAGGACAAGAACATGTCAGGAGCTATGTAAGAGTCCCCTGGCATCGTACCAATAAGCAGCTCACAAATTAACAGGAAAGTGTTTAAGGGGACACAGACAGCACATGATAATGATAGGTTTGTAAGAATCAGATATGTAGGCTAAGATAATGGTGGAGAAAGTTTGATTTCTAGTACCATCTTGTGATTAACTCACAAACTTTTAGAATTGAAACAGAGCAATGTCTGTATATCCCAATTTGAGAAGCCCATTCTAAATGTTCCACTCCCAGTTTCACTTCAGTTTGCTTACTGTTTCGAAGCTTGATGCACATCACATCCTTCTTTTTATCAGCTTCAGTGTACCTTAGAGCAGAAATTTCCTCCAGAAGGCCAAGGATTTTGGAGCCTAGATTTAGAGAGTACTTACTATGGATTGGATGAAGGATTGACTATGCCTAGAATCATGCTGCTTAAAGTCATTCTAAAATTCATTAGTTAGGACAGTAACCACACTGAGTTATTGCTGGTCTCATACAGACCGTATGTCCACCGTCAACCCTTGCTTGGACAAGAGGATGTGTATTGTCTCTGCTGTTGCCCATCACATTTCTACATTTCATTATGACTATTGTGCTTAGAAGCATGATTTAGAATCTATATCCCCAGTTAAATTCTTTCATCTCCGTCAGTACATTTAAGGGCAAGATTTTCCTTAAAAACGACTTGGTTGAAATAGATATGTTACCTGCTATCTCTCTCTTCCAAGAATATCATACTCTAACTAGGAAAGAAGAGAAAATTTTTTACAGTAATGGGCTTTTTAACAAGGCATATATTTTTAACTGGCATGATAGGAGCTGAAGTTCAAAAAAGGATTAGAATTCCCAAAGAACTTTTTTTTTCTTTTCTTAATAAAAAAGTTACATGTTTACAGACAAATCATGCAGAAAGTACGGAGTTCCCATATACCCCCATCACACACATAGTTTTCCTTATTATGCAAAGTGTTAATTTTGCATTAGTATGGTAATTTTATTACAATTGATGAAACAACATTATTGTAATTATACTATTAAATATAGCCCAGAATTTACATTAGTGTTCACTCTTTGTGTTGTACAGATCTATGGTTTTTTTAAAAAAAAGTTTATTCTGGTAACATATGCAACCTAGATTTTCCTATTTTAATCACTTTCAAATATATAATTGAGTGGTATTAATTACAATCAGAATGCAATGCTACCACCACCATCATCCATTACCAAAACATTTTCTTCACCACAAACAGAAGCTCTCTGCCAATTAAGCGTTAATTCCCCATTTCCTACCCCTAACCCAGTATTGGTAACCTGTATTCTAATTTCTGACTCTCTGAATTTGCTTATTCTAATTATTTCATATCATTGGTGTCTGGCTTATTTAACTCAACACAATGTCTTCAAGTTCATCCATGTTGTCACATGTATCAGAATTTCATTCCTTTTACCACTGAATAATATTCCGTTGTATGTTTATACCACATTTGGTTTATCTGTTTATTGGTTGATGGACATCTGTGGTGCTTCCATCTTTTGACAATTGTGAATAATGCTAATGTGAACATCAACGTGCTAATAGCTGTTCAAGTCCCTGCTTTCAGTTCTTTTGGATATACACCTACAAGAGAGATTGCACGGTCATATGGTAATTCTACAGCTTTCCAAGAAACTGCCACCATACCATCGTCCATTGTGGGCTACACCATTTTAAATTCTCACCAACAATGAACAAGTGTCCCTGTTTCTGCACTTGTAATTCCTTCCTTTTTTTTCAGTAGTAGCCATTCTGGTGTGTGTGAAATGATATCTCATTGTGTTTTTGGTTTGTATTCCTAACGGCTAATGATGTTGAGTATCTTTTCACGTGCTTATTACAAATTCACACACGTTCTTTGGAGAAAGGTTTAGACAAGTCTTTTCCCATTTGTTAATTAGATTGTATTTTTGTTGTTGACTTGTCAAATTTCTCTATATATTCTGGATATTAGTCCGCATCATATCTTTTATTTCCATATGTGATTTCTCACATTGTATAGGTTGTCTTTTTACTTTCATGATAAAATCCTTTGATGTACAAAAGTTAAAAAAATTTTTTTAAGGATTTACTTTTATTTATTCCCCACCCCCACCCCACCCCCGCCATTGTCTGCTCTCTGTGTCTGCTTGCAATCTTGTCAGGTGGCACCAGGAATCCATGTCTTCTTTTTTGTGTCATCTTGCTGCATCAGCGCTCTGTATGTGCAGCACCACTCCTGGGCAGGTTGAGTTTTCTTTGCGCAGGTCTGCTCTCCTTGTGGAGCACACTCCTTGCACATGGGGCACCCCTACGCAGGGGACACCCCAGTGTGGCATGGCACTCCTTGTGCGTGGCAACACTTCATGTGGGCCAAACCCTGGACCTCTTGCTCTATCAGTTAAGCCACATCCACTTCCCAAAAAGTTTTAAATTTTGATGAAGTCCCGTTTATCTATTTTTCTTTTGTTCCTTATACTTTTGGTATAAATTCTAAGAAACCATTGCCTAGCACAATGACCTGAAGAGGCCTCTCTATGTTTTCTTCTAGGGTTTTTTTAGTTTTGGTTCCTATATATAGGCCTTTGGTCCATTTTGAATTAATTTTTTATATGGTGTTAAGTAGGGGTCCAACTTAATTCTTTTGTATATGATTATCCAGTTTTCCCAGCATCATTTTTTTAAGAGACTCTTCTTTCCCCATTGATGGACTTGGCACCTGTCAAAAATCACTTGGCCACAGAAGTGACTGTTTATTTATGAACACCCAATTCAGTTCCATTGGAACTATGTCTGCACTTGTGCCAGTGTCACACTGTTTTGATTTCAGTAGCTGTGTAATAAATTTTAAATTGGGGAAGTATGAATCCTTCTATTTCATTCTTCTTTTTCAAGATGGTTTTGACTATCTTATGAGAGACCCCTTAGCATTCCATATAAATTTTTGATTGGTTTTTCCATAAATGCAAAGAAATGTGTTGGAATTTTTATTGGGATTGCACTGAATTTGCAAGTTGCTTTGGATAGAATTGACATCTTGATATTTAGTCTTCCAGTGCATGAACCCAGAATATCCTTCCATTTATTTAGGTGTTTTAATTTCTTTCAGCAATGTCTTGTAGCTTTCCATGTACAAGTCCTTACATCCTTGATTAATATTATTCCTAATATTTGTTTTTTTATTTGCTATTGTAAGTGGAATTTTTTTCTTGATTTCCTCTTCAGAATGTTCATTATTAGTGTTCTAGACACCACTGATTTTTGCATGTTGATTTTGTACCTTACCACTCTGCTGACTTATTCTGTTAGTAGTTTTGTTGTGGATTTTTCAGGATTTTCTATGTATAGGATCATGTCATCTGCAAATAGGAAGTTTTACTTCTCCTTTCCTATTTGGATGACTTCTTTTTATTCTTGCCTAATTTTATGACTAGAACTTCCAGTACAATGTTGAATAACACTGTTGACAGTGGGTAATTTGTCTTATTCCTTGTTTTAGGAGAAAAGCTTTCAGTCTTTCATCCTTGACCCTTAGCTTTGGGTTTTTCATACATGCATTTCATCATAATGAGAAAGTTTCCTTCTATTCCTAATTTCCTGAGTATTTTTAATAAACAAAAGGTGCTAGATTTGGTTAAATACCTTTTCTACATCAATTGCAATGATCATGTGAGCTTTTTCCTTCATTTTATTAATGTGGTATATTACATTAATTGAGTATCTTATGAAGAACTACTCTTGCATACTTGGTATAAATCCCACTTGATCATGGTGTATAATTCTTTTAAAGTGCTGTTGGATTTGGTTTGCTAATGTTTTGTTGAGGGTTTTTGCATCTATATTCATAAGAGATATTGGTCTGTAATTTTCTTTTCTTCTAGTGCCTTTATCTGGCTATTTTATTAGGCCATTGATGATCTCACAGAGTAAGAGAGTATTACCTCCTTTTTAATTTTTTGGAAGAGTTTGAGTACATTGGTGGTAAATCTTGGAATGTTTGGTAAAAGTCACCAGTGAATTTTGGTTTTTTCTTTATTGAGAGGTTTTATCTTTCCTGTTTCTTTGTTTGTCTTGTAATCTTTTGTTGCATACAGTAAATTTTGATGGGATTTAGTCACTGAGATATCTGTTCCTTAAGTTTGTATCCAACTAGTGATATGATAAAGATTTACTGTAGTGCCAGGAGCTAATAGAAATAAGCAAAGCAACAGAAAAACCACTTTTAATTAGGCCAGTAAAAAATTACTGAGAAATGAGGGAAAAATGAAAAGTATTGGTACACACCCAAGATGTGGATGCAGGCATCCTCCAGGCAGAGTGATAGCAACAATTTTTTGATATGGCTAACAGTTAAAGTGCTCTGTCACATCTTTATCGACTCCCTCATTATACTCTTGCTATATTTATAGGCAAATGTAACTAAGTAAAAGAATTGAAAGGGGCCAATGTAATTTCATTAAAGAAACATGTGGGTGAAAACCACAAAAAGCAATGCCACTTAGACCAACTCCAAAATGAAGGCAGTTAGCTTTCTGAAAAGTCACTTGGCTGATGGTTTCACTAGGAGGTTTCCATGTGTGACATCACAGAAAACTGCGAATTGGCAACTAAGAGTTTGAAAGCCAAGGCCAGGAGAAAATTAGGAAAAGTTAAGACTTGCTTCTGAGTCAGAGCCAAGGGAGAGTCACAAGCCTTAGCAAACATTTTGCGGTGACGATTGGTACATTTTCAAATACAGTGATTGAGAAAGCAAAAAAGATATTCAGAATTGATTCCACAGAGTCGAACAAACAAATACTCAAACTTGGACAAAGGAAAAAGGGATTTGAGGCCATGAGTGAGACTCTTCTGCTTGAAAGAAGACTTTAGTGTCCAAAACTAACCACAAAGAAGGCTTCTTGGGAAGAGGAGGAAAATTATGTATTTTTAAATTTACTAATGTTCTGTTTACTTCATACTCATCTATAGCTTGTATATTTGTAAATTTGGGTATGTATAGATAGATAAATAAAACTTCTATCAAGGAGAGAGAAAAAGAAACAGGAAATTTTCAGTAATGATGGAAATGAATGATTATGTTTATTTTAATCATGGGTCATTCTTATACCTTTATTACATTTATTTCAGAAAGTAAAATGACAAAATAAATCTGAACAACTGCTTTCTTGATTTTGCAGAGAAAAGAGGAAGATATATGAGGCATGGAATACTCCATCAGGTTTGGAAGAAAGTAGAGTGAATGTAAAGATGCAAGACTGCCTCTAAGACCCATGAACACTCCCCCACTCTCGCTTTTCTATCAAACTGTAAGATTCATTAGTAACATGCGGCCTTTGCAAGACAAAAAGGAGCTAGTGCCAAGAAGGCATATTATTCAATATTTGGAATAGACGTGCTCTCAAGACAATGGCTTCAAAGGTCTCCTGTCTGTATGTTTTGACAGTTGTGTGCTGGGCCAGCGCTCTCTGGTACTTGAGTATAACTCGTCCTACTTCTTCCTACACTGGCTCCAAGCCATTCAGCCACCTAACAGTTGCCAGGAAAAACTTGACCTTTGGCAACATAAGAACTCGACCTATAAACCCACATTCTTTTGAATTTCTTATAAATGAGCCCAACAAATGTGAGAAAAACATTCCTTTCCTTGTTATCCTCATCAGCACTACCCACAAGGAATTTGACGCCCGCCAGGCAATCCGAGAGACGTGGGGAGATGAGAACAACTTTAAAGGGATCAAGATAGCCACTCTCTTCCTCCTAGGCAAGAATGCTGACCCTGTTCTGAACCAGATGGTAGAGCAAGAGAGCCAAATCTTCCATGACATTATCGTGGAGGACTTTATAGACTCCTACCATAACCTCACCCTCAAAACACTAATGGGGATGAGATGGGTGGCCACTTTTTGTTCAAAAGCCAAGTATGTCATGAAAACCGACAGTGACATTTTTGTAAACATGGACAACCTTATTTATAAACTACTAAAGCCTACCACCAAGCCAAGAAGAAGGTATTTTACTGGCTATGTCATCAACGGAGGGCCAATCCGGGATGTCCGTAGTAAGTGGTATATGCCCAGGGATTTGTACCCAGACAGTAACTACCCACCCTTCTGTTCAGGAACTGGCTATATCTTTTCAGCCGATGTGGCTGAACTCATTTACAAGACCTCACTCCACACAAGGCTGCTTCACCTTGAAGATGTATATGTGGGATTGTGTCTTCGAAAGCTGGGAATACATCCTTTCCAGAACAGTGGCTTCAATCACTGGAAAATGGCCTATAGTTTGTGTAGGTATCGCCGAGTTATCACCGTGCATCAAATCTCTCCAGAAGAAATGCATAGAATCTGGAATGACATGTCAAGCAAGAAACATCTCAGATGTTAGAATTTTTATCAATGTAAATATGTTTCTTTCTTTTTTTCTTAAGAAATGGGGCCTAAGGTATTAGTATTTTTCAGGTGTCACCAGGGGAAACAAATCAGTGAAGGGGTTTTGTAAAGTTTTTTCTTCCTGCTCGTAGTTCCTTTCTTTGATTACCAATTTACAAATATTAGGCTCTAGTCACAGAGAGAATACATGCATTAGAAAATCCAGCTTTCTCTCAGGTCCTAAGATATTGCCATTTATCTCAAAAAGCAAGTTCCAAACAACTTTTAGGATTTACATAATCAGGTTCTGTGCATCTGAGATGAAAATCTGGTTCTGAGAAAGTACAAATCATATCAATGTCTTCATACCATCTCTGAAAAAAAAGTAAATAACCTTAAAAAACAGTTCAGAAATGATGTACAGTCACATACAGTCAGGAAGATACACTGGATATGATTATTAATATTGTGTGTGATATTGTTACATTGAAATTTCTACATATATTGCCTTGCTACATTTTTAGTGTTTGTGGTTTCACCAAGAAATTGAACTTAGTGTTGGCAGGGAAGAAATAAATACATAAATAGAAATTTGAACTTAAGAATCAAATATTCTGTATATTTGGGAGTCAGTTCTGCTTGCTCATCCAAGGATTAAACACATGGTCAGTAGGTGGAATGTATATAAAATGCCTACTTAACAAAATAAACATGAAGTTTTTTTCTGTTGTTTTTTTTTTCCTCTTTCAAAACAAACATTGTGTGGTGCCTCCAAGGAGACTTTGCCAAATGTAATTTCACCTGCTTCTCTTCCATACAATATAAGTGCATTTTAGAGTTTCTGGATCATGCAGGCACATGTCTCCATCTGTAGAAAAGAAGTTAGTAGGAGGCAAGAAGAACAATAAATCACACTCAGAAAATAAAAATTCAAGTATGCATTATAATTACTATAAGCTTAGCAATAGTTTAAGATGGCCCTGCCACACTTTTGCAAAGCAAGTGAGATAATCATTAGCAGGTACCAAATTTGTTGAAAGATTTGCCCCTGCAATTAAGAGATGTTATATTCTCTAACATCTGACACATCCAAGTTTCCTTAGTGGCAGTGTGGTCATGAGGTGTTCTCAGGCTACTATGACTGAGGTTCAGGGGAAGAAAGAGTAGGGAAGCCTGGCATTGCTGCCATCGTGTTTTGGTTCTTGAGAGGTAGTCATCTTGATCTCGCTTTGCTTCAATATGCTCATTTATATAATTGCTGTACAAAACACCTACCTCTCAGGTACTGTGAGAGAAAATGACATTTGCTAAGTATTTTGAGGTCCCTAGTTTAAAGGTGCTATGTAACAAAATGTATAGTGCATTGTCCTAAATAATGAAATTATTACATAATTACAATAATCGTTATTTGTGATAATAATATCTTCTTAATATAAAATCTGCCAAGATCAACTATAAACTGGTGTACCTGATTCTTCTAAGACTTTGACTTTTCCTTGGGATTAAATTAGATATCTGAGGAAGCTTCAATTTCTCTGCCATTACTTCTGGTTTCAGTGAATAAGTTATTACTTCACTGCATTGCCTTGATATCCCAAGTTGTTGAAAGTGAAGGCAGCCACCTTTCTTTGGAAAAGAGGCTCTGGGAGGGTGGTACATTTCAGTACGTGAAACACTTGCTTTGCAAAATGCATCAGAACAACCTAGAATTCAGGAAACATTTGATCTGAAACCTTTCGCAGAACTTTGAAGCCAGGCAGAGCTAGCCCATCTTTATCAAAAGAATAGGCACTCACCAGACATTATCATGACCCACATATCACAGATCTTCTACCATTCATCAGTAAAGTCCCGTTTGTTTTCATGCAAAGAAAGCAGCATGACTGAGAGTACATTTTATGTTTTTGTTCTCCCAACCCCTGCAAGCCCCCAGAGAAGAGGATAGCAAATGTGTAGACAAAATGAACAAATGGAAGTCACGCCTATTTCTTGAAATCCCTTGATCTCTCATCCCCAGCCCAAAAGAGTCCTGCACCAAAACTTCCCATCCCTTCCTACAACTTCATCTTATGATCAGCAGGACTGCTGAGCTTGGTAAGAGGACAGAGGAGAGCTGGATCAACACAAGCCAACCTCCAGCCCTGTAGCCTCAACTGCTGTGAGTTCTGATCACTGGAAAAGTATCGTGACTTTGTACTTGATTCACCTTTCACCTGTGCAGCAGAATCAAGCCTCTGCCTCATCCCATTGCCGTGCATCTACCCCCTGCTCAGTCAAGTCACCGTTGCTGTCTAGGACTTACATGTTATAAACTTCATATGTACATCTATGAATTGAATAGAGCCCTAATCTTAAAAAGGAGCAAAAATCAGAGAATCGTATGTCTTAATGAACTATTTCTTGGCTTTTTTTTAAGGCTCTGTATTGCCCGTGTGACAAATATGTAAATATTCATCAAAGACCACATGTATAAATTTTAAGACTTTTTTTTCCTTCTCCCCAGTTGTATGTATAGCTAGAATCTGCTTGCTATGTTGTAACATTTCCTTCTGCATGGAGTTTGACAAGCCAAGGTCATTTGTCCAGTGTTTCAACAGCCTTAGGCATGTTTGCCCTTCATTTTTTGAATGTTCAAAAAAATGCTTAAGTCAAGTGGTCAGGAAAAAGCACTCATTTTCTGCTTTTGTTGATTTTCTGACACTGGCCAAATTATGGTTTCAGTTACTTGCTAAGTCATTTTATGGAATTCTTATCATTCCTCTGACATATACTTCAGATATTATTCTACTGGGACAGTTTTTACAAAAGCCTTCTGACTGCCCTCCCCCACCTATTTTATTATTATGCACTGGATAACAATAAGTATCAATAATCCCTCTCTGTATTCTTAATGTTTCTTTTTTTATTTATATTTTGAAAAAAGGCGTTATCTTTGGTGACTAGGTTGCGCAGCTTTGTGTCTTCTTATATTGGAGCAAATACCACTTTCACTATATTATATTGTATTTTTAAATATCCTTAATCAAAAAATGAAGAAAATCATTTTTGATTTGGATTAAATTCAGAAGAACAAAACCCCTTTGTGTGATATGATATGGGGAAAATAAACTCTTTTTGGAGAAGTGAGAGAAGGAGTTTTTCAATCAAATCTCTTCTATCAAAAGACAATGGAATATTTACATAAGGTGTCTGGGATTCATTTTCTACCTTTCCTAATATGTGGGTTTAGTGGGGGAATTGATTATGTCATTTCTTCTGTAAAGGTGAAGATAGTTTTTATAAGCAAAAAAGTAACTTGTGAATGACAGAAGTAATTTACTAGAAACGCTTGTTGATGATAATTGACGTTTAGGTATATCATTGTATATGAATGATTGTATTTATGTATTTATTTGTCAAAATTGTACATACTGTTTCACCCAAAGTAATTGTCTGTAAAAGTGCACTCTCCAGGTTTGTAGCACTATTTAGGGTTACATGGGTTGCCAATCAAGCTGCTAATCAGAATACTATTTTTTGTATCAATGTTATAAAACTGGAAAATGGCAAATCAATGTGAATGTGTCTTTACATTCAATTTCTTCATCTTCCTCTTGAACTGTTGATGAAAAGCACGATGCTAATGTATACAAACCATCTGTTGTGAGGAAGATTATGTTTCCATAAAGCTGATTTTTTAAACCATTGGGACAAATAAACAGAAGGAGATCATATTTTCCACTTTGCTTCTTTTTGCGCGAATCTCTTTGGTGTGATGTAGCATTAAAATTAGCCGATGCCCTGCCATTTCTCATTAACCTTCTCACAAACCCCATATATGTAATAGCTCAAACCATTCAGAGCTCATCAGCAAAAGCCCAGTGCAATTTAGTCAGTTTAGAGACTATTTGATCTAGTAGACCTTGGGCTACTCCAGAACTTAGGAATCTTAGGTATGTCTCTTGTGCCTCTGCAGCTTCAGGAAAGTGATTTAACTAGCCTCTGTGTTAAATTCTATGGCATGAACATGCCAATAAATTCCAGCCTACATTATGTTGATAATGTGCTTGGTGAATGTGGCCACGTTAAATATGAGGAAAACTGTCTTTCTTATGCTTCACCTACATAGATCCTTTGTAATATTGCATACTATTTTTAAAGTGTGACAGAAATGGAAAAATGATATTCAGATATTCTTTACAGCAGACATAGATGCTGATACTTGCCCTTACAAGCAAGAGACTAATTGCTATTTAAGAGACCAAAGTTCCTTTTTATTCTCAATCTTGGTCTAGAAAAATAAGTCTTCACTTCTTAATGGAAAATTAACTTCGGATTTACCACTCTGTTCCTTTACCTTTTAAAAAAACATATCAATTTTATTGATACATATTAATAAAGCATACAATTTATCTAACGTGTACAATCAATGGTATTTGGTATAATCACATAGGTGTACATTCATCACTTCAGTCATTATTAAAGCATTTTCATTATTTCAATAATAATAAAAAACAGACAAACAAGAAAATTCATCACCTCTCAATCTGTTTCCCCTGCTGTACATAGCTACTATTTCTAGATATTCTTACACAATTATTTATTTGTTTAATAAAGTTTTATTGAAATATATTCATATACCATATGATCTATCCAAAGTGTATAATCAATGGCTTTTTTTTAGCTGATAAAAAGTCCTTTACTATAAAATTGTAAAATAAATAGAAAAAGAGATAGAAAGAAATTACAAATTTTAAAAGAGAATACAAGGCCAGGTTAGATTTAATATAATCAATTATAAAAAATAGCATAGCAACAAACATTTATAAATGTAAATAATTCAAATATAATAGAAATTAATAATAGGCTAATTCTAACTTTTATATAAGAGCTCTAACTATTGGACATAATAATCTCCGAGAATGAAATAAATTATTGGTTTAGTTACTTAATTTACATTAAGGCCATAATTCTTTCTAGATAATCAAATTCCTATTTGGGAATTCTTCACATCTTATTGGAATAAAATACAGCAGATAACAATTTGCCAACTCATAATTTTATGAGGCAGAAAAACTCAATCTTGTTCAACAGAAGTCATGCTAAATCATTATTGATCCAGACAGATTATTTTAATTAAAGAATATGAATAAGAAAGGGTTAAAGAATGAAGTATCCAAAAACAGTCTCTTCTCCAGTCCTCCTCACTGAAAAGCAAGTGTTTATTTTGTAAGAAAAAAAATACAGAATACTGATTACAGGAACAATTTGCTAGTTGCACTGAGTAGTTATTGTTTATATACTATAATGTTGTTATTTTACATTTATCTGGTCTACTCCAGCTCTTTTTGGGTTACAATTTGCATGGAATACCTTTTTCCAACCTTTCACTTTTAACCTGGTTGTGTCCTTATGTCTGAGATGGGTCTCCTGTAGACAATATATAGATGACTCATATTTTTTTATCCATTCTATCAATCTATTCCTTTTGATTGGGGAGTTCAATCCATTAGCATTCAGTGTTATTAGTGTAAAGGCATTATTTACTAGATGCATTTTGTCCTCTGGTTCTCTGTTGTCATATCATTCTATTGTCTCTCTTGTTATCCTTTAGTTTACCCATCGTAATAATCTTCAGTTCTAAACTCTTCTCCAATTCTCTCACCCTTGTTTTTTCCTTTCAGGCTGCAGCACCCCCTTTCATATCTCTTGTAAATCTGGTCTTTTTGGTAACATATTTTATCAGTTTTTGTTTGTCAGGGAAGACTTTGAACTCACCATCATTTTTGAAGGACAGCTTCAAAACTGGCTGGCATTTTTTTTTCTTTCAGTACCTTAAATATATCATACAGCTTTCTTCTCTGCTCCATGTTTTCTGATGATAGGTCAGCATTTAATCTTATCAAATTTCCTTTGTATGTGATGCTTTGCTTTTCTCTTGCTGCTTTCAGAATCCTCTCTTTGTCTCTGATATTGTCATTCTGAATAGTAGACATCTCAGGGTAGATCTATTTGGGCTTATTCTGTTTGGGGTTGCTTGTCTTTCTTGGATATTGATATTTATGTCCTTCATAAGAGTAGGGAAGTTTTCAATCATTATTTCCTCTAATATTCTTTCTTCCCCTTTTCCATTCACTTCTCCTTCTGGGAAACCAATAATGTAAATGTTTGTATGTTTCACATTGTCATTCAATTCCCTGAGACTCTGTTTCATTTTTTCCATTCTATTATCTTTCTGTTATCCTGTCTTTTCCAGTTCAGATGTTCTGTCTTCAAAATCACTAATTCTGTCTTCAAGCAACTCAAATCTGTTCTGTGTGCCTCTAACATATTTTTAATCTCATCTATCATGTCTTTCATTCCCATAAGGTCTGTTACGTTTCTTTGCAGGCATTCAAATTGTTCTTTATGCTCTCCCAAGTGTCTTCTATTTTTTTCAATTAATTAGTTATTTATTTATCTCTCCCACCCCACCCCTCCATTGTCTGCTCTATGTGTCCATTCACTGTGTTCTTTCTTTATCTGCTTGTATTCTCATTAGGTGGCTCTGGGAACCAATCCTGGGACCTTCTAGAGTGGGAGGGAGGTGATCATTCTCTTGTGCCACCTCAGCTCCCTGTTCTGCTATGTCTTCTTATTGTCTATCCTCTGTGTCTCTTTTTGCATCATCTTGCTGTGCCAGCTCTCCACATCAGCCAGCACTCCTGTGCAGGGCAGCATTCCTGTGCAGGGAGGCACTCCCACATGGGGCGGCACTCCCACATGGGGCGGCCCACTGGGTGGGCCAGCTCAGCACATGGGCCAGCTTGCCATCTCCAGGATGCTCTGGGCATTGAATTCTGGACCTCCTATATGGTAAATGGGAATCCAATTGCTTGGGCCATATCCATTTCCCCCAGTGTCTTCTTAATATACTTTATTTCTTTAGTCCTATTTTCCTTAAATTCTTTGAAGTGATTTAAGAAAGTTGTGTGATTATCACTGGTTAATTGTGTTAAATCCTGTATCTCTTCAGGATATTTGGTTTGTTCTTTTGGCTGGCCATCCTTCCTATTTCCTAGTGTGGCTTGTAATTTTTTGCTGATGTCTAGGGCATCTGAATATATTGATGAATTTACTCTAATGGCTAATTTCCTTCTCTTGCCTATTGTTTTTTTTTTTTTTTTTTTTTTTTCCTTCCACAGGTCTTCTTTGATATTTGGCTCAACTTATTCTCAGTTTTTAAAATTTCTCAGTTATCAAAAGCAGGCCAGGGACTCACTAGTAGGGCACAGATTTTCTCCCAGGGGTTGCATACAGACAGTGCAAGTGGTTTTTGCCCATGCAATTTCCAGACTATCCAGCAGATGGTACTGGTCAGCATACATTTCCATGGAGGTAGCTTTCCCGTGTTTCTGTGTTGAATCTCCAGATTGGACAGTCAAAGTGGGCTCTCCTGGCCAAATTCATTGAAGAAAAGCACCCTGGCCTCCCCTCCCTTTTCCCTTGAAACGGCTGATAGGGAAGAAGATGTCTGTTTCCCTTTCAGTCATTTTCAGTGAATCAGGGGTTTTACCCCAGCTTAATATCTTGGGGGTGGGGGAGAGGAGCCCTTTCCAGCCCCCTAGGGTGCTTGTTAACTCACATTTATAGTTTCAGCTTCTTTGTTTGTCTGTACTTCACCCTCCTGGGAGTTGTATAGCACTGTCCTGGTCTGTTGACTCCCAAAGCAGGTCCCTCAGACAGCTTTTGGCTCTTTCTCCATTGTTTTTGTAAGAGACTAGCAGCTCTGCTTGCTAGTCTGTGTCCATCTTCCCACAATCCTCTGTTCTTTACTTTTAAGCTGAAACGTGGGTAAACCATAAACACATAAAATATGTACATTTTGTACTGTGTGATTTTTTTTGTTTGTTTTACTTTTTAATTTGAAATAAGTTCGAACTTAGAGAAGAGTTGCAAAAATAATAGAAACCCCATATGGAGAACTCCAATATAGGTCTTCAATACCCAGATCCACCAATTTTAACATTTTCCACCTTTGCCAATTCTATCATCTATCTATCTATCATCTATGTATCTATCAACCAACTATTTTCTGAACATTTAAGAGAAGGTTGCTCACATTATACTCCTTGAACACAAAATACTTCCATGCACATTTCCTATGAACAATGATACTCACTTATGCAGTCACCTTAAGTGCCATTATCTAGTTCATTTAACATTGATATAATGCTTACCTTCAATATTCCATTTGTTAATGTCCCAATCATGCACCTTTGAGTCTTTTCTCCTCCATTTTACATCTCATCCAGTATCATATATTGTATTTATTTGTCATTCTCTCTTTACGTTTCCTATTTTTTTATTGTGAAAACATGTATACAACATAAATCTTCCCATCCCAACTCCTCCCAATCATACCATCCACTGGTCTTAATCACATGCACAATGTTACAGACCCTCACCACAATCCATCGCTAGCATTTTCCCTTCATGCTGAATGGAAACCCTATACTCATTTCACATTAACTTCCCATTTAAGTCCCCCAGCCATGATAACCTGTGCTTTTTCAGCCTTTGTTTATCTGGAAAAGTCTTAATTCCTCCTCATTTTTAAAAGACAGTTTCATCAAATATAGAATTCTTGGTTGACATTTTTTCTTTTGCTTTAAATATGTCTTCCTATTGCCTTCTTATCTCCATGGTTTCCGATGAGAAATCAGCACTTAATCATATTGAGGCCCCCTTGAATGTAACACAATGCTTCTTTCTTGTGCTTTCAGAATTCTCTCTTTATCTTTGCCACTCAACAGTTTGACAATAACATGACACAGTATAGGTCTATTTGGGGCATCTGTCTGAAGTTCACTGAGCATCTGGAGTGTTTATATTCATGCCTTCTGTTAAATTTTGGAATTTTACTGCCATTATTTCTTTGAACATTCTCTCTTCCCCCTTTCCTTCTGTCTTCTCCTGGGACTTCCATGATGCACATATTGGTATGATTGATGGCGTACCACAGGGTTCTCAGGTTCTGTTTACCTTTCTTCATCCTTTCTTCTGTTTGCTGCTAAAAGTAGATAATTTCAATTGTCTTGTCTTCACATTCACTGATTCTTCCTTCTACCAGCTCCAATCTGCTAATTCGCAGCTCCAGAGAATTTTTAAATTTCTGTTAATGTGGTCTTTAGCTCTGTTTGGTTCCTTTTCATAATTTCCACCTCTCTATTGATATTCTCTTTGTGTTCATCAATCCTTTTCCTTATTTCCCTTAGTTCTTTGTCCATGTTTTCCTTGAGCTCTTTAAGCATATTTAGGACAATTTTTTAAAAGACTTGTCTGGAATATCTCAGGTCTGAGCCTCCTCATTGATGTTTCTAATGCTTTAATTTTCTTCTCTGCCTTGGCCATCACTCCCTGTTTCTCTGTGTTTTGTAATCTTCTGTTGAAACCTGGACATTTTGATATTTTAATGTGCTTTTAATGTAATTTAGACTCTGAGGTGTCTGTTCCTTAAGTTTGTATCCAGCTAGTGTTATGACAGAGCTCCACTTGAATACCAAGAGCTAATACACACAAACACAAAAAGGAGGTATAAAAACAACCTTTCCAGTCTTTGCAGAATGATCTGTGCCAGTGCACTCCTTCAGGGTTTATACCATACAATGAATTTAGAGACTAGCATAGAGACTTCCAGGATTCTTTCTGTGCAAGTGTCTTGTCATTAGCATGCACATTTTGTCTTAGGAATTCCCTCGAGTACAGAAGGTAGGACTGTCCCCTCTTACCTAGGAAGGAGTTTTCTCATAGTACCAGGCACTGCACTGTATGTCCTATAGCCAGCAATCCTGTACTCCAGGCAGCCACTTGACTGCTTTTTCACAATGTTCTGTAGAAGAGCTCTGTGAGCTGACTTCTGTATGGAGGACAAGTTGTGGAACAGAAAGTCCCTGAGGTCACCACCAGATATATTAGGCCAGACAAACATGCTCTCAATATGTGCACAAGGGTTACTCAGTTCCTTCTAGAACCAGGACTAGGAATCAGCACTGGAAGCTAAGTTCCAACTCCATGCCCAGCCAGTGAGGGGTATGGGAAGGGCCAGCTCGGGCATCAGGGAATCCTTTGTAAGTAGATTCTTTTCCTGTTTATAAGCTCACTTTTTCATTACAGTCATTTAACTGCTTCATGGAGTTTTGAAGATGTTTCTGCTAGTTTTTGCTGATTGTTCAAAGCTTCTACAGGTGGACAGGACCCTGAAGCTTCTTATTCTGCCATTGTGACTGAGGCAGAGCCTCAAAGTGACTTTTTAAAAGTACCAATATAAAATACAGTATTCTAAGTGTATGGTCCCCAGGCCAGCACTATCAGAACCATCTAGGAACTTGTCAGAAATCCAAATTCTTGGTTCCCACCTGAAACTTGGGGATGTGGCCCAGCCACCTGTTTAGTAAGCCCTTTAGGTGACTTTGATGTACACTAAGGTGCAAGAACACTGGAACTGGCAAATTACCATCTGTGAACCATACCTGGCCTCCTGCTCATAGGCTAAGAATGGTTTTCTCATTGAACATTTCTGATGATTTGATGATAGGGAACATTGACGTTGAACACCAACTAAGCAAAATGTTATCCCAAAAGAAAGGATTTCTCCTCATTAGTAAACCTGTATTGTAAAAAGAGATATTAAATTATTATTTTATTATATTTAAATTCCCTCAATAAAAGGATCTCTGAATATTGATCTTCTCTCATATTATAGATGTACTTTTGTTTATCTTCAGTTTTGCTTCTTGGCCCACAAAGCCTAAAATATTTATTACTTAGCCCATTATAAAGTTTGCCCACCTCTGATTTAAAGAAACAAGGAAAAAACAGAGCTACATACAAAATTTAGCCAATTGTAAATAGAGAATCACATCAAAAAATCATTTTGGAATGGTCTCCACGCAGCCAGGGAAATGATGATATAGTCATAATAATGAATTGCATTAAAAACCGACAGCTGCATGTATTTTTAAAATATTGCTTTTTTCCCCACTCAGAGTGATTTTTTAAAATTATAAAAGCTTGATTCTAATTGCAACAATTACCCACAGCTTAATTAATATATTGCTTAAAGATGTATGCGTATTAGACCTAAGAGGGTGGGTTTCATATAGCTTGATTATCATAATTATAAGCATTCTATTTTCTCATTTACTTAATTGATTGTCATAGATTTCTAGATGAATTCGCACTGCTGGAAGAGAATTGAATACATTTCTGAGGAAGGAAGAAAAAAAAAAAAAACAGAACTGGGCTATTTAGAAGAATGATGTGTCCTAGAATGTAATCCATGTGAGCATGAAAAATTGCCCTTGATATTATCTCCTTATGTCTTTGCTGGTTAAAATGAGCATTTTTGTGAAATGAAAAACAAATGAATGAAAAAGTATTATTGATTCAACCACCTCTATAATAACACTGGCTCCACTGTCTCTTCAGTCAGAGATGCTTAGTGCTCACAAATTTTTCCATTTAGTTTTCCTTATAGAATCCATTAGTTTGGTATGTTATGTTGACTATTTGTTATGCCTCTTGCAATGACTCAGTCCTTACCTAGAGGAAGCATGGCATAAAAGGTGATTTATTCTCTCCATGAGGTTTATTCCAAAGCATTTACTCAGCAGTGGCTGACTAGATGGCAGGTTGGGCAGAGTTTTGTGTGGCTGTTATGTGATGAAGTCTATTTTTCAGCAGAGACAAGGATGACCTCACCAAACTTGAGGTGAGGGGAAAGAAACCATCTGAGACATTCTCCCATTCTACAACCTTAAATTTTAAGCCTTCTTTCTTGTTTTCTGTGGTCATTGTTGTTTTTGGTTAATCCGAACAATAACTCCATGAGGTAGATGCTACTCTTTCCAATTGACAGATTAAGAAATGGAGGCAGCAGAGAATTTCATAACTAACAGGAAGAACTCAGGTGCCCTGGGTCTAGAGGTCTTATTCTTATCCAATAGAGCATTCTGCCTTTCAAAAGTAAGAACATATATCCCCAGCCCGCAACCCAGACCTTCAGCCCTGTGGGACTCGGTGTAGCCATTTTAATTTATTTTCCAGATTGGAGTCCATGCCTGCTTATAAATGAGTTATAATTTACATACATCAAAATTTACACTTTTTATTGTACTTTTTTGTGGGGTTTTTGTTTGTTTGCTTTTAGAGAGAGAGATAAAGGAGAAATGGGAGGAAGAAAAGTCCAGGAGCAATCATAAAAAGGGTGACTAAGGAGAAGCTCCCCTAGAAGGTGTGGAAAAGACTTGAAAAATGAAAGGGAACAAGCCATTCCGGTATTGGGGGGGGGGGAGGGAAGATTTCAGGCAGGGGAACAGTAAGTGCAAAGGCCAAGAGAAGGTCCAGGCTTGGTGCACAAAAGGCCCACGTGCCTGGAGCAGAGAACAAGGAGACGAATAGGAGGTGATGAATAGGAAATGCAGAGAGAGAGGAAATGGGGCTTGGCGATGTAAAACCTGGGAAGTCACTGCCAGTGCTTGGGCTTTCATTCTGAAAAGATGAGAAGACATTGAAAGGTTTTGAACAGGAGAATGAAATCATGTGACTTCGATTTAAAAGACTCCTCCTGGAAGCTATGTAAGGGAGCAAGGGTGGAATCAAGGAAATTAGTTAGGAAGTTATTGTAATAATCTTAAGAAAATGTTGATAGTGGCTTGACCCAGGGTAATAGCAGAGGAGATGGAGAGACATGGTCAGATCTTGGAATCATTCTGAAATGAAAAACATCACAATTTCCTGATGGATTGGATGTGGAGTTTAAGAGAAAAAGATAAGTGAAGAATGACTTCAGGATTTTGAGTCTGAGTGTCTGGAATGATGAAAATCCCATTAACTGAGATGGGGGAGATTGTAGGTAGGACATATTGGGGGGGGGGGGCAAATCAGAAGTTCAGTATTAGACATCCAGGGGAAGATGGCAAGTGAACAATTGCATATATAAATCTGGAATTTAGAAGAGAGGTTCATAAAAATGGACATAAAATGTGGGGCTTCTCAGCAAATATGTGGCACTTAACATGAGGACTCTGGATGAGATTACTGAAAATGAGCATAGACAGGATGAGGCCCAAGGAACAAACCTTGGGTTTCTCCAACACCAGGAAATTAAGGGTACAGAAAATATCTTATATATACATACACAATATATACATCCTATATATACATATACATACAATCATGTTTGTATGCTTATATGTGTATATGTGTGTGTCTGTGTGAAATCTCCACTGTATTTACTTTTTTTATTTAAAAAAATTTAATGAAGTATATCATGCATACATGAACATAAACAATAAGTATATAGTAAAAGCTGTGAACTTATAAAACATGCATAACATGATACATGGCTCCCATACATCATCCCACCACCTATACATTGCATCGTTGTGAATCATTTGTAACAAATTTTGAAAGAGCATCGTCAAAGTATCACTACTAACTATAGTCCATATCTTACATTTGCTGTATTTTCCCCCAACCCATCCTTTTACTTTTTTGTTCATACACGTTTGACAAGCACATATAGTCAGGTAGCCGCCACAGTCAAGATACTGAACAGTTCTATCACCCCCCAAAATTCTCTCATGTCCCTTTGTAATCAATCCCTCCCCATAGCCCCAGGCAATCATATTATCTCTTTCCAGATTTCTATTTTAGATGAGATTTACATATTACTCAGCATATCATCACATAATATTTAATATTCAGAAAAAGAATCTTAGGATGGCCCCTTATAACAACTTAGTGCCAAGTAAAGGGAAATATGGAAAGGAAAAAGAATAGAAAACAAAAACAAAAAAATCTTAAGAAAATAGTTAAACAACAGAAAGTATTAGGAGATGATTCAGGAATTTTAAAATAAACCACCATTGATTTGATACTGTCCAAGTCTAATGAATATTAATAAGAAGGTGCAAGGCAAAAATCTATAACCCTACTTAGAGTGTAGCTCAGCTCACTATGAACTTTAATAAAGCTTCTGTCCTTCAAAACTCACATACACATTTCTGTGGGATAAAGAGAACAATCTATAAGTTCAATTATACTTTTTTCCCTCTTGGAAGCAAAGGATTCTCTGGAGAGGCATCCATCACTTGGTAGCTCATTAAAAAGGTAAGCCCTCTTCACTCCAGGATTCGTCTCCATTCTTGTTTCAAACCACACGCAGACGAGCACTCCTTCTTCTGTATTTCCCCATGCTTCCTCACACCAGTATCCTCCACATATTTCACATTTCCTTTAGGAATAGATAAGTTCACAACTACAAGCTTCTCTTCTAAATTGCTCGATAGCAGCATCTGAGGGAACTTGGAAAGCAGGCCATTTGAATACTACACTCTTCAGTCCCAGTGGGCACCTGAGCCAACAGACAGCAACAGCATGGCACCTTGTATATATACTTTCTCTAAGACTTTATGGGGGAATGTTGAGGGCTTAGAGGAAACTATACACCCAAGAAACTAAACAATGGGAAACAAAATACCATACTATTATTAGTTTGTTTGGTGCCTAGTAGTCCAATACATGATTCTCTGTTAAAACCAAGTTGAAATTCCTGCTTTAGGTCCAGGTCAAAATAGGAGCTGATAAACTTGTCTTCCCACCAACTACCAATCACTGACAGGTGGGCATACTTTATAGCACACAGAGGAGAAAGGAGCAGCGGCTGGGCAGGCTATGGGACTCCTGGTAAAGAACATGGAAACCCAAGCGAAAGCAAAACAGTAGAGAGCACGTACATTTCACCGACTTTTCACATACAGTTACCACACATACATTGACAAGGCCAAATCATTGTCCTAGGAACTGACCATTCAGATTAGTAATCTGACCTGTTTGGTGGCATAATGATTAGGGTGGCAAAACGGAACCTTTTCTGGAATGGTATCAGAAGCTAGGTGGTCCCTTCCCCTGAAAAAATCCAGTAGTTACTATTGTTACCATTTTGGGTTTGAGGAATCCAGGAGTCAGAGAAGTTAAGTAACTTTTACACAACCATTAATTGGTAACTGGGGAGATAGTATTCAAGCTTCTACCGGTCTTTGAAACATATTCCAGTGCTTTTATCATACATCATACTACTTTCAATTCCATTCCTGGTTCTAGAAACAAAGTAGGGGAAAATGCTGGTATTAAGGTTAGAATCAGCAATATGTTCAAAGATCAAATGGGCTGTCAGTACTTGAAGTAAGGGGTAAGTTTGGAAAGTCAATATTAAAAAGAGAGAGCATGCAATCAGGAGTCCAGACACGCAGCTCAGAATATATGCAAAGAGCTGAGAAAAAAAAGGTGGGAATCTAGGCAAGAGTCAGAGAAATAGATTCACCTCCACCCATAAGGATTACTTACCCTTAAATGGCAAAACACGGAAAACCTGACTCTCCAGACAGAACCTCTCATTCAGGAATACTTTGAACCACTATGTTGGGTAACTACAGGAGCCTCAGAGGAAGGGCCAGACCTCTATTCTGGAATCTAAAAAGAACCTAGATCAGAGGTAGCCACAAATCAGATGTCTTTTTTCAAGGAAAACACACACACGCACGCCAAAAAAAACAAAACCTTACCTTACAGTGGTTGTACAGGTACTTCTTATTTCCAAGGAAAGTGGAAGGAGATGGCTCTAAGGTTATGAAGGAGAGTCATCTACAGGGACAAGGGGAATTTTAAACAGTTAATGAGCTAGGGGCAGGAAGAACAGGGAGGTAAGAACAGAAAGCAGTAATCCAGGGTAAAATGAAAGATTAGGAAAGAGTTACGCCTGTTTTCAGACTATGTTGACCAATGTTTTTGCTTTTACTGTTGTGAAAAGTATCTAAATCATGACTTTTAATCCATTTCCATCAAATTTCCTTCCAATTAGAGTAAATAAGGGGGTCGCCCAGAGGCAATTGTCAACCCATGTTTTGTTTTTTTTTTAAGGTAATATGTTTGTCAAGTCACATTTTCTTTTATATCATCTTGGTTTTTTACTTGTTTGCTTTGCTTACCTTAATTCTACATTATTCATTTTCTCAGCTGGTTCTTATGCCGAAACCAGAAGCACTGTTCATCTGTGATAACTTTTGCCAGGTGTGTCAAAGACTGGACCTGCTTGGATTTCTGTGGGCATGGAGTAGGTGCTAAATGAAATCCCTAACATTTTGAGGGGGGAAGGAGATATTTGGATACCTTTCTCCCCACAATATCAGCTTTAAATGTCAACCTAGCTTTAAATGTCAAAACAATGAGATTCACATTAGATTTCTGATAAGCTATAAAATCACTTTCAATTGAGAAACAAGTTTTTTTGTTGTTTTTTTTTTTAATCACTTGTGGATAGATGATAGAATGTAGATGGAAGTATCTGGAGGTTTATTCATTCGATCAACCATTTGCTCAATAAATAGTAATCATCCTCAAAGTCTGCCTAGGGGCCAGACACAATGTTAGCACCAAGCAATATATATTTGGGGGGCTGATTGTCCAATATTCTTTTCAAAGCTTCTTTATTACAGTACTCAAAATTAGAATATACATTTAAGAATTCCTAATCTCTGAATGCCTTAGCAAGTGATATTTTATTCTAATAGGACTTGTGATCTAAGACTCACCAAGTCAAAATTGTTTATAACTTAGTCCTTGGAGTCAGCATTTTTGTTCTTTTATAAATAAATCCAATAAATTAGAATATGGATTAGTGTCTATTAGCTAGAGGAGAAACATAGCAATGCATATTAGTCCTCTACATCTGAGTCTCCCAAATATTAAACCCATCCTGTTTGCAAAGTAAATTGTGTTTGAGGCTCAGTCCCAGCCAATCAGTAGGCTTAATTTACATTATGTGCTGACGCTTTCATTTCTTCAAACAGATGACATATTTTACAGCACTATAAGCACGTTTAATAATTTGAAGTAAAAATGTATTTCTGTGAGATTAAGAGAAGCATATGGGGAAACGGACTTGGCCCAGTGGTTAGGGCGGCCGTCTACCACATGGGAGGTCCGTGGTTCAAACCCCGGGCCTCCTTGACCCGTGTGGAGCTGGCCCATGCGCAGTGCTGATGCGTGCAAGGTGTGCCCCGCGTAGGGGAGCCCCACGCACAGGGAGTGCACCCCATAAGGAGAGCCGCCCAGCGAGAAAGAAAGTGCAGCCTGCCCAGGAATGGTGCCGCCCTTACTTCCCGTGCCACTGATGACAACAGAATCGGACAAAGAAACAAGACGCAGCAAATAGACAGAGAACAGACAACCGAGGTGGGGGGGGGGGGGGGATTAAATAAAATAAAATAAATCATTAAAAAAAAAAAAAGGGAAGCATATGGCACAATGGGCAATAACATTTTCTGAAAAGCTGCAGACAAGCAGACCTGTCACAGCCGCCCATCCTGACTCTGCAGCCATGTCCAATCTACATTCACAGCCATGTAGGTGCAGTCGGATATAGATGAAAATATCCAGACCAGTAGGCAGTTGTCCCAAGAGGACTGAGGCTCTCTTTCTTTGCTTTAACTCTTCATAAATACTCAATAATGGCTTGTTTAAAGCCTTCTCCCCCTGTAGCAAGGTAGCTGCTCCAGGGCCTGAGATGACTTCCCTAACCCACACCTCTATTTTACCAAGTTTCAAGACCCAAGTGAAATCCTTTCTCCTTCATGAAGTCTTCCTTATTTCCCTTCCATAACTCAAAGAAAGCATGCAGGTGTGGGTAATTGTATTATAAGGGTTGAGAAGCTTCCCAATTAAATTGATGAAGCCACCTAGTTTCTCCAAATGTAAGGTTCACAGGCTATAAAACTGAACTACTGATACTCCCTAGTATCAATTCATGGAGTAAGGGAAGAATTTACTGGATCATTGCTCTTCTTATTTAAAGAACTGATGAGCTCCTTTGGATGGATCTGAGCAATGATTATCAACCTTGGCCTTTGCAGAAGTCACCTGTCTTCTCTCCAAATCTACTCCTCTCTAATCCTCACAACTGCAGCCCTCTGGCCCCAGTTGTTCAAGTTAGAAGTCTGGAACCACCCTTGATGTCTGCTTCTTTCTTACCGAGAACTTGAATCCATCACCAAGTCCTAATTTTACTTCCAAAATATGTTTGGCCACATTACTAACTTGTTCACTCATCTCTATAATCTGACTTTCCTGTCTTCAATACCTCATCTACCCAGCAACCAGAGAGGTCTTTTAAAAGAAAAGCCAACCTACTGCCACAGCCCACCCCAATCAAGATGGTGGAGAGAGAAGCTTCAGGGCTCCGTCGACCCACAGAAGCTTTGAACAGCCACCAAGAACTGGCAGAAGCATCTTCCTCAAAGCTCCAGAAAACAGTGAAAGACTGTAATAACAAGGTGAGCTCCTAAAGAGGAAAAGGGCTACTTAAAAGCCCATCTTCTGGGGTCCTAGCTGGCCCCTCCCACAGCCCTCACTGGCTGGGCATGGAGCCAGAGCCTGCTTCCAGTGCGGATGCCTAGCCCTGGTTCCGGAGGGAACAGAGTAACCTCATGCACATACTGGGAGCATGTATGCCTGGCCCAATCTATCTGGTGCTGGCCTGAGGAACTTGCTGGTCCAGAACTTGCCCTGCCTGTAGAAGTCAGCTCACAGAGCTCTCCTGCAGAGCGCTGTGAAAGAGCAGTCAGGTGGCTGCCTGGGCAAGGGATTGCTGGCTGTAGGACATACAGTGCAGTGCCTGGTACTGTGAGGAAACTCCTTCCTAGTTAAGAGGGAGACAGTACTTCCTCTGTACTCGAGAGAATTCCTAAGGCAAAATGTGCATGCCCAGGACAAGACATTTGCACAGAAACAATCCAGGGGTCCCTGTGCTTTGGCCTAGAGCTAGTCTCTAAATTCATTGTATGGTGTAAGCCCTGAAGTAGTGCACTGGCATATCCAAAACTACACAGGATAACACTATATTTCAAGATTAGAAAATCTGTGGATCAATACTTTGCCTCTAGGCCTGCCAGTGAGGCAGCCCCACACTTTCCAAGGGCTTGAGCAGCAGCCACATTCTCCAGAATGCTGGGGCCTAAGCACTGGGATGGTGACACTGCTCTACCCAGAACCTGGGGTGTCGGCCACACTCTCTCCAAGCATTGGGGTGGCAGTTGAATTTTGTGCAAACATACAGGCATAGACCCCAGTCTCTCCAATCTTTAGGGTGGTGGCTGAACTCTCCCCAAACATCTTTATTGTCATTCTCTATTTCATAAGGCATTGTTTCCTACTTTCCTTCAATTCTCTATACTTAGTTGCCTTTAGTTCTTTGAACATGTTAATAATAGCTGGTTTAGTAAGTCCGACATCTGGGATTCCTCAGAAAACTGTATTTATTATAATAGCAGCTTTTGTTCTTGTGGCTGGACAATACTTTCTTTGCATGTCTCATAGTATTTTGTTGAAAATGGTACATTTTAAATACTACAATGTGTGGACTCCAGAAAATGGACTTATCCTGTTCCACAGGATTTGTTGTCATTGCTGTTTTTTTGTTGTGTTTGTTGCTGTTTATTTAGTGACTCTCCTGGATTAACTCTGTAAGAACTGTATTCTTTGTTGTGTTCTGCTACTAAGCTTCTGATCAGTTAGCATAGTGGCCGGCTAACATTTGGAAAGAGATTTCCTTAAATGCCAAGTTTCCCAGCCTTTGCCAAGGAGATCTGTGTGTGTGTGTGTGTATGTGTGTGTATGTGTGTGTGTGTGTGTGTTGGGGCATGCCTTCAACACTCTGGCAGGAAGTTTATTACTCTGCCTTTAGCCTTCACTTTTTGCTTGCACAGCACTTAAAAGTTAGCCAGTGTGATCTTTGGGCCTTCCCAGGTCTTTCTACTTGCATATGACTGTTTAGAGTCCCAGGAATATGTCAGGGCTTTGCAAAGCCCCCATAGACATCCTATTCCCCTTCTTTCTTTTTCAGGTTTTTTGGCCAGCCTTTTGTTAACCCCAATTGTTAACACTGTCACAGGCAGCTGCAATATTAAACAATTGCAAAGGAGTTGTGGATAGGGCTGTTTTCAAAAACTGAGTTCTGAGTCAGTTCCAAATAGGGCAAACCTTAAGAATGGAGCTTATGGAGGGGTTGCCTGATGGGTCAATAGTGACAAGTCTCTGGTTAAGGGCTTGGGGAACTCCAAACCCCTCTGCCTCCTCCAGTGGCTGCTGGGTTCCACAGCTACTGTAACTGTGAGGATGTTGATTTTCAATAGTACTGCAGAACCAGGGAGAGGGGAATGGGATTAGGACAAATTAAAACACGCAGGGCTCACTGTTCCTTTTGAGTTTAGCCAGTTTTTTTGTTTTTTGTTTTAGTGTGTGTTTAAAAAAAAAACACTCCTCAAATGTTTCACGCCTTTAATGTCCAGAGTTCTGAAACACTGATTTTGAGTTTTCCAAGTGTTCTTATTGCTGTTATGGAGAAGTGGATTTTTTGGAAATCCTTATTCCACATTCTGTAAGTGCCCCCATGGAATGATCATTGACAGTTCATTTAGTCATTCCCCCATTCACCTGATAAATGAATGCTTTTCTCACTCAGCTCTCCTTCCCAATCACTTCCTCACACACACACCAGTTAGTTCCCTTTGGATATGCCAGAGGTGGGTGGGAATGGGTTTTTTCTTTAATTGCCCTTTGTGTTGTTTTGCAATCAGCATGTACCATTATTTTAAGTTATTATGAAGTAATTATAGGACACTGCAAAGACAGTGCAGAGAGGCCCTGGGTACCCTCCACCCAGTTTCTCCCATTGATTACATCTCATCTAACAACAGTACAGAGTCAGGAAATTGGTGTTGGTGCCGGATCTGTGTCACTTTACAGAGTCATGTAATCATCAAGATACAAAGCTATTTTGTCACCACAAAGCCTTCCCTCCTGCTACCCCTTTCTGGTCACTCACCCCTGCCCCACAACCATCCCTAACCTCTGGCAAACACTAATCTCTTCTCTATCTCTATCATCTGAATTTTGAAAAGCATCAAATAAAAAAAACAAAAACAGCATAACACAGTAGAAAGCAGGTGAGGAAGTAGACGCGGTGATCAGCCGTGAGAAGAATGCAATGTTTTAAATCCCCGGAGACAGGTCAGGTCAGATACGAGAGTACGCCCCCCACCCTGCGTGAGCAGGGCCGCTGCCTGCGCCGGCTCTCAGAGGAGCCATCTCGGTGCAGGCGGACGGCATCAGCTCTGCTCGATTCATCCTTCACCGGCCCCCAGGGCGCCGTGTGGTCATGGCCAGTCACTCTGGGCTCTGGGAACGTTTCCAGGGGCCGGGGCCGGAGGACGCCCCGGAGCCAGCACTCAGCCTCCCACCTCCCCGCTGCGGCCCGGGGAGCCAGCGTGGCGCTGCTGGAGGAGAGCCGTGGGCGCACCAGGCCGCCCTCAGCACGCTGCGGGCGTCTTACAACACTTTCTAACTAAAGGAGTGCGAGGAAAAGGAACCCAGGGAGACAGAGATGGCCACTCAGACTAATAGATGATCTTCCTCCAATTAGAATTCATAATTAACCAGTCATATTTTATTTTTTTAACCACCTTACAAAAAGTTTGAGAAAGATAAATCACCCTTAATTCCAGTATTCTACTGCTGTTACTATTTTTTCTGCATGTTCTCTCCTAATAATGATTCTGTGTGATACCATATATTGGTGATATTTTCCACACTATCTTGGATCCTAATCTTCATTTAAAATCATAAGCATTCTATGCATTTTTCTACACTTTGAACGTATTATTTAATTGCCACATTATATTTCTGTTGTGGCATATATTATAATTTAATCAAAATGTCTACTACTAACAGATATTTATGTCAAAGTATTGTGCAGTTCCAAGAAGACTGAGAATCACTGGATTAGGAAATTGTGTATTAAAAGTATTTACAGTTTTCCTGCTTTCAAAATAGAATTGCTGCATTCCAAGCACCAAGTCCACTGAGAATCCTTGCAAAGAGAAATAGAACCGACAGTTCCACTCAGAGAATAGCACAGCCCATGTACTTTGGGAGCAGCCAATCTGCCATACACCCAGTTTGCCTGGTGATGGCCTAATTCAGCAAATGCTGGCCTTTGACACCCAGATGAAACATTCTCTTCTAGCAACACAGAGCACACTAGCATCTTCAGACCATCACACTGATTTCAGCCTCCCCCTCAGGGACTCAGGTGAGTCTTTATTTCTGACACATAAAGAAGGATCAAATGCCTATATTTGAGAAAGAAAATTTACATGGTCTAGGCAGCTAAGTACTACACTTTCTCAAAGTTTATTTCATTTCAAACTCAGGAAAACAGACCATGGACCTGGTTTAGGAGTGTCCTGTTGCAGTACCCCAAACACTCTGTAGATGCAGTCTCATTCAGTTTATTTTTAAATAAACTCATTGGGAAGTGCTGTTTTCCTGAAGTTTGGGAAACATAAAGAGGAGCAGACAATCCCTTGCAGATTCAAAAAGTATAAAGTGATCACAATACAACACTAAGATTCACTTATTAGATAATTAGCAGCACTCTACCTATATCAATTATCAGTCAGCCAAAAAAAGATGCAAGTTTCCTTTACCCAATTCTCATTTCTCATTATGTTCTTCACTTTGGGGTCACATGCAATCTAAGTTTTATATGAATACACAAAAATGTACTAGAAGTCATCATTTCTTTTGCCTAAATAAGCTAAATCTGCCAAGAATCATCCTTTCAAACATTTGGGGTAGCCCTGGGTATATAACCCAAAGAGTTTCCCTTTTTTTTTTTGAGAGGAATTGAAGAGAATAAATTTAGTATTGAAAGAGTCCTTTGATATCATTGAGTCTAGTGATTCTCAAGTGCCTTCCATTCGCCTGTGCCACTGACTACAAAAATACTCATCATTAGAGCTTAAAAAAATACAGATTACCACACCTCAGCCCTGTGGATTCTAGCTTAATAGGGCAGGACAACAATGTTCATAGGTAATTCTCCTGCTCAGCCAGGCTTGAAAACCAATAAAGTAGTCCTACCCTCTCATATTATAAATGAGAATGAATTTGGAGGCCCAGAGAGGATGATACATGGCCAAAAGACATTCAACCAGTTAGCAAGAGTCAGGATCAAAATTGCCAGTCCTGGTTTCCCCACTTTCTTACATGGCCTCCCTAAAGCTAGAATTACATGTCAAGTACCTTCAAAAACAAGTTCCTGGGTTCATCAAATAAAATACTTATGGGTTAAATGCTCCTTTTGAGAGCAAGGCAGTATTTTTGTAAACAAAGAAGACTGCCTGGTGAATAATGATTTAGAGGTAGAATTCTAGTTAAAATGCCTTCTAGGTCTCCTAGACTCCCGCCTATAACTTAAGCATAGTCTCACCTGCACAAAAGGAGGACAGAGTAGGGGAAATTTACTTATTTATTTAGCAAATATTTACAACTAATTCTAAGCATCTCTTAATATGCCAGACTTATATGGAACCTAGGAATATAGCTGATGAGCAAAAGAGATATAGTCCCTACTCTCATGGAGCTTACCAGCTTAGTGGAGGTTAAGGATAATTAAATGGGTAATTTGCAATGTAGTATAGTGAGTGTTATGATTTGTGGATTAAATGGAGTAACCAAACTTTTAAACAATTTAAAAGGTATGGTTTTGACAAACAGGTATTTTCTGTTGACTCAGAAATGTCAAAGAAAATGAACATAGATATAATTTTAGCAGTTCTAAACAACCAACCAGTAGCTATGGCAGAGTGAAGAGTTTTGCAAATCCTCTCCACAAGAAGAACAACTGTAAAAGTGGATAAGATTCTCATAAACAACCATTTAAGAGCTCTGGAAATTGACCAAAATAAAAAACAAATTGAGAAATACATATTCAAAACAGCTTCTAGAACTCTATATAAGAACAGTGCGAATCTGTGGCTGTCTTCTCTATGGCAGCTCCCATTCACTCCTATTCCCTTCGCCATCCACCAAGTTCAGTCAGTGTGATAATTTTGCTGAGGTGAAGCAAGCTATGAAAAGCAAGAGTTTCACTGTTGGAGGGAGGTAATGTGATTTGGAGTAGAATGTGAAAAGCATGCCTGTGTTGTTGTCAGTAAAATAAGTGTGTTAAATAATCAGGGACAGTGAGTAAATCTGGTAGTCTTAGTTGGGGAGGATAGTATGACCAGTGTATGAGGCAGAGCTTTAACATGGAGATCCTAGAAATGAGAAAGCTTTGAGGGGCTAGATAAGCTCTCCATGCATATCTAAAATGAAGACTGTGTACTCACAGAGGACATTCTAGTCTGCATGACTAGAATAAAGAGTGCATTCACAGAGGAGACCAAAGAGAGCAAAAGTGGAGACATATTTGACAACTGCATGAAACGTGAAAGCATTCTTCAATCCACATGCAGACCCCAGAGTAGAGGGGGAAAACTGGGTCCAAAGTGTTTGAGTACAACATCCAACAAATCATTAGTTGTCTACTAAGCTATAAACAGAGGTGACCCCCTAGAAACCTAGCTAAAAAAATAAAAATAAATGAGCAATGACATCAGTGGCCACACGTGATGGGAAGAAATTATTCCACAAATTAAATTCAAAGTGCTAAATCATTCAAGCAAACAAAAAAATCACCTACATCTGGCAGGGGAAAAAATAATCATAAGCAGATTTGCTACACAATTATCTGAAATGTTCTAGTTTTCAGTTAAAATAATCATGAGACATGAAAAGAAATAGACATATATTGCTCATACTTAAGAAAAATAGCAATCAATAGAAATTGAATTTGATGGAGTCCAGTATTGGGTTTAGCAGAAAAATTTCAAAGCAACTATTAAAAATATATGTAAAGAATTAAAGAAACCATGCTTAAAGAATTAAAGGAAATGATGATGATTCAATTTATAAGAAAAATCAATATATATCAATATCTATATCAATAGAAAATAGAAACTATGAAATGGAAATTCAAGAGTAGAAAAATACAAAAACAAATGAAAAAAAAATTCAGTAGATTAACTCAACAGATTTGAGATGGCAGAAGAGAAAAATAGTGAAGTTTAAGACTTATCAAATTTTACGATCTGGCCAGTGCGCTGGGAAGAGCTCCGACTCCGACTGCGAACTCTGGACTGCGCCAGCGACCCCTGGAGAAGGACAGGATGAACTCCGGACGGCGGGGACAGGCTTCCGGCCGGCGCGGGGAACACATCCCAACCGTTTATATAGATGGCAGCTGCAGAAATAATGGAAGAGATGGTGCAAGAGCAGGACTTGGAGTTCACTGGGGACCTGACCATCCTCTAAATGTCAGTGAGAGAGTTTCTGGACGGCAGACAAATCAAACTGCTGAACTGCAGGCAGCCCATAGAGCAATTGAACAAGCAAGGAGCCAAAACCTGGACAAACTCATCATTAAAACGGACAGCAGGTTTCTCAAAGAAGGTGTTACAAAATGGATGCCTGCCTGGAAAGAAAACAGATGGAAAACAGCCTCTGGAAGAGATGTTGTCAATAGAAGTGATTTTGAAAGAATTGATCAAGCTTCCCGAGGAATGGATATTCAATGGGATTTTGTTCCTGGTCATAGCGGCATCGAAGGCAATGAAGCTGCTCATAGATTGGCCACAGAAGGAGCTAGAAAATAGAGAAAATAAGGCGATTTTCGTCTTACGAGTTAGCTGTCATCTAAGAGCTTCATCTGCTGGTGCCAGTTGTTAACATCCTCCCAAGAGCATCTCACTCTTATTTGTTTCTACCTTTTTTTTTTAACCACTGATAATTACTAACCTCCTTATCAAGTACAATACTCCTTATTAAGTACAAGGAGTATAATATAATAAAACAGATTTCTTGCTTCAAAAAAAAATTTTTTACGATCTGAAGAGCACAGAGACAAGATGATAAAAAATGAAGAGAGCCTCAGAAACCTGGGTCAAAATTAAGCTTATCAACATAAATGTAAAGGAAGTCCCAGAAAGAGAGAGAAAAAAAGGGGACAAAATTATTTTTAAAATAATGGGGAAAGCATTACAAATTTGATGCAAAAAATTAATATACAGATAAAAAATCACAACAATCCCCAAGTAGGTTAAATACAAAGAGAAACATACTTAGACACGTTATAATCAACCTGTTGAATGACAAAGAGAAAAATCTTAAAAAGAGCAAGAGAAAAATCACTTAGCACATACTGGGGGGGTAGGGGAGTATGATTAATATTAATGTCAATATGATATTTTCACCAGATTCTGGGAACACTCAAACCTTGCACCAGCTATAGCATCCTGGGGAAGATATAAGCACTAGAAACAATGGCTGAAAAAGTAAACCAAACATCATTTTATGGCTATAGCCCCCAAACACAAATGACGAAAACTCTGGTAAACTGAACTGTGAAGCATAAAACTACACCCACCCCACTTCAATGAGTATATTCCATTTTAAGTGACAGGAGATCTAGTCCAAATTGGCATAATAAAAGAAAGAACTTATCAGGCTGTAAATGAAAAGTGTAAGGGTGAGGCTGGCTTCAGGGATGCTTATTCTGTGGTTCAATGGCATGCCACCAGGAATCTCCCTCCCCATGTCTTAGCACGTGTCTGTGCATTAGCTCTATTCTCAGGCAGACTGACTCCCTGTGGTTAGAAGATGGCTGCCAGAGGCTCCAGAATCACATCTTCTCACTCAAATCCAGTAGAAAAGAGCATTTGCCTAACTGCCCCAGAAGTATCATTGATTTCTGATCCCCTAAACAAGCTTCGTGGCCAGGGCAATGCAATACGCTGATTGGTCAAGCCTGAATCACATGCTCCATGGGATGGGGATGGGGGCTCCACCCAAAGTACATGAATCGAGGGTGGGTAAGAGGGTAGTTTCCCAGAGATAAACTGGGTAAATGTTTCCAGGAAAAGGGTGAATTAGTGCTAGGAATTAAAAACAACAGAAGTCCACAACAACCTTGTTCTTCTAAGGTAACAAATCCCAATTTTCTTCATGCAACAACTGAAAAATATCCATCACATCCAGAGAGAAGAAATGAGGCAGAATTGGAAAGTACACTTGTTCCCAAGTCTTATTGTTTAATCAGACAAGACCCCAACTACAGCAGTTGCCGTAGCTCAGTGCTATAAGGAAGGAAGAGAAAAAAGAGAGAGGGAGAAGGTAGAGGAGAGCAAGAAATGGAGCGCTCATTTTCTGCCCCATGCAAAGTGGGCCTTGGCCCTAATCATATCAACGATGGTGAAGAGAAAGAAGATAGTCCAGGAAAAAGCAATATAAAAGGCAGGTGGTGGTCAGGTCTTCTTGGAAACAGCAGGCCCTGGGGCAGCCAACCAATCCAATTGCTTGGAAAGAAGTGACTGAGCAAGATGGCGGAGCCTCCTTCCATAAATGATTAAATGTTGGTCTTTCAAATTCAAGCAGGAGGAAAAAAGAAAAGATAAAGGGGCATAACCATGAACTAATCTTTCAATATGCTGCAGTAATTCTACCTACTTTTGAAGGAGGCCAGCTATTAGATAACTATTTCTCTGGCTTAAGAATAAGGAAAGGGGGCAGACTTTCCCATCCACAAATGTCTTCACACTTAGAGGTGGATGTGAATATATTTCTTGGGAGTATATAAAGTGAGGAGAGTTAAGGAGAGGAGAGGAATGGAGGAGATGTGGAGGGGCCCAGGATAATTTATGGAGGAGTCGTGATCCTTTAAGGAAATAATAGACTTCCTTTTCCTGCTCAGGATTTGTTGGCTTTGGTTTTCAGTGTCTTTGTAGGTTATTAGGAGGCTGGGCACAGGCTTGTCTTCTTAATTCCTAATTAGTGATCCACAGAGGATTTGGGCTTGCCCTGGAAGCACATGGAGGAGGTGTGGCAAGTGGATGAACCACCGTATGTGTTCAAGACTTGAGGGCACAATAGCTGATAGAGCTAATGCAGGATACTAGTTATATTTTCTCCATTTAAGAGGAAGTGTTTTCCTTTTTGAAATCTGGTTTGGTCATTATAAACCTCTTAATATTGTGCACCTTGGAGAGAGTTACCAACTAAATTCTTACAAGATTTCTTAGAACAAATTTCCTAAGGTAGCACCTATTGCAAGAAAGCAGCTAAGTGCTAGGGAAAGAGTGGCTGTAGAAAGAGAAAGGCGCTCTCACTCTATTAAGAGAAAGAGAGTATAGGTGTCTGAGGATTTATCGCTAGCAAGGAGAGGAAGCCTTCCAGACGTGAGACATCTGAGCTGACTACTTTTCCTAGGGGTATACAATGTGCGATCAGGGAGAACAGACTGGGAATGAAAACTGACTGCTTTTCAAATCTGTAATCAATTACATGTAGACAAATTGTCTCTGCTTAAGGGAATCTTTTGTTTGAAATCCTGGGGCAAATTATTTTGAGAATAGGAGGGCAGGGAAAAAGGTGTGTTGGAGAGGAAGTCATCCCTTAAACCTAGAAATCCATCTGACCTTTTGCCAGGAACTCTTATAGTGCTTTACATATGTTACCTGACTTAGTTCCCAATAAAAATCCTATCATGAAGGAGATATTTTCATTCCTCCTCTTTAGATGTGAAGGTCATGGCACAGAAAACTAAGTAGCTTGTCCAAGATCACAGGACTAGTTAGAGATGCAGCTAAGATTAGAACCCAAGCAGTTTGATTTCAGAGTTGGAGCCTGTAACCACCATGCTACCCCAGATTGAGCTTGGCTTAGGCCGATACAAACTTAATATCATGGAGGCCAGGGACTCAGCTGACGGCTGCTTATACCCTGCCAGTATCTCAGAGTTTGAGTACCCTGGGACAGGATGCCTGGGAGTTAAGATTTATGGGGCAAAGAGATTTATGGGGTGACGTGGGATAGGAGAGAAAAGAAGAGAGCTATGCTCAGCTTTGAAGAACGGGATGCTTTTCACACATGGTGCCAGGAAATCAGATCCATGTCTTCGTTTCAAGATCCATTTTCCCCTCACTGAGCACACTTAAAGAGGAGAAAATGAATTCTCCCCATTGAAAAAGGGCACACTGTAATGAAAAACAACTTTAAAGACACTTCAGCACATAAAGTCTTTGAGTTACATCACTGACAATGGTTTACAAGTTTATTTTCAATTTGTGGTTATGCTGAGCACACATTTTGGGCTATGCAGCAGTAATTCAGGCAGTGCATTTCAGCATCATCTGCTGAGCATCCATCTGTATAGGAGTGTATTGTCACAGATGATCAGGTAGAGATTTATCCAGACATATCATATGCAAAATGGCCAGCCAGGAGAGTTTTGAAAATTATTTCCCTCACCATTTTTGCTAAGTATACAATTCTAAGGAAGCAGATTTCTTAGCAAAGACTTTTTCTATCTCCAAGAAAAGACTTCACTTTGAACAGAGCAAAGAAGGGAGGGGCTTTGAGTCTATGTTCAAATCCTAGGCTTGGCACTTGCTAACTGACAACCTTAGGCAAGTTTGTATACCCTATGAACTTACAGAATGGGGAGAATATTTTGTTTTTAAAATGGGGTTATCAGGAGAATTAAAGGCATTTGAAGTCAGTATCTTCTCATGCTCTACAAAAAGAGAAGTTCATTGTTGTTCACTACTGAGTCCCTAGCACTTAGCTCTGCAATAGCACATAATTGTTGCTTAATAAAAAGATGCTAAAAGTGTGGATAATATTACCCATTAAAATTGACGTTAAGGGACATATCAGGGATGTTTCTTCCAAATTATTTCTCCCAAAGAGAAAAAAGCTAGCTTTCCCACTCAGCCCCTGCTCCTTTCAGAGGCGGTTACTCTCTGTGGCTGTTGCATGTCTGTAATCCTAGAAATTTATTCAAATACGTTTCTTACTTCGGGGTTTTTGATTCCCAGGTCCTGTGTGTTCTGCATTCTTGGATTATTCGTACCTTTACTGAGCTTCCTAAAAAGGAAATATTGGAGCTAAATTTTTAGTAGTTTCATGTCTAAATATGTCTTTATTCTAGCCTGTTATTGATAAGTAATTAGATAGTTATAGAATTCTAGGCTAAAAAAATTTTCCCCTTGGAATGTTAAAGACAAGTCTCCATTTTCTCCTATTATCTAGTATCTCTTATTATAGAAAATTTTGGTAATATGGAAAAATGTAAGAGGCAGATAAAAAGCATCAGTAATCCCATAACTCTGAGACAGCCCTGTTTACATTGTGGTGTCTACCCTTCCAGAACACGTGCAGAAAGGTCATATTGAATGTGTAGTTCCACATCCCAACTTTGCTTAATTTATATAAGGATGTGCTCATGTCACTGTATATATAACTAAGTTACTTTTAGGCCCTTTTCAATCCTATGGATCAGTGATTCTGTGATTATTAAGGAGAAATGTAACTTATGAACAGTTTCAGTAAAAGTAGCAGAAGATTTAGGAGTTGGTTTCATTGATACAAGCAAGAAATAGAATAGATACAAGCAAAGGAAGATAAGGTTAACTACCTGCCAAGTGCTTTTCATTTAGGGACACAGAAGGTTCTCAGCAAGGGAAATGAAAGCAAAGACATATTACAGGTGAAGGTCAATAAATCACCTGAGTATAACATACAGGCAGGAAAAACATGTCAGGTATAGAAAAAAGGGCAAAGTAGGGCTTCCTGTGAAAAAAATGTCGTGTGCAGGCTTTAGGGTGAAAGGGAACCACGTATAAGCACATTTCCCAAGGTCCTGAGTGGGAGACAGACATCCATTGCCCATTTCAAGGGCCCACAATGAAAGATGACAAGCAATAGCAGAAACAGCTGTCCAACTGAACACAGGAATCTATCTTCCATGCTGTGAGAGCTCATGGGCTAGGTGGGCTTCAGAAAGAAATGGGAAAAAAATAAAGAAGGGGAAGGTGAGGGAAAATAATGGAATAATGGTATGCAGAAATGATGGTTCCAACTGAGGAAGACACCAAAAGCACTTACTCAGCAAAGATATCTTTGTGGTGCTTTGGGGTGGTTGAGGGGAGGACACAGAGAGAGATATCTAACCCTTTCCCTGTGTGAAGTTTTACCTCGAAGATATAAGTCCTAGGATACATAGAAAGTAAAGTATTCACACACACACACACACACACAGAACCCCGACACACACACAAAAATAACCCACACACACTTACAGAAACTTCATCCCACTGATGCCTCTTTTTCCATCTACTTAGAGATGCCCTCCAGTGCAATGAGGCAGTGATAAAAGCAGACAGATGGAGGGTGATGTTGTAACATGTAACGATGCCTTCAAGAAGGGATGTAAACAGGAAGCTCCAGAGAGCAATGTACCTGGGGATTGTATTTCTCATGCTTCTGCTTTGATCTGAGTGTAAAAATTTCAGACGACTTCTAATGTGAAAGAACTAATTCCTTTCGAGAGGAGCAGAAGACATGATGTAGAGCTGCACTAGATCATGTTTGTCAGAGTTGGAAATGGATCATTTATCTAGGTTAAGATCAGCCAGGGAGCTGCCCACCAATCTGCAGGTAGAAAGTGAAGGAATCTTTAGTTCTCACCATTTTGCACTGATAGCACAATCTAATGTGGGATGGAAACCCCAAGAGAAGTGAAAAAATGCCATGCATTTGAAGAGAGAAAGAGAATCTGTCAAAGAAAACAGAAGACAAAGTTGGAAAGTATTTGCTTTGTGCTTTCCTGTATGTCTCTATGAATCAAGAGGTGAAAGAGACAATAGGCTGAAATACAGAATTATTTAAAATAATCAAGGTAAAAAACAAAAGGCTGGAATGAAAAATACTAGGAAACTAAATGTACAATAGCATAACTAAAATTCGTATTGAAAGTAGCAAAGAACAGAAATAATATTAGAAAAAAATGGGATCAGTGAATTGAAAGACAGAATGTGAGAGAAAAGGATAATGTAATGAAAACTATTAATTAAAAATATGCCAGGAGAGGCCAGGGACTATGGGATCAGCATGTGAAGGACAGTGCTCCTAAAGAACTTAAGGGAGGAAATAAAGGGAAACAATGAGAGCAACAAACCTTGGTGGTTAAGAACTTGGGCCTTTGAATCAATAGACATTGATTCAAAACAAATTGTCTTGGGAAAAATAAACACAACTTTTCTAAGCTTTGGATTTCTCATCTTTCAAATGGGGATAATGATCATTCCTATTTCATATGATTGTTTTGAGAATAAATGCATAAAGCTGGGACTAAGAATTCCAACAGTAACTTAATTTGTGGGGAAAAAAGTCCATACCTAGCCCATATCCTAAATTTTTTTATTTTAATTTCATGAATGAGTCTTATTCCTTGGTATTTTCTATTTTCTGATTGTGTGATAGAATTTTTAAAATTTCAAAGATGAAGATGGGGCAGAATTGCATATTTAGGCAAGGAGAAAAAAATGTTACCTTCAAAGAAAGAAAATCACTCTGGTTTGAGTCTTCCACATCAAAGGAGAGATGATAATGTACCAATATCCATAGAGATTTTTCTTTTTTAAATCTTTATCCAAATTTAATTCAGAAAATGAATAAATACTTAGCAGGTTTCTAGAGGGACTAGGAGGAATTTTTTTTTTTTCCAGTCATTTCCTGAGCATACTTGGCTATATCCTTTTCTTTTGCTGCTGTAACAAATTACCTCAGATTCAGTGACATAAAACAATGCAAATTTATAATCTTACAGTTCTGTAGGTCATAAGTCTGACCCACATCTCACTGGGCTAAAACCAAGGTGCTGGTCAGGCTCCATTCCTTCTGGAAGCTCTAGGGAAGAATCAGCTTCCTTGCCTATTCCAACTTCTAGAAGCTATCTACAGTCCTTAGCTCTTGACCCCCTTCTTCCTTCTCCAAAGCCAGCAACCATTGGGCATGCCCTTCTCACATTGCATCACGCTAACCCCTTCTGCCTTCCTCTTTCACTTTTTAATAAAAGATTTATTTTATTTATTTCTCCCCATCCCCTTGTTTTTTTTCACTTGCTGTGTCTGTGTCTCTTTTCTTGCTTCTTTAGGAGGCACCAGGAGCCAAACCTGGGAACTTTGATGTGGGGGAGAGGTGCCTAATCACTTGAGCCACCTCTACTCCTTGCTTTGTTGTGTCCCTCATCCTATTTTTCCTTCCCCAGTCCCTTGTTTCACCTGCCCATCAACGTCAGCTCACCGTCTTCTTTAGGAGGCACCTGGAGCCCCTGCTCCCTGCTTTGTTGTGTCTCTCACCATGCTTTTTCCTTCTTGTGTCTCTTGTTGTGTCAGCCTGCCACACCTGCCCATCACACCAGCTCACTGTCTTCTTTAGGAGACATGGGGATCCAAACCAGTGACCTCCCATGTGGTAGGCAGGAGCCCAGTAGTCTGAGCCACGTCCATTTGGCCCTCTTTCACTTTTAAGGGCCTTTATGATTATATTGGGCCCACTGGGATAACCCAGGATAATCTCTCTACTTTAAAGTCATCTAATTAGCAAATTTAACTCTATCTGCAATCTAAATTCCCCTTTGTCATGTAAAGTAGCATATTGACAGGTTCCAGGGATTAGAACCAGGCCATCTTTGGGGGCTTTTATTCAACCACAGCCCTAAACAGTTCTTTATTTTAATTTAATTATTTTTTTATTAGGGAAGTTGTAGGTTTACAGAAAAATCATGCAAAATACAGAGTTCCCATATACCATTCTATTATTAACACTTTGCATTATTAGTGTTGTATATTTGTTACAATTCATGAAAAAATGTTTATATAATTGCACTATTAACTATAGTTCATTGTTTGTATAGGGTTCACTGTGTTGCTATTTAAATTTTTTTTTATTCTAGTAACATTTATGTAACCTAAAATTTCCCTTTTTAAACTACATTCACATATATAATTCATTGCTACTAATTACATTCACAATGTTGTGCTACCATCACCACCATTTATTACTGAAACATTGCAATCAACCCCAATAGAAATTTTGTCCAATCTAAGCATTAACTCCCCAAATAACCCCTGGTAACCCAAATGCTAGATTCTGACTCTTTGAGTTTACTTATTCTAATAATTTCATATTAGTGATAACATATAATATTTGACCTTTTGGATCTGGCTTATTTCACTCAATATAATATCTTAAAGCCTCATCCATGATGTTACATGAATCAGAACTTCATTCCTTTTTAATGCCGAATATTATCCCATTGTATGTATTTACCACATTTTGTTTATGCATTCATCAGGTGATGGGCACATAGGTTGCTTTCATCTTTTCACAACTGTGAATAATGTCACTATGAACATCAGTGTGCAGATATCTGTTCAAGTCTTTGTCCATTTTTAAAATGGGTTGTCTTTTTCATTATTGTATTGTAGGATTTCTTTATATATTCTGGATATTAAACCCTTATCTCCCATACTGTAAGGTGTCTTTTTATATTCATGATAAAGTAGACAGATTGGGGAATGAATTGTTTTGTATTTGCTGTGATCCCATTTACCTACTTTTTCTTTTGTTACCTGTGCTTTTGATGTAATTTCTAAGAAACTACTGCCTAATACAAGGTCCTGAAGATGCTTTATCTGTAAAAAGAAACATTTTGGGCAAGGTATGGGGCCTCTAAGTACCAGCTCTCCTGGTCAGTCAGACACAGAGCCTCTTTCAATAGAAGGAGGGAGACTATAGGGAGAATAAACACTAAACGCTAGCATCATCTACTCACTGTTCTTGTTTCGTTTTTAATGATTTCATATAATACTATATATAACAATGTAACAGGTCAAGGAGGTCCTGGGTTTGAACCATGGACCTCCCATGTGGTAGGCTGACCCTCTATCCGTTGAGCCAAGTCTGCTTCCCACTATACAGTTTTGAAGGCAGGAATTCTGTATCACCAAAAGTTTATTCATTTCCGAGTTGTCTTTATGTGAAGTCAAAAGTAAGAGATTCTCAGTTATTCTAACTGAACAACTATGACAAAGTTAAAGATATATTTGAGTTGTCTCACAGATGAATAAAAATATTGAACTTAAGATTAGAAAGTCTTAATAGTTAGCAATGAAAGTATTTAAGCAAAGGATTAAATAAAAATACTTGTATAGTATGGCTAGAGAACCAAATACAAATTTTGAAAATAGAAATAAAAGATGATACTAAAATAAACCAAATGAAATAGCTCAGATTCTAGTAGCAAACACTAGAATATAAGGGGGGAAAGCTGAAGAAAAATAAAAATTTGCTAAATTCCTTAGTTTATGTTGACAAGAGTCAAGACTTTGTTTTCCTTGATTTTGATGATTCAAGAAAGATAAATCAAGACATGTTAGAATTTAAAATTGTATGTATATATTACATGTTATCAGTGAAAAATGAAACATCCTCACTTGAAATCCTTAGAGGAGGAAAGAAAAGACAAGTACATGGAGGAAAATATCAAAGTAAATGAAAATAGTAGGGCAGACAATAACATCCAAATATAGGAGAAGGAAATACTATAACACCCTTGACAAGGCAAAGAAAGAGCTGGAACCCAAGGTGTCAAAGAGATGAGAGTGGATGAAGGGAAGTCTTAACCAAATAAACAAAAATTACCCTAGCATAGCAGTTTGATATAGTTATGAATTCCAAAAATAGATATTGGATTATGTTTATAATCTGGTCTGTACCTGGGTATGATTAGGGCTTTGATTGGGCCACATCATTAGGCATGGCAAAGGATAGAGTTGAAGCTTTTTAATGCTGGAGGTTTTTGATGTTGCAGTTTGATGCTGAAGCCTTAAGGTGGAGCCAGGAAAAGAACACAAAGGAATAGAGATGACTCCTTAGACACGGCAGAAACCCCAGGGAGAGAGAGACAGAGCTGTTTGCCTGATGGTCTATAGCTGACCTTGTGGAGAGAGGCAAAACCTAGAAAACCTCATAGTCTACAGCTGACCTTGTGGGAAAAAAAACAGAACCTGAACTCAGAGAAGTAAGACCCTGGGAGGGAGGAATCAGGAAGCCTGAACTGTCGCAGACGTCGGCAGCCATCTTGCTCCAACACATGAAAATAGACTTTGGTGAGGGAAGTAACTTATGCTTTATGACCTGGTATCTGTAAGCTCCTACCCCAAATACCCTTTATAAAAAAACAACCAGTTTCTGGTATTCTGCTTCAGCACCCCTTTGACTAACTAATACACCTAGTATGGATAGGGACATCCCAAACTAGAAAAATAATACAAGCAAGGAAAAGAAGCTCAACTCTACCAATGCTATCAGGTTGTGAGGGAAAAAAGGTAAATGGCATTTTTGAGAAGGGAGAGAGGGGAAAATGGATACAAGGGGACTAGGGCTAGGATTTGCACCTCCTCCCATTGTGTATTAGTGAAGAGTTCTTAGGGCGCTTATTCCTGAGTGATGTTTTAGATTGTGTCAGACACTGGAATATCTATGAGATCTATTTTAGAACAAACGTGCACAGGTTTGAATTGAGATGGGCATAAGATCAGATTTGTAAAATGCATGTGCTCCCAAAAGAAATGTGAGAAGCAAGTTATTTAAGGTTCTGCTATGCTTTCTGCATACAAGAAAGATGGCATGAGGATTCCAACTGCCTTGAGGAAAACCTGCACAGGAACAAAAGCAACCTCCACAGTTAAGTATTTAAAATCATTGTGTAAGAGACACTTTAGTGAAGGACACATCTTTAGGTATACACATTAAGAGTCTAGAATAAAATCTCTAAAAGGAAGTTGGCTACTAACATTAATCTGATTAATTGGCAGGAAAAATTGTAAAATGAAAGGCATAATCTTTTTTTGATGATGCTATGAAAATAACAAAATATAACGCATGTTGGAAATTTAGTCAAAGTTTATTGGAAACAGGAATAAATGCCTTGTAGTCTTCATAATTCAAAACTGAAGGGAAACCTAATGAACATTCTGTTCTACTTCTATATTAGAAAATGAAGATAGAAGACAATCTGTAAGGAATAATCAAGGGGCAGAAAACAAATGAGCTTTAAAAATAGCAAAGCAATTGGCAATGTCTAAAACATTCCATTTAGTCACAAGAAAGTTTCCAAGCAAAGGCTTTAAGTGATGCAGGCGCTGATGGTCTAGATATTCTTACTTGCAAATTAATTATGTGCATAAATAGAAAAAATAGAAGATATTCTAGAAGAAATAAAGATTTTTTAAAATGTTACACTTGTTCATAGATTGTGCGAAAAAAGAAAAAGGAAAACTATAGAAAGCAAACAAAAACAAAGGTTTTCTATTCAGATACCTAAGAAAAAGATAAAGAGTGATGACCCAAAAATAAAAATAAATAATTTCAGATGACCCCAGGGAACCCACAGATGATGTTAGAAATCTCTGGCAGTCGCCAGCCACAGGTGAGAGAGGGACAAGACTAGGAGTGTGAGAAGGCAAGAGGAACTTTGGCTTGGACATTTTATGTGAGGAAGAATACAGGACTAATGAGCCAGGGCAGAGGCCCAGTTGAACTGAGCCAGAATGTTTAGCAATCTGTTCTCACAGTTTTGTAGCCTTTTGTCTAGCAATGTTCAGAGGCCCATAAACTGGAGAGGAGAGAAATGGGGATGAGTTGCCAGTGTGCCACTGGGATTTCCCCCAGAATGTGAGGATTTAAAAATAGCTTTGCTGCTGCTCCCCAGTTTAGCCCACTTGATTACGATTGATGAATCAGACTATGGGTTCTGATGGTTCCCTCTCTCCTGATCGATACCCCACAGTTTTAGAAACAGCCAGCCTTGAAAGTCATCAGAATAAGCACCTGGTTTCTTGGAATGATGACCAGGAAGCAACCCAACCTGAATTGTTTTCCCCACAGTCTCTGAAATTCCCATCAGAGTCACTTACTCAGATCTGGTTGCTGCTTTGCAGAGCTTTGCACATATTCTTCCTATGACCTAGAAAGCTATCCTTTTCCTCCTGAGTCTGTCTGATCAAGTCCTACTTATCCTCCACAGTTTAGCTTAATGTCATGCGTCAAGGAAGCCATCCTGCATCCTCTTCACTGCACTGTCACAGCTGTAATTATACACCTGTGTACAAATTAAAAATACAGGGTAATTTTGCCTGATTAACAAGACGAGAACCATATGAATTTGATCACTATGTATCTTCAGTGTAGAGCAAAACACTGCTATAAATATTGAATATAGGAATGAATTAATGGAGGGATGCATGCATGAATGAAAATATTGATATCCCTCAGAAAAGTAATACCTTGAGGCAGTGCTTCTCAATGTGTGGTCCTTGGACCATCAGTGCCTGCATCACTTAGGAACTTGTTAAGAATGCAAATTCTCAGTTCTTTCCTGACTCTTGATCAGACACTCTGAGGATGAAACCAACAATCTATACTTTAAGCAAACCCTCAAGGTAATTTTGATATGTACTCAAGTTTGAGAATTATTGCCTTAAAATTAAATCAATCGGTTTCAGCTTTAGGGCACAAGAACGAAAGTTTCATAAATGAGTGCACATAAAGAGAACAGCTGTAGAAGAATGAGGAATGGTAAGTACTGTGGTAAAATAGAAAGCTCATGCCCAGTCTGAAGAGGTAAGCCACTGCTCTCCCCCAAACAGTTGTCCCAATGTAGGAGTCTTGAGCTCCATAGGTTAAATCTTCCAGTTTTTCAAGAGACTCTAAGCCATAGAAAATTCATCAGTGAGCCAAAAGCAACCTGTAGGCAGTATCTGCTATAGGAGATCATTCGAGGTATCATCCAAACAAGGATGATTGTAACACCCTCTGCCTACTCAATATTTTCCCCAAGATCTGATCCTGCTTATGAGACCAGCTGGGGTCAGTTTTGTTTTATCTCAGTCTGGCAGTAGGTGTGATATAAAAACCTGATCGATACGACACTAGCTCTAAAAACTCACTGGGGAATTGGACATAGAAATTTCACAGGAGGTAGGAGTATAATACACTTAAAAACAAATTACAGGTTTTTACTTTGTACATCACCTCAACCCCAAATTATACTGAGAGAAGATGAGATTAATGGTTTGAGGAATTTCATTTTGTTTTGTCTTATTTCATTTATAGACAGTGCTTTTCCTTTCCTGGCTGTACAACTGACCAAACCTTTATGGAAATAGCCAGACAACAAAAACAAAACAAAAGAAACAGCAACACGGACCAATCAAACAACAGCCCCTGCCCCAAAGAAACACATACTGCAAGCACTTTCATACACCAGTAGACTTCATTTCAGCCTCAGAAGCTGACAAATGGAGAATTTAATCAGAGAGAAGTTCTGACTGAGATATAAAATGCAACTCTTGAAAGTTTTTTATGTAAACTATTTCAGAGAAGCATTTTTAATTTCTTAAAAGGTTTTATAATGATAGCTTCTGTCTCCACACCAAATGGTAAAGGACAATGAACACTCTGAGGGATTCTAGTAAAATCCACACACAATGTACTATTGAGACAGTTAAATTACCCATTGAGAGATAAGAAAAGTAAAATTGACAAGTTTTAAGTCAAAGGAATTTTTATGTCTTCCTAGCAAACAGACTAGAGAGCGAATAAAAGGAAGAAACAAAATATTCTTCTCTTCTAAGAACTATTCTGTGAGGAGCTTTGGGGAATGAACAGCTACAGAAACCTGCAAGTAAAATGAGACTACATGCCTTCTGCCTAAAGGAAACCAGGGGGAAACCTAAAAGAGTGAGTCATCCCACTACATTCCAGGGAGCCAAAGGAAAGCTTCCTAACAAAAGAGAGTGAGACAAATAATTGAGTTTCCTTCCCGTGTCAGTGTTGAGAGCTGTGCTCAAGGTATACCATAGCCTTCTATCTCTCTGCCAGAACACTGTAGGAGTATGCATGGAATAAGGAGTCTTATTCTTAATTGATGCCAGGATTTTAATGACAAATAATTAGAGCCCTGTGAGCCTTTTATTAATTTCATTTTTAGAAAAAGAATCACATCTGTTTTTCAGATTATAAAAACAATATATGCAAATATTAAAACTCAGAAAATATAGAAAAGCACAAAGAAAAATTAAAACCATCTATAATCCTACCACTTAGGTATAGCAACAGTTAATATTTTATATACACTTCCCAGTCCTTATATAGCTATATTATCTAAATATATAAATATGGTTTAAGATATAGATGTGAATATTGGTATGTATAACATTTATTTTGTAACTGTATTTTCTTAGAATATTCCATATACTATAGTAAAATATTTTTATATCTTAAACATTTTAAGTCATTAAGTATTTTTATTCAACTGGTTTTAATGTTTAAATGTTATTACATATTCTGGGTATAAAACAATTTAGTCAACCTGCTGTATTTGATGATTGCTATTGCACATAAATCTTTTAGAATACCTCTGAATATTTTTTGATAAATCTTTAGAATTGGAATGGCTATATTGGTTCAAAAGATATAAATATTTTTAATGCTTTAGAGTGATTTTACAAAGTTGGTTGCCAGAAAATTTGTTCAAATTTATTCTGCCTCTAGGAGTATATGAAAGTTTCTTTCCCTGTACTTTGGCCAACACTGGCTATTGTACTTAAAAAGACATTTTTGCAATGTGGTTAATTGAAAACATCTTGTTTCATTTTTTATTTCTTTGGTAACAAAGTTAAATATTTTGATCTATTTGTTAAAAATCTTTTCCCTCTTTTGTAAATATCTTATTTATCTTATCATTTATTGAAATATCTTTTTTCTTATTAGTATATAAAAAATATTTATGACTTTCAGTTTAAAGATGGTAGCCATAAACTCAGCATTTCCCCCTTCTCTTTCTGAAAATAACTAAAAATAAATAATATGAATGAATGAAAAAACATGGAATCCATCTTTTGGCAAAACCTGAAGAAAGCTAAATATCCACTAAGCATAAAATATATGGAAGAAGGTGTTATCAAGCAGGTTTGCCAGCAGGAAGAAAGAGAATGCCATGGCCATGGGTATTAGAGTCAGCAAAGTACACTTCTCAAAGGTTGGGATAGTTTGGACTGTCAGGCAAAAAGAACAAATCATCAATATGGGAGAGAAATTGAACTGGCCTCAAACTTCGCCACAAAATTAATTTAGAAGATAATATTAAAACAACTAAATTCTCAAGAAGTGAAAGAATTAACCAAGTATTTTTTATAATACACACTGTCATTTGAGTATAAAGACAATGTTTTTGTACATGTAAGAACTCAGAGAATATCGTTACAATGAGCCTACTTGAGGAATCTACAGGAGAACAAAGTTCAGTCAAATAAGAGATGGTAAGAAAAACTGATGAAAGGATTGGCTGTGAAAATTAAATCAAACTAACTGCATGATAAAGATCAAAAGATTTAAGAAGACTGTAGAAATTTTAAAACCAATACAAAATAAGAGGAAGAGAGGGAACGAATTTAGAAGATAGTCATCTGTAATATGAAAAGGGATATCCTTTAAAGGTAACCAGACAAATAAGAGTGATATAGTATGACTAAAAGAACAAGGCAAACTCTAAGAAAGATAAGACAATGGACCAGAATAAGATGGAGGGGAGGGAAGAGGAAAGAAGGAAGAGGAAATATACTAACGTTGTTTAAAGAAGGAATTAATTGATTTGTCCAAATAATTAGAATATTGGGGGAATTATATAGCACAGGATCTATAAGAAGAGAATTTTTTTAAATTTCATAATTATCAGAAGACAGTCATAAAGAAAATAGACCAAATAGATTTTATAAAAGAAATAAAAGTATAAAACATAAGATAAAATATAATAGAATTATAACTTGTGATATATGAGCAAATAGGCTAAAACTCTTTGTTAAAAGAAAAACCATTCAGATTGAATCACAATGCTAAACCAAATTCTGTGTTGATGAATAAAGAAATATTTCCTTTTTTAAAAAAAGTAATTGAGAGAGATTGAAAATAAGAAAGCAAGGGTGACAATCTTAGTATCAGGAAAGGTATAATTCAGGCCCAAAAGCAATTAACCAGACAAAACAAAGTAGTTTATAATATTAAAGGTGAATAATAAACTTGCAATAGATACGAATATCTAGGAAACAAGTAACTTGGCAGTAACTTTTATAAATAAGTACTTCAAAGAGAAAAGGCAGAAATACACTAATAAGAGGAATGTTAATTCATTCTCTCAGGAAGGATTGAACAAGAAGATAAAACAATAAATATGGAAATAGAGAACATTTTTACTTTTCAAGAATGTATTCATAAAACCTGATTAGATCACAAAATAAACTCCTTACATTCCAAAGGTAGAAATAGTATAGATAATAATCACTGATCACACTGCACTAAAATCTGAAATTAATAACAAAACCAGAAAACTATACTCTGTTACATGGAAACTTAAACTACCTAAATATGGTCAAAAGATAAACTGGGATAGACAGGCAAAAGAGCTAGTTTCACTAATAGATACAAATATCACAAATTCATTTTTAAAAAGGTACAAGAAATATATTAACAGTGAAGTTTACAGGGAAAAACAATTCAAATGGCTTTCTTAACTATATAAAAGATGATCAGTCTCACTTATGATAAGAGTAAGACTCTGGAGCCAAACCTTCTAATCCTGGTTCTAATCCTCTTTCTGCCTCTCAGCAGCTGTGTTACGATGGGCAAGTTACTTCACTTTTGTGTACCTCGGTGGTTGTTTTTTGGTGGTGGTTGTTGTTTTTTTGGTTTGTTTATTATTTAATAGAAAAGTTTAGGTTTACAGAACAATCATGTATGACATACAGATTTCCCATATACTACGCTATTATTAACCCCTTGCTTTTGTGTGAAATACTTGTTACAATTGATAAAAGCACGTTTTTATAATTGTACTATTAACTATAGTCCATGGTATAACTTAGGGTTCACTTGTTTGTGTAGTGCAGTTCCATGAATTTTTTAAAAATTTTGTTATATTATCATCTATATAATCTAATATTTCCCCTTTTAATCATGTTCAGATATATTTCAGTGCTATTAATTATATTCACAATGTTATGCTACCATCACCACTATCTATTACCAAAACCATTTCAAACAGGAACCCTGTATATTTTAAGCCTAATTTACCATTCCCTATCCTCAGTCCATCCATTGGTAACCTGTATTGTAGATTCTGAATCTATGAATTTGCTTATTCTAATTACTTCATATCAGTGAGTTCATACAATATTTGTCCTTTAGTGTCTGGCTTATTTCACTCAGCATTATGTCTTCAGGTTTCTTCCATGTTATTGTCTGTATCTGAATTTCATTCCTATTTACAACTGAATAATAGTCCATTGTAGGTATAAACCACATTTTGTTTATCCATTCATCTGCTGATGGACATTTTGGTCACTTCAATCTTTTGGCAACTGTGCATAATTCCACTATGAACATTGGTGGGCAAATATCTGTTAAAGTCTCTGCTTTGAATTCTTTTGGGTATATATACCAAAGAGTGTGATTGCTGGGTCATATGGTAACTCTACACTTAACTTTCTGAGGAACCACCAAACTGTCTTTCACAATGCTGCACCATTTTACATCATCACTAGCAATGAACGACTGTTCCTGTTTCTCCACATCTTCTCCAACACTTTTAACTTTCCATATTTTAATAGCAGTTATTCTAATGGGTATGAAATTGTATCTCATTGTGGTTTTGATTTGTATTTCCCTGATGCTTAATGAAGTTGAGCATCTTTTCATATGCTTTCCAGGCATTTGTATATCTTCTTGGGAGAGATGTCTATTCAAGTCTTTTGCCCATTGTTAGTTGGGTTGTTTGTCTTTTTGTTGTTAAGCTAAAAAATTTCTATAGAAATTCTAGATATTATTAAATCTTTATTGAACATGTGGTCTCCATATATTTTCTCCCATTGTGTAGGTTGTCATTTTACTTTCATGATAAAGTACTTTGCACAAAAGATTTAAATTTTGATGAGGTTCCATTTATCTACTTTTTATTTGTTGCTTGTGCTTTGGGTGTAAAGTCTAAGAGACCATTGAGTAACATAAGATCCTGAAGATGCTCTCCTATGTTTTATTCTAGAAATTGAGAGTTCTTGCTCTTGAATTTAGGTCTTTGATCCATTGTGAGTGGATTTTTGTATAAAGTATGAGATAAACGTACTTCTTCTCTTTTATTTTTTATTTTTGCAAAGGGAGATACAGTTTCCCTAGCACCATTTGTTGAAGAAACTATTCTTTCCTAATTGAGTAGTCTTTGTCTCCATGTAAAAATCAGTTGGCCATAAATGTGAGGATTATTGATTTCTGAGCTCTCAATTCAACTCCGCTTAAATTTAGGGTTCAACTGGCACACGGACAGATCAAAGATTTAAGTCTCTGGGAGATATATTATTGATATATGTATTAGTATTGTGCTAATTATGGGTTCAAATAAAAGGGACAGAAGAGCCATGTGTAGAGAACTTATAAATGAGTCTAACTCTGTTACAGTGGGGAGCATAAATTTCAAAGTAAGACCCACTGATAGGATGCTGAATCCCTGAGTTATCTGCCTTGGTTATTCACACACACACACACACACACATACATACATACACATACATTTGTCTGTCCTTGTATCATGCCATTCTGCTTTGATTACTGTAGCTTTGTAATGAGTGTTAAGATCAGGAAGTATGGGTTCTCCAAATTCATTCTTCCTTTTCAAGATGGCATTAGCTATTTGGGATCTCTTGTCCTTCCATATAAATTTGATGATTGGCTTTTCATTTCTGGAAAGAATGTTGTTGGAATTTTGATAGGGATTGCATTGAATTTGTAAATCTCTTTGACTAGAATGGGCATCTTAGTAGTACTTAATCTTGCAATTCATGAACACAAAATGGTCTTCCACTTATTTAGATCTTCTTTGATTTCTTTTAGCAATGTTTTGTAGCTTTTTGCATATAAGTCTTTTACATCTGTGATGTTTAGATTCATGTGTCAACTTTGTCAAACAATGGTGCCCAGTTCTTTGGTCAAGAAAGCACTTGATTGTGAAGACATTTTGTGGACTTAAATTATCAGTAAGTTGATTGCATCTATGACTGATTACATCTCAATCAACTGAGGAGATTGCCTTCAGCAATGAGAAACATCTCATCTAATCAGGTAAAGGCTTTAAAAGAGAAATGATGATTCCAGGAGTCAGAGAAGATAATTTTCAACTCTACTTCATCAGCTAGCTTCTCCTGGGGAATTCATCAAAAACCTTCATTAGTATTCCCAGCTTGCAGCCTTTTCAATGGAATTTGGACTTGTGCATCCCCACAGTTATATGAGAAAATTTTGTAAAATCTCATATTAACAGATAACTCCTGTCATTTCTGTTTCCCTGACTAATACAACATCTTTGGTTAGGTTTATTCATAGATATTAGATTCTTTTAGTTGCTATTGTAAACTGATTTTTTTTTTATTTCTTATTCCAATTATTCTTGATTGTGTATTTCTGCATGTTGCTCTTATGGCCCACCACTTTGCTGAATTCATTTATTAACTCTAGGAGTTTCGTTGTGGATTTCTCAGGATATTCTGTATATAGGATCATATCATCTGCAAATAGGGAAAGTTTTACATTCTCCTTTCTGGTTTGTCTTTTATTTTTCTTGCCTAATTGCTCTGGCTAAAACTTCAGGTACAATAGTGAATATCAATGGTGACAGTGGGCATGTTGTCTTGTTTCTAATCTCAGAGGGAAAAGCTTTCAGTCTTTCACCATTAAATAGTATGTTAGCTGTGAGATTTTCATATTTGCCCCTTATCATATTGAGGAAGTTTCTTTCTATTTCTAGTGTTCTAAGTGATTTTATCAAGAAAGTATACTAGATTTTGTCAAACGTCTTTTCTGCATCATAGAGATGATCCATGTTTTTTTCCCCTTATTCTGCTAATGTGGTTTATTGCATTAATTAATTTTCTTATGTTAAACTATCCTTGAATAACAGGGATAAGTCCTACTTGATCATGGAGTATAATTCTTTTAATGTGCTGTTGGATTTGGTGTGCTAATTTTTTTTTTTTAGGGTTTTTGCATCTATATTTGTAACAGTAATTTTCCTTTCTTATGATATCTTTTGCTGGCTTTGGTGTGAGTTTGATTTTGGCCTTGTAGAATGACTTAGGGAGTCTTTGTTCCTTTTCAATTTTTTGGAAGAGTTTCAGCAGAATAGGACTTACATTTTCTTGGAGTGTTTGGTGAAATTACTCTGTGAATCCATCTGGTCCTGGACTTTTCCTTGTGGGGAGGTTTTTGTTTACTGACTCAGTTTCTTTTGTGTTCCTCAGTTTTTTTATCAATAAATTAGAGACAGAAGTAGAACCTACCTCACAGGGTAGTTATAAATGTTAAATGAATTAATATTTGTAAAGTGCTTATCTCAATGTCTGGTACACACTAAGAGCCATATAAATCTTTAATATATAAATAAATAAATAAATGCAAGTTAAAATTATACAAAGATGCATGTTTTACCTGTCAGATATGCAAAGATTAAACCATTTGATAATGTATTATGTGGTGAAGGTGTAAGGAAATAAGCATTCTCATACATTATTAGTGAGTGTGTATATTGATACAACCTCTATACACACCTTGGTAAAATATATTAAAATTGCAGATGCAAGTATCTTGTGAACTAGAGGAATTTATTGTACACATATACTAGCACAGAAGTGAACTAAGGCAAGTATGAGGTTATTCATCACAATAGCAAACAATTGGAAACCATCTAGATATTTAGGGAACAGGTTAAATAGATAATTATATATCCTTATATAATGCAGCTAAAGGAAAAAAATGAAGAAACTTAAAAAGGTAATTGTCATGGAACGAAAATCAATGTACTTTAATTGAAAAAAGCAAGAAGCAGAACAATAAATACAGTATGTATCATTTGTAAAAAAAAAAAAGTAGGGGGAGGAAAATAATATCTGCATGTGTGTGCTTGAATATCATGAAATATCTTTGGTATGAGACAACAGAAAGAGATAACATTGCTTACCTCTGGAGGAAGTAACTTAGTGTCTCAGGGAAACAGGTGGGAAAGAGACTGTTAATTATATTTCTGTAGTGGGTGCTATGGGACACGACCAGATTTACTTTCAAATTTCTCTAGCTATGGGGAGTGTGAAGTTCTCAGTGAGGTCCCTCTCTAGGAATTACCCTCAACCTACCTCAATGACCAGTTAGTTGATGGGGAGAAGGGGTTATCAAGGCTGGGCCTCCCTTACCTCCAGGCAGGACAAATCTGAAATGTAAACCCCAGCTGCAGAACTCCACATGGGTCATGAGATTATGTTATTGGTTGAAGGTTTTGTTTTTAACTGCATCACAGTTCGGCTTCTATTTAACCCTGTTTCTTTCACTTGCCCATTAATGTTGATCCCCAGGGCTTCCTATATGTAAATCTGAGTCATGGGAAACGGACTTGGCCCAGTGGTAGGGAAACGGACTTGGCCCAGTGGTTAGGGTGTCCGTCTACCACATGGGAGGTCCCCGGTTCAAACCCCAGGCCTCCTTGATCTGTGTGGAGCTGGCCCACGCGCAGTGCTGATGTGCGCAAGGAGTGCCGCGCCACGCAGGGGTGTCCCCCGCGTAGGGGAGCCCCACGCGCAAGGAGTGCACCCGTAAGGAGAGCCGCCCAGCACCAAAGAAAAGTGCAGCCTGCCCAGGAATGGCGCCGCCCACACTTCCCATGCCGCTGACGACAACAGAAACAGACAAAGAAACAAGACGCAGCAAATAGACACAGAGAACAGACAACCGGGGGAGGGGGGGAGAAATTAAATAAATAAATCATTAAAAAAAAAAAATTTTCCAGGGAACCCAGCCTAAGACAATGCTCTTTTCAACCATTTGATTTTTGAACCTTTTTTTTTTGTTCTTGAACATTCATATAAATGACTAAGTTTTAAATTATTTTTTGATTCATTAAGTTTCTCCCCTATATTACTGATGTTAATGTATTGTCATATCAATATGACAATAAGTTTTCCATTTCATAATTTGTCTTATTTTGTTCATGGTTTCTTATATATGGAAAGGTTTTTTGGGTGGAGCACACCTTTCAATCTATGTTTTTGAGCACTAAGTATGTTCAAGAGTTGTACTGGGTATCCTGGAATGTACAGGGAGATATAAAATTTGATCTTTGTCCTCAAGTCAGATGAAAGGACATAAAGTAATGGAACAGAAATAGAATGAGCACTACAGCCAGACATTCCTTGGGTAAAGGCTCTGCTTACATTTATATTAGCAGCAACTTTGGTCAATTCACTTAACTTCTCAGACACTCAGTTGCCTTATGTATATAATATACTTAAAATACCTACCACTCAAGAGTATTGCTAAAATATGGTGATTTTAAAGCACCTAATAGAGGGTCAGACTATAACAAGCATTCGATGTGTTTAAAAAATAATAATTAGGGAAGTAATACATAGCCCATGAAAATATATATAGGAAATGCTAAGACTAAATTGATAGTGTAAGAAATCTTTACTATGGAATTCAGAGGAAGGAGATCATTTTAAGTAAAATGTGGTATGAATTGAAGAAATAAAAACTGAAGCTAGATCCTGAAAGTTAAGGAGTTATGGAAAGTTACAGAGAGGAAATGGAGCATCATCCCAGAATGAGAAAACAATGATGTGGACACAGAAGTGGGCTAAAAATGTTTGGTTATAGGCAAGACCCCATCTGGAGTAGAGGACATGGAGTTGAAAAGATAAATTGTGGTCAATTTCTTTATATTTAGAGAGGAAATTAAATGCCAGGCTAATGAGTGTGGGTTTTGCTCCTAGGAAGCTTCTTTAAAATTATGAGCAGAGTAATAGCATGATGGAAGTAGCATTTTAAATTGATGACATTCTGCCAGCCAGCCATATGGATTGGAGTCAGCAAGAGAGGCAAGGAGGTCAGAGAGTTGCTTACGCAGTAAGACCAGCTGTAGCTAATAAGGACATTGACTAGAATGCTGATAGTGAAAAGAGAATGGAATGAGGGAGAAAGAGATGATAAACATGAAGGAAAGAAGTGACAGAAAATAACTTTGATTGGAACATGCTGATGGTTGATGATAAGAGAGCTCACAGAGATGACAACCACATCTTAAGCCTGGGTGACTGGATGAGTAATAGTCCCATTGAACAGAAGCAAAAATGGAGGGCAGTGGAGGAAAATGCCTTAGCAATTTGGAGAAAATATGATTCATTTATATTCGTCCAGTGAATCTGAAGTGAAGGTGAGCTAATATAGTGTAAAGTTCATCATGAAGTTAGAAATCGAAGCCTGGTGCCCACGAGGAACAACAGGGCCAGGATTGTAGAACCGAGATTCATTGGCAGATGACATAGCCCAAGGCTTGAGGTGAGACATTTTGTAATGAGAGTGGCAAAGTCTTAATAACTACAACTTGGGCCATTCTCTTATTTATTAAGAGAAGGAGATGGATCTAATGAAGGAGATAGAGAAAGAAAAGTCAGAGACATTTGATAAGAACTAAAATAGTATGGTGCTCTGAGAGCCAAGGAGAAGAGAGTGTCAAAAATAAGGTGAAGGCAGATCAGCTGTATCAGATACTGCAGAAAGGTCAAAGAGAATGAGAAATTTATAATGTCAATGGATTCAGTGGTTATGAGGTCAGTGTATGTTCTGCATATTGGCTTCAGAAAGCTAGGAGGGCTGATTGGAAAATGGGAGAGTATTACAGTGGTGATGCAAACTGTGGGCCCTGAGATCAGACTGCCTGAGTTTATATCTAATCTCTGCTATTAATTAGCTGTGTGATCTTAGGCTTAGACATAAAGGTTGCTTAACTCCTTTATGTCTCAGTTTCTCCATTTTAAAAATGGGTATGATGGAAATAATATCTCTTATTTCCTAGGGCTTAAAATATAATGTATGTTATGTAAATTGCCTAAAACAGTAGGGCACAGAATAGGCCTCCAAATATTATTTATCATTTGTGGTTATGGTTTAACTGTTATTGGAAATTGGTGGCATTTGGACAAGGATATTGGTAGGAAAAAGCAGAAGTAAACTTACAGGGAGCTTGGGGCATCCTCTCAGTCATAGATGTGTGCTTATTTGGAAACAAATTAGCAAGAGTAGAAGCTGAAGATGCCAAAGCAAAAAAGAAATGTAAAGAGCAAAGTCCTGAGGAGAAAAGGAAAGTATCACATTAAGAATTCAGGTTGACTAATTAACCTGGGAAAGGACCCAGGCTTCTGAAATGGCAAAAAAAAAAAAAGAGAGGTAGTTTCTTCCATTTTGAAGGGACAACAAGAAAGCACATACTTGACTTTTGTCCCCCCAATAAAGGAAACAATAAGGCCATTGGCAAAAATTAGGAAGAGTTGAGTGACAGAGGTCCATTCCAGCATTAGCAATGTTTCATAACAAATTCATTTTCTTAAACTTTCTACTTCTTTTAGATTTATTTTTTTATACCATAATGGCTCCAAGTAGAAAATAAAAAGTTAAAAGCAATCATGAAATGGTGTAGCAGTAACGATGCTAGGAGCTGGCAGTAGAAACTAGTGCCCAGCCTAAGTCAGCTTCTTTATTGTTGGGACTCAATCAAGAACCACAGCAGAGGCCACAGCTTCTTCAAAGTTCTAAGTGAGCTATACCTTCTTATCTGATGGTTCAAACAATAAGCCAACAGCTTGTGAAGTCTGACTCCTCAAGGTCCCTTCAAGGTTCCTTTTGGATATGTAGCTTAGAAAGCTTCCTCCTTTCACCTAGAATAATATTCAACATTGGGTAGTTTCTAGGTTTAATTTCCTATAGAACACGAATAATAAAAAAACAAGTTTCCTTCTCAATTAAAAAAAAATCGTTTTAACCAAAGTTGATATCTAGTGGGAACAGACAAACTAAATCTGTTGACTTGGGTCCTTGCTTCCTGAATGGCTTTTGGCCAATTGCAGGGGAACATGCAGTCATCCTTTGGAATGGTCCTGACAGAGGCAAGATGTCATCCATGTGGGCCATCATCTGCCTTCTGAGTTCTCTCTATGCAACAATTTTTCCTGTTATGACAGCCTCAAATATTAATCCAGACAGTATGTTGATAAGAGTTTGTTCCTAAGGGCTACATGCCTGTTTGATCCCAAGGTCACTTGGGAATTTCAGATGCTTTTAAACAAGCAGGGGGGAAATCTGATGAACTGCTGTGTGCCATAGCTAGTTATTCTTTTTTTTTTTCTTATTAACCCTATTCTTTTCTTCCCGTATAATAAACCTCATTTATAGAGAAGTTTTAGACTGCATAAAGATTACATAGAAAGTATAGGGGATTCCCATATACCCCACCAACTCCCCACATTTTCCCCTATTAATAACATCTTACATCATTATGGTACATTTATTATAGTTGATGAGCAAATATTGAAGCATTGCTATTATACTAACCAAGGTCTATAACTTACATTATGATTTACACTTTTGACTATACAGTTTTATAGGATTTGACAAATTGTATGATGGCCTGTATTCATCTTTGCAATATCAGGCAAAACAATTCCAATGCCCTATATTTCACCTATTCTTTCCTCCCTCTTCCCCTCCAGAACCTCTGGTAACCATTATTTTTATATAATGTTAAAAGTTCTCCCATTACTACAACAATATAATAATAAATCTATTTCGTTCCATGCTTGTGTTCTCCTCTTATGTTTGTTCATTGCTCAGTCTTGAGGATTTGGGGATGGTGATGCCCGCTCTGCTTCAGATTGAGATGAGGGTTAGATAATATTGGGCAGATGGAAAGAACTCTTTTACTTGCAATTTTCGATACTCTTTGGTTTGGGGGGTGGGGGTTGTCCATCATCATTATTTTGTTAGATGTCCTGGGCAAGTCTAATGAACTGGAGGGTAGGTTTTGGTCGCAACTCTACTGAGATTCAAGGCTCAACCAGCATGTAAACAGACCAAAGATTTAAGTCTGTGGGACATATATCTAATGAATATAGTGCTAGTTTAGGTTCAAATAAAAGAAGTAAAAGAATCATGCATTGGGAAATTATAAATGAGTCCAACTCTGTTACATTGGGGGAATAGATTTTCATATATTCCAAGGTAAGGCCCACTGACAGGGGGCTGATTTCATAGGGTCGTGTGCCTTGCCTGTAGTGTCTGGATGTCTCTAGTCTCTAGAGCCCTCAGGAGTACCCCTGTTTGATTTTGTTTACTGTGGCAGTTAGTGAGATCTGCCTGAGATGTGCATAAACACATCTGAAATGCCCTCCTGACTCACTTTTTTTAAAACTATTTTATTTGATACTCCCTTTTCTAAAAAATTATTTATTTATTTATTTATTATTTATTTATTCCACCCCCCCCCCCCAGGGCTTGCTTGCTGTCTGCTCTCTTTGTCTGTTCACTGTGTGTTCTGTGTTTGCTTGTCTCCCTTTGTTGTGCCATCTTGCTGCGCCAGCTCTCCACAGGTGTGGGCCGTCAGCTTTCCACAGGAGTGGGCCAGCTTGCCTTCACAAGGAGACCCCAGGATGTGAACACAGGGCCTCCATATGGTAAAAGGGAGGCCAATCGATTGAGCCACAGCCACTTCCCCGACTCACTTTTAAATCTCTTAGAGACCCTTTTGTATTTAATGTTTCCCTCTTTTGGTCAAGGTATTTTTTCAAATGCATCATTGGTTGGTGTTTAGTATTAATCTCTCAGTTCCAGGGAGGCTAATTCCCAGGAGTCATGTCCTACACCAGCATGGGGGAGGGTGGAAGATAGTTTGTTTGCTGAGTTGGTTTCAAGAGAGGCCACATTTGAATAACAATGAGGTTTTCAGGAGGTAACTCTTAATCATTATTTTTAGGCTAGTTTTTAATTTTACAAGAATAACGTTCATAATTATAAACATTAATATCATAGGCTTAGCATGTTGGTCTGTTGATATTCCTGTATGGTCCAGACCAGGAGCAGGGTTCTGAGGAATATGAGAAGGAATGGTCCATATGCTCTGTGCTGTGGTTCTCAGTAAGTCATTACTTTATTATACATTATATTATTATTAGGGCATAAAATTTTTAATCTGCCCTACTCTTGCCACCTGGAACCCAATCCAGACATTCATTAATTCTCATTGACTCTTAGAACAGACTTACAGCTGCCCCTCTCTCCTTACTTCTTATCTCTTTCCTTTCCTGTCTCCTTTTCCCCAGGTTGTCCGATTGATCTTTCTGAAACATTGCTCTGATCACTTCATTTTCCTGCCCAAATCCTCCACTGGCTCCCCGTGGGCTGACTTGCCTACTGGGGCCAACAGATATCATAAATGAGTGAAGTGGGTTGGATAAAGTGAAACAGGCATACTTCGGATACAAAAGCTTAAAACATTAACTTCTATAGGGAAATGCTTTCTCCCATTTATCTTGAAAATGGAGGACTTCTAGATCTACAATTTGTTTCCCACTTTTAGTGGAAAGTTGTCACAAAAAATAATTCACTTTACTCTTAACTCTGCTGTAAGATCTTATCTCCCTCTAGACGGCAAGTTCATTGAGGGCAGAGTCCTTGACTCAGCTTTGTGTTTCCTTGGCACATCCCTTATTGCCTTATTTTTATCAGGTACCCAATATAAATTTGTTGAATATGTGAATAAATTAGTGAATTAAGCAATAAAAATAATGTGAAAGATTGAAGTAGCAAGGTTTCAGTATCTATGATCATTAATCATTTATTTATTTAATAACCACCTAGTAAATAACTTCTGCAGACTAGAAGTACAGTTTACATTCATTCCACAAATGATGGTTATGTATTTTATGGGCAAGGCCTAGTGAGAGCTTCAGAAGATACAGTGCAAACAAGAGATGAGGCCCTTGCCCTCAGGGACTGAAAGTCTGGTGGGCAAGTCAGATAGTCAGCTACTAAGAATACAATTAATTATCTAGTTGTGACCATGATAATATTAAAAGGAAGAATAGGGGTATAAGAGCAAAAGGTAGGGAGGCCTAAGATAGCTAAATGAGGACTTACCAAAACTAAACACAACTTGTTTTAAGTTGTGAGATGCTTTTTTGTTCCTTTTGGAGAAAAGTAATGGTCTTCCCAATGCCTTGTTTTTGTTTTTGTTTTTAATTTTTAAATTTTTTATTGTGGTAACATATGTACAATTCAAAATATCTCACTCTAACCATCTTTCAAGTGTATAGTTCAGTGGCATTAATTATATTCTCTATGTTGTACAACCATCCCCCTCCTTCATTGAACAACTCCACCCCAGCCACTGGCAACCTCTAACCTTTTTTTTTTCCTTTCAATTTTTATTCTAGCAATGCATATAAGGCCTAAAATTTCCCCTCTTAATCACATTCACATGTATAATTCAGTGCTATTAATTACATTCACAACATTGTGCTACAATCACCACAACACATTGCCAAAGCTGTACAATTTAACTCTACTTCCTCATTCCCTACCTCCATCCAGCCCCCGGTAAATTATATTCTAGATTCTGACTGTACGAGTTTGCTTATTCTAATTATTTCATATCAGTGAGATCATACAATATTTATCCTTTTATCCTTTAGTGTCTGGCTTATTTTACTCCCCATGATGTCATCAAGGTTCATCCACGTTGTTACATGTTCATTCCTTTATAATGCTGAATAATATTTCACACATTTTGTTTATCCATTCATTCGTTAATGGGCTCTTAGGCTGCTTTCATCTTTTGGCCATTGTGAATAATGCCGCTATGAACATTGATGAGTGTATATGTTTGAGTTCCTGCTTTTAATTGTTTTGGGCATATATACCTAATGGGGGGATTGCTGGGTCATTTGGTAATTCTATACTTAACTTTCTGAGGAACTGCCAAAGTGTCTTCCATAGCGGCTATACCATTTTACATTTCCACCAGCAATGAACGAGTATTCCTCTTTCTCTACATCCTCTCCAACATACATAATTTTCTGTATTTTTAATAGCCATTTTAGTGAGTATGAAATGGTATCTCATTGTAGTTTTGATTTGCATTTCCTTAATAAATATGATATTGAACATCTTTTTGTGTACTTTTCAGGCATTTGTATATCCTCTATTCAAGTTTTTTGCCTGTTTAAAATTTTTGTCTTTATTGTTGAGTTGTACAATTTCTTTATATATTCTGTATATTAGATTAGTGGTTATATAGGGCTGAAGAAGGAATGCTAAGGATTGTGGAGTCTTTTTGAAGTAATGAAATTGCTCTAACATTTTTGAGATGATGAATGTACAATATTATGATATTAAATCAATACTAAAAGCCATTGATTATATGCTTTAGGTAGATCATTTGTATGTTAATATATCTCAATAAAACTGATTAAAAAACAAATAAATAATTGTGCAAGAATAGCCAGAAATAGCAGCTATGTACAGCAGGAGAATCAGAGAGATTGAGAGGTGAGTAGTTTTCTGGTTTGTTTGCCTGTCTGTTTTGTGTTTATTATTATTATTTTTGAAATAATGAAAATGCTTTAATAATCATTGAAGTGATCAGCACACAACTATGTGATTATACCAAATACCATTGATTGTATACTTTGAATAAATTGTATGCTTTATCAAAATGTTTTAATAAAATGATTTGTTTTCAAAAATACTTATTGGATAGGTGGTTTCCAAATATTTTCTCCCTTTGAGTAGGTTGTTTTTCATTTTGTGATAAAGTCTTTTTATGTGCAAAAGTTTTTTATTTTGATGAGGTCCCATTGACCTATTTTTTTCTCTTGTTGATGTGCTTTGGTTAAGTCTAAGAAACCATTGCCTAACACAAGATCCTGAAGATGCTTCCCTTTGTTTTCTTCTAGGAATTCTATAGTCCTGGTTCTTATATTTTGGTCTTTGATCCATACTGAGTTAATATTTGTATATGGTGTGAGATAGGAGTCTCCTTCATTCTTTTGTATATGGATATCCAGTTTTCCCAGCACTATTTGTTGAAGAGACTGTTCTTTCCCAATTGAGTATACTTGACAGCCTTGTCAAATCAATTGGCTATAGAGATGAGGGGTTCTTTTTGAACCCTCAATTAGATTCCATTGGTGTGTGTGTATATATATATATATATGTGTGTATATATATATATATCTTTGTGATAGTACCATGATATCTTGAACACTGTAATATTACAAGAGGTTTTAAAGTCAGGAGATGTGAATCTTTCAACTTCGTTCTTCTTTGTCAAAATGGTTTTGGCTATTTGGAGTGCCTTACACTTCCATATAAGTTTGATGATTGCCTTTTCCATTTCTGTAAAGTAGGCTATTGGAATTTTGATTGGGATTGTGTTGAATCTGTAAATCATTTTGGGTAGAAATGATAACTTGACAATATTTAGTCTTCTAATCCATGGATATAGAATGTCCTTACATTTATTTAGACCTACTTTGATTTCTTTTAGCAATGTCTTTTTAGTTTTCCATGTATAAGTCCTCTACATCCTTGGTTAAATTTATTCTGAGATACTTGATTCTTTTAATTGCTGTCATAAATGGATTTTTGTCTTAATTTTCCCCTCATATTGCTCTGTCTATACTAGTAGATAGAAACACTACTGATTTTTGCATGTTGATGTTGTACTCTGCCAGTTTGCTGAATTCATTTATTAGTTCCAGTAGCTTTGTTGTAGATTTTTCAGAACTTTCTCTATATAAGATCTTGTCCTCTGCAAATACTGATAGTTTTACTTCTTCTTTTCCAAATTGGATGCTTTGTTTTTTTTATCTTTCCTTTTTCTTGCCTGATTGCTCTGGCTAGAATTTCTAGTACAATGTTGAATAATAGTAGTGACAGTGGGCATCCTTGTCTTGTTTGAGATCTTAGAGGGAAAACTTTCAGTCTTTCACCATTGAGTAAGATGTTATTAGTGGGGTTCCATATATGCCCTTTAGTGTGTTGAGGAAATTTCCTTCCATTCCTAGTTTTCTAAGTGTTTTTATAAAGAAAGGATGCTGGGTTTTGTCAAATGCCTTTTCTGTGTCGATTGAGATGATCATGTGGGTTTTTTCCTTTCATTTTGTTTATGTTGTGATTTATATTAATTAATTTTCTTATGTTGAACCACACTTTCACGGCTGGGATAAATCCCACTTGATGCTATACAATTATTTTGATATGTTGTTGGATTTGGTTTGCTAGTATTTTCTTGAGGATTTTTTGCATCTATGTTCTTAAGAGAAATTGTGATTTTCTTTCCTTGTGGTATCTTTATCTGGCTTTGGTATGAGGGCAGTGATGACCATGTAGAGTGAATTAGGGAATGTGCTCTACTCTTCAATTTTGGGGGAAGAGTTGTTCCTCTTAAATGATTGGTAGAATTCCCCTCTGAAGTCATCCAGTCCTGGGCTTTTCTTTGTTGGGAGAGTTGTGATGACTGATTCAATCTTTTTACTTGTGATGGTCTGTTGAGATTTTTATTTCTTCTAGAGTCAGTGTAGGTTGTTCATGTTTCTAGGAATTTGTCCGTCTCATCTAGGTTATCTAATTTGTTGACATACTATCATACTATCCTTGTATCATCTTTTTAATTTCTTTGGGGTCAGTAGTAATGCCACTCCTCTCATTTCTGGTCTTCTCTCTATTTCTTTTTAACCTGGCTAAGGGTTTGTCAATTTTATTGATCTTTTCAAATAACCAACTTTTGGTTTTGTTAATGTTCTTTATTTTTATTTTTTTATATATTTGTCTCCTCTTCCCCACCCCCACCCCACCCCCGCAGTTGTCTGATCTCTGTGTCCATTCACTGTGTGTTCTTCTGTGTCCACTTGTATTCTTGTCAGCGACACCTGGAATCTGTGTCTCTTTTTGTTGTGTCATCTTGCTGCATCAGCTCTCTGTATGTGTGATGCCACTCCTGGGCAGTTTACACTTTTTTCACACTGGGAAGCTCATTTATTTCTCCTCTAATCATTGTTATTTCTTTTTTTCTGCTTGCTTTGAGTTTGGTTTGCTATTATTTTTCAACTTTTCCCAAGCATGTAGTTAGGTTTATAAATTAGCTCTTCTTTTACAATGTAAGCATTTAGGGCTATAAATTTCCCTCTCAGCACTGCTTTTGCTGTATCCCATACATTTTTATATGTTGTTTTCTCATTTTCTTCTGTTTCAAGGTATTTACTGATCTCTCTTGTAATTTCTTCTTTGATCCACTGATAGTTTAAGAGTGTGTTGTTTTTCTTCTATATATATGTTGGTTTTCCATTTCTCAGCCTGTTATTGATTTCTAGCTTCATTCTTTTGTAGTCAAAGTAGATGCTTTGTATAATTAAATCTTTAAAACTTTATTCTGGGAAACGGACTTGGCCCAGTGGTTAGGGCATCCGTACCACATGGGAGGTCCATGGTTCAAACCCGGGTCTCCTTGACCTGTGTGGAGCTGGCCCATGCGCAGTGCTGATGCGCGCAAGGTGTGCCACGCCACGCAGGGGTGTCCCCCGCGTAGGGGAGCCCCACGCGCAAGGAATGCACCCGTAAGGAGAGCCACCCAGCATGAAAGAAAGTGCAGCCTGCCCAGGAATGCTGCCGCCCACACTTCCCGTGTCGCTGACGACAATAGAAGCAGACAAAGAAACAAGATGCAGCAAATAGACACAGAGAACAGACAACCAGGGGAGAGGGGGAAATTAAATAAATAAATAAATCTTTTTAAAAAAAAATTTTTATTCTGACTTATTTTGTGACCAGACATATGGTCTATCCTGGAGAATGTCTATGTACACTTGAGAAGTATGTATATCCTGCTTAGGAGGTGCAATGTATTGTATATTTCTGCTGGGTCTACTTCATTTGTCATATTATTCAAGTTTGTTTCTTTTTGATTCTCTGTCTTGATGTTCTATCTATTGGTGAGAGTGGTATATTGGAGTCTCAAACAATTGTTGTAGTGTTGACTATTTCTCCCTTCAATTTTTCCTGTGTTTCTCTCATATATTTTGGGGCACCATGGTTAGGTGCATAAATATTTATAATTCTATATCTTTCTGGAAGAGTGACCCTTTTATTAATATGTAGTGTCCTTTTGTGTCTCTTATAACAGCTTCTGACAATGTTTATTGTTTTCTAGTGTTCATATAGCTACCTCAGCTCTTTTCTGGTTACTATTGGCATGGATTATCTGTTCCCATAATTTCACTTCAATCTATTTGTTTCTTTGGATTTAAGATAGGTTCTTGTAAATAATAGAGCTGGATCATGCCTTTCATCCATTCTGCCAGGCTGTGTTTTCTGATTGGGCAGTTTAATCCATTAACACTCAAAGTTATTGCTGTGAAGGCCTTTTGTCCTTTGGTTTTATATATATTTTTATATATATTTTTTGTCTCTCGTCCTTTATTGCAGACTCTTTCATATAATTGACCTTTTGTACTGTATCTGCATCTTTCTGTGTATGCATATTTTAAAAATACTTTTGTAGTGACTGCCTAAGTGACTGTGTTTATATTATACAATCTACATCTATAACCTATTAATTTGAAAAAATACAGTGTTACCTTTAATAGCATACATGCTCTCTGCTCCCATATCCCTCTATTTCCCCTCCATATATTGTTTTTTCCCCCACATTACCTGTTTATATTTTGTATGTCCATTACCAGGAAATACGCTTTTTTTCCTTGTTCAATTGAATTCTCTTTTAGAATTAAAGAGTAGAGTTACATATTAAGAATATAGTAATGTTTGGTTTTACCTTTACTTTTTAGTTAGCTTTCCTAAAAATCTTCACTTCTTGACGCCACTCCAAGCCACCCTATCCTGCCGTTTCCTTTCAACCTGTAGCACTTCTTTCAATAATTCAATTTTTTCAGTTCTTCTCTCTATCAGTTTTCCTGACTATATGATTTTGATTGTCCTGTCTTCTAGTTCACTGATTCTTGCTTCTCCCTGTTCATATCTGCTGTTGCACAGCTCCAGGGTTTTGTTTTTTTTAAGGAGGTACCAGGTATTACACCCAGGACCTTGTACATAGGAAGCAGGTGCTCAACCACTGATCCACATCTGCTCCCCTCTACCATGTTTTTCTTTTTTTTTTTTTTTGTCTTTTCTTTTCTTTTAGGAGGAACCATGGATTGAACGCAAGACCTTATACATGAGAAGCAGGCACTCAACCATTGAGTTACATCCACACCCCAATGAGAGTTGAGTTTTTTGTTTTTTTACAGGGAACCATGGATTGAACCCAGGACCTCATACATAGGATGCAGGCACTTAACCACTTGAGCTACATCTGATCCCTCCTCTAGTATATTTTTAATCTCCATTATTTTGCCTTTCATCCACATAAATTCTGTTATGCTTCTTTTTAAACTTTTCTATTCTTCATGCTCACATATTATTGTCTTAATATCCTTTAGCTCTATATCCACCATTAGTTTATTTCTAGCCTTATTTTCATTCATCTCCTTGAATTTATTTAGGAGAATTTTTTTGATTAGTTCTTTGATTAGTTCCAAATTTTGCATCTTATCTGAAGTCTTAATTTGTTCCTTTGACTGAGCTTTATCTTCCTGTTTCTTAATACTGCTTGTAATGTTTACACTATGTCTGTGTATCTGATTATTTTGATATGTGATGATGATGAGTTTCTGGGAGATGTTGGCTGTCTAAAGCTGAGCTGGGAAATTCTCACTGAATGCTGAAATCAATTCCCCTTTTAAAGCATTCAACTGAATGGATAAAGCGTCACTCATTGCTGACAGCAGTCTCCCTGATTGATGTACATGTAATCAGTAATCTATGCAATAAACTCACTGATGACTAAAGCCCATAAATATCCTTGTATTACAATTAGCCCAGTACTCACCTGACCAAGCAACTGGGCACAATTACCTGGCCGAGTTGACACATTAACCTAATTACCACAGTCCATCCTTTGTCAACTTGGCAACCATACACCTTACTTTAAACCATACTTAGTCTCTAAGTAAAAACAATAACAGACTTGCATATATATATATATTTCTGCCTAAGAGTGCTTAACTCTCCTGCATGCAACTGGAAACACATTACTTCCGTACAGAACAAGGTGCATGTCCTTGGGCAATATTCACTCTTAAAATTGACATCCATAAATATATGGCATGAAACTAATACACCTTGTCTTATGATAAGGAAAAAGGTTGGGGAAGAAAACAAAGAAATTCATTTTGTGTACATATACAATCATACTCATAACAAAACAAGGAAGAAAGATTCATGACTATTATAGCCCTTGTTTCTGTAACTGGTCACGTGGTCAAAGTTCATATTTATCACTACCTTCTTCCACCACCCATTCCATGTTTCCATTACCCTCAGCAAACACTTCAGCTGGTCATGGTTCTTTGCCTGGTGGGGCCACCCAAACTTTCATTGTCCTGAAGATTCTGGGCCATTGTTAGTCCTGCTTGGATTCGGTTGTTGCAGTTTCCAATTGACTTTAATCATAGGGCATGACAGAACTAGGAGATGCTCTAGAGGATCTCCTGGATTCCGGGAAACTCTTCTTTACACCCATTATGTAGATGCAATCCTATCCTCCCCCCCCCCCCTTTTTTTAAAAGATTTATTTATTTATTTCTCTCCCTTCCCCCCCCACCGCCTGCCTGCCCCAGTTGTCTGTTCTCTGTGTCTGTTTGCTGCATGTTCTTTGCCTACTTCTGTTGCTATCAGTGGCACGGGAATCTGTGTTTCTTTTTGTTGCATCATCTTATGTCAGCTCTCCGTGTGTGCAGCACCATTCCTAGGCAGGCTGAACTTTTCTTTCACGCTGGGCGGCTCTCCTTACGGGGTGCACTCCTTACACGTGCGGCTCCCCTGCATGGGGACACCCCTGTGTGGCAGGGCACTCCTTGTGCGCATCAGCACTGCCCGTGGGCCAGCTCCACATGGGTCAAGGAGGCCCGGAGTTTGAACCGCAGACCTCCCATTTGGTAGGCGGACGCCCTAACCATTGGGCCAAGTCCACTTCCTCTATTTCCCCTTGATAAGTCAGGATCAGTCACCCAGACAGATAGTAATTCCCCTCTTTGACTGTTGATTCAGAGGTAAGAGCAGCCCAAAGTGGCCAAGTTGTGGTCTTACCTTCCAGTACAGTGGAATCATTGTTGTGTTTCTTAGTGGCAGCACTCCTCCATTTGGGACTAAAACCTGTAGACCAGCAGAGCTCAAGGTTGCAGGGACAGGAAGCAGAAATTTTCCTAGTGGGTCACTAGGGGTAATAGTGAATGGTGCCACTCCCATTTCCACCCCTTTATTCCTTGACCCATGAATCTTGGTTATAGGAGAAGCAGCACCATAGAGTGGACACTGATTTAGAGCATACACAGCCTCCTGGAGAACATTGCCCCAGCCCCACAAGGTGTTGCCAACTAGTTGGCACTGTAATTGAGTCTTCAAAAGGCCATTCCACTGTTCTGTCAATCCAGCTGCTTCAGGGTGATGGGGAACATGGTAAGACCAGTGAATTCCATGCACATGAACCCATTCCCATACACCATTTGCTGTGAAATGGGTTCCTTGATCAGAAACGATGCTGTGTGGAATGCCATGGTAGTAGATAAGACATTCAGTAAGTCCACAGAAAGTAGTTTTGGAAGAAGCTTTGTGTGCAGGAAATGCAAACCCATATCTGGAGTATGTGTCTATTCCAGTTAAAACAAATTTCTGTACCTTCCATGGTGGAAGTGGCCCAATGTAGTCAACCTGCCACCAGGTAGCAGACTGGTCACCTCAAGGAATGGTGTCATATTGGACTCTGAGTGTGGGTCTCTGCTGCTGGCTTATTGGGCACTTAACAGTGGCTATAGCCAAGTCAGTCTTGGTGAGGGGATGAGCCCATGCATAACCACCATCCCTACCTCCATGGGCACTTTGTTCAGAAGCCCATTGGACAATGACAGGAGTGGCTGGGAAAAGAGGCTGAGCATTAGCACCAGAATGGGTCATCTTATCCACTTGATTATTAAAATCTTCCTCTACTGAAGTTACCCTCTGGTGAGCATTCACATGGGACACAAATATTTTCATGTTTTTTTTTGTTGTTGTTGTTTGTTTTGCCCACTTAGGAAGGTCTATCCATATACCTCTTCCCCAGACCTCTTTGTCACCAATTTTCTAATCATGTTCCTTCCAAGTCCCTGACCATCCAGCCAAACCATTGGCAACAGTCCACAAATCAGTGTACAAATGTACCTCATGCCATTTCTTCTTCCAAGCAAAATGAACAACCAGGTACACTGCTCAAAGTTCTGTCCACTGAGAGGATTTGTCCTTACCACTACCCTTCAGGGATGTCCTGGAAAAGGCTGCAGTACTGTAGCTGTCTACTTTCAGGTGGTACCTGCATATGGTGCAGAACCATCTCTAAGCCAGGCCCAAGTTTTTTCTTCCTCAGTCAAAAGGGACTCCCCAGGAAGCCAAATTTGTGGGCTGGGAAAGAGAAGGTAATATGGCAAGTGGTGACCATGGACATTTGGGCTACTTCCTCATGTGACTTACTTTGCCTTCAGGGCCCACTACAGCCCTATCTCCTATATACCACTTCTACTTTATTATGGAGTGATGCTGTGTACACTCAACTATATGGTTTGGTGGGCCAGACAATACCTAGCTCATGATAGGCAACTCAGGTCTCATGGTAACTGGATGGCCAATGGCTAAGCATTCAGTCTCTACCAAGGCCCAGTAGCAGGCCAAAAGGTGTTTTTCAAAAGGAGAGTAGTTATCTGCAGAGGATGGCAGGGCTTTGCTCCAAAATCCTAAGGATCTGCATTGTGATTTTTCTATAGGGGCCTGCCAAAGGCTCCAGACAGCATCTCCATTTGCCACTAAAACTCCCAGCACCATTGGAACTGCTGAATCGTATGGCCCAAGTGGTAGTGCAGCTTGTACAACAGACTATTCCTGTCACAGAGCCTCCTCTTGTTCCAGTCTCCAATCTAAACAGGTAGCTTTTTGGTCACTCTATAAATGAGCTGGAATAGCACACCCAAATGAGGAATGTATTGTCTCCAAAATTCAAATAGACCAACCAAGCTTTGTGTCTCTTATTTGGTTGTAGGAGGGGTGAGATGCAATAGCTAATCCTTCACTTTAGAAGGGATATCTCAACATGTCCCACAACATTGGAAACCTAGAAATTTCACTGAGGTGGAAGGCCCCTATATTTTTGTTGGATTTATCTCCCATCATTTCTTACACAAATGCTTTACCAATAAGAAGTCTTTGCTACTTCTTGCTCACTAGGTCCTAGCAACATGATACCATCAATATAATGGACCAGTGTGATATCTTGTGGGAGGGAGAGACAAGTTTCCTGAGGACAATATTATTACATAGGGCTGGAGAGTTGATATACTCTTGAGGCAGGACAGTGAAAGTATACTGTTGACCTTGACAGCTGAAAGCAAACTGTTTCTGGTGGTCCTTACTAATGGCAATTGAGGAAAACACATTTGCCATTTCAACAGCTGCATAACAGGTACCAGGTGATATGTTGATTTGCTCAAGCAATGATACCACATCTGGGAGAGCAGCTGCAATAGGAGTCACCCCTACTGTATCCTCCAAGATCGACCTGTTTTCCACACAGAACAAATAGGAAAGTTAAACAGGGATGCGGTGAGAATCACCACCCCTTCATCCTTTAAATCCTCAATGGTGGCACGAATCTCTGTAATCCCTCTATAAATCCAATACTGCTTTTGATTTACTATTTTGCTAGGTAGGGGCAGTTCTAGTGGCTTCCACTTGGCCTTTCCAATGATAATGGCCCTCACTCCACAAGCCAGGGATCCAATGTGGGGATTCTGCTAGTTACTGAGTATGTCTATTCCAATTATGCATTCTGGAACTGGGGAAATAACCAGAGAATGGTTCCTGGGACCCACTGGACCCACTGTGAGATGGACCTGAGCTAAAACTCCATTAATCACCTTACCTCCATAAGCCCCTACTCTGACTGGTGGACCACAGTGATATTTTGGGTCTCCTGGAATTAAAGTAATTTCTCAGTCAGTGTCTAATAATCCCCAAAGTGTCTGATCATTTCCTTTTCCCCAATGCACAGATACCCTGTAAAAGGTTGTAGGTCTCCTTGGGGAAAGGTGGGAGGAAGATTAACAGTATAAATTTTTGGCAGTTTAACATCATCCTTCCCCAAGGGGACCTGAATTTCTCCTCATTCAAGGGGCTCTGGCTCGATAAACTGACTCATGTATGGGAGTTGATTAAAGGTCCACAATTCTCTGAGTGTGTAATTTGAGTTAGGGTTTTGTTTACTCAACATAGAACTCTTCTGCTTATACAGATCCAGAAGAAATTTCGTAGACTGCCCATCTGTTTGACTTCTAGGTACCCCATGATGTATTAGCCAATGCCATAACTCTATTCCACTCCGACCCTTTTGAGTGCTGCTTTGAGTCTGCTTTTTATTACAGTAGGCACACCCACCTTGTCTTTGGTGATTAACTACAAATACTTGACTTTTACCGGACTGAGATCCAATCATCCCCATAATGTTTAAGGATTCTAATTCCATTATAGCCCCCCCTCCCCCCCACACACACACAGAGTAATATCTGGACTACAGAGAAGAACAACCACAGAGCTTGTCAGGGAAGACGAGTTAGTCTTACAATTTTATTCCTCACAGTCCTGGTTAAAGGTGTATCCTCTGGACATTCCTGAGGTGGGTGAGCAGATCTTAAATGGTAAATCCATTCTAGCATTCTAATCTCTCTAACCTTTGAATCCCCTCTTGTACTGTATACCAGAGCAAATTGAGCATCTCAACCTTAGACATGCTAGGTCATCTTTTGGGCCATGTTTCAGTCAGTCATCCAAATAAACTGTTAGACCCCTTCTACAGTGTTGAATCCAGAATTTATGTTTAAGGGACCCGTATCAATAAATTCAATGTGATCCAACTTTATATTTCTTCCTCCATTATCCCATGCCGTTAGGATCCATTCCCACAATATTCCCCTGATTTTTGTCTAGATAAGTTGGAAAATGCATGCAGTTCTTTCAGAATGTAGTGTACTTCCTCATGGGTCACACTTTGAATTTCACCTTTGAGGCCTTGTTGTGATTTTAGTCTAGTAATAGTTTTGGTAAAGAGGGATAGTGGGAATGGGTAAGAAGAAGGATTAGAAATGCCTTGGAAGTTACTGATCTCAGACAGGATTAATCTCTTCAAGCAGGGGTTGGAAGGCAGATTCCTCAGGGCAGAGTGGAAGTTGGACAGGGCATGCTGGAGTTGGGGTGGTACTTGCCTCAGGGTTGGGAGGAGGTCTAGACTCCCTGAGGCAGGCCAGAGACAGGCAGAGTAGGCTTCAATTTGGCTGATACCCATTTCAGGCTGAAAAGAGGTCCAGACTCCCTGGGGCATGCTGGAGGGTGGGTGATACAACCTTGGGTTGATGAGGTGTGGTTTCCACAGTGTAGGCCATCACAGGTTTATCTGGTAAAGTCTCAGCAGAATTTAGGGTTCCAATGTCTCCACCAATATTATCATCATCCCATATATCTCTATCCCAATCCTCTGAATTTCACTCCTTTCCAATCAATGCCTTTACTTTAACCACAGATATCCTGCAGGGTTTAGACTTTAGTTTCTTTTGTAACTCCGCTACTTGTACAACGAGAGTATGAGTTTGGTTCTCAGATATCTCAAGCCTGTGGCTGCAGGAGAGAAGATTTTCTTTCAGAGCACACATAGAAACTTTCACATCATTCATGCGACATTTAAATTGCAAGGTTGAAGCCTTTAGCTCATCTTTTTATTTTGTAATTGTATCCAGAGTATCAAGGAGGAGCCAGCCAATACCATTATAACTTTTGACTCCACAAAACTCTGTTGAGGTGTTGAAAACACTCTCACCCCGATCCTTGCTTCTCATAAGCCTGGAAGTAGGGGAATCCAGTGATAATATTTTGCATATCTCTATTGCCACCTTTCCATGGACTGTTAGTTGCCTCTTCATATTGGAAAGGGAGTCATTAATACCCTTGAGTCCAATTAGAGCAGAGAGACTATTGAAAAACTCCTAAAACCACCTGAGATATCCCATATTTAAGACTCTGTTCCTCAAGAATCATTCCCAGTACCAAGCTGTATTAGTCAGGGTTCTCTAGGGAAACAGAATCAAGAGGTGATATCTGTCCATAGTACGAGATTTTATGAGTCTCTCATGTGACTATGGGGATGCACAAGTCCAGGTTCTGAAGGCAGGCTGTAAACCAGGGACTCCGATGAAAGCCGAATGAAGGTTCTTGATGAGTTCTGGGAGACAATGGCCAGCAAAGATGAGCTGGGAAATTCTCCCTGAATGCTGAAATCACTTCCCCTCTTAAGGCATTCAACTGATTGGATAAAGTGCCACTCATTGCTGACAGCAATCTCCCAGGTTGATGTAGATGTAATCAGCCATCTATGCAGTAAACTCACTGATAACTAAAGCCCATAAATATCCTCGCATTAAAATTAGTCCAGTGCATGACCAAACAACTGGGCACAATTACCTGGCTGAGTTGACACATTAGCCTAACCATTATGGCCAGCTTAATTAGTCAGACATCGAGATAGAGGACCTGGGCAGACAGAGTAATGAGGCTTTTAAAGCTGTTACACCTAACATTACATCTGTCAAAGTAAGGTGGACCATATCTCCCAGTTTACTTGGGACATGTTTTTGCCTCTTATGTGGCTCCTCCTGGTGGCTTTCTCTCATAAAGCCTCTGGTAAAAGAATTAAGACCTATCCTGATTTGGTTGGCCACACCTTAACTAAAAATAACATCTTCAAAATTTTCTATTTATAATAAGTTCACACCCACAGAAATAGGACAAGATTAAGAACATTTTTTTTTTTTTTTTTGGTGTAGGTAACTCAACCTAGTAATCACATTTATGGACATTGTTTGGCTTTTTCTAGCCCTCAGCCTACGTATAAATGCAGGATTTAGAAGTCTCTTAAAGGTTCGAATTATCTGACTCAATCCTCTGTCAGGACTATAGTGGCTGACATATGCTAATAAATTAACTGCTGTCTCACTATAAGCACATTATGCTAAACAGACCTTATAACTGAGCTTCCCAAGGGAAAACCATCCTCTTTCTACACATCAAAATTTGCCTTATAAAAATACTTCTCTCTTTTGCTACTTTAGCACAGCCATTTTGTAATCAATAATACTCCTTATCAAGGTATTTTCTTTGGAGCCGAACCTTGTAACACTATAAGCCAAAATAAAAACAGTTACCATATAATCAGGTACAAAAAACAGAAAAAATGTCAAGTGACATTCTAGTACAAGTGTTCAGTTTGGTGGGTCAATTCAATGGCCTCACCAACATCTAGGACTCAAGAAGAGTCATGGATAAGATGGTGCAAAATTGCTTGCTTCCTTGAAGCCTTTATCAAAACCTCAGATTATTTAACGTTTATAGGAAGTCGGCAAGTCATTGGTATGGTAGTTAAGGCTGTCATCACAGTAAAGAGTAGGAAGCATGGCACAGGAGGAAGGGTGTGAGCCTGGGAGGAGAGCCCAGTTCTAGTCCTGGCCGTGTCATTAACAAAGTGTGTGGGATGTGGCCAAGAGTTCCACCTCCCTGGGCTCAGCTTTCTTTTTATGTGAACAGACATGACTGGAATGTAGAACTTCTCAAATCCTTCAACTCTATAAACATTTCTGATTACATGCCCTTGTCTGCATGGCAAACATTCCTCTGTCTCTGTTTCTTAGCACAGTTTGTGTCTTCTGTCTGAATGTTCTCCTGACTCTGAGTGAAGCCCTCAGGAATTATGTTCTTTGGTTATTTTCAAGAACCAAGAAATGGATAGAAAAGCTTTTAAAAAGAGATAGTGTGACTCTATTACTTTTATTTTATTCCTTCTTTTATTCGCAAATTGGTTGGTTGTCTAACTTGTTTACTTTGACCAATAGTTATCTTTGGAGAACTCGATTGCTGTGTGAAGAATCTACATCATCTCCAAAAAGTCTTCCAATTTTGTGTTGGTAATTGATATTGTGGATGAGAAAGTATATATCTAGATTCAGCTCCATTTATATGGAATCCTTGAGCAGATAAACAGATTTATGATGAAATGTGTACAATTTGGAATTGTTTCTTTCCCTGCCTTTTTAGTCACAATGGAAAATTCTGACCTTTCACATTCCTTTCAGTTAAATACAAAGTTTCACTGACTGGGTATTCTGTATTTCCTAATGTTAAATATACATCAGTTTATTTCAAAGCATTGATAATTTTTTAAAATGTTGACCACACACTTTGTATCATAAGCCAAAAAAAAAAAATAGAAATAAGTAAATATCAACTAAAATAATATGTAGCCCTGGTTCCAAGCTAGTATGATAGGAACAAGGTAGAAATGAAAGAAGTTACACATTTAGGATTGTAGCAGAGAAAATGAATGGATTTGATAGAGAACAGTATTTTACTAGCATCTGCTTATTTGACCATTTGATGGGATTTAGAAATATGCTGTTTTTGTGTTGACTTCTCAGAAAAATGATGTGTTTTGAAAATACAGGCTTCATTTCTGAGATGGGGACTTTTATGACTTTCCTAGTGGATTGTTTTTATGGCTTTTTAAAATAATAAACATTCTGTGGTAGCTATACCATGTAAATAGTACCAAGAGAAGCATATAGAGTGAAGAAAAATATTGAGGAACAACTCACATGAATGACTTCAGGGCATTTTATTTAAATCAAGAGAAATTTAAGAGAAAAATTTGGCCTTTATTTTTCTTCTTGTTTGTAAGTTGTTTTATAGGCACTCTAATTCACCTTCCCTTCTGTGATACCCAAAGGCATAATTACTTACAAACTTTACTGTAAAGCCAAGTATTTACTTAATTTTTAAAGGCATGGCTCTTTTCCAGAAGCTTTTCCAAATTACACCACATTAGGACTTTTACATCCTGTCCCTATTCAATCAATTAGAAGTATTTATCTTAGACATTTTCCCAATTTCCCCCCTAATTATTCATTTTCACATCCCCAAAGGCATTTGGCAACAAAGAACTGTGATGTTTATTCACATTAACCCGTTTTAAAAACACTTAAGGAGACAGTGTGAAGTTGTCTAACCCCCATATCCCCAAATCGGTGCTATCAACTAATGACAACTCTCTGGGTTCTTGCTTCAGTAGAGAAAACATTTGGTTCATTTTCTAAAGGAAACAAACAGAACTTTGCCTTCTCCACATTGCATTCTAGTCCTTGAAGCTTGAAAGGGGACCAATGGCAATGAGAGGAGAAAGACAACTTTAAGAATGCTCAAAGAATTTCCTTTCTAAATGAAGAAGCTGGAGAGACCTCTCTGATCATGGGCATTCTATTTTAGCCTAAAAGTAAACACTTTTATTCAAATGAAGAAAAAATCTCTTCTTATATTAGTGGAATATATACCCCAGTGAATTTGATTATTTTTAATATGATCCCATTTTTCCCCACCAAACAAAAAACATTCTTAGTCACAGGGCTTGAGGAAAAGACAACGAGGAAGGGAATTTATGAAAACATGGCACTAAACTCCAAGAGGGAACTTTTGGTAAAAGACAAATCTCTTGAAGTTCTCTCTCCATAGGCAGAGGCAAGAGATCTAGATACCCCCTCATGGTTGCTGTGTGAAGAGTGTGGTAAGGTGAATGAGGACAGCAGTCATAGCTAAGCCACTGTCTCAGAAACCGTCACTCTGCTGCTTCCTCCCTTTGTGAACCTGGGCAGATATTCAATGTCTCTGAACTTTGGTTTTCTCATCTGTAGAAAGGGGATAACAACAACCTCTCAGGACAGTTACAAGGATTAAATTAAGTCTTGTGTGTACAGTGCTTGGCAAGCAGTGAGCAATTAGTAAATGACTATTATAATTTATTGTAGAAGACTTTAACTCCAGAAGGTTTCATGAAGGAATTTTCCACATTTCTTTAAAGACATCCCTCCATTTTTCTGACAGGAACATAATGCCCCAAGAGTCATGAGGTATCTCATTCTATTGTCTCTTCTTTGTTTTCTCAAATATTTCAAATCATGCTACAAATAGTTATTTGGTTTCCAGAAAAGATGGGGAGGGAGAAGTGGTTTCATTTATCTTCTGCAGTCCCATAGACTGTGACTAACTTTAATGACTACAAACTTTAAGCCTGAGCTCTTTAATGCACCACTGCTTATGCCAACCCTGCACAGTCCCTCAGTTACCTCAAAGTTGTTTGGTTCGGGTATTTGATCAGGTCTGAAATCTCTGGAAACTCAGGGATGATGTGTTGACTTTGAAAACAGCTTGACTATCAACAGTCTAACAATCATAAAATAACCATAAAGTGGTGTTTATGAGGGCTGTGATACTGTCATTATTCATGGTGGCCAAATAAATTATGGAAGTACCACAATGTTGGGCAATGAAATCTGGATAGCTAATCAGCTGGGCCAGCCTGTAGAGAGTTGCAGGGAAAACACAGAACTGTTCTTTCTAGATGAAGCAAATCCGATAAGCATTTTTTGTCTCCTGGCAAGATACGCTTTGAGCAATCCAGGGAACCAAATGTTCAATCCCTGTCCCCATTTACTCCTTTAAACAAGTTCCTGCTGAGCACATTTCGGGAAGCAGACTATACTTGGCCACCAGATGTTATCCATTTAAGGGAAGAGATCATTGATCTGAACACACTTTTCTTGGAGGGATTTTTAAGTGATCATCACAGAAACTAAACATTAATATGTAAATGTGGCTCCAGGCTGAAGCTCTATTATGCTGCCTTCAGCCTCTCTGTTCTGGCTCCCACCCAGGAATTCTAAACTCTTTTAAGTGGCCCAGGTTCTAAAATGTCCTGGCTTCCTTCTGCCATTCCCAGGAAGCTGGTCTGTATTAGAAAATGAGGAGGAGTTCAAATTAAATTAGAAACAATATGTTAGTAAATAGCAATCCTTCACACCCATTACCATACTACTTGCATTTTTAAAGATAACCTTCCTTAAGTCAAATAAATTCATAAGGGAGCGGATGTGGCTCAGGCCACTGGGCACTCGCCTCCCATGTGGGAGGTCCCAGGTTTGGTTCCCAGTGCCTCCTGGAGAAGGCGAGCAAACAATGAGCAGACAGAAGAGAGAACCATCCAGGGAAGGGGGAGATAAATTTTTTAAAAATCATAAAGTAAATAAATCTTAAGAAAAATTCATAGTTTGTGACATTTTGGGTTGAGTGAAAAGGAGAAATGCAAAGCTCTAGGATGAAACTTTCTTAGTTAACTTTTCTGTTGTTCCCCATCATTTTCCATATTTTGAATAAGAATATTATTCATCAACAAGTATTCATTGAGAGCCTAAAATGTCTTTGTCACTGTTCTCGGTACTTGAACACACCAATAAACAGAACAAAGATCTCTAACCTTGGAGAACAGAGGAAGACAATAGATAATATAGATTATAGGTATATTTAAACACTGTGAGACGTTGATAAATGCTTTGGGAAAAGGAAAAAGTAGTAGAGTAAGGAGGATGAGGAGTGCTGGCTGAGTGGTTTGAATGTTACAATGTTAAATGTGGTGCTGATTGTGTAAAACTTGGAGAAGGAGAGGAAATTAACCAAGGGAGTCTGGTGTGTTCCTGGAAGAGCAAGGAGGCCAGTATAGCCAGGAGTAGACAGGGCCTAGAAGATAGTAGTAGAAGGTGAGGTCAGGAGGGTAATGGGGAGCCCAGCCACCAAAAGATCCTCAGCTCCCCACCCCCACTCCCAGCACAGCAAGGTGGTCTTTGGCAGAGGACAGAATGGGGAAAGGGGACAGAGGATTTGACTTGTACATAGAATATTTTGTAGGCCAGGGGCTGATTGTATTTTCCTGAGATCAATATAAGGTAATACAAATCAGTAAATATTCAAATAAGAAAAGGAAGCTGAAAAAAGTGCTGAAACCTATACTCCCATCCTCATGTGTTCTGAGCTAGGTAGACAGAATGTTGTTTGGAGACTGAAGACAAAATCGTTGTTTCAGTTTCCTATGGCTACCAAAAGAAAGTACATAAATTTGGTGAATTAAAACAAAATTTAAAAATAAGATCTTTGTTAGATATAATTTACACACCATACAATGCCATATGATTAGTTTTGTTGCTGTTGTTAAGCATTAACTACCTGAATTTTAAAAACTTTTTATTGGAGAAGTTGTGGGTTTACAGAATAGTCATGCATACAACACATGATTCTCATATACTAGCCTATTTTTAATCACCTGTATTGAAATGTATTCATAAACCATATACTCTATCTGAAGTGTAAAATCAATGACATTTAGTATTATCAGAGTTGTGCGTTCATCACTTCAATCAATATTAGAACATTTTCATTACTCCAAGAAAAAAGAGAAAAAAGGAAAAAAAAGAAAATCCTACACCTTAATAGTCACCTCTCAATCTCTCTGTTCTTTCCCTGCCTTATATAACTGCTAATCTATTTCTATATCTATAAATTATTTATATTTACATTTTGTATAGATGGAGTCAAACAATATATAATACTTTTTGTCTAGTTTCTTTTACTTTGCATACTTCCTATTTTTTTTACCATTGATGGAAAGTTATTAATATATTACCATACACTACTGTCCATAGTTTCCTTTGTTGTACTTTTACCCAAATATCACCCAAATATTACCCAAATTAACATCTTGTAACAGCATACATTTGTTCTGTTTCAGAGAAAAATATTCTTATATATGCAATATTAACCATACTCATTTTTCAAAAGAGGATCTGCTATGCTATACAGCCCCATGTTCCCTTCTTTAGCTTTCCTTCTAGTGATATACACAACCTTAGACTTTCCCTTTCAACCAATATCATACCCATATATTAGTGCTGCTAATTACAAACACTATGATATGCATTCACCATTTCTATTCATTTCCAAACACTTATAAACAACCTTTTATTTAACCAATTCTGTACAGATTAAACTTCAACTTTCCATTCTCTAATCTTCTATTTCCTGGTGACTTATATTCTATCTATTAACTGCATGAGTTTTCTTATTATATTCAGTTCATAATAGTGGAAATCATATAATATTTGTCTTTTTGTGTCCAGCTTGCTGCACTAAACATAATGTTCTCCAGGTTGAGTCATGTTGTCATATGCTTCATGACTTCATTTCTTCTTACATCTGAATAATATTCATGTGTATATACAACAATTTATTTGTCCATTCATCAGTGGATGGACTCTTGGGTCATTTCCATCTTTTGGCTATTGTAAAACAGTGCTGCTATGAACATTGATGTACAGATGTTCATGTCCCTACTGTCACTTCTTCTGGGTAGACACCTAATTAATAGTATTGTCAGGTCACATGCCAGATTTATATCTAACGTCCTTAGGAACCACCAAACAAACTTCTACAGTGGCTGTACCAAACTACATTCCCACCAACAGTGAATAAGTATTCCTATCTCCCCACACTCTCCAATACTTGTATTTTTTGTTTTTGTTTGTTTGTTTGTTTGTTTTTAAATAATGGCCATTCTAGTAATTGTGAAATGGTATCTCATTGTAGCTTGATTTGGATTCCACTAATGGTTGGTGACATTGAATAATTTTTCTTGTGTGTGTGTGTTGTTGTTTTTTTTTGCCATTAGTATTTTTTCTTTTGAAAAATGTCTATTCAAATTTTTTGCCCATTTTATGTATTAGGTTATTTGGCTTTTTATTGTTGAGTTGTAGGATCTCTTTATATATCATGGATATTAAACCCTTGTTAGATGTGTGATCTCCAAATATTTTCTCCCATCAAGTAGGTTGCCTCCTAACAAAGTCCTTTGAAGTGCAAAAATGTTTAATTTTGAGGAGGTCCTATTTATCTATTTTTTCTTTAATTGCTTGTGCTTTGGGTGTAAGATTTAAGAAGCCCCAATGTAACACAAGATCTTGAAAATGTTTCCCTATATTATCTTCTAGGAATTTTATAATCCTAGCTTTTATGTTTAAGTTATGATCCATTTTGAACCTATTCTTGTATATGGAATGAGATAGTGGCTCTCTTTCATTCTTTTGATACCCAATTCTCCCAGCACCATTTGTTGAAGAAACTCTTCTGTCCCAGTAAAGTGGACTTGGTAGGTATAGCCGTTTGATATTGTTTATGAATTCCAAAACTAGATACTGGGTTATGTTTGTAAACTGCTCTGTCTGAGGTTTCACTTTTACTTGATTAAATTATGATTAGGGTTTTGATTGGGGCACATCAGTCCCTGCCCCTTCGTGGGTGGGCACAGATAAAAGACAAAGGACAGAGTTGGGAGTTTTGAGCTGGAGCCCAGGAAGTAAACACACAGGAGAAGAACACAGAGGAATAGAGACAGCGCCACAGACATGTCAGAGGTCCAGGAAAAGAGACAAAACATTCATCTTATAGTCTAAAACTGACCTTGTGGAGAGAAGCAAGCCTGAGCCTGGAGAGAATCAAGCCACAGGGAGAGAGACAAAGCCTGGAGAGCCTGATGACCTACAGCTGATATTGGAAGAAGCTGGCACAATGGAGCCTTAAGAGGAAGAGGAAGGCTGAATGTCACAGCCATCTGATTCCAACATGTGGCAAGAGATTTTGGTGAGAGAAGTAACTTATGCTTTATGGCCTGGTAGCTGTAACTTCTACCCCATATAAATACCCTTTATAAAAGCCAACGGATTTCTGGTATTTTGCATTAGCACCTCTTTGGTTGGTTAATACAGTAGGGTTATCAAAAATTAGTTGACCATAGAGGTGACAGCCTATTTCTAAACTCTCAATTTAATTCCATTGATCAAAGTCTCTATCTTTATGTCAGTAACTTGCTGTTTTGACCATTGTAACTTTGTAATACACTTCAAGTTAAGGAAGCATGAGTCCTCCAACTTCACTCTTCTATTTTAGAATGTTTTTGGCTATTCAGGTCCCTTTTCCCTTCCAAATAAATTTGGTAATTGACATTTCTATTTCTGTGAAGAGATGCTGGAATTTTTATTGGGATTGCATTGAATCTATAAATCAGTTTGGGCAGAAATGATATCTTGATAATATTTAGCCTTCCAATCCATGAACATGGAATGTCCTTCCCTTTCTTTAGATCTTCTTTGATTTTTTTTTTTTTTGTGGTGTTTTGTAGTTTTCTGAACATAGGTCATTTACATCCCTGGTTAAATTTATTCCTAGATATTTGAATCTTTTTCTTGCTATTGTAAATGAAAATTTTTTTCTTGATTTCCTCCTCAGCTTGCTCATTTCTAGTGTACAGAAACACTACTGATTTTTGTGTGTTGATCATGTGGCCTGCCACTTGCTGAACTCATTTATTAACTCAAGTAGCTTTGTTGTAGATATGTCAGAATTCTTTAAATATAGAATCATTTTGTCTGTGAATACTGAGGGTTTTACTTCCTCTTTCTAATTTGGATACCTTTTTTTGCTCTTTCTTGCCTAGTTGCTCTAGCTAGAACAATGTTGAATAACAGTGGTGACATTGGGCATTCTTGTCTTGTTCCCAATCTTAAAGGGAAAGCTTTCAACCTTTCCCCATTGGGTATGATGTTGGTTATGGATTTATCATATATGCCCTTTGTCATGTTGAGGAAATTTTTCTTCTATTCCTATTTTTCAAAATGTTTTCATCAAGGAAGGATGCTGGTTTTTCAAAATGTTTTCATCAGGGAAGGATGCTGGATTTCATCAAATGCCTTTTCTGCATCAATCCAGATGGTCATGTGAATTTTTTCCCCCTTCAATTTGTTAGTGCATATTACATAAATTGATTTTCTTGTGTTGAACCATCCTTGCATACCAGGAATGAAACTCATTTGATCATGGTGTATAATTTTTTTAATATGCTGTTGAATTTGATTGGTAAATATTTTCTTGGGGATTTTTGCATCTGTGTTCATTACAGAGATTGGTCTGCAATTTTCTTTTCTTAAAGTATCTTTGTCTGGCTTTGGTATTAAGGTGATGTTGGCTTCATAAAATGGTTTGGGTAGTTTTCCCTCCTCATCAATCTTTGGAAGAGTTTAAACAGGATTGGTATAATTCTTGAAATGTTTGGTAGAATTCACCTGCGAAGCCTATCTGGTCCTTGAATTTTCTGTCAGAAGATTTTTGATGATTGATAATCTCTTTACTTGTGATTCGTTTGTTGAGTTCCTTTATTTCTTGTAGAGTGAATGTAGGTTGTTTGTGTTTTCCTAGGAATTTGTCCATTTCACCTAAGTTGTTTAAGTTGTTGGCCACAGTTTCTCATAATATTCTCTTATTATCCTTTTTATTTCTATAGGTTCAGTCATAATGTTCCCCCTTTCATTCCTGATTTTATTTATTTACATCTTCTCTTTTTTTTTTCTTTGCTAATCTAGCTAATGGTTTGTCAATTTTATTGATCTTCTCAAAGAACCAACTTTTGGACTTGTTGATTTTCTCTATTGTTTTTTGTTTTCATTTTCATTTATCTCTAATCTGTGTTATTTTGTTCTTTCTGGTTTTTTGGGGACTAGTTTGTTGTTCTTTTTCTAATTCTTCTAGGTGTTTAAATTTAGTTTTCTTCTTTTTTAATATAGGTGTTTAAGGCTATAAATTTCCCTCTCTGGACTGCCTTCACTGATAAGCTGTGTTCTTGTTTTCATTTGTCTCAAGATATTTACTATTTTTTCTTGCAATTTCTTCTTTGATCCACTGATTGTTTAGGGATGTGCTGTTTAGCCCCCATATATTTTTGGGTTTTCCCCTTTCTGACTATTATTGATTTCAGCTTTGTTCCATTATGATCAAACTGTTTTATGTAATTTCAGTCTTTTTATATTCAATGAGACCTGTTTTGTGACCCAAACAAACTATGGTCTATCCTGGAGAAAGATCCATGAGCACTTGGAGATGAATATATAGCCTGCTAATTTCAGGTACAATGTTCCATATATATTTGTTAGGTCTAGCTCATTTATCATATTGTTCAGGTTCTGTTTCCCTGTTGATCTTCTGTCTAGTTCTACCTGTTTAATGTGTGGCATGTTGAAGTCTCCAAATATTATTGTAAAGATGTCTATTTCTCCTTTCAGTTTTGCTAGAGTTTGCCTCATGTATTTAGGAGCATGATGGTTAGGCACATAGATATTTATGACTGGTTCTACTTTCTGGTATATTGCCTCTTTTATTAGTATATAATGGCCTTCTGCATCTCATAATGTATTTGTATTTAAAGTCTTTTTTGTCCAATATTGGTATAGCTACCCCTGCTCTTTTGTGGTTACTGTTTGCATGGAATATCTTTTCCAGTCTTTCACTTTCAGCCTATTTGTATTCTTCATTCTAAGGTGAGTCTCTTGCAGGCAGCATATGGATGGCTCTTTTTAAAAAAAAATCCATTCTGTCCATCTGTATCTTTTAATTGGGCAGTTTAATCCATTAACATTCAATGTTATTACTGCAAAGTTATTCCTTACTTCACCCTTTTTATCTTGCTTTGTCTTTTGGTTACACTTTCTGATAGCCTTCATTTTTACACTTTTGTCCTAGCTTCACTCTCTACTGTATTTTCTTTGGGCTGCAGAACTCCTTTATTCTTTCCTATAGGGCAGGATACTTGTTTACATAATCTCTTAGTTTCTGTTTATCTATGTATATTTTAAACCCACCTTCAGATTTGAAGGACAATTTTGCTGGATAAAGAATTCTTAGCTCACAGTTTTTCTCTTTCAATATCTTAATTATATCATACTACTGTCTTCTTGACTCCATCGTCTCTAATGAAAAGTTTCACTAAAGTCTTACTGGGTATTCCCTGTATGTGATATTTCATTTCTTTAATTGCTGTTTTCAGAATTTTATCTTTAACTTTGGCATTTGACATTCTGAATAGTGTGTGTCTTGAAGTGGGTCTATTTGGGTTTATTCTGGAGTCTGCTGTGATTTGGAGGCACATCTTCCATGAGACTAGGGAAATGTTCAGCCTTTATTTCCTCAAATAATCTTTCGGTCCCTTTTCCCTTCTGTTTTCCTTCTTGAACTACCATGACATATATGTTGTTGTGCTTCATGCTACTATTCAACTTCCTGGGCCCCTGCTCCATTTTTTCCCCCATTCTTTTCTCTCTCTCTTCTCCTCTCTTTACAATTTCAGCTCTTCTATCTTTTATGTCACTGATTCTTTCTTCTATGATTTCAAACCTGCTGTTGTATGCTTCTAATGCAGAGGATCTTAACCATTTTTGTTCTACAGACCACTCTTTGCCAGTCAGGTGAAAACCATGGACCCCTTCTCAGAATGTAGTAACAGATAGTTTTTTGGTTGTTGTTGTCTTTTTTTTTTAAATCTCCAAACTTTTTTTAAGATTTATTTTATTTATCGCCCCCCCCCCCCCATTGTTTGTAGTTGCTGTCTGCTCTGTGTCCATTTGCTGTGTGCTCTCTGTGTCTGCTCATCTTCTCTTTAGGAGTCACTGGGAACCAAGCCTGGAACCTCCCATGTGGAAGAGAGGTGCTCAATCACCTGAGCTACCTCAGCTCCCTGGTTTGTTGTGTCTCTCATTATCTGTCTTCTTTGTTCTCTTTTGTTGTATCATCTTCTTGCAATGCTCCCCGTGCCTACCTGTCATGCCAGCTTGTCTTCTCCAGGAGAAACTGGGAACTGAAACTGGAACCTTCCATGTGGTAGATGGAAGCCCAATCACCTGAGCCACATCCACTTCCCTATGGCAGACAGTTTTATGACACTCAACATTGGCATGTCTTTAAATTAAATTTTAGGATTGTTCAAAATTACATTTTATAGCTTTCCCATAATTTCAATACCTGATAACATAACACAGTTCAACATATGTTCAAATGGTAATTTTCAGCAAACATTTAGAAATTAGAGTTTTCCCACAGTGTCATAAAACCATGTCCACCATCCTTACTGACCTTTTAGCAGGCAGTTGTTTACTGCACTCAGAACATGCCCCATCAAAACAAAAATCATACTAAGTCCACACTACACTGTGTATTATTTAATAAATATATCATACCCACACCAACATATCCCCACAAGAATATTTTTTGAATTTTCAGTTCATGCTCATGGGCCCCCTGAAATATTTCCACAAACCTCTGACTCAGAATTCCTGCTCTAAAGTATTTTAATCTCACCTATTATAACTTTAATTCCCATAAGCTGTTATTTTTCTGTTCAAGCTTTCAAATTCTTCTTTGTGCTCACCTAGTGTCTTCTTAATGTTTTTTTTTTTTCTGTTTAGCCATGTTGTCTTTCACCTCCTTGATTTGATTTACAAGATTTCTATGAACATCACTGATTAGTAGTTTCAAATCCTGTCCCTTGTCCAGAGCTTTGATTTGTTCCTTTGCCTGAGCTATGCCTTCCATTTTCTTGTTATGGATTGTAATTTTTCACTGATGTCTAGGTATCTAATTATCAAGGTGAGTTTATTCTGATGGTCAGTTCTCTCTCTTGCCTAGGGACTTAGTGTTGATTAGTGTGTGTTACTGCTGTTTTTTTATTCTTGGTTCAACTTGTTCTACATCTTTAGGATTGCCCTTATTTAATTGCTCAAGCCATGGACCCAGTAATAGGGTACAGAACTGCTTCCAGGGGCATTGAGGAAGAAGTAAAATACCAAACAACCTCTTTTATTAATTTGTCTTTCTTTGCATGCACTTTCCTGGTCTGCCAACATATAGCACTCTTCAGCAGACTTCTCCACTCAAATCTAGGGGGAATGTGTTCACTGGAATCCCACCTGGGCAGGTGGCTTAAAATCAATGTCACAGATAATTCTCCTCAGGGTGGGACATTCAGAGCCAAGCATTGCAATTCAAACTTGCTGGCCAGAAGCTTTTCTCCTCCATCAGCCAGTGCACTCTCCTGTTTCCCAGGGAAAAGTTAAATTTCCACTCAGCAACTAGTCAAGGTCAGCATGGAGATTGTTTGAGAAGGTAGGTTCACTTTAGTTCCCTGTTGGCTTTCAGGAAGAACAACATCATGGCCCTGCCCTGCCTGGAATGCAACCCATGGGATGCCACAAACCAAGTTCACTTGTCAAAAGCTGGATTGGCCATAGGCTAAGCCCCTACCTCTCTCCTCTCCTTGGAGAAATGGATCCCTATGAACTTCTCAGTTCATAGCTCTTGACCAGTATCAGTATATAATGATGGTCTTTGTCCCTCATAACTGTTTTTGACTTGAAGTCCATTTTTCTGTTTCTAAATATATAGCATGGTATATTTTCTCCATCCTTTCATTTTTAGCCTACTTGTATCCTTGAATTTAAGGTCAATCTTTTGCAGAGAGAATGTAGTTGGTCATCCTCTTTTATCCATTCTACCAATCTCTATCTTTTGGCTGAAGTGATTAACTCATTTATAGTAAAAGTAATTACTGGTAATGCTGGACTTTCTTCTATCATGTTGCTATTTAGCCTTTATAGGTAGTATACATTTTTACTTCCTTGATTCTTCTCTTACTGCCTTCTTTTATATTTATTTGATTTTTTAAGATTTATTTTTTATTTATTGCTCTTCCCTTCCCCTCCCCCACCCCCAGTTGTCTGCTCTCTGTGTCCATTCGCTGTGTGTTCTTCTGTGATTGCTTCTATCCTTATCAGCAGCACTGGGAATCTGTGTTTCTTTTTGTTCCATCATCTTGTTGTATCAACTCTCCATGTGTGCGGCGCCATTCTTGGGCAGGTTGCACTTTCTTTTGTGCTGGGTGGCTCTTCTTACGGGGCGCACTCCTTGCGCGTGGGGCTCCCCTACATGGGGGACACCCCTGGGTGGCACGGCACTCCTTGCGCGCATCAGCACTGTGCATGGGCCAGCTCCACATGGGTCAAGGAGGCCCAGGGTTTAAACCGCAGACCTCCCATGTGGTAGGCGGACACCCAATCCACTGGGCCAAGTCTGATTCCCTATTTGATTTTTTTGTGTTGTACCATATTAAGTGCCTTCTCTTTTTGATCTGGATATTTTTCACATATTTTCTTTGTGGTTACCATGGGATAGTGTCTGTCTGTTTAACATTTGTTTCTCTCTATTTAATATTTGTTCTGGTGAGAGGACTGAATCCTGCAGCTACTTACTTTGTCATCTTGCCACAATAGAAAGTTATCATCTCACAATTCTGGAGACCAAAAGTCAGAAATTGAGGTGTCAGCAGAAAAGCTTCCCCATTGCCTCTTCCTAGCTTCTGGTGGCTTGCGTGCAATCCTTCGTGTTCCTTGGGTTGAGGCTGCAGCACATCATTCTCTGCCTCTGTTGTCACATAGTCTTCTTCACTATGTCTGCATATCCAAATCTCCTTCTTCTTGTAAGAACATCAGTCATATTGGATTAGAACCCACTCTAATCCAGGTTGGCCTCATCTTAACTAATCACATCTTTGAAGACTCTATTTCCAAATAAAGTCACAATCTCAGGATGGGTGTTAGTACTCAAACGTATATTTTTTGAAGGGCACAACTCAACCCATATCTGTCATCATAGTTGGGTGCATAGCTCCCCTTCCCTTGGATGAACCATAGTCAAAAGGCTACTTTTTTGGTTTACTTTATAAATATGGCCATCATATGACATAATTTGCAAACTCAAAGACAAGAAATGAATATGAAGCCTCCACAGTCTTCAACAGAGAGCACAATCTTAGAGAAAGTTCTCTGGCTAGTCACTGTTGAAAAATTAATCATATCTCTGCAGCTGAGGGCTTCAAGGTGGTTTAGTGAAACTTCAGGTTTGTACATCAAATATCTGCTTGTGTACCCAGGTATTTATTCCAGACCCAGTCTCTCTGAGTACAGCATTTCAGGGAGCATCCTGCATTTAATATATTTGCTTTATGACTGAAAGTTTCAGAAGCATGACTCCCAACCCCATTCAGAAAACCATCTGGTTTCATACTTACATGATCTTTCTCCTTAACAGTAAGAAGTTTGGACTTTCTGTGCAGAGTATAAGTATAAGGCTGAGAGTTAGGATATGTGGGTTCCAAAGAAGATGTCAGGATATTAGACCAAATGATCTTGAAAATCATGTTATTAAATATATATATGTTCAATGAGCCTATGAATTTGAGCGAATTGGTATAAATCAGGGATAACATTTATTTATTTGACAATTATTGCATAATTACTCTGAGCTAGGTACTGTACTAGATCAAAGTAATTTAATTGGGAGGAAATGTGGTATGGTGGGCAGACACATAGAAGTTCACATCCTATGTATGTGGTTGTGAATAAAGTAGATATGAGGTACTTATCCTTATGGCTTACATGACATAACTGGTCAAAGTTGTCTGGATTGCTGTGTTAAAAATACTCTGAGGTGGCGGACTTGGCCCAGTGGTTAGGGTGTCCGTTTACCACATGGGAGGTCCGCGGTTCAAACCCTGGACCTCCTTGACCCGTGTGCAGCTGGCCCATGCGCAGTGCTGATGCGCGCAAGGAGTGCCGTGCCACGCAGGGGTGTCCCCGCGTAGGGGAGCCCCACGTACAAGGAGTGTGACCCGTAAGGAGAGCTGCCCAGTGCAAAAGAAAGTGCAGCCTGCCTAAGAATGGCGCCGCCCACATGGAGAAATGACACAACAAGATGACGCAGCAAAAAGAAACACAGATTCCTGTGTCGCTGACAACAACAGAAGCGGGCAAAGAAGACGCAGCAAATAGACACAGAGAACAGACAACCAGGGTGTGGAGCAAGGGGAGAGAAATAAATAAATAAATCTTAAAACAAAATACTCTGAGGCTCAATGAGGATAACTATTATTAGTCTTGTCTGCTATGAGCAAATGCCATCAGCATCATTTGCCATTCCTGGACTAGTCGTTCCAAGTCTTTATTGACAGGAGGGTATTCTTTTAAAGAAGCAACACTGAACTATTTCCTGACTGTCCACAGGCCCTATTACATGGTGCCCAGCATTATAACATTGTTTGAAAATAAGTCACTTATCTTCCTGATGGAAGGAGAAAGAACTACATAAATCAAGGGACAGGAAAGCTTTACTCAAAGGTGACTGCCTTATAGAGAACATTATCAGGTGATACCTTAAGGAGAACATAACCATATCCTACATCCTTCTGGTATTGAAGAGAGAAGTTCAAGAAATGCATGATTGATCCCCCAGGTGACTTTTGGTGATTGACCCACAGTAAAGTACCATTGCCTATGTTTTACTATCTCTGGTTGATCTTTCAGCAGTTTGCTACTTAAACTATACTAATCTTTCAATCACTGCTAATTAATTTTGCACAGTTGACTGTGGTGCTATCACACTCTTATACTAATCCTTTTAATAGTTGTGGCTTTGAAAGACTGCCAACACAGAGGAACAGCTAAAAACAAACAGCAAAACTTTCTTTTTCTTGACCTGCCTGCAACTACAATTTGTAATTTTTGTAGTCTGGCTTCTTTGTCTTACTACAATCATTGGTTTGCAATAATATATTTCTTCCAATGTATTTTTTACTAGTTATATTATTGAATTTTCCAATACATGTTGAGTAACGGTCTAGAACAGATAATTGAACATGACAAGCTTCATCTGAAACAGTTCCTGTTGAAAGCTTATACTCTATTGGTGGATTAAAGGCATTCAAGTAACATTATAATAAATATAGGTTTAGCAGTTTGATATGGTTTATGAATTCCACAAATAGATATTGGATTATGTTTGTAAACTGGTCTGTACCTGGGTATGATTAAATTATGATTAGGGCTTTGATTGGACCACATCAACCAAATAATCTGGGACATTGTTAATTACTTTGTGGTGCTCATATCAGTAGGATGTTGAGAATCCATCCTATTGATGGGCAGGGACTCACAGATTAAACTACACGACAGAGCAGTGGACTTAGTTGGAGTTTTGATGGTGGAGTTTTGAGCTGGCACCCAGGAAGTAAACATGTAGAGGAGAGCAGCTGAGCCCAGAGTGAATGGAGCCCCAGGAAGAGAGACAGAGCCAGTCACGTGATAGTCTACAGGTGGCCTTGTGGAGAAAACAGAGGAGCTGAGCCCAGAGAGAAACAGAGTCATGGGAAGATAGAAACCCAGGAAGCCTGAACTCTTGGCAGATGTTGGTAGCCATCTTGCCCCAACACATGGCAATAGACTTTGGTGAGGGAAGTAAGTTATGCTTTATGGCCTGGTAACTGTAAGCTTCTACCCCAAATAAATACCCTTTATAAAAGCCAACAGATTCCTGGTATTTTGCATCAGCACCCCCTTGACTGACTAATAAAATTGGGAAAATGCAGGTTTAGCTGGGAGGAAATGTGGTTTAGTGAGAAGACATGCAAGTTCAAAATCTTAAATAGCTGTGTGACCTTGGATTAGTTACTTAACTTCTCTGAACTTCATTTCCTTTACTTGTAAATTGGATATAGGTATATTTACTTACATAGTTATAATAAGATGAAATATAATACATAGGAAAAATACTTGAAATATGGTAGGCACTCTGTGGTTATTACTTTTAGTAATGGTAACAACCTTTTGGTTGTTGATGATTTTAAATAATTATTTATTATCAGTAACTCTTAACAGAAGTGCTAGAAATAAGAGGACTATGCAATTTCCAAACTTGGGCTTTGACTTAGATCCTAAGCGTCAACAAGGACTCCATAGCATCATTTACCCATGTTTGGTAGGGTACCTCCTCCTCCTCTTTGCTTCTCTCTCCTTCAACAAGCTTCCCGCCACTCTTTGTGTAAAAGGAACTCTATGGGCTGTCAGGCCCACCATCTGGCCATCCATGCTCCACGTCGTAGCCACACCCAAGAGAAGAAACCTCCAAACAAGAGGGACCACACCACAGACCATACAAACATGGCCCACTGAGAGAAACTCTCTAGTCTCTTCTCACCTGATGACCCAAAGCCCAGAGCTATCTGTAGCCTCAAGAGTGTGTTGTCTTTTCCTTCCACCCGCTAGTTCACCTCAAGAGGCTCTAGGTGCAGGGCTTCTTAACCTTTTTTTGTTCCATAGACCCCTTTGTCAGTCAGGTGAAAACCAAAGGCTCCTTACTAAGTCCACACTATACTGTGTACTATTTAATAAATATGTCCCACCTGCACCAACACGTCCCCACAAGAATAATGTTTCTTTGAATTTAAATTCAAGCTCACCAACCCCTGGTTAAGAGTCCCTGCTCTAGGGGAAGAAGCTGAAGCAATACAGCTGCACGGTAGCGCTATGAGCTCCCGCCTGTTTTTACCTTACAGAAGGTGGGTCCTGACAACTCTTTGCTGTAACAATCCTAATTAGCTGATTGGAATTTCTAAAACCCAACTCACCAACAGCTCAACTCGTAAACTGAGTGGATGGACCAGTTCAGTCAAGCAGCAACCGGTTTATTTGATCCTCTGTTCAATTAGGCCCTAGAATGTTAATATTGGAAAGAATGATCAAGTAATTAATCTCTTCAATCTAAAAATGAGAGTGCTGAAGCTTACGGAAGTAAAATGAACTTGGTGAGGTCACAATGACAGTTAACAATGAAGCCTGAACAGAAGCCATTTCAGTTTTATATTTTATCACCAAAGAATGTAATTAATTTATTTAGGTTTTATTTAAATTCTTCTCAGGGTGTGTGTGTGTGTTGGGGGAGCATTTATGTGTATGTGTGTGTGTCTTAAGATTAAGACAAAAATCAGACTGGAATTTTCCCTTCTCTAACAACTCCTTCTAGTTCTTTCACGCTGGGAAAATCACTTAACTTCCTGGATTTGGAAGCCACATCCCAAAAGGGTACGATGAAGAGAAAAGTTAGTTATACTAGAAATAATGAAATGATAAGCAAGTGCAACATCTGTGGCTCCATGGTAGAGTTACTAGGAATAATCTTCAGGGCCCTTTCTAAGGCTCTAATTTTCTAGGAATAATTTGCACCCAAAACTTAAGAGTTATTCTGTAACCCAAATTGTATAAACTTCAGGCCCCACAGGGCTTGGCTCTGTCCTAAGGCAGCATGCTATAGCAGAAATGCTTTGGAGGCAGACTGACTTGGGTTCAAATCCCATCTGTTACCTATTAGCTGGTTGACTCTGGAGAAATTAAGATCTCTGTACATCTGCTTCTCTCATCTATTAAATGCAGATAATGAAACCGATTTTCCTGGTTGTTGTGAGGCTTAAACAGGATAATGCAGTGAAAGTCTTTGGTTAGAGCTTGACAATGAGAAAATTAAAGTGTGACTAGTGTTATGGCGTAGGTTGACTGATAGAATGCTTAAGACCATGGACTTTATGATCAGATATATCTAAATTCAAATTCCTGCTTCATATTGGAATGCTTACTGTGATATCTTGGGCACTTAGTCTTTCTGAACCTTAGTTTCTTCATCTCCTCATCTTCAAAAAAGGGGTAATAAAACCTATCCACCAGAGTTATTTAATAGTCATTGTAAAATGACATAAACCACTCAGTTACTTGCTTTTGGCTGCTGCAAGTAACAGCGACAACAAAAATTCAAAATAGCTTAAAGCGTGGCTTTCAATTTTTTTGGGCCACATTCACAATAAGAGGTAAATGTTACATTGTTATTCAATGCACATATGCATATTACCACAGGATTTTTGTGTAAATCAAATTCAGTGATTCAAATTCAGTATATGACTAAGCTTCAAACTATGTTCTAAAATTGGAAAATAAAAGAAAGAGTGTGGGATCTGAATTTAGGGTTTCTCAATAAGCATTGCCTTCTCAGGGTGCCTCACTATCACTCTTTTCCTCAATCCTTCATTTTGATTCACTTGCTTCCTTTTTAAAAAATCTCACCGTTTGGTGTAAGAAGAAACCTTACTTAACCTGACTTTGATCACATGTTCATTTTGACCTTAATGTTACTTAGCACATCTTATTACTGCTGCCAGAATTGTTCAATAACCATCTCCATTTGGGTCAAGGCTAGACCAGAGATTTCTCTAGGTCCACCCCACCCCGCCGGCTTTTTTTTTTTTTCAAGAACACGACACTACCCTTTACCCAGATTATGGGCACTTTAATTTACTGGAAATTCTACGTAAATAACAAGTTATACTCTTCTTTGATAAATTATAACTCTTTCCCAAGTGGGATATTTTACATGAAGGATAAATACACCAAAGAAATGGTTATTCTATCACTGACCTTTATTATTCTTTCTTAAGTTCAGTTAATAGTGTAAGATTATAACTTTAACATTTCTTGGCCTTTGATGAATTATGAACTAAATCATATGTGCTCAGTTTACCTATTCAGGTAATGATGCTTGTTTTGTGGCTTCAAACTCCTGTTATCTGCACAGGAAGTTTTCTGTATGTTTTTTAGCTAGATCTTTTTGACCTGTGCGTAAGAAACAAAGATTAGTTTAGTTTTCACATAAAAGAAGAAAATATTGATTAATGTAACCTGGCCGCCTACTGCCTCAGTCTCCCACTCCCGGGTTAAACAGCAACAAAGAAAACCAGCTTAAGCCAGGCCTATAGGCAATAAAAAAGATGCCCAAGAAAGAGCTAAGTCAAAACCAATTCAGAACTAAATTCCATTCCTTATTTGACAAAGGGGAGCAGGTAAAAACTAAAATGGTTGGAATGTGATGGGAGAAGCCGTTAACCACAAACTTTTGCGTGGGAAAGTTAGATCTTCTCGGATAGGCTGTAACCTCTGAAGTATCCAATCTATGGAGAAACAGAGGAAGGGCTTGCGTGCTAGGCTTAGGGGTATAAATTATGTCATTTTTCTTTGTTTGGCGTGCCAGCCATGTTTTCTGGTTGTGTGCCCTTCTTGCAAGATTGAGAATAAATTCTTTTCTTCTCCACAATCGGGTAAGCCTTATTTTCTTCCAGAAGAAGATTTCTTTCTAACAAATGCTGTGGATTCTTGATAAAAGCAGATTTCCTTAGTTAGGCTCAAAATCCATAGTAGCCAATAACCTAATTGTTCAGGTTTCATTTTCACTGCTCTTAGATCCCCAAAGTAGGTAGGTTTAGTGAACTAGGCATAAAAAGACAGGTAAAGGTTTATCACTGTTATGTGATGCATTTTCACTGCAGCTAAATAGTCTCTAGACCAGGGTTTCTTAACAAGGGGTCCATGAGTTTGAATTGAAATTCAAAAAAATATTATTCTCGTGGGGATGTGTTGGTGCAGATGTGATATATTTATTAAATAATACATAATGTAATGTGGACTTAGTAAGGGGTCCATGGTTTTCATCTGAACGGCAAAGGGGTCCGAGGAACAAAAAAAGGTTAAGAACCCCTGCTTTAGACAATCTCTGGGACTGGCTGAGTGGCAGGTAGTAGCAGAGGATTTATTTCTGGAGAGAGGTACTATTGACCACCTTTTATGGCAGGTCTCTTCCAGCATGGTGAGGCCTTCTCTTTGCATGTTTTGGGTGTTGACAGATATTGTACCTAGGGCCTCAGAGGGAAGTCAGTCACTTTATCATATTTTAAAGGTCTCTCATACAATCCATAAACTTTACATACATCAAACATTTAAAAAAAAATCTTTTTAAAGATTTATTTATTATTTCTCTCCCCTTCCCTGCCCCCCCACCCCGGTTGTCTGTTCTCTGTGTCTATTTGCTATGTCTTCTTCTTTGTCTGCTTCTGTTGTTGTCAGCAGCATGGGAATCTGTGTTTCTTTTTGTTGCGTCATTTCTCCTGTGTGCGGCACCATTCCTGGGCAGGCTGCACTTTCCCTCGCGCTGGGCGGCTCTCCTTACGGGGCGCACTCCTTGCGTGTGGGGCTCCCCTATGCGGGGACACCCCTGCGTGGCACGGCACTCCTTGCACGCATCAGCACTGTGCGTTGGCCAGCTCCACACGGGTCAAGGAGGCCCGGGGTTTGAACCGCGGACCTCCCATGAGGTAGACGGATGCCCTATCCACTGGGCCAAGTCCGCCACCACATTAAACATTTAGATCATTTTTACTAGGGCATATCTTAAGCAGCAAATGCCAGAAGGTATTGTATCATCTTAAAGGAAACCATTTCTTATAATCAAACTTATTACACTGGAATTTTCAGTTCCTGCCAATGTACAATGTAAATCATTACTTGAAACCCACTTGTTTATGGCTATTAAGTCTAGCAACAGACTCCCTAAAACTTAGAACCGTGGAAAACATTACATAATTCCAGATTGGGACATTCTGGTCCCAAGGGAATGTTCCAGGATCACTGACCCTGACTCACTGCTTCTATGCTTATAACTGGTCTGTCATTTAATATCTCAGCAAGAGGCAGGGTTGTTAGCTAGAATCTCCTAAAAGATTGGACAATAAATGTTTGCAGTGTAATAACAGGGATATATTTGGCTTCTCTTATTCCTTTTAAATTATATCTTAATTATATAAAACCACTTTGGGGTGAGCTGGAAGCATGCCCTCAGCTACAAGGAATGGATAAACATTCTATTTTATACTGATCACATGATTTTACCCTCACAAACTAAATAGTCCTCAGCAAGCAAGAGCTACTCTTATCAAATTACCTTCCAAGGGGAGAGTAAAGACCTATGATCATTTACTATCAAATGCAAATCCCAATTATTGGCAGAAGTCCTTCATATTCACCAACTCTATACAGATTGAGCCATTTAATTGTTTACCAGTAGATTGTGCTCACTAATTTAACTTGGAGGGTATATTGTTTAACACTAAACAGACCATGGGAACATTATTAAAATGGCTCGCGTGAGTAACTGACAATCCATAATATGAAATTTTCCCATGCTAAAATCATTGTGGCTTTGGGGCTCTAATAATTCATGTATTTGTATGTAGGACCAATTTGATTTTTTGTTTGTTTCTCTAATTTTAATACATATTTTTATTAAGAAGTTGTGAGCTTACAAAACAATCATAATGTGCAGAATCCCCACACATTACCCCTCCAACAATAACATGCATTGTTGTGGAACATTTGTTATAAATTATAAAAGAATACTATTAGATTATTACCTCTATGGCCCATAGCTTACATTTGATATATAATTTTCTATATACCCCCTATTATAAGCACCATGAATTAATATTGTCCATTTGTTTTAGTTCATGAGAGAACACTCTCATATTTGTTCTGTTAACTACAGTTCATCTTCCGCCACATGGTTCATGGTGTTATACATTCTAACCAAAGTGTACACTCAGTAGCTCTCACTTTTATCACAGAGTTGTACAGTCATTGCCTTAGTAGATTTTTTTTAACACTTTCCTTAGTCCAAAAGAAAAAATCCCATACCCTCCATTATTGACTCCTAGCATTGATAAAGTACATTTTTTTATTTTGATGCAAGAATATTAAAATACTGCTGTTAACTATATTCGGTAAGTTACATTTGTATTCTCCCGTGCACCACCATATTCTTACCACTTTGTAATAGTGATGTACATTTGTTCTAGTTCATAGAATAACATTCTTGTATTTTTACTATTAACCACACCCCTCATCCACCTCCAGCTTCACTGTTATTCAGTGAAAAAGCGAAAAGAAACAAGAAAAAAGTTCAATATCACTAGCTATTTGGCAAGTGCAAATCGAAAATACAATGAGATATCATCTCACACCTCATAGAATGGCCATTATTTCTATTCTTCAGCCACAATCCATTTATAAACATCTGTCTTAGTTATATTCACTATAATGTGTTACCATCAATCCTATCCATTACTATACTTTTACAGTCAAGCTAATTAAAAATTCTACAGACATTAAGCATCAGTTGCCCTTTGTTGCCGCCTTTCTCCACCCCTCCTCCCCTTCCAGCCCCCGCCGTCCTTCCCGCCAGTCCCGCCCATATTGCCAACCCACAATCTGCCCTCTTCCCCAGTAACTGCTTACCTCAGGTCTATCCATCAGCTTCAGCCTGTCCACAGCCGCCCCTTAGCCAACCCTCCCTTCATCACGCCCCTCCCTCTACCCAACCCTATATAGCTAAGTGTACTTCCGTAATAAAGCAGACCTGTTCTTGCGCTCAAGCGGTCTCCGTGGTTTTTCCCCAACCGCGCGTCCCCCACACCTGGAGAACCGGTGCTCCCTCTTGGGGCACCCCCCGCCGGTGGTTCGGCAGGAGCAAGCCCCCCTGACTCTTGGGCCTGAGCGAGGACGAAACCCTCTCGCTCAGCTACAACTGGCGCCCAACGTGGCAGCTCCTCCCCCGGCCCCTCTCTGCTGCTGCTGCTGCTGTGATCGTCCTCCTCTCCAGGTAGGGACCCCTCGCCCGGATGAGCCCCAAGGGACCCCTCGCCGTCGTCCCGTCCCTATCCCGTCATGGGCGCCTCTTTGTCATTGCGTCAGGCGCCGCAAGTCAGAGCCCTCGCTGCCCTGCTCGATGCCAATGGAGTCCGTGTCTCCTTGTGGCAGCTCCAAAAGTACTGGGATCTCTTGCTCCCTTTTAATCCATGGCTCGCCACCTGCCAACTCTGGAGCCCGGACACATACTCGCGACTCATAGATCGAGTCACCTCCGCCATGGAGCACGAGAAACGCACCTTCCCAGCAGGCCTCTTACCCGTTCTCGTTGCCATTCGCGCTTGTCTCCTCGGCGCTCCAACCGAGGCCGTTTATGAAGCTTCTCCCAAACGGCCTCTAGACTGTGATACCGATGAGCCCGCCGACACTGACTCTCTGTCTAACCAACTTGCTGCCGCTCTCGAGAGCGAACCTCCCCGCCCGAGCTCCCCGCAGCAGACAGAAACCACTCCTGCCGCTCCCCAATATGGCGGACTTCCGCCTTCTTCCCCCACTTCTGCCCAAGATGGCGCGCATCCGGCTTCTTTTTCGCCGGTGTCCTCCTCCCGCCTCTACCCGCCTCTGCCTGCCCAGTCAGCATCCGGTTCGGGCCCGGAAACTGCATGGTCGCCATCTTCCACTAAACCGGATGTGCCCCTCGCGCCATCTTGTCCGCTGCCGGATGTGGCTGCTCTGCCATCTTCGCCGGCGCCCGGAAGGGTCCCGCCGCCGTTTTGTTGTCACCCGGAAGCCGCTAGGCCACCATTTTCTCACCCGTGTTCCGCTTATCCCTTGCCGCCGCCGTACGGCAATAGCCCTTCACCTGCCTTGGCTGCTCCATCAGTCCCCGGTGCCACGTCTTCTCAAACCCCCCAGCTGTATCCGCTGAATCCGCAGCCCACGCCGCAGCGACCCCAAACTTGGCTACCCTTTACAGCGGAAGAGGTCAGGACCCTCCGCAAAGCTGTAAAGGAAGACGGAATTGGCAGCCCTTATGCGCAGCAACTACTTGAGGAGTTGGGGACCCAACTCGTTCTCCCATATGACTGGATTGCACTAGCCCATGCCATCCTGACGCCGGGTCAATTTATTGAATGGCGCGCCCATTACCAAGCGGCTGTTGACCGGCAAATCGTGGAGAATGCCCAAGCTGGCGTCCTCGATCCCTCCGATGCATACACGGGGACCAACAATTATGCAGACCCTCGTTCTTACCTCCAAATTGACCCAGGGTTTTGGCACCGGGTAAAGGTCCTCGTCCAGCAGTCTTTCTCTCTAGTCTCCACCAAGCAGCCCACCAAGCTCGCGCAACTGCTTCAAGACTCTAATGAGACTTTCTCAGCATTTGTCGCCCGCGTCCTGGAAGCTTGCCAGCGGAAAATTTCTAGTGAGGACGCCCAGTTTGCGCTGGCTAAAGAACTTATCATAGACGGATGCCTTGCGCCATTCCGAGCCGTAGTCCTTCCCATACGTGATAAAGCTCTGCACGAGTGGGTCCTTGCTTGTCGCGACGTCGACCCGCAAGTCAAAACGCTCACCGCTGCCTTTGCGTCTGCCATGGCTGTTTCATCCACCTCCACTTCCGTCTGCTTTCGGTGCGGCCAGCCCGGCCACTTCGTCCGCGAGTGCTCCCAGCCAGGCCCAGCGCCTCGCTCAGACCCGCCGATGCGACGGCCAAGGGGCCCTTCCACGCCGTGTCCGCGTTGTGGGAAAGGATATCATTGGGCCTGTGACTGCCGTGCCACCCAAAATTACCAGCAGCCTTTAAACTCCCAGCGGGGCAGGCCTCAGCCCCACCCTCAAGAGGCCCTCAGAAAAATTCCCAAACCATAATGTGGACAATACCTATCTCACGCCACCAGAGGCCCTCTTTAGAACTTAAAATCGATGGGCAATGGCTTGATGGTCTCCTAGATTCTGGCACTGAAATCTCCTGTGTTCCCTTCAAAGTCGCTGCGTTTAATCATTGGCCTCTCAAGACTGGCCCTCAAGTCCTCGGCGCCACAGGAGCCGCTACCTCCTGGAAAACATCCCAGCCTCTGCATTGGAGTGACAGAGAAGGCCACGAAGGCCAGATTCGCCCACTCGTCCTCTCTTCAGTCCAAACCATCTTATGGGGGATAGATGTCCTCAGCCAGCTAAAGGCCCGAATCACCACAGAAGCCTTCTCAGCTGCGCTGCCCCCCCCCTCCTAGGGGCCACTGCTCCCATCTCAAAACCTGATCCTATCCCTCTGGAATGGGACACAGAGGAGCCCATCTGGGTCGAGCAGTGGCCCTTGCCAGCTCACAAGTTGCAAGCTCTCTCTGCCCTCGTCGAAGAGCAGCTACAAGCAGGGCATATAGAGTCATCCACTAGTCCCTACAATTCACCAGTCTTTGTCATCAGCAAAAAGAGCACTGGCAAATACCGCCTTCTCCACGATCTCTGCGAGATCAACAAGCATATCAAACCAATGGGGTCACCTCAGCCAGGATGCCCGCACCCCACTGCAGTCCCCCAACATTTTCATGCAGCAACCATTGACATCAAGGACTGCTTTTTCTCTATTCCTCTTCACCCACGAGACTGTCTGCGATTTGCGTTTACAGTCCCACGCACCAACAACCAGGGCGCAGAGCTTCGATTCCAATGGCGAGTGCTACCACAAGGTATGCGGAACAGCCCAACCATATGTCAGCTCTATGTCAACCATGCCATTGAGCCGCTGCGCTCAAAGTTTCATCCAGAGCAAACATGCATTCTCCACTATATGGATGACCTTCTCTTAGCAGCGAGCTCCAGCGCGCTCCTCAATGACCTGCTCTCTGCAGTGATGACAAACCTTTCAAGCCTCGGACTTACCGTGCAATCAGACAAAATAAACCTCCAACCTCCTTTTCAATTTTTGGGCTTTCATTTTCATCACTTCATTCAGCCCACAAGCCCACAAATTCATGTCTCTCACAAGATGACGCTGACTGAACTCCAACAACTTTGCGGACAAATCAATTGGCTCCGCTCGGCACTGCCCATCACAACAGTGCAGATGCAACCCCTCTTTGAGCTCTTACAAACCAAGGACAGTCCACCATCTGCAACCACCCGCAGCATCACCATCACCCCCGCTGCCCGAGAAGCCGTCCAACAGGTCGTTCTCCAGAACCGCTGCGGCCTTGACCTCCTCCTGCTCAAAGAAGGGGGCCTCTGCACCGCCCTTGGAGAAGAATGTTGTGTATATGCCAATACCACCGGCCTCGCAGAAGATAGCCTACAAAAAGTCCGCGAAGGCCTGGAGCGACGCCAAAGAGAACGCGACAACGCGAGCTACTCCTCTACACTCTTTCACTCTCTTCTCCCGTACCTGCTCCCATTCCTAGGCCCCCTTATCATTATCCTTTTAGCCCTCACTGTGGGCCCCTGGGCCATCAGAAGGATAGTCCACCTTGCCAAAGATCAAGCCAATGCAGTGTTCAGCTCCTTTGTACAAGTCCACTACCAACGCCTCGCCACCGCTGAGTCCCCCCCCAGCCGTCCACCTCGCCCCTTCCGCCCGCACCACCTACTCCAGACTGCACGCCTATAGCTTCTTGTCTTCCTCCCCTCACTTCTCCCCAACTGTTCCTCCCCCTCGGGCGGGGGGTCCGGGGACATCACGAGCCCGTTTCGCTGGCAAGGCTCGGCGCGCGCCAGGCACCGACGTGCGCCGACCCTAATGGCGGGCACATGCGTCCTGGCCAGATGCTATGTCGTCCGCTCACGGCCAGCCGGTCCTCGTGGTCTCCCCCCACCCCTCGTCCTATTCCAGTACCCGTCCTTATAACCTCCTTTTCCTCCTCCTCCTCATAATCCTTGTCTTTTGTTGCTGCGCACACCGAGTTATTCACACCCACAGTGCGCACCAAAACTTGTTGCCTCTATTTCCTTTTAAAAACAAAAGGAGCAATTGTTGCCGCCTTTCTCCACCCCTCCTCCCCTTCCAGCCCCCGCCGTCCTTCCCGCCAGTCCCGCCCATATTGCCAACCCACAATCTGCCCTCTTCCCCAGTAACTGCTTACCTCAGGTCTATCCATCAGCTTCAGCCTGTCCACAGCCGCCCCTTAGCCAACCCTCCCTTCATCACGCCCCTCCCTCTACCCAACCCTATATAGCTAAGTGTACTTCCGCAATAAAGCAGACCTGTTCCTGCGCTCAGGCGGTCTCCGTGGTTTCTCCCCAACCGCGCGTCCCCCACACCTGGAGAACCGGTGCTCCCTCTTGGGGCACCCCCCGCCGGTGGTTCGGCAGGAGCAAGCCCCCCTGACTCTTGGGCCTGAGCGAGGACGAAACCCTCTCGCTCAGCTACAGCCCTTCTCAGCCCTCCTTCTATCTCCTAGTAACCTATACTCTAGGTTTTAACTCAAGGTGTTTTTTTCTTCATATTTAGTTCATATTAGAGAATCAATACAATATTTGTCGTTCTCTGTCTGGCTTATTTCACTAAGCATAATGTCCTCAAGGTTCATCCATGCTATCATATGTGTCCCAATTTCATGTCTTCTTATACCAGCATAGTGTTCTCCATAGGTGTATACTACATTTTGTTTATCCATTCATCAGTTGATGACACTTGGGTTGTTTCCATCTTTTGGCATCTTTTGTGAATAATGCTGCTTTGAAACATCAGTGTGCAAATGTTTGTTAGTGTCACTGTTTTCAGTTCTGATTATATTTCTAGGAAAGGGATTGTCAGAGCATACGGTAGTTCTATATTTAGCTTCTTTTTTTTTTTTTTTTAAAGATTTATTTATTTATTTAATTCCCCCCCCTCCCCTGGTTGTCTGTTCTTGGTGTCTATTTGCTGCGTCTTGTTTCTTTGTCCGCTTCTGTTGTCATCAGCGGCACGGGAAGTGTGGGCGGCGCCATTCCTCGGCAGGCTGCTCTTTCTTTTCACGCTGGGTGGCTTTCCTCACGGGCGCACTCCTTGCGCGTGGGGCTCTCCCACGCGGGGGACACCCTGCGTGGCACGCACTCCTTGCGCGCATCAGCGCTGCGCATGGCCAGCTCCACACGGGTCAAGGAGGCCCGGGGTTTGAACCGCGGACCTCCCATATGGTAGACGGACGCCCTAACCACTGGGCCAAAGTCCGTTTCCCTATATTTAGCTTCTTGAGGAACTGCCAAACTCTCTTCCACAGAGGCTATACCATTTTACCTTCCTACCAACAGTGAAGAAGTATTCCTATTTCTCCATATCCTCTCTAGCACTTAAAAAAAAATGGCCATTCTATGAGGTGTAAGATGATATCTCTTGTATTTTCTATTTGCACTCCCTAATAGCTAGTGATATTGAACTATTTTCTTATTCCTTTTTGCTATTTGTATTTTCTCTTTAGAGAAATGTCTATTTAAGTCTTTTGTCCATTGTTAAATTGGAGTGCTTGTTCTTTTATTGTTGAGTTGTTTGACCTCTTTATATAGTATGGAAATCAAACCCTTATTGGATATAAGTTTCCAAATATTTTCTCCCATTGACTGGGCTGTCTTTTAACCTTCTCGAAAAAGTCTTTTGAAGCATAAAGGTGTTTCAGTTTGAGGAGGTCCCATTTATCCATTTTTTCTTTAGTTGCTCGTGCTTTCAGCGTAAGGTATAAGAATCCATCACCTATCAGCAGGCCTTGAATATGTTTCCCTACATTTTCTTCTAGGAGTTTCATGGTTCTAGTTTTTATATTTAGGCCTTTAATCCATTTTGAGTTAATTTTTGTATAAGGTGTGAAGTAGGGGTCCTCTTTCTTTTGGATATGGATATTCAGTTCTCCCAGTGCCATTTGTTGAATAGACTGTTCTGCTCCAGTTGGGTGGGCTTGACAGCCTTGTCAAAAATCACTTGACTGTAAATGTGAGGGTCTGTTTCTGAACCATCAGTTACATTCTATTGATCTATATGTCTATCTTTATGCCAGTAACAGTCTGTTTTTATCACTGTAGCTAGGTAATATGAATTAAAGTCCAGGAGTAAGCATCCTCCAACTTCATTCATCCTTTCTATGATGTTTTTGGCTGTCAGGGGCCCCTTCCCCTTCCAAATAAAGTTGATAGCTGGGTTTTCCAGTTCTTTAAAATAGGAGTTATTGGGATTGCATTGAATCAGTATATCAATTTGGGTAGAATTGATATCGTAATGGTATTTAGTCTGCCAATTCCTGAATAGGGAATGTTCTTCCATTTATTTAGTCTTGTTTGAATTCTTTTAGCAAAGCATTGTAGTTTTCTGAATACAAATGCTTTACATCTTTGGTTAAACTTATTTCTAAATATTTCATTCTTTTTGTTGCTATTGTAAATGAATTTCTCTCCCTGACTTCAATTCTTCTTCAGATTGCTTATTACTAGTATATAGAAACAGTACTGATTTGTGTGTATTAATCTTGTATTGTACTACTTTGCTGAATGTATTATCTCTAGTAGCTTTGCTGTAGATTATTTAGGACTTTATAGGTACATGACCATATCATCTGCAAATAGAGAAAGTTTTACTTCTTCTTTTCAATTTTGGATGGTGTTTATTTCTTTTTCTTGCCTGATTGCACTAGCTAGAACTTCTAGCACTATGTTGAACAACTGTAGTGACAATGGACATCCTTGTTTTTTTCCTGATCTCAATGGGAAAGCTTTCAGTCTTTCAACATTGAGTACAATGTTAGCTGTGGGTTTTTCATCTGTGCCTTTTATCATGTTGAGAAAGTTTCCTTCAATTCCTATCTTTTGCAGCATTTTCATCAAGAAAAGGATGCTGTATTTTGTCAAATGCCTTTCTGTGTCAATCGAGAGGATCATGTAATTTTTCTTCTTTATTAGTGTGGTGTATTATGCTGATTGATTTTCTTGTGTTGAACCACCCTTGCATGCCTGGTATTAAACTCACTTGATCATGATCAATAATTTTTTAAATGTATTGTTGGATTTTATTATTAAGTATTTTGTTAAGGATTTTTGCATTATAATCATTAAGGAAATGGATCTGTAATTTTCATTTTTCATAATATCTTTATCTGGCTTTGGTACAAGGGTGATATTGGCTTCATAGAATAAGTTTGGCAGTAGTCCTTCCTGTTCAACTTTTTGGAAGAGTTTTAGTAATATTAGTATTAAATCTTCTTTGAATGCTTGTTAAAATTCACATGTGAAGCCATTCAGTTCTAGGGATTTTCATTTTGGGGAGTTGTTTGATGACTGTTTCAATTTCTTTACTTGTGATTGGTTTGTTGAGGTCTATTTCTTCTAGTGTTAATGTAGGTTGTTCATAGGCTCCTGGGGATTTGTCCATTTCATCCACATTGTCCAGTTTGTTGGTATACAGTTGTTCATAGTATCCTCTAAAAACTTCTTTTATTTCTGTGAGGTCAGTAGTAATGTCCTGATTTTCATTTCTGATTTTATTTGCATTATCTCTCTTTTTTTCTTTGTCAGTCTAGCTAAGGGTTGCCATTTTGTTACTCTTCTTGAAGAAACAACTTTTGGTTTTGTTAATTCTATTTTTATTGTTGTTGGTCTCAAGTTCATTTATTTCTGCTCTGATCTTTGTTATTTTAGTCCTTCTGCTTGTTTTGGGAATAATTTGCTAGTCATTTTCTAGTTCCTCCAGCTGTATAGTTAGGTCGTTGATTTTTAGCCCACTCTTCTTTTAAATATTGAGGGCTGTACATTTCCCTCTCAGCAGTGCCTTTGCTGTATCCCATGGGTTCTGATATGTTGTGTTCTTGTTTTCATTAGTCTCAAGATATTTATTGATTTCTCTTGCAGTTTCTTCTTTGACATGTTATTATTTAAGAGTGTATGGCCTAATATCCATATATTTGTGGATTTTCCCTTTTTCCACCTGTTGATTTCCAACTTTATTCTATTCATGTTCAGAGAAAGTGCTTTGTATAATTTTCATCTTTTGAATGTATTGAGATCTATTTTGTGACCCAACATATGTTGTATCCTGGAGAAAGATGCACAAGCACTTGAGAAGAATGTATATCCTGTTGTGTAATGTTCTGTATATGTCTATTAGGTTTAGTTCCTTTATCATATTATTCAAGCTGTTTTTTTATTGACTGTTTGCCCAGATGATCTTTGCAATGACTGTTGTGTATTGAGATCTCCAACTATTAGTGTAGAGACATTTATTTCTCCCTTCAGTTTTGCCAGTGTTTATCTCATATAATTTGGGGTATCCTGGTTAGGTGAATATATGTTACAATTGTTATTTCTTCCTGGTGAATTACCTATCTTATTAATATAAATGTCCTTCCTTGTCTCTAAAACAGCTTAACTATTCAAGTTTATTTCATCAAATAAACGTATAGCTACTATAGCTTTTTGTTTTTGTTCTTGTTACTGCATGCATGAAATATCTCTTCCCAGGCTTTCACTTTCAATCTATTTCTATCTTTGGGCCTAAGGAGAGTCTCTTTTGACAGCATATAGATGGTTTATATTTTCTTATCCACTCCACCAGTCTGTTTTTTGATTTGGGAGTTAATCCATTAACATTCAATGTTATTGCTGAAAAGGCCATTCTTGTTTCAACCATTTTGATCTTGGGTTTTATCTGTCATATCTTATTTTCACTTTTTTACACTTTTAGTTACTTTTATTGATATAATCTTCATTTCTAGACTCTCTTCTTTTCTCTCCTGTCTTTTCAGGTTATAGCACTCCCTCTAGTATTTCCTGCAAGTCTGGCCTCTTGATTATAAACTCTCCCAGTTTATGTTTATCTGTGAATATTTTAAACTTGCCCTCATTTTAAAAAGACAATCTTGCCAAATACAAGATTCTTGGTTGGCAGTTTTTTTCTTGCAGTATCTTAAATAAATCATACTATGCTTTCTTGAACCCTGGACCTTGTATATGGGAAGCCAGTGTGCAACCACTGAGCCATATCAGCTCCCCTGAGTTGTTTTGTTTTTTTCCTTTATTTGCTTGTTGTTTTCTTTCTCTCTCTCTCTTTTTTTAGGAGGCACTGGGGACCAAACATGGGGCCTCCTGTGGGAAGCAGGTGCTCCACCACCTAACATTTGATTTTCTCCCTCCATGGTTTCTAATAAGAAATCTGCATTTAATCTTATTAGGCATCCCTTGTGTTTTAGTCTGTCAAAGTGGTGCTGATGTGAAATACCAGATATTGGTTGGTTTTTATAAAGGGTATTTATTTGGGGTAGGTGCTTACAGATACCACATTCTCCAGGTTTACTTTGGAAATTTCTTCAGCTAAATGCCCAGGTTCGCCATTTTCAAATTCTGCCTTCCATAAAACACCAGGAGTTAATCTTGTTAAGTTCTCTATAACTTTAAAACACTGATTGCTTTCCTTCAGTTTCCAATAATAGTTTCATCATTTACTTCTAACACATCATAAAAAGTTTCTTTAGCATTCATCTCACAATTATTTCTTTTTAAGTAGTTATTAAAAATAACTATAGGCTCCATAGTGCTACCAACAGTCTCTGCAAAGCAATTTAGGACTTTTCCATCAAGCATCTCACAATTCCTCCAAAAAAATACCCCTTACCCATTTATAAAACCATTCCAGCATTTTGGTAATTGCAGAAGCACTTCCCCACTCCTTGGTACCAAATTCTGTATTAGTCAAAGGGTGCTGATGCAAAATACCAGAAATTGGTTGGTCTTTATAAAGGGTATTTATTTGGGGTAGGAGCTTACAGATACCAGGCCATAAAGCATAAATTACTTCCCTCATCAAAGTCTATTTTCACATGTTGGAGCAAGATGGCTGCTGATGTCTGTGAGGGTTCAGGCTTCCTAGGTTCCTCCCTTCAAGGCTCTTGCTTCTCTCTTCTCAATGTGCTTTCTTCCTCAGGCTCCAGCTTAAGACTTCAGCACCAAACTCCAACATCAAAAGCCTCTGAAACTGTCCTTTGCCATGCCTTTTATCTGTGAGTCCCCACCCACTTAAGGGGTGGGGACTGAATGCCCTACTGGCACAAGAGATTTACCTGATTACTTAATCAAGTAAACCTCTGAATCCAATATAATCTAATATGCCCAGAGGAAAACATCAGTTTACAAACATAATTCAATATTTCTTTTTGGAATTCATCAAAAATATCAAACTGCTATACCTTGTATGTGATGAATAGCTTTTCTCTTGCTGCTCTCAGGATTCTCTCTTTTCTATGGCATTTGACATAATGATTAGTATGTGTCTTGGAGTTGGTCCTTCTGAATTATTTGGAAGTGAGAATGTTGTGCTTCTTGGTCATGGATATCTATGTCCTTTATTATGGTTAGAAATAGTCTAAAATTATTTCCTCAAATATTCCTTCTGCCCCTTTTCCCTTCTCTTCTTCTTCTGGGTCACCCATGAACATATGTTTGCTTGTCTCTTGCCATCATTTAGTTCTCTAAGACCCTGTTCAATTTTTTCCATTCTTTTATCTGTTCTTTCGTATGTTTGCTTTAGGAGGCCCTGTCTTCAAGTTCACTGACCCTTTCTTTTTGCCTCTTCAAATCTGCTGTTATATGCCTCTAGTGTATTTTTTATTTCATTTCTTATGCCTTCCATTCCCATAAATTTTGCTATTTTTCTATGTATGCTTTAAAATTCTTCTCAGTGCTCACCCAGTGTCGTCTTAATATCCTTAATCTCTTTAGCCATCTCACTGAATTTATTAAGATGATTTGTTTGAACAGCTATGATTAGTTGTCTCAACTTCTTTATGTTATCTGGAGGCCTAGTTTGTTCTCTTGACTGAGACATCTCTTCCTGTTTTGGTATGGATTGCAATTTTTGTTCATGTTTTGGTATCTGATTTACTTAATGTATTTATTCTGGGCTCAGTTTCTCTATTTGGGGTTCTCTATTTGATTGGCTTTGTGCTATAGCCCCTCTTTTTTACTTTCTTTATTTTCTTTTACTTTTAAAGAAGCTTTAGATTATGTAAATGTTACATCAAAAATAGAGGGGATTCCCACATACCGCACCCCTACCCCTTCCCACATTTCCCCAATTAACACCTTTCCTTAGTGTTGTACATTTGTTACAATTGATGAAAACATATTGAAGCATTGCTACTAATCAGTTTATAGTTTACATTATGTTTTACACTTTGCACCACACGATTTTACAGGTTTTGACAAAATGTATAATGGCTTGTATCCAATATTGCAGTATCATGCATGATAATTCTAATGTCCCCAAAAGGCCCCATGTTACATCTATTCTTCCCTCTCCCTCCCCTCAAAACCTCTGGTGACCACTGTCTTTTTATCAATGCTACAAGTTCTTTCATTACTAGAGTAATGTCTACTTTAGTCCATTGTTGCATTCCCACCTTATGTTTGTTTGCTCCTCAATCTTGAGGATTTTGTGATGGTGATACCCACTCTGATTCTTATTGACGGGGGCTTAGATCCCACGGGGCATATAGATGGAACTGTTTTACTTGCAGTTGTAGGTACTGTTTTTTTTGGCATGGGTGTTATCCTGGTTAAGTCTGGTGAACTGGAGAGATAGCTGTCCTGGGTGACTCTGATGAACTAGAGTAGGTGTTGGCTGCAACTTTGCTGAGGTTCAGGGCTCATTGGGTACATGAACCACTAGAAGATTTAAGTCTCTGGGACATATATTTAATAGGTATAGTGCTAATTATAGGTTCAAATAAAAGGGGCAGAAGCACCATGTGTAGGAAAATTATATAAATGAGCCTGACTCTGATACATTGGGGAAATATGTTATCATATATTCCAAGGTAAGGCCCACAGAAGAGGTGCCAATTTCCTGGCATTGTTTGCCCTGCCTATAGTGTCTAAATGTCTCTAGAGCCTTCAGAAGCACCCCTGCTTGAGGAACTGTTTACTGTGGCAGTTAGTGAGATCCTCCTGAAGTGTATAAACAAAACCTCTGGAATGACCTTGTTTTGAAATCTCACTTTGAAATCTCTTAGCCATAGAAACTCATTTGTATTTAATATTTCCCCCTTTTGGTTTAAGTCTTTTTCCAAATGCATCACTAGTTGGTGCTTCGTAATAACCCCTTAGTGCCAGGGAGGCTCATCCCCAAAGTCATGTCCCATGCTGGAGGGTGGGGGAAGGTAGTGAATTTATCTGCTGTTTCACAGCCCCTCTTTGATACCTGGTTCAATTTAATTTAGAACCTTATAGTTTAGCCTATCTGATTTCTTTCAGCTTTTTCATCTGTCTCTTGCCCTTTCTCCCTTGCTGTTGTGGACTGGAATAAGAGCTGAGGATCCAGTTAGTACTGTAAGCTGTGGAGGCTGAAATTACCTGTGTTGCCCAAGGAAACAATTAAGGTTCTCCTGCCTATCTCCCCGCCAAGGGTGGGGAAAGAGCTGCAGCTGTGTGCAGTAATCCAAGCCATGCAGGCTAAGGCCATGCATAGTTGCTGGGAGAGACTTATAAAGCTCCACACTTCCCCTCACCCCACCCCTGTTACAGTCACGAGTGTGGGCTATAAACTTAGCTCTGCAGGTCAAAATTGACTGACTACAGTTGCCCAGATATACTGATGAAGCACTGGTCCCCCTCTTCCCTTGCCAGGGGGGGTGGGGGTGGGGTGGGAATAGAGCCACAGGTGCGTCCAACTGTCTAGTCCATGTGGGCCAAAAGTGGCTGTAGTTGCTCAGGGAGGCTGAGGGAGTCTGCCCCTCCTGCCTTGGCAGGGGTGGGAATGGAGCCACAGATTTGTCAGCAGTCTAGTCTGTGGGGCTGAAAGTGCCCACAGTTGCCTGGCAAGGCTGAAGAAACACCACCCACCCTTCCTTTCCTATTGGAGGTGGGGTGGAGGTGGAGGTGGATGTCCAACAATCTAGTCCATGCAGGCTGAAAGTCACTACCAGAAAGGCTGGTGCAGGTCTCCCCAGCTTCCTCCCTGCAGGAGGACGGCTGGAGCCCAGGCTAGGGCAGCAATCAGACCTGAGTGGAAAGAAGCCAGTTCCTACCATTACTGTGATTTTTCAATTAGCCCCACTTCCCCTCATGCCAGGGGCAGAGTTAAAATGGAGCCTACAGCCCTCTTTCCAACATGAACAGGTTCAAATTTTAACTGTACGTAGGATTGGACTTTAGCCAGCCAAATTTACTAATTATTAGCTGAAGTCAGTGCCTGAGCACCTCTTCCTCCCCCATTTCTGGGAAATGGAGCTTCCAACTCCAACATGCCAGTGGGGAATAGGCACCCTCCTGGGCAGCATGGAGTACCCTACTTACAAATATTCACTGCAGATGGGCAGTCTCCTCCTTCCATTCTTCCAAGGATGCTGCAGGATGCTCTTCTGGTCTCCTGGGCCCCCCACATGGATGATTTAGATAGCCCTGACTAATCACTAACTGCACTGTAGGGTGATCTGACTCTTGTGGAGATTCCTACTCTGCCACCATCTTGCCCCTCCTCTCCAATTTTGTTTTTTGAGGGATATTTTGGTTCTGCCCCTAAAGACCACTACTTAATCCCACTTGGATGTGGCGATGTTGGCACCATCTATTATATTTACTAGCAGAGAAAATATATAATATTTAGGGAACTTAACTTTTCTAAGGATGTTTTTTAAAAAAAACTTTTTGTTATACAGATTGATAGGTACCACTAAAATTTTTTTTTAACTTTGTATGAAAGCAGTGTATAGGAGTTGTGATGAGATGAGCATTCCTTTTATTTTGAATCTTTGGGAGTAGATCACAATAGAGACACCTTGGATACAGAATAATTTGTGTACACAATTATGCTTGAGATTTGGGTACCTTAATTTAATAAGAGGTTATAAATCTTATCATTTGTCAAAGCATGAGAGTGAGTCAAATTGCTATTCATGTACTGCATGAATGTTTTGAGAATATAAAGTTTCTGAATACCTAAGTTCCACTTAATGGTGACTCCTGGAATTTTATTTCAGTCTTCAGTACTGGGAAAAGTTTCTCTTAACTTTAAAACAAGTTACAGGGTAGGTTGTATCTGATCATGCTTCCTTCTTCACTAGTGATAGATGGGTAGCTCTAATCCAAATCTCTACTCCTCCAGCTATTATGCAGGACCTCATGGTGCCTTTTTTTTGTTCTAATTTTATCCTTATATTCATTTTGTTAAGTAATTCTTATTTTCCCTTCATCTTATTCTCTATGTATTTTTAAATCTTTATCCTATTGTAGGAATGTGTGTAAGTGACCTCAGATGCCACTAAGTAGGATATGGGTATAAAGTAAATAAATGTTTATTAAAAATGTTACAAAAATAAGGTTCTCTAGTTATTCATTTACATTTTCTGAGTAGAAGCTGAGGGTCTTGTCTTATAGTGATTTAGTCCGTAAGCTGTAATGCAGATGAGTGTGCTGCACTCCAGGAAACTAGCACCTGGGAGCCCAGCTCTACGAATAGCTCACTGAGGGGCCTTGAACAAGACACTTAACCTGGTTCCAGCCTCGGGGCTCACAGCACTAAAATGGAGCAGGTGAAAGAAATTATTTCTCTTGTCCCCTGCAGTCCCGTGATTTTAACTCAAAGACGATCTGTCTACATGGCATGTGAATGTTTGCCTTTCATTTTCTCCTCAAGCTAACTTGAGCTGTCAAATCCTATTCCTTGTGACTTGATACCTGCCTTATTTTCCCTCCAGGGCCCTTTTTCTAGTTAATTCTTACTAGTAATTTTATGAAAGTGCTAAATATCACTGCAGCAAAGCAGATAATACCTAAGGAGGAATGAAATAATATAACACAATCTCTTTGTGCAATACACTTTTATTTTCCTTTTACCTTTGCAGTCATCTTTGAGTAATCGTTGTGTAAACAATAGAATGGAATGAAATTACATTAAATTGTATGCAAATGGCTCTAGAACACCTTAACAATTATGACAAGGCAATTATAAATAACTTTTTTCCTTAGTAATATATATTTGCTTTTTAAAGTACATTAAAGAGCTGCCGTATCTAGGGTTAGCTAGGAAAGAGCAATGGTACCACCATCCTGGGAGCCCACCTCCCTGAAAGTTTAGACTCCAATTCTGAAAATCCTAAAGTTTACTAGTTCCATAATATATAGTCAAGCAGAGAGCTATGTGGGTTGAAAAGTATTTATCCTTGAAACTTAACAGCATTTTATCATTTAGTCATTGCACAAAACCCTTTCTATTATTTTATGTTCACTCCATCTGGGTATCCTGCAGAATTTCAAGTAAAACTCAGATTCTGGTATTTTCAAGTTTATCACCTTAGAACAACAAATCCTTTCACTCATGGAGCAACCAAATCAGAGATGGGTATATAGTTAGCAATCTAACAGAAGGGCAACATTTTACACAGCAGTCTAGATGTTCCAACACAGCAAAACTTACATATGCCACCCTATGTAGGGAAAGTTCAGATCTGAGACTATTTGGAGTAAAGCAGCCTCAGGCACATTCTTAATATGAAAGTCTGCAAGGCACCTCCCACCCCCAAGAGACAGATTGTGGATTGGTTCTTAGGCAAACTAAGCATCCTAGTTCCTAATTTGGTCATTTCAAAAATTAGAAGTTAAAAAAACTTCAAAGATATACCTGAAACTTTTTTGTTTAAATAAGAGATTAACTGCAAGAAGCGTATAATCAAAAACATTTTTTCTTACAGCTAAGGTGTGTTAAGCATAAATATATGAAAAATAAAATTCACAGTCGGTTTTAAAACTAGAATTCAAGTTTGGCTAATAAATCTTAACTTTATAAGTATATTAATTTCTAAATATAACATAAAAGAGGCAGTACTGTCAGATGTACAATTAAAGTATTAAAACAGAAAGAACAATGAAAGAAGAAATAGGCTTCTTATAGAAAATTCCTTTTGTTGCCAATAAATAGGACCACCTGAGTGTATTCAGATTCTTTTCTCTTAAGGAATATCCAAATTGACTGCTAAGAATATTGAATAGCTTTTGGAAAAATTAGCAACAGTCGTGCAGCTGTGGCATTTGCTTGTTCTCATGTTGTGGATTGTTAGAGAATAAAGCAGAACTCGGAGTATTGTAAATTTTAAAAAAATCTTTTTTATCCCATTTTTGTCTAAGCCGGCCTTTTTACAATCTTCTGATTTTGCTGGGGACTGGGAGTGAGGGGGAGGGGAGTAGGGTCAGGTGGGGCAGAGAGATAAGGGTGACTTAAAGGGACATTCATCAGCTGACACTCAACTGAGCAAACCCGATCAGCTTCACTTCGTCAGGGATCTCCGACCCATCACAGCCAGAAGCCTGGAAAGGGAAAAAGAAGCAAACCTTCAGTGCTGGTTTGTAGTCGCAGGTTTTTAAAAGATCTGCTCACGTGGTGGCCAAACCAAGCAAAGGCACGGTTTTTCTGGGGCCACGGGTCGCATCTGTTCCAGGAGAGATCCGAAGAATCATTCTCTTGAACGACTGCTTGCAGGGTCCTAACTTGCGCTGTAGGAAACTGGTCATTATGCTATCAAGTGCAGAAAAGAGGTGGGAAGGGATGTGTTACCTTTTAAAACACCATCTCACCCAGGCAAGCCGCGACATAGCTGCCAAAAAACCCCATACGAAGTTCACAACAAGTACAGTTATTTTAAATATACTTCTAATTAGGGCCTCTTAATAATTAAAAAACACACTATGATAATTAGCAGAAGGAGTGAACATGGCATTCAAGAGTAATGTGGTTTTAGCAAAACCATCTCTTCTATAAAAATAGCCAGAAATAAAGGAGTCACTAGGTAGTGTAATGGCTCATTATAGGCAATTGCTATTTAAATACCAGTGAGTACTTTTTGCAAGAAAATGTGCCATAATTTTTTTTCTGTAACAGAATTTTGTTTCTAATATTTTAGAACCAATTTATTGTCCAAAACTGGCCAAAATTACAGTGTGTCAAACACTTTTCTTTTACTTCAAAATCTGAAGGAATTGGAAATAAGCCACTGCCCCTCAAGCCTCTCACTGGTTCTAATTTATAAATCATTTTAATATTCTTTCTACTCCCCATCTTCAACACGCTGCTGTAAATACATCAGAATTTGACATTCTATAAGTGGAGAGAAAAAAGTCTGATGACTGACTGGGAATGGGTAATTAATTACAAAAGGGCCTCACAAACCTTTTTTTGGTCTAATTCCTGTTAAATTATTGTCATAACAATTAGTTTCCCATTGAAAAAAGCCTTTTCTAATCATCACAATTAAGCTGCTTAGCACTACTTGTCTATGTTTATAAAGTTTTAAAAGACAGTACATAAAACCAGCCCTTTGTCAACTCTTGCATTTTCCTTTAAAATAAGCAGCTAACTAGAACATGCAACGTGACTATTTTAAAACAATTATCCTTAAAATCCAACCTGAGTAGTTATGCTTATATAAGCAACACAGTAGCCTAAAGGGTAGGCATTTTAGATAGTATTTAAAGAAAAGAATTTACTTTGTGCTTGTCCAGTGACTTATTTAGTTTCACTTGACAGATATGATATTCAGTGAAATACAATTTTCATTGTTTGCATTGCCAATGGCAATAAGATCGGAAAGGCTCCTTTCCTTATCACTTCTAACAAAGTGGTATAGGCAGAGAAGCCATTTCAGTGGAGATACTTCCTGGTGAGTCTTTGACATAAAGGTACTATACTTTTCATATTCCACTATCACTGTTTCTTTACCTACCTCCCTAAACCTTCCCTTCTTCTCTCCTATGTAGCTCACTTAAACATCATTATTTATTTGATCCACTGAGTGGTGGCAGACAATTTGTGTGGTTAAACGGTAGATGAGAAACATCTGAGGACAAAGGATACTGCTGATGGTAAAAAGAGGTCAGACTGGCAAATGTGAAGGCCATCAGTGCATTTTGAAGCCATGTCCCTCATGCAGCAACATGAATCAAAGAGGTTAAAATGACCAGAAATAAAAGAAAAATATTAAATCCTTTCCTTGTGAAGACTAATGGAAGTGACAAATTACCATGAGAGTAAGTGATCAAACCAGCAGTTATCATGGGTGCATCATACCTGGAGCTTTCCAAGTGTCCAATCTCACTCTATGTCTAGTGCCTGCTTCTCACAGCTACACCTCAATGTTCTCTCCTGGCAAAAAGGCTGTTTACCTCTGCTTCAGGGAACTCAGCCCTCCCTTCCCCATACTCTCACTTTCTTTAACCACTATTGCATCTATGTATCTATCACTGTAGACACAATGAAAGTAATATGCAAAAGATTCTGAAAATCAGAAAAAAAAGGGACCAGAGACCGTCAAAACAGTTTTCAAATGACCTTATACGGAAGGTTCAATGCGGATCAGCAGAATATCCATGTCTACATAAAATACCATGACTTTAAAATGCTGTTTGACCTAAAGTAAGGGGGAAATGGAAAGGAGAAATGAGTTTATATGGCTACGAGTTTCTAAAAAAGAGTCTGGAGGCTGGCAGAAGGTTTGCCCTCATGCACAACTGAGCAGAGTCAGAGAGACAGATAAAGCAGATACAACCCCCAGATATTGGTTCCTTTGAGGGCTAAAGAGACCCATGGGAGTTATGGTCATGGCCGATGGGGTTAACTACCAGGGCAGATGGCCCCTCTTTGGAAATGGTGTTTATGTGTGATGAATCTGGACTCAGATGGGATCTCCCTTCATAAGACTTTCATGCTAATGTGCTGGAGGTGCAGTTAATGTTGGGGTTTAAGATATATTTAGGGGATTTGAATCTCTGGACTGACAATGTGATAGCCAGATCCTGAGCCTCAACAGACTCCAGCACCTACAATCTGATTTATTGGACTTACCACACTCAGCTAAGATGGAGGTGAAGAAGGACAACCACCACACCATGGAGCCTAGAGTGATTACAACTGAAAATGGGAGGATTGCATCCAGCATCCAGGTGGAATCTGAGCCTCCTCTTGACATAAAGGTGCAATGGACACAACCAATCCAGTGTCCACATAGAAGAGGTGGCATTGGATTGGGAAAAGTGGACATAATGGACAAAGGGTATGGGGAAAGGCAGGAAGAGATGAGAGGTGGAGGCGTCTTCGGGACATGGAGCTGCCCTGGATGGTGCTTCAGAGGTAATCACCGGACATTGTAAATCCTCACAGGGCCTACATGATGGAATAGAGGAGAGTATGGGCCATGATGTGAACCAATGTATATGAGGTGCAGAGGTGCCCAAAGATGTACTTACCAAATCCAATGGATGTGTCATGATGATGGGAACGAGTGTTGTTGGGGGGGGGGAGAGGGGGGGTGGGGGGGTGGGGTTGAATGGGACCTCACATATATATTTTTAATGTAATATTATTACAAAGTCAATAAAAAATAAAAAAATTTAAATTAAAAAAAAAAAACAGTTTTCAAAACCTTTTGGTCAGGACTTCTTTACAGTCTTTACAAGAATTACTGAGGATCGTTCTAAAAAGCTTCTCTTTAGGTGAGTTATGTTTATGGTAATGTCTTAAGAATTAAAATAGAAAAAAATTAAATATTTAAAATACATTATTTTAAGTAATATTAAAATATAATTATAGTAAAACAAAATATGTGTATGTCAGTTATATTTATACTGACTCAGAATTTAAAACTGAAAACTTTTAAAATATTCATTTTCATAGATAAAATTTTCATGAAACATATAGTTACAACAAGAAAAATTTTGAGAAGAGTGGCAATGCTTTACATTTTTGCAATTCCCTTTAAAGTCTTGCTTACTAGGATAGTTCAATTCTCAAGTCTGCTTCCGCTTCAATCTGTTGCAAATTCATTGCTTTTCTTGATAAATATAAAAAAGCACAGCATCATACAAATACGTACTTGGAAAAGGGAAGATTATTTCACTAGCCTTTCCAGGTAACTGTGTATATTTTGTTATGACAATTTTTACTCTATTATATTAAAATCCATTGGTCTATCTGCACTATGAATGGATATTTTACCTATACATTTTTAAGGATCACTGAGCTACACTGATTTTCCAAATGCGGACACTTTTCACTGTACAATACCAACATTTCCTTATATAGCATTAATAAATCATATTTGTTAACATCATCACAGAGCACATCAGAAAAGTCTTTAAGGGGATGATGTGGGAAGATGGTGGAGGAGGTAGCCGCAGGATTCATCTTTCCATAAGAATGGCCATTAAACAGGTAGGAACTGTCTGAAACAACTATTTTAAAACTCCAGAGGTCAGAGAACAATTGTATATCATCCAGGGAAGAGCAGGAGGAAATGGTGACATATTACCATAAAGACCTGTAAATTATTCTCTCTGTGCCACAATTAACAGCATCTAACCGCTACTCTCCTGGCACCTTACTGTGGGGTCCAGTCCCTGGCTGGCTCACTGGTGATAGAAAGAGACATAAAAATCCTATTCTCCAAGATCAGGGGTGGGTATGGCCAAATGCTGACCGTGGCTTTTGATTAGTGACTTTGGAACACTAGGGACCCATATGCTTGCTGTGGGGAACAAGAGCAAGGGCTGTGTCTGGGCAGGTCAAAAAGTCTCGGATTTGGGGAGGCATGAGGAGGATCCTGGCACCCTCCCTCGTCCCCTCTCCAGGGCACAATGGAGCTGCACCCCTTTCGTGGGACCCTGGCCCTTTTTGTGCCAGGAAAGACTGGTTTGGGAAACCCCTCTGTAGTGTACCCCACCTCCCAGAATTTACCCTCTAGTTGAAAGTGCTTGAGACAACAAAATAAAGTAGAGGCAAGCAATCTGAGGCAAAGGCTTGCCTGTTTTAAACACACTGGACAGGGAGGTCTATCTCCTGGGAAAGAGCAGGCACACTCAACTCCAGTAAAGAGGGGAGCTCCAAAACAACTAACAAGTACAAGCCCAGGAGAAGAGACCCAGAAAGACTGTGAGAGCCCTGCACATGGCATTCGCCTTGGGCAGAACTTCCTGAAAGGAGAACTGAAGCTCCAGAAAATGCCAGTCCTATCAAAAGTTAGTTATAAGAAACAGACATCCAGAGAAGAAATACTAGAGTCAATATTCTAAAATATTAAAACATAGTGTACAACAAGAGTATAAGACAAATAAAGAACTGGGAAGTAATGGCGCATCCAAACGAAGAGAAAAATCCAGAAAACACCAATGATAACAAGCATGTGGACATATAAAACAAAGACTTTAAAAGAGAGCTGATCTTCAATATGCTCAAGATGAAAGAAAATACAGAGAAAGAACTAAGAACATGAGGAAAATAATGAATAAACCATATGAGAATGCCAATAAAGTGACAGAAATTTTAAAAAGGAACCAAACAAAACTAATGGAGTTGAAGACCACAATAACTGAAAAGAAAAATTACCAGGAGGGTCTCCATAGCAGGTTGGAACTTGCAGAAAAAAGAATCAGTGAACTCAAAGACAGGACAATTGAAATGAGTCAGGCTGAGAAGCAGAAAGAAGAATTATAAAATTAAAATGTGAAAATACCCTAAGACACCTCTTGTACACCATTAAGCATACCAACATATACATTATGGACCCCCAGAAGGAGACAGAGAAAAAGGGAAAGAAAATAGTTAGGGAAAAAGTGACAGAGAATTGCCCAAACATAGCAAAAGACATGAATATATACATCCAAGAAGCTCAGAGAACACTAAACAGGGAAAACATGAAGAAAAATACACCCTCATTATATGCTGGTTACACTATTAAATGCAAAGGGCAAGGAGAGAGATCTGAAAAGCAGCAAGAGAAGCAGCAATGTATTACATACAAAGGAGTCCAAATAAGACTGAGTGCCAATTTCTTATCAGAAACCACAGAGGCAAGAGGCAGTGGGTTGAAATAGATAAAGTGCTGAAAGAAAACAACTGCCAACCAAAAATTTTAATTAGGGAGAGAATAAGACATCTCAGATAAACAAGAGCAGGGAGATCATCACTACCAGTCCTGCCCAACAAGCAGTGCTAAAGGGAGTTCTTCAGATTGCAAGGAAAGGATACTAGACAGAGGTTCAAAGTTGAATAAGAAACAAAGACTTCCAGTAAATGCAACCACTGGGGTAATTATAAATGTAACTATTATTGTATTGTATCTTTGGGGGATATAATTCCACTTTTCCCTTCCTATAGGTGCTTAAATGCAAATGCTTAAAAAGTTCTGATATTTTGTCAAAACCTATAAAATTGTGCAGTGCAAAGTGTAAACCATAATGTAAACTACAGACCATGGTTAGTAACAATGCTTCAATATGAGTTCATCAATTGAAATAAATGTACCACACTAAAAAAAGACGTTGTTAATGGGAGAAAGTGTGGGAAGGGGAAGGGTGGGGTATGTGGGAATCCCCTATATTTTGATGTAATATTTATGTAATCTAAAGCTCCTTTAAAAACAAAGAAAAAAAGTGACAGAAGAGGCATGTGTAGAAAGGTCAGCATTTTCGGGACTTGGAGTTGTCCTAAATGATATTGCAGGGACAGATGCTGGAGGGTATATATATACTGCTATAACCTACTGAATGGACTGCAGGAGAGTGTAAACTACAATGTAAACTATTATCCATGTGGTGCAGCAGTGCTCCAAAATGTACTCACCAAATGCAATGAATGTGCCACAATGATGAAAGAGGTTGTTGATGTGGGAGGAACGGGGTGGGGTGGGGTATATGGGAACCTCTTATATTTTCTAATGTAACATTTTTTTTGTGATCTATGTATCTTCAAAAAAATACAATGAAAAAAAACAAAGGAAAAAAATCTACTTGCCTTGTAAAAAAAAAAAGAGTAATGATAAATCTATGGTTTGGGACATACAACACACAGAGATACAAGTAGTAACAAGTACAAAAAGGTAAGGGTGATGAAGGGTTATAGAAAAGCGTGTATGCTATTGAAGTCAAGTCAGTATCAAACCAAATATGACTGTTACATATTTAAAATTTATCAACCCCATGATAACAACAAAGAAAACCTACGAAAATATATCCAGATCAAAAACAGAAGGCACTTAATATGGTACAACACACAAAAATCAAATATTAAAAGAAGGCATTAAGAGAAGAATCAAGGAACAAAAGAGGTATAAGACTATCAAAGGCTAAGAAACAATATGACAGAAGAAAGTCTTGCACTATCAGTAGTGACTTAAAATGTAAATGAGTTACTCTAGTCAAAAGGCAGAGAATGGCAGAATGGATAAAAAATCTTGACCAGCTATATCCTGTCTGCAAGAGACCTACTTTAAATTCAAGGATACAACTAGGCTGAAAGTGAAAGGACAGGGAAAACATACCATGCAAGTAGGAAACAAAAGAGAATGGGGTAGCTATGCTAATAACATAAAACAGACTTCAAGTCGAAAACAGTTATGAGGAACAAAGATGATCATTATATACTGACAAAAGGGTCAATTCAACAAGAAGATGTAACAATTATAAACATATGTATCCTAACAGCAGAGCGCCAAAATAATTAAAGCAAATACTGACATATCTGAAGGGAGATATTAATGGTTCTACATTCATAGGAGGAGACTTAATACAATGCTTTCAATAAAGGATAGAACACCTAGTCAGAAGATCAATAAGAAAATACAAGATTTGAACACTACTCTAAACCATCTAGACCTTACAGACATATACAGAACACTTCACCCAACAACAGAGTGCTTATTCTTCTTGAGTGCACATGGCTCATTCTCCAGGATAGACCACATAGCTTAGGGCAAAAAATAAGTCTCAAATTAAAAAATATTGAAAACATACAATGTATCTTTGCTGGCCACAATGGAATGAAGCTAGAAATAAATAACAGAGGGAGAAATGGAAAATGCACAAATAAGTGAATAATCAACAACATAGTCATAAAGAACCAGTGGGTTAAAAAGGAAATCACAAGAGCAACTTGAAAATATATTAAGGTGATGAAAATGAAAATAGAACATGCCAAAACTTATGGGATGCAGTGAAGGCAGTGCTAGGAAGGAAATTTATAGCTCTAAATGCTTACCTTAAAAATGAAGAAAGATTTCAAGTCAGAGTCTTAACCTCAAAACTGGAAGAAAGAGAAAAAGAGCAAACTAAACCCAAAGCAAGCAGAAGGAGGATATAACAAAGAAAAGAGTAGAGATAAAATGAAATAGAGAACCAAAAACAATAGAATCAACAAAATCAAGAGTTGGTTCTTTGAAAAGATCAGTAAAATTGATAAACTTTAAGGTTTGACAAGGAAGAAAAGAGGGTATAAATAATAAAAATCAGAAATGAAAAGGGGGACATTTACTACTGACCCCCTTGAAACCAAAAGGACTATAAGAGAATATATTATGAACTGTATACCAATAAATTAGATAACCTAGATAAAATGGACAAATTCTTAGAAACACACAAACTATCTACAGTGACTCAAGAAGAAATAGATCTCAAGAAACCAATTAATGGAAAAGAGATTGAATCAGCCATTTTTAACCTCTGGACAAAGGAAAGCTCAGGAACAGATGGCTTCAGAGGGGAGTTTTCTCAAAAATTACAAGACGACTTAACTCCTATTCTTCTCAAACTCTTCCAAAAAATTTTTAGATGATGGAATATTCCTTAATTCATTCTATGAGGCCAATATTACCCTCATACCAAGGCCAGATAAAGATACCACAAGTAAAGAAAATTATAGACAAATATCTCTTATGAATATAGATGCAAATATCCTCCTCAAAAAATTAGCAACCTGAATCGAATAGCACATTAAAAGAATTATATACCATCATCAAGTGGGATGTATCCCTGGTATGTAAGGGTGGTTTGACATTATTTACATCACATTAACAGAATGAAGGAAATAAACTACAGGATCATCTCAGTGATGCAGAAAAGGCATTGAACAAAACACAGCACCCTTGTTGGCTAAAAAACACTCAGAAAACTAGGAATGGACGGAAACTGCCTCAACATAAAAATGGGCATGTATGAAAAACCCAAAGTTTACATCCTACTTATTGGTGAAAGACTGAAAGCCATCCCTCTAAGATCAGGAACTAGACAAGGATGCCCACTGTCACCACTGTTATTCAACATTGTACTGGACATTCTAGCCAGAGCAATTAGGCAAGAAAAAGAAATACAAAGCATACAAACTGTAAAGAAAGGTAAAGCTTTCCCTATTTGAAGATGACATGATCCTATATATAGGAAGTCCCCAAAAATTGACAACAAAGCTAGAGCTAATAAATGAATTCAGCAAACTGGTGAACAACAAGTTTAACACCCAAACATCAACAGAGTTTCTATACAGAAGCAATGTACAACTGGAAGAAGAAATCAAGAAAAAAATTCCATTAACAATAGCATTCAAAAGAATCAAATATCTAGGGACAAATCTAACCAAGGATATAAAGGTATAAAACATTGCTAAAAGAAATCAAAGAATACCTAAATGGAAGTACCTTCTGTGTTCATGGATTGGAAGACTAAATTTTGTTAATAAGCAACTCCTACCCAAGGTGATTTATAGATTCAATATAATCCCAATTAAACTTCCAACAACTTCTTTGCAGAAATGGAAAGGCCAAAAATAAAATTTATACAGAAGCATAAGGGACCCTGATTAACCAAAGCCATCTTGAAAAAGAATGAATGTAAAAGACTCACACTTCCTAATCTTAACACTGCAAAGCTACAGTAATCAATACATTATAGTGCTGACACAAGGTCAGATATATAGAGCAATGGAATCAAATTGAGACCTCAGAAATCAACCCAGACATTTATGGCCAGCTGATTTTTGACAAGGGGCAAAGACCACTCAATTGGGAAAGACTAGTCTCTTCAACAAATGGTGGGAAATTTGCACCTCCATTTTCATTAAAAGGAGGAGGACCCCCATGCAATCCCATATGCAAAAATCAATTCAAAATGGATCAAAGACCTAAATATAAGAGCCAGAATTATTTAACTCCTAGGAGAAAATGTGGAAACATCTTTAGGACCTTGCATTAGGCAATGATTTCTTAGACTTTACATCCAAAGCACAAATAACAAAAGAAAAAAATACATAAATGACACCTCAGCAAAATTAAAAACTTTTGCCTCAAAGGACCTTATCATAAAAGAAAACAGCAACATACACAATGGGAGAAAATTCTTGGAAAACACATATCTGATAAAAGTTTAAAATCCAGAATATATAGAGAGATCCTTTATCTCAACAACAAAAAGACAACTGAATTAAAAATGGTCCAAAGATTTTAATCCCCTTCTCATCAAAGAAGATACACAAATGGCTAGAAGGCACATGAAAAGATGCACAACATCATTCACCATCAGGGAAATGCAAATCAAGACTACAATGAAATATTTCCCACCCATTAGAATGGTTGCTATTTTTTTTTTTTTAATGGAAAGTTTCAAGTGCTGGAGAGGATGTGAAGAAAAAGGAACACTCATTCATTGCTGGTGATGATTAAAATTGTGCAGCCACTGTGGAAGACAGTTTCGAGGTTCCTCAGAAAGTTAAGTATATAATTACCATATGATCTGGCAATCCTGCTACTAGGTATATATACCCAAAAGAAATGAAAACAGGGAATCAAACAAAAATCTGCACAGTGATGTTCATAGTGGCATTATTTACAATTCACAAAAGATGGAAGTAACCCAACCGCCCATCAACTGATGAATGGATAAACAAATTGTGGCATATACACAATGGAATATTATTCAGTATTAAAAAGGAATGAAGTGGGAAGTGGTTGTGGCTTAAGCAATTGGGCTCCCATCTACCATATAGGAGGTCCAGGGTTCAATGCCCAGGGACTCCTGTGAGGCAAGCTGGCCCATGTGGACAGCTGGTGCAGCAAGATGATGCAACAAAAAGAGACACAGAGGAGAGACAATAAGAGACGCAGCAGATCAGGGAGCTGAGATGGTGCAAGAGAATGATTGCTTCTCTCCTACTCCAGAGGTCCCAGGATCAGTTCCTGGAGCCACCTAATGAGAATACAAACAGATACAGAACAACACACAGCAAATGGACACAGAAAGCAGACAATGGGGGAGGGGGAAAGAGAAATAAGTAAAATAAATAAATCTTAAAAAAAAAAAAGGGAATTAAGTTCTGAAACATGCAATTACATGGATGGACCTTGAAGAAAACATGTAGCGTGAAATAAACCAGACACTAAAGGTCAAATACTGTATGATTCTAGAATACAGTTTACCAGGGGATAGGGTTGGGATAGGAATTGTTAAGTTAGGCTTAAAATGTACAGGTTTCCTATTTGGTATGAAGGAAATGCTTTGGTAATAGATGATGGTGACAGTAACACAACCTTGTGAATGTAATTAACAGTAGTGATATATATATATATATATCTGAATGTGGTTAAAAGGGGAAATGGGTATGTGGCTAATAGAATAAAATAAAAATTTAAAAAATCCATGGTACTGCACTCCACAGTAAGCCCTCAGTTAAACCATGGACTAGAGTTGTTAGTACAATTATAAGAAATGCTGTCATCAGTTGTAACAAATGTTCCACACCAATGCATCGTTTTAATAACAGACTGGTGTATGGGAATCCTGTACTTTATGCATGATTGTTCTATAAACCCACAACTTTTCTAATAAAAAATTTAAAAAATTCTTTTAAGTACTGGGGGACTGTCAAGCTTACAGTGCTAGGTACAAGTTTTCCAAAATCCTGATTTTTGCTAAAAAGCCTGAATTTACTACTGGCAACCAAAACTGTCACTTGTTTTTCTCCAAATGTGAGGCTTTGTTCATTTTCTAGAATATGTCTACCAAATACCCAAAATCTGAATAACTGTAGCTTGTCAACTGTTCAAGTAAAAATGGTGTCACTTGAAAAAAAACATGTGTAGTGTGACTCACAACTCAGATATTCTCACAAGTGCTTTAAATGAAACCAATCATTGTCCTTTGGTATACTGCAGAAGTTCTTTCTGTGGACTTCCAATTTCATCACACAGAAGAGCAAAAAGATGTGTATTAGGAAGAGTCAAGATTTGATAAAATCAATAATGTTTCCTGCCTCGTTAGGAAAATTCTTCAGCGAAACTGCAGTTTTCCCCCCACAGTGAGTGCATGGCTTTGAAAGATATGATGACGACTAGTGCTGCTTTGCTTTTGCTTTCATCGCTAGGACATCAGCAGTTTTACCCACCATTGCTTTACATCAATATTAACACAATGGAAAAGGCACATATCTTGTCTTATTATGAAGATAGTTTTGACCTCCAAGGATCCCCTGAAAGAGTCTCAGGGAACCCCCACCATCAAAGGATAAATGATCAGGAACTTGGCATGACAGAATAGAACACCCTGCAAACTCTCACTCACATGTCTGTGCTCTGTTGTCCCCCCTCCTGCCAGACCAGCAGGTGTGGCTTGTAGGAGCTGAAGATGTGGCTGCCCACGGCCAGTCATAAGGATTCCCTCCACCCCAAATTTGGGTACACTTTAGAATCACCTGGAGAGGTTTAAAACATACCGGTACTTCTGTTCTCCTCCCCGCCCCCCCCCCCCACACCCCAAGACTTAATTGGTCTGGGGTGTGGCCTGGGCTCTGGGATTTTTTGGAATCCCCAGGTGATACAAAGGTGCAGTAGAGTTTGCAAACTACTGCTCTATCCCAGTACTTCTCAAAGTAGGAAGCTCCAGTTTCATTTAGAGTTGTGGTTCTCAAACTTTAGCAGGCATCCGAATCACCTGGCCTGCTTGCTGAAACACAGATTCTTCTGCCCCAACCCCCAGAGATGATGGTTCACTAGGCCTGGGGTGGGGCCTGAGAATTTACATTTTTATCAAGTTTCCAGCTGAATCTGACACAGCTGGCCTGGGGCCCACACTTTCAGAACCATTGTTTTAGACTGAGACAGAAGCACAGAGCTGCTACTTAAACCCTCTTGAACTGGCATTCTCCTGGTGTCACACCTTCTACCCCTTCAGTAGGGGGAGAAAGTTAAAACCCTTAGATCATTTAACCCATTTCAGTCTTGGTTGCCTTTGTCATGTAGCCTCCAACTACACTTAAGCTAAGTGCCTTGAAAAATAAAGCCCTTTAGTCATTAATTGCCAAAATGCTTATGAAATTTGTCTGCAATGCATACAATGTTATTAAACCTCAGTAACTAAAAGCTATAATGTGACATGTAAATGTGTACCAATTGCATGTTAATTACATGCACTTATAATTTGTATTCTACCTTCAAGGGCAAATTATATATCTTATATTTTCTCTAAAGCAATTAAAAAATTCCACATCGAAAGCAGCAAGACTCACCTACCTTATAAAACTGCAAATAGTAAATTCAACAATGACTTAAAAAACATTTAAAAATCCCTTAATCAAGGCTTAAAACAACAGTACTGACATTTCAAAACCCCAGGTACATAGAACTTGAGCTGAAATGCCCTCTATGCTTGAACCACTTTGTTAAAAGTGATGAAAAGGTGTCTGATCTCTCTGCCACAGGCCACGCCAACAATGAAAATCATATTTTACTTATTATCTATCAAATGAAGCTAAAGATCTCATTGGATAGAGAAAAAAGTAAAGGCACTTCTTTAACCAGTATCCTTGCCCCTTGGGCTACTTTTCCTATGTAAGCAGACATACAAGGTAAGGACAGACACATTTAATTTTCAACTTCAGCAGATATTTCTATAAGTGGAGAGGGAAGCGGACTTGGCTCAGTGGTTAGGGTGTCCGTCTACCACATGGGAGGTCTGCGGTTCAAACCCCGGGCCTCCTTGACCCGTGTGGAGCTGGCCCATGCTCAGTGCTGATGCACGCAAGGAGTGCCGAGCCACGCAGGGGTGTCCCCCGCGTAGGGGAGCCCCACGTGCAAGGAGTGCGCCCCATAAGGAGAGCCGACCAGCGTGAAAGAAAGTGCAGCCTGCCCAGGAATGGTGCCGCACACATGGAAAGCTGACACAACAAGATGATGCAACAGAAAGAAACATGGATTCCCGATGCCGCTGATAAGGATGGACGCGGTCACAGAGGAACACACAGCAAGTGGACACAGGGAGCGGACAGATGGCGGGGGAGGGGGGAGAGAAATAAATAAAAAATAAATCTTAAAAAAAAAAGTGGAGAGGGGCAGGAGGAAGAGATTTGAGATTGAGACATGCAATGCTTTTCAGCCTTGGTTAAACACTGGAGTCACCTGTGTTAAGGAAATCACAGACACCTGTTAAGTAGCCAGTGCCCAGCCCTCCCCTAACCCCACCTCTTCCCCACCTCTTCTTCTGGGGACACAAGGAATACAGGCTAAGTGGCCATCCTTTGACTTTCCACTACCCCCAACATTTTTTCTATTGTGTGCCATTCTACAGCCTAGGGCAGATGTTAAGTCTCATGAAAAGGCCCAGTCAGACCTAGAAAGCGGGCTGCTTATCAGAAAGAGGAATTCTAGTGGCAGGGTGCCCTCCCACCCTCACCCTGCCCTATCCCAGTGGACTGCCACCCACCGACCCCACCTGAGTAGCTTTTGGCCACCCCAGGAGGCCAGCTATGATGGAACTTTTTCGCCTGCTTCTTTGGACTCTTTGTGCTGTGTCAGTAAAAAAGAGATTATTTGTCCTTTCTGGTCTCTATACTGTGCAAGTAATAATAAAGAGATCATTTGCTGAAAATATTGAGTCCATGAGCCTGTGTTCCCATGATGCACCACTGCAGCCCTTGCTCCACAAGGTGCTTTCAAAATCCCCAAAGCCCAGGCTGTACCTAGAGCAAATGAATCAGGATCTCTGGGGGTATGACACAGGCATCAGTAATTTTCTTAAGAGTCCCCTCCCTATACCCCTTTAGTGAAACCACTGTGCAGCTGAGGTTAGGAACCCCAACACCAAGATATTATGGTTGTTTACACAATTTCAGGCCCCTGGAGATCTCCCTTAGAAAGCCGTGAAAGCTCCAAGATTAAAATAATGATAAACAGCTGAGAGATGAAAGAACCATGAGCAGCAGCAGCTCATAAGGAAAAATGTGGCTGACATGCTTTCATCTTTTATTCTTCCCTAAAATAACCAAATTGCTGCATGAAGACAAATACATTTGAATTTCTGCGGTCTTATCAGGATGTTGGTGTCCCACAGCAGATTAAGCCAAAAACCAGTTCAAATTAGCTCTGTCAAGTGAATCTCAAACCTACCGGCAGCTGAGAACAACAAAGAAAGCCTCTCAGATTTGAACAAGGGCTGGATGGAAAGTTAAGTGGCAGAAATAGGAGGTCACTCCCGAGTTTGGTCTTCTTGAACATCTTTAACTACCTTCTGGGGGAAAGACATCAATTTCCATTTGCTGAGAGCACTATACTACTACATTCTAAAGGCATGTAGCGGGGGAAGAAAAGCACGGATGGGTTTGCCTGCAGGATTCTCCTGTGATGAGGGCAAGCCAGTGTTATTCACCCTGGTTAAGGTACAAATGAAATTCAGTCTCAACCAATGTAAATGTAGCCAGTCATCCAAAAGGATGGATCCACAAGGAAACAGAAAACTGTGAAACTGCAAGGTTGCAGGAGGCTGCCTCTAACAATGGGCTTTGAGGTTAGACCAGAGCTGAAATGACAGCTCTAGCCCTGTGTGGTCCTGTGCAAGAAAACCCCACAGTGTCTCGGGGTTCCCAAGCCATACAATGGACTTAATGAAATCACCATCTCAGTGGATTGTGAGGACTAAATGAACTGAGATCAAGTACGTAAAATGCCTCATGCACTGCCTGGCCAATGGTGGCAAATGGTAATGGCTCTTGTTATTTCTGCACTCGAGGCCAGGGGATTTTAAGAGATGCTGGGAAAACAGGGCATGATGCAGAAGTCACAGTCCTCATTAGTGTGCAGGGACTGAGACAAATGTAAAGGAAAAATAAACAGTGATGGCTGAAGTTTTCCTACATGGGGCTGGTATTATTCCCACATATTTTAATCATTATTGAGTCCCAGGCACAGTCCAAGTCCTGGATCCCAGATGATCTCTGCCCTCTTGGAGCCTCTTGACTTATTAGAAAGAAAGGAGACCCTACACAATTTCAGTATAATAGGACAACCCCGGTGGGGGGGTGGGGGGGATATGTGTGTAAGAGGAGCTCCTTAGCTGGGACTGGATGTCAGAGGAAAGTGAAATCTAAGCAGAAGTGAAACATGCCTAGGAGTTGGTGAGGCAGGGGAAGGTGGGCTGGAAGGATATTCTACTAGGGGTACAAAGCATATGCAAAGGGCCAGCAGGTGGAAAGAAGAAACCAGAGCTGCAGTTGTGGAAGAGTGGGGAAGGAAGTGGGGGGAGGAGGGAGATAGAGAAAGGTAAGGCTCAAGACTTAAAGGGAGGATGGGCCTTGTTAGCCATGGTCAGGTGTCTGAACTTTAGAAGAGGACAATGGAGAGTCACTAAAGTATCTGGAGCATTTTGGAACTGGAGAAAGACTACAGGATAGCAAACGTCCCCGAGACTGGCAAGACTGTGGGTGGGAGATCAGTTTAGGAGACCACTGCAGCTATCCGGGTGGAAGATGAGATGATTCTATTCAGGTGCTTTAAGTGGGAATGAAATTGAGAGGGCATCTAGGGAACTTATAAATTGATTAGAGCAGGGGATGAGAGAGAGTTTTACCATTATTCTCACTGTTCATCTAGAAATAGTAATAGACAGTGTTTTCATAAAACCTTCAGTAGCAGGAGAGGGCCGGAGGTGCTATTCCTGTTTTACAGGTAAGCAAGCTTGGAGACAAAGGGAATGAACCATAATAAAAAAGCTTTAAACTCTTATATCTCTCTTTAATTATTCAAAATCAGGAAAATAATCTGGAGAGGGTATGTTACAACTTCTAATTTTCTTATGGTATAAAAAAGTGAATAAAGGAACATTTACATTGGCTTGAAATGCCAACAGCATGTGCCATTTTCTCAAAAACGTATTCTCACACAAATGAAACACGTTTCTAAAACGTAGGTGAATTAGAAACATAATAGAGGTGACAGTATGGTCCCAAAACAAATGATGAATTTTTCAATCTGTTAATTCATCACCCTATGTCTGAATAAAATGCCCTTTAAATGTCAAAATAAAGAGACTTTCTTCAGATAAATTATTTCTTTGAAAATCTTTGTGTTCATCTTTTATCACACAGCCTAGCCATCTGAAATTAGATGAAAAGAAAGACCCAGAAAGTTAATTAGCACCAGACTAACATTTACTGTAACTAATCATTTAGCATTTTGGGCCACATACATTCTCTATTTAATTTTCTCAAGAAATAAAAAAGATCATCAATATATGTCCTTCACAGCAGAGTGCTGGTCTTCTAGGTTTTTAAATTGCTTGTGGCATTCTCACTGGCCCTTGTAATATTTATTTATAATTTAACTGTGAGTCACTTTTAGGCATCAATATACTGTTGGCTATAACTTTCAGGAATATACACACTTTTGTGTTTCTGGACTTCTCTTTCCAGCCATAGCCGTCATCTTTTGGTTTCACAATGACCCCAGAATGCCTAGTATTCTGTGTGTCTCTGGCCATTCCAGTACTTAAGTTTAAAACTAATTTTTCTGCTGTAGTAGAAAAACTGTTGAAATATCTCCTTTCTACAAGAACCTGTTACTAAGATTTGAAATGTGGTGTTAAATGTTATGTCTTTGTCCACTAGGCTTCAGTGAGCTGTTCTATAATCACTTCCAATTACCTAAACCATTTCTCAACAATCAGCTTCTATTTCTGAAAGTTGGAACCACTTGGTTTTCACCAAAAGTGATGCATTGAATTCAGTTTAATTTTGCCTACATGGTCAAGTTGCTTCACAAACTGGAAGCAAAATAAAAAACAGGTTTCAAGATTCTTAAGTAGCCATTCTTAAAGATGTGATTGTTAAAAAACAAGATAAGTGGAAACAGACTTGGCCCAGTGGACAGGGCGTCCGTCTACCACATGGGAGGTCTGCGGTTCAAACCCTGGGCCTCCTTGACCCGTGTGGAGCTGGCCCATGCGCAGTGCTGATGCGCGCAAGGAGTGCCGTGCCACGCAGGGGTGTCCCCGTGTAGGGGAGCCCTACATGCAAGGAGTGAGCCCTGAAAGAAGAGCCACCCAGTAAGAAAGAAAGTGCAGCCTGCCCAGGAATGGTGCCGCATACACAGAGAGCTGACACAACAAGATGAAGCAACAAAAAGAAACACAGATTCCCATTCCGCTGACAACAACAGAAGTGGACAAAAACAAGAATACGCAGCAAATGGACACAGAGAACAGAGAACAGACAGTGGGGGGAGGGGCAGAGAAATAAATATATCTTTAAAAAAAAAACAAGATAAGCTCACTTAAGAGGAACTTTCCGGTTAGCAATCAGAAAATGTTACCAAATGTTTAATCCAAAGATGAACCCCAAAAGAATACAACAACAAAATTAGAGTAGTTTACTAAGCTAAATTATTATTCCATGCTGGTACAGGAATAAAAGAAGGAAAGAATTTGCCTTATTTCTGTGCTTTTCACTTACCAACTTAAAGGTCAATGTTTTTAATGCTTTGGGATCATCTACAATCTTCTGTAAATTAGCAGCCACTGTAAAATACAAACATGGAGAAAAAGTGTCCAAATTATTTCCAATAACACTGGATTTTCACATGAATGACTGAGAAAATGACTGATGATGCAATAAAACAAAATAATTTCTTTCACAGATGTTACATAGTCCATATAAACAACCAAATTACTCTTACACAGAAATTTTGTACAACTTTAAATTTTCAGCAATCTTGAATAGGAGCACATGCAAATTACGATATGTCAAAAGCACACTTCATACATGAAATGAGTAAATACTTTCTAATGAGAAAGTAGAAATTACAGAGGCACCCAGTGTTTCTACTACTTTGTCTTTTTGTTTAGAAATTTATAGTTTAAGATAACATTTCATTACTAAGAAATTTATTAGCCAGGAGAGGGCAGTACAAAGCAAAGAGAAGAGGTGTTTGCAAAGAACGGTTTCTCTGGAAATAACCAGTCAGCACATCTGAACTCCTGTCCTATAAATTTACTCCATTCTCAGCACCCATTTTTATCAAAGCAACAAAATACAGTGGATAACCTCTGTGACTCAGGCATATGTTTTAATGCTTTCAGAATACAATGATCTGTGTCAGGGCAGTGAAGAGCCACCTTGAACAATACCTGAGTCAGCTGAACAGGGTCAAGCACTAGAGATTTTTGGCTTGGAGCTCAGCATGGTATGTTTTTCAGTATTAGCCAGATTCATCAACGAGCCATCCTGTTCTCCACAGTATCATGATATATTTGATACTCCAGGAGAGAAGTAAGCTTTTCCTACTCACTCCTGTGCCTCGGGGAACTGTTTATGACCAGAATTATCAAATGGTAATGATCAAAACCTAAAGTGTGGAAAGTCAGGTACAGGCTACCTATTAGGGAAGAAATTAGAAATTTCCTACTATTGAAGAAATTAGGGGAGAAGGCCCTATTATTTTATTTTTCATGTGGGAAATTATCTACTACTTCTGTAATTAGGCATGTGAAAATATACCTGAAATTGCCACATTTTTAAAAGGCAAAATAGTAAACATAATACTTTAAGTATTTTAAGTATAGAGTAGGAAGAAATCTGTAGCAAATTTTATTTCTTTCTAAGGTTGACTGAAAACGACCTAGATACATGAATTTTCTGCAGATTGGTTTGTTTCACTTAATCCAACTGCTGCAGAGGAGAAAAAAGGAAAATGATATGGCCAATATGGCCTGTGTCTCCTTACAAGCCATGATTACAAGCAGCATTTATCTTCATCTGTTGCCCTCTTTCTTTCATTCTCAGCAATTTGCAAAGTTTCATTTTATTAATGTACCCTCCCTCCTAATCTTTTCCTCTTCTTTCTTGTGCCTACACAGACACACACACACACACACACACACATACATACATACATACATACATATATATATATATATATATATATATATATATATATATATATATATATATATCCTGGGCCACCAATCCTAAAGTCATCACTAACTTCCTTTGGCCTTCTCAACAGTTTCCTGAAAATATTTTAGTTACTAAAATCAAGTAATTCATGCACGAAACTCTGGCTCAAGGGGTGAAAAGATATGCTATCAAGGTCTGTTCACTGAAGCCAGTATTGATTATGGTGGAGTCTTTTGACTGTATCAAATTGAAGCAACTGAACACTGTACCCATTTTCTTTTTTTTTTTTTAACTGATTTATTTATACTCCCTACCCCCCACTGCCACATTGTTTTTGTGCTTGCTGTCTACTTTCTGTGTCCATTTGCTGTGTTCTGTGTCTGCTTGTTTCTCTTTATGCGGCACTGGGAACCAATCCTGGGACCTTCTGGAGTGGGAAAGAGGTGCTCAATTTCTTTTGCCACCTCAGCTCCCTGGTCTGCTGTGTCCTTTATTGTCTCTCCTTTACATCTCTTTTTGTTGCATCATCTTCCTGCACCAGCTCGCCATGCAGGCCAGCTTGCCTTTACCTGGAGGCCCCAGGAATCGAACCCTGGACCTCCTATATGGTAGATAGGAGCCCAATTGCTTGAGCCACATCCACTTCCCTGCACCCATTTTCTTAAACCATAAAAATATTCTAGTAGTTCCTCTGGCTTGGGCTCATTTCATGAGTAGCCATAAAGTCTTCAAATGAATTTCAGTCCTTTCATTAGTCTCTCGGTTAATGTGAATGACTTACTGTTCTGTTCTGGGTCATCAATTTCCAGGTTGCTCTCTAATGCGCAGCCAAAAGCAGAGCTCTGCCCACACTAAGTCACAACCCACACTCTAGCATACACATATACATACTAGGGCCAATTTCCAAGGAACACTACTAAGCAAGTTGTAGTCTGGAGGGCAAGATTGTGCTGCCAGCATCTTAAACAATCATCCTAGAAGCCACACACTCCAATTGTGAATCCCACACCCCAGGGACATTAGAAATTCAATTCTGTCTTCAGCTCAAAGCAAAAATAGCAAAACTGGCCACTTACCTGATTACTTATCTCAGCTGCTAGGCTTATTTTCAATTTAGTTGATTCTAATTTGTCATAAAGTGCTATAAAATACCTTCATTTAACTGACATCACATAAAATTAAAGGTGATGCTAATTTCTTTTCCAGTAGCAATGCTCATTAAAAAGATGGGTGTCACTGTATTCTCCCTTCTCCTGACTGTGCACCTGGATTTCAAAAATTAAAATGCTTCTTACCTGGAACGTGAGCTGAGAAGGAAGGGTTGGGTAGGGCTGGTTGTTACTCTAGAGCAGGGGCTCTTAACAAGGGGTCCATGAGCTTGAATTGAAATTTAAAAAACCATTACTCTTGTGCGGACATGTTGGTGCAGGGTGTGATATATTTATTAAATAATACACAGGACAGTGTGGACTTAGTAAGGGGTCCATGGTTTTCACCTGACTGGAAAAGGGGTCTGTGGAACAAAAAAGGTTACGAACCCCTGCTTTAGAGTTTCTGAAGCATGCGTTGATGGCACTGAGCTTCATGTTTTATGGTACTCTAGTTTCTGAAATAATTGGGGCTTCTGAACCCTGCTTATTCAGTGGCTATCAATTCATTTCAAATCCCTCCTGGCTTTCCCAAATAGAACTCATTCCTGTCATTTCTGCTACAGACTGTGTAATCTTCTTTGATCTCATCCCTTCTTTCCAGCCCACTGTCTTCATTCACGAGTGCCTTCTCTGTCTTTTGGCCAAACAGGGGCCCAGATAATACTAGCTGAGATCCGAGGGACTGCAGCCCTCTTGCCCCTGGAGCTAGGTGATAAATTTGTGGTTTCTCTTTTGCTAAACCTCTCACAACATGAACAATTGGGTTTTTGCTATTTTTGTCTCCCCCTGCCATGCTTTAGGTTTGAATGCATGTCAGGGTTAGACGTTTCTTTTTACTTTTTGGGATAACATTTGGCCTAGGGTACAGTAAGTATTATGCTTTATGAAAATGTAATAATACTGCTAACAATCACATGGAAAAGATGATGCTCAATACCTCCCAAAATCTAAACAGAGAAAGAAAGAAGATTGTCCTGGGGAGTAACTATCAAGGCAAGGCAGCAAAGCTGACATTTCTTTGGCAAACTGTGTCAGATATTCTGCAGATACCGTTATCTCTATTGATTCCTTGTACTACTCAAATTCTCTGCATTTTGATTATTTAAGAAAAGTAAGTTATATGACTTATAGTCTGTTTGTATTGCAAGTAATTAGAAATACACACTTTCCCCTTAGATATCAGTACATTTCACACAACCTCATACACTGCTGATGTTCTGATACCAGGCAAGTTAATTTATTGAATTCATGCAATTCCCAAACAAACGTTGTAGGGGAAAAAAAAGGTGAATGCCAAGTCTGACAGCCCCCATAGGAAGAAATTCTGAAAGAAGATAGTATTGGGTTACCTGAAAACACGACAACGTTAAAAATATTGTTTGATCCAAAGACACATTCTGAACATTTGTTTTGAGCATTGCATTGCAGTAGATGATAGGAAGCATGAGATTGCAAAGAAAAAAAGAGAGATGAGTGCTGAAAGAAAGTCCAAACTCTAAGCAAGGTGAGAGAAGATATGGCAGTGGGTGTCTTATGGAAACTGCTTTAACACTGTATTAGTCAGCCAAAAGAGTACTGATGCAGAACACCACAAATTGGTTGGTTTTTATAAAGGGTATTTATTTGGGGTAGGAGCTTACAGATACCAGGCCACAGGGCATACGTCTTTTCCCTCACCAAAGTCTATTTTCACGTGTTGGAGCAAGATGGCTGCCGAGACATTTGTGAGGGTTCAGGCTTCTTGGGTTCCTCCCTTCCACAATCTTGCTTCTCTCTGGGTTCAAGGTTCCTCTCTTCCCAGGGCTTGCTCCTTCCTGGGCCCAGGGTTCCCCTCTTCCTGGGGCTTGCTTCTTTTTCTTCTGTGAGCTTACTTCCCAGGGCTTCACCTTAAGGTTTCAGCATCAAACTTCAACATCAAAACTCCAACATCAAAAAACCCTCAACTCTGTCCTTTGTCATGCCTTTTATCGGTGAGTCCCCACCTACCAAAGGGTGGGTACTCAATGCCCTAATGATGTGACCCAATCAAAGCCCTAATCATAACTCAATCACACCCAGGTACAGAACAGATTACAAACATAATCCAATATCTATTTTTGGAATTCATAACCATATCAAACTGCTACACTCCACCCTCTGAATTCCAAAAAGACATTACAATATTTGAAAAAAATCAGTAACAATGTAAGTATTAAATCATATCACAATCAATTTAAAGAAATACAGTTTGTCTTGGAGCAAAGTCCTATCTGCTATAAACCTCTTACAAAATAATTTATCTGGTTCCAATACACAAATGGACAGACAAAGGATAAACATTTTCATTACAATAAGGAGAAACTGGGAGGGAAACATGAGTCACAGGTCCTCTACAGTACAGTAAACCTGCAGGGCATCCTCCCTTTGATTTCAGTCTGAGAGTCAAGAATTCTTAAGACAATGTTTCTTCTCCTTGGTGCCTTATGGGAACCCACCCTTTCCACAGGCTTGTGCAAAGTCCATTTTCTTGGTTCCATCCTCATCAAGCATCTGGGTGTTGACTAAATTCTAGACCTCATTCTCCAAGAGTGTTGGGATGATTTCCACATGTTACCCAATCTTTTAGAGTCTTAACTCCCCTAATACAGTGACATGAAGACAACATTCCCCCTAACCTTCGGTGAACAGGCTCAACTCTCTCAGAGCAACGAGTTGACCATCTGGCCTTCCCTAATCCATGGGGGACAGACAGATCCACCCTTCTCAGACTTGTATTGTGCTGACCTTTATCACCCTAATCCTTGGGGAATGTGCTCCACCCTCTCTGTACCCTGGGGTGGCAAAACTCTCCCAGAACATCAGGTGGGAATATCCACCCTCTTCAACTGCAGTGCAAACTCACCCTCTCTGTACACATGGGTGGGGTTCCTCTCTTGGCCCAATTCCAGACCTCAGCTGCCACGGTTTTCCTCTTGAAGTCGTTTCCCCTTCAATCTCTCCTTTCATGTCCCTTTTATTCCAGGCTGACAGTGGTTTTGTTCAGCCAAGCCATCAGACAGTAAGACTTTCCACAAGTCTTTCCGAGATAACTCCATCTTCAATCCTGATTTGTAAGTTCCAAGTTTAGTTAAGTCCTCCAATGGGGCACTTCCATCTTGGAGCTTGATTTCCAGAGGCTTGGAATTTCTAGAATCAGTTTCTGTTTTCTTTGTGCCCAACAGTTCAGTCCTCAGCATCTCTCTCTCTAGTCTAGCATTGTGCTATAAGCTGCAAGCAGAAGCCAAGTCTCATTTCTCTGGGTTTACTTTGCAAGTTTCTTTAGCTAAATGCCCAGGCTCGCCATTTTTAAATTCAGCCTTCCAAATTCAGTTAATCTTGCTAAATTCTCTGCAACTTCAAAACATGGACAGCCTTTCCTCCAGTTTCCAATCATAGTTTCATCATTTACTTCTAAGCCATCATAAAAAGTTTCTTTAGCATTCATATTGCTATTAACAGTCTCTTCAAAGCACTGTAGGTCTTTTCTTCCAAGCATCTCACAATTCCTCCAAAAAATATCCCTTACCTTATAGGGCTGTTTTGTGGCTTAAAGACTTAGAGTAGTGCTTGATGTATAGCAAGTGCTTAATAAAAATTAATTTATTAATATTAATAAATATCAGCTATTACTTTATTATCTCTGTTCTGAATATTTGCAATACCATACGTGGTTTCCTTTCCTTCCTTCTTAACCCCTTACAGCCCTATTACTCACATTCCTCAGAGTTACTTGGAGAATCTAGGTTATAAATTGGAACACACTGCCTCCTTAGGTAATACTTGGTTAACTGTTTCCCATCGACCATGATACAGACCAACTTATCATGGTCCACAACATCCTCCATGGTCCAGCCTCAACCTACCTCTCCTTTGTCATTTCCTACCTCGAACCTTCCCAGAAAGGGATCTCCAGGTATCTACCACCGTTCTTATCACTGGGGCTGAAATAATATGTTATAGATCTGTTTCCCCCACTGGATTCAAACTCTTTGATAACCCAGACAAAAACTTATTCATCATTGTAAAAGGTCTGTCTTTGAACTATATACACATTTCCAGAAATGGGTTACTTCTCACCACCTCCAACTTAACCCCCAAGAAATGCCACCATCCTCTTGCCCAGATTATTATAATATCCTGCATTTCTCTGCTTCCACCCTCTAGGGCCTAGTCTCCACCCAACAGCCAGAGGAGTCTTCTAGTGTGTAATCAGATCATATTAGTTTTCTATTCAACAATCCCAATTCTGAGTAAAAGTTACAACGTCTGCAATGGTCCGCAAGGCTTCTTGCTCATCTCTGATCTCTTTTTTTTTTTTTTTTTTTTAATTGACTTTGTAATAATATTACATTAAAAATATATATGTGAGGTCCCATTCAACCCCACCCCCCCCAACAACACTCGTTCCCATCATCATGACACATCCATTGGATTTGGTAAGTACATCTTTGGGCACCTCTGCACCTCATAGACAATGGTCCACATCATGGCCCATACTCTCCTCCATTCCATCCAGTGGGCCCTGTGAGGATCCACGATGTCCGGTGATCACCCCCGAGGCGCCATCCAGGGCAGCTCCACGTCCCAAATACGCCCCCACCTCTCATCTCTTCCTGCCCTTCCCCATACCCATCGTCCACCATGTCCACTTTTCCCAATCCAATGCCACCTCTTCTATGTGGACATTGGATTGGTTGTGTCCATTGCACCTCTATGTCAAGAGGAGGCTCAGATTCCACATGGATGCTGGCTGCCATCCTCCCATTTTCAGTTGTAATCACTCTAGGCTCCATGGTGTGGTGATTGTCCTTCTTCAACTCCATCTTAGCTGAGTGTGGTAAGTCCAATAAATCAGATTGTAGGTGCTGGAGTCTGTTGAGGCTCAGGACCTGGCTATCACATTATCAGTCCAGAGATTCAAATCCCCTAACTATATCTTAAACCCCAACGTTAACTGCACCTCCAGCAGATTAGTATGAAAGTCTTATGAAGGGAGATCCCATCTGAGTCCAGATTCATCACACATAAACACCATTTCCAGAGAGGGGCCATCTGCCCTGGTAGTAAACCCCATCGGCCATGACCATAACTCTCATGGGTCTCTTTAGCCTTCATAGGAACCAATATCTGGGGGTTGTATCTGCTTTATCTGTCTCTCTGACTCTGCTCAGTTGTGCATGAGGGCAATCCTTCTGCCAGCCTCCAGACTCTTTTTTAGAAACTCGTAGCCATATAAACTCATTTCTCCTTTCCATTTCCCCCTTACTTTAGGTCAAACAGCATTTTAAAGTCATGTTATTTTATGTAGACATGGATATTCTGCTGATCCGCATTGAACCTTCCATATAAGGTCCTTTTCCAGTTGCATCATCAGTTGGTATTTGATAGTGGTCTGATCTCTTTACTATCGTACTTTGCTGCCTCTGCTCCAGCTACCACTGCCTCCCTAAGCAGGCTCTCATCTGAGAACTCTGTACCTGCCATTCCCTTGGCTGAAAATACTCCTCCTTAGTGACTGCCTCCCTCACTTCCTTCTGATTTCTGCTCACATGTCCCTAGCTATCCTATGTAACTAGCACCTCTCCCTTAAACTCAACTCACCCCCTCCCTTGACTCATACTTTTTCTCTTTACCTGGATTTTTCCTTTTCCTACCACTTACCACCTGCCATGCTATATATTTAGGAATTATGTTTGGATGTATCCCTTTACCTACCCCAGGACAACCAGAACATAAGCTTCAATGAATGCAGGGCCCTTGTCTCTTTTTTATTTTTTTGAAAGATTTATTTTTTATTTATTTCTCTCCCCTCCCCACCCCCCCCAGTTGTCTGCTCTCTGTGTTCATTCACTGTGTATTCTTCTGTGACTGCTTCTATCCTGATCAGCGGCACGGGAATCTGTGTTTCTTTCTGTTGTATCATCTTGTTGTGTCAGCTCTCCGTGTATGTGGTGCCACTCCTGGGCAGGCTGCACTTTCTTTCACGCTGGGCGGCTCTCCTAATGGGGCGCACTCCTTGCACGTGGGGCTCCCCTATGCGAGGGACACCCCTGCGTGGCACAGCACTCCTTGCACACATCAGCACTGTGCATGGGCCAGCTCCACACAGGTCCAGGAGGCCTGGGGTTTGAACTGCAGACCTCCCATGTGGTACATGGATGCCCTATCATTGAGTCTGCTTCCCCTCTTATTTCTTTTGTTCCCTGATATATATCTGGTGCCTGACATAAAATGAGTGTCCATCTGTACCGAATACATGTGTGGAAACAAATGAATTTGTGATAAGAGCACAATGTCCAGTATGTTGTGGGTGGCAAATTAGCTATCAACCCTCTTCCCAGAAACATACTCACAAAAGTTTGCATACAATTTAGGGGGTTCACAGACCTAAAAATTCCAGGTTAAGATTCTCTGCTGGAAGAAATATTCCTATTTTAGAAGAATCAAAGCACTTTTCTTCAAATGGATCTCCCATGAAATAATCCAATTTATTTTTCCAAAGCAAATAAATGAAGACTTGCCTCAATTCAAGTGACTATTTGGGTATCCTAAGTCACCACAATTTTAAAGATCAGCCATTTTTCATTCAAAATTTTCAGGGATGAGTGTCTAGGTCATACCCTAGGGTATGACCTAGCAGAGGTGCTAGCCCAGATGCAGGGACTCTACCATGGGAGGCAGAGGTTGGGGATAATGAATATTAGTGTGGTCTCAAGACAAGGTGCAGCGGAGGAGACTGTAATTCCCACCATTAAGCTTCCCTCTTACAACTCTCCCCCAGGAAGAAAGAACAACCAATCCTGGAGGAAATATCCCCAAGTGGACCAAGCAGTGTAAATGATGGGTTGTAGTGGAGATGATGCTATACTGTCCAGATCTTCTCTTCAGGAATTAGGCATTGTTTTCCCAGCTATTGGGATTACAGTGGCTGATGGATCTCAGCTTAGTCCCTTTTCAGTAAATCTTCTTAGCCCTAGAGCACTCTCACCCACAGTCAGGCCCTCTTTCCCAAGGGCAGCCTGTATTTAATCACGGGTTATAGGAGTGAAAAGGTCCTTTTGCCTCCAGCCAGGACAACCCTGAGTGGTTATCCTACTTCCAAAGCTCTCTGTGGGTTTGCAATTAGTTTCTCCCTCTGTTAAACTCTACTTCCCTTATTCCCTCACAGGTATTGATCTTGAGAGGACTCCTCAAAGAACTACCCTGCATGCAAATTTATGTTACTGAGTTTTTTCCCCAGGAATCCTAAGACTCTGACCAAGAATCTGGATATGGTATAGTCATCTTAGAGGACATTTTCCATTATCAAATTTAGAAGACAGTGCAAATGATAAATTTTAAAAGTCGGAGAAAAATGGGAAGTGAGTATATTATATTCCATTTTCTTTGCCTTTCACCCAGAATTAGAATTCTGGACGGTAAGAATAAACAGCAGTTGTTAAGTGATTTTAGGAATGCTAAACGTCCTCTTAGCAAGCAGTCTTGAAGGATAAAATGTTAAACAGTCCTGAATATTAATATTATTTACATATATAGAGAAATATTTATGGGAAATAAAAGAAACACAGAAATAAAACTCCCAATCTCTTTCAGGGTTGAGTAAATTACAGTTTATTAGTATTATCTTGACATGATGAGAAAGCCTAAAAAAGTATGGCATAGCAAAACTGGCTGGTATTGAATTTATCTTTTAAAATGTAACCATAACATTGACATTTTGATCCTGAATTTCCTTTAATGTGTTCAAGGTAGAGTTTTATGAACTGGAAGACAGTGTGGTAATGGAAGTATCTAATAATCATGATGTTATTATTGGTCATTTTGAAAGCAATAAAATGATATAATCAATAAAATTGTAGCCTCTTTTATCTTATACCAGTAAGTTTATCATTTTAATTCCTCTTGAGAAGGAAAGTAAAAGTACTTTACGAAGAATGGCTAAACTTTAAAGTCCTGCTAGTCAAGCATAACCAACATTCATCTTAGATGTAGTAGGTATTAATTTATTTACTTTGGAAAAACAAAGGGTATTATTTCTTGAGAGATACATTTGTAGAAAAATACTTTGATGCATCAAAATATACCCAGAATTTGATAAAAGATCTTAATCTGGGGTTTTAAAGAGTCTTGGAACCCTTTACATTGTAGACAAAATTTTTGTTCCTATTTCTGGTGAGAGGATTTGTGACTTTTCTCAAGGGAGCCATGTTTTTAAAACTCTTAACAATCACTGTCCCTAATGCTTAATAACATCTTTTCTTACACTAATGTTCTCACAACAGCAGTTTAGAGATGAGCCTTTCGTTTGTTTTATGACAGCCTTATTAAAGTACAATTGACATATAATAAACTGCACATACTTCAAGTACACAATATGCTAAGGTCTGACATATGTCAACACCAGTGAACACATCACCATGATCAAGATATAAACATAACCATCAAGACTAAAAGTTCCCTCATGACCATTTTTAGTTCATCCCACATTCCCCTCGTCTCACTCTACACTCCCTAGAAACTATTGCTCTGTTTTTTGACTATAGATTTCTTTGCATTTTCTAGAATTTACAAATGGAACCATACAGCATATACTTACTTTGGCTCCTCATACTCAGCCTAATTATTCTGAAATTTATCCATGCTGTAATAAGCACAATAATTCGTTCCTATGTTAAGCAGTTTTCTGTTTTGGGCATAGACCAGTTTCTTTATATATCCACCCACTGATGGACATTTGGGTTGTTTCCATGCTTTTCTGTTAAATAAAGCTGCGATCAACACTCACATAAAATTCTATATAGATATATATTTTCTTTTCTCTTGAGTAAATACCTAAGGATGGAATGCCGGATATGGTAGATGTATGTTTAACTTTTTAAAGAAACTGCCAAAATGTCTTCCAAAGTGGCCGTACCATTTTACATACCCAGCAGCAATGTCTGAGAGTTCTAGGGTCTACACATCTTTCCCAACACTTTTAATATGGCAAGTCTTTATAATTTCAGCCACTCTAATTGATAAATAGTAGAATCTCATTTTAATTTTAATTTGCATTTCTTTTCTACCAAAAGTCTTAAGGGTTTTCATAAATCCAAGTGCTGTTTTGCTGGATTAAGGAGAAGGCAAAATTCTAAAAAGAACCAATAGTTTTTGTTATGAGCCACAAGCATTTCTTTGTCCAAGAGGTATAATGTTCAGAGAATGCATATTAGACCTTCTATCACATCCAGAAAATGAATAAAATATAATACATATACAATGTGTAAAAGGTGTCAGACAGAGCTCAAGCAGCATTGGCCCAGATATTAGAAAATCTCCTTGAGCTTACTGTACAGTTCATAAATCTCAACTCTCTTCAACTAGGAGCTTTTCAATCCATAGGTCCAGATTTTGAGTAGGAGTAAACAAAGACGATTAGGAAATGATTTTCTTCCATTAGGAAGGCAGAAAAGACAGGACACACAGGAAATCCATCTAACTTTGCTTTACAGAGGCACAAACAAAAGTCTTCCCAGGAATTTTCTATCTATACCAAGAAGGTCTTATTTAATTGTGCTAGATATCTAGAATGCAAGAGAAGAGTCTTACACCCAGGAGCACATTTTGGAAATATTAACAAGATTGATGTAGTCAATGCATGAAGGCTAACCACACTCTAGGATCCTAATGGCAATCTCACAACCACTGTTGAGGGAAGACTCACATGCAGCAAGCACTATGGATTAAGACAACAGGTCAAACTGCTCTCCAATGCAGTCAATGTAAAAGATTAACACAAGTTAAGTGTGTCCTTCAATGTATACAATCACTTGATTCAAGATTTAATCTATCTTTTCAACCTTGTCAAAACATGCAAAATCTAGAAATCAGAGGAAATATGTCAAATGAAAATAAAAAGCAACATGGCCTTCATAGGATCAACTTTTTCTACTCACTCTTATTTTATCTTTGTCTGTTTTATAGAGGGTTTTCAGTAGTCACATAGTAATAGGACACACACAGCTTGAGATTTAACCTAGTGCCTTCTGAATTGGGATAAGCTTTGGAAAAGCTAAAAATTAACGATAGTAAATATACTGATATGAGAAATGCTACCTAAATTATGGACCAACACAGCCAGCTGAGGCAGAGCCATCTGGCATAAGCACAAACCCCAGAGAGAACCTTCAGGATGGAGCCCAGCACCTTGTGGCACCCTTCCAAACAGCAACATTCCTCACGCACGCGGCCAGCCCGCTTGCGGCACAGGAGAGAGCTGGGCCTTGTTTACATAATGTGGCACTACCCCAGGGAAACATGTCTTTTTTATCTTCTTTTCTTGTATTATCTTTTTTTTTCCATTTATTTGTGGTATATTCCAAAGCATGTAAAGTGAGGATTTAGTAATCAGTATAAGGTACAGAGCAAGGCTAAATAATGTGCTTCTCTTATAATAAGAAATCAATCAAGTCAGGGGTTGACTGAGATATCACTCTAGGTTAAGTCATAGCCTGAAATCTATTCCTGTTTATAAAACAATGTGAGGCTCTGGAAAATCACCCACCCTCTGCCTTAGATCAGTGAAATTCAAAGTAGCCAGCTGCCAAACTGTTTCTCAGTTTGTGTGAGATATGGAGTGTGCCCTGAAAATAAAATCAACCCATTGCTTCCTTCACTGAGAAAATCTTGTTTAAAAAAAAAAAAAAAGTCAGATGAACTGAACAATATAGTTCATTGACAACAATGGAATAAGCCAGTCCATAGACCATACTTTGAGTGGCACTGCTTCATACTTTTCCCAAATTATTAACCTCTCCCTCATTCCTCCATCATTCCTGCTGGATTGGTTTAAGTGAAAGAAAATTTGTTCAGTGTGTTATATAGTATCTCTAATAACAAACTAATATATTTAAATGGAACGTCTTCAGAAACTTCACATTGGGTAGAATAAGAGATGAAGAGAGAAACTATAGTAATGTGGAAACGTGTTCAGGGATTACAAAAATCAAATGCTTCATAAAGAAGTCTCTTGTTCCAATGTCCTTGTAACATTTGTTTCATATTTCCAATTTTTAACAAAGTACTCTTAACTGTTAACTCTTACTCCTCATTTTGAAAGACATCATGCAGAGAGCTTGCCGCAGGCATGAAGGGCATGGGTAGGGATAGCTAACTGCTTCTGGTTATGGTGGAGGTAGGGAAATTTCTCAAACCTGTTGCTCTTGCCAGAAACTTGAGGTACCAGCTAGTTATGGTGCAGCTCACTGGGCAACCCACAAGATAGAGAAAGCTGTTAGGCCATCAGTTATAGAGTCATTTGGAAATTACAGGTTAGTACACATTAAATAGGTGCATAAATTAAAGGCAGACTAGTCCTGCAATGGAGCCAAGAAACAATAGTTTAAACCTTCTGGTTATAGTAGTCCTTTCATTTGTTTTATGGTATAAGTTCACAACTATTTATTTATTTATTCTTCTTTTAGTCATCTCTTTTTAAAACTTTTGTATTAAACCCTTTTTAAACCACTGAGTTGTTTTTGTTTTTTACAGCACATGATTAATTTAAAAATTATCTACTGAATTTGTCTTTCCAGGAAGTCTTGTAACTTACACAAAATGTTTGCCAATATTTACCACCCACTGTAAATACCACTGACCCTCCAAAAAACCTGTGGTTATCTCACTGACCCTCAAGAAACAGGAGGCACATGTTGGCTGAAGCAGGATCAATCTTCAAGAGGCAGCAGTTACGTTAAAGACTGTTTCTGGAGAAGATGACTTACCAGGTGCAGCTGCAGAGGTTATGTCCGCATATCACTCTGAGGGCTGCCTTTCCCTCCTGTACCTCTCAGAATTGCCCTGGATTGGAAATTAGATTGACAAGGAGCCAGGCTGAGGCTCCTTGAAAGAGACACCATCTGTGATCTCTAGATTTCTAGTCAGAATCCAACATTGAACTGCGTACCCAGTAGGCGTGCAAAGAATTAACAAATGAAATTCTGTGTACCCAGTTGCAAAGAATATAAACTTTTTCAGAAGTCGCTATTCGTCCCCACAAAGATGAAGATAAATAGAGCTGATGAGGGTAGTTATAAAAGCTTGCCTTTCCATCTACAGCTTCTACTTTACATTATCTACCCCATCCCACAGGCTTCCCTGACCTTATTTAAAAAAACTCTTTCCCCTTTCAAACTAGAAAAGGGCAAAGTAACAAGAGAAGGTTTGCTTTTAGCTCATCACTGTATACATAACACAGGGCCTGGCTCGCAGAAGATGAACCATAAATAAGTATGGAATGAATGTATTGGAGTGAATGGATGAATGAAAATAAACTAGCAGCATATTTTAAGATAAAATCTTAATTCTTCCAGGCATCTGCAATTCAATTTTAGCCTTGCTCTCATTATAAATAGAATTTATTTCATGATGTGATGGCATGAAACTCTATGTACCCCAGAAAACCACCTTCTTAAAGCTAATCCAGTTCTGTGGGTGTTGGACCTTTTAATAAGGTAATTTCAGTTAAGGCATGGCCCAGGGTTGGTCTTAATCCTCTTACTGGAGTTCTTTATAAACAGGATGAATACAGAAAGAGAAATCCATGGAAAAAAGCTGTAAATAATGAAACCCCAAAGAGAAGGGAGAGACCAGCAGACACTGCCATATGCCTTGCCACATGCAAGAGGACCCAAGGATTGCTGGCATTCAGTCTTTGGGAAGAAAGCATTGCCCTGATGATGCGCTGATATGGACACTTTACTCAGCCTCAAAACTGTAAGTTAATAAATTCCCATTATTAAAAGCCAACCCACTTTATAGTATCTGCTTTTAGCAGCCTAGCAAACTAAAACACATGGTAAAGAAAACCAGAATCTCAAGGTGGGTGGGCATTACTACTTATTCAAAGACACTTCAGATGTGTCTGTTTTCCCCTGAGAAAGTAGTTCATGAGGAAACCACAGAGAATTTGGCCCCTCTGGGTTATGGGACAAAGGTTGGGGGGTGGGTAAGTGGGGATAGAGTGAGTTAGGGATAGGTTGTATACAAGGAAATTCAAGCTGTTGCTTATTACAATCAATATTTTTTTCTTAAAGCAGATGTGTTTTCCAGTATGTATACTATGATCACTCAGTTATTCATCTGCTAGATGTGAGGGAGATATGAACCTAAGTAATGTAAACCTTGCCTTGCATACAAAGCATATGGGAGATTCATAAGCAAATGTGTATAACCCAGTGCCAGGAGTGCTGTTGGAGAGGAAGGAGAAAGGTATGAGGGCAGCATGAAGGAAAACTGCCTGGGAGTTCTGAATAGGGGTCCAGGAAGAGATGATAATTAATCTAAATATTGAAAAAAGAGTAGGAGTTTGCCAAGTGATTGGGAGCATTCCAGACTGTAGCCGTTTGGCATTATTTATGAATTCCAAAAATAGAAAATGGATTATATTTGTAAACTGGTCTGTCCCTTTGGGCATATTAGATTATATTGGATTGAAAGGTTTCACTTTTACTTGATTAAATAATGATTAAAGCTTCGATTGGGCCATGTCAGTAGGACGTTGCATTCCCGCCCCATTGGTAGGTAGGGATATACAGAGAAACTGTATTACAGAGAAGGGAGGTTGCAGTTTTAAGCTAGAGCCCAGGAAGTAAACACACAGGAGAAGAACAAAGAGGAACAGAGACAGCTTATAGACATAGCAGAGGCCCTGGGAAGAGAGATGAGCCAATCACCTGAAGGTCTACAGCTGACCTTATGGAGAGAAGCCTGAGCCTGGAGAGAGTCGAGCCCCAGGGAGAGAGACAAAGCCTAGAGAGCCTGATGGCCTACAGCTGATATTGGAAGAAGCTGGGGCCACGGAGTCTTAAGAGGAAGAGGACAGCTGAACGTCAGCAGCCATCTTGCCCCAACATGTGGCTACAGACTTTGTGAGGGAAGTAAATTATGCTTTATGGCCTGGTAACTGTAAGCTTCTACCCCAAATAAATATCCTTTATAAAACCCAACAGATTTCTGGTATTTTGCATCAGCACCCCTTTGGCTGACTAACACATAGAGAGAGGAAGGACATGCCAAGGGTGGGAACAGAGCAAGTCTGCAAAGAGGTGGTTTAGCATGGCTGCTGCAAACACAAGCTGGGGGGGCTGGGGAGATACAGGTGGGGAAGTGAGCAGAGGCCTGGACATCAAGGTCCTATCTACCACGGAGTGTGGACTTGGAAAGGGGTTTTAAATACCATGACAATTAAGAATGCTGTTAAGTACACATATGGAAAAATGTTAATACTGCTTATGAAAGTTAGGGGGAAAAGTTGAAAAATTTGGTTTGGCTTTGTAAAAGTAATAGTATAATACTTTTAACAGTCACACGATTTAATTATATATAATGAGGCAGCAGAGAAAGAATTGAGCACACCATTAAACTTGTCAAAATTTTTTGTATGTTTTAAAATAAAAAGCTTCATATACCTATAATCAGGCTTTGTATTTACTCCTCATGTAAAATGATGTTCTTATATAGAATGCAAAAAAAATTTTTAATAAAGTACACTGCCTGGATTAAAACAAATAAAAGTGGGCATTAAAGAACCTGGTCTCATGCAGGTAGTTCTGCCTCATTTATTCTAAGAAACCTGTGTGCATGAGGTACATGTATGTGTGTGCTTTGGGGGGGGAGGTGTTAATACATCCAATCTTATGTAGGGGAGCTTTTTGCCCAGATGATTCATTAATTGAAAGATCACTGTATCTCCCTATATTAGTTGTCCTAATTGAACAGTTAAGAAACCACTGTGAGGGAATTCATTTTTCTTTCCTAATATTGTTCTCTTGCCACTAGGGTAGTTAATGGAGAAGGAAGAACTATTGCAAAAGAAGATAAAAGTAACACTGGAAAACACCTATCTTCAGTGGAAGAACATCTGAAATTTTGTATGTACATTTGTTTCACCTAATACTGTATCAACAAAATTTGTAAAGGAAAAGCAGCTTATGTGTCCTGATGCTAGAAGGGACATTTAGGGGTTACTGAATCCAGTCTTCTTCTTTAGGAAGACTGTCTTTACATCATTTAGGACCAAGAGGAAGTTGTCTATCCTATTGTCTACAGATGGGAGCTCTAGTAGTCCTTCATTACTGATTTCCACAGAACAACGGTTTCCAACTTTATTACCTGGTAGTGCACCTTAATGAAACCACTAAACTTACTGAACTCTTGGTGGATATATGACATTAACTGAGGAAAAAGAGAGTTATCCAAATAGTCACATATAGCCTTAAAAAGGATTCTACAGATACATTATAATTACTATTAGTAATAAGTATTGCATGTTTTAGGGAATCAAAATATTCACCAGCACCTACTACAAGCCACAAGAAAGTATTTCAGGAAATAAATATTCAGAAAACTGTATGAATAACAATAACTTCAAAACAATCTTACATTTAAAAATCCTTAGTAGCTTAAGACTTGCTGTAATAATTTGCCTGCACTTCTACCTTATTCATTATACGGAACACTGTACTTTGGGAAGGAAGGAAATACTGAGTGTGCCCAACACTTGGTTGATAGTCTCCATAACTGCAGCTTTTCTAAGTCTTCAACCCACCCACGTTCCTTTGATTAGAATTCATCTGTTTTATGTGCACAGCCAGCATCACCTATTTGCACACCAAATCGATTTACTGAAAATCCCAACCTTGCTTGGGGTGGGGTAGCAGAGATCATCTTAAATGTACACTTCAGGAACATGCCTTAATGCCAACTACAGTTGTGATACTTATCAAAAAGATTTCTTTGGTTGTCATTATCAAAAATTATTTGAAAGAATGGCAGGGCAAATAAGACAGCCTGAAGTGAGGATGTGCTTGGTCTCAAAGGACCAGAGGGGGCCTAAATCATTCTTGTCCTTTGAAAAAAAAAAAAAAAGCTATCCAGGGAACAATTATTGTAATCCTTGCTTTGGTCATTGCAATGATATTGGAGCTTCTCAAATGGAAGAGAACCAACCTTTCAGAAATGTATTATATGTTTGTGAAGGGGTCAATATCACACAAGTTCCTCACATGTACAGAAGCATAATAAAACGATTTGACCTTCATATTTTCATTCCTACCTGTATAGACAGAGAATATCAATATGCTTTGTCTTTCAGCCTTAGCTACAAGTACAAAAGTACAACGACTGGATTTTCACTTTTACAGCTGAGAGGTAAAGAATCAGTGGAATGAATATCACATTGGTTTGGGGAATAGAATTCAAAAAAGACAAGCAAAACAATTCTGGCAAGGGAATTGACAAGAAAGGAACACCACAAGGTCATTATGATGCACAGGTAGTTTGCTAGTCACCTAAATAGAATTGTTGATTGTCTTAAGGAAGGGAGCCATCTCTAGGAGGACGCAGAGAAGGAGCTTATGTGGTGTGCAGTAATGAACCGAGTGCTAAGAGGAGTCACAAGCAATCAAAATAGAGAAGGGGAGCCAGGAAAGAGATGCTGACTTGGGGATGATCATCAATAATGCACCACGGAATAAAAATCAGAAGAATGTTTGACAGCAGAGAAAAGGGCAAACAAGACTGTGGGCTGTTTGTGCAGCCTCAGACAGAACAAGCCAGCACTGCATATTCTGATGCTCTTTAAGGAAAGATCTCATTAACTCTGGGCAAATCTGGCTTTCCCTTCCCATCAAAGAAATCGAATGAAAGCTGCAAGTTGCAACTAAAGTCGATTCATGGTTCAAAAGACAAGGCGCAAGGGAGGACAATGAAGTTCCCAGTCCCACTGCAGTTTCACTATAAAACTAATGCCTTCCCTTCCCCTTTCTTGGGCTTATAATCCTACACTTAAAGGATGTTAAGAAGAGGATTAACAGATCGGCCAACTGTGAGAAGAGCAAGAACATACATACTCCTCAGTCTTTTTACTCTGTGATAATATCACTCTTCTTTACAGAAACTTTTATTTAGGAAAGTTAACTATAAAGGTCATAGAGTATTCATGAGAAAAATAGATATGCTAATTATCAGATAAGAGAGAAGAGTTCTATTTTCTCATTGATGTATTCTGTTAATGGCTGTCCAACCATTTAATAAAACAGATCATTAAGAGAGGATCCCTGAAATTCTAATCAGATCCTGAGAAAGCATAGCAAAGTAACCCAACTGGCTGAAATCCAGGTGCTTTCAGAATCAGAGTCCATTCTGCACTAAGCCAAAACCCCAATCCTGCACCAAGCTACCCAAGAAACACTGACATCTCCAAGTAATTCCCCCAATAGGCATGTTTTTCTGTGCTCTTTTAAATGTGATTTTAATTTCATTGATTGTTAATGACCACTTTTTGAGCAATTCCCTCAAATTGCTGAGATAATAGTTCTTCAAATGGCTGAGATAATAGTTCTTCATTTTGACTTTGAGAAAAGCTGCCAACTAGAATAATGAAATATTTAGTGCAGAATAAATAAAACTATTATTAATAATAACTTATAGTTCTTGAGACTTACCATGAACTGCTTTAGGTGCTCTATAGGTTTCAATTCTTTTGACCCTACAGCTACCCTATGAGGTTGGAACTAGTATTTGTCCCATTCTACAGAAGAAATTGAGGCACAGAAAGCTGAAAAAACATGGTCAAGGTCACACAGCTAGAAGTAGCTGAGGCAGGATTTGAATGCAGGGCATTTGGCTCCCCAGTGCTTGAATATATGACTGCATGCCTGCTGACTCTCGGTTATCTACCTTCTTAGATTCTTGTTTTTAGGCAGGTCCTGAAAATGAAAATCAGCACTCTGTATGCCCCTTATGTATGGAGTCCTCTCTAATAAATCAAAGAGCAAGTGTCAATATGGCTTCCAACTCTTCTAAGAGTAGATTTGCCCCTGCAAAGCACTCACAGGGTCCCTTGGAGGACCTGAATAGTGAACCAAGAGAGGGAGTGAAACATACATCGAGAAGCCCTCCACATTCTTCAGTGTGACTCTTTAAAAGGAATTGGAGTTAATACTTCCCAACAGAAAATACCATCAGCTTTTAGATCTTAGAGCTTTTTAGTAAAATATTTGACAGCTGGACCCAGTTAAAGCTATAGAAAAGTAAAGCCGCTTTAAGGATTATTTTGTTGTCAATGCTTCTAAATCTTTTCTCCTGCTTCATCTTGTAAATGAGAGAAAAAAAAATGTTAGTGGAATAGAGGATGGTGATACAACTGATTCAGTCTACAGCAGATTGCAACTTTGGAAATTTGCAGGTAAAATTCCTGAGATACCATGGGCATGTTTAAACCTGCCTAAAATGACTGTATTTGGCTATATGCTTCTTGAAGGCATACGGAGCCAAAAGGGGGTGAGAAGATGGCAGCTTAAGTGCTTATGAGCCAGGCTTTATGTGACGGGCAGCTTCACAGTGACAGGTATTGAGAGCTCAGTGACCTTTGGCATTAACCAAGCGCAGAAACGGTATTGCAAACGTCCTCCCCTCCTCACCTTCAGACTGGAATGCTCAGGCCCCACAGGCCAAGGGTGAGAGGCATTTCCAGATGCCATTTCTTGCTCTTGCTTTTCTTTCTCAATACCAATGTCCCTTAATTGGTATAGCTGAGACCAGGCCAGGGAAGGGATGAGGTATGAGATCCACATACCGTCATTCATCAGCTGCTTCTGGGCTTCAAACCTGACTCACGGTCTTCAGGAGCCATCACCTGGACCACCTTCTCAGCATCAAAGCTAGTCATCCCGCGAAACAAGGAATCATAACGTTGTGGTGAACATGGGACTGTACCTCAGGCTTCTAAAAGGTGAACGCCTGGTAATAACAGCAGTGGATCCATAAAGGGGACTGTCATGGAAATTATCTTCATGAAATAGATATTCTCTGGTGTCATCCCCTCTGCTACCCAACACATCCCCATCCAGTGTCCCCAAAGAACCGCAACTATATGGTTCAGGGAATTAATTTGATTTTTACGCAAGACCAAGAAAAACAAGATCCAATGTTGAATGTTCCGTCAACGGCAAAAAAAAAAAAAAGGTGGTAAATTTGACACCTGAGAGGTCCCTGGTGAAGATGACAAAGAGGTGGGTTATGGACTTAGTGAAGCCGAGCTGAAGGCTTGGACTCAATGTGCAGAATTATGTGAAAAATTTAAATAGACTAATAAAATAATTGAACATTTTCATCCCTATTTACACATCCAGAAACATGTTTTTCTAGAAAAGTAAAAACGATGAGTCCAATTAAGTATTATTTACATCATGCATATTATAGACAGGGAATTTTTTAAGTTGCAGGAAATTCTGAACTAAAAAAAGAAAATATATCAATCACCCACTAGAAGTGCAGCTAAATAAACAGGGTGAGAAGCAGCAGAAAAATCATCATCAGGGTTGTCCAACCAGATGCATAGGACAACTTACTTACAAATTTTATGGTGGCAGGTTAAAATTTCCAGTTGCCATTATTATAGAATTTAATGGGTGCTATATAACACACTATTTAAATGAAAAGAACTGCCAGTAGTTGAAAGATTAAGAACAAACCAGGAATATGGATAAAAAACAACCAATGATCATTAGGAAAAAAAAAATCCTCACCCAACAGATATTTCAATAAGGTAAGAATGCAGTTAATGACAAAGTAAAAGATTTCAATTATATTTCCTGACCAATCCACCTTATCAAAGATACAGTTGTCTGAGAGGACAAAAGAGAAGCAGAGAAGACTGCAATAGCCTGGCACTCAATATGCAGGCAATCATAAGACAAATGAGGGGCCTTGTACACAACCAAATGACATTTTGGCAAGATTATGCAGAGGACTTATTTTTGGCTTGCCGAAGGCCAGTCAAATATATATATTTCCCATTTCCAAAGAATTAATCTACCATAGGCTCACAATGTGCTATCCAAACATACATCCAATCCTCAGTTTAGCAGAAGCCAAAATTTGGCACAGCTCTGGGCAAGATATTGGCATTAGGCTTTTAATGAGAAACGGTGAGATAAAAATGATGAATTCATTCTTGCCTAGGCAATGTAGTAAAAAATGATTGCACATCCAGTTTCTTGTTTCCGAGACATAATTCTGGAAGATAGAAACCTATGGAATGCCCATTCCTGCTTAGTCCATAAATCTGAAAAGAACAGTTCAAATGCAGGCCCCAACTTTTACTGCTAATATATGCCAGCAATTTGACTGAAACCAACACAACTTGACAGCAAAAAAAAAAAAAACAAACCCATGCATTTTTACAATATGTATAATGGTGAGTTTTAAGCTAACTTGATAACTCATTCATTCAACAAAGACTTATTGAGTGCCTACTAAATGCCAAATGCTAAATTCTAGAGTACTGGAATTACATCAGTCAACAAAAGAGACAAAATCCCTGCATGCATAGAACTTAGTCCAGTGATAAATGAACTCTCTCCCAACAAAGCCATTGAATGACCAGGATTTTCTAGAAACTACATTTTTCCAGGCATCACTTAGACACAATGCTCAGAGTCTAAAGCAGCAGTGCCTGTATTAGGAACCTGGACCATAATGGATGCCAAGGTGAAAAGGTGCAGAGTAACTAGGTTTAATTTTAAGAACAACCCAGATCACCTAACTAGGCAAAATAACCCAAATAACTTGCTATATGGTAATGCTTAGCAGTTCAGAACACTTTTCAAAACTTGCTAGTCTGAAAAAGCCTATTAATCATAAAAAGTAGTTATATCATTGATGTGGAGACAGTGGCTGTGGGAGTTGTTGAAGGCAGGGAGAGGGAAAAAGAAGTGTGATATTGGGGCATTTTTGGGACTTGGAGTTGTCCTCAATGATATTGCAGGGACAGATGCAGGACATTATCTATCCTGCCATAACCCACTGAATGGACTGGGAGAGAGTATAAACTACAACATAAACTATAATCCATGCTGTGTAGCAGTGCTTCAAAATGTACTCATCAAATGCAATGAATGTACCACACTAATGAAAGAAGTTCTCAGTGAGGAGTGGGGGTGTGGGGTCTATGAGAACCTCTTGTATTTTTTAATGTAACATTTTGTGTGATTTATGTATCTTAAAAAAAATAAAGATAAGGAAAAAAAAGAAAATAAGTAGTTCTAATGGCCAGTGAAATCCCTAGGAGAACCAAGCTTCTCTTCCAACTTACACATTTCCCCAATGTACATACGTTCCCAACAATGTAATTTGTCAATATAAACATCCAAATCAGACTAGGAAAACTAAGCCAAGAAAAGAACATCACTTGAAGCTTGATGCCTACACTGTGATTGTCATGGTAATGGGATACTGGGCAGTACTCTGGCCATCTGGAAGGGGGTGGGTAGTGACCTAAGGGACAGAGGTCTTCCTGAAAGGTGAAAAGGCATGGATGAGAGTTTTAGAACAAGTATTAAATACTCTCATAGGTGGTGGAGAGACATCTTAGAGTCAGGTCAAAATAATAATACTCAAGAGCAATTAGGGGATGCTAGGATGGATAGTGTGATCAACTCTGAGCAAGAGTGCCACGTGTTGCTGCTACTCCTTTAATTATCTAGTCATACGAATATGGAATGTATGTTAATGCCGCCATTTTAAATTTGGGGAGGGAAACACTTCCTGATTGAGTTTAACAGTAATGAGCACTATTAATGAAGTATTAATAAATGACCAGGGGATCCATATCGGAGACTGTCTATTGCAGGAATGACTCACAGTGGAGTTCTTAGAGAGCTCCTGCTGGCAGCCAAGCTGGGACAGACTAAGAGCCTGGTTCTGTGAGAACTGTGTGCCTCTTCAGTTACAATCAACCCCCTGGATACAAATAATGCCTCAATCCTTCTAGAAAACAATTTAGGGCTTAATGTTCTAATGGTCTATTATTAAAAATTTCCTAAAACTGACCACTTAGGACGGCATGAATTCTTCTGGGCCAAGCTCTTGTCTAAGATTTCTAATGAGTTCCAAGGGAGATAGGAATCTTAAAACATGCTGCAGAGATTTACATCTAGAGCCTGAACAAAGAAGGAAAAATCACACTTGTTTACTGCTTAGAAAAACATTCTTAACCTACCTTTATCTAGGTGTGTGGAGATGATTAGCTCCGTATGTAGGAAGAAGACAGGATGACTACAGTTACCACGAGGTACCCTCTACAGGGTCAGAAACACCAGTGTCTTCAGGCGCAGGGAGATCATGTAAATGAGTCTGAGCAAAGAGGAAGAATTTCTGCACGCAGGGTGTTAGGCCCAGTGTTTTAACATCTTCTGATTTTGCAAAGACAAGTCCGAAGTGGATTCTTATGTGAATGTTCACATTTTTTAAATGTTGGCAGCTAATTAAAACTTTTAAAAACAATGTCCAGGCCAAACAAAATACAATTGCATGCCAAAGCTTGGGCCACCAGGTTGTAACTTCAACACTTTAGTAACAACCAGAGGATACTTTTAGGAACTGGAGTCAGAGCAGAAAAAGGATGTAGGGTGGATTATTGACTAAAACGTGGTTTGGAGGCTTTGTGGAAAAAACTTGAAGCACAACAGATTTCAATTGTGGTATGCCAACAGAGGAAAAGAATTCCACAGGCATAGAGACACTCAATTAAGACTGCCTAGGTTCATTTCCTCAAGAACTGTGATTAAATTAAGATTTGAGATGAAAAATGTGGTCTGAAGTAATTTTAAAAGTCAGTTTTTCACAGTTTGGGATTCATTTTTAACATATTCAAACAAAAGAAGTCAAGGCTTAAAGCCAGGGAAAAACCTATAATATACAATTAAAGTTGGATTTTTGCATAATGAATGTACTTAAGAAAATGGAACAAAACAACAAAAGCAGCAAGGAAGTACCAAGTATACACCAACTATAAAAGAGAGTTTGTCTGTTTATTAAAGATAAATCTACATAGCTTGTAGAATCTAGACGATAGGACATAAACTAGAATTTGCTCTCTTGTCAAATATGAGACACTCACTGATGAAATATGAGTCCCAATAAAAGCACATTTTTGTTGTTCCTCCTAATATTACCACTTTTGAAAATGTGCTACAAATAGCACATTTCAATAGCACATTTGAAAGATATGTTAAACTACATGACATAACTTAAAAAGCACCATAGTAAACCTTCTGAGGAATAAGTGGGTGGTCCACACCTAGAATGAGTGGTTTACACGGGACAATGTAAAAGAAGAACTAACAGGAGTGGGTATAGCTCAGTTTGTTGAGTGCCTGCTTCCCATGTACGAGGTCCTAATTCAGCTCCCAGTGTCTCCTTTAAAAAAAAAAGAATTAAGACTATAATATTTAACAAGAATATTATGGGACCTGAAGTAGATGCTGTGGCTCCTCTTAGCTCTAGACCTGGAGGCATTACACACATGCTTGATGGTGTTCCCGGGCAGTGGGGAAAGGGTGATTTCAACCACAGGGAAGCAGGCAAGAAAACTAAACAGGGAGGTATTCCATGGGTCACCTCAAGGTTGACTACAAGTAAAGTAATTTCCATCATCAATAACCTAGTTGCCTATTCCTTTCTGAGTGCTCGCTTTCATTTTGTTGTTTCTACATGTCTTTCCAGCACTGTTTCGTCTAGAGTACTAATGGGAGGAAGTAACCCTCAATGCTAGCATGGAGGCAGCAGAGGTAAACCGAGGAAATCTCCTGGAGAAAAGTAGGACTATAGGGGTTCTTTCATTCTTCCCAGGTGAAGCTTCTACCTCCACTGCCTGCCAGAGATCTAAGGATTGTTTTATTTGGGGAAACCGCAGAGCTGCCTTACATTCTCTAACGGGTATACCATTAAAGAAGTCTTACATTGGGTAGGAGGCCAGAAGAATTGACTTCGAATACAAAGAAGAAAAAAATTACCATTTACGGAGTGATTTCTTGTGTACGAGCTATCTCGCTAACTTTTTTTTTGAAGATTTATTTTATTTATTTCTCTCCCCTTCCCCCCCCCACCCCCGCCCCAGTTGTCTGTTCTCTGTGTCCATTTGCTGTGTGTTCTTCTTTTTGTCCACTTCTGTTGTTGCCAGCAGCATGGGAATCTGTGTTTCTTTTTGTTGTGTCATCTTGCTGCATCATCTTGCTGCATCAGCTCTGCGTGTGTGTGGTGCCATTCCTGGGCAGCCTGTACTTTCTTTCGCACTGGGTGACTCTCCTTACAGGGCGCATTCCTTGTGCGTGGGGCTCCCCATGCGGGGGGCACCCCTATGTGGCATGGCACTCCTTGCGTGCTTCAGTACTGTTCATGGGCCAGCTCCACATGGGTCAAGGAGGCCGGGGTTTGAACTGCTGACCTCCCATGTGGTAGACGGACACCCTAACCACTGGGCCAAGTCTGCTTCCCACGCGCTAACTTCTTGATGTAATCAAATCATCTTCATAACAACTCTTTAAGTGGGCCACTTTATGGGTAAAGAAGAAATTAAGTACTAGAGAAATGCAGTGAGTTCCCGAAGTCACATCAATTAACTGAGGGAGCTGGGATCTGAACTACAGTCTGACCTCCAAGCCTGTGCTCCTTTCCCACCCCGCAGAGTCTCAACACTTGTTTCTTGGAGACTAAGAAAGATGTCATGTTTCAACGGGCAATGACAAGAAACAGTATACAATACAGAAAGATAGAAGCCACTGAAAAGTCATGTAAATAGTGATTTTACTAAAATTTACCAATAACCAACCAAACTGAAGTTGGTTTTTAAAATAATTATTGGGGGGAGGAGAGTTGTCAGTTAGCAAAGCCTAGAGTCCTGCACAGTAATTTTTTGTCTTCTAATGTTTTCATTACCTCAACTCCTCTGAAGTCTGAAAAGCTTTTTCTTTAGAAAGAAAGTATTGCACAGAGAATAAAGTCAATAAAAAATGGGTAAAAAAGGAAGGACCAGAATGATTACATAGTTTTGCTGCTTTACAAACACTTTAGAAATCAACACTGTGGGAAAACACTGCCTCAGCCCCATATCTGACACACAAGGACAGAGATTAGCTAAATAAGGATTATTTTACTGTACCTGCTTTGTGAACATGAGGCCATTTGAATGTCTGCTTTAATTTAGGTAATTAGACTGTTTGTGAAAAAAAATTTCATGAGTTCTACTGTAATTAATGTACTTGAAATGGAAGGTTTGCTTTAACCTGAAGAACATGAATATTTTACATATTATATTATAATGATAATAGTTACACTGTATGTGTTAATGTTACCTTAGCACACACTGCACTTTGTGTGAGAAGGAGGCAACATTATGACGTGGAAAATATACTTTACCCTCTTTGGGGGTATACACAAAGACCCTCTGGTTGCCAATTAATATAAAGAAAATGTCTATGATCAATGCCCAAATTTTGCCTTTTCCAGGAATCCTAATTTCCCTTTGATAGACTAATTGGAGTCAGAATTCCTGGAAGGTATCTCTGAAGTTCTCCTGATTCCCCAACATTCAATTACAATAGTCACTTCTCCATTCCCTCAAACTTCAATGAACGTAAGAGGATGAAGCATTTCAGCTTTTCCTTCTCGAGTCCTCCAGATCACCTCAGTCAGATGGGAATCGTGACCAAGCAGCTGAGGGGCCTTAGTTAGCCGCAACTGTGCGTGGGGCTCCTTTACAGATGAAATGAGGATAAAGAAAAACATTTGGCTTCTTTGAGAGAAAAAAGGCAAAAAGGGCACAAGATTTGTATTTTTCCTGCATAGAGTCTCAGATGAAGTTAATACCCGAATTCAGTATTCACAATGCATTACAGCAACGGCTATTTACAAGGCCCTGCAGGATCTGATGCTCTGCTTCCTTCCAGGCCTCATTTCCTATCACGCTCCCCTCATTCGCTTGCTCTGCCCACTATGGTCATCTTTAACAAACTTCATTATCTCAGCAAGAACTGTGCCACTGCCCAGAATGCTGATTTCTCCTCTCTGGCCAGTCCAACTCTAAGGCTTCACACAGATGTCTGTTCCTCAAAGGGAGCTTCCCTGCTTGCCAATCTAAATTAGGTAGCCGCTGTTTATTTCTGTCTTTAGAGGACACGTCTCACAATTTGTAATTTCACTTACATCTGTGTATTCACTTATCTAATGTCTGCTTTTCATGTTAGACTGGAAGTTTTATGCCTCTTTTTTCACTGTGGTGTACCCAGCAGAGAACATTAGATGCTTTATTTATTACATGAATAAAGTAGGGCAGCTTTGGGGGTGGGTGACAGAGTATGGTAAAAGGTCCAAAGCCAGTACCGCTCTGGCCCAAGAACAGGACGTGTCCTGGGACCTTGTGGAAGCAGCATCCCTGATGTGGGTATCAGGCCGTCTGGCAGGCTAGTGATGCTGGTGTGGCTTCTTCAAGCAGCTTCTCAGGCAGGGGACACGTGGGAGCCAGTAAGCTGTCACATGCTGGTTAGCCACCACTGACAAAGTGGGCTGAGCACCCTTAGGAGACATGCCCGTGGGACTCCCAGGACTACCCCAGGGGAGAATCTGCTATTGTTAGGCAAGAATAATTCAGCCTGCAGATGACAGAATTACATGGATATTTCAGATATATTAAGATTAAGATGTTAATTTTTGCTACTTAAAGATATGAAGTCACTGTTTATAGTCTTTAAGTACAAAGTTCCATATATTTGACATAAAAAAAATCCATCCTGAAAAAATATAAAAAATGGATTTCTTGTACCCATGTGTTACCTAATAAAAATTTTCACAAGTACTAAAGAAAAAAAATCCAACATTTTTTCAAAAGAAATCCTGAGAGTTCCAGAAAGACTACTGTGCCAAGGGCTGAGAGGCCCATTAGTCAGAATAATATATAGCATTTTTATGCTTCCCAAGAGTAATGTTGTCCATCCAAATCATGTCCTCTAACCTCAGTGCTACCTTTCTATTAGGTTTTAAAATTCCATTGCATGCCATTCTCACCTTATCACTCAGTTCCGCTGACAACTACGAGAATTAGAAGCAAAACAGTAAGACAGATATGTGAGGAATTAATAGTGAACCTGAAGGGAAAGAAAGCAAGGCTAATGCCTGAGCAATTCTGAAGCCCTTTCCTGTCCTTCTGACCCAGCATATCACAAACAGATGAGGGAGTTCAGAAATCTGAAGCAGAATTCTGACCCCATACCCATCTACCCATGAGGAAATGAGTAAGGAATTTATTGGGTTTCCAAAGACCCAGCCAATAATCACAAAAAGTAAGTCTCAGAGTCTATTAGAAATTAGCACTCATGGGTTCCATACTAAAAAGATACTTTCAATCAGTCTTCATCTAGTAACAAATTTCTAATGGCAGATCAAGTTTCTGAAGGGTAGAGACTGGGGCATTTCACTATTGAATATTAGGGGGAAAAAAATTCAGCCTCCCAAATCTAACGGGCAGCTAGTTCACTTTCTATCATAGTGTGCTGTGGGCAGAAGTGCCATATACCCAAGAAGCCCATGATTTTGGGCTCATGGCTAGTTGAACACACTTTCCTGATTACAAATTCCTGTTGGATGGTTCTATGGCTAATCACATAGAATCCTACAGGAAAACCTGCATTTTCTGGGATGTATATTTTTATCTGTTACTCAGTAATAGTAGATGCTTCTAACAACAGTAGCTTAAGAACAAATTGGGCACAAATGTTGATGATACACTGGAGAAAGTGAAAATCTGACAAGGACAAATTTCTCAATCTATTAGAATGTGACCAGTCAGTCTCTCCTTGACTTAAATGAATCTGAGGTAAGAGCATTCTAATACGACCTTTAAGATGTTAAACTTAAGTAATGTAAGATTCAGAACTAGGTTTTCTTAAGGATGGTGAGAAGGTCTTCTTTATTAAAAAAAAAATCGCTAACCAAATACAAGAAACAGGATTGAACTTCAAATTATAGTCAGACATGAAGCCAAATATACTGAAATAAGCCTAAAAAAATCACACTGTTCTAAAAATGTTCACCTTTGTTTTCTTTCTTGGCTTTAAAGGTTTTAAAATTGGGTAACCAAGGGAATCTATTTAAAAAAAGAAAAAAAAATTTAGTAGATCAGTGACTTGTTCTCTCCCAAACAATGGAGCAATAAAACAGCAGATTTGATCTGCGATTGGTAGATGTGCCTGCCAGTCGGTTAAAAAGCACACAGGCATTTACTTATATCTAAAATATTGTACTATTGATGGAATAATTAAAATTCATGTAAGCCCAGAGAGTTCCAAAGTGGGTGAATACATGCATGTGTGATGAGCACCTACCTGCACACCCAACGGCTATGACCCAAGACAGCTCAATCTACTGATGAAGCCAACTGTGCAACAGAGGAGACGTTTAATGTAAATCTAGACATTCGGTGCTATTATAAAAATGTACTTTATCAGAAGGACTAGGTTTTCTATACCAGAGGAAATCTACTTTACTTTCACCAGAAAAGCTTTTTTTTTGTTTTGTTTCAAGTAGAGATTGGTATTTTGGGGTTCACTTCTATGCAAATTCTCAGAAATTTTGATTAGATTGACTGTATTCTTTGGTTAAATCTTATTTCTACAGGTAAAAGTCATATTAATGAACTAAAACAGAATAAAGTATAGTAACTGAAAAAAACAAGGAAGTTTCTACTAATTTAGCAGTTATCTAAGGCTAATCCATTAGTAAGCTCTTGTTTAACTTAAATGAAACAACTGGACTCTACCTGTACCAATGGTCTCAAAGATGATACCTAACACCTAACTAAATAAAAAGTGACAACTTAAAAACCAGGCTTAGAGTATGAATTTTGGGGGAGAAATTACCGATGTTATTTCATGCTGGAGATTTCTGAATATCACACTTGCCCATATTTTGAAGAAAAATTTCAATGCCCATCCTCTGTTCCACATCCCCCCACCCCTCACTGTCCCATGTCTCCTCCCAAACTCAGAAGTTCTTTAGAAGCTACAAGATGGCCAAACCCTTATCTGGACAGTTGACTATTTTGCATCAGAATTTGCAAATAACTAAGCAGAGGGCACGGGGGTGACTGAGGCTGGTGGAGGATTCAATCATGAGTGGGCATCACAATTTAGCTACTACTTAGTTTGCTAAGAAAACAGTTTCTTCACTTTAATTCCCTTGAATTTCCTGTGGATAGGGGAGTGCAAGATTGGTCACCAGATTAGAAAAAAAGATACTCTTTTAAAGCAAGAATTGTATGTATTTTACTTCAGTTGTTTTCTGTAATCAAACTTTTTTTTTAAAAAAAGATTAATCCTTAGGGTCTGTGACCAAATTAATGTAGAAGTTGTGTGTATGGGTGTATGTGTGCTTCTACCAACCTCTCGACAGAGTTCAATTACTGACTATTTTAATTAATCTAAAGTTGGTAGTCTTTCATCTGAATAGAATTAGAACCAATACTCAGTATATGTGGTATTGTAAATTAGAAATCTACCCCTTTACAGGTAAATACTTAAAATAACTTTTGTGTACTAATTTTTAATTATCAATATCATATTTTCTTGGTTTTATACACTTTTAATAAATTTTTTTAAAAAAAGAAAACATATTTGGGAAATATTAGGAGCAATGAGCTACAATAAAAGTGTCAGTGGCACCTTTTTGGAAATGGAAGCTCTATAATGACTGAATGGTGCCAACAGTAAGCTGTTCACAATTTATTCTGGTAAAAATATACAAGGAAAATAAACAGTCAACATAGTTCTCGCAAACTACTTATAGTTCCGAATTCCCTAGAACGTTAAATTAACATATAGGCAATTTTTAATCAAGAATCACTAGACCACATTTACTGACATCATGCAACTAACCGCTAGCTGTCTCAAACCAGAATGTTACTCAAGGAGGAGCTTCAGGAGTTTTTATTTCCAGTCACCAATTAAAAGTCATAGGATGGTTGTGTCATGGAGTCACTGTCTTGTTGATGAAAAGTTTTCTTCACAGAAAACATCAGTAATCATCACAGCATTAATCTCGGACCGAAAATAAGAGCCTGTTCCAAGACCTTCACTGTAAAAGTGCACTCTTGCTGAGGAAATCCCAGATCACTCACACAGACTTAAACGTCCCTGACTACAACCTGGGGAACAAAGTACTTCACACATCCCACCATATGCTCATGAATGAGAAAAGATTCTGTTGCTTGCATACTTTAGAACCTAAAGATACTCAGCCATTACAGGGAAATATAAAATCCAAAGGCCATCTGGAGGATCTACTGTACCCTGAACAGCAATACTAGTTTTAATGAAAACTATTACAACTCATTATGGCAAAAATATGTATGTCAATGAGACTTTCCCACATATGCAACATGTACATCATTCATTCTCACAAGCGCCTGTGTGTGCACACACACAAACAATTTTAAGAAGTTAACTGGCATAGTTTTAAAACAGACTCCTAGCGGGAGAAAAGAATCAAGGTACAAAAGCCAAGGAGACTTAATGAGATTTGCAAGAAGATACAGATAATAAAATAAGCTAAAACACTTTGCAAAAGTTACTGCAGAAAGAAAGAAGTGACGATAAAATTTTTAATGTTTAAGAATTCCCTGGGATGCTCATTTAAAAAAAATACAGATTTGCACATTTTATGCCCAAGACTGTTTCTGTAGCTCTAGAAATCTGCACTTTTAATAAGCACCCCAGATAAGAGTCTGATGCAGGCATTCCATGCTGCATTCAAGAAATGCAGTAATCTCAGTAAGTGCTAGAGGACAGAAGGCCTTCCAGGCTGATCACATTTCCCTTTCCAAGACGCAGGCCTTAAAAGTCACGCAATAAGCCAAAATTTGGAAGAGGAAAGGGAAAGAGGGAGAGGGAGGAAAAACCACACATCATGGTGAAGTACTCTCTACTTTTTAGAGGGGCTAACAATATACATGTTATCCAAATCAATTCGTGTACCATTACAATATTAAATTTGCCAAATGCAGTTAAATGCATCCACTTACCCTACACGTATTTTTTTTGTCTTTATTTTTTAAAATATTACATTCAAAAAATATGAAGTCCCCATATACCCCCCACCCCCCTCACCCCACTCCTTCCCCCATAACAACAACCTCCTCCATCATCATGAGACATTCATTGCATTTGGTGAATACATCTCTGAGCACCACTGCACCTCCATGGTCAATGATCCACATCATAGCCCACACTCTCCCACAGCCCACCCAGTGGGCCATGGGAGGACATACAATGTCCAGTAATTGTCCCTGCAGCACCACCCAGGACAACTCCAAGTCCCAAAAACACCTCCACATCTCATCTCTTCCTCCCATTCCCTACCCCTGGCAGCCACCATGGCCACTTTCTCCATACCAATGCCACATACAAGTATTTATTAAGTGCCTCTGTGTGGCAAGGATGATTGAGATTCAATAAAATAAAAGATACACCTTGCCCATACAGCACCTCCCTTCAACCTTCACAAAAGGAAAGTTGACACCAGGAAGTACCACAGGAGGAAAGCCTCACATCGCAAAGGTAATAAAAATATGCTTCTCTGGCATTCTAGGCAAGGAAAAGCTGGCCTCCAGCTTCTGGAAGGAAGGGGGTGAGTATCAGATGACATTCGTGAAAGGTCTTCAAGGGCAGACTAGACTTGAACATGAAAAAGTGTCAGGGACAAAAATAGGATCCAAAAGTCCAGTGAACTTATGAGAATGTATACAACTAAAATGAGCATTTATTTCAGTAATAATGAGTCTCAGCTAGGCTCAAAATCCATCCAAAGAAAATTGTACAAATGAATGCAGAAACACAGTGCCCTTCTCAGGAAACAAATTCCAACATCTGGTTCTAAATTCCACTTGAAGGAAACAGACCTATGCTGACCCTGCCCGCTCACCTGACCTGACTGATCAGAGCTCAGCGGCTTTGTAGGAGCTGGCTGAGTAGGCCAGACAACGGCCTACCTTAGGGCTACATCAGTGGTCCCTCTTTATTGCTGAGGTGCTAAAACCCCTTGGAGAGTGAGTCACAGATATGTTTCAAAAAGCCTGAAGAGAATTCAGGACTTTTCTTTTCCATAATATATATATGAGGTTTTGGCCTCCCCCAATCCCAGGCTTTCAGTACAGAGACTTTTAATTGGCTGTTTTATAACCAGGAGGCAAAGGAAATGAATTTCTCTGTTGCCTTATTAGTCATCCTCAGAATTCCTCTATGAAACAACTGGAATGTGAACTCAGATCTGCTGCATTTCCAGTTTTCGGCCAACCCACCTAGGCAAGATGGGCAAATTTATCCATGTATACCACCTAGATTTTCATTTTACAAAATTAACTTTTTTAAAAAACCAATATCCACCCAGGAGGCCTTGCAATCTTATCAGTTTCCAATTACACAAGGCCTAAAAATGCTTCCTCTTTCTTGCCTAAGGTAGTGCTGCATTTAAGCACAATCGAAGTGGGTTTATTATTTCAATGTACAAACCCTGCGTTTCATTTTTGCCCTGCTCTGCCCGAAAGCAATCACTCCATGTCACTCTCTGGGCCCTGCTTCAATCCAAGGCCTGCTTTGTGAAGGTTTGTGCACTAAAGGTAGATTACCCTGAAGCTAGGTCCTGAAGATTTTTTATCACCTATATATGATTCTGTTATAGTATTAATAAAAGTCATAGGGCTCACTGCTCCATAACATATGCTATTGCTTTCCTCCAGTTTTTTCATGCTGCCATAAGCATTTACTTCAATGGAAAAAAAAAATGTGATGGGAAAAGACTTTACAACTTTTTAATGTAAGCTATTTTATATTATGAAAGCTGAAAAGATAAAAACCTAAAACTTCATTCAAGCCTATCTATTATGTCAATGTTCTTAGTTGAACTGGCCAATTTTATTTTTTTTGCACAGTCTTTGCCAGGTGATCCTATTTCATATTTGCAAATGTTACTTGAATTTTACAATCTTGAAAGCAAGATGCTTAAAATACTGAAATTCTACATGCAAATTGCCTGTTTCTCATCTGGGAAAGGAGGACACTGGCAGAAGGAACAGTGAGTGCAACAGCCAGTACAGCTGGACAGCAGTGAACAAGAGGGAAGACAGAAGATATGAGATCTGACAAGTGACAAAGGACAGATTCTGTAGGGACTGTAGCCCACTGAAACAACTTTGTGTGATGAAAAGCCATTAGAGGATTTTGATGAAAGAATTAACATGATCTGACTTCCTTTTTAAAACTGAGATTTAATTCACATACCATGGACAGCACCCTCTCAAGGTACACTATTCAGTCATTTTCAGTCTCTTCACAAAGTTGGGCAATCCTTATCATATCTAATTCCAGAACATTTTCATCACCCCATAGCCACTAGCAGTCACTTCCCATTCTCCCTCTTTCCAGACCTTGGCAATCACTAATCTGCTTTCTGACTCGTTAGATTTGCCTATTCTGAACATTTCATATAAATGAAATCATACAATATGTGGCCTTTCATATGTAACTTACTTTTTACCTTGATCTTGCTGACTGCTAAGATGAAAATAGGCTGAAAAAAGGTAATGCAGAATCAGAGAGACCAGCGGGCCTGAAGTAGAGTGGAAGGGAGGTGGTGAGAAATGGTCAGACAGTGGGCCCATGCTGATAAACTGGGGGTGAGAAGAAGAAGAAAGAAGTCTGGTATGACTCCAGTTTTTGGCCTGAGCACCTGGAAAGACAAGAGGTAATGTCAATCGAGAGTATAAGATGACTGGAGAGGCAAGTTTGGGAAGAAACACCAGGGACTGGATTCTGGAGATGCTAAATTAAATCTGAGATGCCATCTTTGATTGAAGATGCCAGAAAGGGGAGCTGGATATGAACACGGAATTCTCTGGGATGGAGATAGAAGTTTGGGAGTTAGCAAAAGGCAGGCATTAAATATCATGAGATTAAATGAGAGCAAAGAGAAGATAAGGCGAGAGCTTTTATAAGATGGGAAAATAAAACATTTTGCATGTTGATGGCACATATCTAGTAAAGAGGGAAACAATGAATTGGAATTGCAGAGTCTGGAATTGCTGGGATAGGTTTCAGGGGATAGGATCAAACACATTTCTGTTTGTCAAATGTTTAAGAGTTAAAATATAAAACAACATCTGCTGGACAGGAAAACTAACTAAGGATAAGCTATGTTTTACCAGGAGAAACAAATAGCACCATCATTAAAATGTACCTGGATCCACTTTTGAAGGCTGAAGACATCAGATACATTGTATACAACGTGCCAGAGTCAGAGTTGAGCTCTGAGTTTGGAGTCTCGAGATCAAAGTTCAAGGATCACTACAAGTTTCAACACCCCAGATGTTTCTTGGGACCTCAGTTTTAGTCCATAAAATAGTGATTAAAAACAACCTATTTTGGTAATGGATGGTGGTGATGGTAGCACAACACTGTGAACATAACTAACAGCACTGAATTTTATACACACACACACACACACACATATTTTAATGTCATTAAAAGGGAAAAGTTGCATATGTGTTACTAGAACAAAATAAAATAACAACAACAATCTATGGGTCGACAACACAAAGTGAACCCTAAAGTATACCATGGACTGTAGCTAATAGTACAATTATAAAAACATGCTTTCACCACTTGTTACAAATGTACCGTATGAGTGCAAGATGTAAATAATAGGGTGGTATGTGGAAATCCTGTATTTGATGTATGATTTTTCTGTAAAGCCACAACTTCTCTAATAAAAACCAATTAACTCAGTGCCTTAATTGTTGAACATAATATGATTGACTTATTCTCTGTATAAATTGCTACTTTTATCATTAATAATTGCTCCCTTGTCCTATTTAATGCTTTAACACTATTAAACTCATTTTTGTCTCAATTAACACTGACACTTTCTTTCCCCTTCCCCTTCTCCTTCTCACTCCTCCTCTGTTTTGCATGTGCACTTCTCTGGTATGTCTGACTGTGCCCACTTATTTATTGACTCCTTGCATTCACTTTCTTTTGTATATATTTCTCACTAAAGTCACATTTGTTCAATGGGTTTTTCAAGGATTTTATAACTTACAGACAAGATGGAGTGGCGGAATTGTAATTGTGCAGCAAACAAAGAAATATAAGAACGAATTAATTTTACAAGGTACAGGGGAAATAAAGAAAAGAATGTTGGAATCAACCTGTTTGTCAAAGGAAGTTTCCCCAAGAGGGTAACATTCACAGTGAAGCTCCTAGAATGAGTTAGGTATCATCAGCAGACCCACCCCTGACCTTGATAGGAGAGGGGCTGAGCGCAAATGGAGTTGTCCCTCTCCCCCACCCTTCCCAACCCTGACTGCAGGACCCTGTTGCAGGAAATGTGTGGGGACATGCCAATCCACATGCCCAATCTTCCTCAGTCACCCCACCCCAAAAACAGAGAGAAAGGCCCATAAGGTGCTCAGAAGTAGGGTGGGGCCTTCTGGATAGGAAATTCTGGGTTTTGGAAACAGAGTTGGTCTAAAGGAAGAGGCGCACAGGCTCTCAGTGGGCATATCCCCTAGACCCTGCAAGACTCTCTGAGAGGCATATCTGAGGAGGGCCAGGGATGGTCCCATAAAGTGTGAGGAGGTTTAGGTTAGGATCTAGTTTCTTAGGCCTAAGATCAGTACTATTGTCAAGTGGTCAAAGAGAGGTAGATTCTGAGATGTATGCAAAAATAACAAAAGCATGGCACATTTGGGGAACCTTAACTATTTTAGCACACACACACGCAACTTTGTAATCGCTACCTTACAGAACTGGTGTGATGATCAATTGAATTTTGCAATAATTTGTAGACTCTTGGGTGGGAGGAGATGCATGTAAGGCATTTTAATGCTACTATATAAAGTCAAGCTGCGATGCCTGATTGTAGTCCAACATCCTACACCTAAGAATACTGTAGCTCCAAGAAGGAAAAGCAAGGCAAAGTGGGAAAATTTTTAGGTTAATTATTTAAGGCATGGAAAAACAGAAGCTTTCTGATTATTTTTATGTTTAAAGCATACACAATAAGTTGTACATGAACAATGACTTAACTTCCTCTCTTTAAAAATTCAACAACAAAAAAGCCCTAGTTTAGATTCAGAGGGACCTGGGGCAAAAAGAAGTATACCAAGTGTGACTTTGGGCCTGAAGCACGACAATGCCTGACAAAAGATGTGATCTAATGTCTGCACAGAAATTTCTTTTATTCTCCATCTTCCCCACCACCTGCAAAGATCAACTCAGATCAAAATAGCATCTGTTCTCTTGACTTCTTTCCCAATAAAAGTATTTATAGGTGTTTAAAAAGGGATTTTTTGATTTTTATTTTCACTTAATTAATTAATTTTAAATTCTAGCTCTTAGGTATAGGGACCATGGCTCTCTTTAAGAACAATACATCTTGCAGGTCATCTTGATGTAGCAATTACATTTTATTTCTTCAGGCAAACTAAGACGCAAAAGTGTGTGCTTATTTCTTCTAATAAGAATAAGAGTATCCGCTTTTACCAAGGAACTGTTAGCTTAACACAAAGAACACTGAGGTAGAATTTAAAGTAGACAACAGAGTTGAATTGACCTTATTTCTTGGCCTCCTTGTCCTATTTGCTCAGAAATTTCAGATGAGAACTCAGCAGGCCATGAGATCCCACCAGATTTTAAAGGAAAATGAGAAAGACAGGGCATAAAAGGATGGCGATTGTATATATAAATATAAATATATATATATGGCTCCTTATGTATGCCTGACTTGGCAGAGGAATCACAGCTTCCTTATGAAATTAATGTGTATATTTTCTATATAATTAATGGGAATAAGAGCTGAATTTTTTTTATTATAAAGGGATCTTTACGTCTTTCTGTTTATAACAGGGTTTATGTATCAATGGTTAAATACTGATTCTTTACTCCTAATCTCCCACTATAAAGCCAGTTACTTTCATTTAAATAAAATAATTCACTTTATAATATCTGCATTGCAGAGTTTCTAGGAACAAATTATGCTGATAAGCATGTATATCTCCCTCAACCTACTTCTCAGTCACATTCTCCAGATCTATTGGGGAAGGATTATTCCAAATAACTGAGTTTTTTTGTTGTTGTTGTTAAAACATATAATTTAAGGGGAGCAAGTCATTTCAAATGTCAATTTTTAATATTTTGAAGAAGGTATCATGAAAACACATTCCCTAATTTTATTTTATATGACATGATATCATTATAATTAACATAATGTGTTAATCTTGATTACTTAGGGGCACTATTTTTAATATCCAGTACTGGACTGCATTATAAAATCTTCATAAACTCAGAAGTTGAGGAGAATGGAACTGTTCACCTTCACTCCTCACCTTAGGTAGTTTCAGACACAGGATATTTTGGCTAAAATAACCGTGTCTTCCTCTTAGAGCTTTTCCACCTCCTTTATCTTGTCAGGAGGTTCACCAGCCATTTCTTGTTCCTATCTAGCAGGCTCTCCAATTCCATGTAGCTATTGGTTAATTCAAAATGAGGTCGAAAGAGCCAGGTCTTACAATAAAGTGAGGATGGTTCCATCCCTGGCGCTGCCATAAATCAGCTGTACAAACCACTGAACCTCCCTGAGAATCTGTTTCTTTATCTATACAATGAAAGAATTAGTCTGCAAGATGTTTCAGGTACCACCCAACATTATGATGAATATTGCTGATGGCTGGGAAAGTATCATCTAAGTTAGTTAGAACTGTGTCCAAAGAAAGAATAAAAGTATACCAAGAAAGGACATCAGAGGTTCCACTACTTTGCTGCATAGACATTATTATATCTTATTTTTGCTATGTCCTGAACTTTCAGTCTCAGAATCTTAATCTCCCAATAGAAACCCAGTTACTCTTTTTAAAATAAAACAGTTCATGTTACAATGATCTGCATTATAGAGTTCCAGGGTCTTCGTTATATTTCCAATAACCACCAATAACTGAGGTACCTCATAAAATAAATCATGTCCAGATAAATAAGACATAACTACATAAAACTTAAAAGCTTTAAAGAAAAGAAAATTAAACATGATTCTTAATTATATACTTCTTTCATATAGAAGATAAGAATTTAGGAAATTTTCAAAAATCTATAGGAGAATTATTCCTTTATGAAAATCTTTCTTTCTAAACACATTTCCATGTGATATATCAAAATGATACTGCATACTAAAAGATGATTTACCTATAACTACATCATGACCATCAACCAAGCCAGCAGAGAAGAGCTCCTGAGAAACGCCATCTGCCGTATCTGTTCAAATGTGAAATGAATATGTATTAGTAACCATAAAATAAAAATCGATAATCTGTACAATGCAAAATATATATTTTTCATTTACCAAAATCACCCACACATGTTTTAATTCAATAATTCAGATTCTGTCAGGAGGAAAAATCAGAGGCAAACTAAAATATGTGTTATCATGAACAATTTGCATTTTGCTATTTATTTAGCAGAAGTTACACAAATTTACTTTTTGAGTGTGTGAACTAAGAAGCTTTTGTCCGCTGGCTACTATCTGAATTAATCCTCAATGACACCTCTAGAAGCTATCTTACAACTGCTCCCTGTGATACTGCTTTTCTTTTTTGCCAATATTAATTCAAGCCATCATCAGTGCTTTTCTATCATTAGTAGCTACTGAGTCAGAATTTAGGGCAAAGGTTGAATGAGTAGTGTTTAATACACCTTTTATTTGGTACATTCTATGAGCTTGTTAGTATCAGAATGAGTTATCTAAATTTATATTATTAAGAAACTCCTTTAAAGTGACATTGCTCATTTGATTACAAATATTCATTCTCTTAGAAAATGTGGCTGAATAAAATAATGTAGTTCCCCAATAAATGACAGGAAATTAACAATCTCATAGAGATGGGACTAAACAGGCTGTAGCAAGTGAATAAACAGCTAACATTATTTAATTGAAAGGCTATGAATGCACCTAATAACACCAAGAAGTCTTTCTGAAGACTTTGTAAAGAGAATTGATAAACTACAATGTACCTAAAAGAACTGTTATACTCCCCTATGTTTTTATAAGGGCAATGACCTGGTCCCCATGGCTATCTGATATTCTCACAAGCATTCAGATCTGTAGCTGAATAAAAGGAAACCCAGCTCCGCAGCCAGTGACAACCTAGACTGAGGTTTGACAGAAGTGTCTTACAAAATCAAGTAACAGATGATAACGAACTGCTGAAGCAAACAAGGATCTATACCAAATTGCAGTTTGCTCTGCCAATGAGAACCCTCAACATAGCCTGGGACTCCTTCTTAATGTGTGCCTCACATGATGCAGTGACTATATAAGTGGGTTTGAGTGAGTGTGTGTGTGTGTGTATGTTTGCACAGCTGGAGGTGGAAGAGCAATTATCTTTCACAATTCTTGGGCTCTAAAGGGCTCAGTCCAATATCTGAGACACAGTAAACACTCCATAAATTGTAACTGTGGTGACGATGCAGCAGCCAAAGTTTATCTGAAATGTACTTTATACTCTTGTGTACTCTCCCTCTCCCTTTCATACATGGCCCTAATTCCCAAATGTCCAATAAAAATTTGAGAGCCAATGTATATCCTTTTACTTCCAGAGACATTGTGTAGTTTACCATTTCACTGATCCCGTTTCATAATGGAATAGAATATAATGAAATACATGGAAAGTCAATATAGAGGAATCTTATTAAGCTATGAAATTCCATATAAGGTAAGCTTATCTTGGGCCTTGTCCAAGAGATTTCATTGCCAGAAGTACAAGAATCACCTTCTAAAAGTCTGTCACTGATAAAATGATCTCATAGCATGAAACCTTGGGCAGCATCATAATGCAAAGTTCTACCATGAAAGTGATTTAGCTTTATAAAGTATGTTGGAACGTTTTACCTCGTAATCTCCATCTTCCTGGAAGCTATCCAAATCTTCAGGAAAAGAAGTATATTGAATCAAAGTGCCTACTTAGTAGGCACCTGACACCTAGTAGGCACTCCCTACATTTCCATTGACTGATTACCTGTTAAGTCATTTGGATGTGTCACCATCACCTCTAACATATATATTACATTTGAATAATAAGCTACCATCCCAGAATGCAGTTGAAAATGGAATGGTCAAACAAAGCCAAATTGAATGCTAGCACTAAAACAAGACCAAAGCGACTGACATTCCCAAATGCCTCAGGCATACAGCATCTCTTACTATTTTTAGGATTCCTGGGCACATATGTTAAAATGGCAATTGGACCATGCTGGGAGGCCAAAATGGGAAATGTTCTGTGTCTGTGTGAGTGCATCACGAGTCAGATATCAGTAACAGTTTAAGACAAAGACCTGAAGATAATTGTTTCCTTAGCAATTTATTTTTAAGCTGCTTAATATTCCTGATGTCTAAACAAGTTTAGAAAATCATTTATTAATGTCTGATTTCCAGAGCATAGAGCAATGCAAAGGGCTTATTCTCAAATGGGGACAGAATATTTTATATGTTGATATTATGTATTTTATGCCCTTTATACATATTCTTGTGTATATACTGCACAAACAATGTGCACGTGTAATGTGACAGCACGGGTCTTCTGCAGACAATGCCCGAAAGGCAGACATGATCAGTAATCCCAGAGGTACAGTGAAAACCACATGGCACTTCTGTTACTAAGCGGCCAGCGCTCTCTGCCCAGTTATCATCAGGAAACCAATGCTATGATTTCTGTCTGGGCAAAAAAAGCAATCTCACAACAGCAAATGATGCTGCCAAAGCAAGCGCAAAAAGTCCAGAAATGCTGAGGGGGCCACCTTATCCACAAAAATCCTCACCTCAGAAATTCATTTCTTTGTTACTTCTTAAAATTGACTTTTATTGCCATAGTCAATTTTAAACAATCAGATGAACAGAAACAACCTTAAAATAAGAATCTATTCTTCCTACTTACTGTACTTGAAATATTTATTGTATGTTTAATAAGATTTTATCCTAGCACTGCCTTGTTAATAGTTCCATTTTATGGCAAAACATATCTTCTTGATAATACCAACTGGACTTGTCCAATTTCTGAGATGCACTCTAAATTGTCAAAGATGGATGTCCCCAGAAAGAAAGGTCAATTAGGAAAGTAATGACCTATTTATATTTATTTTGTAAAAGATACTTTATACATCAATTTAATTCAAATATACTGAAAATCATTAAACGTTTGTTCTTGCAGGGGACTAGAGACCAGGGATCCACGATTCTATTGTTACATATGATCCAGGAACATATTTTGTTTTGTGGTAATGTTTCATTTTGTTTTTTAAAGCTGAATATGAAAGTATTTAGATAGGTATAGATTCCTTGGTTTCCTTAAGTCCCCACCATCCATTTTGGCTTTCACAGACATTTGAGCTTACAGGTGATAATACAGGGAGGTCAAATAGGTACAGTCTCTGATCAGAGGTCAAACTAGAAATTCCTCATACTTCAGGACTTAAAAAAAGTTCAGTGTATACAATTTTTTAAATCAAATTAAAATTTATGGGGACTCCCATACATAAAATAAATAAATGCAGAATGTTTTTAGCTTACATGTATCAATAAATTCAAACTATGAATATATTTTTAAAGGTATTCAATGTGATTATTGATGTGATTTATATATACATGAAAATCTGAAACCAAAAGTCATAGAAAACAGTCTTAGTATTAAACTACTGTTACTAGCTGCTTACTAAAAGTAAAAGCATCTGCTTTTTACTTCTTTTCATTGTTTTGGTTGTAAACTAAATAAGGCAAGTAGTACAGTTTTTTGTTGTTAACTTTGTGGTCTCTGGAGACCACTAATATGTTATTTATCTATTAATTAACCAAGATTACTTGTGATTCTCCTGCATGCCAGACTCTCTGCAATGCTGGGGATATCAAGACATAATACAAGGTTCCATGACCCCCAGGCATCTGGGAGTTTCAAAAGCAACCAGTCTAGCTTATTTATTCGTGTATATTTGCTGTTTATTCATGTATATTTGCTGTGCAGCATGTGGTGTCACTGAGATTCATGCAGTCAGTAGTGGTTTGGTATAGAATCCCAGCAATTACTGAAAATCTTTCCTTCCTTCCTTCTCTCCCTCTCTCCCTCCCTTTTTCCTTCCTGACTTTGTTTTTAGAGAAAGCATTTTTGAATAGCAAATTATAACCACACGCTTGTAATCAATTTCTGAAAAGCTCTTTGTGGCAGTAAAATAATAATTTCATTACCTCTTCCTGGAGTAAACTCAAATCGTATGTCATTAAGTTCCTTTCTGGAGTTTCTGAAATACATTATATATAGCACATTAAAATCTAATGAAGCAGAGTTTAATCAAACTAAACGTATTCCAATTTTTACAAGATGCTACTAATATGTAGACAGTATTTTACAGTTTTGGGTTACCTCCAAATTATTTCCTCAAGTGGACAAGATAGTTATGATAATAATAAAGGAAAAGATTTGTTTTATTGATTGAACTTACCTTATATAAACATGCTGTCACAAAAATTCCAATAACAAAACAGCTATTTTAAAATATGCACTAAATCAGTAACCTTAAATCATAATAAAAAAAAATTCAGAAGCCTTGAGGCTATAAGAAATGATATTCAGTATATTTTTCATATTTTCCTGGAAAAACAGTATTTTATGAAATCATTTTTTAAAAATGAAATAAACAGGGAAGGTAGTCAGAATGATAAAGTTCACAATAGCACTATACATTAAATTATGCAAAAAAGGGAAGTGGATGTGGCTCAACTGATAGAGCTTCCGCCTACCATACGGGAGGACCTGGATTCAATCCCTGGGGCCTTCTGGTGAAAAAGAAGAAGAGAACGCGTGCCCGTGCAGCAAGCCAGTGCCCACATGAGTGCCTGTGTGGTGGGCCAGTGCCCGCACAAGTGTCCGTGTGGTGAGCCAGTGCCCCGCGCAAGTGAGTCATGCAGCAAGATAATGACAGATCAAAAGAGAGACAAGGGGAGGGTCAAGGTGAAGCACTGCAGAAATCAGGAACTGAGGTGGTGCAATTGACAGGGAACCTCTCTCCCAATCACGGGTCTCCAGGATCGAAACCGGTGAAATTCTAGAGGAGAGGAAATGAGAAGACAACACAGATAGCAAAAACAAAAAACCAAAAAAACCCAGCAGGGCAGGAAGGAGGGGAAGGGGCGAAATTAAACAAAAGAAATAAATCTTTTAAAAAACATGCAACAAAATGTCTACAATAAGGTATGCCTTTTGTAATATAAAAATGTACCTAAGTAGAAGGAGTCCTATAAACGGTGTGCAATTACCCATATGTAATATATATACTCACATATACATATGTAAATATTGAATCAAAAATTAAAATGGCACAGGGGAGATATGAAACAACTAAATTCCTGATAAGAGATGAGTTTCCATTCACATTAATTTCAAGAAATGATAAGGGGCAGTGAGCTATAATTAGATTTTTCCTTTAATTCTCATCAGAACACTAAAATATTATGACTAATTTTCAACAGATGCTAGAATGAAAGTTAATAAAAACACCTTAAGACACTGTGGTAGGAAATATGAAACTAATTTCTGGAAGCAATTTCGATCCTCGGAGCTATAAGCTCAGCTGCTGGGGGTCTCCAAGTCAGCAACAGGGACGGCCTGATTTCCAAGTTCCCGAACATGCCCCCACTGCTGCTGAGGAGGCAGCTGGATCAAATCCTGTTTCATACACCAGCTTTGGCTCTGAAACTCTGTGTCTTATCTTCTGCTCTCCAAGAATAGTGCCAAGTCATGACTCCCGTCTCTGGGCTTTTGGTGCACTGTCTGGTCTTGGTTCCTTATATCCTAGCCCATGATGGTGTGAAGAGGTCCAGAAAGATGAAAAGGGTTTGGTATCATCTGAAAGCAAACCCTCCTTCCAGAGCCTAGAAAAGGTGGCCCAGTCTACCACCTTTCCAAAAGCAGTACAAGAGAAATTAATGCTCAAGAACTCAAGAGACACCCAAGCCCAGGCCCTGAACCACTTTGATCTTCTCCAAAAAGCTCCAGGCCAGTGTCTTGGCTCTGGCTCCCCACCTTGACCTTAGCCACTCTCCCCTAGGAGGTGGAATGAGGCCAGGGGGCATTCAGCAACTCCTATAGCTGTGCTTCTTTTAGAGATTTCTGAGAATCTGAGAATTGTGAATAATGGGAATTCTTACCGAAAACACACACACACACACACACACACACACACACAAACGGACACATGGAAAGCAGATGTGGCTCAAGCAATTGGGTTCCTGACTACCATACAGGAGGTTCAGGGTTCGATGTCCAGGGCCTCCTGGTGAAGGAAAGCTGGCCCATGTGGTGAGCTGGCCCCGTGGAGTGCTGCTCCACACAGGAGTACTGCCCGAGCAGGAGGGTTGCCCCACACAGGAGTACTGTCCTGAGCAGGAGTGCTGGCCCACGTGGACAGCTGGCCCAGCAAGATGATGCAACAAAAAGAGACACAGAAGAGAGATAATATGAGAGACAGCAGATCAGGGAGCTGAGGTGCCTCAAGAGAATGATCACCTCTCTCCCACTCTGGAAGGTCCCAGGATCAGTTCCTAGAGCCACTTAATGAGAATATGAACAGACACAGAAGAAAACACAGCAAATAGACATAGAGAGCAGACAATGGAGGGAGGGGGGAGAAACAGATAGATAGATAGATAGATAGATAGATAAATAGATAGATAGATGATAGATAGATAAAGATAGATAGATAGATAGATAGATAGATAGATAGATAGATAGATAGATAGATAGATAGATAGAGATATTTTAAAAAAAGGACACTTGACCTGCACACGAAATGTTAAGACAACTGTCGAAGGTTCAAAGATCATTTTGCATCCCATATTAAACAGCCCTACCCTGGGGTTGGAGTGTGGCATCAATAATCAACACCTGCAGTGGGAGGTCTGTTTGCAAGTTGCATTGTTTCAACATCCTGCATATCCTTGATAAACTAACAATCACCACACATTTACGGTGCTTTCATACATATCGGTGGTTCTTATCTGTTTGTCTTGGCTCTACTTTACATTTTTAAAAAGTTTTGAGGACCCCCTAGAGAGCTTTTGGTTATATGGGTTATATGTCTATCAATCTTTACTGTATTAGAAATTAAAATCAATAAATTTTATATTTACTAATTTATATGAAAATGACAATAACACATTATCTATTAACATAAAAATATATATTTTTTAAAAAATATTTCCCCAAACAAAAAAATCAGTGCAAAAGACACACTGTTTTATGTTTTTATATACCTCAGTAAGGACTGGCTTAATAGAAGAAAGCTGGATTCCTATATTTGTTTCTGCATCTAATTTGTTGAAAAATAATATGTCATATAGTCAGCCACTGGAAAATTCCACCGTATACATGTGAAAGAATGAGGATGAAAAAAGCAAATAATTTCTTAATATTATGAAAATAGTTTTGACTTTTTTTTAAGGTATGTTCAATGGTTTTTCCAATTTTACAAAGTTAATGAGTGGCAGAGTGGAGTCCACCAATACTATAATGAAAACACCTAGTACAAATGGAAATGCTCAATTTCTTTTCACATTTGTGGGGAGAAAAAAAATATTCTCCAAAACATCCCATGCTACCATAAAAAGATCATCAAGCGTTCGAACACTGCTCTAATAGCCTTGGTTTTGTTGGTTTTGTATGCTATGCATCAGCAAGGTTGAATTAGTATAGCCAAAGCAATCCAGTAAGAAAAAAAGATCACTAGGACAGCAGCATTCATAGCATATTTAATAATGAAATGACAGAAGGGAAAAAAGCAAATTTGATTTGAGGTTAATTTGTGTTACCCCTTGGGAAACAGACTTGGCCCAGTGGTTAGGGCATCCGTCTACTACATGGCAGGTCCACGGTTCAAACCCCGGGCCTCCTTGACCCGTGTGGAGCTGGCCCATACGCAGTGCTGATGCGCGCAAGGAGTGCCGCACCATGCAGGGGTGTCCCCCGCGTAGGGGAGCCCCACGCGCAAGGAGTGCACCCGTGAGGAGAGCTGCCCAGCGCGAAAGAAAGTGCAGCCTGCCCAGGAATGGCACCGCCCACACTTCCTGTGCCACTGACGACAACAGAAGTGGACAAAGAAACAAAACGCAGCAAACAGACACAGAGAACAGACAACCGGGGTGGGGGGTGGGGGTGGAATTAAATAAATAAATAAATCTTTAAAAAAAGAAATTTGTGTTACTCCTTTCCCCTCTTTCTTCTGGCAGTCTCATTTAAATTAGTTTGTTCTACTAGATTATAAAGCACATCATGAGAGGCAAGGTATATGTATCATACCAAAAATATCATTTGGCACATCCTCATGCTTTAAATATTAACACCACAAAAGTAATATCCAACACTCATAATCTCTATCTGTACCAACTGTACCTCGAGTTATTGAGGCTGCCTCATCAAGTCATTCTTTCATTCTATAAAAACGCTCATCTTTGAAAAGATCACAGTGATTGATTGTGAGCAGCAGACTTGTCCCATCAAGATGAAATATAGTTGGAAAAATGCCTAATTGGATCTAACTACTGAAGGTCATCCTTTTATAAAGGATTAATCTCGTCAGACTCCTACTTACCACCTTTAATTGAAAGTACATTACTTTAATTGATAGGGCACAGGATACTCCTGGTTTCAGAGAAGCTCAAAATAGGTATGATTTAAGGTCAGAAACCAAGTCTTTACAGAGGTGATGTTAAATACTTGAGCTTAACAGTTTCAAGACTCAGACTTCCCTTTGATAACTCAGTAAAACCCTTTGAATCTTAAAATAAAGACCCTTAAATTGTGTAAGGCACAACCCCTTACTGCTCATTATATGTATATATATTGCATCACAAATGAAAATGCCTACAAGGGCCAGGCAGAAACTATACTATTATTTTTTAATAGGTGATACAATCACATGGTTTAAAAATCAAAAGGTACCATAGGTTATAGTCTGTTAAAACAAGCCCTCTCACTCCTGTCAGTAAGCTACCTAGTTCCCCTGACAGAGGCAACTAGTGTTGTAGGTTTTTTCTGTATCCTTCCAGGGATTTTATACACAAACTAGCAAACCTAGATACAATTGCCCTTCAGGCTGTTTAATACAAATGGTAGCATACTATAATCACTGTTCTGCGCCTTGCCTCTTGTGATGGTTAATTTTATGTCAACTTGGCTAGGTTCTGGTGACCAGTTGTTTGGTAGATGTGATTAGAATCTACAATCAGCTGACTTTAAGGCAATTAATTTCCCTTGATAATGTAAGTGGACCTTAGCCCATCAGTTTAAGACCTAAAGAACAAAAACTGTTTTCAAGAAGAAATTTTGCCTTAAGACTACATCCTCCACTCCTCTCTGACTTTCCAGCCACCCAGCCTCTCCTGTGGATTTTGGACTCAAGACTTCAACATCAATTTTACCAGAATTTAGTCTGCTAGCCTCCCCTATGAAATTCAAATGAGCAGCCCCTACAGTTATAATTGCATGAACCAATTCCTTAAAATAACTACTATTGGTTCTGATTCTCTGGAGAATCTGACCAATGCACCTACCTTTTTAAACTTAATAATAATATATTTTGGAATCACTGCATATCAGTCCATAAAGAGCATTCTCATTTTTTTTATAGCTACCTAGATTTCCATTGCATGCCATACTCTTTTAATTAACTAGTTTTTCATCTATGGCCAGATTGTTTTCAACCTTTTGTTATTATAAACACTATTTCAATAAATCACCCCGTTCTTATGTCGCTTTGAAAATATACGAGTATGTATTTTATTTTATTATTGCTTAATCAAATGATATGTGCATCTGCAATTTGATAAATGTTGCTGAAATGATCTTCATTTAAATTGTACCAAGTTAGATTCTCACCAGCAATCTGTGAGCATCACGCAGGAACTTTAAATAAGTAAAGCAGGCAGAGTATTTTCAAAAAGAGACATGAGAGGCTGTGTGAGCTGGAAAGCTTCTTCCCCATCTAGAAGGGGTGACCACTACTCAGCACCAGCTGGTGGTGATTAGGCAGGAAATGGGGCCCAATGTTGCTAAATATTCAGATTTTGCAGAGAAGCTGGATTCTGAAACTTTATAAGAAATACTGTATTTTAAAATATTGGTACTTAATTTAAAATGTTTGACAACCATGTGTGGGCCAGAATCAGTCTTTAACCACTACATAGGAAACTTTGATATCTAACTAATGCCAGTATCAAAACACATAAATCTACATCTGAGGGCAGTAAAGGCAAATAAAGTTTTCTGAAATGGTAAGACTTAAGATGTTCTCTTTCAGGGATCTATTAAAAAGAGTCATATAAATAATGCATTGGTCCACAGACCTAGGATATAGGAAAAATTAATCATGGGCAGGAGAAACACATAATCTATGAACTTATAACTTGGAACTTTTTATTTTTAAACACTGCTGTTCAGTATCAACAAACGTATAGATAAACATATATGTAAGTGTGTGCATGTATATATATTGCCATGTCCACTCAAAGTGTACAAAATTCTGAGTAAAAGATTGGCAGGCTTAAGTTTTTCTTTTTTCTTTTTCAACTGCAAATGACACAGTGAAAACTCCAAAAAGGCAGCTGGCTACAGGGTGATGATGACAAACACATGCATAAGCACACATCCTTTTTGGTGGTAGAGGTGCAGAAGGCCTTTGTGGTTGAAATATATATACTAAAGGGTGGCAGTATTTATCTGTGCCTCTTAATGTACCATGCCAGGATACTTTGAGGGAGTTATTGCTCCTGGAGGGCTCCAAAGCCCAAATGCCAGCCAGGACTCTGCATTCTTCAGCGTCACCTTATGTCTCTTGGCCGACGACCAGCAAACACACGGGACACGTGGACCGTAACAACCAGAAACGATTAAAAGGCCACAAGGTTCACACAGCACTAACTGTCAACGGGCGTTGGTAACAGGAACTATAACTGGCATTGAGCACCCTCGACTACAAGGATGCTCTGCAGTGAGGCCGGATGCATTTTCCCGGGCTCGGCGGTTAAGCACCCACTCTTGGTAATACCACCCAGACGGCAGTACCATCTGTAAGAATGGCAGGTGTACTCTTTCCCAACGACTCCGAATCAGCCTCTCCCTCCTAACCAGCAGAGGGGTTCTTAGACACTAGCCCTCTTCCATCTTACTTTTACCTGAGATTTGGGGTCAGGGTGTAGCTGCTGGCATCCCAGCCCTCCAGGGGGCTCCCACACACTCAACTCCTGGTACGTTACTCCCTATCAGGAGGTGGATGGTGACCCTTTAAACCAGCCAGGCAAGAACCAATTAGGGTATCTTAAGTTCAGCCTGCTTCTTGTCCTACTCTTGGCACTGGGAGAAGAAATGGGCTTCGGCTCCTACTGAGCTCGTTGGTCATTTCTCCTCCACACCAGGAGGCAGCCAGGAGCAGGATAAGGAGTTAATGTGAGATCTGGAGAGCAAGCTCTGCTTTCAAATCCACTCACTACTTGTTTGGCCTTCTGTAATCTGTTCCTCAACTGCGAAATGGGGGAATAATAATTAATAGAATTTACTAGGTGCTTAGTACTTTACATATGTTAATCCATTCTGTGCTCAAAATCACCCCTGAAGTAGAGACTACAAGTATCTTTAATTAATAATTAATTACTTTATTTTACAGGCAAGGAAACTGAGGCTTTAAAAAAGGGGAAATGATACATCCAAAATCATGTGCCTGAGTAGACTGGAACTAAATCCAGACTTAATAAATATTACCCTTATCTTCTCCGGTGCAAAACTCTTAAGGCTCTATCACCTCTCCCCTGGAAGCCAGTAGAAGGCTAACAGATCTCTCCATGTTCACTCTTACATTCTGCCCAGAAGCCAGAATAATCTTGTCACATGGAAATCTGACCACATCACTCTCTTGCTTCAAAACGTGCTTTAAAATTCCACTTTCCTTCCATTATTATTATTACAATAAAATTCAAAATCTTTAGCACAATTTGCCAAGACCTGGCTTCTGCCTCTCTCTGCCACTCCTTCCTTGACTCTCTCACTTCCTCAAACTTGCCAAGCTCCTTCCTGATGGCTTCAGCAGCTTAGGGGAAGTCAGTCAGCTTCACCTCCCCTTTGGAACATTCCTGTCCTAACCCCACCCCTTCCACCTCACTGTCTCCAATCATGCTCTGGGCTCTGGTGGTATCTTTTTTGGGGAGGCTGATCTTGGTTTCCTAGATGACGCTAAGGCCTGTTCCTATGTGCTTTCTCTTATCCTCCAGTGTTGTACTTTGTACTTTACATTTTGTACAAATGTCATCATATGTCATTACTTTAATACATGTCTCACCCACTAGACAGTAAGTTCCAAAAAGACAGAGACCCCCATCTTGACTTGTCCACTCTTCTTCCCTTCAGCCCCTAGCATGGAGTCTAGGGGGTACTAACATACTATCTGTTGAGTTAATAAACAAAAAAATGAATGAGTGTGAGTGAATCATTTGGCCCTGTATGAAGTGCCTCTCCATTGGCTTCTCTGACACTACCGTCTTGTCTTCCCCAGTTCCCTAGCTGTTCATCCTCTCTGTTCCAAACACTCCTTTATCTCCATCTGCCTGACCCTTCAAGGTTAATGGTCCATCCTCTGCCACCTTCTCTTCTCATTCTCTCTCTGGGTGATTAATTCCAAATCCACAATTGAACCCAGGTACTTCCCTAAGGGACAGATCCATTATCCAACTCCCAATGTGGTACCTATTCACGCCAAGTCCTTTCAGATACCTAAAAACTTAGCATATCCCAAATGGAACATATCACTTTTCCTCTAAAATTCACGTCTCTTTCTCTGCTCCTTATCCCAGTAAATGGTGGTGATACCATCTCCTCCTCTCTCAGGTCTATATAAGCCAACTACCAAGACCTATTAGTTCTGCCTCCTTGAGAAATGTCAAATCATCCATTTCTCTAAAACTTAGCTATTACTGATAAAGTTCAAGTCATCATTATCTGCCACAGATGGGAATAAATGATTTAATGATCAAAGAGTATTTCATTCACACATCACACATATAAACATATAGACTGCTATCACTAAAACTAAAGATGTCCAGCAAGAGGCAAAAGGGCCATAGAAGGTTGAGGGAGCTACTGCTCAGCATATAATCCTTGGCAGATGGAGGTGTATATAACCCAGGAGGAAAATTATGCTTAAACAGACACAAAAAATGAAGCCAATGCAACAATCAAGTAAAGAACACCTACAACATAAGGCAGAAAACAAACAGATCAGGAAGAGAAAGAAGAAGTTTCCTGAATCCAAGCTGACAATGCTCTGAAGCGGTGTTCAAGTTCCTATCAGGGCTTTCCAAGAGCAAAGTCTTTAAGTCAATTAACTAGACTGCCTTAAGCATTGGAGACCACCCCAGAGACTTGTCCTCTGAGGTCAAGCTGCAGTTCAGCTACTTACCAGTATGACATTTAGTAAGCTACTTAACCTTCTAACTTTCAGTCCTTCTGCAATAAAGAAGGGAAATAATGCTTCCCTCACAGATTAAATGAGGTGTGTGGAAACACGGTATGAAATCCCTGGCAATGCTGTAAAGCATTATTATGTTTTATGTTTTGAGGTGCAGAAAAGTAGAAAAAAAAAAGGCATGGTTTCAGTTTATAAGACAGCTCACACACATGATAATATAGGGGGAAAAATTTATGTAAATAAGAGCTAGAGAAGGGCATCTTAGACTTAATTCAGAGAAAGGAGAATTTCGGCTTCTGGTCTCTTACTCCGATCCATCCTTCATACACCCATCAAATTAATCTTCCTTTAAGGTAAAGGACCAACTGCAGAATCATATCATTTTACAAGTGGAAGGGACCCTAGAGATCTCCTGATCCATTTTCCTTATTCTTCAGATGAAGAAACTGAAGCCAAAAATATTAAATAGCTTGCCCAAGATTACACAGCTAGTCACGTCACTCAACAAACAGTGATCCCCTGGCTAGGCGTCAGGCCAATGCCAGAGGCTGTAATGGCAGGAGTGACACCCAAACTGAACTTGAGCCTTCTAGGCAGCTGCTCTTTATTCTTAAGCAGTGGTTCTCAAACTGCAGGCAAGGTGGGCTAAGGTGCAATCTCAGCAGTAATTCTACTCCCAGTTAAGAATTACTACATGTAATGAGAAATGTTATAGATGGGAATGTGATTCACATATGATTGCTGTGAAGGCAAAAATAAAGATTGAGAGTCACTGTTGTACTGGTGCTGTGCCCCAAAGCCCTGCCTTAAATAGAGGTTCCCCAAGATGTAAGCATTCCCATTTACCACACCCCATACCAGGAACACGGGAATAATAAATGTATTACAAACCTACCCTTTTCTCCCCTTGCTCTTGCATTTGACTTGCTTCAAAATAGTCTTCTGGGTCAGTGGGACTTTGAATAAAAAGTGAAAGTTCCTTCCAGCATTGTATCTCTAGGCACCCAGAAACATGCCCATGGCCTAGAGAATGCCAGTCAGTAATACATGGAATTCTAATCCATATCTAGCCATGCACAACACAGTTCAAGATCAACATTGCCAAACAGACCAGCAAGCCATGTTACCAAAAAATGAACAATGATTGACATCCATATGCATACACATATACATATATGCATACACACACAAATAAAAAGATTAATTGAAATTAAGTATCTTGAAATACCTTAAAAGAACCTGGCCTGACATCCTGGTTATCTGCAGGTTTTTCTGCAACTAGAACCCCAGGCTCAAGTCTCTGATCCTTCCCACTTGCTATCAAGCAGCCTGTGGGTGCCTTTCAGATTTGCAGCCTGTATGGACAATGGAGCAAATGGTCTGGCTGTTTATGATTCCACGCAGCTGACACCTAAATTAGAGGTGCAGCCACAGAGCCCAATATATGGGGTCATCACAGAAATGTCTGATGCTCAGTGCAATGCCAGAACCTGAGGATACATCACATACAAGAATATTATCATACATAATTGCCTGGTCTATAGTCTATGAAAAATAGTTTTTATCTGGAAATAACCCCAATTTTTAATATAGATTTTTTAAAATAGAAATCAAGTCTTCAAAATTTCAGCGCCTGCCTGATAGATGATACTGCCATTTCCTTTCCTCTCCCTTACCCATTCTCCTACCTAAACAAACATGTTTGATCCTTTTTGTCTATACTGCATAGTACTTTCTAAAATTATGAAACATTTCAACATATAGGAAAGTGCAAAGAGTAAAATAAATACTCATGTACTGAGTTTTTAAAATGGTAACATTTTGTCATGTTTGTTTCAGAGCTTAACACATAAAATTTTAATAATGATTGACCTACACAACACAAAATCAATTGTGCTACAAAGCAGCTGTGGTAAATCACCAGTGAGCAGATTATTGTGTAAGGGCACTGCTTCCTGTCAGGCTTACGGAACGATATTTTCATGTACAGCAGGTCTTTTCAGCATTTAGAATCTCCAGTGAATATACTTATTAGACTTATTTTTTTACCTACAGGGCAAAAGGGAAACGAAGGGACCATACAAAAAGTAGATCCATGTGTAAAGCTGGTAGGCACAGAAAAATAATTTGGTCAAAGTTCACCTGTTTTTTAGCAGCAAAAAATATTAAGCACACTGTTGCAGTTAGGTATTATTTATGAATTCCAAAATTGATACTGGATTATGTTTGTAAACCGGTCTGCTCCTCTGGGTGTAGTACATTGTATTAACTTCAGGTTTCACTTTTACTTGATTAAATTATGATTAGGGCTTTGATTGGGCCACATCATAGGAGGCTGAGTCCCTGTCCCCTTTGTAGGTAGGGCCTCACAGAGAAAATGATACTACAGGGCAGAAGACAGAGACGGAGTTTTGATATTGGGGCCCAGGGGAAGTAAACACACAGAGAAGTAGATACTTGAGGAAAGAGAGAAGGCTCCATTAGATATAGGCAGAGGCCCCAGGCAGAGAGACAAGCTGTTCCCCTGACAGTTTACAACTGGCCTTGTGGCAAGAACAGAGCAGCTGAGCCTGGAGAGAAATGAGCCCCAGGAGAGAGCCCTTATCCCAGCCTACAGCTGATATTGGAAAGAAGCTGGGACCATGGTGCCTAAAGAGGAAGAGGAAGCCTGAACCCTTGGCAGATATTAGCAGCCATCTTGCTCCAACAGGTGGCAACAGACTTTGGTGAGGGAAGTAACTTATGCTTTATGGCTTGGTATCTATAAGCTCCTAACCCAAATAAATACTTTCCAAAAGCCACCAGATTTCTCTTATTTTGCATCAGCACCCCTTTGGCTGACTAATACACACACTCAGTAGTTATGGGTTTTTGTGTATGCCTTTTTATTAAAATCCATTGATGTAAGGATATACCCAATCTTCATAAGAGTCATTTGTGCCTACAAGTTTGGATTGTGTTTGGTTTCACTGCAGAGAATCAAGATGGACAACATTTTTTCAGGGTATTAAGCTCCCAAGTGAACAAGTAATTTATTTAAATAAAAATGTAAAGACACCTCTGATATATGGATTCAGTAAGTGTCCATCTGCGTTCCAGATGCAGCTGGATATAGTATATGGGGAGGTGGGTGGTGCCACACCAATCTGTAGCATTGTAGGATGAGTTAAGTTTTTGAGATAAGGAAGTTTACTTCTTTAAAGCACAAATCACCATTATAAACTAATTATTGTGGTTAATTATCATCTTGCCTGCCAACTATTTATTTAGCTTGTTTAATTCTTGCAAAAAGAATGTTAAATAGTTTTAAAAAGAAACCAAAGATATAACTGGACATTTGATTATTAAAAATAATTAGAACCTTGTTAAAAACAGTGGAGAATGAGATATAACCACACATTTGAGGTATCAGTTACTATAACTGAGCACTGGGTTTAGCTTTGTTTGCACGCAGCTAAGGCAAAAAAAAAAGGGGGGGGCGGGGAATTTTTGCATGATACAGTTCTTTATCAAAAAGAAACATGCAAGGCATGTTGGCATTAATTTCAAAGAAATTTTGTATGGAAACCCCTTTTCTTTATAAGAGACACTGAATACTGTCTTCAACTCTATGTTATGAAAGACTGAAACTTTTTTCATATGAATGTCTTCAGATATATGTTGCAAAAGATGGAAATTTGTTCTTACATGTGCTGAAGACACAATATTAAATCTTAAGCGAGTGATGGCATTTCTGCCTGGAGCTAAAATAATACAGCCGAGGTACACTATTTCCTGATGATTTACCTCAACAGCAGGAGCTCAGAGAACCTGGAGGAATGTATGACGTCTACAGACTGATTCCCTGATGCCCCAAAAGTGTCTCTGTCAAGTGCTGCAACGGGTGATTGTGTGACTGAATTCTCAGACAAGTATCTGAAGGAGTGTGATAGTCTATGGATTGATTAGACATAGATCTTTCACTTTAGATAACACATACATAGGAGGCAGAGGTAACTTTCTGCTGTGAAAATGCAAAAGAATGACTTTTGTCTTCCCCTGGAGAGTTGGCCAACTAACCTCTGAGGCTCTAAGGGAGGTGGGTTACAGAAGAAGGTTCTGTGTCTAGCTAAGAACTCGGACACATAATCAGCGGAACCCCAAGCTATTGCTTCAGAAAGGAGAGGGGATAATTTCTGGCTTAAAAGTCTTAAAGAGTATGTGCTACTAATCAAGTGTTTAACCATAAAATAATATAAGGCAAGCAGATGACAATAAATATTTAAAATTTTTAGGCAGATAATCACGAAAGCAGAGAGAGCCTTGCTCTACTTTAGCTTTCCTATTCCCACAATTGTACTATTAATATGTGTAATCAGATCCAGAGAAAGCTATATCAAAGATGAGCAAGTTTAAAAGGAAGATTATCACTTTCAATTAAGTTTTTAAAACTCATCCAACAAAGGAGAAACCACAAAGGACTAATTATTGAAGAGTTAATACCAGCATCCTTTAGGTTAGAAACATAAGCAGAACCATCCCTGGCTTTCAATAAGCAGTGTTTTAGTGCCAATAAATGTAATGATAAATGAGAATGAACAAGTATTTTCCCGTCGGATTTATTCTAGAGACATGGCCTGTAAACGAGTGCATTTACGGTCCAATATGGATTACTCTTTGGCAAAACCACTATCAATTCTTAAGTTGAACTTTTCTGAAATTACTTGAGCAAATGGTTAGTTATAAAATACACAGTTCACACAAAATAACACTGTCACTAGGCATTTGAAGGGTTGTTGATGGACATCAGGAGGAAATATATATATTGTACAGCACATGGTCACATGGCCAATCACACTTGTCCTGAGGCCAGCCTCAGGAGTTAGATTAGAAGAGGAGTTTTACTTAGAACTATATAAAAACAATTACAAAATTCTCTCAAGGCAAATGAATGCATCCACTGCTTTTGGGTTTATGTGAGTCTCCAATTAACTAACACTAACGTTGAAAAGGCACAACCCTTTGGGGCTTCTACAGGGTAAGAGCAAGGCTACTTCTGAGTGGTGTCTGCAGGCTCCTGTTCAGTTAACATACCAGAGAAAGGTAAAGCTGTGAGAAGGTGTTAGTCTTTTGCACACTTGTGATTCAGAGTGAAGATGAACACCTGAAAATAGTTTGGGGCAAGTCTTTACAAAAATTGTTTTGTTTTCAATCTGAAGATACCTACCACTGAGAGAAGGGAAATCTGAATTTGGTTGTATTTCCTTCCTAATTTCCTTTTGCAGCCCTGCTATTGATCTGACTGCACAATTCTTACTGTAAAGTGATCCTTAAAATGCAACCGCTGTGTGATACTATGCATGGGAGGCTGCTTGTCTCTTCTTAGATAACCTAAGCTGTATGTGTCCTGACCTGTGGGTGTGGGACAGTGAGAGGCTGCAGTCCTGCCCTTGGTGACCATGGCAACGACTCCAGTCCTGGAGAAACAGTTTATCAATGCAAACTCTATAAATTTAAATATTCAGGGAAAATGCAAACCAAATGTGCTAAAAGCTTATCTAGAATGTAAGAAGTCCACACTAAAAGCTTACCTAGGATGTGGAAGATATATGCTAATTCAAGCCTACTGAGCACTGAAACAAAGAACGATTTGGCCCTTCCTCTGTATAAAAGGGACTCAAAAATTTTGTTCAGGGCTCGGGTTGGAAATAGCTCCAGAGTCCTGCCGGCCATCAATATATCATTTTTTCCTTCTCAAAATCATTCCTGAGTCCTGGCCTTTCTATATGCAAATAATTGAACCTCTCTCGACTTCTACAATACCTTTTCCCTTCTCATCTGATCCTGAAAAATCTTTAAAAGTCAACATTTATCTCTTTAGTAAAAACTAAATTTGTTCTCAGTCACTGGAGCACTAACTTATGACACTCCTTATTATCATGTTTCAGGAAGAAATTATCCCTTCAACAGCCCCAGGTAAACAAAATGACATCAATCACTTGGCATGGAAATCAAGCCATTGAAAATCCGTAAGTCCCTGCAGTTTGCCAAAAGGGGAAAACCATTACCTTAATCATGAAGCTTACTCTTCAGTGGTACAATGCCACCTCCACGGTAAAGGACATTTTTTGAGGGCAAGATTTAAAAGCAGACTAGAGTAATACATAATCCTTATTTCAAATGTTCAAAACAAATTGTTTTCCTGCATCTCAAATACATGCAGTGTGATTGTAAAGTAATGAAGTTGATTTTCATGTGTGAGTCATGGAATCCATATTTTACAGCCATATTCTCACATTTCAATGAGCCTGAAAAACATGCTTGAGAATGTTTAATAAGCAACTTGCACGTGTGTAATTCCAGCACAAAGTGAAAAACACAGCAAGACTGTGGGAATAAAATATTTTTCTTATTTAAGGGAAAATAATAAAAAATATACATATACCCAACAAATTTTCTTCATGATGGTTATTTGCCTTTCATCTCCAAAATCCCTGTTGTTTCTTATAGCCCACTCTGCTGAGTGCCAAATTTTAAACACTATCTTAACTTTATAGAACTCTTGACTTAAGTGAAAACTTAATAAGGGAGTTCAGGCTAGATAAAGTAGAGTTCCACAAAGAACAAACTACTTGTTCTTTGCTTCTATCCAGTAAGTTGATGGATGTGCTTCTCAGAAAGGATATACAAAAGGCAGTGCCCTAGGGCCTGGGGGAGGAGGGGAAGAAATCAGAAGAAAAGCCAAAAGGGCCCTTTCCAAAATGCTTAATATAATAAGAGCCTTCCTCTATCAGTTTGAGGCAAAGGGAAATAATCACTGATTATCTGTCAAAGATTTAGGAGAATGAGTTGATTAAAAAATAAGCAAGTTGCTGAATTTCCATAAGAAAGATAACGGGACAGTAGAGAAAACAATTATAGCACTCCAAGTGAAATCACAGAATTCAAAAGATGGGCCAGAGGAGTTCTGATGTTATGCAGTGTTCCTCCCCCAAAGTGCTTCAGAAGGGTCTGGCACATATGTAAGTTCTCAATAAATAATCAAGAAACTGAACATTGGGAATTCCTCCTTGCCTGCTGAATGACATTATATTATATGTAAACATACTTGGCAAAACTCCTAGGTAGAGAAGTGACCAACTCTATATAAATACCCAAATAACCAAAAACTGAGTTTCTGGAATAAGGGCATTTAAGTTGATATGCAGGTCAGAGCTAGATCAATAGAGAAGATGTCACATTGTAATGAATCTGAAATAGGTAATTGGGGTTGGTTATATTGAAGAGATTTCTGGATAAGAAGACGTTCCTCATGAGCAGTGAGCCAACAGTGAACATTCGGGCTCAACCTAGACAAGACTCGTATTAAATATGAGCTGTAGACTAGTCTGACTGACACCAAAGTGTTGAGTGGCTGAAAAAGCTTTACATTTATGGTTGTAAAATACAACTGCCAAGCCCCCTGTGGCTGATGTCAGTTCTAACATTGAAATGGACTTATTTTTATTTAAGCACAGAAGGCAAGGAGTCTCCTGTAACAAGCCTCTTCTATGCCTCCTCTCCTAATGTCTCCTCAAAATCTTTGAGTTGGTTCTAAGGGGAATCAAAAGAGAGCAAAACTCTCTTGCTAGATCCACTCAGCCAGTCATAGCTTGATTTCTGAAAATAACATCTTGAACTTAAATGCTAACTATAACATTGACAAGCTGTGAGACCTTCAGGCAATTTACTTAGCTTTGCAAGTCAGGTAGCGACCGTATTGCAATCCTTCAGAGCATTAGAGGAGAGAAAGATGGATAGTGCCTGGTACAGAGCAAGGATTCAGGCAATATTAGTTAAAAAACAATGGCAAAAAACAACAGTAAAAAACTACAATCTTGAGCCTTTGATCTCTACGTGTCAGATATTGGTCCCTGCCCTGGGAGCCTTTCGTTCTTATTCCTGCTCCTATTCTGAGAAAGGGCATAGCTGTCAAATCTCCCACTGAGTCCTACTATAGCTTCCAATCATAAACCCCAACATAGATGCAGATCAATATATCTCCTTAAGCATTCCAATAATGCTTGAGTCAGTGGGATCTGATCAATTAGAGGTGGGGAATGGCATTAACCAATTGAGAGTTGGATGGCAACAAAGAGACTGGGAACTAGGCTTAATTTTAAGGAAGCCTTGATAATCAGCAGAAAGTAAAATAAACCCATAAAAATCTAAGAATTCTCTGATAACACATCCCACCTGTCTTTCCGTTATAAAAAATTAAAATACTTAACTATGCTCAGTCTAATCAAGACCACAAGGTATGAAGAAACAAACAGAGAGCATAAGACTGACACACGCCATAAGGTACATAACCCCATCTGTCAAATCAAGGGATTTCCCCGAGAAAAAAGAATGAAAGTACCCGCTTTGCCACTGGTCATTTCTGGCAACTTTCTCCCTTTGTATCAGGTGGCAGCACACCTGTGTCCTTCATATTATACACTCTCCACCATCTGGGGCCTCTCTGGACTCAGGAATGCCTGAAGGAACAATGCTCCAAACTCAGAGTGCTATTTAATTGTGACTCTCATCATCACTATTATTACCAGATCTGCTTCAGTGACAGCATGGAGTGTTAGGAAGATGACATTTCCCTGTTCTGTTCTGAACATTAAAAACCAGTTTGGATCACCAAACAAGCAGCGGGTGCCATGCTAATTATATAACATTTAGGAGCACTAATGGGATCTCCCACTGAGCCAACGGGGAGGAAAAAACACAATACTCATTTTTATCTATGTCTTGGTATACCTACCTCCTTCAGCTTGCTGATGTGGCCATTAATAAAACATTTAAAAATGACCTGAAAAAGCTTTTTACAAACTAGAGCCTAGATCTGACTGCCAAACAGCTGTGTATTTGAAAGACTTGGAACTGGCATCGAAGTTGGCCTTTGATGATCCAAGCCCATCCTGGGAACCTCTGGTATCCAGAATGTTGTTGGTGCTTTTGATTGGTTAACAAATGAAAGAAGGATTTCTGTACTTGAGGAGTTTCAAAAGCTGAAAATAAGGATGTCTGTGATGGTAACCTTGCTTTATTTGGGACACAGAACACTCCATTTAATTTCACTTCAGTACTTGATTGTGATCACCAACATGATTTCCTATAAGCTTCTTTAAAACAATCTTAGAGTAATAATGAAAGTAAAAATAGCACTACTATTTAAATTCTAAAACATCCTAAGGGGCAGTTCTGAAAGCAAATCAGAGAAAAGGGTTTGATCCTTTCTTATTTTTCCCTTTCCTTTTACTTGACAAAAATAACAAGTAAAAATGAAAATCTTTAAACTTCAAACAAAACGTGTAACAGGCCATTTAACTGAGGAGACATGATCAAATCTGCTGGGGAGCTAAGATCAATGTAACACTGACAGAGAGGAAAAAAGTGAGATAAGCAGACAGACTCGCTCATTCACCTCAGATCTACATAGGACACATACTCTTTAATGCAAAGTAATGTGCTAGGCTGGGAAGGAAAGAAAACAGAGATGGAAAAATGAACTGTACTCAGTGAGCCTACCACCAACTACAAAACATATAGTCAGAAAGAAACTCTACAGGTGAGAAAGCTAAGATGCATCAGAAACATTCTAAGTACTACCCTTAAGATTCCTCCTCTCAGAAGTTGGGATCATGAATTTCTCTTTCTTTACCTTAGAAATTTTTACCCCTTTATACCTCTGCCACCTCATCCCTGCCACCCCTTCTTTAAACACGCATATTTAAAGACCAAGGGAACTGCTCATACTATAAGCAGTAAGAAAACCAAAGTCATTCCCAGTCTTTTTTTTTTTAAAGATTTATTTATTTCTCTCCCCTTCCCCTCCCCACCCTGGTTGTCTGTTCTCTGTGTCTATTTGCTGCGTCTTCTTCATCCGCTTCTGCTGTTGTCAGCTGCACAGGAATCTGTTTCTTTTTGTTGCATCATCTTGTTGTATTAGCTCTCCGTGTGCGGCGCCATTCCTGGGCAGGCTGCACTTTCTTTCGCACTGGGCGGCTCTCCTTATGGGGTGCACTCCTTGCGCGTGGGGTTCCCCTACGCGGGGGACACCCCTGCATGGCTCGGCATTCCTTGTGCACATCAGCACTGCGCATGGGCCAGCTCCACACGGGTCAAGGAGGCCCAGGGTTTGAACTGTGGACCTCCCATGTGGTAGACGGACGCCCTAACCACTGGGCCAAGTCCGCTGCCCCCAGTCTTAATATTTCCTAAAACTCTGCCAAATAAATGCTTAGCCTATAGAAGACACAAGTCTATCAACTGGGAAAAAATGGCTGAGGGATTTCAATATATCACTTCACAGATTCCTCATATTAAGACAGGTGAGAGAAGGTTTACGAAGGAACAATGCATAACTCGAGTACTTTTCTGTGGTGTGAGCCTGAATTGGTGCAGCTACTCTGCCAATACCAAAATTGCAATACTGTGAGGCCATACCAGAAAATGATTTGTTGTACTTATGGAAAGATGATAAAGCCTCTGAAGAAAGCTCATAGAGAGAGCTCCCACCCTAGTAAATTTTAATCATTAGAAGGTAATACTCCAGAACTCTATCAAAGTCAGAAAAATGTAAGCATATGCCCATGGGTGAAAGCAGGTGCCATATTACTATTTCTTCCTGGTATCAAGGAGGTCTAATTTATCTTGATTCTGGCCCTAGAGATAAAGGTTTGGTCAAGTATCTCTTCCAAGCTCTCTCTAGAAAGGGGCTTGCTGTTGCAAGTGGAGCAAAATGTTTACCTGCATTATATGACAACAGGTTGAAGACTATAGATTTCAAAGGGAAACTGTGACATGTATTTCCAGACTTCTCTGTGTGTCTCTGCCTGGTTTAGCTCTCAGAGGAGCAGCACCCACTGAACAGTGAGAAGCCAAGGACAGTGTTTAGCTTCCCTTCTGCTTTCCACAAGTCAGTGAGGAAACCCAGCAGCAGGATTCCCATCCCCCATCGACAGAGCAAGGGGAGGGTAAGAACACACTCAAAGTCTTTTTAGGGAAAAGATTAGGAAGGGAGAAGAGATAAAGGGAGCGCTATAAACAGGTCTCTCCTTGGCTTCTTATTATAAAGGGAAAATTTGATAGTACTCGGAAGAAGAAATAATGATTACCAGATTTCGGCAGGTAATCACTAAGAAAAAAGTTCAGAATAACCTAATTTCTTTCTTTGCTATTATAACCAACATTCTAATTTCAAGGGAAAGCCTTAGGCTTACTTTGTTAAGACTATTGCACACTTTGGGATGCAATGTGAATTCTCTTAGAGTATTAATAAAAACATCCATCCCTTTTATAAAAGGGTCGACTTACTTACTGGACTTGGAAACCTTATGAGTATCAAAGGGTCTTTTTCCTCCCCTCCCCTACTTTGCCCACCTGGGGAATTTTGAGGTTCAGCTCAGCAGAAATGCAAACTATAAAATTCAGTAACTATCTTTTAAACTATCAAATTAAATTGGCAAAGATTACAAAAAGGATAATAGGAAATGTGAAATAATAGCAAGGATATAGTCCATTAGATCCTCCTTCTTGCTACTGTGAGTATACATGGATACTACCATTTAAGAAGGTTGTTTGGTATATGTTTCCAGAATTTTAAAGGTGTTATCATCTTTGAGCTACTAATCTACATCTATGAATCTACTATATAAAATAAATTAGAAATTTAACACTTTTCTGTATAAGGCCAATAGTTAAACATTATTTAGGGTAGCAAAAATCTGGAACCAAATTAAATCCTAATAATACAGAGACTGTTAAATGAATTGCAAGGGAAAACTACAAGATGCAGTATCACACAACTATTAAAATTTTGTTCAGAAAGGACTTTTATGACATGACAAACTGGTTACAATATAATAGTCAGTATGATAAGCAGGGTACAAAGCTGCATATGCAGTATAATTGCAACAATAAAAAATAGGCATAGTAAAAGAAATAGAATACACCAAAATGTTAATTATGCTTTTCCCTGAGTGATGGTGTGATGGGTAATCTTCATTTTCTTCTTTATAACTTCCTATAATTTTCAAATTTCCTTCAATGAACATGTATAACTTTTACAGCAAAGCAAAAAAATTCCCTTTAAATAGATGCACGAAGATTTGAAAGAGAAGCTGTGCTACGACTCATGATCATTTGGGTAAAAGAGACTTAAAAGGCAGAGGATTGAACTAAAACTTTAAGATAAAAGCTACTACATAATTTTGGTTAATGATTTAAAAAAAAAACAGTGAAAGAGAGGTGAAGTTTATACGAGAATCTGAAACATTCAAAGAAATGTTAGCAATAATTATCCTAGACTAGACTAATGTGGGTTATGGGTAGGAGACTGTTCGTCTCTTCATAGATAACCTAAGCTGTATGTCTCCTGAGCTGTGGCTATAGAACAGTGAGAAGCTGCAGCCCTGCCCTTCGTAACCATGGCAATCACTCCAGTCCTGGGAGGTAATTTAGCAATGCAAACTCTATATACATACCAGTCAGTCCAGAGAGACTCCAATGGTGGTGATGCTGAAGCTTAAATGAACTTGAACTTGGCCTCAAATGGGAAAATATAATATAACCTGTGCATAAATTCAAAATCACCTAATTCTGTGTCCAAGTGTGCCTAAAAATCCAATTAAGTAATAAAGGCCCTTTAAACTTTAAATGTTAAGAAAGAATGTGTATTCAAGGTGGCATCCAGACAAAATGCGGACAATATGTTAATTCAAAACCTATCTGGTACTCAAACACACTTAACAAAGAAAGTCGTTTTCTTTTATAAAAGCATCATTTTACTCCCCACCCTGTATAAAAAATATTAAAATTCTTATTCAAAGCTAGGGGTTTAAAACAAAAAACTCCCAAGTCCAGCCAGCTGTAAATAAATCTTTTTTTCCTTCACAAAATTATTCCTGAGTCCTGGCCTTTCTATATGCAAATAATTAACCCTCTCTCAACTTCTACAATAGACTAGTATTAAAAAAACTCAGGATCTGTGGTTTGTCCTGGGGTACGTGTATACTCAGTAGACCTGAATCTCTGGACTGTCCTTGTGACAGCCAGGCCCTGAGCCTCAGCAGACTTGCAACTCCTACTCTCTGGATTATTGGACTTACCCTGGCCAGCTAACAGGAAAGTGAAAAAGATCAACCACCACACCAGGGAGCCAAGAGTGCCTACAACTGCAAGCAGGAGAATTGCATCCATCATCCATGTGGAATCTAAGCCCCTTCTTGATATAGAGGTGGAGTGGACATAACCATCCCAGAGTCCATAGGATGGAGGAATAGAGTATGGATTAGAGCGGATTTACTGATATTCTACTATGGAACTATTGTAATTAGTAATGGAAGAAATTGTAGAATTGATGTGGAGAAAGTGGCCATGGTAGCTGCTGAGGATAGGAAGAGGGAAGAAGAGCTATGGTGTGGGGCATTTTCAGGACTTGGAGTTGTCCTGGGTGGTACTGCAGGGACAAATGCTGGACAATGTATGTCCTGCCATGGCCCACTGGGTGGACTGGGGGAGAGTGTGAACTACAATGTAAACCATTATCTATGTGGTGCATCAGTGCTCCAAAATGTATTCACCAAATGCAATGAATGTGCCACAAAGATGAAAGAAGTGGTTGATGTGGGAGGAGTCGGGAGGGGAGTGAGGTATATGGGAACCTCTTATATATATTTTTTATCCCCCCCCAACAGCTTGATTGTTGTCTTCTCTCTGTGTCCATTCGCTGCATGCTCTTCTGTGTTTGTTCACTTGTCTCCTTTTTGTTGTGTCACCTTGCTGAGCCGGCTCTCTGCGGTGCTTGTGAGCTGGCGGCTCTCCGCAGCTTGCGGGCGGACCTGCCTTCACAAGGAGGCCCCGGGGCGTGGCTCCTGCAGGCCAGGCGGCACTCTGTGGCATTTGTGGACCGGGTGGCTTTCTGCAGCGTGCGGGAAGCATTCCTCCACAAGAAGGCCCCAGGACATGACCCCAGGGCCTCCCATATGGTAGATGGGAGCCCAACTGATTTAGCCACAGCCGCTTCCTTATTTTTTAATGTAACATTTTGTGTGATCTATGTTATCTTTTTTTTAAAAAAAAAAAAGACAGTAAAAGATAAAAAATAGAAAATAAAGAATTTGGGAATCTTTTCCCCATGTATTCAATTGATACATCATAATCCTTGTATTAGCCAACGGGGTGCTGATGCAAAGTACCAGAAATCTGCTGGCTTTTATAAAGGGTACTTATTTGGAGTAGAAGCTTACAGTCACAAGGCCATAAGCGTAAGTTACATCTGTCACCAAAGTCTGTTGCCATGTTTTGAAGCAAGATGGCTAACAGTCTCTGCAAGGGTTTAGCCTTCCTCATTTTAAGGCTCGACAGTCTCTGCATCTTCTGACCTCAGCTCTAGATTGACATACAGCTTGTCTCATTCCCGGCTTAGCTGCTCTGCTTGCTCCACAAGGCCAGCTGTAAACTAGCAGGCAAATGGCTTGGCTCTCTCACTGGGGCTGCAGCCTCAAAGCTAAGCTCTCTCCTCTGCCGTGTCATTTTCTATGTGAGTGTCCATACACCAAGGGGGTAGGGACTCGTGTGTTATTGACATGGCCAAATCAAAGCCCTAATCTTAATTTAATCAAGTAAAAGTGAAACCTCTGAATTAAATACAATCGAAGCATACTACATCCAGAAGAACATACCAGTTTACAGACATAATCAATATTTCTTTTTGGAATTCATAAATAATATTAAACTGCCACAATCCTAAATCGTACAATATAGGAAAAGTAGGTGTGACCAAAATGGCTTCCTTGGTCATAAGCCTGGGTCTGTATATGTTTGAAATTTTATTATTTTAAATGCTGCATTCTAATTGCATCTTCAAGAATTTGACCCTAAGAGTGTGAAGGACTGTATATTTTCCATTTTAATGTTAGCAAATAAGTTATTATTTATGACAATAATAATGTTGGGCAGATACCTGGTTGTGGAATGACTGGTTCAGATGGTAACTGTGCATTTAACTCTTTCAGAAACTGCCAAAGAGTTTTCCAAGGTGATTGTTCCATTTTACATACCCTGCCCTCCCCCGCTCCATCACTGAATAGGAATTCTAGTTCATTTAAAGCCTTGTCAGCACTTGGTATGGTTAGTCTTGTAAATTTTAGCCATTTTAAGAGGTAAGTATTGGTATCTCATTATGGTTTTAATTTTCATCTCTCTGATGATTTAGTAAAAGTGAGCATTTTTCCAAGCCTTTAATAGCCATTTGTATGTCTTCTGTTCACATCTTTTGTCAATATTTTATTGGATTTTTGGATATCTTATTATTGAGTCATAAGGATGCACTATATATTCTGAATATAAGTCCTTGGCTAGATATATATATTATGGATATTTTCCCTCAAATTATGGCTTGCCTTTTATTATTTTAATGGTATCTTTTGTAGAACCAAAATTTTAAATCTTGATAGTTTAATTTATCAATTTCTTGGGGTTTGTACTTTCTGTATGCTATTTAAGACAGTTTAGCCTACCCAAAGGTTGCAAACATTTTTCCCTATGTTTTCTTCTATAAATCTTATAATTTTAGCTTTTATATTTAGGTCTATAATCCCTTTTAAGTTAATTTTTATGTATGTATGAAGTAAAGGTCAATGTTCAATTTTTTTCCTTTCAGATTTGCAATTGTTCTAGTCCCATTTGCTGAATGAGCTGAGCATTTGTAATTAATTTGTATGCTGTGAGTTTTTTTGTGGGGAGGAGAGTGGTCCCCAAATAAGTCAAAAGAATAAACTCAGGGATAGTCTCCCACCCTAAGCAGGATACCTATTAACATTTTGTTACTTTCAAGCACTTTCTCCGTTAAGTTTGTGTTTGTAATTATGCTGTAAATCTGGTTTTGTCTTTGTTTTTGTTTTTATTGTAAATGTTATATTCAAAAAATGTAAGAGGTCCCCAAATAACCCCCACCCCCCTCACCCCACTCCTCTCACATCAACAACCTCTTTCATCATCATGGCACATTCATTGTATTTGGTGAATATATTTTGGAGCACTACTACACAGCATGGATTATAGTTTTACCTTGTAGTTTATACTCTCTCCCAGTACATTCAGTGGGTTATGGCAGGATATATAATGTCCTGCAACTGTCTCTGCAATATCATTGAGGACAACTCCAAGTCCTGAAAATCCCTCCCTGCCCTCAACAACTCCCATGGCCACTGTCTCCATTCCAATGATAGTTTCTTTCACTGATAGAGTTGCAATAATTCTATAGTAGAATACCAGTAAGCCCACTCTAAAACATATTTTATTCCTCCATCCCGAGGACCCTGGGATGGCGATGTCCACTCCACCTTTAAATTGAGAAGGGGCTTACATCCCACATGGCTATTGGATGGGAGTCTCCTGCTTGCAGTTGTAGACTCTTTCAATTCCCTGGCATGGTGGTTGACCATCTTCACCTCCCTGTTGGCTGATTGGCATAAGTCAAACAAACCAGAGAGTAGGAGTTGCAACTCTGCTGAGGTTTAGGGCCCGGCTGGCATATGGATAGTCCAGAGATTCAAGTCTCTTGAGCATACAATAACCCCAGCAACAACCAGAGGTTCAGTAAAAGTGACAGAAGGGGCATGTGGAGAGAGGTCACATCTGAGTGCAACTCCATCATACTCAGGAGCACAAATTTCAAAGTAAGGCCCACTGGCAAGGCACTGAACTCCAGAGCCATCTGCCATGACTGTAGGACCTGGGTGACTCTGTAGCCCTCAGTGGCACCACTGCTTGGGGCTGTATCTACGTTGGCTGTCTCTGAGATCCTGCTGAGACATGTGCAAGCGTAACCCCTACGATGACCTTCTGACTCACTTTGCAGTCTCTTAGCCATATAAACTCATTTGTCTTTACCATTTCTCCCTTTTATTCAAGGTCTTTTTCTAGTTGCATCACCAGCCGGTGCTAGGTAGTAATCCCTCAGCGCCAGGGAGGCTCATCCACAGGAGTCATGTCCCACACTGGGTGGAAGGTAAGGCATTTATTTATATGCTGAGTTTGGCTTAGAGAATGGCCATATTTAAGCAACATGGAGGCCCTCAGTAAGTAACTCTTAGGGACACTGCAGCTCTAGGCCTAGTTGAAATTTCAAGCACACAAGCTCACACACTTAGTCATCAGTATCAAGGGCCCATCATTGGACCATCTTTCTTCACTGGTCGTTGCCCTTGCCCTTTGGGGATTGTTGCTGTTCTACTGGGGAATGTAACAGAGCTCCCCAGGATGAGAACTCAGCACTCCCTCCATTGTTGTGTGAAACTCTACCCACTATGTCAATACCCAATGAACATCCAAACATATCTATATACCCTGTATGCATGCTCTGGAGAATTCCCTCACACCCAAGTATCCCCCATCAATGACACCCCACACCAATGCTCCTCCCCTGCCATATTTGAACCCCTCTGTGATCCAAAACTTTTTCAAAACTTCAAAAATGAAGCCTAATATATTGCCAAATTCAATTAATAGGAAAATGAAATAGTAATGATAGGTTTAGACATTAGAAATAAAATAATAATTTAAGAAAATTAAAGTAAAAAATAAGTTGGGGTATTAAAAAAATGAAAAATATCATAAAAAGTTTTTTTGATATTTTGCCTTTCATCACTATAATAGGTGTGTTGCCCTGTATGTACAGTGGCAGGACAATCACTTCCATTTCTTCATCAGTGTCTTAGATCTTTTTTTTTTTTCTATGTCTTCAAAAAAGTTTTAGGTCACAGCAAAGTCCCATATAGAATGTACAGGACTCCCATACACCCAACATCTACCACCTTTTCCCCCAGTCCCAGCAATGATCTTTTTACATGTGGATGTTACATTTGTGCACCTGATGTTAAAATATAGCTACTAACCATGGGTATATTATGGTTTACAGACATGTACAACAAGTTAGTCTTCCTAAGAGAAAACACCCTTCCTTTGCAGATCTGTCAAAGTCCAGGTCACTAGTAGCCAATCAGATTTTTTTTACTGTTCATTCTCATTGCCAAAGAAAAGTGCCCTTGTTTCTTTAGACTGCATTTCTTAAGCCCTGCACTATATTAAAAGTGTCCCCTCTCACTCTGCACCCACTCAGAGTGGCATGGCTTTGCCATTAGGTTAAAGTCCTCAGTAAGATAATATTCTATTACGAACATCACTAGCTGGGAGATTGAAGGGTCTTAATCCTTCTACACATACACAAAAAAAATTGTTAATATTACTGTGATCTGCTTTTGAACTGACCTTAGCAATGAAGATTTTAGCTCCCTTCTTCAGTATGTCTAAAAAATGCTGTCTAGCATTGTTTTCTGTATTTAAAATTGTAGAAGAATAATTTTTAAAACTTTGGCAAAAATTGACTTAGGTGAATTTAGAGGAATCTAAGTGTCCCCCGGTAGGGGACAGAAAACTGCTCAAATGATAATATAATAATTTAAACTGGCTTCCTTCCAGCACCAGCCTCAGTCGACCACTGTTGACTAGCATAAACACTTTCACTTTCACATGTATGAACGTTATAAGCTACTGGTATGTGCAAAAGTGTTCTTTAACAAGTATTCCTCTGGTTTTATTTGTCACCAGCTCTTCGAATAAAGACAAAATCTGTGCCAGGAGATGGGCCATTTCTGGCACCAAATTAGTTGCTTATGTGGAATCAAATTGTAGATTTATTTTCTTTCATAAGTCAAAATATTTGAAATATGAATACTTATATTGAACTGTAATTTTTAATAAACTTAGATACGAATAGGACACATTTTTCTATGGACACTTTTTTTTCTGAATACGATAAGGCTGCTGACTTGGACTCCTGAAGTGTTTTCATATATTTATATTGACTAAAATAATGGTTCTGTTCTGTATTTTAAAGGCCTTCAAGTTTATACCCCCCCTTTCCTACAAAATAAAGGTCACAGAAGAGATATTGTGCATACATTATGCAGATGTATAATCTAATATCCTAATAAAACTCTCTTAAATCTACATAAATGTGTTGTTGCATATTGACAATCTGTTTCTAATTACAAAGCTGTTCATGACTCAGTTCAATGTGTCCACTAGATATGTCTTCAAAACAGGGACACTTAATAAATTGTATCTCTTTAGCCATACTAAAATAAATCTAGGGCATATTTAGTATGAACTTGATTATAGTGGCAATGGCAATGATGCTATGTATCCGTTGATTCCTGAAATTTAAATGCAATATTAGTTAAAACTTTAAAACCTGAAGAAACTGTTCTACATAACAAAATATAAGCCAGGCAATGATAAATCATGCTGTTTCCCAAGGCTACCCCATATTTAAAGTCCGCATTTAATATCAAAGTGACTAAGTATAAATCCACATGCCATGAAGAGGCTCATGGAACAGTTGAGCCTCTAGACCCAAAATGAAATGAGGGTTTTTTTCATATAGACTTATGTTCTGTTTCTGTGTCAACATAAAACAATGAGCTTTCTCAATTCTGGATTGGGCTCTTTCAGAGTGCATAACCCAGAGGTATATGGCATGATATTTGCTTTTCTGTGACCAAGGTAGGATGAGCAATAGTGGCTGTCACCAGTTTCATCATCCTCCACCTTCTAGTTCCTTTATTCAGGGCTGGCAGAAAGATCTTCACTGGTCATCACTTTTCTATCTGGAAAACTCAGGAAGGTAGCAAGCAGTTTACCTAGCTCAGAAGAGTTTTATGAAGGATCGAACAAGATATTTGCACCCTGAAAGTTTAAGCGGATATGCTTTGTAACTATTATGAATTCAGAATGTCTTTCCTCCCCCCTCTTATCCCTCCACTGCCAAACAAAATGCCATTTTAGCTCAGCAAGTTGAGTAGAATCAATTCCATCTCACAGGTCTGACTTCACAGTCTTTGTGCTTACTTCTAAGCAGGTATGTGCTGGGAGAAAGTCTTTTGAAAATGTAATAATAGTTATATTTCTATATAGGAAGAGAAAATGTGTCACTGGGCTTGATATGATAGGCCATGTTTTTAAGCAGTTCTATTCCTTATATCATATTTCAAAGTATATTTTATTTATTTTACCTATCACCGGTCCTTTATATTTTACATAATTCCTCATAGCATGAGTAGAAAAATGAATGACAACTGACCAGGATTTTCTTTCCAGGTAACCAAGTCTAGGAAATTAAAATATCCGTCTGAATTTCTAGCACAGTGGATATGGTGGGGAATGCTTTACACACACTAAAATATGAAAATTCGGGTATACCAAGAACCACAAAAAGTGTATTAGGAGTGGGGATTTGATTTTTTAAAAGAATATTTACCACAAGATTCTTGCTTAGCACAATGCTTCCATACTGGGCAATTTAAAAATAATTATTGTGTGATAGGTAGTCTTGCTAATTTCATTTAAAATATGACAAAATATTCTGCCATCACATTTGCAATGAAAGGAAGAGTAATACCCTTTCTTTGTTTTATGCACTGTAGCAGAGACCTTCACTACCTGAATCTCAGGACTGTCCATGTTCTTTAAAAAAATAAAACTGAGTTCTTCCAGTCCTAGGTGCTCCAGGACCTGCTGGTGAGGGCGCAGACATGGCAAGTCCAGGAACCACAGGGCACACAACCGGTCCCTAAAACGGCACAGCAATGGCATCAAGAAGCCCTGATCACAAAGATATGAATCTCTTAAGGGGGTAGACCCAATTTCTTGAGGAACATGTGCTGTGCCAAGAAGCATAACAAAAATGGCCTGAAGAAGATGGAGGCCGACAATGCAGGGCCATAAGCGCACGTGCAGAGGCCATCAAGGTCCTCGTAAAGCCCAAGGAGGTCAAACCCAAGATCCCAAAGAGCGAAAGCCGCAAGCTCAATTGACTTGCCTGCACTGATCAACATAGGCTCGGCAAACATGCCTGTGCCACATCGCCAAGGGTCTCAGGCTCTCCCAACCGAAGTCCAAGGCCAAGGATCAAACTGAGGCCTAAGGCTCTGGTTACAGTTCCCAGTCAGGCTCCCAAAGGGGCTAGGCTTCCACGACAGCTCCTGAGTAGAGCCTTCCGTTGGCCAATGTGAGAGGATGGAAGGACTAGTGTGGCCCCTGGGCTGTCATCTGCATGGGGCTGGGGTCCTCCTGTGCTATTTGTATAAATAAACTTGAGGCAGGAGCTGTCAGAAAAAAAAAATTGCCCCACAATTCCTTCTCTGCGGCAGGTTTGCAAGCAGGGCCCCTTTCTCCCTGGATGAAATATAAATTAGCTTTTTAAATTTTCCTTTGCGAATGACAGTGTTACTAGTTGCTCATCTGATATCTAAACATAAGAATTCCCTTCGGTCAACAAATAGTAAATGGGCAATTTGGGTGGTTTCCAAAACTCTTGACTTGGACTAACAGTTATCCTTTTCCTGCCAAAAGCATTTCTAACTTCTCTAAGTTGATCACTGGAAAGAAAACAGACCTGAACCTGGGTTAGCCTCTAAATAAATAACTAAGTTGTAATTCAATGAAAAAAAGCCCTTGACTTCTAAGGAACCGCAATATAGGAAAAAACAAAAAATATTTTGGGCAAAACTCCAATAGATCAAGTTTCTACTATATGACCTCAATTTTTTTTATATATTTATATTTTAAAAATGAGATAAATTCCTCTTGACTTTAGTTTCAAGCAAAAGCTTGCTTCTCTGTATAATCTTCTAATCTCATAGGTTTACTTTTATCAGGAGAGAAGAACTAAATATATCCAACCATAGTTGCTTGGTTGCTAAGAAGCTGAGAGCTTCTTACTTCTCAATGACTTCTAACTGTGTGTTCCTGGTCCAATTCTCTTTCCACTGTCAAACGAATTTTAAATTCTTATTTTAGCTTTATTTTATTTCTCACACTTTATGTTTTAAAACTGTCAGATACCTCAAATCTTCTCTGGAAAAGACAAGGTAGAAATAACAAATCATTCATGTACATTCTATCATTAAGTCAATGTTTACTGAACTTTTGGTTCCTCTAAATATTTTGTGTATGTCACACACATCCATCCCCTTTGTCCAAGTCATTATTCAATATTCTGTTTTCCCTTGTGTATCATGCAGCTCCTCTGGTTAAGCAATTCTTACTTGGTTTAAAGGAGAAAAAAATTTTTAAATATGTATTTTCACTATGTTTACTCTACATTTCCAACAGGTACTATACTCTTAGTATACATGTTCCATAAACATTGGCCTTGCCATAGTTTTACACTAACTGTATGTCAAAATACATCAGCATCTCTTTTTCAAGAGTTTAGGGACTGGCCCATGTAGGATGTTTCTGGCCTGTAACAAAATCTGACACAGAAATTGTGGCAGTCTGAGATTATTTATGAATCTCAAAAACAGAAAGATTATGTTTATAAACTAACCTATTCCTCTGTGTGTGATACCCTTTGACTGTATTAAATTCAGTAAGGGGCCTCTGATTAAGTTTACTTGATAAAATCAATTTAGGGCTTCTGATTGGGCTGCATCAGTAAGGCGTAACTCAGGTTGAGTCCCCACCCCCTTGGTGGGTGGATATAAACGGAAACTGACTCAAGAAGACACACAGAAAGAGAGAGAGCTCTGCTATTTTTTACCCTAGGGTTGCAGGGAGTGATGAGCCATTCGCCTGATAGTTTGCAGCTGACCTTGGGAAGAGAGCCAAGACTGATATAGAAGGCCTGGAAAGAAAGAAGCCCTATGCCAGGAGAGAGAAGAAGCCCTGAGAGACAAGCCCCGCTATGCCAGCTTATAGTGGAGAGAGAGAAAGCCAAAAGAGAAAGGCTGAACCCCTGCAGAGACTGGGAGCCATCTTGCTCCAACACATGGCAATAGACTTCGGTGAGGGATGTAACTTACACTTACGGACTTGTGACTGTAAGCTTATACTCCAAATAAATACCCTTTAAAAAAGCCAACAGATTTCTGCTACTATGCATCAGCACCCCTTTGGCTGACTATACAGATACTAACAGGTCAGGAGAATAAAGCAGAGCCAAATCTGTATAGGGAGACAAAAGGAACTCTAGAAGGAAATCCAAGGGGGTCACTAAACCAGAGCAGCCAAAACAGGAACATAAGCCAGGGTTATGACCTAAGACTCTGGGAATGAGAGAGAGGGATGCAAGCAGGAGGCAAAAAGCCAATGGGGACAGAGTCTGTGCTAATGCTGAAAATGCAGATTGAACCTTGATGGGCTTCAGGGGTAGCTGGATTCCGTATGACTTTTATTTGAGGGTTTGTTTTTTTTAAATCTCTGTTTCAGGTATCCCACCTACTTCCCTTCTCTCTCTTCATTTCTCACAAGTATCTAATTATTTCAATGAGAAATAAGCAGAAATTAAAACTGCAAAAGGGTCAAACCCACAGAAATTATTTTCTGAACATTTATGGCAGCTCCCATTCTTCTGCCACTTGTTTTTTCTATCACCCTCATTTATCAAAGAAGTACTTTCTCCCTCTGGAAATAATCTTTGCAAAGAGTCTATGCTGTATCAAAGAAGCGAACAATAGTCCACATGTATATTGAAAACAGCAAACAAAGGTTTGTGATAAAATTCACATTTTGAGTCAGGTTAGCAAAGGTAGAGGTAGGCAATCGTTGAAAACCAACAGGTAATAGCTGTATCATTCTTGCTTCTTTCCTTTAATTTAAGAGATCTGCAGGGTCTATAGATGAGTTTCTGAAGGTCAGCAAACCTACTTAAATTGCAGGCAAAATGCTGTGTAAATGTTAAATATGCATTGCCCTGTGGTGGGAGGAGGCTACAGCTGTAATCTGATCTTTAAAATTCTGTAATGATTCCCCCAGTGGTTACAGACTACTGCCTTTTTGAGGCATCCATTCCCACCACCCGACTCCACCCAATCAATCTTCTACTTCCAGAATCTTGACCACAAATTCAAAACACAAGCCAAAGGACACCTTTTACTCAGGACTCAGAGAATAGTTCCATCACCTTTTAATTTATTTTATTCATTTTTCTATTCCCAGGACAGAATTTGACATATGGTAGGCACTAAAAAAACGTCTGTTGAACAAATGGAATTAGTTAAGCTGAGTAGTTTTCTCTATTAGTCACTGATAGCAAAAAAAACCCCAAAACATTCACCAATAACTAACAGAGTCAGGTCTCATTTGTAGACTGGTGATTCCTAATATTTAATTGAAAATAAAAATAAAGCACAGTAATAGGAGCAATTAGTGTGCAGTACCCCAAAGGCAAACAACCAACCCCTCCGCCCCGCAAAAAGCTAAATAATATTTCCCTGCTTGATCAAATCATGTTACGACTGCTTCTAAATTTTGAAACACAGAGACAATTCAAGATGCGGATTTTCTCTGCAAAGTTTCCACACAGGAATGACCAATAGAAGCGTTATAATCGCTCACAAGAAAGTCAAAAGAGCCTTGCAGGCACCATTTCTGACTTCCATCAAACACCCAGGTGACTCAAACACAATCACCATCGTTTTTCAAACCTTTCCCTGGGTCCTGACCTAAACTTTGACACATGAGTACATAATACTCCATGAATACTCTTATCTTTTCTCAATTCCCAGCCTTGTACTTTCAGTGGCACTATGAGGCATGCCTTAAAAGCTAGAGGGTTTTTATTTCCATTTCAGCTCGTAAGGCTGCAGATTACCTGAATGGAAATTTCCGAGAGTGAGGGTCCCTTTATGCAAAACAATTCCCCACACTCACAAGTCTTTGTATCAAAACAGTAATAGACATGGGCATTATCACTGACGGTTCAGCTATGGGAGAGCAACTTCTCAAATTGGGGACAGTACAGCACTCGATAAAAGTAATTATTATTCCCTGTTCTGGGGAGGCTGTTTTAAAGCCCTAGCTCATCTCTGCATGTTAAAATGTATCATTTTGACACATATCCTTTAAAGCAAGTAAAAATAGTTGACTTTTGAGGAACAGGGGAAAGGTTCACTATTGAATACATCAAAGGTATTGTCAGTTCAACAGCAGAGATAACCTCTCTTTCAGGTAACCTCAGACTTAACAATTTTAACACCAATAATATGGTAGTGAGTTGGATATTAAAAAACATGTATCCTTTCCTTATCACTCAATACACAGCTTTAAGTCCAAGGCCACTAAATCTGGAGTCCTTAAACATAGTGATTTACTGAACATCATGAAGCCAGTGCTAGAGTGAAAGAGGTGGCTGAGCATCAGCTTGATGTGTCATCAGAGTAATCCTTGATCAAATACTGGGACATACGACCCAAAGGCTGTTTATACAAAAGATGCAAACACTGAAAGGAGCAGCCTCTACTGATTCTCTACGAAACAAAAAGTAAAGTTTAGAAAAAAGGAAAGCAGAAGATTCAAATGTATGCTACACCTCACTTACCAAAACCCAATTTCACGTACTTTCTCACGAGCCAGTCTCTGTGAAACCAGTGAAGGTTTTTTGGGAAAAGTGAGTGAAGACCATCTGTCTAGAGTGGAAGGAGACCCAATGAGCATGTGGGGCACAGGTCCCAGGAGACAAGGGCCATGGGGAAAGGAGCTGAGTACACAGCAGGGCAAGCCAACCAGCTTACCTAACAGCCCAAAGAGGTAACAATCCTGACAGGACCATTACCAAAGAGGTTGGTTATTTAAATTCTCCTTTCAAGCAAATACAGGGAAAAATGAACAACAACACTGAAGAGGAATCGCCTGATAACAGAAGAAAAAGAGAAGCATCCACTAAACAGCAAGCACCTTACAAATTCTATTTAACAGTGGAAAGTAAGGGCACATCCTCAAATATGCATTTCTCATTTTTGTCTTACAAACTATGACAGACTCAAGAAAATAAGTTGTAAACAAGAATGTAATGGTGTTATTTCAAACTTCAGGCTGATCAAAAAGTCAAGTGAGCCCTAAAACTGTGCCTTGGTTCCTTTTCACATTTCCTCTTTCATTCATCCAACTTCCTAGGCTCTTCTTCTCCTTTCAGCCTGCATTCCACAGCCAGAAGCTCCATAGCATAGCTGGAAAGCATCGTGGAAACACTCAGCCACCTGTCCTACCTGTCATGCCTGGTTACTTGCATTCACACTCATTTTTTAAAAAAACACCACCACTTATTTTCTATTAAACTGGTTTGAACAATTTAGTTTGGATAACTATAATATAACTCTTTAAAAGCTTGGTAATTTGCTCAAGGGTTGGTGTTCAACATATGTATGAACAAATAAATCCCATTAGCAGATACTGAGTAAAACTTTTCCTGTTGTCCCAGCACCGGTTCCTGAAACTGCAAGCTAAAGGCAAGCAGGCACCAGGTACCCCATACTCAAAAGAGTGCTGCAAATATTAGAGATCAGTTAATCCCTTCAAGTTTTATTAAGAGTTGGCCAAAATGGCTATGCTAGCCCCAGCTATAACCTCTGAAACTTACCTAATCACCCTGCATATGTAAACAAAGGAGGAGAGTGAAGGCACAGAGAGACAGAATCATCAGTCTTGAATTACCGGTCCAGGGAATGTGCTAGGGCCCCCCACTACCAAGTCAACTGGGTCTCCCAGAGAATCATCCATACAGATTGGGGACTGATGTGGCAAAGGAGTCATCTGGAAAATGGCCAAAATCAAGGCACCTTGCCATTACCCGACTCCTGAGGACTATAGGTGAGGGGAAGACATAGAGCTGGCCCAGAAGATCATGAAGGCCCAGAAGGAAGCCCAATGGGGTCCTCTCTGAGAAACTCCTACCAGGTCCCCACCAAAGAGCTAATGGCTGGACACCTGCCTCACAGGATACTGGCAGCCAGTCATTCTTAAGAGGCAGTAATCCCAAGAGAGAAAGGAACTCACAAGTCAGGGAAAGGAGGAGTGAAATAGCCCACTGTGTCCCCTCTTCAGGCAGAGGGAAAGGCTCAATAAAGGGAGGAAATGAAGGCTTAATTGAATATGGGAATGAAGCTCAAAGGAGACTGGACGTTTTAAATATCTTAAGTGACTGGAAAACTGTGGCCTAATGTCCAAGATGCAACTACAAGATGGAAAAGGAAGATTCAACAGAGCTTTATGAAGGTAGTGACTAAAGAAAAATAAAACTGATTTTTTTAAACTATAGAAAGCATAGATTATTCAGTAAACTGATTACAAATTAATGAATGAAAAATTATTAAATTTCTTCCAGTCCTGATTTTTCCAATTCCCCATTTTCTTTTAAACCTTCTGGAGAGGAGGTGGGGAAAGGAGAGGGAGACAGACTATTTTGAGAAACAAAAATGATCCTTCTTAGCTACTTGAACATTATGAAAAATACACAAAAGCACACAATCTACTGCCCTGCAACAGAAGAGAGAGCCTAATGCAGTCAAAAGGCCCATCTGACTAGGGTTCTTGGTGTGATTTACAATGTAATAGCTTAAAATGGTGTAGGCCATGCTGTGGTAAAAACATTCATTTTAAGCCTTTTTAAGGACTTCATCTGAACATTCTCAGAGAAAGTGAGCACTCTTTCCCTCAGGGGAGGGAGCAGAATGATACAATCAAACCATAAAAAGGAGAATGGATCAAAGTATAAAAACCCCAACAGCTTTTTTGACTGAGCTAACCTGGTATCTGCTCTACTACAAGATATTCTAGAACTAGCCCCAGACAAATGTGCAGTTTGATTTTCTTGAATTCAGTAGGACCACAAGGGCAATCAGCTGGCATGCTGGCAAATTTTCCACACAGCAAATTGAAAAGTCATTTCAGAATACCTACTGCAGTATGCACTGGCTTACTGGACTAGTGAGGATGCAGGGCCCAAAACTTATGGGTATGGGAGACCCACCCCACATATCCCGAGGGAGCTCTGTGTAGAGAAAGGGGTTTGATCTACTACCCTGGGCAGACGGCCTCAAGTGCTTTTGTGAAAAGAGCTATCTCTCAGCAAGTAAAAAGGAGTCAAAGGGTTTTCAAAGGTCTTACATAAATATTTTGTGGCCAGGTATGCTTTACAGTAAAATATCCTCAAATACCCAATTCATTAAAAACTCCACCAAAACTCATTTTCCTTTGGGGAAACTCGTTGAGTTAAGTAGGATTATCAGGGGAGAATGTAGAGTCTTATTTTCTGAAAAATTTTAAAAAAGATTAGTTCTCATAATTGTGTGATAGTCTCATTTCTGAATGGCCCAGAGGCTGGGAGCTCAGAAGATAATCAGTAGTTACACTGCGCAGCCAAATTCTGATTAAACCAAGATCCTTATCAAGTGATGGACTTCTCCTTTGCCACAGCTGCCTAAAACATAGTGGATATTTTGTACCCCTTCCTCAGTTACACTTTTAAGTTCAGGTAAATTAATGTTCTCCATCACCTTTTATAAACTTTGGGCCACACCTTTCAGAGGCCATCACCAGTTCAGGCACAGAGCAGGACCTGGATAAATGAAACCTGGTAGAAAATATCACCTGAACCAAGCAGGCTCTCCCCCAACTGGCCCTTGCTTGGTGCTTTCTGCTTCCTTCATGGCTGATGCCAGCTTCTCTCCAGTTGCATCTCTGCCTTCTCTCTCCAGCCTTCCTACTACCTGACTACCAGCTCCTGGCCTCCAAACTGGCACCACATCCAGGTACTGATGGCACTTCTTTTTCTCAATTCTGCAATTCCACAGGTGATTTCCTGGGTAACAAGAGTGTTTTGACCCGAGGGCACACTTCTCCTCCAGCGTACCCCCAACAGCCACCCACAGATAGATGTGATCACCTCTAGCCACAGCCCAGTGCATCATGCTGTGGAGAAGATGCAGAAAGGAACACACCACATGCAGAAAGGAACAACTGGCGATAGCTCTGACAGCTAGTGGGCCACCAAGTACCTTGTAAACCATCAGGCTCTTATCCAGACTCTGCCTGAACAGTCATTTGATTAACAGTCAGAGAGGAAGAGTGTGAAATAGGCACCAAAGACGACACAGGTTCTGTAAAGTTAAAAAGGCGAAGACAACCAAGTTGACTATTCCCTCCCAGCTACCACTTACCATCTAGAAAACAGAACTAATGTCTGGTGATGACATGGATGAAGGCAGCAAGAAAAACTGTAATTTTTTAGTGAGCCAAGGCCCTGATCATTCTTGTTATCATGTTGCTTCCTGTTTTCAGAGAAATATTTTATTATTTCCCATTTCCTACAGAATAAAATTTGAATTCTGTAGCAAAAAGTCTGTAATCTATTCTTCACCAGTCTATCTTTCTGCTCTTTTCTTTCATTGCAAGCTATACAGGGCAGTGTATAGCTGTCAGGGTCACACAAGTCTGAATTCCTGCCTTAGAGATTAAACAGGAGCGTGACACTGGAGAAGTAAATTAATTTCTCAATATTTTCTTTTTTTTCCCATCTCTAAATGAGAATAATATGAATGTCTGCTGCAAAGGATTGTTAGAAGAAGTAAAGGTAATAAGGCAGTGGGCATTTAACCCATTGCCTTGCATATGGTAAGCAGGCAGTAAAAATCTATAAAAGTAGTTATCATTCCAGCCACAAATTGAAAACTTACAATTCCTTGACTCTACTCTGTACTTTCTTGAGCTGTGTCTTTGTTCACACTCTCCCTTGGGAATACTCAAACAAGCATTATTTATAAGTAAAGAGCTGGAAACACCCTAAATGTACACCAGCAGAGAACTGGATGTTATATTCTAAAGGAAGAGCCTACATGGGAACCATGAGTGCAGACCTCTATCACAAAGCCATCACAGGAAAGCTTCACAAGTCACCTTGGACTTTCAAATAATCTCTCCTATTAGCTAAAATAGATGAAACAACAACTTTGTATGTCCATATGGTTATCTCTGATATATTATGTAGATAAGAAAGACTCATACACATGCGTATCTTCTTTGCAGCATCTGGCATACACTGGACACAGTGCAAGTGTTCCGTAATAATAATCCAACGTCACGAAAATTCACTGCCCAACTTCTGGGATGCCTGAATGTACAGAATGTGACAGGCACTACATCAGGCAAGACCAAAAAAATGAGAGACCGGGAAGAAAGCATAATAAAAATCTGAAAAGAAATTATGCACATGAACTGAAGAGAAACAGTTAAAATCACTACCATTCAAGACTGTGGCAGATAGGATAATGACCTTCCTGCCCCCAAAGATGCCCAATGCCTAATCTTAGGAACCTGCAACCCTATTACCTTACGTGACACAAGAAACTTTGCAAATGTGATTAAGTTCAGGACTATGAGATGGAAGATCACCCTGGGTTATCCAGATGGGCCCAGCCTAATCTAATCACATGGGTCCTTAAAAGGAGAGCCTTTCCTGGACGTGGTCAGAAAAAGTGAGGACTATAGAAAGAGGGTCAGAGAGCTGTAAAATGGCGGCTCTGCGCATTGAGGAAGGGGGACCATGAGCCAAGGAATATGGTGGCCTCTAGATGCTAGAAAAGGCAAGGAAACAGATTAACCCCTGAGCCTCCAGAAAGGAACACAGTTCTGCCAACGTGGATTTTTAATCCAGTGAGACCTACATCAGACTTCTGACTTAACAGACTGTCAGGTGATAATAAGTGCTGTTTTCAGCAACTAAGTCTGGAGTAATTTGTTATAGCAGCATTAGAAAGCTAATACAAAGACCAACCAAGGAAAATCACTAGGCAGCAGAGATTTCCCACAATACTGAAGTGTTCTGGCACTCTGGGGGCTGCAAAATAAAGTTGAAATTATATTCCAGGAAGTCTCATTTCAACAGGGAAAGAAACGCTAATGCAAAGAAAGCCCCCAAACTGAAATATGCTTGTTACTTTTCCAAGACTCAACATTTCGAGGAAGAAATCTTACCACTCATTATCTCCAGGGATAAGGTAACTGGGAACTGAAATAACTTTGCCAACAGTCACCGGAATTATGCAGCTCTGATCAAGAGGACAAGTCCTAAGAGGCAACCTTACCCGATAAAACTGGAGAGAAGAATTTTTAGAATGCTGATAGGGGCAGGTTACCTCATCAGTCTCTAGGAAAGGTGGAATATTAAAAAAGGATATGGAGATAGGCTCTGCAAAGCAACAGAAAGTATAACTTGAAATACTAAAGTGCTTCTTAAATATTCAGGCTATTACCAGCCAAGGTAGCATGCAATTAACATTAACTTGAATGCCACCAAAGCTTTTTGAGGTACCTGCTATTTTAAAGACATTCCCACTGCATGCCTGCCTAGCAGTGCAATGACATTAAAAGCCTCAAGAGAAAGAAGCAAGAATTCAGGAGAGATGTGAAAGTGCTGTCAGAAATATGACCATGCTGTCCAGCCTGCAAGACAGACTGCTGGCCGTGACAGCCTCCTTACTGTGAGGTGAGAGCCAGGAGGCACAGTTACACTCTATAGAGGTTGAATACTGGGGTTCGATTCCCAGTACAGACGCTGACTGGTCACGAGAAACTATACAATTCACCCCACTTCTCTAAGGTGAGATGAGCTCCCCTGAAAACATTCTGCATCAAAGTGACAGTCCTGGGTAAGCCCCCCAGAGGCACACTGCATTCTACCTTTCAGGTGCCTACAAGTGTCTGCTCTTTTACCATCTCTTTATAGGGAAAGAGGGGGAGTAAGGAAGATTTTGTAACTTGCTGATCTTCCAACAGAGAGGGGTTGGGGGAAGAGGTACATCACTCTGACACTCTAAAACTGGAACGTTGAGGCTTGGTCCTTCCATCCAGAGGCAGGTATAGTCAGTGGATGGTAGATTAGTAGGGGAAGTTAGCCACGCTGGATATATGAGGGGTGCAGAAGGCTTGTGCTAGGGCCTCATTCAGTATGACCTCTTTGTTTTGTTTTTTAAGATTTATTTATTTATTTTTAATCTCCACCCACCCCCCCCGGTTGTCTGTTCTCTGTGTCTATTTGCTGCGTCTTGTTTCTTTGTCCGCTTCTGTTGTCGTCAGTGGCATGGGAACTGTGTGCGGCGCCATTCCTGGGCAGGCTGCACTTTCTTCTTTGGCGCTGGGCGGCTCTCCTTATGGGTGCACTCCTTGCGCGTGGGGCTCCCCTACGTGGGGGACACCCCTGAGTGGCAGGGCACTCCTTGTGCGCATCAGCACTGTGCATGGGCCAGCTCCACCCGGGACAAGGAGGCCCAGAGTTTGAACCGTGGACCTCCCATGTGGTAGTGGACGCCCTATCCACTGGGCCAAGTCCGCTTCCCTTGGGAAGGTCTTATTTCCACTTTTATTCAATTCTCCACACTCAAGTTCAGGAAATATTGTAGAGCACGGACGCCCTAACCACTGGGCCAAGTCCGTTTCCCAGTATGACCTCTTTGTATCGCTGCCACAGAAAATGCCTTCGCAGTTCTTAAGGCACAGAGTCCATTTTTGTTTTGAAGACAGAGTAGTTAAAAGAACAAAGTATATAGATTATATCCAAACTATTGCCTTGATAGGGAATTTCTGTAGAGGGAATCTAGTCAAGAAGTATTTTTATACACATTTCTACTATAGTATCAAAAACCAAGAGCTGCAAAAAAAAATAAAATAAAATACTATGAGACATCTCAATTTAAAAGTTTGTGAAACAAGCCCTAAATTAAGAGTCACTCATTAGCACTCGTACAACTCACACTGATAAAGGGCCTGCCATATGCCAGGCCCCACATGAGGCTCTAAGAGGATAAAGGCAATTTCTCATCTCCTGAAGCCATTACATCTCACACGTCACTTCCTGCAACCTCATGGAGCTCAGAGCAAATGGCCGAGTGTGAACTCCTTGAAGAATATGCATTAGAAGGAAGAACCCAAAAGAATAGCTTGAGAATGGAAACCTATCATTGTGTTCTATTGCGGATAAGCAAGTTACACTCAGAAATCATTCTTTTTTGTGGCTGCTTAGGACAGTATCTAAAAACTCAGTCTTAGTTCTAAGGACTCAGTGCTAACACTGAGGGAGGCGGCGGTGGATGCTAGACAGATAATGCTGTCCTCTGCAGATCCCAAGAGTCCCGCAACCAGCCCCTAAGTAATCAGTTGTATTTCTAAGTTTCTCGAAGTCTAAAAGCATTTCAGTAGGGTCAAAATTCATTACTAAAGGGATTCTTCTACTGGGCAGTTTTCTGAACATCATTTTTGCATGTATAAGCTCCACATGTTGCAATACCGAAAAACTGGGAATGCCCTAAACAGCAAATAAAAAATTTTTAAGTAAGTTTCAATACATTCAATCAGTAAATTATATGGCAGCCATTAAAAAGGACTGCATGGATTTATATCATTGCTATGAAAAGATATCCAAGATACATTACTAAGTTAACAGGACAGAATATAAGAATTATGTATATACTACATGAATAAAATATTTATACAATGAAATTTTTAAAATTTAAAGTATATATATTGGGAAACGAACTTGGCCCAGTGGTTAGGGCGACCATCTACCACATGGGAGGTCCGGGGTTCAAACCCCGGGCCTCCTTGACCCGTGTGGAGCTGGCCCATGAGCAGTGCTGATGCGCGCAAGGAGTGCCCTGCCACGCAGGGGTGTCCCCCGCGTAGGGGAGCCCCACGCGCAAGGAGTGCGCCCCATAGAGAGAGCTGCCCAGGGCGAAAGAAAGTGCAGCCTGCCCAGGAATGGCGCCGCCCACACTTCCCATGCCGCTGACAACAGAAGCGGACAAAGAAACAAGACGCAGCAAATAGACACAGAGAACAGACAACCGGAGAAGGGGGGGGGGGGAATTAATTAAATAAATCTTTAAAAAAAAAAAAAAAGTATATATATTAAGATGTGTGTATAGAAAAAAGTCTAGAAGAACATATATCAAGAGTCTAAGGATAATTTTTCTCAGGACAGTGAGATTATGGATTATTTTATTTATCTTCTTTTCCTTGCAATTTATTGAGATTTTCTGAATTTCTCACTGACCATAAATGACTTGCTGAAAGCATTTGATTCTTAATGTCTTCTTGTTCCATTATCAGAAAACAAAATGACTACTCACAATGAATAGTGTTTCTTTCCTTCAGTTTGCTTCCCTTATGCTATCAAATTTTTTCTGCATAAACTCTTCCTTTCTTTAGTATGTTTGCATAGATTTTACATATGCAAAGGCCAACAGCCCGTACCACACTCTTCCACCACCTACCCCTATATCATCTCCCTGCACCATACTACCAATCACTGGCTTTAGCCTCAGGAGATGTAGACTCCAGCCTGGGCCTGCTAGGTCTGTGACTAAAGGAAAGCCACTTAATATCTCTGATCTTTCATTTCCATTTCTCAGGAGTAAATGCAGGATGAAAGGAAGAATTAAGTCAGGCAACTAATGTGACAGTGCTTTTAAAACTGTAAATCACTCTACAAATGCCGGTTGCTATTAGCATCATCATCTGTACCATCTACTTTAAGAAAAATATTTTCAGGTATTCCTGTCACAATATTTAATGACGAGTGTATCAGGAAACATTGTTAAGAGAATATTTATGTGCGACATTAATGAGAAGACAGGTAAATGGAACCATCCTAAATGTACTCTAGTTTCTTAGCACATTCCAAATGGAACTGAATGGAGCATGGTCATAGATTCACGGATATGAACACAGACCCGGGTGCTCAAGGGACCTGGGTTCAAGACTTGTGTCTGCTTCTGATGAGCTGAAGAGTGTTGGACAATTACTTGATGGCTTTGAACCTTAATCCCCTTAACCATGAAATGTCAATAACAGTTTTGGTGCTGTGGTGGTTTTATGGTGATTAAACAAGACAAGGCACATAAAGTGCTTATCACAGTACAGTGCCTGGCACATCTTTTGAAAGGACACTACTAACAATAAAGCTGAGATGTACAGCAATTACTTCGATTCTCAGAAGAAAGAAAACAACCAAAAGAGAACAATTTAAAAATTAAGTAAAATGCCAACTACTTTTCAAATTCATAAAGGGCACTTCTAATATTTTGGTGCCTAAATAATAATGCATGCCAGTCGACTGAAAGACAAACGTGGTCTTGTTAATTATAAGACTGATAAACCCCTTACCAAAGACCACAGTCTAACATAGCCCCTGGATTCATTCTAATTGTTACTCTTCTCAAAATCTGGATACTGAAAAAGATAAACACTGGTTACTATGGGAACAAATAAATCAAAGATAACACCCAGACAAAAGGGCTCTCACCTTCCTTTAACTGCCCATAGTTCTTTTTATCTGTCATCTTATTGCATTTATCACTTTTTACCTTGTATTAGAGTCATTTGTGTGGGGTCTGATCTCTCCGCCTACACAGTAAGCGCTTTCAGCACAGAAACCCTGTCTTATTCATCTTTGGATTTTCAACAAAGCCTTGCACAAAGAAAGCAGTACATAAGTAGTCTGTAGGGGGGTGGGAGGAAGGAGAATATGTACTAAAAATCACTGCCACAACTAAACATAATGCCGACACTATTTAACTTTGGGTGGGTGGGGGGTGATTAATTAAGCCTCCCAGCCACTTGGCTAGTAAGAATTATACAATTAACCCTGTTTTACAGGCTGGAAAATATTTTAAGAATTTCAATTCCTCCTGACCAGTGATAAGATGGAATTAGAATTCATGCACACTAATAATGCCAAAACAGCAAACGACTGTTCCTAATAGGGAGAGTCACCTACTTAGCTTTCATTTTTAAAATTATAATTTATTAGATGTATTCTTTACCAATAGCTATATTCATCTTTTAAAAGTAAACTAAAATATTAAGTCAAATTAGGCAATAGGTATTATGCTGATGAGTCTTGCTAAAATAAATACCCTATCCTAGAGACTATTTTACCCTACCAGCAGGAAAGCCTTTGTGTTGATACAGCATCATCAACGGTCCCATCAAAGTCTAATGATATTGCTACACGACAACCAAAATAAATTCACAAAGAGCAAGAGACTGGTATATACCATACCACAGCAACTATGTATGACAACTGCCATAATTGCCTTCACCAAAACCCATAGGCTGTACTATCAAAGTAAGGGCTACATCCAAAACAAAGGAGTCAATGCTTCACCTGATAAGTTTATCATTTTTCCAAATCATTGAACCTAGTTCTAAGAAACACAAGGTTTGGTGTCAAAGACATGACTATTTTCTTTCATGAAAAATATGTTAATGGTAAAATATTTGTACAATGTCTAACTCAAACCAGAAATTGTATTACCATGTCTGACAGCTTATCAATTATGAGGCAACCCACTTGGTATTTTTCTCCTCAGATTTGTTTAAGAGGATTTCCTTATCTTGTATCTGACTTTCTACTTTCTGATACCCATTCTTTTGATAGCACAGATGACATTACCATATACACAATGAACAAGAGCACACTTTGCAGAAAGGTACATAAAAGAAAAAAGAAAAAAATCTACATTTGAACTATCTCCATTTTTAATACTCAAGGAACGTGGTGCTTTGAGGTTTTTAATACTCAAAGAGCTTAATGCATTGGAAGTTCTAAGAGAAAGAAGCTGGGCTTATAAGAGGATGTTGGTGGTGACAGAAGGGGGCAGGGGACCGCCACCTGCACGCAAGAGAGCATATTGATGGAGATTCTATGCCCGTATACATTTGTGGCTTAAACAGTGTGGGGGTTTGGAGCTATGTACCCCAGAATAACATGCTCTTAAACTTAATCCATCCAAGTGGATGTGAACCCATTGAAAATAGGACCTTTTGATGAGGTGTTGTGGGAGTCTGGCTTACCTGTTCCTTATTGTAAATGTTACACCTGTTCTATTGTAGATGTTGCAGTTGTTCCCTATTATAGATGATGTTGCAGTTCTAATAGCAAACAGCTGCTTGGTAGTTTCCAATAAATATGAGATGGAAACTAGGGTCAGGCTCTCAGTTCCAGAAGCTGTGAGTCCCTTGGTCCCATCTCTATCTCCTCTCTTGTGTATCTCTCTCTGTCCCTTTATTTCATAAAGTTCTGTGTTGCCTTCCCTTCAAGCCAACCTATCGCTGAGCTGATCTCAGCAATGAGGTAGGTCAGTTAAGGTGTGGCCCAACTCAAACAGGATGGGTCTTAATCCTACTGCTGGAGCCCTTTACAAATGGAATGAAATTCAAATAATGGAGAGAAAACCACAGGAAGCAAGAAGCTGAAGGTCAACTGAAATTGAAAGAGACGGGAGAGGCCACTATGTGCACTGCCATGTGACAGAAGAGCCAGGACCAAGGATCACCCGCAGCCGGTCCCAGATGCCAGTCCTGGGGAACAGCGCTCTGCCTTGATGATGCCTTCATCTGGACTTCTCACCTCAAAACCACAAGCAAATAAATTCCAATTGTTTAAGCCAACCGATTGCATGGTATTTGCTTTAGCAAATACTAGTATTTCAAAACTGAGACCTGTGAGTGGGCTCACAGACTCTTCTGTGAATGTTTTTAAATACTGCATGTCCATTTCACTTAGGATCTCACTCTCACTCTCCATCTCTCTCACACACACATGTATTCTGTGCCAACAGAATAATGTCCATTTCAAGGACCATGTTGACTGGCCCCATTTTTTTTTTTTTAAAAGATTTATTTATTTATTTATTTCTCTCCCCTTCCATCCCCCGCCCTGATTGTCTGTTCTCTGTGTCTATTCGCTGCGTCGTCTTCTTTGTCCGCTTCTGTTGTTGTCAGTGGTGCAGGAATCTGTGTTTCTTTTTGTTGCGTCATCTTGTTGTGTCAGCTCTCCGTGTGTGCGGCACCATTCCTGGGCAGGCTGCACTTTCTTTCGCGCTGGGCGGCTCTCCTTACGGGTGCACTCCTTGCGCGTGGGGCTCCCCTACGCGGGGGACACCCCTGTGTGGCATGGCACTCCTTGCGCGCATCAGCACTGTGCATGGGCCAGCTGCACACGGGTCAAGGAGGTCCGGGGTTTGAACGGCGGACCTGCCATGTGGTAGACGGACGCCCTAACTACTGGGCCAAGTCCGCTTCCCTGACTGGCCCCATTTTAAATTCACCACCACTAAATTTCAAGTGACCCCTAATACAGCAGGTTCATCCCACCACATTTTCCTAGTAAATTTATTCTCCCTCTCCCCTAGACAATTGTTTCTCCTATATTCGAAAACTGCTAATAACTTCTCTTTCTTCCTCACACTTAAATAAGACATTCCTTGTTTTGCTGAGAAAACAGACACAGTAGAAAAGAACTTTCACATACCGCCTCCACGTCTTCCCATCTCCTTGCCCCACTACCTGCCTCCTCTCCCATTTTTTGAGTTCATTTTTTTATTTTTAAAGAAGCTTTAGATTACATAAATGTTACATCAAAAATAAAGGGATTCCCATATACCCAATCCACCCCCACACTCTTTTTCCCATTACACCATCCTTCATTGGTGTGGTAATTTGTTACAATTGATGAACACATATTGAAGTGTTGCTACTAACATGGACTACAGTTTACATTACACTTTACACTTGGCACTGCACAATTTCACAGGTTTTGACAAAATGTATAATGGCCTGTATCTGTCATTGCAATGCTGTGCAAGGACAATTCCAATGTCTCCAAATTACCCCATGTTACACCTGTTCTTCTCTCTCCCTCGTCTCAGAACCTCCGGTGACCACTGCCTTTATATCAATGATACAAGTTCTTCCACTGCTAGAATAACCATAAGTTTACTTAAGTCCATAGCTGCAATCCCCCCTTATGTTTGTTCATTCCTCAGTCTTGAGGACTTGGGGATAGTGATATCCACTCTATTTCTGATTGAGAGGAGGCTTAGATCCCATGGAGCTGCCCTCTCATTTTAGTGGCTTTGCTAACTCAGCATTGTCTCCTGCCACTCTGGCCACATTGGTGACCTGGCTGTTTCTGTAACTTGCTTATGTTTCCTGCTCAGAATCTTTGCCACTGTGGGTCTCTCTGCCTGTAATTATTTTCCTTTAAACAGCCTCATGGCTCAAGTCCTCACATCCTTCAGTGGGCTGTTCAAACCTCACTTTATTTAGAGAGGTCTCCTGTGGAGACAGAATTCTGTCCCCAAGATTCCAGTCCCCTGGAATTCCAAGATTCCAGTCTGCCCTCAAGGACCTGTGAATGGGATGCCTCTCCTGTGAGTAAGTTACATTATATGGCAAAATTAATGCTTAATGTGTATAGAGTTTCTGTTTGGGGTGACAGAAAAGTTTTGATGATGGTGGCACCACACTGTGAATGTAATTAACACCACTGAAGCATATTTGAAGTGGGAAAAATGGGTCATTTGTGTATATGTTACCAGAAGAAAAAAAAAACACAATAGTGAACTCTAAGGTAAACTATGGACTACATTTAAGAGTGTAATTATTAATAATAATGTTTTGTCAATTTTAACAAAAGTACCACACTAATGCAAAGTGTTAATAGGGAAAACTGTGGGGGAGGGGAGCATATGGGAACTCCATATTTTCTGCATGATCTCTCTGTAAACCAACAACTTGTCTAAAAAAAAAAAAGGTCAATGGATGTTGAAGATGTAATTAAGGTCCCAAATCAGTTGATCTGAGTTAGTCAAAAGGGAGATGATCTGAGGTGGCCCTGATGTAATCAGGTGAACATCCTTAAAAGAAGGACTGAGACCTTTCCACAGAGAGACATTCTCCTGCTGCCTTTGAAGAGGCACACTGCCATGGCATGGACTGCCTGTGGAGAGAGGTGATCTCTAGAAGCTAAGGGCTTCAGACCTACAACTGCAATAACAGAATTCTGCTAACAACCCAAGTGAACTTGGAAGAGGACTGAACTCGAGAACAGAATGTGGCTCAGACAATATCTTACTTGCAGCCTTGTGAGGATCTGAACAGATAACCTAGTTAAGCTGTGCCTGGACAGAAAAGTTCAGAAGATCTACAGAAACTGTCAGACATAAAAATGGATATTGTTGTAGGCCACCAAGTTTGTGGTAACTTGTTACACAGCAATAGAAAAGTAATACAACTTCCTTAATGCAGATTAACATCCCTCATATTCTCTATCCCTGATGTAGTATAGCATTTCCTTCAGAGAAACTGATATATTATAAATGTAATTTGACTATTCAAATAGTTCATCTTCCCACCTCTAAAATATACTCTGCTTAAAGGCAAAAAATTCATTGTTTCTTTCTTCCACTGCTGTATTACAACACCCACCTAGACCAGTACCATGCATATAGTAGGTGAATGTATGTTGTTTATATTTATGTTAGCACAGTGATCACAAAAACGTAATAACATTTAACTTTAAAGTTTCAAAGGTTATTTCTGAAACTGAAGTTCAAGGATTCCCCCTTAGGGGAGTCTGACAATATAGTCTGAGATTTTGAGTTCAAAACTTTGAAAAACACTAGTTCAAATAAATACCTTGTGAATATTTAGGGGAAAAAAAAACAAAGACAATTAGGTAACGATATGTGTTCACTGAAAATAAGTCATTCTAAAATTCATTTCCATTTTTTAAAAAGTGTTTCTAGTTGGTTAAGAGTTAGGAAAATGCCATTGATACAGGATGTTCTAATTTTAATAATACGTTTAATGGACCCCTTAGCGATACCCTTCTGAATAGTTCGTTAAGTGTCCACTGAGGTATAGTACAGACAACTGGATTTGTTTCTGGTTGAGCAACTGTATGAAAGATAGCTAGTTCATTATTGAAAGACTTTCAGAAAGTGGTTTCTAATAAATACCAGAAGGACCTGCCCTTACTAAAACTGTTCAACATGTTAATCAAGGTTTTGGATAAAGATGTAAAGGAGAAGTTCATCAGATTGACCACTGACATATATCCAACACTGTAACTAATATGACACACTGACAATCATGATTGAAATGTCTGGTGGGCAGCAGGGTTTCAAAACCAACAGGTTAATTATTACAGTGATAGATGTTAAGTCATACACAGAGCTTTAAAACACGAGTTGTAGTTCAGAATTAAAAGAAACCCAGCTTAGGAGTCCTTCAAATATAAAAATCAAAATCTACTACTATACTCCAGCCTGTTCAGACCACATCTGGGGTCCTGTATTTAAAAGGGACAATGCCAAACTGGAAAAGAATTCCATGAAAAGAAATCTGGGGCCAAATAGGTTCTCAGGCAACTTACAAAAAATGTCCTTTCCTGCAGAACTTCTTAGAACTTTTAATATGCTAATGTTCACTGTGATCTGCAAAAGGTGTGTGTGTGTACAGATGGATCAGCAGGTTGATAGTACGCATTGTTTCTTAACTTATTTGAGCATGGACCCCTTCTTTCAAGGAACATCTTGTGATCCAGGCCAAAAACTTTGGAAAACAATGACCTAGATCAGTAAGGAAAAAGTTAACCAAAGTAGATGCAGACTAAATGTCAATAAAGTAGAGAAACCAGGATTGTGAGGGCCGATAATAGAAGCTAGATCATGGAAAAAACAGACTAATGGAAATTGAAATATTTTGTCTAGCAAAAGACAAGACTTGCAAATATACAAATGGCTATGAGAAAAATGACAGAATGCATTTGGTTTATATTGTTCTAGTTCCTAAAGCAAAGAATTATCTGGTGATAAAGCTCAGGGATATACATATTAAAAAGCTCTCCAGGAGACTTTTATCCAGAGCACCTGATATTTGCTCTAAGAAGGAGAATCAGAACCCACAGGAGCTCAGAATAGGAAGGCAGTTGACTTTTCACAAGGAAGATGGAGCATCTCCCAAAAGTAGTATAAAGGACGGTGGTGGAAAACAAATGAGCTTGCAGTTTGCACACAGAGGCTGGGTAAACACCCAACAGGGACATTAAAGAATAGATTCCAGCATGTGTAAAGGAGGAGGGGTTATTGGATTCCAAAGGTCACTTCTAACACTGCCTTCCTGGGGGGCTGGACCATAACCTCTTGCTCACCCCTGCATCTCAATGATGGGGGCCTGGCACAGAACTAGGCTTCCCATAAACATTAGTTGAATGAGTGAATAAATTAACAAGTAAAAAATAAATGAAATAAGTACCTGGTTCCAAAGTCAAACAAAAAGGGAACAGGCTCTGTGGCAGTGTGAGATTATATATGAATTCCAAAAAGAGAGATTATGTTTGTAAAACTGGCCTGTTCCTTTGAGTGTGATACCCTTTGACTGTATTAGATTCAGTTGAGATGCCTCTGATTAAATTACTTTAAGATTAGGGTTTTGATTTGACCATGTCATTAGGGCAACTCAGTCTGAGTCCCTGCCCCCACTTTGTGGGCCATATTAACAGACAATCAAGGAGACACAAGGGAAGCAGATGCATGAGAAAAGGGGAAGGGAGCTCCATAGACACAGAAGAGGATCCTGCGGCCCCGGGAAGAGAGATGAGTTATTCGCCTGATAGTTTGCAGCTAAAGAGAACAGAGCAGCTAAGCCTTATGCCAGCCTATAGCTGAGATTGGAAGAAGCTGGGCCCACAGAGCCTTAAAAGGAAGAGGAAGGCTGAACCCTCACAGACATCATCCTGCCATCTTGAGTCAACAAGTAGCAACAGACTTTGGATGAGAAAATACTTCTTATGGTACCTTGAGTTGGACTCTTTAAGGCCTTGTAACTATAAGCTTTTACCCCAAATAAATAACCTTTATAAAAGCCAACAGATTTCTGGTACTTAGTATCAGAGTACCAGATATAGTTGACTAATACAGGCTCTTCCATTTTTTGGAGATTGCCAAGTATGATAATTGTGAATAATACTCAAGACTACTTCAAATATAAGGGAAGCAGTCCTTTCTTGACTGAGGAATACACTCCGAATTAAATCACATCATGTAACATTCATGTAATAAGTATGTGAATATGTCCTGCACACTGTAAATGACTATCAGAAGGATGATTATGGCAACAATACTCTGTCCTGACAGACTTTGATTACTCATGGGGCTGGAAACTGACTTCACGGATGAACCATACTTTTTATAACCACAGCTCTGAAAATATCTATTAACCACAGACTTTGTTTTTTAATTGTCTGAAGGAAAACCATATGTATAAATTATTTTAAAACACCTTCAAAAATGTGGTTGTATCCTGATTGATCTGGTAAATATCCAATAGAGACACTAAATCACAATTAATTACAATTAAGTCAAGCAATTTTCTTTTGTTTTCGAGATACCGAATTTTTAAAGAAGATGCAGAAAGATGGACCTTTAAATTTAAAAATCCTTGGATAGAAAGACCTTTCATTCGTAAGACACAAAGACTGTACTGCCAGACACCATATTTATATCCATTTCCTAGAAGACTGAGGGTTCTTTCAAAATACATGTCATTTCTCCACAGTGGCTGATCAAATCTGCCACTGAAAAATGCTCTGAACAGGCAACTTGTGGTACAAGCATGGTTTATTTCTGTCAGAGACTAACTGCTGAAGTGTGAAAGAAACTCATTAAAAATCTCTTACTGTGATGTTTTACATTGTTAAAAAAAAAAGTAAGGAAAAAAATTTAATGAAGGGAACACCGAACCTGCAGACACACTCATATGGTGCTTTTCTTATTCTTCTTTAGTAAGAAATTAGAAGAAGGCAGTCAGTCCTGGTTGTTTGGAGAAATCAAATGAATTAATCTTGGTTTATGTTAATATTTTGCAAAGTTAATGAAGGAGATCAGAATACTGTATGCAAAATAAACAACATTATTTACCTTAATCTTAAAACGAGGTTCACAGCACAAGAAGCTTCTCTGTAGTCTTCACTAGCATTGGGATGGCCCTTTAAAACAAAACAGCAAACAGTGTTATAAAGTTTCTCAGGAAATGAATGAATAGAATCACAATAGCTCTGAATTTTGAGACAGCCCTTTCTTTCTGGAAATTGCAAAACAAGATTTTTACATGTATAGGACTTATTTGACCTCACAAGAGCTCGTGTGATGGCTGGAATGATGCATAATTCCCAGCATGATTGTGTGTATAAATGTTTCATACAGAAAATCTCAGTCATGGGACGGGAACTATGAACAGCAGGTATAAACTGCAGTAAGTCCAAAGAAGAGTCAGCGGCTTCAAGTGGCATCATGCACCATGAGCCATGGAGTCACGGTCCATGGTCCTTGGTGATGACAAAGGTTGAGCACTTTAAACCTTAAGATGCAGAGAAAGGTGGATCCCAATAGATTAGGCCACTGTTTATCTTTCCTATTGAATATAAGCCATCGACCATGAATGTCTCTACTACAGAGCCCCTCCTTTCTCTCTAAACCAACCCCTGTCTCTCTAGACAAGTCTACCTTCTTCTTACTAGAGTAGGAAAAACAAGGTATTTCAGGTCAAGACCATAAACAAGTCTTTCTCTGAACATATTTTCCCATTTATAAAATGGGGACAATAGCTGCCTCAAAAGGTTGACAACAAAATAAAATGTATGAAAAGACATCAGAAAACATAAAATGGTAAACAATACTATTTATCCTAATCAATTTTTCTGTTTCCTTAACTCTCTTTGCCTTCTGACCCATTGTCATTCCACCAATCCTTAGTTTATCTCAAGGTATTTTAGGGAGTTGTCTGACTGAGTGAAAGACCTAAGCTAAATCCTGGCTTTGCCTCCATAATTAGTTGTGCCAACCATGGGCAAGCCACTTGGCCTCTATAAATCTCTGCTTCCTTATCTACATGATAAGAGTCAAGGATTAGATATCTGACCTCAAACATGCTTTCTGAAACCATGAAATTCATCATTCTAACATTTCTACAGTATACAATGGATTCACAAAACACAACTCAGGTGAAATGAAAATGAATTTAAATGGTAATATATTTGAAAAAAATTGTGGTCCTAAGGATGGTGATGTTTTATAGAACAAGCACCTTGAGAGAAAAAAGGCTTACCTATTAATTATATAGCAAATCAGAACTGTTAGCTTGTACTCTAGCTCTATGTCTATATTCCTTCCCCTGGATTGCTAGGTATCCTACACCACTACCCAAAACATCTTCCGTCATATAGTTATTACTATCAAGGCATTTCTAAGTCACTGGACTACTTTTTAATTAATATACAGGGACTATTATTTTTATAAGTCAAGTTGTAAAGATAAATTGTCCCATGAAATTCAATGATAAAAGAATCAGGAAAACAAGTTTTAATAATCCAACAGGAGCAGAGGGGTAGGAAGGGGGGGGGGGGGGGAGGAGGGGAGAGAAAGAAAAGGAGAAAGACAGAAAGAAAGAGAAAGAAAAAGAGAAAAGAAAAGAAAAGAAGAGAAAAAGAAAGAAAGAAAGAAAGAAAAGAAAAGAAATTAACCGCATGTTTTATGGCTGGTATATAATAGAATGGTGAGTCATTATCTTCCTTTTCTTATTTTACACAGCACTAGCAATTTCAGAAGCAGTCTGGTAATCAATTCTCACTTCTGAACCTATCATTTGAAGGTCTGAGGTCCTGAAAATCAGTCAATACTTCTTTTTCTCCATACCTCTTTAAAAAGAGAGCTTACAAGTCCCTGATTTAGAAGCACCTCCTTGAAACTGTCTATCTTTCTAAACTGTTGTTTTTTCTAAAGATCTGTCAACAAAGCATCTAGAAAATGACGGGCAGAGAAACATACCTGAGCATCCTGCACAGAAAGGGACTGTATTTGTTCAGGGATACTGCTGGCATTCACTGCAATCTGTTAAGAAAGCCACCGTTACAGCACTTAGGGAAACCAAAGTCAAACATTAATGTCAGGGTGGTTACACTAAAGCCCCAATTATGAAACAATAATATTCAAAAGATCTTACAGCATCTTTCATGAAGAGCCACCTTTGACCACTGCATGGGACTCACCTAAGTGTGTTAAATCAAAGAATTCTGGTCCCCAACCAAACTAGGACTTGGAATTTCATGGATTTGGGAAGGAATCTCTATCTTTAACAAGCTGCCCTGGTAATTCTTACGTACTTTTAGAGAACCACTGAAGTAAAGTGAAAAAGCAGGCATGATTTGATATTTTAAACTTGGTAAGAGAAAGATGCCCAGAGGACAATTATTTCTTGTTGCATAATTTGTCTTAAAGTTAAGGGGTCCGAAATCAAAAGATTAGTAAAACCTGCCCCTTTTAATCATTACTTTGAACAAATAGTCAGTGTACTTTAAAAATACTGAATGGTAGCTGGATTTTAAAAAACATTTTCCCCAACAGAAATGCAACAGTGATAAGTTATATTTTCTATCTCAAAGTTGGAAATCAGACCCTAATGTGACGCCCAAAATATATTCACTATTCTGCCCAGGAGCAAAACTTGAAGGACAGTCCTCAAACAGAAACAACAGTGAAAAAGACTGAAAAAGAGCTTCTATTTCTAAACTTACTATTAATTTTAAAGTAATGTGAAATCATATATTCTTTGTGGCAAGAGTTTTCTAAAGTTTAAGAGCATAAAATTCCTCAAAAGTAACTGTTAGTACAGAAGCAACAGAGAGAAGTGTACAGACATCTGCAACTTACTCCAAAATGCATCAAAAAATTAAGATGGACTAATGGATGAAATGGATAGGCATGTACTAAAGATGTACAGTAATGGTAGAATTTAGGTGACAGGTATATGGATGCTCACTCTAAAATTACATCAACGTTGCTATATGTGTGAAATTTTTCATAATAGAATGCTGGGGAAAATGACTATGTTTAGAAAAATAAACAACATGTATTCACTAACTGGTCTAAGAACCTGGACCTATACCAAATGATCTCTTGCACAGAATCTCTCAGGCTGATTGCACAATCTTAATTTAGGTCTCACACATATTGTATAAGATACAACCAAAGGCGACATCAACAGCTACAGCTTATTCTTCCTTCTGTCAAAAAGAACTATTGCAATCTGAATAAGGTGGTAGTATTTGCTTAGAGGCAACAACTTCTCTGAGACAGCTCCTGTGAAGAGGAGCTTCCCCTGCTCTGCTCCTTCACTCCTGGGTGATCACTGGGATGAAGTGTGAGTTAAATGGACTAGTGGCTGGAATCCCGTATACACCTGCAACCTCAGTGGGAAGATGTAACCCTGCATCTATCTAATGAAGGGAGCATCCTCCAGCTCTCATTGGTCCACAAGCAATATGGGCAATTCTCCAGAAAATGTGCAGATATGCACAGGAGTGAAGGAAAGGGAGGTGCCCTGTATGAAACATCCTCCTTGACAACCAATTGCAGTGCTCAAAATATCACCATGATGGATCCCATCCTATCAGATCAGTGAAACACGGCCATTGGAGAACTCTTTCAAGTGTAAAAACTTACAAGAAAGCAAACACATTAAACGGCTGTCATTCATTAACAGTACAATATAAATTTATAGGATTTTCCCCCTTTCAAACAGTTTTTCTTTTAAACAGCTATCAAAAGGGCATTTGAGAGAATATGTGTTTTGAGAAGAAGGGGAAAGAAAAACAATAATGCTGGACAAACCAAACTAGAAATAGACCTCAAAGGGGCATTGAAGCAGGGTAAATAAGAGGAAACAGTCTCAGAATGGAGACAAGAAAGGGACAACTTCTGCTCTCCAATTTTTCAGAGTTCTGCCTAATCCTCTGATTCATTTCACTATTATTAAAAATACAATTGTTAAGTGCAATGTTGTATTGTGAATTGGAACAGAAAACGAGTATTAGTGGAAAAATAACTGAAATCCAAATAAATCCTGGGATTTAGTTGATAGCAAGGTAGTGCTGGTTTCTTAGTTGTGACAGATGTACCAGGATCACATAAGTTATCAGTGGGGGAAACTGGGTGAGGGGTACTATCTCTGCAACTTCCCTGAAAATGTAAAATTATTCTAAAATTAAAAGTTTCTTTTAAAAAATAAGTAGACTTCGGATCACAAATCTAACTTTCATCACAGCCAGTCAGAAGGCCAATCATATGCAATAACAACACCTTTTAGAGGATGGCATCATAAAAACTTCAAGTTAAAGAAAGCTGTCTGTGATGACTAAGGCTAAGCATGATAAATTTAAAGGGAGAACTCAAATCTTTCTCCTCATCTTACTATGGACATAAAAAAAACATATGAGACCTGACAGGTTATTTAGAAAACAAGCTTTTGTCAGAAATTATTTTCAAAAGTCAAAGGTGGTTTTAAAAATCAATAGGCAACAAAAATAAATAATAAATGCAATCAATTTAGTTTTCATATTGTATCTAATCTTCAGTAAATTTACCTCAGCCTAAATCCACATCAAATATTTTTTCTCATCAGAACAAAATCTCAGAGTTGGGAAGTGGAAAAATTATCTTATTTAACCTAGCCTGGACTCACTATAACAAAATCCTTCACCCATATACTATTGTGGGCCCTACCAGGCTGCAGCCAATAAACTTTCCCATCTGCTTCATTACAGTCAGTTAAATAAGGAAAATTTTTCCAATGAATTTCTAATTTTTTTTTTTGTTTGAGACTTCTGAGAGACAGCCATTTAAAAGAAATCTTCAGGAATTATGAGTACACAGTCTTCCTAGATTCCAACCTCTACCTCTAGATTCATGATTCTCTTAGTGGTTTTCAATCTTGGCCATAGATGAGAATCATTTGAGGAGGTTTTAAAAATCAGAATTGCCCGGACATCACCCCAAATTGTGAATCAGAATTCCCAAGGGTTGGGTCTAGGTATCTGCATTTTTAAAATTTTCAGTTATTTTGATGTGTAGTCCAAATTGAGAATCATAGGTTTTCATGCCACCTAATAGAAGTGCTCCTGTAAAAAAAAAAATGCTGCCTTAATAGAGGTCTTGGCAAATGTTCTCCTTAGTTAAATAAATAATAATAGTAAAAAACAAAAAAAACAAAAAAAACCCTGTGAATTTAAGGCAAAGCCAATGTCACTTTTACATAGAATACTGGGGTATAATGCAAAACTGACAAAAAGTCATCAAACATATACATGCACTATTTCAAAGTCTGACAGAGATTCCAAAATTACTAGTCAAAGGAAGTTCAATACTAGGATAATTGCTGAGAAGCTTCATATAAGCTAGGAAGCTATAGAAGGTAGGGTACATAACCTATGGAAGCCATTCCTTGCAAAAACCACTTCCCCTCCCAACAGGGATGAAAAGCTTCCAGAGAGCAGGCGCTCTTTTTCTGTTTAATTCCCAAAGTACCAAACACAATTCCACATATAAATCAGGCACAGATTAAATAATGCTCAATTAATAAGTTTTCTTATTAATATTATTATCATTACCCTTTAGTCTCCATTGGCTTCTACCATATAGGTGGAAGAAGATAATAAAAGAAATGAGCTAAAAAAAAGAAATGAGCTTAAATTATCTACTTGTTTACTAATTACTAATTACTAGAGGTAACTAATACTTTATAAAACTACTTCTAAAAGATCAAGTTAGGGACACAGAGCTAATGTTCTCAATGCATTTGGGTAAAACTCTGGATGTAAATAGTGTAACTCTATCAACTTACAGCTGCACTAGAAATTCTCTTGGATTTAGAAGGATCTCCAACAATCACCCCAGTATCAAGTGCATCTAGCCAGTGTCCCTGTGGTGGTTTGCAGCTGTATGTACCCCAGAAAAACATGTTCTTAAATTTAATCCATTCCTGTGGGTGTGAATCCATTCTGAGGAGGACCTTCTGATGAGGCTACTTCAGTTAGGGTTCATCCTACCTCAGTCAGGATGGGTCTTTATCCTATCACTGGATTCCATTGTAAGAGAATGAAATTCAGACACAGAGAAAGCCATAGGAGGCAAAATGCTGAACCCTCAAGAGAAGGGACAGACCAAGAGATGCTGCTACATGACTTGTCATGTGACAAGCTAAGGACCCCAGGATCCCCAGCAGTCAGTCCCAGAATGCCATGTCTTCAGGGAGAAAGCATCACCTTGATGATGCCTTGATCTGGACTCCAAATCATAAGCTAATAAATTCCCATTGTTTGACTTGACCCATTTCATAGTATTCACTTGAGCATCCTAGGAAACTAAAACAGTCCCTTTGACAAACAATCTACTCAGGCCTTTTGAATCATCTCCAACTAATGCTGTAATACCTGGACATTCTGCCTTCTCAGGAAGCCAAATAGCCCCTCACATAAAAAGCATTCATAAAATATCCCACCTTTGTTGCTAACTGCACCTAAACATGGTACTACTAAGGCTATTCTTCCTGAACATCACTCAGTCATATAATGTTTTCTCATCACAGGTACTCTGTGAGTACTCATGCACTTGTTGAACGTCTGTACTTCAGTGCACAGATGCTCACATCAACAAACATGTACAGAGTGTCCACTAGATGAAAATGGAAAGCAAAACATGAATAAAATTCCATCTCAGTTTTTGAGTGGCTTATAGCCAAGTAAAATAAGTCAATCATAATTTAAAGGACAAGTACTATTGAAAAACTTAATAATAGGTAAACACTCTGGCATTTAAATGTGCAATTTGGCAAAGATAAGCATTTTCACCTTTGAAGATGTTTAAAGGTATAAGGTACTTTGGCAGAGTCCATATACATTAATATAGCTTTTGATAGCACCTATAAAAATTCAAAATCAGCATACCCCTCCCAAAGCAACCGCCAGCTAATACTTCATTTGCATATGTGCCCCCAAAAATGCATATACAAAATTAATGGAATGCTGTCTATAATAGCAACCTAAATGCCTTTCAAGACAGAAATGAGTAAATAAAACATTTCCATCCATCCAGTGTAACACTACATAGCAGTTAAAAATACAGAGGCAAATCTACAATAACTAATGTGGAAAGATCTCCAAGGTATAAGGCAAGTCGCAGAAAAAAATGTATAGTTTTTATAATCCCATTCATGTTTTTTAAATGATATGCTAAATTTCTTCATGTATATATTTGTATATAAATGACCAAGAAAAAAATCTATATACTGATAACCTCTCTGGAAAGAAGTAACAGTCAAGGGTGGGGGAACAATGTAAAAGTGGTCTTTCACTCTTTTATTCTATTCAATTTTCCAGTAGCTTTATTCAAATCTGTACTCTATTCCTCTTCTCAATAAGATCTACTCTAATCAACCCATTTAAAATAACCCCCTAACACACTCCTTTGCACCCAATACTTCATTTTATTTTTTTCCCATTGCTTCTATCCTGCTGTAACAAGCTACATAGTTTACTTATTCATTAAGGCTATTGTATATTGATTATACTTCTAAGTTTTACAGGGACAGGGATTTTTCTGTTTTGCTTGCAGATATATCTACGACACTAAAAACAGTATAAATAGTAGGCAAGCAAAATACCTTTCTTGCATGTTTATATATTCAATACTTTATGATTCCCTTTTTAACAAAGAAAACGCTTCATGTGGTTGGAAAAGCAGGGGGCTACTTTAGATTAAAGGTTGAAAGAAGACAGGAGCAAGGCGATCACTTCTCCTTGGAGTGTCTCTAACATGGATGAGGATATTGAAATGCTAACCCTGCCAAAAGGAAAGGGTGTCCAAAAACTGAATCGAGAAGCTGTGTAATAGTATGCAGGGCTGGTTACTCCTTTAATTTGGTGGGAATGTTTACCTGCAAACACATGTGTCCATTCACAGAAATAAGAAACCTATGCTTTCTTAATTATAAAAGAGTATGGGAACAGATACATGGCAAAGGGAAATTAAGAGAATCTAGATATAGTAAAATATCAAAGACTTTCAAATCCCACTCAAGAAGACTGATAGTGATGAATAATAATCAACTGGCAGCATGCTACACATTTCTCCATTTCCTGTCTTACCAAAAAGATATTACTATTATCTCAGTTAGAAATCAGTTATCAAAGCAATTTCAGCAATCATATACTCATTACTGCCTACCAGATCGATGAATAGATGAATGGCCACAATAAACTAACAAACTCTCATCAGGGAAGATCTACAGTGATTAGTCTACACTAGTATGGTAGGATTCAGGAAATAGCATCCAAAAAAGATATCCTGTGGTGAACCAATGAAGAACATTATTTTGTTCTAGTTTTAAGAAGGACTGACCCTTTTAGTTAGAGATACTTTCAGAAATAAAAAAAAAAAAACTACTCTAGATGCGAGGAGAAGCCAGGGTTCATGGCACCTGGTTAAGATCATTCTAAAACCCAAATACGCAGCCACTGGTTTCACTGCAGGGTTCATCACCATGGCCTCTATTAGAAGTAAACAACGTCCCTGATAAAGCTTGTTTTTGTTTTGTTTTGTTTTGTTTTTAGGCTAGTAAAAAGATTTTATTTGGGAAATGGGGAAAACAACAGAGCTTGCTGAAAAATGGGAGATAAATATGGAAATATAGAACAAGATTTAGTATGGGCTCCTCTAGCCAAAGAAAGCCCTTGTTTTTTTATGTATGAAGTAAGAAGATTAATTCAAATGATAAACAAGAAGAAAGAGAATCTCAAGGAGTGTTACAGTTGGAAGGCAGGCAGACTGAAAGATCCCTAGGAATGGATGTGGCAAGAACAATGCAGAGAGACAGGAGGGAGAAAACAATGGGAGGAGTGGCTTGTAGCTCTGATCCCTTCCTCTTAGAAATGTCCAGCTTTCTAGCACCATGTAAAAGTTGAATATTAAGATTGTCTCTATTTAATCAAAGGGAAAATTTCTCCTAATTAAAGAAAGTTGGGTTGGGTATCATTTCTAACACAAAGTTTCCTGTTTCCTTAATGAGAATTTAGCAATGTACACATTAATTAATTTCTAGGTCCATAAAATATTTGAAACTATTTTAATATGCTCAGATTTCCTCTAGGAGTATTAGGAAGTCCTTTGAAACACAGTCATCATTAGTCATTAGGCAATAGGACAATTAATCAGATGGCGGAAGTAAAGTTAATCAAAAGATGCCCAGTTCTCAAAGAGAAGCTGATGAAAGAGTGTTGTTCTTTGCCTGCTAAGTTCCCAAGAGATATAAAAATCAAGACCAAAAGATTCAACCAAGAGTTTCTAAGCATTTTAATATCTGCTTTACTGCAAACTAAAATCTAGAAGAAATGCAGCACGCATGCCTATTATGTTTTCTAAGTGATAGTAATACTAAGAGTTACAATTTCTTGCCAAGGACTGCACTGAGTGTGTCATGTACCTGATTTCATCAATCCTTACTGCAACTTTATGAGGTTAAGTACTGTGATTATTCCCATCTGATGGAGAGAGAAACAAGGCTCAGAGTAAATTATTTGTCCCAATCTATACAACCTAAGGGAGCTTAGCCAGAATCAGAACCTGCAGGCTATGTGCCTTTTTCTTTTACTGTTTCATGAGAAGAAAACTCTGAAGTCTCTTCCCCAAATGGATCAGAACTTGACACCACAACGTGGGAATGAAGTAATGAAAACAAACAAACAAACAAAAGCTCACTCACCTCCGGATTTTCTTCTTTTACTCTTCGTGACTGTAAAACAATGACGGAGTCTTTAATTAACCAAAGCTTACCACAAAAATAAAAATGACATAGGTTAGCTAATCATCACCATCAGTGTCTTTACCTTTTCTTGAGAAAAAGCTGCTTTCCCTTCTTCACTTTTTTCATCCATCTCATCGTCACTCCACTCCCAGTCACCGTCTTCGGTTTTATGAAGGTGACCACTTGACCCAGGAACTCTTCTTACCTGAATCGAAACAAACCCATACAATTCTTCATTAGTCACATGTGAACACTGGTCACTAGTACTGCTATGGGGATTATATAATTTACACATGACCCTGAAAATAACCTAAATGGTTATGAATTCAGGGATAACTAGCAATTAATAACCAAAAAGACTACACAGCCTCCAGACTCACCCTCTTTCCAAAAATATCATGTTCTTGAAATGCATTACCATACACATGTAGAACAAAATATTTTGGAAGAACGCCACACACATAAGCCAGTGAGGGTCAAGCTCATCTTTCACTTTCGCTTCAGTTAATACTTTACACATATAAGGCCAAATGGTTTACTTCAAAATTACCTAAGGAAATGCATGCTGCAAGCAACGGACTTGACTGAGCCAAGGCAGGGAAACCAGGCAGCCTAATAAAGCATACTACACTAGGGGTATCAGGCGATCTAAAGCCTAAGTCAAAAAAGCAAATACCCTTCTGTTGCCACCTTGTTCTTTTTCAGAACCTGACATCATGCTTGCTTTCCCAGGATTCTGCTCAACCTACTTGAGCAAAACAAAACACCATCAGACTATTCTTGACACACCTTGTAGTATTTGTGAAAGTGGCGCAATCGCTAGGAGCACAGCATGACAATCAGCAGCCATGCCAGTGTTTAGATTGTAATCAGTCTTCCTCAATTATTTCAAATTTTTGAACTAAGGTAGAGATGCAATCCATAGAGCACGCTTTCCAAGTCTTTTGAGCCTGAAAAAGCAAAACTTTTAAAAGGACAGGATGACTGAGCACGAGCCTCTGACCAAGTAATCTGCTATAAAAAACGCACTGAGATGTAATTAAGCAAAGCAACACAGCAGACAAATATGTGAACATAACAGCCAGTGATTCACTGTTACAGAGAAACTTTGAAGGGAAAAGGAGCTAAAAGACAATCCAGTCCAACCTTCTCATTCTAGATTCCCATTCAAATTAATCTCCATGATAAACACAAAAAAAGAAATTACGTAAAAACTCCTGGGGAGATTTTTTTTTAAGGTACCAGGACCTCGTATGTGGGAAGCTGATGCTCTACCACTGAGCTACATTGGCTCCTCTGAGTTAGTTTTTTCATTGGTTTGCTTGTTGTTTGTTTTTTGTTTTTGTTTTTAGGAGACACCAGGGATGGAACCCAGAACCTCCCATGTAGGAAACAGACATTCAACCACTTGAGCCACATCTGCTCCCTGAAGATTTTGAAAGACCAAGATGTATAGAGAGACTACTTAATAGAAAATAATTATATCATGGGAACTTACTTATTTCCAAGGGAAATATCACAGAATTAAAGTAAGCATTTATACATGTCACATCAATGTGAAGCCATATTAAAAACAAAAATCAAAACGCAGGCTCAAGGCTGGATTTGATTGATTTGTGGACACTACCAGGTGTATAAAAGTAAGCCAGACCTCTTCATCTAAGGGATTTTGAACTCCAGTGTTCTTTACTTTCCATAATTGGAAAGTAAACAGGCAAGTAAATCTTATTCATAATTACAGATATTCATTTGCTAATTACATATTCATTAGTTTAAAATGCTTTTAACTCTACTCCAAAAAAATTATTCTTTAATTAATTTCCTTCTAAAACACCTAGAACTTAGTAAAACCTATTCTGTGGTTGGCATACGATATTTTTTTTCATTTGCACTTCGAGTCACTGTAAAGATCTATAATAATGATAGTAATTTTAATGGTGCTTATTGATGCTGGCAATGCCAATCATGGCAAATGCAACATAGAAACGAGTATCTTAATGACTACACTTAAAGGAAAGATTTTAAAACCACATCTATGTAAAGACTTATTAACTAAGAGGTGATAAAACAGGTAAAATTATGTCTCAGAATCAGAGTAAACCTTTACGTTTGCTGATACTGTAGAAATGAAACATGATTGGTAAATTAGTATTCTTCAAGTACCCACCCAAGAGATTATACAAAAGAAATCTCTTTTGGAAAAGAGGCAGAGATAGTCCCACTTCATACCCCAAAATTAACTTTGTCCCTCTTTTCTCCTTCTTACTCTATGTTTACAAAAGCTGCCAATTTCATTTCCATACAGAGGCTCCAACAAAAGACAAGAAAATGGCCATCTTCTTTCATTTCTGTTTTATTTTAGAATGCTGGCTGGCTCCTTCTTAACTATATTTGCCAGAATAGAAAATGATAAAGCAAATGTCTAGGATCATAGCTCCAGAGATTAAAAGAAATGGTGGGATGCAGTAAGCAATAAATATTGGTTGGACAAAGAAATGTTGACCACATAAGACAGTGGATGTTCAGTTTACTCCTAAGACAACACCTGTGGTGTAATTTGAAAACCTAGGTTTTATGGTGCATTTGTGTGATGCAGCGCTCTATGGAAGAAACGAGAAATCAATTTTAAAAGGAGTTTTAGGGATGAGGGGAAACAACTTTTATCTTCAGAACCAAGGAAACTAAGCTTCATGTAGTTTAACAAACGGTCTTCTTATTTGGGAACTGAAGACTTCTTTACAAAATAAACATGGTGTGTGCCTGTGTGTGTGTAAAATCTTCTGTCCTTCCCCTCTCTGAATCCCCTGCAATAATGAGGATGGGGGCTATTCACCCTCAAAACTCTGACTGCATTACACTATTACATTGTTCTTGTTCTATTAAGTTATTTGCTCATTTGGTAAAGCCAAGAGATGGTAGAATGATTTTCATTCTCTATTTCCCATCAGAGGTTATAAATAAAATCCACTGCTTCTCAGAGAAATGAGTGCAATTTTAGTGATACCTAGAGGTGTTCTTAACCCCACAAATTCCTCAGGTCATAGTTGGCAAAACTGAGGTTAGAAAAAGTTTTACACTCAGTAACATTTATTCAATAAAATACAATTGAGTGGTTGTATTTATACCACACTTTTGAAAAGGAAAGTGGTACTTTCTTCCCTTTCCCTAAATTATATCTTTATGAAAAACAATTAAAGAAATTAAACAGAGTTCTGATTCCCAAAAGAAGTTAGGCAAAATCTGAGAGAAGAGTAGTGTGGCTCACTGGCCTGTTCTGGTGACCACTGGTAAGAAGTCAGAGAAAGCCCAGAAAGCAGCCAGGGAAAGGAAATAACAGGGGTGTGGAAGCACTCCCCAGGGCAGCTAATTCTTGCCAAAGGTGTCCCCCTCACAGGACCTTTCTCTGTTAGGGCTCACCGTTTCCACCTAACACTTTAAAGGTGCCACCTGGATCCTGACACCAGAACAGGGAAGAGGGATAACAAGAGAGCCCAAGAGATGAACTCCATACAGGAGGTTAAACATGTTGGAACTTAAGCTGCATGTCTCCAACACACTCCTACACAAAACCTACACAAAACCTGAAGGTGACTCAAAGAAACACAGATTAAAATTGGGGAGAATTTGCCTGAATCCTGCACTCCCCCACTCCAGCCTAAGGCATCCTTCAGCTTCTGCTGCTGCGCCATCAACTTCTCCCTGGACTTGGGCTTTCACCTTGCAATGACACCTCGGGCACGTGCTGAACGCACTGCCTAGCTGACTGTATCCTAAGCCTGAGTGACTCAGAAAGTCCACTGGTTTCATGTCTACCCATCGAGGACGTATGGGACAGGACAGAAAGCAAAATCCAATAAAACTTTTGCTATTGGGCATTCTGTTGACTAGAAGTATAAAAAATGTTTCTAATTAATTGCTGTCTATCATGTGCTTGAGGCACTGCCAAATTCACAAAAAGCCCTCTGGATCATCAAAATTAGATTTAGTAAGGTTTTAGCAATAAGCATTCTGCTGCCTCCCTCTCTGACACTCTGCCCTCCACCCCTCCCTCCTCAGTCCCCGCTCCTGCCCTGCCTCGCGCACACGCTGCAGCCTTCAGTCTCTCCTGCCTGCCCTGCTTCACTTCCCGTCCCGCTAGAGCCCACCGCCACCTCTCCCAATGCAGCACTTCTTAGTACGGACCCCACAGCCCCATGCCCTCGGCGACACATGCCCTCCTGGCCAATCCACACCTGGGAGGAGGGCCGGGGTCAGCCAGACCTCCTGAAGGGCGGGCACGAGTCCTGGCCAGGCTGCCTCATGCCCCCTGAGGTCCGCTGGCCCCTCGGGGTCGGATCATCGGAGTGATGGCTCCACTGCCCCTCAAGCCAGGCCCAGGAGCCCTCAACAACTGCAACAGCCTCACCTGGGCGCTTGTTAGAAGGTGGAATCTTGGGTCCGCCCCAGACCCACTAAATCAGACTTTTCATTTTAACAGGCTCCCCAGCTGATTCATATACCCCTTCAGGTTTTGAGAAGCACTTTGGAGGACGACAGGCTCCCTCATTCTTAGACTATCCGCTCTCTTCTCCACCCCATAATACCTGTCAGTATTTATGCAACGCTAGGCACCGCTCATTAAGCACTTCAAATAGATTAACAAATTTAATTTTCATAATAGTCCTAGGAGGTGAGAACTAGTCCATTCCCCCATTTCCCACAAAGAAAACAGAGACACAGAGAAGTTAAATAACTGGCCCAAGTTGGCACAGATGGGAGGTGACAGTGCCGGGTGGTGAGGCCAGGAGACTGAGCCCGGGGTCCGAGTCCCCAGCCCTGGGCTCTGCCCACTGCTGCTCTGAGACCTGCCCTAACCACAATCTGCCAGGTATAATTACTTAACCACACTGAGTCCACCAAGTCCATCCAAATTGCATATCCCCAATCTTTCACTTCCTAATTAACTCCCCGACATGCTCACCCCTCTCTCAGCCTCTCTCCCTCCTGTGTACAAAGAAAATGGATTCCTTCTCCTTTACAAGTGTTGATTACCTGCTGTGCTCTTCATTTACCTCTTCAATTATTTGTTCCCTCAAGACTATTATAGCCAAGCCCTGTCTCCCCCTACCTGCATGTAAAAACCTGCTAAAGTCTCCTGCGCATTTACAAAAAATTGGGGGGCAGGGGGACAGTGCTCTGACTTTGCTTCTTTCTTAGTCAATCACCCCATCACTCGTTCCTTCATTATCAACATTTTTCTAAGGACAGGCCATAATTGCTACCCTCACTTATATACCCCACCCTCACTCTCTCATCTGTCCTCATTAGGACACCAAAATTATACTTGTATTTTCTTTTGCTATCTCTCTCAGATTTAATGATCTTCTAATTGTGTGATTCTGCGCCCTTCTCTGGCATAATAACTGTCTTTTAGACACAGTTGAGCCACCTTCCTTTACTTCAAGCTCTCTCCAACCTCTTGTCCTTCTGCCTCCCTCTTGCCCTTGTCACTCTCCTACTGTTCTGTGTCTTCTGTCTTTACCATAATCAATCACAGCTACTCTTGGCTCTAGATACCATCCCCACAAGTGAATACACTTTCTCCCATGGCATTCCCCAACTCATCTAAGCTGATGACCTTGGAAATGCCATCTCTTCATTTTCTTTTCTCAGCAGTACCTGAAGCATCCAAGTGCTTTGTTGCATATGAATGCCCTACCAATTTTTCAAAATTGAGTTTGCCATCTCCAGCCCATTTACCTAATTCTCTACTCCGGCCTCATTCGGATGCATTTCTGGTGTTACCGATTTTAGTTAACACTACCCAAAGCCCTTCTATCTTGTTTTCAAAAGGCATGGTTATATAAGCTCTTAACAGGAGGCCTGGCACATAATACAAATACCTGGCAGGTGCTATTTTAAACTAATTTCACCTTGCCTTTCACAACCCACATCTATCAAAAATCACATTCTTCAACATTTACCTTCCCAGCTGCCACTGTGCTAGTTAAGGTCCTCCAACATCTCTTATCTCTCCTATTGAAATAGAATCCTACACAATGTCCCTGCCTCTAACCTCTTACCTATTTAACCTTCATGTTGGCCAAGTAGCACATAAACACCTTCTCAAAAAACCTACAAGAGTTCACAGTTATCCAAAGAGTGCACCCAGATTCCTCAATATTCAAGTCCCTCCATGCCTAGCCTCAAATTTCCTTTTCACACTTAATTTCCACCACATCCCTGCAGACCGAAACCCTCTAGTTGTGTACATATTACATACTTTCATGGCCCTACCTTTCTGCATCTGCCCTCCCCTCGCCCTTCCATATTTTCCACTTATCGATTTTCTTCTCATCCAAGAAGCTTTTGCTGAGTCTCGGGTTCTGCATTTTGCTTGTAACCTTTCTAACATTGTACTTTGTATTACACTTAATAGATGACATACCAAAATGCATCCTCCATCCGGGTAAAGAGCTTGCCTCACCCTTTAAAAAGCCACTTATTTATTCAATCAACAAAGTTTTACTGAATTTCTATTTTTGTGGCAAGCTCTAGACAAAAGATGAGTAAAGTAAAATAAAAGCCCATACCTTGGAGTAGCTCACAATCCGGAGAGGTGGGCAGACATTTAATCTAACAGTTTCCATGCAATGTGACTGCTTTAACAAAGATACTCACAAATGTTGTGACACCGCAGAAAAGCCTATGACTCTGTCAAAGGACAGCATGAGAGGGTGGTTGTTGAGGGATTAGGAAGAGTTTGTCAGGCACAGAAAGGGAGAGGATCCCCACAGGAAGAGAAGGCAAGAGCTTGTCAAGAACTACTAACACACCGGTCATGGCTGGATCACAACGTACCAGGGCCGGGGGGTTGGGTTTAAGGAAATGGCTAAGAGTAAGGCTGGAAAAACTGTATGAAGAACTTTATACAGTAAGGATGAAAAATTCACAAGCCTCCAGGAGCCAAGCAGCAGGCCAAGTGGGGACTTTGGTGCTCTGGAGAAGACACATGCCACCTCAAGGGCATGCCCAGCATCAGCTGACTGCTGCCATGGGAATGCAGGCCCACCACTGCCAGACTGAATTTCTCAAGAGAAATGGAAAGACTGGATTTTTGTGTGAATGCTCTTAATTTTTTTTTTAATGTTAGCAAGCATATCCACTGAAAGCATATCCACTGTATATTCCCCCAAAAATGATGTGTGTGAAACAAATCTGGCCTGTGAGTTTGCATCTCTGTTTGAAACAAAGGTTTCCAGTTCAGACGAGGGGGAACATAGAAGGCTTTGAAGTGGTCGTGCAGGAATGGGGGTGGGAAAAGTGATCCAATTTGGATTTCTAGAAACGGGGAAGAGGATGTACTGGGACTTGAGGGTGTCAGCAACCAGAAAGAAAGCAGTGTCATTCCAGTTGGTTCTGGCACATAACAAATCACACCAAAATTGAGCAGCTTAAAGCAATAACAATCACAGAAGTGTCGTGGCAGTCAGACTTGCTTCCACGGAGACTCAGGGCCCAGCACGAGTGCTTCAGCTAGGCTGACTACAAGTGCACAAGAGACACCAAGTCAGGACAAGCCCTTTCTGAATTCCTGACACACAAAAATGGTGCAAGATAATGAAATGATCGTTACTGTCTTTAAAAGGTTACCAATGAGGGCTTAGAGGAAAGTGAGAAACTTATTTTATGACAGCTTAGCAATGTGTCATCTAGTATAATGCAAAATATAAAAATGTACCTAATGAACTCAGTGATCTAGCTAAAGAAATTTCCAGGCAGGATACTTAAAATGACACTTGGGTTCTCCATGCTGCCTATGCTAGAATGTGAGTGGGGAGAGATGAGCTAGAGAACAAACTATGAAAAACCTCGCAGATCCTCTCCATGACAAATGGGGCTTTTTAGAATCCTAAGGGTGTTGTCCCACAGTCGTCACACAAGGAGCTCAAGGTAGACAGAGAGCCTAGGAACCATGGCTTTTATCTAAAGAAGTAAACCTAATCAGATTCATGGAAGAGCCACAGAGTTTTTAAGAGATTTAACTATGAAATATCTACCAGGTTAGACTAAAAGAAACAGAGAAAGAACAAAATGAAAAGAGGACTTTGGATCCCCAACATTTTACGGGGAAGAAGCAGTCTTAAAAAGCTACTTGGCTGCAAACAGAGTCTCTTTCTTAGAGAAAAAGAAGGGTGACTCAAATTGCAGACTCAGGAGTCCAGAAAGGGGAATGATGAGCACAGAGGACAGGGAAACAGGACTGAGTTAAAATCAAGGAACCAGCAACGTGTACTGGCTAGATTTCAGAACTGCCATGGAGCTGGGTGCCTCCCATTTTCTTTCCCCTTCTGAGGCAGCCTTACGATGCTTGTCCTGTTGTCGCTTGGGTGTGGAAGGGAGATGATCTACCACTTTAGTTCACAGGTCTTCAGATAGAGTAGAATGGTACTCAAGAGGCTGTAACCAAGGAACTACCCCTCACGAGCCTCATCTGAACTGGCCTGATTTAGATGGAAAGTTCCTTGCCTTTGACACTGAGCTTAATGCTGTAATGGATGAATTTTTGGAGGGTCTTGGGAGTGACAGAGTATACTTTGCATGTGAGAGATGTGGACTTTTAGAAGCCAGAGGGTAGTCAGGGGCAGACTGTTTTTCCAAAGATGCCCATAAAATATCTCCTGTCCCACATGTTCTAGAATTCTGTCACTCTATCAAGACATAAAGCTAAGTTAGAATCTGGGTTAGTTTGTGCCTTGCCAGTTACCAACAGAGTGAGGAACAGACTTCCTAAACTAAGTCAGTAAAGACACTACAACTTCCTCCTTGCTCTCTGGAATACTTGCAGTTGAATCCTCCAGCCACCACATAAACATTCTGACTTCCCTGAGGCTTCCATGCCGTCAGGAAGCCCAAACTAGAACACAAAAAGAGGATGTGAGACTACACGAAGAAAGAGAAACACCCGGCCAATGTCCAGGGGCTTTAGAACTGGCTTCTAGCTGCAGTCACCATTTGATTGCAACTGCATGAGACCAGAAACTAACCAACCATGGCCTTCCCAAATCCTGACTCACAGAACCTAAGACATAATTAGTTGATTACTATATTTTAAGTCACTAAGTTTAGGATAATTTGTTACACAGTTGGGGACTGACTGACAGCTCCCACTAAAGGCATGTTCAAGTTCCAATCTCTGGTACTGTGGGTGTGAACCCATTTGTGAATATGACCTTTGAAGATGTTATTAGTTAAGGTGTGTCCCAACTAAATGAGGGTGGGCCTTAATCTAACATAGCTGAAGTCCTTAAAAGCAAAAGAAATTAGACATGGAAACAGAAGCAATGGGGAGCAGCAAGAAGCTGAAAGTCAATAGATACTAGAAGAGAAAGGAGACCATGCTGCCATGCACACTGTCCTGTGATGGAAAAGCCAAGGAACCCCAAAGGCTGCCAGCCAGCCAGAAGATACCAACCCTGGGAGGAAGCGAGGCTTCTAGCCTCTGAAAACACGAGCCAATAAATTCCTATTGCTTAAGACAACCTATTGTATGGTGTTGGCTTAGCAGCTAGGAAACTAAAACACACAGCAATAGATAATCAGAACAATAAGGACGGCAAAGTGATTTATTGAATTTAACTTTTATTTGTATATATTTAGTTAATTCTTTGAAAATTAGGAGGTTATACCGGACATCTCAAAACCATGCCAGATAACACAGTCTACCATACTTTGTTTCTTGGTCAGAGTTTTCTCACTGTGGACATTTTGGGCCTCTAAACATTGAGATTTTAATTTATACTTACAAATTATCGCCACATGACCACGTTATTACATGTCAAAACACCAAGAAGTAGAAAGTTCACTTCTGTTAGTCATAGATATATAGATACAGCTAATTCTACTTTTTGCCAGTGATTCCAATTACATTTTTTTTACCTCCTAGAATTCAATACTTATCTAGTTCTGCCAAAATTTCCCATTCCCATCTTCTAGAATGTAAAAGGTAGAATAAAAGAATGAGAATATGAAAATGTTCTACAAGCGATCAGGAGAAATTCTAAAGAAACAAAGACTTTTGTAAGTTAGTAATAGCAGTTCAAAACATCAGACTAGTTCAGTGAAGGGCACACTTGCAGTAACTTCCTTACAATGTTTAGACTTTTTCTAATATGAAAAGAATCAAATTTGATGAATAGGGCTCTTCAGATATGATAATGGAATTTTTTAACTTTGGAAATCCAACATGAAAGGGCAACACCTTGAAAGTAAATGCTTTGGAAGGTGAAAGGGAACTATTCTGAAGAAGTAGTATAAAACACAGAGAAGCAATTAGATTTCTTATTCTGTTTTGTCCTATCAAACCTCCAATATGGCAAATCCCCAAGTTAGGATGACAAAGAACAATGACAACAACTAGGAGCCAAGAAAGCAGTATCCAATTTTGTAGCCATTGTCTTTGAGAACTAAAGCTCTTGCTGGAATGGGTGCCAAGCTGATCTGTAACTTTAGTTAATAAAGAAGACAATGGGAACTTTCTGTCCTAGTAAGACAAATAGCACAGGTGAGAAAACATACTTCACGCAAACAAAGGAAGAAGGAGATAATAAATACTTGGTACTGGAGCAGAGTAGAAACTGCTTTGGGTACAGTAGTAACTTATGAATCAACTTACTGCAGAAGAAGGAGTGAGAAAATGAGAAAGAAGAGTATACAGCCAACTGAATGCGACTCTAGGCAGGCAGCAAAAGGCACCATGCCTGACTGCTAGAACTAGAACAAGAAACAGAGAAACGCACTGCGATGGTCAGTTTTATGTGTCCATTTGGCTAGGCTGCAGTCCCCAGTCATTCAATCAGACGCTAATTTAGGCATTGCTGTGGAGTACTTTTTTGTAGATGTGATTAAAGACCAAAATCAGTTGACCTTAAGTAAGGGAGATTTTTCTAGATAATCTAAGTGGGCCTTAGTCAATCCATTGGAAGACCTTAAGAGCAGAGCTAAGGCATCCTTCAAGAAGATGAAATTCTACCTGTGGATAGCAGCTTCAGCTGTACCCTAGAGTTCCAGCCTGCTCTACTTGACAGCCTACCCTACAGATTTCAGACTTCCTTAGCCAGCCCCACAATCGCATAAGCCAGTTCCTTGCAATGAACCTCTTAATACAGATCTCCTTTTGGTTCTATTTCTCTAGTTGAACCTGAGTGATAAACACAATAAATCCAGCAGCCTCACTGCTGGTCTTCAAAGCAAAATGCAAACTAGCTAGTGGCAGAGTAATATGAATAAAAGCATCCACTGGTCTTTAGTAATGGAAATGTTAATATTTCCAAGTGAAATATAAAGAAGAAGTTGAATAGAAAGGACAACAAATTGGAAAACAACTAAGATGCTACAAACTACCATAAACTAAGACTGGATTCTTACCTTGTAAAGTCACCTAACATAAAGATTAGGGGTCAATTACTGGTTAAGCATCATTTATGTGAGGGGTTCTTAACAAAGGATCTGTGACCTTGAATTGAAAAAACAAAACATTATTCTTGTGGGGATGTGCTGGTGTGAGTGTGATATATTTATTAAATAACACACAGTATAGTGTGGACTTAGTAGGGGGCCCATGGTTCTCATCTGACGGCAAAGGGGTCCGTGGAACAAAAAGGTTAAGAACCCCTGATTTACGTTAAGTCTGAGTCATATAAACAACAACACCACCTTGGAAAACCTGTCAAGAACTAAATCAGCTTAGTGAATAATGACCCACGGAAAAAACCTAGAGATTCAAGCACACTGATTTTTGTGGAAGGAAAACTGATCCATAATATGAACAGAGCACAGATTCATCCACCCTTACAAAGAATATAACACAGGAAATATTCATAATATTTATCATTTCACTTAAGATAATTGATTTTTAAAATGTATACAAGCAAATCAGAATAATTTTTAGATATCAGTATCAGGGGTTTCTTCTAGCTGCCTAAAGATACATTTTAGTAATACTCAGCTTATAACTCCTGGTTAAATGGCAATGATAAGTTATCTGAAAAAGAAGGCCCTTGCATAGAGTTTATAGTGTGCTCCCCATTATCAAGGACCAAGTCAAATCTTATCACCTGCCTAGAGAGAAATAGATAACATCTCCTAGAATATGGAGGAAAAGAAAGCATTGAAAGCAGTTGCTATCTGTGTCTCCCAGGAGCAGAGCTTTAGGTTTCTCACTGTATATTAGGGTATGAGGCTCAAATGGAAACATATTTCTGACTGTAAAATTAATATACTATCCATATTTTGAAATAGTATGCAATGTAATAACAAGCATCAGATAGATGAGCAAAATATATTAACTGGAAAAAGCTAGTAGAGAGTAAGAGGGCCCATGACTATATAAAAGAAAAGGAAGGGAGGAAGACATTTCTAGATGCATTTGTGGATGCAATACACCATTTCTGGAAGGATTATTATTCACTGTACTGTGCGTTTCAAGGAGCCCAATAAAATAATACTTCTTCCTTCCCTCCCTGGTTCTGAACTAACTTAGGAATAAGACCGATAAGCATAGTGAGGCCAAAATAAGACTCACATTTCTGATAAAGTTGATCTTTGAGAGTGTGGCTTAAATGTTGCTCAAGTAGCCTTCCTGGGTGAACTGACCTCTGGATTTAGACCAACTTCTCTATCCAGGCACCAGCAGTGACCAGCACCTTCTCTCTCACACAGGCAGGGCCATGGTGACCCAAAGCACCTCTCTCTGAGAGCAGAAAGGGAGGCAGAAGGAGGTAGGCCGTAAGGGCCCAATTTCTCCCCCTAAACCCACCAACCAGTTAAGTCACTGGGCAGTGAAAGGCCAAGGATGTTTTGCTAAGGGAACATCAGGAGTGGAGGAGACACATTCTCCCAGCCTTCTTCACCCAGTTTATATCCTTTTATATTATTTGAAAACAAATATTAAAAAGTGAAGGAGATACATGGAAATCTTTTCATGTTTAAACAATTAAAACTTGATAGTATATAAAAACAGAAAGAAGTTACCACTTTATATTTCTAAATAATGTACAAAGATTGTGAGGGGAGGGGAGGGGATGATAGAAAGATGAGTTGTGTAACAAATGTTAAAGAACTAAAAACAAAACAAAAAAATGTTGAAAACCTTGACATGACTATGAAAAATGACAAGGGGGTCAAAACAAAAACATCAAACTATTCACCTAAATTTATTGTAATGCATGTAACAATTTAGGATTTCCAACAGTTTCAATATTTGACTTCTTTGCACAATGAACTCTGGAATGAAGACTCAACATTACAATCAACTATTGGTCTGGTCAATAAAACCATCCTCAAATTTTTTAACATATTGGAAAAGTCATGGTAAAAGTTCATATTTATGCTCTTTTCAGTTTTTCTCGGCTAGTTGGAAGAGTTTATGTTCCTCCATATTATGTCTATAGAATAATGGATTCTGTTGTTTTTGTTAACCTTGAATTTGCTTCAAAATTCCAAAGATATTAAGAAAATGTTCCTGCATATAAGAAGATCTGGAGCTGGGAAAGCATATGCCCTGAGAGTAAGATGTACCAAATACATATTTGTGGCATGAATGAATAAAGCTTTTCTGCAGTCTGGAGAAATCCTTGGGCAAAGCAAACCTTAGGGCTATGAGGGAATTTCGCCCATGCCTCCTGTCGCCCTCCCTCCCTTTAGAGAGAGGCTCCAGAGGCTGGTGACATGAATGTAGAGGCGCTGAGAAGACGTGAAGGAAAAGGCAAGTTAAAACCCCACTGGTGGGAAACAGACTTGGCCCAGTGGTTAGGGCGTCCGTCTACCACATGGGAGGTCCGCGGTTCAGACCCCGGGCCTCCTTGACCCGTGTGGAGCTGGTCTGCGCGCAGTGCTGATGCGCACAAGGAGTGCCGTGCCACGCAGGGGTGTCCCCCACGTAGGGGAGCCCCACGCGCAAGGAGTGCGCCCCGCAAGGAGAGCCGCCCAGCGCGAAAGAAAGTGCAGCCTGCCCAGGAATGGCGCCGCCCACACTTCCCGTGCCGCTGACGACAACAGAAGCAGACAAAGAAACAAGATGCAGCAAATAGACACCTGAAATCCCTTTAGTTCCTAACACCTATCTTCCCCAGATCCAGAACATAACAAAGTGGCTGCAGTGGACAGAATACCTTGCTCTGTCAGCAACTGGTCATCCCTGAGAATCAGCACCCAATACAGAGACAGATTCAAGAGAAGGTGGTTAAAGAAATAGTTAACTGAAATACTAATTGAAGTAACCCTGGGCTAAAACATAAGGCACAGGGAAGTTCTGGGCCAAGATACCTCAATCTGAGACTCAAAGGCATGTCCTCAGAAAACTATCATCCTTTGCCATCATGGACCCTTCCATTTTGTGTGACACAGTTAACAGAGTGAGTATGGGGAGGCTGAAGGGCTTAATTTATTCTATCTTCTTAAGCAAAGCAGCAGCTGGTGTGAAGAAAACTCCAGGCCTTCCTCCTATGCATCTAAAGATCCTGAGAGGAAAAGGCCAAATAACAACAAAGCTGAAGATCAAAATGGATGCGCCCAACTGCCTCCAAGGTGACGTATTAGCAACCTACACTGCAGGGCATATTTCAAAAGAGCAAACTAGTCCTTGATGGTTCACTGAAATCATTTTCCCTTTGCAACCAACTCATTTCACTATCCTGCTGTTTGCAAAGGGCAGACCTTAGATGCGAGTTCAGTTAGAAAACAAAGCACTGACTCATTCTCTGGTTTGAAAGGGCAAAGGGTCTGAGTCCAGCACAAGTTTGAAGTGATAAGAAATAAGAGTAGATGAGGTCTATTACAAGGTCTAGATGTGGAAACACATTCAACAATTAAAAGTCTACTCTAATTTTCTCTCTCTTTACAGTTCACTGCATATTTGTTTTCCCATGTCTTACTCACCTAAGAGGCACAAAAACAAAAACAAGACAGGGAATTCCCTTCATGCTCATTTCCAGTGGAGACTGAAGCCTCACAGGAGGAAAAGATAGGAAAGGCCCAGAAAAGTACGTAAGTCCTGAGTGGTAGATGTACTTTTCACAGAAGCACCATTTAGCTGTAGTGCCATTTCCCTAGAAAACGGACCAGAAAGGTAGAAAGATCTTCACTCTGTGCTTAGAGTGACATGCACCATAGAAGGGTCAGAAACAGGAGAAAAGCAGACCTTCAAGTCCCTCCTGTTCTCAAGCTGCTACTACATTCTACTAGGTTCATTTTTATAACCCTTTTATTATGAAAATTTTCAGGAATGCAAAAAAGATAATAGGATAATGAACCTCACTTAGCCACAACCTTCAAAAATTATGAACCTTTCTCTACATACCCCACCTCTTTCTGCTTCAGTATTTCTTAAACAAATCCCAGACATCATATCATTTTACCTGTACATACTTCAGTAAGCATCTTCAGTAGATAAGGACATTTAAGAACAGGACCACAGTATCATTTTCACAAACAGGAAAATTGCCAATAATTCCTTAATAGCCTTTGATATCAGTCTATGTTTAATTTTCTCCAGTTGCCTCAAAAATGTCTTTTTCCACTTATTTTTCAAAACAAGATTTAAACAAGGTCCACAGGTGGGTCACATTTTTTTAATCTCTAACAGTTCTTATAGGGTCCCTCTTAAGAAGCTGGCCATCAAACTTACTTAAGCAAGCTCTGATTTAGATTCTGCTTGTTCAACCAAAAAAGTCAGAGTAAGAGTGTTACTGTTTTCCTATTGCTAACAGAAAACACCACCTACACAAAGATAAGACTCATGTCCTTTAACATCACCAGGGAAATTAATTCTCAGTTAACAACTGAAAGCTATGATAGAGGCTCCAATATAAAAACGCTCCAGACAGGAGTTTTATTTCTGGGGCAGTGTCTCAACTGTGCTTTAATTCAATCCTGAAAAGGGTCATAAATTCTATTTTTGCTAATTCACTTAGTACTCAAAGCAGATTGCCAGAGCAGCAAAGTAAATAACACAGCTTTCCCTGTAAAAGGTTCTGAAAAACTCTGTGTTCTAACTCATGTGTTTTCGTAACAAAGACAATATCTGACCAACCACTGATTTTCAAAAAAGCTAAGGAATAACAATGTTGGATAATCTCTTAGGGTTAATGGGGAAAAAAATCAGAACTTCAGAGTCCATGGTAAGGATTGGGAGAGAACAGCACCAACAAAGAAATGAGTTTCACAAGTAATCCACATCTCACTGTAGTCATTAATTTCAGCCTTCTATGGAGCTAATCCTTTCATCAGATGTGCTAATCAGTAGTAAAACTAGGTATATTTTGGTACCATCCTTTTTTTTCCCCCTGCCTTGTCATGATAAGAGTCCAATATCCAAACTGTAGCTAAGAGAAGAAAGTAAAAAAGCACACAGAAAATTCACAAAATGGATGATCAGTTCTTGAGTCAAGAGGCTGTGTGTGTAGCCTCTACGCTCCCAGGACATCTTTTGCATACAATGGACTCAGCTATCATTCCTCCACACAGGTGGTATCCACATTTCTCTCTTCAGGTCACACCCTTCCATGATCTGCGGACATGTTTACTTGTTTATTAAAATCTATATTTGAATATGCTGCAAGCACCTCAAGCTCAAGGCATTCAAAACTTTCAGCATCTTCCCCAGTAAATGTTTCACCCCACCTTCCCAGGAGAAAGTGGGAAGTCAACCTCACCTTTCCTTAAATCTCTCCCTATTCTTCACCATCCCAGTCCCAGGAAAACCTTTCTAAGGAGAACTAAGTCATGTCAACTCTGCCTATGTGCCTGCTCTGCCTGAAGTCCCCCTGGATTACACACCTGTCTACCAACCTGGCCCTGCTGTCACCCTTGCGCCTCTAAACCATCCTCACCCTGCTGCCCAAGTGATGCATCTAAAGGCAAACTGGATCATTTCACTTCTCTGCTTAAATTATCACAGTTCCCCAGAGCTTTCAGGATAAAAAAAAATCTACGCCTATCAACACAATTAAAACACTCTTTGTCTGGTGCCTGTCAAACCACCAGCCTCACCTCTGCAGATCTACCCTCTACTCTAATCATACCAAGCAACATACTCTCTCATTTCCACATATTTGTTCATGCTTGTCCCTCCATACAAGATGAGCTTCCTTGCCTTCTTTGCAAGACTGACATATGTCCTGCACTGGATAACCAGCTCACTCTCTCCTCAACGAAGTCCTCGTCCACCTCCACCCTGAGCCCTCTTCTACGCCCTCCAGCACTCTGTGTGCCATGCCAGCATAGCATTTACCCTGATGTACTGATTGCTGTTTCAGGTTTGGGTCCCCCTATTCTATTGGGCCACCATCCTACTAGCCAACAAGGCTCAAATCTGCATGGCCAAGCTTCACTCTTCCCTACAGTACTTAAAGGCTAAGACTGTCTTATCTCTGTAGCCGTGCATTGTATTGTCACTTGATAAATGAAAAATAAATATGCACCAAATGAATAATTGTCTTTGTAAACCACTTGTCTCTACAATCTGCTACCACTAATACCCTATCTTGCTCATCTGCAATATCTTTCCCCTGTTTCACATTAAGCTTTTGGAATATGTTTAAGTAGTTACTGGCTTAAACTCTCCCTTTGATCCCAGAGCTCATGTAAGCTACCAATGTCTCTTCCTCCTCTTACCACCAAACTTTGAAAAATCACCTATTTCCCATTCTTGCTTACTTAAAACATCTATTCACTCATTGACTTTGACTTTCCAGCTTCTCCCCTTACTATTAAAACTGAGCTAAATCCAATGCCCTTTCATTAGTTTTCATTTACCTTAACCTCCCTGCAGATTCAAAACTGCTGACCCTCTTAGATCTTGTGGCAGCACTTTCTTTATCTCCTTTAACAAATCTCTCCACCCCCAACCCAATCCACTCACCAGCCACCTTGGATCCCATTAACAGTTTCTCTAGACAATCACCTCAACAGAGAAGGCTCTACACTAGTGGTCTCTCTTGAGCTACACATTTCCATCTGCCTACTGGACACCTTCAAATGGAAGTCCCAATGGAACTTCAAGTTCAAGTGGATGCCAACAAACTCTTGTTCTTCCCTCTTAAGCAAGCCTCCAACTCAGAAATCCAGTTCCCTGGATAAAAGGTACTATCATCCTCCTATGTCTATTTTCTTTCACCCTTCTGCGCTTCTGGCCTTCCACATCCAATCTTTTACCAGGTTCCTCCAATTCCTACCAATTCAGTATCATTTACTCAGGTTCATTCCTCCCTACACCTTTGCCAAACCTAGTTCAGACCCTCGTTACTTCATGTCTAGATGTCTTTAACAGCCTTCTTGCATAAACCTACTTCAGAACTCTCCCTGCCCCTTTCAGATCACCTCTACAGTTGCTTTCCTGCTTTTAGGGTGTCTGCTGGCAGCTTCCCACAGTTTGAGCACCAATTCCCAAGGCAAGGCATATGACACAAGTATCCTCACATTCTGGACCCAATCCAGCTTTATGACCTCAGTTCCTACCACTTCCTCATGGAGGCTTTACTACTCTAGCCAAAGAATTCCTAAATAAGCCTGATCATAAAAATCACATGAATTGTGTTATAAATGAATTTCCAGTCCTACCAAAGACCCACTGAAGCAAAACTTTCCAGTGATCTTTGGGGCAATTCAATGTCAAAAGGGAGGAGGCTGTCTGGGGGTAGGGGAAAAGGGAACAAAAAAGCTTCCAATTAGTATGCTTTGCACAGTTGATCCCCAAATCAAATCCCAACAGACAGGGTAGAAAAAGGCAAGGGAAAAAAAAGCTCCAATCCCCACTATCATCAAAAACCACTGTGGAATTTGCTGCCCACTAACGTATCTCTCTTCCTTTAACCACCAAACTTCCTCAGAAAATCACCTATGCCCTTTCTAAACACATAAATGCCCACTGAGATGATAGGATATGCTTTTCTTCTCCTTGCATAAAGACAACTCCCTAGTATGTTGACAATGAAGTAAGACAATCAATTTAGAATACAAGACTCAAGATTTTAAATCAATAGGTGTTATTTTCCAAGAAAATAACTGAAGAAACCTTAATACATTTTTTTTCTGCTACATTTTGCCTTAAACATTAGTTATACTATCCACTTAGTTACTAAACACAGGATTAGAGTGTTCAGGATCACATAGTTTTGTATTTTTCATACCCAAAATATTAACAGCATTATAATAAATTTTAAAAATTTTAAAATTGATTGGTATTGATTGTAGAAAATTAGGAAATATGGAAAAGAACAAAGACAAAATCATAATCCATCCACAAGGTGACAGTATGGCATAACTGTTACCAGTAAAAGGGTTTTATGTCAGACATAACTGATGCTAAATTCTAGCTTGGCCATTCGCTGGACATCTTGCCATTTGTTACCTAACCACACTAACTTTCAGTTTCTTCACCTGTAAAAGTGAGTGAAAATAGAGACTTCATTAGGTTACTATGAGGCTAAATGAGACAATGTAAAGAAAGCATTGAAGACAGTGCCCAAAAATTGCTGGCTCATACTGAATTCTACTCTGATAAAAAATTAAAACTGGCTACATCTTCATCTTCAAGAATTCCCAGGGAATGAACTACTGTGGATGACATTCCAGGTAGGCTGAGTTCAACCAGAACTTTAAAAACCTGCAGTAGACATCTCTTTTCTTAGAAACATGCAGCCTAATATAACTATTTTTGGAGATCTGAGATCATCATTATGAACATTGAAAATAAATGAATGGATGAAAATGACATCAGTCCACAATTTTTCTCTAGCTCTCCATACAGGAAGAAAGATGTGGCATTCAGGTTATAATGTTATAATGAGATTTAAAGTATTAATGATAAAAAGTCTGAGTTACAGATAAGCTTTCTTATGAGACCTTTTCCACATTCATATTCTGAATTATACTCTTATAAAGCCTGAATCGGTGAACATAGGAAAAAAGTCTTGCAACATTGCAGGCATAATTTTGCAAAAAAAATACTATGCTTGGTGCTATAGGGGAGAGAGAACAAGCTATTAACTTCATTTTTTTTTCTTTCATTTTTTAAAAAGTTTATTCACTACAAAATTTCTTTGGACATTTTTAAGTTAAAAAAAATTCACCTTACATTTTGTAAATTTCTCCCTCCATTCTTTCTTTTTTTCTTCTTCTTCTTCATTTTCTTTTAAATGTTACATTTAAAAAATATGAGGTCCCCATATACCCCCCATCCCACCCACCCCACCCCTCCCACATCAACAACCTCTTCCATCATCACGGCACATCCACTGTACCTGGCAAATACATTTTGGAGCACTGCTGCACCACATGGACAGTGGTCCACATTGTAGTCCACACTCTCCCCCAGTCCACCAAGTGGGCCACAGCAGGATACACAACGTCCAGCATCTGTCCCTGCAGCACCACCCAGGACAACTCCAAATCCTGAAGATGCCTCCACACCATATCTCTTCCATTTCCCTACCATCAGCAGCCACCGTGGCCACCCTCTCCACAGCATTATTGCAATTTCTTCCCTTACTAATCACAGTAGTTCCCCAGGAGAATACCAGTAAGTCCACTCTAATCCATACTCTATTCCTCCATCCTGTGGACACTGGGATGGTTATGTCCAGTCCCTCTCTACACCAAGAGGGGCCTTAGATCCCACATGGATGATGGATGCTTGCAGCTGTAGGCACTCTGGGCTCCCTGGTGTGGTGGTTGACCCTCTTCACCTCCCTGTCAGCTGGCCAGGGTAAGTCCAACAAACCAGAGGGTAGGAGTCTAGAATCCTTAACACATACTACTATTTGCCCTTGTCCTACTAAACTTGATTTACTAACACCATCCAACATTGAAGTTGATAAGCACGTCCAAGTAGATGGTTTCCACCAGCACTGTGAAACAATTTAGGATATACACTGCATTCAAAGATAACTTCTTAGAAAACAGTACAGAGTTCTACTGTATCATTGCTAGCTGCTTTTTAGCCACTCAGACCCTTTCCATACCATCTTCCTCTGTAATATTTACGAGTTTTCCTTCTGAAAAAGCACACAGTTGATATTTGACTCTATTGCTCAAGTATCCATTTCACCTTTTCATTAGGTTTTATGCATTTCCAGCTCTTGCTCATAGATGAACTCTCATGTTAAGTTCCACAGGGCAGAGACTTTGTCCAACTTGCTCATCACTAAATCCCTAGCCCTGGGTACACTAACTGCACTGAATAAATGCAAAGAGCATGACATGTGTGAATTTATACAATTATGTCATATGGTTCTACTTTAAAACGTTTGATTGAATCACGGTCTATAAAGAAACTGAAGGTAAGGATAATATTTAGCATTTTTAAGTACTTCCTGGGTGCTTTTCATTTTACATCTATGCTTCTAATCTCTACAAGAGCCTGTGCAAGTGGGTGGACAAATGGAGTCTCACAGAAGTTGAATGATTTATTGGAGGCCTCATAGCAAACTAATACTAACCCTTTCTCAGAATTTATATATAGTAAATGAAACATTTATGTAAAATAATACTAAATAATCATGAAGTTTACTCATCTTAACCCTTCTTGAGTTGAATACCCATGCCTAGAACACTGCATGGCATACTGTAGGCACCCAATAAAATTTGGCTTTTTACCAAGTAAACAAATATTTATTGGAAGGGAAGGAGGGAGTGAGAAAACACAACGGCAAGGGTCCATTTTTTCATTCAAGGCCAGCACACTCATTTTATGCTAGTATCCTTTACTTCCCCTGACAGGGGCCTTGGCTACTACGCCCACCATACTTTACCAAATGATATCCTGGTCAGCTTATTACAGCACCTGAAAAAGGGCCCTGTCACCTCCCAGATGCTGAATGCTACCACCCTTTGTACCTTTGATACCCATACCTTCAAGGGCACACCCTCAGGTGCAGCTCCTATAGCTGTGGGCCTAATAAGCATGAGGACACCCTCTGCACCAGGAGCTGTCTGTCCTGCCTCTCCATTTGAACTCTTTTATCTCCTGCTCTCATTATTGCTGTCTGCAACTCGCCAGAACTATTACAATTCCCCTACCAAAACCCGGGGCTCGCGCCCTCCTTACTTCCTTTCTTGTCTCCTTCTTCTATTACTGCCTTTTACTCGAAAAGTGACTACAGCAGGTTGTATTTTCCAACATGATTGCAATGAGACCTCCTATCCCATATGCTCTTCTTACAATGTGTCACTGACACTCATTCCATTGATGGTGGAGTCTGTCTTCTCTCCCCTTGAATAGGGATAAGCCTAAAACCAGAGCAGAAAGGAGGCTCTGGGGCCTGCACGGCAAGGTCAAATAAGGCAGTGGAGCTTACACCTGGTCCTCTGGGGATGCTCACTCTTGGATCCAATCACCATGCTGTGAGACGTCCAGAGAGCACACAGAGAAGCCTCGAGGAGGCACCTGGCTGACGGGCCAGCTGAGGTCCCAGCCATCAGCACCTCCAGTGGCCTTCAGCCTTGGGAGTAAGCCTCAGGAAGCTGCCAGCCACCATCTGGCTGCAAGTGTGTAAGAGAAACCAAGGGAGAGCTGCCTGGTCCAGTCCAGCTATGCCCCAGAACTATAAGCGACAACAACAAAATAGCAGCTACTGAGTTAAGTCACTAAGTTTTATTGTGATTCTTTACACAGCAATAGATAACCAGAGCACTGGCCTAACACACCTGGGTGCGCGCTAACACCGGCAGGGTGAAATCACCAATCCAGGCACAAACGGGGTTAACTTGAAGAGTAACCCCTTCTTTTGCTTTTTATTAATGTTCAACACATAGAGACCACTTTCATGCTCTACAGAGGACTTCTATTGCTTTTTCCCCACCAGCTATTTCTAAGAAGAGATTTACACTGGAATCCTGAATATTCCTGAAATCTAATTTTCAGAAAGCTTCCATTTCACCATTATTTGTCAAACTCTCAGATATACCCTGTACGGCACTAAGCTTTATGCAATATAAGTTAAACATGCATGTTTTACAGGTTCCTGATAATTCATGTCTTTCTTAACAGCAACCTACAGCAAAATAACATAATTCAGATTTTGTAAAGCTCCTCAGTTTCACTGCATTGAGAATACTAAGTTGATAGTGATCTTCATTATTTCTCCGTGTCATAATGACATGGCAATTCCCACATGAAGGGGCCAAAAAAAATAAAAGCATTTTTTAAGTACTGTAGCATATATATATTAAAAATTGTAACAGGAAACCCAAATTCCACTGCATACCAACACTCCCCCTCAGAAGTTATGCCAGATTTACTATTGAAAAAACTCTACAAGACAGGGGTTTTCATTGCTTTTGACTGCCCCAGTCTATTTCAAGAAGAGAAATATGAAAGGTGAAAGGACCAAAGACAGGCCACAATGAGAAAAAGGAAAAAAGCAAGGTGCCTGGGTAATTCTTAGATGGGCTAATCAGTCTCTGAAAAGTCAATAGGAGGCAGGGCCATGAATCAATTTTGCCAACAATTTATCATGGCTAATTGAAAATTTTGCTACTTCAAGGCTTATATTGCAACCGCAGTTAGGAAACCTGGAAATCATTACAGCTGGAAGATTCTAGACCAGACCAAGGTCAAATGTCAAAATAATGGAGGATCACCTTAAGAGGGAAAGCCTGCAGGCCAGCTTTTGCAGCCACTCTCCTACAGAAGAGCCGCTGATTTCAGAGAACTGGGTGACAGTTTAGGCAAAGGCAGTCACATGACCAGAATGTCACTTCTCTCTCAGCCTCAGTTTCCTCATTTTTTTAAAAAAGCCCACATATTTTGAGTGTTTATGTAATATGTTGCCTACTGCACTCTACTACGAACTTCCCCTACATTCTATTTTTTTAATTCCCCACCCCCTTGCTGCTTGCTTGCTGTCTGCTCTTCTATGTGTCTGTATTTATTTTTATTTATACCACCCCCCCCCTGCTGCAGTTTGCTTGTTGTCTGTTCTCTGTGTCCATTCACTGCACGCTCTTCTGTGCTTTTACTTGTCTCCCCCCTTTTTGTTGTGTCACCTTGCTGAGTCGGCTCTCTGTGGTATCTGTGGGCCGGCAGCTCTTCACATCATGTGCGTGAGCCTGCCTTCATAAGGAGGCCCGGGGATGCTAACCTAGGGCCTCCCATATGGTAGACGGGAGCCCAACTGATTGAGCCACAGCCGCTTCCCCCCTTACATTACTTTTAATAACAGCTCTATTGAGAGTCACACACCATAAATTCACCTTTTGAAACTGTACTGTTCAATGATGTTTAGTACATTTGCAGAGTTGTGCAACCAGAATTAACTTAAGTGTATTTTCATCACCCCAAAAAGAAACCCATTAGTAGTCACTCCCCATTTCCCCCCTAACCTCCCAGCCCTAAACAACCACTAATCTATTTTCTGTTTCTATAGACTGTGCCTTTTCTGGACATTTCATATAAATGGAATCATACAATATGTGGCCTTCTGTATCTGGCATCTTTCACTGGGCTTAATGTTTACAAGGTTCATGCATGTTGTAGCATGTATCAGAACTTCATCCTTTTTGTAGCCAAATAACATCCCACTGTACATACATACCACCATTTATTTACCCATTCATTAGCTGATGAACATTTGGGTTGTTTCTACTTTGGGCTATATGAACTATGCTGTTATGAACATCTATGTACAAGTTTCTGTGTGGACATATCTTTTCATTTCTCTTCAGTATTATCTAGGAATGGAATTGCTGGCTCATCCGTTAGCTCTATGTTTAACCTATTGAGAAACTGACAGGTTGTTTTCTAAAGTGGCTGCACCATTTTACATCCTCAGTGCACGAGGGTTCTAATTTCTCCACATCTTCGCAAACACTTGCTGTTGTCCATCTTTTTAAAAGGATAAGATCATGCTGATGGCTTCCTTGCATCATCTTATTTAATCCTCATAATACCTTATGAGGTAGGAACCAACCTTTACTCTTATCGGTACATAAGGAAGCTGTGGATTGGAGAGGTTAAGCAGCTGGCTCAAGTTCATGGGCATATAATGCAGACCCTGTGTCCTCCCAAACCCACCTCCTATACACCGCTGTACCGTGTAACTACAGGACCACATGTGAGCCTGAGAGGCAAACACATCAGTTCCTCAAGTCCCTTCCTGCTGTAACATCCTGTGATCATGAATTTATTCTATGTTTAAAAGTCTCTTTTCTGGGGGTGTAGGGGAGGATTTCATCTTTGGATTCAATATCAAGAATAACTGTATTCATTCTGAGCAAGAGGTTTGTGTTTTATCCCCATCATTCTGCCTTAGGGCCAAACCTGAGGTCCACCTCAAACGAGTATACAGGGCTGAGCGTTGTGGCTGAACCAGACAAAATTACCCACAGCCGACCGTTTTGACCTCCAAAAATGGCAATGTCATGTTTCATGCGCATTTTGAGAAGTTGCCTCATTCCTGGCTTTCTTTTTAATTTCCTACCCTTATTTTCCCTTGACCTCCTTTTTCTCATCTATCAAATAAATTCCATCCTACTACAGTGTTTGCATCTTTTTAAGCTATCTCAAATCCTTTCTGAAATAAAGTAGAGTAGTAAAGAAATAAATACACCAAAATGCATTCAAGTAGGCTTCAAAATAGCCCACAGCTGCAGGGCCTTTCATTAGATCGTGTACTTTCCTAAGCAAATTACTTTCAAAGAAACAGAAAACATTGCTCTTCTCTGTACCTTGGCAGAAGGAGAAACACTTTTATAATATTCTAAAAGACACGCTTTCCTTTGGGAAAAGGCAGCTATTGCCCAGCAGTATAAAGAAAGAAAACAATGATCCATTTGTTCACTCACAAATACATGCAAAGGTTATTTCTTTAAGAATATCTCTTTGAGATGTTTTTCCTTTTCTTTATGTTTAAATTTTCTCAATATATTTTGATGTCTGAGTGGCACTACTAAAGGCCACAGCTAACTATGTGAATTTGACAGCTGCCTGGGAAAAAGTACTCGACATTTCTGCATACTTTCTTCTCTTCCATAAATTCTTATTAAGATGTCATGGTGTATATCCAAGCGTTAACATAGCTCTTTCATTTTTAATATTTTACCTTACATAAAGAGATAATTGCACTGTTACCAAAAGATTTATTCATCCTGATAGAAAATTGGAAACCACAAACATCCATCAGTTTGGCACTGGTTAAATAAACAATGGTACATGCATAGAAACAAATACTACTATACAGCCGTTAAAAATTATACAGATCCACAGTGGTGGACATCTAAGAGGTCTAAATCTTTTATTGACAACAAGCAAGGTATCCAACAGTTGAAATAGTATGTGGAATTGTATACATTCATGTACATATATGTATATATATACCCAAAGACATGACTAGTGGGCTGTCTTACAAAATGTTAACAGTAGTTATTACTGGAGGATGGCATTTCAGGACACTTTTACTGTGCACTTTACCAATTTTTTACAATAAGCATATATTATTTTTTACCCAAAATAAATCTCTTTTCCTCATAAGATTAAAAGAAATCCTGCAATATGCAAAATATTGTCCTAGGCACTAAGAGGAATACAAAATGAGAAAATGGAAAGCTCTACAGCTTTCCAACAGCTGATAATCCTGCTGAGGATACCACAACAGAAACCATTAAGCTGCAAGTACTATAAAACTGAGTCTCAGAGTGAGAGGAGTACAACGTGAAAATGCCATAAAAGATGAAAAAGAAAAGCAACATGAAGTGAGAAGCTATAGAAGGGGAGCTGCTTACACATGTGTGTGTGCATGCATGTGTGTGCATGTGTTTGTGCATGTGAGTGTGTTTAAGGATGGGGAGAACTTGTAAAGGTGTAAAAGAGAACAGACATCAGTAATGCTTTCAGAAAATAGGCACAGTATCATATTTTCCAGGGCCACTAAAGCCCCAGTTGAGCTGAAGGTTAGAATTCTGACTCAAGACGCGAACATTGAGAAACAGCCCAGACATCAATAGGGAACTGATGAAATAAATTATGATGCGTCCAACAACAGGATTTTATATAGCAATAAAAATGGAAGTTATATGCAGATATGCAAATATATTCTGCTGAAAGAGCAAAACAAAGATGTATATATGTTAATTTTTAGGTTAAAACACGTTAAAAACTTTGTAGTCATATTTGAGCAGAGAAACAACATATGAAAAACAATTCCAAAAAGGCAATTCTGACTGTGGTAGGCAGACTGCATTTTCAAAAGGCTTCTTTATTATAAAAATTCATTAAGATGAGAATAAAAGATAAGTTGGTCCACCCTACTCATTCCAATGAACTTCACAGCATCCCTGTGAAGTTCAATCTAAGAGGTACAAGGAACAAAACAGTACATAGTGTGTGTACGGACTGTGTGTGCTGTCTTAGGGACAAAATAACTCAACAATTCAGCAAGCTGAGAACTACCTTTGACCCACGCAGGTGCCTTTGAAGTCATTTTATAAAATCACTGAATCAGTAAATTAGGACTCTGAAGGACACACTCCCATTTCAGTGGGCACAATTCAGGAAAAAAACACAATGGGATGTCATGCAACAGGCACAGAGACAAATGGTCTTGGGAACGGGAATCTGGGCATAGCCACTTTCAAACATAAGGTTGGCCTGACAAGGTGCAGCCATAAACCCTGGAAAATTAAAAGGAGCATTTCAAAGAGACAAACACCATTTCTTAGAGAAGCTTACACTGGCAAGAAATACCAACCATTTTTTTTAGAAGGGCTGCATGGAGCTGTACACATTTAATTGAGATTTTAAAGTCAGGGCTAGGATTAATAACCAAAAGGGTAAGACCTTGTGTGAGAAATGACTTCAATTCTGGGAGAAATGAAATTGGCTGTGTTCTACTGAAGGGCTATATTTATTCTAGAACCTCACTTTAATACTGAATTTCAAGACAAGAATTCTGTCTTCCTTTTTAAGAATAATGAGGATTTTGTTTAAGGCAGTCTTATCTTGCATTCCTAGTGTATAAACCTCAAGGACAGTAACATATTAAGACTCCAATATACTTTTAAAGTAGTGATACTCAGTTTAGAGGCAGAATAGCATAATATTTAAAACCATCAGCTTTGGCATAATGCTGTTACGTACAAATCCCCACTCCAACGCTTACCAACTGTGACATTTGGAAAAATTACTTACATTCTATGCACTTTAGTGTCCTCATCTGGAACAGGGAAATCTAACAGCACCTGCCTTATAGGGATTTGTGATGATACAATGACAAAATGTCAGTAAAGTACTTAGCACAGAATTTGGAATAGTTTAAGTTCAATATGATTAGCTATTTTTATCTTTGCTGCTGTTCTTGTTAATACTTGTTCTCCTACTGACTACAACATATTTTGAACTAAAGTTTAATATGTGCCAGATTAAGCTGCACTTGGGTTAAAGCTTAGAACATAAACCAGAATTACATGGAATAATGAATAACATAAAATAACTCAAAACTCAAGGGCTGGTTTTGTTTATCTGCTATTTTTGTGATAGATTAGCCACTGAGAGAATGATGGTTGCTTCATATCACCTAGGCTTTAAATTAAAAACATTGTCTCAACTGGTTATTTTACCATAAACATCTATTTAGCATTAATGTTAATGCTTATGAAATACTTTGTGTTTTAAAAATAATCATTAGTTATTTCATTGTTATTAAACTGAAAATCAGAGGATGAGTGAGAGCTTATCCCCAGGTCTTATTCTCAAATATTTTAAACTTTGCCTTTTTTTCTAATTCTAATTCCCACAGGAATAATTTCACAACATGGAGAATCAGTTTTTTCAAAACCCATAAGTCCTGAACTTGCAGGGACTTCTGTAACACAGATTTCTGTGGGAAAACTTCTTAAAAGTTTTGGGAATCTGTACCTTTCTAGAGAAATGCCTAACATCATTTGTCACATGTCTACTTTAAAGAAGAAAACGTCTGTCCTAAAAGAATTAGGATAATTACACTTAGTACACAGCAAGCACCGTCTGTCTGTCAGCCTCTGCAAAGCACTTAGCTGCGGAATTATCCTGAAAATGTCTTATCAGGAAGTTACCATCAAATAAAGGATACCTGGATTCACTGACTTGCTCTCTGCCTTAGGAAAAAAATCACTTCACGTCTTCACATCTGTGGACCTACATTTAACACTATAACACAGAATGCCCCAAGAACTATCTGGCTGTTGCCTTGCCTAGTAGATACACTGAAGAGTAAAATGAAAATACCTGTGAATTTAATCTGAATCAGGGCTATTACTGGGAATTTTACACATCTCCACATTCTTTATTAACCCTTCATGTGGGTAATAGTTACTGTAACATTATTCATATGCCCTGTGACCAAAAATAATGAAAGATTTTTGTACTAAGTCTCAGGTAAAGAGCCCAAAATGCATTCACTTTATAGGGAATCCTGCTTTTGTACCAATCATGCTATTACTATAGAATCCATTTTAGTCCTTCTCAACGTGTGCAGCCAAAACGTTTCAAACCAAATTTTAAATGCACTCATCCTAATTCCACCACAACTGTTTCTGCATCCCTGAAAAATTCTGCTTACTACAGAATACACAAGCCACTTGAAATTATCCATTGGAATAGAATACTTTCTAGAGTGTCTTCTGGCATTACTGAGCAGCATTCCTAACTGCTGGGGTTAACCGTGATTACCTCTATGTCAAGAGTACAAACAGATGAGGTGTTTTGACCCCATGGTGCAGGAGCCTGTCACCCACTTTTGGAAAGGAAAATTGGCTTTCTTTAATGTTCTCTCACAGCAGTCAAGAGATAATGGAGCATTTTTCTAATGTCCCAGGTTTTAAAAGACTAGAGGGTGAGAGGGCAAGGTAAAGGTTCTTCTTCCCTCCAGAAGGCCCCTTCTATCAGAAGCAAGGAATCTCTACTAAACTTACAACCTCTGATAAATCAATGTGCATTATTTAGGTATTATATATATATATATATATATATATATCTCGTTTTTATCACATTAGCAGAATACAAGACTATTCTGTGTAGAAGAAATATTTACTTTAATTCTAGGCGAAGTATATAGCACCACACATCAAGTTTTTAAAATTAAGATGATGAAATAGCAAAAGCTAAATTTGCTATACCCACACCTGGATTAGGCACTAACTTAAATCTTGAGATGTGTCCCATCTAATAATCACATGTAGGTACTTATCACGATCACCCCATTTCTCAGATGTGGAAACTGAACTTTAGAGAGATTAGGTAACTTGTCCATTTTTAAAGTTTTAGTTATGAGAGGTGCATGGCCGGAACGTAGGCATCTGGCCCTTTGTATTATTGTTATGTAATATTTAATGCATACAAAAGAACATATATAACATATATGCAAATAATTAAACACATTAAGAATAATACCCAACTTAAAACACTGCAGCATTGACAAGTGTGCTCCTCCCCTGCTGCAGCCTCAGCTATTACCATGAATTGAGTGCTTATCACATACCTGCTTTTTAAAAATATTTTTATCACAAATATATATCCCTAAATATTATAGTTTTGCTTGCTTTTGAGCTTTACAAAAATATCATACTGACTGTAGTCCTCTGCAGTTAACTTATTTCCCTCAATATAGTATTTTCAAGACTCATCTATGCTGGTCATTTCTACCACTGTATGAAAATCTACTGTATGGCCACACTACAATTCACTCATTCTCCAGTCTAAGTATATATTAGTTTCCTCGTGTTGACAATGACAAACATTGCTGTTCTGAACATTCTTGCAAATATCTCTTGGAGTGATGTGCAAGGTTTTTTGGATATGGATTTCTTTAGGAGCAGAATTGTTGGGCTCTAGGCTATAGAAATATCCTTTACAAGAAGGTGCCACCTTCTCTTGCAAATTGGTTGTATCACATTTCACTCCCACCAGCTGTTTATGAGAAATGCAATAGGTCTACACTCTCGCCAAAATATGGTATTACCAGGCTTCTTAATTATTACTTATCTAATAGGGATAAAATGGTATCTCATTGATTTTCTAATTTACATTTGTTTGAATACAAATGATGTTGAGCATATGATATTGAGCATCCTTTCATATGATTCTGGGCCATCTGTATTTCTTCATTTGGGAAGTGCCTATTTGTGTTTATGCTTTTTTCCACTGATTTGTAGAAATTCTTTATAGATTTTAGATACCAATCACTTGTTTCTTATATGTCTCAAAAGTATCTTTTCTCAGTTTTCCATTGCATCAGTGGTGTCCTCCGATGAACAGTTGTGCTTAACTTTAATGTGGCTGGCTTTAACCGTCTTTTCCTTCATGGACAGACCTTTTGAATCTTGTTTCAGAAAACCTTCCTGCACCAAGATAACACGTTTCCTCCTAAAAATTTTAATGTCTTGTCCTTTACATTTAGTCTTTAATCAACTGGGAATGAAGTATATGTATAATATGGAACAGGGATTTATTTTTTCCCATATGAATATATACCTTGACCAGACTGTGCACATAATAGAACAGTTCCTCCTTTCTACATATGCAATATATCATTATTATAAACCAAGTTTCCTTATATACAAAGGTCTGTTTCTGGGAATTAATTTTATTCCAGTGAGCATTCTGTCTAATGCCAAAATTACAATGTCATAAGCCCCACCTACTTACTCCTACTTATGTTTCTTTGAGGCTATATTGTGAATTCTTGAGCCTTTCTAAATAAACACTGTAGAAAATCTGTGGGGAATGACTGACTCAACCAATTTGGAGATAACTGACATCCTTACTATACTGAAGCTTCTTATCCTTGAGCATGGATATCGGTCCATTTATCAGATTTTCTTCCAATCCATTTTTTACCTTCTCTTCCTAAAATTCTTTCACACCTTTTGTTGCAGTTTTACTTCAAAGTGTTGAAGTGCAGATTTCTTTTTATTTATCTTTCATAACTTGTGGAAAATTGTTCAAATATGGCCTCTCTTGCATTTTCTCTATTATGTCCCTCTGAGACTACTGATCAGATTTATGTCACAATTTCTCATTCTGTCCTTCACACTCTTAACCACTCTCATAATTTCTATCTTCCTGTCTTTCCCCAAGAGAATTTTGGTTCTTCTGCCAGAAGGCAAGAGGCACCACCCACTTAAGACACTTTAGCCATTTTCCATGTCTTAGGTTTAGACTCAGGAACCTCGGATTCAACTTTTAATAGCCAAAATTTTTCGTAAATGATCAATGGATGAGTTAAACAGATGAGACACAGCCTCCCCACCCCCAAGCTTCTGAAGAGCTGACAGAGGCAATCTCAACCCTCGTTGGTCACACCACTCATGTTTCAGTCACCAGCATTTTTTCTTTTTTTTTTCTCCTTAGATATTATATTGTCCCCACTTTTTGTGAACCCAGTAATGCATAATAATTGACGTTTAAGCTGTCTGGAAACAAGAGGGCCTCTCAGGTTACTCTGCCACAAAGACAGGAGCAGGAGTCCTTGAGCCTGCAGTCAAATGCATAATGCTAAAAGAGTAGCTACAGTGTCTTTGATGAAATAACTCAACATTTTATTTCTCACATGTGCACAGTGATGGAAAAAATACTCTAAAACAAGCAAAATTAATTTAAAATGATGAGAAATTTTCTCCTTATAAAACAGGAGTTTTCAATATCTACTCGAATTCCACGTTCACATTCTTCTGACTTCCTAGGGCTCTTGCGAAGTTTAGACGTGACATGCAACATAAGAGCTGTCCCTATCCCCAATTCCAAAAGAAGAAACCTGTATCCCTTCCCTCCAAACACTGATAAGAAATAAAGACCTCACAGAATCTTTTCTGAAGAGGCTTGAAAGACATCTTGCCCACTTTTTCAAGATGGAAATAAATCCCATCACATTCATTTGTCAAACACCTACTAAATACCTATTTTTTTTACATATCACGTGAGGCACCGAAGACAGAAATCCAAAAAGGACGTGTCCCTTTTCTTTAATTCACAATCCAGTAATCCCTCTCAGATTTATTATCTAGCTTCAGTTTAAGCAGTATAATGGAAATAAGTAATGAACCAGAAGTAAAAAGCTGTGATCCAGGACTTGGTCACAGATTAAAGACACATTCACTCTCTAGAGAACTCAGTATTCCTTCTACACTGGGAGGACAGGCTCAGACCAGTGTCTTCAAACTGGGCTCTGTGAATTCCTAAGGTTCCTCAAGGACTCCTATATTCAAAATTGTGGACTTTTAGCTAAGTTTTGGGTTTTTTTTTAATTGATCACATAGCTTTAAAACCAGTGGCTTAGATCATTGTTTCACAACCTTGTCCATCTCATGATACATACAGAAAATTATACTTATAGAGCAGCGCAGGACAAACTGATAAAGCAGTTCACAGCAGCTGGCCCCAGAACTCCAGCCATCTCAGGCTCTACCCAGCTGCCCTGAGAGGATCAATGTGGTTCTGCACATGTAAACCCCCTCCTAGTTCACCAGTGCACTCTGTTACTGGTTGGGAAGCCCTGCTTTAGATGACAGCCATGGTCTCTTCCAGTTCTGTAATCCATTAGAGCTGGAACTGCTGTCTATTTACTCTTTCTAAACTTTCCGTTATTAGAAACCCTCCTATAAATTGAGCCTAAAACTATTACCCAACCCTCTTTTCATTAGTCCAAATATAAACTCTCCACACCACTTTCTCTCCCCTTCTCTGTGCTGGCTTGTGCCAAAGGCTTCATTCATCTACCTTCTCAACATGTTAGATTGCCACACACCTTCCTAAAGCATGCTGCACAGAAACAAGCATTATGTGGATGGTAAAAATTAGTGCCTATATTAATAATGCCAGAAAGTCAGCATACTCTGAAGACAGATACTTCCACTTTAATACTGAATATAAAATCTATTAAACAATATTAAAAATTAGTCATGCTTTAAGAGGATATTGTAGCTCAGCTTCATGTGGCATAGCCCAGTGAATAACTAACTACTGGAATGCTGCTATAAAAGCAAGACATTCCCTGAGACAACTAGGAAGGAGCTGCTCCAGGGACATTGAGAATGAAAAGAGAGAACTGTAAATGACAGAGAGGTGGGGAGAGCATTGCCAAAGGTTAGCACACATTGGGAAATAGGTGACAGCTGAATACAGGCATTTTCAGTTACATCTAAATAATCATAAAGTAGTACTATGAAATACTTTTTTTGCAAACTGAACCTAGCAATATGGTTTCCTTCCAAAACAGGAAAACAAAATGCACTAATCAAAGAGGTCCTATGTAAATCATTTGTACCACAATCAGGTCTGCTTATTATGAATGCGGATTCCTGGGCCATGCCTACTCCCACTGAATGTATATCTTTGAAAATGAGACCTGGGGGGTTATCTGCAAGGTAAGTTTTAGAACCACTAGACTGGGCATTAAGATTCCACAAGGAAAAGGGGCAGGCAAATATATCTCAAGGTGGTAAATAAGAGAAAAGCAGGAGGGAGCTCATGGAAAAACACCATATCACAGAAAACCTCAGTGATGGAAGGGGAACAGATTTAAGTGACATTTATTATTTACAGAAACTTTCACTTTGTTCTAACAGATAAAGTCATTCTAAATGTTTTTTTAAAAATACACTAAATAGGAAACACTGCTAATTACAACTTAAAATTCATCAATAAACAGAGAAATTAAAAATCTTACAAGTAAAACAGAAATAAAAACAAGAATTTTAAACAAAGTTCTGTAAGGAAACAAGTAAGGCTATGTATATTGGCACAAGGGCAAGAACAAACAGTTTTATCTGTAGAACAAGTTGTAGCTGCTGCTCTACTGCACCCTACACAGAGACAGGAAGAAAGAAGGAAAGAACAGGATGAAATTCACTAACCTTAGACATTAATTTCCGTAAGAAAATAAAAGACAATCCTCACATGACATTTAAATGCTTCCTTATGCTCACTTGTCATACACAACTCCTTCCTTACAAAGCGTTCCCTGATAGCAAGGGGAAGGGAGAAGAACGACAAAGAGCATTTATGGAACGCCTGCTATGTTCAGACACTGCATAAGCATTTGATATAAATCGTCACACCTAAACACCACAAAAACCCAGGAAGGTTGAGAAGGTGCAGAGATTGAGGCTCACAGAAGTTCAAAGCCAGTCAACAGGCAGTGAGGACATAATCTTCAGGTCACATTTTTAAAAAACTTCCTATGCAATGATTCAGAAAAAGAGAAATGGGGTTTCTACCTCTAAAATCTATAAAAGGTTAGGTTCACAGGGGATCTGAATCAGGTCAACTAGTATATAACAAAAGTAAGCAGAAAAGAAGAAAAGCCCAGCATCCAAACTGCATGGTGTTCTCTTTACTTCTCATGTTGATGCTGGTCATGCACAAAACCTGGCAAAGCCAAATGGCTGACATTGTGCCTCCATAACGAGCACTCTAAAACCATAAACCAAAGGATGATGAAAATGGTTTGATCATTACTCTCAGGCTGGCAGCTGGTTTATCATTTGTTTGTTCTGGACAGAAGTGATTACAGTGACAGAACAATGGGTAAAATCACCTCCTAACACTGTACATTCAGCCCAGTCCCCACACTGAAAATAATTACTTATCCAAGAGAAGGCTGCAGAGAATAAAAGGGCTCCCCACACTTTTCTCTACCAATGACTCTCTCCTAACTATCCACCATGGCTCTAACAGTTCAGGAACCCACCCTGCGACCTCTGTTATAGGCTGGATATTAATCAGCATTTCATACATTGTGAGTTCTAATCTTTCCTAAAGTCAGTGAAAGTCTCAAGTTTGCAAGACTGCCAGAAGATCTGCAATTATCTCTTTAAAATAGCTAATTGCAATTCTAGGAAAAAAACAAAATAAAATAAATGCACATAAATGACATTTAAATATCAAAATTATTAATATTAAATATGATATGCTAGGCACCGGGCTAAGCGTATGTATTTGTGTGTGTGCACACACGTATGTAATACATTATCTTACAAATGAGGGACCTGAGTCTTGGACTAGGATTTGAAATACAATGCCTCCCATTTCGAACATCAGTAAAGCAGAAAGCAACACTAACTGAAAGGTATATACTCTTTGACCAAACAATTCTACTTCTAGGCACATGATCCAAAAAACAAAGTAGCATTGTGTGCATACACATATATATATGAAACAATCTAAATGTCCATCAAGAAAGAAATGACTAAATTTTGGTCATCCTTGCAGCCATTACAAATAATTATGCATATCACTCTTCGTTGATCTAAAAAGATGTCCACAAATACATAAATGAAAAAACAGAATACAGAGTAATAAATATAGCATGATTCCAGTTTTGTTTTCTGAAGAAATAACTCTGAGCTGAAAATGAGGTCTGATAAGGGTTGAGAGGGCTGACAATTCCAAACAGAGGGAACAGCGGCAGGTACAAGGACCTCGGGGCAGACTCTTGGAGAACTGGAGGTGGAGAACGTGAGAGAAGACAGTAAGGAAGGGATGGAGAACGTGAGAGAAGACAGTAAGGAAGGGACTAGACCATGTCAAGCACTGAGGGCCTAAAAGAAGCCCCTGGCGTCTGGTTTTCACCTAAAAGAAGCCACTGGCTAATGTCACTTCACACATTAGGTGCAGGGGTTCCAGCTAATGCTCATGTCTACACCTGGGTGAGTGTTAGGGCCAGGGTCAGAACCAGGGACTAGGCGGAGCTGGTCCCAAGGGCTGGGCGTGGCCTTCACCTTCAAGCACCCACCTTTGCTGATCCCAGCTTCCTGACCAAGAGCTAACTCCAGGCCTTTCCCCACGTCTTTCCAGGCTTGGTTTCTCACATCCCCTTTCCTTTCTCGACTCCTACCTCCTATTGTTGCTGTAAAGTCACAGAGAAAGCCTGCCCCTCAGCACTTTTTATTTCCCCTTAAGGGACTCTTCTCTGTCTTCATAAAATGGGGCCTTCACAGTCTCACCACTTCCCTATTACTTTAGTGTAAAACCAAACAGTTAAATCAGCTAACACACAAGTTGCCAAACAACTACTACTGGACCCTTTATATTTGGGATAAATTAAAGCCTGCTGTTTGAAAATTCTGGCTCTGCAATTTATACAAGGGCTTTTTCCTTTCTGTATGTCTACATGAGAGAAAAATTGAAATTCAGTATACATGCTTCTAAATCAGCATTTGAATTTACCAGGAGTACATTAATTGGACACTTAGAAAATCCTGTATCAATGCACAAACCTGACTGGGCCCCTTGAATTTTAATTTATTTTAAAACTACTAAATGGCAAAGTAGAAAAAATACCATTGCAAGAAAACAGTATTTCTGGCCTTTTTTTCTCCCAAACATCACAAACCAGTCCTGCATCTCTATTATGTCAATAAAATTGATCAGCAAAGGACAAGCACTGATCAAGCACTGACAAGCCCTGGTGACGTGATTTTTTTACGTGTGTGCAGTGTGCCCCCTGCTGGCCTCACTACATTCTCAGCAACAGAGTGAAGGAGGGCAAAATGTTTGAATTCCCTCTGCTGGCATGGACTTCTTCCCTTTCTGATGAAGCACAAAAATTCCCTTACTTCCCATCTCTTTGACCACCCCTTCTTCAAAATGCCATGGTCATTTTAAAGATTTACAGGATCATGATATAAAGAATTAAAATAATTTTCCCCTAAATGAGATGATAAGTAAAAAGGTAATCCAAAACTTGAGAGAACGGAAAATAAAAGTAGATTTCGTTTTGGAATACTTTCCTAATTTAATGTGATTTCAGTAGTAAGAAAACTCATGTGTATCCAGCTGGGAGAAGAAAATCACAGTATAAAATATGCTGACTGATAAGGATTAATTTTTTGCTGTCAGTTAATCCAAAGTGGATAATTCACAATTCTTAGATATTAAAACTTTGTGGAAAAGGTGGCAGAGATACATAAAGTTATATCTCTTGCCTCACCTAAGACTCATAGCAGTTGGTGACAAGAAATGATTTTAAACTCAGCATCAGCTAAACCCTGAGTCCTAGACCTGAAATACAAGAATACAGCACCAACCCCATATATCTTCAACTATTCTGCTTTAAAAGTAGACTTGTTCTACCTCCCCTCATGCTCTCCCATCATCCCCCATAAAGACTATCATCATGATTTCTCAATCTTGCTCACTAAACTTCAATCTGAAAAACAGTTATTGATTTACCAAGATACTGTGCTGGGAATTGGGGACACAGAGAATACTATGACATCATCCCTGCTCCCAGAGAGGTCAAATCTGGTACAGAAGGGTAAAATGTAAAGAAATACACTACTAATGCTAAGTGCTACACAGAATTGTGCCCAAGTTATAGAAGCAGCATGATAAAAGATGGATGAGATGTCTGGGGTACAGTGGGGATGGTATAAGAAAGATTCACAGAGGTACAAGGCTTGGAAAGATACACGGTCAAAGAGAGGCATCCTAAACAGAAGGACTAGTACATGCACCTTCAGGGAAAAATCAGATGGGGATTTCAGAGATTTAATAATAGAAAAAGAATGAGAAATTCTGTAAGAGTTTGTCCAAGAGCAGGATAGTGAGTGGCCAAAAGAAAGGCTGAAAAGGGGAGCTTTGGGTGGTCCTTATCATACAAGTGACGATGACCTTATGCTAAAGGTGGAAGGAACTTGGCCTTTATATGGTTCTGAAGCCACTGAAAGCGTTTTAAACCAGGGAGAAGGCACAATAATTTTAGTTAAAAGATCACACTGGCATCTGCTAACTTTCTATAGTAATTTTTCTGGAACTCTAGCCATTCTTCATGGTTGATCTACTTTCAAAAGAAATGGTCTAAAGTGTTTGAGTGAGCTGGGAGGCTGAACGAAGGCCAAGGGCCTTAATGACAGTCAGTAGGCCAGTACCTGGCACGTTTAAGTGATGCTCAGGGACCACTGGATGGAAGGTGAGGAGATGGACGGGCAAATGGAGTACTTCTCTTGGTGCACGCACACCAGTTAAGTTTCAGAAGTCAGCTGGTGCATACATACAAGCAGGGGAAAAGCTGGCGAACTTCCCGAAGGTGACAATGAGGCACATAATGAATCTGAACACTTAAACCTCCGGAGTCTAACCAAATTACCATATGGAATAAGGCCACTGATTCTGCCTATTCTTTTCTAATAACAGACAGAAAAAAAAAATCAGTCTCTTTAAATTGAAGTTATAAAAAGAACATCTCTCACAAATATTTTCAAAATACATTCCATTATTTTTAAATCCCCCAAATTGGACACCCAAGATCTGTGCAAGTTTACCAAGCTCTCTCAAGCATTTGAGGCCTTTAAAAGATACCTCAAACTGGAAACACAAACATTCCCCCTAATGGGGGCCAACAGGGTTAGCAAAATCACGATTTCCAGAGTGGATCATTCCAGCTCCAAGTCAAATGCCTCCAGAAAGGGGCCATTTTCCCAGAACAGATGATTTTTTTTACTCAATTCACCAACTGATTTGAAAGTAATTTCATTACAATGCTTTCTCACCTAGCTCTTTCCTCCGCCTTCACCTCTGCTTCAATCATCCCCAGCACAAACACCAGTTAAGCAAACCATAGCAGTCACAGCACAAAAAGAAGACATCTCGACTGCAAGGGTTTTTATAGACTCAAAAGCATTTCCTGTCCACAGTCGAAGAGTAAACTATTCTGATAGCACCCCCTAGTGACCTTAGTAACGTCTCTGAACAAACCACATCTATATTCCAAACTAACTAAAAGGCAATATATTTAAAATTAAAAATTAATGAAAGCATCAATGTGCTTACACTTTGAGGACATCTGTCCCAGTTACAATTCCAATTAAACGAATAACTTTAACTTCTTAGGTCTAATGTTCTCTCCGCTCTAAAACAAGAAAAATAACATCCTCAACCATCGTCCTCCTTCCTTCCTTTGAGCGCTGAATGATAAATCTGAATGAGTTCCTCAGTAAGCTATATTACCAGTGTATATGCTTGCTTTTAAACAAAAGAACAGGGAAGAGCAACACAAAGCAGTGAGTTGAAATGTACTCTTAGGCCTACTTGAATACTGAGGATTTACAGTAAATCCGTAAAATGTGTGGTAATAGTTACAGAGGAGGAGTTCACTTCTCCTTCATAGCTAATGTACACTTCGAATCCCTCCTTCCTCTCTTTCCCTGGTGATGAGAACAGCAGGAACCAAAGAACCTTCCAGAAAGACCTTGCCACCTCCTAGAACAGTATTAATTTACCCACAAAATAAGTACTCCAGTCCCTTCCTCAAACTTGAGATCTTTGGTTTTCACACGAATCATGCAAAATACAAATGTTAAATTACTTAGATTTGTTCAGGAAAAAAATGTAATTTAAAATAAAAATGGTAATAATGAAAGGTACTTGGGACAGCACCCTTCAGTCTTCTGTCCAGTAAAAAAAAAATACCCCAAATGACTAAGGTGTCTAGTATTCACAGCTCATTAAGGACTTAATACACCGTTGCTCTTTGTACTCCAAGTCTGAGGCCTTCAGTGAAGCCAAGAACTTGTGTTCAGTTGCTGTTCACCACCACACAGAACTAAAACCTACTGTTGCCCTCTACTGGGCAGATTTGGAACGAAACTAAAATCACGTTAAGTGTCTGAAGTCATTTCATTTCTCTAGTTTCCTGACAGTACATAACCTTCAATATCTTCGTAATTAATTATAACATTCCAGGAGGGAAGAAAGCAATGTTTGAGAAATTCAGGGTCATTTTCTCTCTTCATTAAGTAAAAGAAGAGACAAAATGGTAGCAAACTGGGAAGCTGGCTTCTGAAACGGCCACTATTATGTGGCCTCCGTCAGGTTCCAAGCTCCCTAGGTCTCAGTTTCCGGGTCTGCGAATTGACGGCTCATCAACCAGGAGATATTTAAATATCTGTTTTAAAACCCCATAACCTATTAAGAATTGTTTAATTCACTTGTGGTTTTATGTTTGTTTGTTTGTTTTTGTTTTTGAGTTACCAGGACCGGGGACTGGACCCAGGACCTCGTAAGTGGGAAGCCAGCGCTCAACTACTGGGCCACACCAGCTCCCCTGAGTTGGTTTTTTCATTTGTTTGCTTGTTGTTTGTTTTTTCACTTTTAGGAGGCCCCAGGAACCAAACCCAGGAACTCCCTTGTGGGAGGCAGGTGCTCAACCACTTTTAATTCACTTTTAATACTTGGTTGTTCTTTTCCGCTTATATTTCAAAATACTTGTAGCTTTTATTTTTTTCTTAAACCAGTCTGAATACTCTATCATGTATTATCTTCTGCCCTGTTATGCAGGACTTCATTGGTGGTTGTAAGGCCAAACTGACTGAGATATATGTTAACCAAGTATCTAGCATGGTGCATGAAGGTACCCAAGAAATACAAATTTTTCCCTCTCCTCTCCATGGGTTCCCCCACCTACCACTGCCATGACCATTCCCAGGCCTGTGGACAGTCTGTGCCTATGCATTTATTCCCTGCAGTGTCTCTCTGTGCGGCTCGTGGGGCTTCCACTGTCTTCCCACTGGGAGGCCTGCACTACGTCCTATTCCTCCGCACCTCAGTGCCTCGTACTTGTTGCTGTGGTTGTAATGGTAACAGCTGTTAAAGCAGAAACGGGAACCGCAGCAACAGCAATCGTGAGAGCTACAAAAAACATTAACAGTATTATACTAACAAAATTATAATAATACAAGTAATACCGGGGATTATAAAAGTACCTAGATTACTCAGTACCATTTACTGAGTACTTGTGCCGACTACTGTGCCACAAACGTCATATGCTTTACCTCATTTAGTCCTCACAAACGTAAGGCAGGTAATATTACATTCCTCATTTTATGACTGAGAGACTAGACTGAGCTTCTGACAACTGCTGATGCTCTCAAATTCGACCCATTTCTCTTCCCTAAAATCTCCAAAGCCCTTCCATCGCCTTATTCTTTCCACATCGGCAAGAGTCCTGGTAAACTTCCGAGGTTCTGACCACAGTGCTTCCAACATCTCCTAATGCCCATGAGCGGCGTGGCCGCCCCATCACAGTGCTACCTGGTGGACTACTTGCTCTGAGGACAGATGCACCTGCTTTTCCCCACATTCACCATTTAACTCTGCCTACCCTCTCCATCTACATTTCGTTTCTTATCCTCTTTCTTCTCTCCCTCTTCCTTCTGAGGTATGATTTTGTGGAAAAAGCACAGAACATGAAACAAGAATTGGCGTTCCCTCTTGCCTCTTAGTAGCTCTATGACTTTGGTCAAATCATTTCACTTCCCCAGGCCTCAGGTCCCATATCTGTACAGAGCGATCAAAATACCCACCCTTCTATCTTCAAGCACTATTGTTTGGAATAAAGAAGGAAGCATATGTGAAAGTGATCTGAAAGCTGTGAAAGAATACTGACTGTGTGTATTTAATTCCCACTATCCTTAGGCTCTTCACAGCACACATGCCCACCACATAGCAGATGTGTTACAGTGAGAGAGAGTGCTGGCTCTGCCCACTGCCAGCACTGTAATGGGACCATCAAGATAACACGGAGACTGGTGAAGGGACAGGGCAATGAAATAACTATTGTAACTCATTTCCTTTTTTTGTGGGCTTCCATGGGCCTTTCTCCATTCCAACAAAATGATAGCAACAGAGAAACAATCTTTCCAACATCTCCTCCACCATGCCCCATTACCAGGACTCTTTACTCATTCCCCATTTCACTAAATACATCTGAAGTGTCCAGTCTTCTGCAGTAGGCATATGCATTTAACCTTTTAATGTTTACTGCCATGAGTGAATGTAATATTAATGCATTCCTCTATTTGGAGATAACACTAGAAATAAACAATGAAGAAAGCTAGCAGGTACTACCTTAACCAAGTAATCAAAGTTATCATCTCCAGCACAGAAATAAATCAAAATCACTTAACTTTTAATATGATATACTGAGAAGAACACACCATCACTTCTGAGATATTCCAGTAAAGGGGAAAAAATGCGTAAATTGAATCTAATCATCACCAAGAAAGATCAGACAAACCCAAAGTGAAGGACATTCTTCAAAACTAGCCCATCCTCTTTTAAAAGGTTATGAAGGATAAAGAAAAACTGCTCTAGATTAAAGGAGAATAAAAGAAAAAAAACAAATAATTCTGGACTGGCTCCCAGATCAGCTATTGATCAACAGTGGGGAAAATGGGCAAAATTTGAATAAGGTCTACAAATTGAATAATAATATTGTATCGCTGTCAATTTCCTGATTTTCAACAAATGTACTGTTTATGTAAGAGAATGTCTTTATTTTTAGGAAATATACATTGAAGTATTTGGAGGTATCAGATATGTCCTAACTTAAATTCTGTAATGTTTCAAGAGAGAGAGATACACATGGGAATTCTTAACACTATTTTTTTTTACATTTTGTAATTCTGAAATTATTTCAAAATAAAAAATTTTAGAAGACAGTACAAGATTATCAACTCATATTAAGCAGTAAATAAATGTGATTTGTAATATTCCCATTCCATTGAATTCCAAAGCACACTTGAGCTCAAATGGACCCAAGAGCCTTGGGTTATAAATAGTAAATCAACCTTACAGCCAAATGTAGCTGTGACAGAATATCCTTTTCTTCCTTCTGAAAATGAGCATTTCCAACTTCTCAATTTCATTGTTGAAAGAATTCAAGCAAGAATCTTCCAGTAATTCTATTTCCCATGAAAACACAGGCAACCACAATAAGAAAAACATTTCCCTAACTCATCCCCTTCCTGGCCAATATGCATTTTGGCTGAGCAGCTGACATTTAGACATTTGTGTAGTACTGGCCTCCCACCCTCCATCTCCCATCCTGCCACAGTTAGGTTTCAGAAAGCCACTGAAGGCATATGAGCGTGTCCTTGCATGTGATAATTCAAGGTTCATATCACTAACGTGAAGTGTAGGCATCAGCCAACTCTGATGCTTAGATGCTCCTACAGAAAATGCACATAGCCCTAAACATCTGCATTAAATTGTAACAGTACTATTTAAGCCCTTCCCTATCTAGTGAGCCCAGTAGAGTCAATGACAGAACACATGGTCAAACTTTTAAACCCCAAAAGATGGCTGGAGACAGCTTCCTAGAGAGTTACATGTGGAGTAGAAACCTTTTCTTCTCATGCACAAGGATAAGTGAAAAGTTTAAAAGAAGCTATATAGCTTCTCTTAACTCTACTCTTCTGGGTCGTTATTAAAATGTTCTTGTTTAGAATTTACAGGGCATCCTGTGATCCAGGAACATCAATCTCTCATTAACCTTGACCACAGGCCTCAAACTGTAAACTGGCCTTTCCTTGGTGTACTCACGCATGTGGGTTTATCCAGTCAGTAAATACCTGGGCACTTACTATGAACAAGAAATGAAGAATGATCAACATTGTCCCGATTATTGTATCTGTCAGAGCACCTATGGGCAAGGGTTGTAGTATGACTGATAATCAAATTGTACTTTAAGTGAGAAATATGACAGGAAAGGCCTCCTTTATGAAGCTGGAGCAGCCAGGATAACATTACAATGGGCCACTCCTTTTTCTCTAAGAAGTTTAAAGGACCAATTTGTATTCTCCCTTTAGTCTTCTGTGCGACTGAGATACGTGGCCATTTTCCACTTGGAAGGATGGACGACAAAACAAGCCCTGAGGCTGAAGTCTAAATTCAAAGAACAATCGAATGGCAGAAGACATGGCTGAAAAATCACATCTCTCAAACTTCTAGCTGCTTAATCTTTAAGATGTACACAAAACAGGGTTTGGAATGCACAGCACACCAACATTTAATAAATAATTTAAATGTTTTTTAGAAGAAAGGGAAGAAAGTCACAGCCCAAACAGATTTCTCACTTTCTCAGATTAACAAAAGTCCCAAAAGGAAGTTTGGGTTATATAGCAGGAACTGTAAGTGGTTCAGTTTGGCTGGAGTTTAGAATATATGAAGTGGAGAAGCAGAAAATAAGGTTGGAAGCTGAAATGGTGCCACGAATTCAAAGCTAAGTAGCTTGGCCTTTATTTGACAGATGTAGGAAATTGTTTTTTAAATTTAAATTTTATAATTTATTGACTCATTGAGTTGTTTTTGTTTCATTTTAGAAACCACTTTTGAGCAGGTAAGTGACATGATAAGAATGTTAATCTTCCAGTAGTTTCGAAAAAGGAATGGAAAGGAGGAATGGATGGAGAACAATTAGAAATCTACTGTCATTGGTTGAAAACAGGAGAGAAATGATGTTTGCCATGTTGTAATAGGAAAGACAAAAAGGACAAGAGATTGAGTAAAATGGAAAGACGAGGAGGGAAGATGATCATAAATACAATCGCAGGGCTCTGAGGCTGGGTAACTAAGAAAGAAACAGAGAGAACTAGAAGAAAATTAGGTTTGGGAGGAAAAGTAAACTGTTTTGGAAACCCTGCACTTGAGATGCTGTAGGCCATTTAACAATGAGCTGGAGGTATGACTCTCAAGCTTTACAAAGAAAGTGGGCCTGGAAGATCCTCCTTTCAAGGAATAGCTGTAGGGTGGGATCAGATGAAACTTCCAGCAGAATGAGTAGGCAAAAAAAAAAAAAAAAAAAGATGTTTTTAGGGGTATGCACCCCACCTGATGAAGGCTAACAGGTTTCTCCAACCCTGGTCGACATTTCCAGTCAAAAGGCCCCTTACCCCTTGTTCAGTCTTCTGTCAGGAGCCCTGAAACTCTTACTTCCAGTTTCTAATCTGTTGTCTCAAACTGAAGCTTCAGCTTCTCTGTGCTATCCCTGCAGAAGGGCCACTCTGAGGGCCTATCTGCCAAACTTGCCATTTTCCCTCTGAGACATCCGTCAGGCCAACCTTGGCTCAGGTCGCTATAGCCCACAACCATTCCCCTGTGCCTAGCCCAGCCCACGGCCCAGGACCAGCACCCAGCCCAGCTCACAGGACCCTGCTGCTCCAGGACAGCTACTCAGATCCATGCACAGAATGGCCCATTTCTTGAAGGCTACTTTAAAATGCTTGTACAACTATTCTAACACATCAGCCAAATGCATTTCATAAGGAATGTTTTAGACAAGGCAAATATCTGGGAGTTAAAATTCAAAGTTACTTAAACTTAGGTACGATGAGATGCAAGCTCTAGTGCACCTTCTTTCCCCAATTTTGCTTACAGAGCAGAAAATTCAGATTCAGGTCAGCTTTCCCTCCAAATATTAACTGTGAAGCAGAAGGACAATCCCCCCTGCTTCTTTATACTTGGTGTATAAAAATATTTTGAAATTATTTTAAAATCAATCTAAACCAGACTAAACCATGGGTTAAATTTTATGTGGATTAAATTAATTGTGGTTAATGAAACCCACAATTAGAAATAAAAATACCCTAGATAAATATATAAATACACTCAAACATACATACCATTTTATAAAAACAGAATCTGGAGTGGAAAGTTTTTTTAGGTAATCATTAATTTAATTTAGTTAAAATAAGGTAGAACACAAAAGGGACCACAGCACAGGTCTTTTATGAGGAAAGGGCATATAACCTACAGATATTAAAATAACCATTTAAAAGCAATGTGTGTGTGTCTATATATATACATATGTATTTAGTTTTTGTTACTTTGAACTGTTTTTAAAAACTGTTCCTATTCTGTGAAACCCAAAGGAAATATATTCAAGTATATTTTAACTCTCCAGTATTTAAAACTCAACGACATCCCCCTTCTCTCTGACCTTTAAGCAAACCTGATAAATGGAAAAACTATATCAGTTGAGTTTCACATTCTTTCCATACCTAAATACGTAACAACAGGCTGAGATAACCAAAAGGCAGAATGCAGGGAGCTGAGTAATTCACTAATCACATCATCTCTAAATAACATGTCCTGAGTATGTGGAAGGATTTTCCCTATTTTTCTATGGGTTTCATTTCCCATAGGTAGCAGCTGCTACAGGGTTGTGTGGGCTAAGGGTGCTTACCTTTTTGGCTCTTTGGGCTATGTCTGGTGTTCTCGTAAGCAGCTTCTCAATCAGGTACTCTCTGTTCTGCAAAACAAATATCCCAAGAGTTTAAAATCAAATATGATATATAGAAATTCATAGTGATTTCAAAATAGCAGATTTACTTGGGTTTTTAAGCATGTTACCTTGGCTTTCTGGAAGAATTTGCATTTTAAAAGTTCTGCTGCTGTGGGCCTGAAAGATCAATAATAAATTAGAGTTGAAACAATGACCACTCAATAAATACACCGCCTTGATGAAACAACTTAACCCTAGAGTATTTCTGGAAGACCAATTTAGGAATAGTAAAACCACAGCCTGAATTAATCATTAGCTGGCACCAAATAAAACAGTGCCAGTTTTCCAGTTCTTTCCAAACATCTCTACTGCAAAGCACAGAACTCCTGTAAATGAAATGCTTGGGGGTACGATCAATTTTCTATCCTTCATCCATACATTTCACTAAAGTGAATTCACTAAAAGGTGGCAGACAGAATGTCTGCGAGCTAAATACCTTTGTTTATTAAGAAAGAGTCCATGCTGCGATCTGACCCTGTCCAAGAGGCTACAGTCTCCCGTGTACTCGGAATCCCTAGGAGCAGCAGTTAGGGGAGGAGGTCCCCAAATTCACGGGGCTGAGCACTGTCTGCTCACCAAATAAACCTGTCTCAAATGTGTATGCACTACGGTTTTTCAAGTGAAGGTAAATGCAATGGTGATTAATAAAATGCAAATTCTTTTAAAAGCATTACTGGATATAGCTGATTTGTCCCCTGTTGGTATCATATAGATTGTTTCTCTATCTCCTACATTTGCTGTATACTGAAAGTTAGGTCTAAAGGCTTGATCAGGTATAATCAAGCATTTCTGACAAGAATATTTCATAGATGATGCTGCACAATTCTTACTGCAGCACACAGGAAGCACATGACATTGGGTTATTCCATTGTCAGTGATGCGAAGTTTAATCACTTGGTCCCCAGGTCCCAAATCTCTCCACTGTAAAGGTATGTTTTCTCCCACTGCGATTAGCAAATATTCTATTAAGCATCCTATGAATATCCAGTTCCCCATAAACTTTTCACCTTAAGGTTATAGCATCTTAGCCTAAAATAATTATTGACTAAAGGATTAGAGAATACTGATTTTCTACTTCAATCATTCCTTCTACACTTATTAACTGGAATCCGTCCATAAAGAATAGCTTCCTTCATCAACAGTTCCTTCTAAAAAAGCAGCCATGCAAAGGTAATAGGATCAAACTATCAAGTACGACAGTGAGCAAGACAGCTGGCCTGACCTCTTCAAAAAGTCAGTGTCATGGAGAAAAGGAAAGGGGACTGTTCTAGATTAAAAGAGACATAAGAAACACATACCCCATTGAGGCAGTCTAGATTAGAGAATAAAAAGACGAATCTGGAACGTGGCAAAAAAAAAACCATGGCCATGGAACATGTGGCCATGGAGCCCTCTCTGGAAGAACCTCATGAGAATTTCCCATCTGGAATAAGATCATCATCGGGGATCAAGGAAAAGCCCTGGATATTATCAAGGGGCCTTGTCATTGCCCCACCCACCCCTCACCATGGGAATTGACAGGTGGGGTAATCAACCAAAACAGCAAACAACTGGAATTCCTCTCCTGATGTTAGCAAAGGGGTGGAATAAGTAATGGCTTAAAAGCAAGCACAGAAGCTAAATCAGCCTTTTTGCCCTTCTTCCCTCTCTCTGCCTGGATCAGAGCACAAGTGTACCTGGGACCCACAATCTGTTCTTTTCTTTCTCTTCTCTCATTTTCTTAATAAACAACTGACATGTTCTTAAACTCTTTTTTGTAACATAGCCAAGAACCTAGAGGAAATCTGGCAACACCAGGATCCTTGACTGAATCCTGTCAAGGACAGTAATGAGAAGGAAGCCACAAAAGACATTTGGAAATAATATGGGATATATTTCTATGCTAGATAACTTGAAAACTTTAGGAAATTACTGTTCATTTTCTTAAGTGTGGTAAAGTATTGTCGGTAAGTGGGGAAAATGTCCTCTTGTCAGAGTTGCAAGCAGAAATATTAAGGTTGTTACTGACTTTCAGCAAATTAAAATGCAGAAAAATGGATATAACAAATATGGTAAAATGTAAATAGCTATTGAATCTAAGTGATGGTATACATGAGAACACTGTACTATCCTTTCCCTTTACCCTTATATTTTAAATTATTCATAAATACAAAATTAAGAGTAGGGGAGGGAAGCATTATAGGATTTCACTGGGTATTCTCTCAGGCAATAATTATCAAAGGTACAAATGCTTTTATGTTGGGGAGATGTACAACTTTGCAAGGAGGTCTCATAAATGAAAATACTGGAAACCACTCCTCTGGAACCAGGAAGCTCTGCTAAAATGTTCCCAGGAACCAAACTCAAGCATATAAAAGAATTAAGAAACATCATTAAATGCTTCACTATACAAACTGTGTTAAGTCTACAGAGGCCATAAGCTGTATTTCTATGCAAAGAAATTTTCTATTTAAATTGTTATTGCCCTTTTCCTCAGATTTCAAGTGGAACACTAGTTATAGGTACTTGACAAAGAACCCTTAATCCCCACATCCACTGCCATAAACAGCTGCTAATTGCTAATTACTTTGAGTAAATAAAGGGCTAAACAACAGGTGGGCCACCTTTTGCATTTTGTGTGCCATATCCCTGGGTAAGTTCATTCAAATTCATTAATTTGCACCTTGTTAAGTAGGAACTAGAACTCAAAAATGATGCCACTATTTTACACGACTTAATTTGGGCTGTTATTTTAGTATTTATTGCTACTATTTTTTTTTTTTTAATTTTTTTATTTTTTATTGACTTTGTAATAATATTACATTAAAAATATATATGTGAGGTCCCATTCAACCCCACCCCCCCACCCCCCCTCTCCGCCCCCCCAACAACACTCGTTCCCATCATCATGACACATCCATTGGATTTGGTAAGTACATCTTTGGGCACCTCTGCACCTCATATACATTGGTTCACATCATGGCCCATACTCTCCTCTATTCCATCATGTAGGCCCTGTGAGGATTTACAATGTCCGGTGATTACCTCTGAAGCACCATCCAGGGCAGCTCCATGTCCCGAAGACGCCTCCACCTCTCATCTCTTCCTGCCTTTCCCCATACCCTTTGTCCATTATGTCCACTTTTCCCAATCCAATGCCACCTCTTCTATGTGGACATTGGATTGGTTGTGTCCATTGCACCTTTATGTCAAGAGGAGGCTCAGATTCCACCTGGATGCTGGATGCAATCCTCCCATTTTCAGTTGTAATCACTCTAGTATTGCTACTATTGATCATCAGTAATGTTTTTAGCCTCAAGCTGCTCCAAATGTATCCTTTCATTTTTGCAATAAATATTTATTGAGCACCTACATTTATCAGGCATTATGCTGGATCTTAGGCATACTATGGTGTACACAGACCTAATTACTTCCTCCAGTGATTTATACCCTAGCATAGGAGTCAACACTTGCTGTCAGATTGAAAGAGGAGCGTCAGAACACGCACCCATCACGAAATTGCAGAGCTGAGTAGGAGAAGAGTTACAGAGAGAACATACAGTAGAATCCTTATAAATTGAACTGAGCAAGATCTGGCATCATGTTTGGTCACCTTACATCATGAATCAAAATTAAAAAGCCCAAGAAGCATTCAAATCTGAGATTTAGCTTTTTAAAAATAAAAAGAAACCTATGAAAACCAGGATGATTAAGGAGCTCCAGGCTACTGTTCCCGTTTCTGTTTAAACTCTCATCACTTCTTGCCAATAAAATTATTACAACAGCCTCCCAGCTGGTCTCTCTGCTGCTTCTCTGTTCCTCATTCCATCCTCCACACTGCTTCTCCAGTTAGCATCTTAAAAAATACAAGCCTGACCCTTCTTACCCAGGCTAACTTTTTGTTTTTGGGGGCCCTGAGATGACGGCCAAGGCCTGCTAGCATGCCCTGGGAGTTCTAGGTCCTGAGTCCTCCAGCCTTGTCCCCTTCATGGCCCACGAGGATGATCTCCTCCCGTGACAATGACATTCTCGCCCATCTCTGGCCCTTTCATGACAAAGCACACACTGATTTTCATGCTTTGAAAATTGCCTTCACCAACTGGCCCGCTCTTGTTATCACTCCAGAACCAATTTAAATGTCGCAAATCCCCAGAGATCGCTCCCCACCCTCCACAAGGGGAATTCACTGCCCCCTACTCCACGCCCACACGCCCGTCTACCCACACTCCCATTCTGTAATCATCTCCTCTTCCTAAATCATCCCACCCACTAGGTTGTAGGCCCTTCCAAAGCAAGGAGCACACAGTTTCCAATGTTATAATCCCAATGTCTAACACAGAACGAACCACTGCGAATAGCTCAATTTCCTGCCATAATCAAGTGGGGATGAAAGTGATGCTGCTACCCATGTGGACACAGTACCACAACTCCTGGAGTGAGATTTAGGCAGCACCGAATTCTAAGCATCTGGTTCCAGGTAGTGGGGGAGGAGAATGATATAATGAAAATGGGACTTACGCTAGCAAGAAAAGGGGAGGGGAAGTTCTGGGCACATCTGAGGTGCTAAGGTTGGGAGCCAAAATGCTTCCCTTCCTCTTCTGCATTCTCACCTCCTCCTTCTGTCCACTAAGGATCAAATGTCTTTCCTTCCCAGTGTCAGACTGATGTAGACAGAAGGCCGGGAAAATACCGGGCATACCTTGAGGTACAGGGCTGGGAGACTACTTTCCCTTTCCCAACAAGGTCATTTCTACTATGGTAACCAAAAACGTAAAGGGAAAAAACAGGCACCAGAGAGCACTCCTTTTCCAGCACTCCCCTATTAGCCTTCATCAATAAATACAAAAATATTCTGACATAAAAAAATGAAAAGTGGCTTAAAGAAGCCACATTCTTTCTTTATAGGCTTAAATAATAATTCCTACCTTGTACAGAATAACTAAATAGCAGGTCACTGGTACCTTTTTGTGCTCAAGTTAGCTGAAGTGTCTACAACCTTGGAACAGCATCCTACATGAAACGATCTACATAAGAGAGTATGGAAGAATGTGCAAATGAGGGAGGAAAGAAAGTGACAGAAGATACAGAAGCTGAGGTGTGTGCTGTCCAGCTGACGTTAGTTGGGGGGGCGCTAATTTGACTTTTATGCTGTAGCAACATCCAGGGTATGGTTAACGTACAGTTACAATGCCACTCTCACTGCCGTACAACTGAGTACACAGAGGAAAGAATTCGGCAAGTATAGTCATGTCTTACATGTCTGGTAACAATTACAGAGCAATTCAGTATAATATAAGTGCAAACACTGTTTTACAAGAAATGAGAAAATGCTACCAGCAACCAAAAGAAAGGCCCAGGTTTTGAATGATGATTCAATTTAACACTCTTGAAAACAGTTCAGTAGTCTGCAAGTACCAACATTCTCAGGAGGAAATCTCTTAAAGAATTCAGTTAATACATATGGATGAACCAAAGTCCACCGAGACTTAAAATAATTCTCAAAGGATTCAGGATGAATATGATATAGTTTAAATAGTTCTAACAATGTGCATTAATAAATTCTAACAGCTCACTGACCTCGGGCAGAGCTCTTTTTCCTCACTCCAGCCCTCCACCCAAGAGAAATATTCAAGTCTTACTTCTTATAATTTTTTCTAAGTGACACACGCCCCCTTTGTTTCTCAAAGAAAACGCTGGTTCTTTTTATAGTTGCCATCCATATGAAGCCTATAATCCACAAGATAAGGCTGAGAATTCTTTAAGAAACAGCAAGATGTTCCGCAGTACAAATATAAGCAACTCTTTTGCTATGCCAAAGCAAGAGCACAGTCTTGGACGAGGTGAACAGTTCAAACATCCCAGTTCTCTTTTATTGGGAAAGCTCCAGGAGTCTCAAGGTTGACTGAAACAAGCACAGTCTTGCCCTTCCTCAGCTGGCCTGGTGGCTCCAGCATAGGAGAGCATCTGCCCTGGTCACTGGTTCCCTGTGATATTTTCCATTCCTTGCTAAAAACGTACTTGGCAATAACAGGGAACTGGTACCAGTCAACTGCTTTCAGATTTCAAGTAGATAATCTACATGCAGACAACAGAAATAAATATACATTATCAAAAATATTCCATGAACTCCTCAACCCACTGCGATCTGGTTTTCTCAGTAGGTCCAAATCACCTCCAAATTGCCAAGCTGCAAAAACCTCTCTTCAAAAGTTCAAGAAAGGGTACTGAGTATATAATACACACCAAACACTGTGAATACAGAGATGAGCAGCACAGGTTCTCCTTCTATTAAATTTACAAATCCCTGAGAAAGTTGAGTGCGTAAATCAATGAATGCAACAATGTGTGGTAAGTGCTACAAAAGACACATCTTCAAAATGCTAGAGGAAAACCACAAGTTGCAATTACTCTACTTGGTCAGAATAAAAGGGCAAATAATGAATGGCAATCCCAATTTCTTGAGTACATAAGAACAACCTGGCACAATTTTATCTACTTTACATGAATTATCCCCTTCCATCCTCAAAGCAATCCTATGACGTGGGTGTTGTCAGTCCCATTTTACAGACAAGGAAACAAAGTCACACAGGTGATGATAAAGTAGAACTATGAATCATATCTCAATGTATCTAACTCAGAGAGGACATGGCATTTGAACCACGTGTTGAAAGGTAGATGGGGGGACAGAGGAAGAACAACCACCCTGGGTCAACACAGGCAGACACGGAAAGAGCTGCAAATCTATACTGTTTCGTTAAGAATCGTGCAGCAATTAACTCTTATTAGTTCAACAATGAGCACATATTTTAAAAATCACATTCTAAAGAAATAATTCAACAATATTACTTTTTTCTATTTCTACAAGTCATGAATCCTTTTTTTTTCATGCATCCTTAGCATTTTTTACATGCATCCTTAGCATTCATGTCTTTTCTTTAAAAGAAGGGGCTGCCTGGGAAGATGATGTTTCACTTACAGTCTATAATTTTTTTTGTTACAGGGGACACTTGCACAATAGCGAGAACAGATAAGGTTATAAAGAAAATCTCTAAAGGAAGACCTGAAACTATTAGTATTTTACAGATCAAAATAATGTAACTAAGAGAGTATTCTGAGGGAAAGACTTTGTAAGGATGTGAGCATATGATAGATGCTTCTTTTCTTTAAAAGACCTTTTTTTTGGTGGGTGGGAAAAACTTGTACTTCAGCTCATATTATAAATAAAACCTGGGAAGACTTTCAAGATAATAAAAAAAATATGATTTTTAAATTTAATGTATGTCAATCTAATCTCATCTCTTTTGACCAAATCTTAAACCTTCTGAATATACATTATTATATCATTAAGCACACTAACAATTCTACCCTACAGAACCATCTTTGTAAGTAGGAACAGTAACTGCACATCACAACCATTAGGTAGGATCTCAACTAGTTCAAGAACCACAAAGACGATCAGTACTAACCCCAGTGCTAACTGGGAAGACGAGTATTTCTCTCCCAGTGGAGGCTCATTTGGAGATGACAAGAGGAAAGGAAAGCAGATGTTGAGAATGACTGGGCTCTAAAAGCATTTTTGCCCAACAGAAGAGTGAAGAAATATCACAATGAAAGATCAATATAACTATGGAGGGAAAACAAGCCCTACAAATAAAATTATAAAGGATAACAGAGATGTTTAACAGTCTACAGATGTGACAAAATAATCATCCATCTTAAAATAAATGATTCCAAGATTATTTTTAAAACTGTTGCTTAATAGCAACCGATCTTTAGACTTGGCTCTAAAGGTCTAAAGGTGGCTGACACAGGAAAGAATCAAGGCAAATTCAGTAAAATTCAAAATAAGGAGCTGCGAAGAATGGTAAAATAATGGGAACCATTTACTCTAGACAGGAGTAGTCTAAACACACAGTACGATACTGTTTTGGTGTTTTGGTGTTGTTTTTAACCTTTGTAAAGGGTGTAAACTTCATAAAACTAAGATGGGAATAAAGGTATAACTTCTATTAATAAGCAAGGTGCTTCCTTGAAAAAAAAAAGTTTCAGAGCAAAAGAGGCACTACATTGTAAAATGTTTAAGTATCACATTGGATCCTTGGAGATGGATTAGGACAGACAACATCGCAGTTCTGGGGGTCTATAATCTATGGCCACAGTAGCTTAGGACAGTGCCACACACAAGCAAGCCAGGAAAGGGAACTTCCCCTTAAGGGAACCCCATGTTAAGGCCTGAGTGTGGTTCACAACAGTCACACTCCCCAGTGAAGTGGTAACAAACACTGAACTTCATTTTCCCTGGCCAGGGTACGTCAAAGGTACAGAAATTAAGAGAGACGAAGAAAACTCTGAAAACAGACATCCTGCAGCGTGTAAATCAATAACACGGGAATAAACAGGCAACACTTAAGTAAATTTAAAGGCTTTTGCTTCTGTTTATATGATCAATCTTTCTAAGGTAAAAATTCTCCTTAATCGTCTTTACTGATACTCTTTTAAACAGCACAAACAACTTGTTCAGCAGCTAAAAGGAAGCTCATGCAAAATTCAATAGCTCTGTCTGGTTCAGACTGGAGCGAGCAGGATATTCAGAGAGGTCAGCTCAACCTACACAGTGCAGAAGATTAGCTCAGCTTCTGAATGAAGCCCTGCCAATTTCTTCTGCTTTCTGTTTTACTTCACTTCCCTTGATGACGGAGCACACAGCTAACAAGCATAGCAGAAGCCAATAACACCAAAAGTTTCCCTCTTCCTCCCCCCTCATTCTCCACTCACTTTCCTCCCCCTTTGACCACTAACAGGTTGAAAATCTGGGGGCCACAGCAGGCTTTCCCCAGAGACTAGGAATGCCTTTTAGCTGTTCTCACACAACATTTCCCCATACACAGGCAAAGCTTTGTCATGACTCGAACCAGGTCATTAACACAGCCACTGAGTTTGACATACCTTTTGGAAGGATCTTTCTGAAGACACAGTGAAAGTAATTTTCTAAAAGACTTGCCATACTTTTTCATCATTTCCTTATCCTCTACTCCTGTTTCTAAAGTGGGTGGATCATTTTGCAAAGTCAACATTAACACCTGCAGCAGAAACAAATATGAAGACCGAGTTTCAGTATAGCTTTTGCTACAATCAAGTTTTTAATTTTTCACCAAAATATCAAAAAGCATCCTTGATTAGGTCCAAAATTTTCCATGATTTTAACTTTCTAGAAATTGTGTACTGAAAGTATTCATTTCCTTCTGCCAATCTGTTCATGTACTCCTTAACCTGTTTGTTATTCCACTGACAGGACTTTACAAAATCTGCTCTATGTGTTAAGAATGAGTCTCCCAAAGGGACTAGGACAGAGTTTCCTCAAGGAGCATGTAGCACCAGGAGAGTAAAGGCTGAGACTCTGCTTGGGAGGGGAGTGGTGAAGGGGGAGGAGAGCAAGGGCCAGATCCTTCCTAAGTGGGGAGCCTCTTGTGCTCGGGCTCCCGTAACACATGACCGGCCCTAGAATAAACCCACAGCATCCCAAGAGGGAGCATGATTTCCTTCTCCTTCCTCTTTTATTTTTTTACTGAGAAAACATACAGAAAGTTTCTAGGAAGCCTGGCTAAATTGAGACTTCCAGAACACAACTGAGTTGCTAAACTCATAATAAAATCAAAGGCCATGCTGCTTTGAAGAAGGGACAAAATTAGAATAAAACATCAAATCAAAAAGTGAAAAATCATTCTTTCACACTAAATTCAAAATTATTTGCTTTAAAGAAAGCAGAATCTGTAACAAACCATTGACCTGTGAAGTAAATAAATCTCCTGAATGCATAAATTAGCCCTAATTAATGCAAATACAATCTATGCCAAAACTTTTCAAATATTTTCAGATATGTGAATAGATGAAGGATTAATGTGACAGTTTACTGTTTGTGGAGGATAATAGCAAGCAGAAGAAAGTGGGAGAACCGTGAACTCTCAAGAAAATTCCTGTAGGACTTCAGGCTGGAATTAGCAAGAATGACTTTGGATTCAGGTGAGAAACACTAAGGACAGGGGAAAGAAAGGAAACAAGGACTAAGAACAGTCCAGCAAAACTAGATGAAAGAAAAAGTCCTCAGAGTTGCTTCAATGCTGCTTTCTCTAAAAAATAACTTGAATTGTATACATCTCAGCTATACCTTTTCAGATAAACAAAATTAGGTATATATGTGTGTATATGTTTAAAAAACATATACACACGTATATAGAAAAACAATGAAGTAAACCAAACTAAAATCTTATAGGGATTTCTGTGGTTGCTGGGATTATGGAAGACTATTTCCTTCTTTATGCTTACTTGTACTTCTAAATTTTCTACAATAAGGTATTATTTTTCCCAATTAGTAAAACTAATTTCTTTCACCTCAGATATTGTTAATACTCCTCCATTTTTACAAATATTTGCCTAGAAAAATAATGAAATAGTCCTGGATCTTATCTCTAAAATATCTTCATTACTTCCACTCAGCAACTTCAGCCTCAAAACAAATGTGGTTGGGTAAGTCAGCCCTGGTACCACTACTTCAGAACTAAAAGAAATAATGATGTAGGTCAGTTAAAAAAAAGAATAAAAATCTGAAACATTTTATTTCCTGAAAAAAACTGCTGCTCTATATCAGATGAGTCCCCAACATAAAACTATGAGATTAGGGATGAAAATGTCATAGACCATAAAACAAGTAATTCTTTTAAAAAGAGCTCTGAAGTTTTGGGAACTCCATCTGCAAAGATGTTATCACTAGAACCTATCTAGAGATTTTCTTTGGGGAGGTAGGTGTGTCCTCCTATCAAAAAGAGTAACGACCAGCATTTGTCACAGCTATCCACCTCCATCAATCACTGTGATCACATTCTGCCTCAGCTTTGTGTTAAGAATGTAAAGCGAGTGTCAAAGCTGAAAATGTTACAACTTTTGTTCCACTCTGTCCACAGAGAGAGAAAATCAGACATTTAACTGTCTTTTATTCTTCCATTTATTCTCCTCAGGTCTAAGAAAGAAAGAAAGAAAAAAGAAAAAAAAAGACTACATTTAAGAGAATTATGGATCAGTTTCTTTTAAACTACATTTCAAATACGATTTATTATTTCCAATAGTTAAAGAGTTAGTAATTACTTTCATAGGAGGATATTTGTGATAAGGCGCTGCTCCTGTTGCTAATTCGATGGCAGTTATTCCAAAACTCCACATGTCAGCCTTGAAGTCATAGCCTCTCACCTAAAACCAGAACCAGAAAAAAACACAATTATACAGCAGGTACGTTACAATTCACAAAATCTATATTATGTCAGAACTCTGTTGCTATTTTATTCACAATTTTCAAGCTAGCTTGCCAAATCCTAGCAATCAGGAATTAAATTTTAGTTACATGATGGATTTTACGAAAATGATTGACTTGAATGAAACGTTGGGATATTAATGATATGTATTACTATATTACGTCTATCAAAACATAAGATTTTTTTTTACCTGTTCCATGACTTCCGGGGCCATCCAACATGGGGTACCAACAAAAGTTTTTCTTACTTTATTCCGGGTGACATCGCCCCCTGTTGCTAAGAACGCACTTACCCCAAAATCTGAAAGGAAAAAAACACAATTCATCCTTAATTTATGTAAGACATTGTCACTTACAAATTTTAACTTTTGGAGCATCTCTCTTCCTGGTGAGCCTTAGAGTGGTGATGAACTGTTCCAAACATGTTCAGGATGCTCTCTCAGGTACGCCCCAGGGCAGTCCTGCACCTGCCATCCCTTACACGGCAGAGAACTGTCATGGGTAAGGGGTTGGCAAGGCCCCCAGACCAAAAGCCCAGTGACCAAGGACTAGGAACTTTCTACTAAAAAAGGTACCAAAAGTCCTAACTAATCTTAAAGGGTCACATTACATGCTTTTTTATATATAAACATAGTTTGAGAGAGCAGTGAAGGCATGGCATGTTCCCAAAGCCCTAAATATAAAAGAGCTTAGCTTTTACCTAAGATTCACTTTAGAAAGTCACTTTCAAGAATACTATTGGAGGCAGTAAAACTAGCAATACTTTGTGGTGTAGTTTCTTTTCATGTTTTGTTTTGTTTTTAAATGTTTATTTTCCAGCTTCTTTTTTTAAATTTTTTTAAAATTTTCATTATTGCCTTTTTTTTAAAAGATAAATAGATCACACTAAAAGTTATGTTAAAAAACATAAGAGCTTCCCACATACCCCACTCCCCACCCCTGCTCCTCCCACATCAACATCCCCATTCATCAGTAAGGCACATTCATTGCATTTGGTGAATACATTGTGGAGCACTGCTGCACCACATGGACCATAGTTTACATTGTAGTTCACAATCTCCCCCAGTCCATCCAGTGGGTTATGGCAGGATATACAATGTCCTGCATCTGTCCCTGCAATATCATTCAGGACAACTCCAAGTCTCTAAAATGCCCCATATCACACCTCTTCCTCCCTCTCCCCGCCCTCAGCAACTCCTGTGGCCTGGACACCATCTCCATACCAATGATACAATTACTTCCATTGCTAGAGCCACAACAGTTCTATAGTAGAATACCAGCAAGTCCACTCCAATCCATATTTTATTCCTCCATCCTGTGGACCCTGGGATGATGATGTCCACTCCATCTCTAAATCGAGAGGGGCTTAAATCCCACATCAGCCTCTTTAATTCCAAGTGGCCAATGTTTAGGGAGGGGTATGTTTGTTTTTGTTTGCTTTAATAAAGGATGTTATTCAACATCCATCTCCCACATTCGCAAGTCTGATAAATTTCCTAAGTACACATGGGATGGCTTATAGAATTAAATAATACTCAACACATATCACACAATAGAAGCTCCTTTTGTGAAAAGAAGAAATAATTAGGCAGACTGTATACACATAGATAAATGCAAAAATGTGTCTTTGTATGTGACAATAGAGAAAAGAATGCCCAGTGATTATTATGCATGCACTTCTGCTTACATTTTTACATAAAGGATAAAATTAATAAAGTACAACTACTCAGGACTGTTATAGACCTGATGGCTCTAAGTAGATAATAATATAAAAAAATTGTCAAGTGAGCAGATAATAATATAAAGCAAGTAGATAATAATATTAAAAAATTGTCAACACCTCAAAACACATAGCACACTACTCAGAGTGAGCCCCTACAAACTGCTTTCCCATAATTCTTCTATGCTGATTGCCTTTGCTGGTTGTCCAGAGGACAGCAATTAACAAAGAACAACATCAAATACAAACCTACCTCAAAATGTTTTTGCATTTGCTTAGGCAGATTGTATTTGTTACCAGAGTTGAAGCATGTTGATGGTTTCATTTTATTTACATTTAAATTTACTCAACTCCCAACAGGGTTTCAACCACAAGTAAAAGGAATAAAAACTGACAAATGGGAGTCTTTGTTCCAACTGCTACTCTCAAGTCAATACTGCAGAACAAAGGTATATTTTGAAAACTGCTATATAATTTAATTTGCATGTATGTGTCCAATTCTAAATCTCTGAACTCTTGTACTGTGTTCAGAAACTGACGACTTGTGAATAGAAATCTCTTGAACCAATGAACTGGTCTTCTGCGGTAGGGGAAGATAAAATTTATTCTCTTAGAGAAAAGTTAGAAAAGCAAATCGTTCACAAACATCTACTATATTCAGCTAGAGGGAAAGAGAAATTTTTAAAACTTTTAAAAGTTCTAATTTCAACTTAATTTGGATTTCTAAAAAGTTTAACAATGAATCCAACATCTCATTTTTATTAAAATAATTTTATCAATATTAAGTAAATGCTTATCAACTTTTAAAAATTCAAGGTATGGGTAAAAGCTGCTTTTAAAAAGAACAGATTCTTAGAAATGCTGTTGAAACAACTCTATGCCCTTCAATCTCTTCCTAAAAGATATAATTCAGATTAAAAGTCCATAGTTAACATTAGATACTTTTCCAATTCCTTATAAATACCACCTGCTTATATTAGATATGCTTAAAAGCTACAAAACCAGCTAAGAAGGGTATATAGTAGCAATTCATTACTGGCAACACCCCTCAATATATCTTTCATAATTCACATCTTTATTCATAGCCGTCACTTAGAATACTCACTCGAAAGACATAAACAGATGGTTAAATGTCTTTAAAGCTCTGAAAAAAACTCCAGAAGCAGAAAATGTCAGCCCTGATAGCTATCCACCCTTATGACTACAGAACAGACACACTATTTGCCCCTATGTGTGGCTAATGTGGATACAGAAAGATTTAAATGCACAGAACATTTTGACCAAAGGACATAGTGTGCTTGTGTCAGTAGGAAAACTGGTTATCTTTGTTGAGACAGTTTATGTGTGACGGTGAGAACAAGGTGGCAGAACGTGAGCAATGAAAAGGCGTCCTTGTTTCCTAAGGGGCACATCTATATAGTCAACAGGAATGGAGCCAGGTACACTTGGAACAGAAACCAGGTACCTGGAACAGAAACCAGGAACATTTCACTGGCAACATGGAATCAAAGCTACGTAATGCTACTCAGTCCATCTTCCAGCCCCCAGGAGTAAGTGTACCTACCACCAGCAAGAATGCCATCATCCTTGTAAATAAAAAGCTCTAACATCTGAATCCATCCACTTCTCTCCTTCCCAACACCACTACTTCAGCTGCAGCCACCATGACAGACGTCTTGCCAAACTTCCTGGGGCAGCCTCCTAACTCATCACCTCCCTGCTTCCCCAGATCCCTGTGTCAGCAACTAGACCTTTCTGTGTCACAGACCTGACCCTTCCTTAGAAGTCTTCAAAGGCTCCCTGCCCCTTAGGGGAAAGTAAAAAATCCTTTGGCATAACACAAAACTGACACAAATCCTCTCTCACCTCACCCACCACTGTCCCCAAATTCAGAGCCTGAGCTCCAGCCCCACGAAGCTACTTTTTATTCCCTGAATCCATGACCAGCCTTGCCCTCACCATTCTTGCCTTTGCACAGGGTGCTTTGTTGACCAAGTTCAGTGTTCCCTGCCCTAGGGCAGGGCCCAGAGCAGAGGACAGGCTGTCCATCCTTAGTAAGGATGACCGCATCTCTGGCACTCTGATGTTCAGTGCCTTGGGGCTTTGGCACATTGTCCTCCATGTTGGGTAAGAATATTCTGATGTACATGGATCACCTTTGCTAATTTGTTACATACGATTTTAATAATAGTGATAATTGTCTTTTATTTTGATATATGAATGCCAAACTTTGAGGAGCATCTGTAGGGTTCTAAGGGATAATTATCTGATTGAGAGAGTGAGTGGATCCACTGGGAGACACCACCACCTAACTGGCAAGGGCCAGGTGTTACAGTGGTTAGGTGCAAGACAACGCTATGCCCCAGCTTACAATATCCTACTTCTCTTCACCATGTGTAAATATTCTTTACAATTAGGCACCTGGTCTGAGGGGAAAGCACTAACATTTTAGTAAACATAAAATGTGAGAAAGGTATTTTCCCGACCTCAAGGGTATTACAATCTAGGAGAACGAAAATATAGAAAAATGAATAGTAGAACAACATATAAAATCAAATGCTTTGCTGACTGTGTAGAAGCAGAGGGGCTAGGACATAAGTAAGGATCATGAAAGATTTTGTATCTCAAGTGGGCCTTGGACCTGGCCTTGAAGGTGAGGTTAAGATCTGGAAGGGGAGGCCAACAAGGAGGACATTCCAGACAAAGAAACAGCATGAGCAAAGCACAAGTGAGGAACCACGAAGAAAAACTGTCTGACACCTGTAGGAGACAAAACTCAAATGCCTACAGGGTGCAGACAGGATTAAAAAGGAGGCAAGAGTGTCCTGAAAGTCCGCAGTACAATCTCAGCAACATGGAGCTGTTCCCTCCTCCCACCCTGCTCTAGGAGGCTTCTGCTGCTCCACTCAAGAAGAGAGATGTCACAGAGGAATAGCGCTGAATATTTACATAAAATCTCCCCCTTTTTTGGCAACAAATTTCATTAAATGAAAAACTGGAAAGACGAAATAAAGCAATCCTGCCAGCCTGGTTTAGTCTGCAAGCCCTTAGCCTGCCAACTCTGCTGTTAGGATGTCTAAAAATTACCTAAAATTTTTCAGCACCTGCAATGTGATATCATGTTGTGATACTACAACCCGGTGGTCAGGTGGCACTCCAACCAAGAATGCCTAGTGCTGAGGGATTCTGGTAGCATTTGTCTAAGGATGCCAGGGGCAGCTGCTAGAAGTATTTCTGTTATCCATATCTAAGTATGGGAGTTATTATTAGGGAAAATGGTGATCCGTTAACTTGTATGACATGTTAGAAATAGGCTTTCATGTCACAGATACTTACTAAAATATCTGCTATACTCCCCATTCTTGTATGAATAGAGAAAGGATCCAGCCAAGCCCAGAGTGTAGGCAAACCCCTAACCAGCTCTATGTCCAGATGGATTCTACTATAAAGGCAAAAGAAAACTGCATATGGAGTCTTGGCATGCCTGCCTCAAGTTACCTTTTCAAGCACCTGCAAGGACGGAGAATAGGGATTTTCTTGAGCCTACAGAGCAAATTGTGAGAACCATTTAAGAGCTTACTTGCTGATGGATGGTGAAATTTGGTCTAAAACTTGATTTTCTTACAACCTGGGAATGAGGTTGGGGTTGATCAGCCAACCCTCGCCTACCTCGAACTGCTGCAGCATCTACTATCATCTATAAAAATGAAGTTGCATTGTGCATGGAAAAAAAAAAAAACTGGCCTAGGTCAAGTCATCATTTGGTTAGAGAGTAATGGGACAAAAGTCTGATAGTTCAGAGCTTCCTAAATTGCATTCAAATGACTTACAAGAGATACTGGTTCCTTCAGACCTGCGAGTGGTTGGTTGGAGGTAGGTGGCAGCAGGAGGCCCCCATTGCTTCCAGGGCCCCTGGTAGTTTTTTGCTACAAGCAGCCTCTTTTCCCCAAAGGCTGGGAAGCCCTGAGCTTGTGGAGAAGCCCAACCACAGAAGTGTCTGAGTATCAGGTAAGGGAATTTACACCTGGTCCAATCAGCAACCAGGACCACTGCTGCTCCCTCTCTAGAGCAAAAGAAAACTCAGAAAAGTAATCATGCAGAGGTGTTCAGACAAGGAGAAAGGCTGGAAGCAGAGCAGACTACACCCCTAACCCAGGGTATAAAATCAACAAAGCCGACACTTGAATAGAGACTCTGGAAATGGAAAGGATTAGACAAATTCTTAAGGAAATATGATGATTTGGTAGATATTGGAACTGAAAAAGAGGAAGGAATAAAAAAGATTAAATGACTTGCCAAAGAACACATAGCAAGTTACTGAGGGTCTGGAAAAAACCCACAATCCTTCATGGAGGAGTTAGTCACTTAGTGCCTAGTCTCCTTCTCAGGGAAATTCAAAGTCTTTTCTTTATTGAAAAGGAAATGCAAACGGGAATAATGAGGTTAATGTCTCACAACTCCTAAGCTCTTACTTGAAGAGTAAGGATCAAGTTGTGACTATCCAGCACAGAAGAACTATTCTCTGAATAATCCTAAATGTCATTTATAATCAAAAGCAATCTCTTCATAATTTGGTCTGATGCCAAGTTCTTTTCTTTTCTCACAAGAGACTCTCAAGACTTACTGGCATTCTACACACCCAGGATCATTTTTAGAGCTGACAGCATTCAGCTTTCCTGAGACCTACAAGTTTCCTTAAAATGTTACATCACCAGCATTGGATGAGTGAAGAGGCCTATTTCATATTTGAAGATTATTATTTCAATTATGTAAACTACATAATAATGGGTATAAAATAGCAGTAAATACTAAAGAAAGTTTTTGAAATAATAGATTTAGAGCTTTCCCTCTTGTTTTTACACTGGAACGTGTTTCAGTGGACCATGCCTGCTTCTTTTCAGGTTAAGCATGGGGAGGAACAGCGCAGTGTGCACGGTGTAGGCTCAGACACCATGGCTTGCAGGGGTTTGATTCAGACACAACCCTCATCTTCTGGTGAGAGAAAGCATGGGAAATACGATTTTTTTTTTTAAGATTTATTTTTTATTTATTTCTCTCCCCTTCCCGCCCCCCCCGCCCCCCCCCCAGTTGTCTTCTCTCTGTGTCCATTAGCTGTGTGTTCTTCTGTGACCGCTTCTATCCTTATCAGTGACACCAGGAATCTGTGTTTCTTTTTGTTGCGTCATCTTGTTGTGTCAGCTCTCCGTGTGCGTAGTGCCATTCCTGGGCAGGCTGCACTTTCTTGGCGCTAGATGGCTCTCCTTACGGGGCACCCTCCTTGTGCGTGGGGCTCCCCTACACAGGGACACCCCTGCATGGCAGGGCACTCCTTGTGCACATCAGCACTGCACATGGGCCAGCTCCACACGGGTCAAGGAGGCCCGGGGTTTGAACCTTGGACCTCCCATGTGGTAGGCGGACGCCCTAACCACTGGGCCAAGTCTGCTTCCCCGGGAAATATGATATTAATTTAAATAAAGTAACTATTACAATACCTAAGCAACATAAGGAGAAGGACTATTCCAATGTGCCCAATAGACTGCACTCAGAACTAAAGGCTTCACCGTCTGCTTACTGATAACTCCCACAAGTCCTTTCCCCTTGAATTTCATGGTACAAGAAAGAAAATACAGGCCAGGAAAAGTCATGGTTTTATTGGTTACAGAAACAGAGGCCAGCTGCTTCTAACTGCAGTTCACCCTACTCATACCATCCAGATTAATCTTCCGAACATGCAATTCTGATCATATTTCTCCGTAATAAAAATCCCTCTTTCCCCAAGGAATATGAAGACTAACAATGAAGCCCATCCCAGGCTAAAATGTGCCGACAGGCTTCCAGGATCTTCTCCTTCTGTTTATGATGCTTATCCAATTATCACTTCAGCGAAGTGCTTTAGCTACTTTTTTTTTTTTTAAGAGTTATTTATTTATTCATTTCTCTCCCCTTCCCCCCCTCCACCCTGGTTGTCTGTTCTCTGTGTCGATTTTGCTGCATCTTTTTGTCCGCTTCTGTTGTTGTCAGCGGCACGGGAATCTGTGTTTCTCTTTGTTGAGTCATCTTGTTGTGTCAGCTCTCCGTGTGGGCAGCGCCATTCCTGGGCAGGCTGCATTTCTTTCGCGCTGGGCGGCTCTCCTTACGGGCGCACTCCTTGCATGTGGGGCTCCCCTACACGGGACATCCCTGCGTGGCAGGGCACTCCTTGCGTGCATGAGCACTGCACATGGGCTTTAGCTTCTTTAACCAATCGATGTTTCTCAATTTTTTTAAATATATAATTAAACCCAACCTCTGTCTGCCAGTTTGTTCTGATGTTGTTTTTGAAGTAAACAGGAGAGACTCTTCACTTTCCTGGAGCCTTGCCACAGTCAGGCCTCTGGGCACCAAGAGCCAAGTATGAGAGGAAACGGGGAGGCCGTCCCCCCGCCCCCACCTGCTGGGAGCCCCTGCAAACCTGACGGGAGAGAGGAGGCAGGGGGGAGGCCTCCGCGCTACCAGGTGGACCACACCTTTAGGCACCTGTGCCATGCTCAGCAGAACTCAGCACAACCCTGAGAAAGGAGCAGAGCCCAGAGCTCAGGGGCCAAGCCAGGATGTGGCAAGGCTGAGGATGGAGGATGCCAACACTCCCTGGGCCAGCTTCCTTTTTGAAATAATACCCCTTTTACTGCTATGAGTGGTTTTCTGACTATTATAATAGTGACATCGCATCACATCACGAATGTGAATGTAACCACCAAGAGGTCCAACGGTGATGCATTTGGTGTGGTAAGTGTGGTCGCAGTTCCCAACATCCCATGGGGTCCTGACCATTTCCAGGGCTTCTGCCATCGATGATCCCTGGATCTAAGAGAAGAGGACAAGCAGCAAGGGGAGGACACAGTGAGTACCAAGAAGCCATATTTCTACTGTCAAGAGGGCCTTGGGCATTGAACAGGCCTGAGAGTGAGGCCCTATTGCACTCCCTCCTAATTTACTTCGCTCCTTCGAGCAACAGTTTCTCCAGGAAACCACAACATAGTAGGTTCTTAGTAATGTTAATCTTTGTAACACACACTGTTGGTTCCCAGCAACAGCAATTCCCTTCTTCTTCTCTAGCAGATCCCCAATTTTGTTTGCCAGGCCTTGGGGGAATAATATTATTGGTCCAAGCTGACCATGGTGCTCTGTCCCTCTTCACCAATGAATGGTTTGAAGGTCTGCCCTGGGCCTGCCCTAGAGATCCAAGGGGAATACTGAGCAGGCGCCTCAGGAGAAATTTTCCTCCTTAATAAAACAATCACCCTAAAAGGCTCCTTTGCTCCTCCCACCCCCTCCCTGTTTGGGACCTTCATGTGAGGACGAGAGGCTGAGAGTGAGGCAGCCCATGAAGACAGGTGCTGCCCATCACAGCACAGAGGCAACACAAAGGAGGAAAGAGCCCATGACCTCCAACATGTCCCTGGCCTCTGCACCAACTCTGCAACCAAATGCCCAGGCTTCTCATTACGTGAAATAATTCACTGCCTTTATTGTTTAATCTCTTGTCAGTCAAGTACCTCTTATGTGTTCCCAAAGGCTTCTTAACTCTCACACTCCCTATCTTTTCCCGGTCCGGCCGTGTTTATTCGTACTTCCTAACCGCTAAGGGTTAACCATTGCGTCAGAGGAAAAACTCACTGCAATCTCCAAAAGCACTGAGTAAAAACCCGCAAGAAAACACTTAGCACACAGTGCATTTTTGGATTTTTAAACAGCTCCATTATTAAGCTTTTAATGTGAGAGGCACAAATCAAAACGTAAATGCATTGCAGTCTCAAGGGGAAAAAAAAACATACTACAAGAAGAGTCTAATTTACAGTTTTTTGCCAACACTTCCTGTATAGAGTTACACTTATATAAACCTCCCACAAACAGAACTACACAGTTCTGGAAAAATAAGAAAGATAGTTATCTTCAACCATCTAGTCTAGACCCTTACTACTCAAAGTGGAGTTCAAAAAGCAGTATCATCAGGATCACCTGGGAGCCTCTAAGGAACGGATAATCTCGAATCTCGAATCTCGGGCCCAACCAAGGCCTGCTGATCCATTGTAACAAGGTCTCCAGCTGACTCAGTTCAGTGCCCACTGAACTTGGAGGAACACTACTCCAGAGGACTTATTTCCTACCAAGTGCTATGGCATGATTCAGTATGATTCCAAGACTTCAGCGTACATACAGCCAACCCCTCGGCTTCCCTTTTTCACCTCTTAAATGAAGAGTACCACAGAGTAGAAAGAGTAGCAGATGAGTATTTATGTATGCACATTCACATGTTTTTAACACAGATAAGGGCAATACAGAACAGTCTAACCCAATGATTCCCAACTGTGTCTGCAATGCCACACAGGATCAAAAAAATGTGCACACAGGATACACCTCTATGGGAACAGACTCAGGTGTCTACAAAAGATTCTTTAATACAGGAAAATCATTTATAATCACAACAAACAGTTACAGTCCATCAATAACACTTGCCCACGAGAGGTGCCGAGATCCAAATGAAAGAGGCCAGGGTTAAGCACAGATGTTTGTAACTCTGCTCCTTGCTCACTCATGAAAACCTCTCAGATGCAACTGGGTGAGAGTGATGTGATTATGTTATTAAAGCAATAACCCTGAATCTGGTCACTTTTTCAGCAAGTCAGTAATTAATCTCCTGGCACCTTATCTACTATTAGTAACCAGTTACTTGCAACTCATCAGTAGAGGATTAGGACATACCAGCTGCCCTGCTGGGGATGAAGCCTGGTGCCCAGAGGAGCCAGGCTGAACCAGAAAGGGTCCTCTAGGTCCTCCCTCTACACCTGACATCAGGCTCCTTGTGTTCAGTTCTATTTATTCCTTCTTGCAAGCAAATGGTACTCAATGGCCTTGTTTGGCTCTATAGGCTGTGATCCCCACCCACGGCGTGGAGTCCAGGGCATGTGTTGTCAGCAAACACAATCCTGAAATATTTACTGAGTCTGGGCCCTAAAGTTCCACTTATCAGCTGCTCTGGACAAACCCATGCTTCCCATCTGTTAATGAGTCAGAGGTGTCCTGACCTCATCTTTGAAACAATAGAGAATGCCAACTTCACAGCCTTTTCTGACAACAAAAGGAAAAATCAGAGGACATCATCTTTTTATACCCTAAATGTAGAGCAGTACCTTTAAAAATAAAAGAAACACAAAGAAGCATGTCTTCCCATGATTGGGGTCTCATGAGAATAGACTCTGGAAACAAATGTTGCATTTTTACTTAGCCCTTCTTTGCACTTTATTAATGGAATTAATATCAATTCACAATAATACAGACAAATTATAAGAAAAACTAAATAGGAGGATCCTTTAATAACACTGAAGCTACATAAGCTGCCACCTCCGTCCCTCCAGCTCCTCAACCATTCTTACAGTGGTTAAAGGGATAAAAAGTCAGAAGAATAAGTGGTGGTTGATGTCAATTCATGTTTGGCTCACAGTTCAGTGGATTACTCTAGCCAATTAGCCATCCCAGTGAAGAAGAGCATCATTTCAAGGAAAGAGCAAACTATAGATAATTCGCCTGTAGCTGTCAGAGCCACAGAAGCCTTCCCCAAAACAGGTGAAGATACAGTGAGTCATGGAGCCAGAGGTCACACCTGGCAGCCCAGCAATAGAAGGGAGGACTGCCAGGGAGGCTGCAGCAGTGATTCTAGGCCAGCTGGACTGAAGGGACAAGAGCCAGCTTTCTCAATCCCAATGAGACATGTGGCCAAGATCTCACTAGTGGTCAACTTCCTACTCAACATGATAATTACAGTGAATACATGAAAACCACACATAATCCCCAAAACACAAATCCATGCCTTCTAAGTTCCCTGGTTGGGGTGGGGGTGGAGTATTATTTTTTAACATGCTCTGCTAAAAGTAACCACAGGACATACACTTGAACTTTGTCTCCCTTCCATGTCCAAGATCATCTAATTTGAATGCTTTAAAGTAGGGCTCAGAATGTCTTTAGTGACTAAGACTATGGAAAAGCCACTCAATCATTCTTACACAAGATAAGTCCTTGGAGAATGTCCTGTCAACCTGCCTTATTTTACACCTGAAGGAACTGAGCCCCAGGGTAGCTGAACCCCCCTCAAACATGGAGAATTAACAGGTATATGTGGGGATGGGGTACAGGCCAGGGGAGGGGTGGGTGCCTAATGGCAAGAAGTGGGCCGAGGGCTGAAAGTGAAGTTGGAGATCTGAGAAATGTCTGTTTTTATGACCCACAGTATGACCTTAAACAAGTCAGCTACTTCCCAGTGGCCCTCAGTTCTCTCATCTCCTGAATGTACACTTGGTACAAGGAGAGTACTACATAAGTATATTATGAGTATTGTTATTTTCCATGCCAAAGACATGCTTCTGAAGTTAATGGGACTCCTACTGGCCATATCCACAAAGACAGGCATAATCATCTTAGATCCAAAATTAATCAGTCCAAATGTCCAATGCAAAATTCATACACCTGCAGGTGGCCTTTTTCATACAAATGCCCACTCAACTATCAGAAGTTTCCATGAAGCCAAATGGCCCATCTGTCCACTTCAAGAGATGGTTCCTATGGGAGCACAATTCAAATCGCCACAGGTATTTAAAGCAACAATTTACATCATTTCCACAAAGTGCTAAGAAGGATTAGTTGGGGGTTAATAAAATCTTTAGAGAACCTGCTGATTTTTTAGTTGGTGAAGAAAACCTCACTTTTAAAATTCATCACACTTAAGAGTCACTAAAATATGAGGATCATATATTAAACTGTTTGCCTAATATTCTTTTAGCCTAAATTCACTAGATGGCCATGTGTTCATTAGTTCTTTCAATAAATGTTTACTGAGCACTTACTAAGGGCCATTTCCAGTTCGAAGAAGATAGAAAATCTTGCCCTCATGGAATCGACTTTTAAGTGGGGGAGGAGGAAGAGGGGAGGAGGATGGTAGATACAGATAATAAACACAATTACTAAGTCCAATATATAGCAGCGGTTCTCAAACATTAGTTTGTATCCAAACTGGGATTTGTTAAAACACAAGTTGCTGGGCCCCTCCCAAGATTTCTGATGAAGCGTGGGGGGTAGGGGTGGGGGAGGGCCACAAGAATTTGTATTTCTCTCAAGTTTCCAAGGTGATGCTGATGCTGATGGTCCAGGACCATACTGTGAGAACTGCTGATGTGGAGTATGTTAGAGGACAATGTGTACAAAAAAGAAAAAGAGCAAGAAAGGCGGACAAGGGAGTGTAGGGCAACGGGTTCATATTTACCAGAGAATGACCATGGAGGCCTCACTAACATGACATCAGAGCTAAGATCTGAAGAAGATAAGCAAATGAGAATTCCAGACAGAGGGAGCAGCTCGTGCAAAGGTCCGAAGGTGGGAGCATGCATGGCAGGCTCTAGGAACAGCGAGGAGACCAGTTTGACTGGAGTGGAGTGAGGGAGAGGAAGAAATGGGAGATGAGGCTGATGAGATAATGAGGGGCGAGATCATAAAAGACCTGGGAGCCACTATAAAGATTCTGACTTTCCCTCTGAGATAGGAAGCCATTGGAGGGTTTGAGCAGAGGCAGGATGTAAATTGACTTAGTTTAATATTATTACTCTAGATGCTGTGTAGAGAACTGACCACTGAGGAGGCTACTACAACAGTCCAGGCAAGAGTTGATAGTGGCTTTGACCAGGATGAAGGCAGGGCAGAGGAAGACATGGTAAACAACAAGATTTGATGACAGATTGGACTTGATGTGGATTACGAGAGAAAGAGAAGGGTCAAGGACACCAAGACTTTTGGCCTATGCAATCGGAAGGATGGGGCTGCCATCAAATGAGATGGGGAAGCCTATGAAAAGGCAGTTTGTTGGTGGTGGGGGTTCTGGGGGTTATAGCATTATTTTGTATTGAAGAGTTACACAATTTATAGATTTGAAAGGAAACTTCAGAGTCAAGAACCTCATACTTGTGGAGCAAACGACTTGGCTTAGGGCTCATGTCAAGTTAGGAACCAAGGGAGCTGGATAATTCTTGGTTATTGTGTTCTCCAGAGGATTCTTTCCCATCAAGTATTAAATTATATTCTATAGGGTATAAGTACAGGTTAGCTTTATTTAAATTTCCAAAAAATCTAAAATATATTTGATATAGACAGTGACTTTATTAAGCATAAGACGTGATTGACTGAAATACACCCATTTGCAATCATTCAGATCTTAAGACTTATTTAAGATTTATCCCCAACTAGTCCTAATGTGGCTAATCTAGATTCCCTAAGTATATGGATTTCCCTCCACACTTACAAATTTTTAAAATTAAATTTTCAGTTAACCGTTTAATATCTTTCACCTAAACTGTAACCTCCACGAAAGTAGAGATGATGTCTTCATGGTTTTACCATGGTTTCAGTTCAGAGAACTGCACCTGGAACACAGCAAATGCTCATTAAATATGTGTCAAGTAACCACTCAAGATATACCAAACCCAACACCTAATGTTTACATTTTCACCAGGGAAGGAGCAGGTTATAATGGAGAGAGGTTCTGGGAAACAAAAAAATAAAGGAAAATTGATCAAGCATGAAAATGAGTTCAATTGCTCTGCTGCCAGCCTAAAATCTCTTGTTTTCTCCAGACCTCAGCAGCTTTTGGTAATATATAAATTATTAATATATAAAAACATATTTGTGTAATATATAAATGAACCCACAGGCAGACAGGTTCATTCCCATCTGCCCCATGTCCTCCTAAACCAAGGGTTCTTAACATCTTTTGTTTCACAGACCACTTTGCCAGTCAGGTGAAAACCACAGACCCCTTCTCAGAATGTAGGAGCATATAGTTTATGAAACTAAACATCAGAGGTCAGAGAAAATAAATAAGTTGATTTTTTTTTCAATTCAAGTTCTGGACCCCCAGAAATCCCAAGGGATCTGTGGACGCCTGGTTAAGAACCCCTGTCCTAGACAGTCTTCCCCGAAATTCAAGCCTGTCACCCACACAGCTTAACATGCACAGGTGAGGAAAAATTCCAGTGATTTTCCTCCCCACTGGCTTCACCCAGTAAGAGATCCTTAAGTTGTTGTTCAAACAACTGCTAGCAGCTGTTAAACGATGGAAAGCTACTTAAAAGCACCCAAAATATTTCTTACCAATGGTGTACAGCTGGAAGGGAAAACTAAGTATCCAGAATTGATTGCATTTCTGGTTCATGCTAGAGGTTTCACCAAATGTTACCACCACTTGTCAAGATTCCAACAAAGAGCCACATTAGTTTACTGTCCTTATTTACTTAAACCACAAAAGAATTAATATGTAAGAAATTTGGCAAAATTTGTTAAATTATAATTTGCATTATTATAAACTCTTCCTGAAACTGAAAAAAATATTCTGGTTCACTAGAAAGGACTTTTAACTCCCAAAAGATATTAATTTGCATTTGTATTCTATTTCCTCAGTGTGCCCAATGTCTTCTAATCCATGTTCTCTGCTGCAACTTCCCTAATTTTATTAAGCCTTTCATTGCTAGCTGGCTAAGGCAGTGCTTACCCAAAATCAGAGCTGGCAAATGTTCATTAGAAACTATATTCAGCCTTAAAAATATGCAGTAGGATACATATCTCAATATTTATTTAAACTATTTCCACCTCTCTCTCTGTTAAGCTGATGTATTCTTACTTACTTGACCTTTCAGCTATGCCAAACATATGCACCTTCTGCCACTGAAAGAACATGCACTTACACAGTTTACAGAAACAGGGTGCCTAGCATGCTTCAGTTCAGATCACACCGGCCAAACGTTCATAAACACCTGCCACATGTCAAGCACTCCGGGAATATGGAGATGAATAACACAGAGTACTTGCCTTTCAAAACATACAGTCTGGAGGAAGAAAGGAAAGTAGAGAACCAATTCAGAACAATATTGGGATAATAAGCTACCTAATCAGGGTATGTATAGGATACTTTCAAACCAACAGAGCAAAGTGCTTAACCTAGTGAGTGTACGTACAGGTTGTAAAGGAAGGTCAGAAAATGTTTCTCAAGGAAAGAATATCTGAATAGAATCCTGAAAGTTAGCCAGGTAAAGAAAGGATCTCATTAAGGAGTGAAGCTGAACTGTAATGCATTTCAAGTCAACGCAGAAGGAGACTGGAAAATTAGGCAAGACCTTCATTCGCCTTTTAGGGAACTGGAGACTTCTTTCATCAACAACAGTTTTAAATTTTATGAAGAGGTATAATATGGTGAGATGTGTATTGCAGATTTTTCTCTCTGATCATATGAGGGAAGCTGATGGGATAAAGAAGGGGGAAGACCAAAATGATGTGGCAGGAGGTCAGATCAAGTGCCTAGAGTATCACCTCACTAGCCTTGCATGATGTCTCAACACCTTAACTGATTAAATGGCACCCCCCATTTCAACACAGAAATAATATAATATGGGCTAATTTACTGTAGAGTAGAGTGGCTTTTAAATCTTCTAACCCTCTAGTATTTTCTCATTATACATATGCAGATGCTGAGGCCCAGTGAGGCTAGATAGCTTGCTCACATGGCTAGAAGTGCCAGCACCAGGATTTGAACCATGGCAGGTTGGCATAAGAACCCATACTTTTGGCCAAGGCATGCAAAACTATGATGACAACATCATTTCCTGATGTACATGTCTCAGGGCCTTTCAGAGCTTTCAGGTGCCTACCAGGAATCTCTATTACCTTGCACAAGGCAACAACCTCTCTTTTCTAGAACACATTCTCTCTTTTTTGCCACAAATGTACACTTTATCAGGGTCGAAGAACATGGGAGAACCCAGTAGCTATGGGCTTAAAAGCTCAACTATCTTATACACCTTCCGCTGGCCCCCTGAGGGTAATATCTGAGCACTGGAAACAAACCTAGTTGCCTATTTTCCTGGCAGAAACTTTAGCCAAAGGACTTTCAGTGCTCAAGATGCAGATAGAAGCTGAAGGCTGTCTGGGTTATAATCTCCCTTCCAGAAAATGGAAATGCTACCCAAAGTCCCTGCTTTGTGCCTTAAAGAGTAACATCTCTACAGCATAAGCTTGATTTGGATGGGCTCAGATACATGGAGACAGATGTGAAGACAACTTTCTAGAGTTATAGGCTGCCTTACCTCACTATGCAATTTTTCTGTTACTTAAAACTTAAAGTGGAAATGCACATTCAAACACATATGCACACACCTAAAACAGCAAAAGTAAGTGGAAATGAGCATGAGATCTACCTTATGTAATACAATAGCAGGTTTCTAGAAAGTTCTACAGAAACTGAATTTTTTAAAATTAGTATTTCATAGTACATTAAGAATGGTTACTACTTAAAAGAATCCCAAAGTAAATATATTTGAAGTGACCATCCCAAAGTGACCTATTTTATATGTATTATATGAACTTTTTTTTTGCTTAGAACTTTCATTAATTCCAGACAGAGGCTTAGTCACTTGCCAGGCAAAGTATCAAGCTCTTCCCGACAATATGACAGAGCAGCAAATTGGAAAATAAAAATCTATACTGTGGGAACAGCATGACTTTCAAATGGCCACTCCTCCTTCTATTACATATTGTAGCAAGAACTATTACATTTATCCTATCCATCTTTCAAAGTTTACCATCAGGAAGTCATAAATGTTGGTTCTCTAAGCAAAGATGCTGTAATGAGTAATAAATCTTTTAAAACCTGAACAGGCAATCTTCAGGGTTTAATTCACTATACCAAACCTGATATTTTCCAGACTCGTGAGAGTGATATGTCACTACGGAGTTTAATTCCAATGACACCGAAGATGATTGCTTCTCCTTATCCCCTAAAACCTCCCAGTGACACTTTTTTGTTTCAACTTAAAAGAACAAAGAGGAAGAATGTGGCTGGTCCAAAATGGAATGGGTCATTACAGAAAAAATTATGGAAAAGTTTATTCGTAACTGCTATTAGAGTTATAACCAAAACTGAGTTCATTTCAGTCCAGATTTAGGATCCTGCTCCTGTAATCCCCACAGACGTGAATTTACAGGCTCTGAAGCTAGAGTGCCAATATCTGAATTCTGGCTCTGCCACTTATTCTAGGTGTGGCCTGGGCAGTTTAGTTCCCCACTCTGTACCTTAGTTTCTCATCTGTAAAATGGGCATATTACCTTCCCTGTGGCAAGGACTGAATGACTCAAAATGTGCTGAGCACCTGAAACTTGGTCTGGGATATCGGAGGCACTCAGTAGATATTTTACTGATTTTAGAGGCAAAGCCAATAGAAATTTATGTAATTTCCACAGAATTTGTATTGTTCTAAATAAAACCAAGCACATTAGTCTTATTCATCCCTCTTGTTAACTGCACAATGAGGCTTGGGTTTCTTGTGGTCTTGACCAGCCCTTTAATCTTCTCTTTTCTGATAAAATAGTCTGAAAAGGGATTTTACATTGGTTTAATTTCTCAGCTACCGAACCAAGTGCCATGCAATGTGTTGGCTTAAACAATGGGAATTTATTGGCTCACAGTTTTGAGGACAGACGTCTAAATTCAAAGCGTCAGCATGGTGACGCTTTCACCCTGAAGACTGGCGTTCCGGGGCTGGCTGCTTCGATCCTTGGTCCTTGGCTGCTCTGTCCATGGCAATGCATGTGGTGGCATCTTCCTCTATCTCTTCCAGGTACCACTGACTTCCAGCTTCTGCCTGCTCCTGGTGGCTTCTCTTTCTGCATCCAATTTCCTTTGCTGATAAGGACTTCAGCCATAGTGGATTAAGGGCCACCCTCAGTTAGTTCGGGCACAACTTAATAACATCTCTAAGGTCCTATTTACAAATGGGTTCACACCGACAAGACCAGGGATTAGAACCTGAATACGTCTTTTTGGGGGACATAATTCAGTTCCCAACAGTCAACCACTGGACTAAAAAAAGACACATTCTTCCCACATGCAAAATACATTCATTTTATCACAACATCCCAAAAGCCTTAATAAGGAATTTTAGTAGTAATGTTAAGTACAAAGTTTGATCAAAATGAACTGTGGGTGTGGTCCATCCTGGGACAAAAGTCTTCTGTCTGATAGACCTGTGAAACCTAGGAAAAAAGTTACCTCTTTCCAATACACAATGGTGGGAAAGGCATAGGCTAGATATTCCCATTCCAGAAGGGAGAAACTGGAAAGAAACCAGGAGTCACCCAAGCAGGTCAAAAACCCACCAGGGCAATCGCCATTAGATTCCAAGGTCTAAGAGTCATTTATGGATCGATATTTTGTCCTCTGGGTCTGATGGAGCAGCAACCCCACCCCTTCCAAGTGCTTGAGCAGCAACCACACTCTCCTCAAACCCTGGGGTAGAGGCCCCACACTCTCTGAGCACTGAGGTGGTAGCACTCTCCCTGAACAATACGGTGTAAGGCCAGCCCCCTCCAAGTGCTGAGGCAGATGGCCTGGGTGGGTCCCCTTTCCTAACCCAAGGATATCTCTTCTATCCAGACCCCAGCTTCTGTGGTTCTACCCCAAAGTCATTCTTCCTTCAGTTCATCGCTTCTCTGTCCATTTCAGCCATTGCTCCTATTCACACACATTTTGAAAAAACCTGCTTGGCTATGAGTGCAGTTCCAGGGAGTCCAAACGTAACAGAACTCTCCACAGATCCTTCCTGGATAACTGCATTTCCAATCTTGCTTCCACTGAAACTGCTGACTGGATCCATGAGTCACCTGCCTATTTACCTGATCAAAGGGCTGCTCAGCTAAACCCCTTACAGAGCCAAGTTCTCTGGGGACTCACTTACCAGAAGCTGAGGTAGGTCCCTGACAGAGCCACTTCTGGCCCGAGTCTCAGAGCATTCTATCTGGAGAGGCTCAGAATTTTCCAAACCATCAATTTCTGGTTTCTTTGTGCTTAAGAGTCTAATTCTCAGCTTTCATTCCCTTCCTCTCATATTTTATTATAACCTGCAAGGGGGAAACAGACTACATCTTCCATGCTTTGCTTGGAAATCTCAGCTAAGTATCCAAGTTCAACGCTTTCAAGTTCTGCCTTCCATCCAACATTAAAGCAAAATTTTGTCACATTCTCTACCACTTTATAACCAAGGATGACCTTTTTTTCCAATTTCCAATGACACATTACATTCATCATATCTTTCGAAGGCTTCACCAGAGGTGCGTTTAACATCCATATTTCTATTCTGTTCATGACATTCTGTTCATGACAAATTAAGTATTCTCTAAAATGATACAAATTTTCTCTACAACACTCACTCATTTTTGAGCCATTACAATTCTTCCACCCTCTCCCCATTACCCAATCCCAAAGCCATTTCCACATTTTTACAGATATTTGTAAAAGCAGCACACCACCTTCCAGCACTAAAAGCTGTTTTAGTTTCCTGGATGCTAAAACAAATACCATACAATGGGTTAGATTAACAGGAATTCATTGGCTCACTGTTTTGAAGTTACAAGGTTTCCTTCTTCCTGAAGTCAGTATCTTGTAGCTGGCCGGCAATCCTATGGTTCTGTGGCTTTTCCATCACATGGAAATGTACATGACAGCTATTTCTTTCTCATCCAGATTCTGCCAACTTCCAGCTTCTTGCTGACCCTGTGACTTCTCCTTCTGTGTCCAATATCCTTTGCTTATAAGGACTTCAACCATTTTGGATAAAGGGCAACCTCAGTCAGTTTAAAAGGCACAACTTACCTAATAACATCTTCAAAGGTTCTTATTTACAAATGGGCTCACACCTGCAGGAACAGAGTTTGGGACCCGAACATGCCAGTTGTGAGGAAATGATTCAATCCCTAACATACATTATGGAAGAGTGAGTGATATTTTAAATTAAAATCATGATACTTTCTATTAGGATAACAAATATATCCTCAATTTTAAAATGGTGCTCATAATAATACTCTCAAGGCTAATACACATATATTACTTTCAAGCAAACAACTGTAAACTTCTCCCCTGCTTAACACTTATTTCCAAAAACAGCCATGGAGGATATAAAGATAAAGAGGAAAAGGGCATAATCAGTCTAGTTGAAAGCACCATGTTATCTATAATGTGGCAATATGAAGCAGATGGTAGAAGAAAGAGACAGTGAAGCTCCTGCTCTTGCTGTGAATCTCTGCCTTCTACTCTTCTACCTTTCTCTCTCCTACTTAACTCAACAAAGACTCTGGTAAAGGACACAAAAGCTCCTGGTCCTAGTTTTGTCCTGTCAGTGACTAAAGGTCTAACCAAGCAAATCAATCTCCCATAAAATAGGGACAGAAGTAGTAGCTACTTGTTCCAAGGAAACACTAAAAAAGATTTTAAGGCAATAACCTTATTTTACTGTTAAAACTAAAAGATTTTACATTTTATTTATTTATTTTTTTTTTTAGATTTATTTATTTAATTCCCCCCCTCCCCTGGTTGTCTGTTCTTGGTGTCTATTTGCTGCGTCTTGTTTCTTTGTCCGCTTCTGTTGTCGTCAGCGGCACGGGAAGTGTGGGCGGCACCATTCCTGGGCAGGCTGCTCTTTCTTTTCACGCTGGGCGGCTCTCCTCACGGGCGCACTCCTTGCGCGTGGGGCTTCCCCACGCGGGGGACACCCTTGCGTGGCAGGGCACTCCTTGCGCGCATCAGCACTGCGCATGGCCAGCTCCACACGGGTCAAGGAGGCCCGGGGTTTGAACCGCGGACCTCCCATATGGTAGATGGATGCCCTAACCACTGGGCCAAAGTCCGTTTCCCAGATTTTACATTTTAAATACTATATGATAGAAGAAACTTTTTTAAAAAAAGACAAATAAATCAAAGAACATTCTGTGCTCATGAACTGGAAGACTAAATATTAAGATGTCAATTCTGGAGAGCAGGTGTAGCTCAGTGGTTGAGCGCCTGCTTCTCATGTATACCTCGAGATCTCAGGTTCAAACCCTGGTACCTACTTAAAAAAAAAAATTCTGAGGGAAAAATTAAGAAAAAAAAAAAAAGATGTAAATTCCACCCCCAAATTGATACACGTCTTCAATGAAATACTGATAATAATTCCACCAGAATTTTTTTAAGAAATGGAAAACACAATGATCAAATTTATTTGGAAGGGTAAGGGGCCCCAAATAGCCAGAAACATCTTAAACAGAAGAGCAAAGTCGCAGTACTCTCACTTCTGGACTTCGATACATATTACCTAGCGTAGCTACAGTGGTAAAAACAGCATGGCGCTGGAATAAAGATGGACACACAAAACAATGGAACCAAACTGACGGTTCAGAAACAGACCCTCACATCTACAGTCACGTAACTTTTGACAAGGCTCCGAAGCCCACCCAAGCTAGGGATACACATTCAACCAAAAGCGCTGGGAGAGCTGTCTATCATCACATACCAAAGACAGAAAGAGGACCCCCATTTCACACCTCACACAAAGACTAACTCAAAATGGATCAAAGACCTAAACATACAAGCTAGACCCATAAAGCTGCTAGAAGAAAATGTAGGAAAACATCTTCAGGACCTGGTCGTAGGTGATGGACTCTTAAACCTTACACCAAAAGCATGAGCAATGAAAGAAAACATGGATAAATGGGACCTCCTCAAATTTAAACACATTTGTGATTCACAGGACTTTGTCAAGAAGGTAAAAAAAAAGCAGCACACTCAATGGGAGAAAATATTTGGAAACCACATATTCGATAAGGGTTTGATTTCCAATCTATATAAAGAGACCATACAAATCAACAATAAAAGAGCAAACAATCCTATTTAAAAACTGGCAAAAGACTTCAATTTTTCCAAATAGGAAATACAAATGGCCACATGTTCAATATCACTAGCCATTAAGGAAACATACATTAAAAGGACAATGAGATATCTTTTCATACCACATAGAATGGCCATTATTTAAAATAAAATTTTAAAAACAGAAAACAATAAGTACTGGAGAAGGTGTGGAGAAATAGGAACACTCCTTCACTGTTGGTAGGAATGTAGAATGGTGCAACCTTTGTAGAAGACAGTTGTGGTTCCTCAGGAAGCTAAATATAGAATTGCCATATGATCTAGCAATTTCTCTACTAGCAATCTATCTAGAAGAACTAAAAACTGTGATGTGAACAGACATTTATACACCAGTCAGGAAAATGCAAATCAAAGCTACAACAATATACCATTTCACACCCCTTAGAATTAGAATGACCACCATTATAAAGACAGAGAACTACAAGTGTTAGAGAGGATGTGGAAAGATAAGAACACCTACTCATTCTTGGTGGGAATGTAAAAAGGTACAGCCACTGGTTAGGACTGTTTGGCAGTGCCTTAAGAAGTTGAATATAGATCTGCCATGTGACCCAGCAATACCTCTGCTCAGTATATACCCAGAAGAACTGAGAGCGGTGAGACAAACAGACATCTGCACACAGATGTTTCTAACAGAGTTATTCACAATTGCTGAAAGATGGAAATAATCCAAGTGTCCATCAACTGAAGAACGGATAAACAAAATGTGATATATGTGTCAATGGAATATTATGCTGCTGTAAAAAGAAATGAAACTGGGACACATTTATATGATAAAACGGATGAACCTTGAATGCATTATACTAAGTGAAATAAAAGCCAGACACAAAAGGACAAATATTGCATGGTCTCACAAATACAAACTAAATATGAAAAATAATCACATGGAGTTAAAACCAAGAGTTAGGTTATTAGGAGATAAGAGGAGGGCTGAGAAGCAGTACTGATGCTTTATGTAGAATTTTTAATTAGCTTGACTGTAAAAGTATGAAAACGAATGGAGTGGATGTTAGCACATTACAGTGAGGAGAAGTAACACAAATGGTTTATAAATGGAATCGTGGCTGAAAAGGGTAGTGTAGGGATGCGAATATCAATTAAGAGAAAGCTAGAGAATAATCCAGGGACTGAATAACACAGTGAACCCAGAGGTGGATGAGAATTGTAGTTAATAGTACAAATACAAGAATGTCCTTCTGTGAGCTAGAACTAATGCCTGTCACTATTGCAAGGTGGTAAGAATACGAAAAAGCATGGGAAAAATACAATTAATGTAACCTATAAATGCCGAAGATATACTGTGTTAATAATAGAGGGGTTATGGAAAAAATATGCCAAATGTATATACAGACCATAATTAGTGGTAAAAGGCTGATGATATTATCTCAATCTGTAATAAATGTTCTACAACAATGTAGTGTGTTGGTGGAAGGGTGTTTGTTGTATTGATATTCCACACATATGCATGAGTGTTTTGCAAGTTCACAACTTCTCTAATAAAAATATATTTTTAAAAATTACTGTATGAACTCAATGTTGTGCCAGGTAGGAGAAGATGCAGAAAAGTCAATGTGACTTCTAAAATGCTATAGTTCCAAAAATGTAGAAACCGCGTATTTAAATGTCTGTTAAGCCATACTATATGCCTGGGAAATGGCAAATGCAGCTTGTTATTATAAAAGCATGAAGTCTCCTACACAAAAAGATACCAAGGAAACCCTGGAATGGCTATAACACAAAGTCCACACTATGGGCCAGGCCTGCTCTAACCACCTTCTTACTGATTCATTCCCCCTACTGGGTCACACATAATACAACCAATCATTGTAAGGAAAATACCCAAAGAACTGAGAGGGAAGAAAAAGTCAGGAGACCTGACCTCAGGGGATCCGAACTAAGCAAAAGAAAAGGACAGTGTGTTCCCAAAGGCCCAGTGAAGGAGCTCCAATCATTAATCTGACAACGGTAACGGGACTGAGTGACTGACAGAGTGCCAACTGGCAGCACAAGGCAGAGGTGGACATGCTTTCTTTTTCCAAGGGCAGGCCACTGTGTTTGTGACCTTCTTCATGAGAAATGACCTTATAATTTCCTTATAAAACAGAGAAAATTATTTCTACTTCCTTATCAGCTTAGAGTAAGATTAATGACAAGTTCTAAGTTCCCTAATTGCTAAATATTATCTTTTTATAACTCATAAAGCCCCTCAGAGCTGAACCTCCTGAAAGACAAACCTGAGGTCCACCTCCTCTCCAGGCAGTGCATGGACATCGCGTGATCCTGCTGATCGAGCAACTTGAGAGGGGTGATGTCGTAGCAGCCGTTGTTAATGGTATTTACTTCATGCCCACTATGTTGTCACCATTAGGATCACAGGAAATGAACAGCCTTATTTGATTTCACACACACAAAGGGGAGGTAAGTTATATTTTTATCCCTTTTATTGGTAAGGAACATATCTTAAAGAGGTTCAATAACTTGCTTATGGTCACAGAGCTGGCTGTGGCAGAAGCCTGGAATTTCAGCCCATCGGTGGACCCCAGAGCCTATACTCTTAAACGACTGGTCAATTCTTGGCCTGAACAGTTTGGAATTTCTACTCACAAATTTTTCAGCTGTCACTCTTTCAGTTGAAGTACTTTTGTCCCTCACCTGTGGGGTAAGGGCCACTGCCTGGAACGAGGCCAAGATATGCATCCATAAGGCACTTATTTAGACAGCTCAGGAACAATATTCAGCATTAAGGGTGACTATATTAATAAGATCCACCAAAGCGGGAGAGACTTGCCAAAGAGAGACAATTTTTAATTATTGGAGACAAGTGCTAAGTATATAAGGGGTTGATTCTACTCTTCTCTCTACTCTGGGTTATGTTTGAAATATTTCATAATAAAAGATTTAAAACTGGCTTTGACTTACTGAGAGTTTATTATTGTTACTGAGTCATTGCCTCTTATTTTTCTTAACTAGGACATACTCAAAATGCTATAAGACACATTAAATAGTCTCACTTCCAGTGTTTCTTTGCGCAAATATTTAGGGATATTCTTATTTCTCCTCTTCTGTCTCACAAAAGGTGGCATGTTATATCTATTGTTTTCTACCTTGTTTTATTCACTTAACCTGTAGCTAGCAATTTTTTTTTCACATCAGTGTAGAGAGAGCTTCTCATTCCCTTTTATAGCAGGTGGGTATCCCACACCATGACTACCTGAGGGGACTTCAACCCTTTGCTATCACAAATAGTGCTCAACAAACAACATTGTACATATGCCACTCCAAACACACAGAGGACTATGTGGAGGATAGATTCCCAGCAGTGAGATGGCTTTAGTGGTATGCTAGTAAATTCTTAACAATCAACATTTGCTCAAAAAAAGGCACTGACTGTAGCACCTGGTGATCTCCATGGTGTAAACACTCTCAACATGGCTGATTTCAAGCCCATATGATGTCACTAAGTGCAGAAATGAGAAGAGATGCACACAGGTGGCTTCTGTGGGCTGGCTCCAGCACGCCACTCGATTGCTGGGTCAAAGGAAAAATGCATCCATACGTCTGACAGAGATTACCAGAATCTTACCCACTGGGGATGTAGCATTTTGTACTACTACCAATGACGTATGGCAAGGTCTACTTCCTGGTGGCTTCGCCAATACAATGCTGTTAAGCTTTGGGATTTCTGAAAAATGGTACCTCAATGTAGTTTATGCATTTATAATATTTATTTATTTTTAAAATACTGTGGTACCATCTGCACCATTCATTACCAAAACATTTCCATCATACCAAATAGCAACTCTGTACATTAATTTTTTAAATTTTTTATTAGAGAAGTTGTGAGCTTAGACAACAATCATGCATCTTGTGCAGAATTCCCATATATCAACCCCTTGCATGGAACCCTGTATGATTTTAGTCTTGACTGCCCATTCCCTCTCCCTGCCCTGTCCCCCAGTAACCTATATTCTAGATTCTGATTCTATAAATTTGCTTATTCTAATTATTTCATATTAGTGAGATCAGACAATATTTATCCATTTGTGGCTGGTTTATATCATTCAACATGATGTGTTCAAGGCATCCATGCTTTGCATGTATTAGAACTTCATTCTCAGTGTAATCTTAATCTGCATGTTTTCTCTTTATGGAGTGGAGTATATTTTTATATGGTTAAGGACTACTTTTATTTCCTTCTCAGTTAACAGTCTGTTCCTCTCCACTGCCCATTTTGTTCGTTGTACTAAGCACTTTGCACATTCATTTATTTACTGCAACAGCCCTATAAGCAGGGTGGTTCCAGGTTTCGTGGAACATGTTGCTTGTACAATTTGCGGGGCACTCTTGAAAACAAAGAACACAAAGTTAGGTACAAGCATGAGTATTTATTTAGAATTTTTAAAAATCATGTCAGTTCATTGTCACCTTAGAGATTAAGGTTTTCGTCTATGATCTTTTATGTGGTTTAATGAAAGGGCTTACAAAGAAAAATACTTCCTGGTTACAAACTGGCTTCCCCTCACCACCAGAACACTCTGCAGCTCCCAGAAACATATTGCACTCACAGGCCCTGACACTTAAGCTTCAATAGCTGAACAGGAAACCAGTCTCTGCTTGAAAAGCAGCCATTATCATCACCTTTTCACAGATGGGGAAACTGAGACTTAAAGATGTGGTTATTTGGCCAAAGTTATACAGCACAAATGTGGCACTGGCCTGTTTGATCCAAAAGCCTTTGTGTTGCGGCAGTCCCCCAGGTGCAAAGGTACCAGGAAGGAATGAGAGTCCAACAGTGAGACCATGATACTAATGACTATGCTTGTGATCCTATATGCCTGAAATAAGAACAAGGCCTAGAGCAGCACTGTGCCTAGGAATTTCCTCCTGACAGCCTTCATGTTACTCAAATGTGGCCAGTCTCGAAGCCAAACTCAGCATGTAAATGCAATGCCTTCCCCCCAGCGTGGCGAGGGATCACTACCAAGTACCAACTGATGATGCAACTAGAAAATGACCTTGAATTAAAGGTTCAATGCGGATCAGCAGAATATCCCTGTCTACATATAATAACATGACTTTAAAATGCTGTTTGACCTAATGTAAGGGGGAAATGGAAAGGAGAAATGAGTTTATATGGCTACGAGTCTCTAAAAAAAGAGTCTGGAGGTTGTCAGAAGGATTGCCCTTATGCACAACTGAGCAGATAAAGTAGATACAACCCCAGGTATTGGTTTCTTTGAGGGCTAAAGAGACCCACGGGTGCTATGGTCATGGCAGATGGGGTTCATTGCCATGTCAGATGGCCCTTCTTTGGAGCTGGTGTTTCTGCGTGATGGAACTGGACTCAGATGGGATCTCTTTTCACAAGCCTTTCATGCTACTTTACTGCAATTGTAGTTGGTGTTGAGGTTTAAGATATATTTAGGGGATTTGAATCTCTGGACTGACAATAGGATAGCCAGGCCCTGAGCCTCAACAGACTTCAGCTCCTACACTCTGATTTATTGGACTTACCCCACTCAGCTAAGATGGAGTTGAAGAAGGACAACCACCACACCATGGAGCCTAGAGTGCCTACAACTGAAAGCAGGAGGATTGCATCCAGTATCCATGTGGAATCTGAGCCTCCTCTTGACATAGAGGTGCAATGGACACAACCAATCCAGGTCCACAGAGAAAAGGTGGCATTGGTGTGGGAAAAGTGGCCATGGTGGCTGATGGGTATGGGGAATGGGAGGAAGAGATGAGATGTGGAGGCGTTTTTGGGACTTGGAGTTGCCCTGGATGGTGCTTCAGGGACAATCACCAGTCATTGTAAATCCTCCCAGGGCCCACTGGATGGAACGTGGGAGAGTATGGGCCATGATGTGGACCATTGACCATGAGGTGCAGAGATGCCCAGAGATGTACTTACCAAATGCAATGGATGTGTCATGATGAAGGGAGTGAGTGTTGCTGGGGGGGGAGTGGTGGGGTGGGGGTGGTGGGGTTGAATGGGACCTCATATTTTTTGAATGTGATATTTTTACAAAATGAATAAAATTTTAAAAAAAAGCAAAAACAAAAACAAAAGCCTTTGTGTTTAACTGATCCACAGAGAGCCATTTAAAGGGTCTTAAACCAACTCTAATATTTGAGTAAATACATCCTTTCAAAGGAGAGGATTGATAGAGTATCACTTTTGTTATTAGTTCCTTAGAGAAGAAACCTTTGATTTGAAACAAATTCACAAATTCCCTTTTATACTTTCAAGACATCTCTTCCCTCCTTTAAAAAAAATAATGTCCCCTTCAGTGTACCTAACAAAATACAGAGCATGGGGTCACTGTCTTGGTTGTCATACAGGCCAGGACATCATTTGACAGGTTCTTTGACATTCAGAGAAGAGGCAAACATTGAGTTGGCAAGATGACTCAAAGCTTGTTCTTTGCGGTGGCAGTGTGTGGGTTTGTTGCCTGCTGAACTCTTGCATTTCTAATAAAAACAGTAGATCCTCAGACACATCTTGAGACCAGACTGTGATCAAGGACCATGATCAGCTTTAGTCTAATACCTTATTTATGTGAAGATCTTAAACCTGTCTTAGAAGATAGGATTCTCCCACCCCAACTCAAAAAGAAATAGATTAGGATGATTAAACATTTGAGCTGAACTTCAGCAACAGAAGTAACATCAGTGATTCTGACTAAGGATGCTGCCAGGGGGTTCTGCTAATTTTTAAAGCCTGAAAGCCCGAGGATGAGCAACTTGCAATGCGAGGGACAATCCAGTACAGGGAAGGGCTGTCCAGCCAAAAATGTCAAAAGCAACCACACCCAGAAACAGGGGTGGCTAAAAGGATCGCTGAGACAGACCATCATGGATATGGAGAAATTCAAGAGTTAACATGGATATGGCTACATTTCGACCCAGGCCTTTGAGCTTACTCTAAGATCAATAACAAAATGAGAGGCTCCCAGCACACGAGGCACTGCTTGACCCATTCAACAAACATTCAGTGCATCTATTAGCCTCCAACTACCAAAAACAGCCATGCTGGGTCAGATTTAAGAGGAAAATAAGCCCTCAATTTTAAGAGCTCCCAATTCTTTCAGCCTTCTTTTCAGAAATAAAAGTCTTTTAATTAATACATACAAAGTTTTAAACTTTCATATACATCAAAAAAACTTCTTAAAAAATAAAGTCCTTTCCTTACCAAGTGATTATTATCAAGCACCCAAAGGATGAACCTGGAAAAAGACTTTGACCAAAAGGGGGAAATATAAAATACAAATGAGTTTTTATGGCTAAGAGATTTCAAAGTAAGTCAGGAGGTCATTCCAGAGGTTACACTTAAGCACGACTCAGCAGGATCTCATTGAGCCAGAGTAATCAGTGCCTTAAACAGCAGGGTTCCTGAGGGCCCTAGACACATCTAGACCCTAAAGGCCAGGCGGACAATCCCAGGAATTCATGACCCTGTCAGTGGCCTTACTTTGGAATATAGGCTCCCTAATTTGTAACTTCCCTACACATGGTTCTTCTGCCCCTTTTATTTGAATCTATAATAGACACTATACTTGTTAGATATATGTCCCAGAGACTTAAATCTTTGCTCCATCCATATGCCAGTTGAGCCCTGAATCTAAGCAAGAACAGCAATACCTACTCTCCAGGTTCATCGGACTCACCCAGAACAACTAATGAAGGAAAGATGATGGACAACACCCATCCCAGGAAGCAGAGAGTATCTGCAACTCCAAGCAATACATTTCCAACTATCTGCTCCATGGGATCTAAGCCCCCTCCTCAATCAAAGTAGGTGGGCATCACTATCGCAAAATCCTCAAGACTGTGCAATGAACAAATGTAAGAGGGGAAAGCAACCACAGACTAAAGTAGACTAACATTATTCTAGCAATGGAAGAATCTATATTATTGATATAAAGGCAGTGGCCACCTGAGGTTCTGAGGGAAAGAAGAGGGAAGAATAAGTATAACATGGGGTATTATGGGGACAATGGAATTGTCCTGCATGACATTGCAATGACAGACACAGGCCATTATACATTTTGTCAAAACCTATAAAATTGTGAGGGGCAAAGTGTAAAACATAATGTAAACTATAGTCCACGGTTAATAGCAATGCTTCAATGTGTTCATTAATTGTAACAAATGTACCACACTAACGAAAGACATTGTTAATGTGGGGAAGTGTGGGAGGGGAAAAGGGTGAAGTATATGGGAATCCCCTATATTTCTGATATAACATTTATGTATTAATAATCTAAAGCTTCTCTAAAAATAAAAATATTTTTTTAAAAAGTGCTTCTCTTGCAGTTATATAAATATCATCGTTATTTAATTTGAAAGGTAGAAAATTTAATAAAATTGAAAGTAAAAATTTTTTTAACAAAATGCTATATACTAAAACAGCATTATTTATAGTCTGATCTAACAGGATACAGCAAAACCTCAGGAAAACAGGTTATGTCTCAGATCCCAATATTCTATAAACACATGTCATGAAAACTGGACAGCCTATATATATTCTTATAACAGATTACATGCACTTATTCATTCTTGGGAACAATTCTACATTCCTTATACTCTGGTTTCTTTTCAGATCGTATAAATCTTGTGCCTTCTACGTTCCTTGAAACTGTAATACTTCTGTAAACAAGTAAATAATTTTTATCTTCATCAGTTTTACCTGCTATTTGTACTGAACCATCTTCACCCAGAAGAATATTACCAGCTTTCAAATCTCTATTGGAAAAGGAAAAAGAAAAATTAAGATATTACAGACATTACGTTGTACTGACTCACTCAGAAAGATTTTAAAATATATCATATAATGAAACTGTGACATAATTATTATTTCACAAATACTAAAATTATATCACAGATTTTAAAAGTTACAAGGGTACACTGATTTTATAGTTTATTTGTGGGGACAACTGGGATTTTAGTAATGAACATTTTATGTTAAATCATTATCTAGAATTGCTATAAATCACTAGTGAGTAGTTTATTTTATGTTAGAGTTATAGATTGTCCATAAACTCACAACACTATCATTTTATCAAGAATTAAAGCCCAATCTAAGAAGGTTTTCTACTGCACTTAAATTCATCTTTGCAATTCCAAAGTACACCCATTATACTCTTAAACAATACATTTGATCATTCTCTCCTCTGATATTCCCAGGATCTCTGGGGAGATAGTGACAATATAATATTAATTATAATATCATATAATGTAGTGCATTATATTCTTTACTCTATAGTAATGTTAACAGTTAATAAAGAAAAATAATAATTTACAATTTACAAGCTAGATGCCTAAATATTTTTTCTAGTGATTGAAAAGAAAAATAGATATCAATAGTTCTGGGTAGGGAAATTACATTAGTGTTATTACTGGTATACCGTTCTCAATTGAAACTATTTCTAAGAGTTCAAGTATCATTAAAGCATTGAAAGATCAGCCACTCAAATTTTATGCTGTGTGGTTATTAAAAGCTGGTATTTTATGTCGCAAAAGAAGATACCTCCTTTCCTCTCACCAACATGTCAAAATAATTAACATATTACAATGTTTGGAATATTCTTGCCTGAAATCGAAAGTTAGAGATGCCCTCAAGTACAACTAAGTGCATTTAGTTAACTGACACTTTTACCATCTCCTCAGAGGTCATACCTGTGGATCTGACCATTTCTGTGTAGGTAGTCTAAGCCTTCCAAAACCTCTTTAAGAATTGTTGCTATTATTGCCTCTTCCAGAACTCCGTTCTTGTGTTCTCCTCGGTTGACAATATATTTTATGATATCCAACATTGAACCTTAGTGGAAAGACAGAAGAATTGAAAAAGAAAAAGAAACCTTCATTACCTTTTCAGAATGGCGTTTTGCTATTTAGAAAATTAAATGGGAATATCAAAGTATGTTTTTTTGTTTATTTAACTGAAATACTCTCAAGACCTACAGACAATTGTACAGCAGCCCTGTGACCTGAAACATTAACTCAAAGTTTCCGTGAGGTTCAGGGAACCAGAAGAGAGTTCGGGGCCATTTCAAGGTTAGTCCCTTTTCCTTAGACATACAACTGATTAGAGAGTCAAAATAGAGTCCACAAAGTCTGAGGTGAAAAAAGAAAAGAGGAGGAATCTAGGAGAAGAAACAGCAGTGGACCGCTGAGAGAGAGAAGCACAGGTCTTCCTTATCACCTAGAACACAGTGGGTGGAGAGGAGGACGCTGGCCTTAGATCTCTGCTATAACCACAAGAAGATTCCTTTCTGTGACTTTCGGTGATCTTTATTTTCATTTACCTGATGGTCAATGTAGTGACTTTTCCAGTAAGTAAACAAAGGCCCAGTACTTGGTTTCTATAAATAGGTCAGTAGCCTCAGCTCTGTGAATTCATGTTTCAACACATAGTAATTAATATTCCAAGTATCCAGGTCATTTTAAAAGCCATAATCACCTAGGGGTTCAACATTTCTGAAGAGGTAACAAATGGTTTATCTCAGGACCTGAACCTGGCTCCAGGCTTACGCTATTAACTACAGGATTGAGCCTCCGCGCCAGATATATTACTAAACCGGACTAGCCGCCTGCCCCTCAGCAAGAAATTTGATGTGATAAATATTCTGAAGAAGATTAACACATATTTTCCACTTCAGAGACAGACAAAACATCTATTTACTCATTGACGCTTGGATCTTGGATCTCGGATCATGTAGGAAACAGTAATTCCAAAAACTTTTTTTTATTTTTTTATTTTATAAGGCATGCTTACATTTCTGACCTGCTGAAAGAAAAATGAGCAAGAGCCCATATCTGCCCTTGCCTGTGGAAACCTGTTTAAAAGCTGTTTCCTTTACCTAAAGCTGGGAGAGGCTAACTTGGACTCCTGAAAGACAATGAAATTTTCTATCAGGTCGTCAGAGAAGGGGATGGGGATATTCTGAAGCTTACAAAAGTAAAAGTTTAATTGGGGTAAAAACAGGGAGAAGAGGTAAAATCCTCAATTCGAATGGAATCTTTAGGGCTCCTCCAGGTCCCGGGTGGCTGAACTGCCTTGCTTCCTTGGAGCCAGTGAAAGCCCTCAAAAAGAGGGGAGGCTGGGGTCCTGTGGGCTGAGCGCGGCCTCCACAGGGGAGGAGCAGTGCCCACTGGGGAGGAGCAGTGCCCACTCGACACTGCGCTGCACGCTGGCAGGCTGCTTTTCTCGTTTGCTTTTTTTTTTTCTTTTCCTTTTTAATTAAAAACCCAAGTAGGCACTCAAGGAAACAATGACTAATAGGACTGATGAAGACTGGGAACAGAACAGAACTGAGCTCTCCCAGGCTCTCCACTGAGACTTGCACAAACAGACCCAAGCCAGTTATGATGCCTTCATCAGCTCATTTCTGGACTTTTGCTTAATCCAAGGAAGACTCTTAAAAAAAAAAAATTATGACGATGTCTCTCTGATTCAGCCTTAGCTGGACCTGGGTTAGCAGACAAACCCAGGTTTGCTCCATATCATAAAAACTCTGCTACTCCAGTTTTGGCTCTGTCCGAGCACACAAAATGTTTTCTTTGCCTGGAAAGACCCTCTGCTCCTAAGCTATACTGCCTGTCTCAGAAAGATAGACAGGGAGTGACACCCTAGAGACAGAACACACTAGCGATGTGGATATGCTGGCTGTTACTAAGGCAATCACTTGGGTTTTCAGCACTTCAGTTTTTGGTTCTGTAAAACGAAGGTGACAATACTTGCAGCGTAGCACAGTTTTTAAGTCATCAGGTCCTAAAGTCACAAATTCCAGCACTAACAGTTGTTAGGTATATGACTTTGGGCAATTTGCTAACTCCCTTGAGCTTTGGTGTAGTATCAGAAAAATGGGATGGTGACACCTACTATCTCAGGGTTGTTGTCAAGAATAAAAGGGTCAACTCAGATCAGCAGTATATCTCAGCCTACCTGTAGGATCATGTGTTCAAAACTGCTTTTTGACCTTGAATAAAAGGGGGAAATGGCAAAGTTTACATGAGTTTACATGGCTAAGAGTCTTCAAAAAAGAGTCAGGAAGTCATCAGAAGGGTCGCACTTAGGCCCGCCTCAGCAGGTTCCCAGAGACAGCCCAGGTAGATACAACCCCAGTCCTGATGCTCCTGAGGGCGACGGAGACACACAGGTTTTATGGTCATGGCAGATGGCTCTGGAGTTCAGTGCCATGTCAGTGGGGCCTATTTTGGAATTTGTGTTCCTGAGTGTGAGAGAGTTGGACTCAGATGTGACCTTTCTACATATGCCTCTTCTGTCACTTTTACTGAACCTGTGGTTGGTGCTAGGGTTGGTGTATACTCAGGAGATTTGAATCTCTGGACTGTCCATGTGCCAGTTGGGCCCTGAGCCTCGGCAGAGTTGCAACTCCTCCTCTCTGGTTCATTGGACTTACCCAGGTCAGCTAACAGGGAGGTGAAGATGGTCAATCACACCAGGGAACCGAGAGTGCCTACAACTGCAAACAGGAGAATTGCATCCATCATCCATGTGGGATCTAAGGCCCCTCTTGATATAGAGGTGGAGTGTACATCACCACACCAGGGTCCACAGGATGGAGGAATAAAATATAGATTAGAGTGGACTTACTGATATTCTACTACAGAAATGTTGTGACTAGTAATGGAAGAAATTGTAGCAATGATGTGGTCACAGCAGTTGCTTAGGCAGGGAGATGGAAAAAGAAATGTGATGTGGGGGCATTTTTGGGGTTTGGAGTTGTCCTAAATGATATTGCAGGGACAGATGTTGGACATTATATATCTCATCATAACCCACTGAATGTACTGGGGGAGAGCATAAACTACAATGTAAACTATTATCCATGTGGTGCAGCAGTGCTCCAAAATGTATTCACCAAATGCAATGAATGTCCCACAATGATGAAAGAGGTTGTTGATGTGGGAGGGATGGGGTGGGAGGAGGGTGTGTGGGGTATACAGGAACTTCTTATATTTTTTAATGTAACATTTTTTGTGATCTATGTATCTTAAAAAAAATACAATTAAAAAATGATGGGGGTGGGGGGGTAGGGAGTGGGGTATATGGGAACCTCTTACGTTTTTTAATGTAACATTTTGTGTGATCTATTCACTTTAAAAAAAGATAATTAAAAATTAAACCAAATTTTTAAAAAATATATTAAATGAGATACGGTAAGTGAATTGCTTCAAACAGGATATAACCAGAGGATAAATGTTAGATAAAGTAAATGGTTATCTTACCATTTCCTATCTTATAGTGATGGTGAAAGATTAAAAGAAATAAAATACAGAGAGTCAAAGTGTCTCATAAATTAAATTATCAATATCTTTTATAATATCAGTGATATGGGGCTAAAGAGGTAAGTTCTTTCCATTCACAAATGCAAAAACAGGTTGAAAATAGTGCTGCTTCTAATCAGTATCACATGCAAATAATTTTGCATACATTTCCATTTCAACTGAAACAACATTTATTGAGCACTGGATGCCAGGTTCAATGAGAATTGCATCATCAGTCTTTCTTCACGAAGTCCACAATCTAAATTTGCACTGTCCAATACTGTAGCCACTAGCCACATGAAGTTAATTACAAGTCAATAAAAATGCGGTCCCTCAGTCACAGCAGCCACATTCTGAGTGCTCAATAGCCACATGTGACTAGTGGCTACTGAACAGCACAGCTACAGAACATCTCTGTCATCACAGAAAGTTCTCTTAGAGAGCCCTGAAATAGTCTGTTACATTGTATTGTGTTAGGGACTTGAATAATGTTAAAAACAAAGGGTCTAAAGAAGAACTGGTTAGCTTCTTTGAGGAGAGTCAGGAATGGCTGCAGGGAAGTGACATTCGAGGACTTGAGCGTGTGCAGAAGGAAAGGAGGGGGCATCCATGGAGGCGAAAGGCGCAGGCGAGGCACAGGATGGTGGGAGCACAGGCGTTCAGGGAGCCTCGCCCAGACCTGGACATCTGGGGAATGGGTTGAATCCGTGGCAAAAAGGGCACCGACATGCCAGGAAGTTAAGCCGAATTATTAAAGGCCTTGAATGTCAATGGTAAGAAAAAGGGGCTTTATTCTATCAAACAAATCATTTAAGCACAGGAATGAAGGGATCGAACCCAAATTCTTCTTCAGCGTGCAGGCCTCTCACAAAAGGGGGGGGAAGCATGTAAGTAAACAACAAAACCTACTTACCTCCACTCAGCAATTTCATAACCAGCCAAAGTTCATCTTTTACCACAAAAGAGGTGTAATAGGTCACTACGTTGGGGTGGCTGCACTGACTCATGGCTTGAATTTCTTTCTATAAAGACAGCAAAAGATGTCATAGGACCATGGGGTGAAAAGTGGAGAGCAAAACACAATCGAAACACAGTTGAGTACCTGGGTAACTTTACTACTCCAAGGCCTATTTGGGCGACGACCTACATTAAACCCTTACTTCAGAGGCGTTCCACATGGACTAACTCTCTCACCCTTGTTATAAACTCACTGGAATTGAAACGTCCTCAGAGGAGACCACAGCACCCTGTGAACCAGCCTCAGGGCAGAGGAGCAGTGCATCACCTGGACAACCCCCCACTCTTCCGAGAGAGAACCCTGCCATATACAACTAGGCGCCTCCTACCTGAACTGAAGGCCTCGACAGAGAGATAAAAGACTGGGTGAGTTATTAGGAGAGCTGGGTCCTGGTGCCAGCCTGAACTTGGGTGGTCTTAGCTCCACCCTCATCCAAAAGGGGACAACAAAACTCTTTCTGTTTCTCAGGACTGCTGTGATGGTAAATGAGAAAACACATGTGAAAATGCTAGAGTATCATTTCCCAAACTATCTTCCATGGTAGATATTACATCAAGAAAAAATAAGGAGGAGTGGGGTAGATAAAATATGAATAAAAGAATTTTAGGAAACCTCAGCTTCTATAGCTCATCCTAAAAGAGTCACAGGGATATTAGTACTAACAAAGGCTCTGAGAAGTCCTGCAGTAGCTGAATCTGTTATAATTTATTATCGTTAAATTCACATTATCATCATAGGACCATAAGATTCTGTTGGTCACAGTTTGAGAAACGTTGTAAAGAAAGTAGTTTTATATAAATGCATAGAAAACAGCTTTGAAATAAATGAGCCTTTTTAATAAACCACATTTTTCTGTAATACACAAGTTCATATCAGTTTTTTGTTTGTTGTTTTAAATTATTCCTAGATGACTTCTATATAAAGCTTTCGTCCAATGATAACCCTTAATCAAAGGTATCAGACCAACGTAACTCACTTTCAAGGTGCTGTCTACAAACCACAAGATGAACTTAGACCTTAACTCATCAAAGAAACTTTACACTCTTGCTCGTTTACAATGAAAGAAAAGTGTATTTATGCATCTTATAAATATTTCTCTAACAATGAGCTTCTAAAGTTAACTTTAAGTAAGAGTCATCTGCCCAGAATATACCAGGTTGGGATGCTGATTTTTCATATTCACCTAATTTGTACCAAATTTGCAAGTTTTCAAGAAGATCCTATATTTAACAGGGCCAAAACATCTGACATGCAAAATACGTAAAACAAATACATGCATATATGTGTGCATGCATGTGTGTGCGTGTGTATTTGAAGTGCTTTTTACAAAGGATAAGCTCCTGAGGAATTTGCTACTTTTTCTACGTTGTTTTCATTGTATACACAAATTTCCTTCATCATTCCCCTCATCCACTTAACTGATTATAAAACACTTTTCATTCTGCAACTCCTGTCCTTTAAACAAGATCTGAAACCAGAGTTCCAGTTTCCATCTGTTTCTGGTGTTGGGTTTTGATACCATGAGATACTGCTAAGGAGAAATGGAATCCTGCCCAGGCCTTCCTATTTCAAGTCGCTAGCATCTGCTCATGGTGGGGATGGCCCAATTTGAAAGTCTACAGCATGAGGCAGAGTCCCGTTTAAACAGAAGCCCCGCTGTCCACAAAAATGAGAAGAGGGTTTCTTAAATGTTTATGTGCTTTAAATTTCCACTATTTTATATTAAGTATAAGTGAATGCCTTTTCAGTTTCATAATTCCACACTTTTAAATCATTAATCCATATACACTGTAAGCAACCAATGCTCATTACAAGACAATTCTACTGTACTGACGTGGTGGGTCAGGGTCTGGAAAAACACATTTTCTAGCCCTGTGCATTTAGATGGCTGGTATCACTTCCCACCCAGGGTATCAGGTTCTCTGACATTACACTGAGCAAACTGTGTGTGTGTGTGCACACAAGTCTGAGTGTGTGTATCAAACTCTAACAGATAACCTATGAGTATGACTTATCAAATTCTATTCCTTAAAAATTGGGGGTCTTAAAAATACCAGCTGGTCATTTAAAGGTTCTGAGAATGTAAAGAGCAAAAAAGGGAGATAGATAGAAACCACCCCACAACACACCCAAGAGAGCAGTGCCAGGGCAGATCAAAGAAGGACTGGGTGGCTTGAGAGTGGACATGCATTGCTCTGACCACTCCAGCAGCTTCATGGTCCCTCTACACTGCTTGGCTGGGAGAGCCACGTCCCCTGCCCCCAGCTCTTATGCAGTGGCGCCTCTAACGCTCAAGGCTGCAAAGAAAGCTGCCCTCAGGAAAAGCTTCCAGTTTTTACCACTTGTCCTTCTATCTGGTGGAACAAGATATACGGCCTGTGGCATCACTGAACCCCTGTAAGTAATATTCCCACAATGCTGTAGAAACGCACTTTTAAAAGGAAGAAATAAAGTCCGTTCCACATCTACTGAACCCTTATTTTAGTTTATATATAATCCTACTGTTTAGTGGCCTTCTAAAGAGGCACAAGAGGCAAAACTGCATACACACACACACACACCCAGTTTCTTTCTGAAACAGTGATAGTGGTTGCTCTTTCAAGCACTCATTCCTTGTTATCAATCTATTATCCAAGCTTTTTCCAATGCCACAACTTTACTCATGTGGTTGATTAAGCAAAGACATTTACTTCCAAATTTATTCATTTGTTCCTATACCTAAAAAGGGAGAAAATTTTTGCCCAAAGATCAACAAGTAGATATGATAAAAAAACATTTTATCAAATTTCTCCTATGGAATGAAAGGATTCTAATACTTTACTACCTTAATTAGGATATACTCCGTTAAGCAGTACTATTTAAAGCAGTGCTTCTCAAATTTAATGTGCACACGAATCACTTGGGAATGCTGTAAAATGCAGGCTCTGAGGCAGCAGGTCTGGAGCAAGCCTGAGATCCTGCATTCCTACCAGGCTTCCAGATGATGCCAACACTGCTGGTCTGTGAACCAGACTGTGAGTGGCAAAGCAGTAGACTGAGCTTTGAAGGAAGGAAGAGAGGGGCCAGAGTCCAGGAATGTGAAAGAAAGAAGCACGAACAGCTGCAATGAAGGGGGCAGAGCAGGAGGAAGGCGCAGGCAGCCCTGCTGAGTTGGGTCTCACCAGAAGAAAGGGGTAGGAAGCTAACTTGGAAATAAGGGAGCCTGTGCTACTAAAATGGATTGAATTTCACAAGCACAAGAAAGGGTTAAAAAAAAAATGAAAGGGACAAAGAATTCACAGAATTCTGCAATCCAGGCAACACATTTGCCAACAATTTGGTGAAGGACTATAACACGGTGGCTCCCTTGGAAGTCTAGTGAAACAAGACTCCGACAGATTATCATCAAGTACCAAACCAAGTATAGTACTGAATCTTCTCTGTGGCTTAAAGAGCTAGATCTGGAGAGTGGATGTAGCTCAAGTGGTTGAGCACCTGCTGCCCATGGACGAGGTCCCAGGTTCCATCCCTGGTATGTCCTAAAAAAAAAAACAAGCAAGCAAACAAAAGAAAAAAACAACTCTCACGGGCGAGCAGACGCAACTCAGTGGTTGAGTTCCTGCTTGCCATGTACAAGGTCCTAGGTTCAATCTCTAGTACCTCAAAGAAAAAAAAAAAAAGTGAGCTCTGAAACACATCACAAGAGTGAGAAAAATCATTGAAAACTGGATAGTAAGTAAAATGGCCTGCTCATCTGCTAACAGTGACGTGGTGGTCACAGCAGCATCCTTCTTCTGCGAATAAGGTAGGTAGATGAGAGAGCACAGAGATCCACAGTGCTGCTGAGTTAGCCCAGGCAAACTGCCAAACCAAAGCATGACATCTGTCTCTTATGTGGGGGGATACAAAAGATATAAATGATTCTACCCTAGAAATATAAAGGGTAGTAGGGGAAAAAAACTGGCAAAAAAACCCACCCTGGAAATATTGAAAAATAAACTGCTTTTAAATGCTTCTGAAACATTTTTTTATATTGTTACATTGCTTTTGTTCTTTCCCCAAATTACTTCTCCTGTAAATAGTACTAAGGACAAACAGGGACTGCGATTTGCATGGATGTGCCCCTCCAGGAGCCACTAGAGTAGATGAGGGGCTACACTCAGTAAGACACTGACTTTGAAGCTTAGCTCCGCCATTTACCAGCTTAATTACTTGAGCAGGTTATCCAGTGCTTTGAACCTCAGCCTCCCTTTCTGTGCAATGAGGTCAACAATATCATCTACATAGGGTTGTTGCAAAGCAAAATGAGATATATGATGGGAAGTGAACTTGGCCCAATGGATAAGGCGTCCGCCTACCACATGGGATGTCCACGGTTCAAACCCGGGCGTCCTTGACCCGTGTGGAGCTGGCCCATGCGCAGTGCTGATGCGCACAAGGAGTGCCCTGTCCCGCAGGGGTGTCCCCCATATAGGGGAGCCCCACATGCAGGGAGTGCACCCTGTAAGGAGAGCAGCCCAGCACGAAAGAAAGTGCAGCCTGCCCAGGAATGGTGCCACACACACTGAGAGCTTACACAAGATAACGTAACAAAAGGAGACACAGATTCCCGGTGCTGCTGATAAAGACTGGAGTAGTCACAGAGGAGCACGCAGCGAATGGACACAAGGAGCAGACAACTGGGGCGGGGGGAAAAAATAAATAAAAATAAATAAATCTTTAAAAAAAAAGAGAGAGATGAGATTTGCAAATTACCACATAAACATAAATGTTAAAAATTAATTTAGTCTCCTTCTTTCAAAGGTGTCTCAGTACCTTCTTTGCCTGTGAGCATCCTCATATTTATTACTGATCTCAAGTGTCTCAAGTTCCTCAATAAGCCCCAAAAGGTACAAAGAAACAGATCTTGGCCTTGATGCTCACCTTTTCCTTAAAAAATGTCAAATTAATGCACACTGGTATGTCCTGCTCTCTTGAGGAGTTTCCTGTGACACCCGTACAGGTCATTTCGCCTTTAATTTTTAGCTTCATTCCTGACTCTACATTGCCTCCACTGTGTTTTTCCTTCTTATTTCACCCTATATTTAATTTAGGCCACCATGTCACACTTCTTGTGTCCTGGTAAGCTGCCCCAAGCCCTTTATGGAATAAGGAGGAGTCTAAATACATACTTTTGCAAAAGGTTCAAAACAAAGAGCAATAAGACAAGTTTGAAGACATAAGTAGAAGAGAGTTAAAACCAAGCTCCTTTTGTCCATGAAACCACAAGACTCACAAAGCAGCCAAAAGAAAAGAGATTTCAATAGTGAAAGGGAAGAGTCTAAATGGATTCTGAATTCAAAATATTAAAGTATACTTAGACAAAACAGCATATTTTCACAACATATGTAAATCTGAAATAAATTCATCTTTATCTGATACTAGTTGCAAAATACCCTAAGTCAGACTTAGTTAAGAAATCAGACATACTCATGCTCTAGCATTATTTGAGGTTAAATCTGAGGAAATACTATTTCTAACTTTATTCCAAAACAGGGACTCTCCAACTTGCCTGAAATTGCCCTGGAGAGCTTTAAAAATTACTCATGCCTGGGTCCTACTCCCAGGGAACCTGATGTAAATAGGTTTAGGATACAGCCCAGGAATGCATATTTTCAAAAACTCCCAGGTGATTCTAATGTACAGCCAAAGTTTGAAAACCACTGCTTTCAAACTAAGTACTGAGATGCATTATTCTTCAATGGAATGGTAAGAGAAACATCTAGCTCCCAGGCACATTTCCATATTGCAACTTAGTCTAAAAAGGGGGGAAAAAACATATATGACTTGCAATCAAATGAAACAAGTATTTTCAAATGGAGAGATGGCCAAATATATCTTTAGAATATAAGCAATATCTTCCAAGCATTTAAAGAATCCCTTAAACAATATGAGAGCAACCATGTTAAATAAGAACCTTTTTCAAAAAGTCCTCCAGATTACACTCCTGTAATATGAGCATCATTATGAAGAGTAACTTAATCAATATTAATAACCAAATACTGTAAGTTTCAGGATTAAAAAAAAAACACATAAATCTCAGTGATTTCAAATATAAGCAAAGAAATAGAAGAAAAAGACTGAGAGATCTATTAAGAGCAATGTGCTTTTCTGGCAGCAATTTCTATCATTAAAAATGCCACTGTGAGGTTGGGTTTTTTTGTTATAAAAAATTAAATGCCCACACAGATGTTCACAGAGACATCAGTCACAACTGCCAAAAGAAGGAAGAAACTCAAGTGCCCATTAAGTGATGAATGGATAAACAGTAGCATATACATACAACAGAATATTTTTCAGTAATAAAAGGGAATGAAGTTCTGATCACTATCATCAATGAACCTTGAAGACATAATGTTGAGTGAAATATGCCAGACACCAAAGGACAAATATTATATGATCTCACTGATATGAAATAATTAAAATAAGCAAAGTCAGAGTCAGAATCAAGAACAGATGTTACCAGGCAATGGACTAGGGGTAGAGAATAAGGACTTAAGGCTTAAAATGTACAGTTTCTTTTGGGGATGATGGAAAAGTTTTGCAAAGGGTGGTGGTGATGGTAGCAGAATATTGTGAACATAATTAACAGCACAGAATTATATATTTGAATGTGGGAAAAAGGAAAATTTTAGAGTGTATATAAGTTACTAAAATCAATAATTTTTAAAAATCCATGGGGGAAGCAGATGTAACTCAAGCAACTGGGCTCCTGTCTACCATATAGAATGTCCAAGGTTCAATACCCAGGGTCTCCTGGTGAAGGCAATCTGGCCCGTGTAGCAAGCTGGCCACAGAGTGCTGCCCTGTGCAGGAGTGCTGTACTGCACAGGGGAGCTGCCCCACGCAGGAGTGCTGGCCCACGTGGAGAACTAATGCAGCAAGATGATGCAACAAAAAGAGACATAGAGGAAAGATAATAAGAGATGCAGTAGACCGAGGAGCTGAGGTGGTGCAAGAGAATAATCGCCTCTCTCCCACTCCGGAAGGTCCCAGGATAAGTTCCCAGAGTCGCCTAATGAGAATACAAGCAGACACAGAAGAACACACATTGAATGGACACAGAGCAGACAATGGAGGGAGTGGGGAGAAATAAATAAACAAATAAATATATTTAAATATATTTAAATATAAATATTTATATATTTATATAAATCCATGGAACTGCACAACACAGTGACTCCTAAGTTAGACCATGGGCTGTATTTAATAGTACAATTATAAAAATGTACTTTCATCAATTGTAACAAATATACCACACCAAGGTAAGGTGTTAATGATGAGGTGGTATCTGGCAACCCTGTATTTCATGCATGACTCTTCGGTAAATTCACAACTTCTGTAATAATAAAAAATGCTTTATTAACTTATCTATAAAATTGATTTGTTTAAAAAAAAAAGATATGCCATCTATGAGAGCAAACTCTTGCCTCTTGAGAGTCAGAGTACTAATAGGCAAAAAACCATTCAAAGAAGAATAAGTCAACTACTCTGACTTGTATCACTTAAAAATGGACCAACGAATATGCCTTGCCACTTAGCTTTGTAATTATTTTCACAGGATTTGGTGTCTGTGTTTATCCAAGTATAGTCCAATTGACGGCAGGGTTCAAAATGGGACACTTTTCGATATTTTAAAGACATGGAAACATTTTTGAAGAAATTAGGAAAAAGGAGCATAAATTCTGAGATAGTCCTCACCATAAAGTCATATTAAAACTAGAGGAGCGGCTGTAAAAGGTCTGGGGGTTAGAGGGTTATAAAATCCCTTCGAAGCATCAGGAAAGCCATGATGGGTAACCACCTCCTGGCTAGCAGAAGGGAATGCACATCCCAGGGCCAGCTTGCTGGGTAACGAGGTCAGGACGTTGGGCACTTTGCAAATACTGTCCAAAAGAGCTAAAGAATTTTGCTAAAAGCCACTGGGTGGCCACTTTTATCAAAAGAAACCTGGGCAGTAAGGGGGACATGTTAGGGATACCAAAAAAACTAAAGGAAAACTAAGTAAAGAAGAACCATTTTCTTTCACAGGTGGCTAAAGAAGCTCTTCAACAAACAGTAATAATGAATGTGTAATGGGTTTGGAAAGCTCCCAAGTTGGCCATCATAGAATCTTAGTCGAACTCAGCTATGAACAGCTGCTTTTTTATCCTTTAATTGCCTGTGATTAGAGTAATAAAGAAAGTAAAATCGAAGACTTCACTACAAAACAGAGACAGGAAGAGTACTTCTGGTCAGCCAATCTGTGCTGCTGAAAGTCTTCACGCCAACTCTCAGGACAGCTACTCTATGTGGCTTCATCACCCAACGATGAGAATGTAGCACCCTCTACTCCATGCCTGGGTATGGTGTGCAGTCTGGGTTCCACTGGGGAACCCTCCTTCAAAGTGACAGACGCTTCTCCCAATACTCTACAAACCTTGCCTTCTCCCTGAGTAGTTCAGAGTCCCTTTTTCAGTGGCAGCTTAAGTGATTATGGAAATAACCAAAACCAATCATTTTTCCCAATCCAAGCAACAACATTTTTCAGAAGTCTATGAGAATGACAAAAATGAGGTATTTAAAAAGAGAGAGAGACCTAACTGAATTTGTATTTAATCTGGGAATATTTTTTCTTGTTTTCTCCTACTCTGAAATGAATATGTGCTAGATCTCTCTTTTTTCTAGGAGGTACCAGGGATTGAGGCTGGTACCTCACATACAGGAAGCAGGCACTCCCTGCGCTAGAACAGGTCTCTTTGTTACCAAGAACATGTAATCCCAAAAGCAGAAGAGTTCTCCCAATGTTAATTTTTGCTTGCTTTTTGCAATCACCATGAGATGCAAGGCACTTAAGCCATTTCTAACAAATGCATAAAAAAGACCTTTAAAAGTAAACTCAATTAGTATGTTTAATTATTGTTGGGATAATCTGTTATTCTAACTTTTAAATTAAATGCTCCAAAAATGAAAACGGTTTTCTCTAATCAAATCATACATATTCCTAAGGTAATACTGTCACTTTAGAGGTATAGAATGCTAAATATAAATTAATTAGCATACATAGTATTTATTTTCTAATTTCTTAAAAATATCTCTATGTCTTCACAATATCTGAAAATTTCCCATTTCTAACCTTGCCTTTAATTGGAAAATCCTTGGATTAACAGATACTAAATCATATGAAAACAGTTACAAAGCTAAGCGGCAAGGGGCAAATGAAAGTGTAAAATGTAATGTGTGAGGGGAAGCGGCTATGGCTTAATCAGCTGGGCTCCCGTCTACCATATGGGAGGCCCTGGGTTCATGTCCAGGGGCCTCCTTGTGAAGGCAGGCTCACCCGCAGGCACTGCGGAGCACCGACTGACCGCCCCGGCAGGCGTCACTGAGTACTGCCCAGCCAGAAGCACCACAGGGAGCCGACTCAGCAAGGTGACGCAACCAAAAAAAAAAAGGAGACAAGCAAAAAACACAGAAGAACATGCAACAATGGACACAGAAAGCAGACAGCAAGCAAGCTGCAAGAGGGGAGGGGAAATTAAATAAATAAATACAGACACAGAAGAATGCACAGCAAATGGACATAGAGCACACAGCATGCAAAAAGCCACAAGGGGGGCATAAAAAAAAATTTAACGTGTGAACCTCAAATTTCAAACTAGTTCTACTGTCAGTGAAGAAAGCTTTTATTTTAATGCTACACCCCTGGTATAAAATATTCTACAAGAAACAGCCAAATACAATTTGTTGCCACCTATGCTGAAGGGGTGATGCTGAATGAGCTGGGATATGAATAATTAATTCACTAATTAGAATATTCTTAAATTCAAAAAGAACAGAAAAATACTTTCACAGATACGATAAAGAAAATACCTATACATTATGGCTCCCAGTTTTTTAAAGTGGCATGTTTAAACTGGCATAAATTTATAAAGTAAACAAGATTTTAAAAGTATCAACATAATGTCCAGATGCTAGATAAAACAGTACAAAGTTTGTTTTGATTTTTATTCTTTTCTTAAACCTTATTTTAAAAAAAGAAAAACTGGAAGAACTGCTATCAAATATTATAATTTAACTTAAAAAGGATAAGAGTAGCCTGTGTCAGAAACCCCTAGAGAATAATTAAAACTGTTCTCTCAAATGATCATTAGGCCAAGAATATAGCCAGAGCTTTATCTCCAAAATAAGCTACAAAGCATTGCTAACTCACTCTTCTAATGGAAGAAAAAAAAGACAGAAAGATGGTAGGTAGGAAGGATGGAAGACTAGAAGGTTGGAAGGAAAGAAGAAAGGAAGGGAACAACAGATCAAGAGAAAGGACAAATAATCAATACACCACACTACAGCAGAAACAAAATGAGGGCTTTGTTCTGAGAAAACAAAGTTCTTGATTTATCTACCAATAATGTCAGTGAGGCACGGCAAAACACTTTTCTAAAGAAGATACAGAAAGAGAAGGGCAAATGCCAGAATTTTTCCAGTTCGAGCTTATTTATTGACAAAGAAATTCTCTGATTATGTGTGTGTGTGCACATCATGCACCCAAATCTGTAAATTTAGAGGATTTTTATAGTCATGCCACAATACTAGAATAACTTCACTCTATACTAAATTATAAAGCACAATTTGCCAATATTTATATTTTTGTACAATTGGCATTAAATGGGGATTTAGTTAAAAGAACTGATTTTTAAATACACAGAATTACTGAACTTTGATGATTATAAAGTTTGATGTCCAATATAATTCCTCACTGAGCAAATGAGGAAACACAGGATCAGAGGTAAAACTGACTCAACCAAAGTCCATAAGCAAATCTGCAGGAGATCCAAGTGAAAAACTCAGGTCCCCAGACACAGGGCGCTCTTTTCCCTCCATCCCAATTCCTAACATCCATCACTGTTATGTTGCCAATTGTTTTTCTGAACTTGCTCGGCTCACGTTTGTCACCCATCACAAGTTAAAATATTTTACAGTGTATATTTAATGTAAACATAAATTATGTTACTTCCTACATTAAATCATTTAAACTTTTCTTTTTTACTTTTTCTTTCTTTAGGAAACAAATACTGTACCTGGCCCCAAAGCCATGCGAAATATCCTACATATGTAATTCACCTGCCCCTAAGAATCAAACTATTTTAATTTTTATGTGAAAGTATGTATTATAAAAAGAAAATGTGGCTGAGTTTTCTGTGACTAGGTACCAAAGACAGACTAAAAAGATAAGAATTCAAGTTTAGAGAGAAAAAAAATGAGAGAGATAATAATAGTCTAAAAACCATGAAGTCAAGTAAGGTGAAAAATTTTTTTAAAAGACAATTAAAGTGATCAAAATTGTTCATCAATCCCTAGTTAAGAGTACTCTGAAGTTTGGAAGAGTGGGTTTTAGGAAGAACTATGTCACATTTATGGAATTCATTCTGTCACCTTGTAATAGAGGTTGAAAAAGTAGACTGCTTCAGAAAATACAGATTAATTCTTCCCTAATGTAATGGATTTTAAGGGAAGCCAAGAGTGCCCTGGAGGAGTATCCTTATCCTTAAGAGGTTGACTACAAACCAGAGAATCAAGCTCTTTATAAAGAAACCACTAGACCATCTTCTCTTGGAAAATACTAGTTTGCATGACAATGTGAAATAGAAAACACATTAGAGAGGAGTAATCTGCGAGAATTAGGCTACACATTGCTGTTAATTATGTCCAGGCAATTGGAGGGTGAGGTGCAAAAAGATAACCCCAGCTCAAAAACCTCACCTACTCCATGCAAAACAATAAATGCATTTACTAGTCCATGGGCTCTCTGAGAAAAAAAGGACCCTCTTTGTTTTGCCATCGCTTAGTTCAGCACCAAGCACCTATTAGGGTTTAATAATTATGGAGTTAACAAACTCTGCCCTAAAAATATACATATCTTCCAGAGGATGTTCAGCTAGTTATAATTAATCATTTACACCACTGTGGGATTAACAAATGTGGGGTTACCAACAACTGTGGGATTAGCAAATCTCAAAAAATATCAAAGAATCTAGGCAGGGATGGTCAAAATATAGATGAGAAATATCCCCTTGGCTCCTGGAAAATTAACCACCAACATTCTCATACCCAGAGATATTATAATACAGTTAAAGGACAAACTCCAAAACATATATGAAAATTTATAAGAATGCATAGAAAAAGCATTAGGATTAATTAGATGGTATTCATGTGATATCAAGGAAAGCATTTATTCTGGGGTATTCTAATCTTATTGTTGTTAAACTAAAATGAATTTTTAATGAGCATATGGCCTGTTCTCCCATATACGCATGCAAAACTCACCCTTTTTGCGTGTCCAAGCCCAATATAGAAACTCAAATGATTGAACAAATGTATAACAGAGCTGCAACTAACTTATCTTTGAGGAATATTACAGTATTCAGTTCAACAGTATAAATTTTATTTACATTACCAATTATTAAGCAACAATGAGCTCCTCTAACATTTATTTTCACTCGCTTCATTCCCAGAGAAAGTCTCTACATTCCAAAAGCAATCATTAATCACAATGTTTGTGATTCAAAATATGCACTATTTTTCTTTTAAAAATTAGATAAATATTGGTTTGCTTCAGAAATCATATCCACATGAATCCTTCAACAACACAGAACCACCTCTATAATCGGGAAATTTTCTGCTACAAAAAAGAAAGCAGAATGCAGGGCCACTTTTACAGTGTTCCATGCCATCACAACTGACCACGGAGTGTAAACCCCACCCTACCACGGGAGTCCCATGGTGTGGGATGGGGAGGTGGGAAAGAGAGAGCGTTTCATCAGGGGTGGCAGACATTTAGCAAAGAGTTGATCATTGTGACTTATATGACAAAACACTCTCAGGATATAAAGATTCCCGTGGCCATTGTTTCTTATAAGAACAATAGTTTCTAGTTATCACATGGCGCATTTGTGAAATGATGCAGTGCACTGACCTGCATATAATATGCACACCAGGAATTAAAGGATTATTAGGATACCGGATGTCCAACACCGCCAAAATGTGAACCCACAGAAATAAAAGAAGTGCGAGGAGCAGCAGAATTAGAAGTGGAAGGAATTGCAGCAAGTTTGCTCCACACAGAATCATGTGCCAAGAAGGAGGCCACAAAAGGCTGGCAACGTTAGACAACCTATATTATAAGTTCCACTGCTTTTTGTTTGAAAAGGACCTGGTTGTAATACATTTTAAAGAATCGCCCTTCTCCTGGTAAAGCAAAACACCAAAAGATCAAAGCTTCGAGATTAAGGAAAAGTTAAAGCAATAAATTAAAATCACTTTTTAGATCAGGGGTTCTTAACCTTTTTTGTTCCACGGACCCCTTTCCCAGTCAGGTGAAAACCACAGATCCCTTACTAAGTCCACACTATACTGTGTCTTGTTTAATAAATATATCACACCCACACTGACAGTCCCCACAAGAATAATGCTTTTTTGAATTTTAACTCAAGCTCATGGACCCCTTGTTAAGAATCCCTGTTTTAGATGAAAAATAAATAATTATGCATATATACCAGATTCTATTAACACTACATGGACATGAAAGAAAAAAAATAAGAATGAGAAAAATAAATTAACTGCTAAATAAGCAAACACATAAATCCAGAGACCTTTTAGGCACAAAGTTGTAAAAATCACCAGTGCTTATGAAGCAGGCTAGGAAAATAGGGAATTAATAGACAGACCTGGAACCTGGCAGAGTCCACGTGGACATAGTAACCCCCAAGATGGCTGCTGGGAGACCCCCACCCCCAGGATTCTGCTATCCAGAACAAAGACTTCTTCCTGGGAGCAAGGAAAAGCCCCGGATGTTCCCCAAGGACTTTATCATTGGGTCCTCACTGGGGGATTGATGGGTGGGGTAATCGATCAAAACAGCAAACAGCTGGAGCCCCTCCCCTGCCATTAGCAAAGAGGTGGAATAATTAATAGTTTATAAAGCAGATGGCGAGGCCTGAGTATACTCTCACCCTGCTCTCTTGCCTCTGGACCCATCCCTGCCCTCTGTGTGCCGCCCTCACCATTTTTCCTCTGCCATGTGGCCACGCAAGTAAACCTGGGGATTTATAATCTATAATGGGGAATTGTAGCTTGTAAATCAGCCCTCTTTATCCCTTTTCACCCCTCTCCTCTCTACCTGGGACCCCTGCTCTGTTATTTTCTCTCATTTCTCTTTTCTCCCTACCTGAATAAATTACTGGCCTAACTCGCCCCGCGTGCTCTTGAAATTCATTTCTGCAGCAAGACCAAGAACCTAGATAAAATCTGGTAACACTTATTAGATGGCTCTGTCTGGGTTGTGAGTGCCTCTAAATGGTATTGCTATGCTGACTGGTCCCAGGAAAACAGAGGAAGGGGTCCAGAATGACTGCGTCCCTGCTGACCTCTACTCTGATTCTTCAGATGGCAACCGACTACTAATAAAAACCCAGCAAATCGGGAAGCAGATGTGGCTCAGGTCACTAGGCTCCCGCCTACCACAGAGGAGGTTGCTGGTTCAGATCCCAGTGCCTCTTAAAGAAGACAGCGAGCTGATGCATCGGGCAAGCAAGGCAAGGTGATGCAATAAGAGATGCGGGGAGGAGAAACATAATGAGAGACAACATAGCAGGGAGCGGAGGTGACTCAAGCGATTAGGAACCTCCCTCCCACATCAGACATCCCAGGTTCGGTTCCCAGTGCCTCCTAAAGAAACAAGGAAGATGAACAGACACAACAAGTGCAAACAGCAAGGGGGTGGGGAAGAAATAAATAAAATAATTCTTAAAAAAAAGAAAACCAGCAAAGGGAAAACATTGAGGTTTGGGGCAGCTGAGGTCTTGGTAGGCTGCTTCCAGAACTGTCAGGCACAGTGCACTGAGCCCTGTATAGTCTACTGGTGGCAAAAAGATGGCTGTGAGACCATCATCAGTGCACCAGAGTCAAACATGAGCACTATAGGTAAATTCTTGGGTGCTATTTCCAAACAGTGCAAAGTTTAAATGTATACTCCAAATTAAACAAACAAAAAAATTACAGTAGATTTCGTATAGCCAAAGAATTTGAGAACTCCGAAAAGGATCTTAGAGATCTTCCAAGTCTACTCTTGTTAAATAGCACAGAGCAACTTAAGTCAGTGGCAGAAGCAGAACCTGACTCTCTTTACTTTACACAATACTTTTCCCACTAAGGGAAAAGTGGCCTTGAAAACTGATTGAATGACAAAGGCTCAATTTTATTGGTAACCTTGATAGTAAGGAACAGACAAGCAGTACTCAGTAGTAATTTCAGTAAGAGCAAAGCACAGCAGAACTGTTGAGGATGGTGAAAGCCTTAAATGTATGCAAATTTAAGAAATTAACAATCAATTGTGGAAGCCCTGTTTTAATTTGAGTTTTATCAGGCAATCCTTTGCTTCTATCTCACTGAAATCCGTGTATTGTGTAGCCTAATTTAAAATGTAAGGCCAAACAGATCTAGAAAAGTACAGCTTTATCCTTGTACTTAATTTATACTATAGTGTACTGTAATTAAGCCTGAAATAAAAGCTATATTCTGAATAAAGACAAAAAGCTCTTGTTAATGACATTCCATTCCCAATGTAGAATATAACAAAAGCCTTCTTCATTTGGAGCCAACTGTCATTATACTTTGTAGCTTGTACTTGGAGCTATTGGGCTAATATTTGTACTGGGATTAGTGTTGGGTTAACCAATCAGTTAACTCCTCCACTGCAGTTTTCTATTATCCTCATATAAATGGCCAAAAGGAAAAAAAAGAAAATTGGCAGGCAGAATAACAACTATATTTATGAGATTAAACTCTCAAACTCTTCACAGTTTGCCGGGCAACTAATAACCATTTGCCTAGCTATTCATTTAATAAATGAGTCAGTTCAGCCAAAAGCAAATGTTCCCTCAACCATCCAACACTGCTAGAGTCATATCCACACTGACATAGCTCCAATTATTTATCAGGGCAGAATACAAGTCGCCACGTAAGAAAACCAAACTCTCCCCTCACTAGCCAAATGCTAGCTACCCTGCAGCACTTTGAATAACTGAAATTCATAGTAATTTCATGATTTATGAGAGCCGAAATGACCAAGAAATATTTTAACAGTAATTGCTATGTTTGCCACGATTCCAGATTGAGGGCTGGAAGCTTGCCATCTAACACAGCACTCAGTAATCACCGACCTTAGGTCACCTGAGTCTGTTCTCTCATCTTATAAAATGGAGTATTAAAATGAGACCATCCCCAAGTGGGGATTAGGAAGGTGTGGAGCGAGCAAAATTCTATTGGCCAAAGGAAAGTGTACATCATACAATGCAGTATTAATGCACAGAACTACTAATTCAGTCAATGGAAGCAATATGGGCTGCTTTCCAATAAATACATTCATCAAAATAGGAGATAAGAGCAAATTGTCTTTGCTCTCTTATCTCCTGTCTCTCCCACTCACCTCCATAAACCAAAAGTTAAGAAAAGCAACACACCCTCTTCACATATACTTACTAATAGTTCGTCCATACTGGTCTGGCATTTTTCCAGGTTGATCCGCTTTATTGCTACCCGTTCTTGCCTGGGTTTGCACAGAGCAGCCTGAACCACAGCAGTCGCTCCACTGCCTGAAACCAAACAAACACATCAGTTACCAAATGGCACAGTGTCTGCATACCAGTTCTGACCCCTTTCATAAATAATTATCTATTTAAATCTTCTACCTTAAATAGTTTACAACGTATTCAAGACATTACCATCTGACATCTTTTTAAAGAGTTTCTTAAGTCCTAAAATAATTGCATGGAACAGGAAAGGAAAAACTGGATTTTTTTTCTAGAAGATACAAAGAAAACAGTATCTGCCTTTAGAAGGCACAAGTTCCAGGGAGACCCAGAACAACAGAGGCCCTCTCAATTCAGTCTGCTTACTGCCACCCAGAACAAAGGCTGGGAAAGTGACAGGTCTGGGGACACAGGGAAGAGGGACACAGCGTGTTAGCACAACCCTGCATGGAAGCCATTACCATCCTCGGGTCCCAATATTTCCTAACATCAATGCCTTTAAAGTATTTCAGGCTTTTCATCCACTCCAGAATAAACCAAACCACTCCAGCCTGAGCCACTGCAGAGCTTCCACAAGATGCTGTGCACTCATCGAGCCTATTTCTTCATAGTTGCTCGACAATTAGAAAAATAGGAATCAGCTCCAGGATTCTCATGTTGAAAGCAAGACTTTCAAGGATGCCAAGCAAGATGATGCAAATGTATGATTACAAAAGCTCTCGTCATTCATATAAATTTCCTATTTCTAAGGTTTCATGATCATTAGCTAATGCACTCAAACTCCTAGGAGACAGAGTCATGTCATTATCCATATTTTATAAGAGCAAACTGTAGACGTGTAATGATTTGTGGCAGAGCACAAAGAGCTCCTAATCGGATTTGCATTCCATAGGGGCAAAAAGGCCCCCAGGTTAAGGAATCTCAATTCTGCAAATACCCAAACGTCATTCTAATCACATAAATCCTACACCACCACAAGACAGCAGTGCTAGGAACTGCCTGTGCTCAGGACTGTGCCAGATGTGACAAGCTAACCTTCTTCTTAAAGCCTTTCTTCACGTAGTACGCCCCAAATGAGTCCTCAAAAACCATAAAAAAGGGAAAAGGCTGTGTGCGTGGGGGGGGGGGGGGTGTTTTAGACAATACAGGAGACAGGAACAGTCTTCTTTTCATACATGACAGAAAGAGACAACACTCAGTGGAAATAAGGCTTTCCCACCCCAGGGAAGTGCCCAGACAGGTGTCTTTAGGGCTGCAGCTTTGCCTTTTCTTCTGCTCTGTGGCCTCCTCATCAGCTCTGAACCCCCTGCTGACCTGGTGACACTCGCAGATAACCCTCATTCTCCAAACCTACGTGTCAAGATTCCCATCCCAGGGAGGCCTAGCCTGTGTTCACCGAGGAAGAAAATCTGCACTAGTCTTGTAAGTCCCTTTACATGAATACACTATTACACGCTATAATTTATTATTATCCTCATTTCATTAAGTTGGGTAACTGAGGCTCAGAAAACTTGCCACAGTCACACAGCTATTAGGTACCTGAGCCGAGATCTGAGCGAGCTATTTCAGACCCCAAAGTCCATGCTTTTTTTTTTGAAGTATATAATTCATACATGATCACACATAAACAATATGTGTATAGTAAAGACTGCAAACTTACCAAATAAACATACATAACATCACACAGGGGTCTCATACATCACCCCTCCACCAACTCTTTGCATTGGTGTGAAACATTTGTTACAAACTATGCAAGAGCATTGCCAAAACATTACTACCAACTACATTCTTTATCCTACATTTGGTGTATTTTTCCCCCAACCCATACTAATTTTTTAATGTATTTTTGTTACAGATATTGTGAACTTGCAAAATAATCATACAGATGTATACATTTCCCATAAAACTCCACACCCTGGTGGAATATTTGTTACAGATTCTGAGATAATATCATCAGACTATTACCACCAATCATGGTCTATAGCATATATTTGGCACACTTTTTCCATACACCTCCATTATAACACAGTATAGCTTGACATTAATGCAAGAATATTATTGTATTGCTTTTAACCACAGTCTATAGGAATATGGAGAAATATGGGAAACCTACAATTGGTCATGCTTTTTTCAAACTCCCATACCAGGGCACATATATCCATCCCTTCCTCATCTGCTAGGAAAGTAGTTTCTTCTGTCCTATCTTGTTCAACCAGAGATATAGCCTAAAGGGAAGGTTCCAGAGAGGCTCACTCTCTCTAGAGCTCAGTGCAGGGAGACAGGGCTATTGTTAGAAGTTGTTTAAAAGGGTCTTCCTCATAGATTAAGAGGTAAGGAATTTTCTTGTTTGTTTCTTTGTCTTTTTATTAATATTGAAATAATGAAAATGCTCTAATAATGACTGAGGTAATAAATGCACAAATATGTGATTATAGCAAATACCACTGACTGTATACCTTGAAGGAATTGTATGTTTTATTAATATGTATCAATAAAATTGATTTTGAAAAAAGGATCCTCCTTCTCCTAAATCTCTCTACTCTCCCCATCAGCTACCACCACAAGAAGTGCTACCAGGTTGGCCTCAACAGCCCTGCAGGTCACAGCATGTTGAGTTCATTTAAGAATGTTCCAGATACCAGAGCTAAACTAAGAGCCCTGCTGATAGCAAAGTGTATTTTTCAGTCCTGGTCTCCACAGCAAGAGACCATCACTGAAGGGAGCCACAGGGAAACTGATAAGTAGCTGGTTATCACTGGGCCTGGTACCCAGCAGAGAAATCAAAAAACATCTTGAACTAGCTGCTGATGGAAAGAAGCCCAGCTCCACCTACATAAATCTTTTCTCAAAATGGTACATCTCATCCTTAATCCATACCCCCGAAACACTCTCAAATCAGGGGAAGTGAAAAGAAGAAAAGAGGGGAGGGGAGGGGAGGGGAGGGGAGGGGAGGGGAGGGGAGGGGAGGGGATCCCAGGAAGAATAAAACAAGTGTTTGTAATAGGCCTTGACTGCAAAAATCTCCTGACTTCCATGGACATGTACAAGAATAGGGAAAAGTGGAAAGAGGAGAGAAAGTGTTTTCTTAGAGTTTTACAACCAGGGAATTACTGCTTTTCTTTTAAAAAAAAAAAATTTATTTATTTTATTTTATTTCTTCCCTTCCCTTCCTCCCCCCCCCCCCCCACCCCGGTTGTCTGTTCTCTGTGTCTATTTGCTGCATGTTCTTCTTTGTTCGCTTCTGTTGTTGTCAGCCACACAGGAATCTGTGTTTCTTTTTGTTGCATCATTTTGTTGTATCAGCTCTCCATGTGTGCGGCACCATTCCTGGGCACGCTGAACTTTCTTTCACGCTGGGTGGCTCTCCTTACGGGGCGCACTCCTTGCTTGTGGGACTCCCCTAGGTGGGGGCACCCCTGCATGGCATGGCACTCCTTGCGCGCATCAGCACTGCGCGTGGGCCAGCTTCACATGGGTCAAGGAGGCTCGGGGTTTGAACCGTGGACCTCCCATGTAGTAGATGGATGCCCTAATCACTGGGCCAAGTCCGCTTCCCTATCACTGCTTTTCAACCACAGCTGCCTAAAGAAAACTGGGAGCTCCTTCTCTCTGTACAAAATAAACATGAAACTTCATGGCCCAAGGTTGTCATAGTATGAATGGTTTTAATCTTTCACTGGGCATCTGGGAGATTCTGCTTTGAATCCAAAGATTTTCTTCAACGACAAGAGAGATCAAGAACAACGTTAGAGAGAGAGGGCACCTTAAAAGATCACAGGTCCAACCCCACATTTCATGGATGAGGAATCAGGGTCTTGTGAAGGATAAGCAAATTTTTTTAAGATCAACCAGCAATTGAAAGAGATGGGATTAAAACCTCCAGCATACTTATTTCTAGTCTACCATTCTTTTCAGGACATTGGTGATGGTGTTTTTTTCAAATTGCCAGTCATGATCGACCAATCATGAAATCAATTAAGTTTATTAATGGATGGAGGCCAGCATTTATTTAAGTGAACAGGATGGAAATAAAAGCAGAAAAAAATAGAAAGGTAAGACAAGGCAGAATATATCTTACATATTAAGGGTAAGAAATGCTTTATGAAACTTCTGTTTCAGCAATACCCAAGCTAAAGTAAAACATGTTTTACTGTGAGTCATGATCAAAAATTTGAAACCTGCTATACTAGATTACAATTTCTAGGATTAGAATAAATCCGGGTTTTGAAAGGAAAGAAGGTGGTGACTTAATTGCATAATTCTAAAGGGAATTTAGATACAGTACAAAGACAGTATTGCTTTAAGGATTTTTATGCATGTTGCTGGTTAGTTTAAGGGGAAGCTAAAGTGTGGGACTTGTAAATCCAGGAACCAGAGCAGTGTTCGTAACATGAAATAAATAGTAGCTATTAATTTGTTACAACAGCACCCTGTATGTGCTCTGAATAGAACATGGTATTTACATATGATATTTAATGATATTTCATTAACATTTGGCAATATATTTTCTACAGAATATCATGCACTGCTTTGGGAGTAAGAGGCTCTTAACATTTCAGGAATTTCTCATTTTATTCCCAACTCACATTTCAAAGCAAAATAAATCATTCCATACAATTATGGCCTATATGCACAAGCTAAGAGAAATGGCTTTAAATCCTTTCTGCTCATTGTTTTAATAAGTCACTCTATATCAATTTACTTTTGGCAAATAATTCCAGACTAGAAACAGCAACTTAGAAGTTTTAGATAGTAACTATGTCAATAGCAATCAGAAGCAAGAGATGTACTACCAAGGTGCAGAGTTTTCTTTGGGTGGACACAGCTCCTCACGGCCCCCCCTTTGTACTGCTGCTGTTTCATAAAGGCAAGTCACCAGAAAATTGCATATCTGAACTTTTAATTTCCCAAAGAAATGCTTCATGGAAATATAATACTATAACTTTGATTTTCATTAAATCTATAAGAAACTAAAACCAAGAACTTCAGTACTTCTTTTGTAAAAAACCACTATTGACAATATTGCAGTCTGAAACCATATAATTAGTGTCCCTACTCTTCAGACCCATACAACAAATTCCTCTTTGCACTTAATGCTGGGTAAAAGAGCCTTCCTTCAACATAACTTAATGGATAATGAGAAATATGTAGCATATTTTCCTTTTTGTCCTGACAGTTGGAAAGCTTGGACTTAAATTTAATGTTTAAAAAAACATAAAACAAAAAAAACAGCAATTATCCTTGGCCGAGGTTTTCTGTGACTGCTGCTGCCTGCTCCCTCAATTATATGGCCCCTCTTGCTTTATGCTTAATTTAGTGGCCCTGTCATTTCATGAAGGCATGCTCTTAAAGCCTACACAGTAAACCTTTTTCCTTTTTGAAACCTCACTGCCTGTGATGGTTAGGCTAATCTGTCAACTCGGCCAGGTAACGGTGCCCAGTTGTTTGGTCAAGCAAGCGCTGGGCTAACTGTAATACAAGGGCATTTCATGGACTTTAATTATAGTGAGTTGAATGCATTGATGGCTGATTACATCTATAATCAACTGAGGAGACTGCAGTCAGCAATGAGTGACATATCATCCAATCAGCTGAAGGCCTTAAAAGAGAAAGGACTGTGAGAGATAACTCCCGTTTCCACTTCGGACAGCCAGTGTCTCCTGGGGAACTCAATGAGGACCTTCACCGGAGCCCTGGCTTGCAGCCTGCCCTATGGAATCTGGACTTGTGCATCCCCACAGTCGTGTGGGACAATTTTGTAGAATCTCAATGATTTCCACATACCTCCTTCAGTTCTGTTTACCCAGAGAACCCTGACTTTTATACTGCCTGACCACCGAATGGAGAGGAACAGCTTAACAGCCAAGAGAAAACTTCAGGCATGAAGATATCAGCAAAAAGAGTTTGCTTATCAATTCATCAGCAAACAGTAACTGAACTGGCACTATGCACCAGGCAATACACTAAGTGACGGAGGTCCAAAGGTGACCTCTCTTGTCCAAGTGAGATAAATTCTTCTGCAGGATCACTTCCTGGATAGAAGTTAAGAAGAATGATTAGAAATGCTTTCGCTGTCTGTTCTAAGTCACTTTAACACTATTATGTATGGTAAATAATGCTATACTAATTAGAAGTTCTCAGAAATGTAAGTCAGCAGCAGGATGAGGAAAGAGTGACCTCAAGGGTCCCTGGTAAGGCCATCATTGCTCCCAAGTCTCAGGTTAGTAAGACCCTTGGAACGAAAACTAAGCTGGGATTTTAACCCAGTCCTACAAGTGACTCCCTCTGTGACTTTGGGCCAATTTCTATCTGAGCCTCAGTTTCCTTAATAGGCATAATAAAATCTACTAGAAGGTTGCTGTGCAGGCTCAGTAATATGTGTTCCACATATCTATTATAATTCCTGGAAAACATCTGATTAATAAGTGTTAGGGTCTCACTCTCGCGTTTTCTCTGGGACTTGTTTCTCCATCAGCAACATGAAAGGAGTAGACTCTTTCAGTAGTCTATAGGGCACCTAAAGGAGGAGAGAGAGAGCCGAGCAGACAATTCCAGGTGAGTACTAAGTTCTGTTTTGCTTACCAAGAAGATTTCAGTTGGCTTAAAGGGGGGAGAGGAGGGATACATTTGAAAACCAGGAGACCAAATGATCTCTAAGATGTGAGGCAGCACAATGAGTCTAAGAGTATAAAATATAAGAGAAGAACCCAGAGACTTCAGAAACAGCTAGCCATTAATATTCCACAGCCAAACTTCTTATTTATCATGTTATATGATAGCTAATCTAATAAAATTGATGTTAAGATATCTTTGTCCACCCAGATTGCCTGGGTTCATATCCAGCCTCCTACAAAATAACTGCTTATCCTTGGGCAGTTACTTCATTTTCCCATACCTCAGTTCCCTCCTGTGTAAGATGCCAATAAGGGTATCTAGCTTACAGAGTGGTGATGAGGCTCACATGCGTTAAAACCACTGGAAGCGTGCTTAGCAAATGCTAAACACTAACGAAATCTAAGACAGTATTGCTCCTCAGGGAAATCCCTCCAGATCCACTGGGGTCCTACAAGTCACTGCTTTAATGCTACTAACATTTCATTGTGTTAATGTGCCATAACTTATTCAGCCCTTCTTCTATGGATGAATATTCTCTTTATTTCCAGCGTTCCCTCCAATATAATGTAGCATTTATTGGAGACATTTAAAAAAACACCTTAGTCCAAAAAATTTTTCTTTCTGTTAAAGTTAGGACACAGTCAACTGTCTGATGATCCCTTCCCAGAAAGGGTAAGACCGAAGGAAAAAAAAAAAAACACATTACACTAGCCTTCAGCCTCTGACATTAATGGCAGCCAATAGGAAGAAATTCTGTCATCACATCCTACTTTAAAGGAGGCGCACCAAGCCAAAACTTTAATGAGAATTTGACCGTCTCTTAGCACATGAGAAGACTCCTTAATTATGTTTACCTCCTATTCCCCAGTGAAATGGTCTAGAGTTGTATCAGCCTTTCCTTTTAGAGGTGCTGGCTGGCTTTTGTTTACAACAAAACATCAAATGGCTTTGGTTCAGCTGACGATTTCTTCCACTCCTCTCTTTACCCAGCTTTCTCTGTGTGTTCTCTTATATCATGTGCCCAACCTCAACGACAGTGGGCAGCGGGCCGGCCAGGTCACATGGGGCGGGTGCCGGTGAATGGCGGCACAAGTGAGCTCCGCAGGGGGGCAGCTGCCCCTGGGCCTCAGCCATCACTGACCAAGCATGGGGAGATCGTCTAGCTTTTGCAGAAAAGCTGAAAGTCCAGAATTCTGTGTGAGAATACCTACAATGATATGGCTGACAATTTTTAAAACTAAAAGAGCACTGTGAGTCAAAAAAAAAAAAAAAGAACAAAAAAAGAAAGCTCACTACAGGCTATACTTTACCCATCGGCTATTCCATTACAAATGTTGCTTTCTGCTCTACTTTTGCTACCGCTATCTGGCCTCATACCCCCTTCCTTACTGGATGATCCAAAGTTTAAATTATTTCTTAGATTATCACATATGAAATCATCATTTTTCCAGGTCAGAAACTGTCAGATTTCATATGGGTGACATAATATGGGCATGTGCTCACAGCAAGGATCCAAGCTGATTTACCATGTCACCATCCAGCTCATCTTACTATTTCATACAAAGAGAAAACTTTATCAGAGTCCTTCTCCGGTCATTCAGTGCTGCTCCATGTAAAAGAAATGAACACACAGTAAACTTACAAATCGAATACAGAACATGGTAACAGTGAGAAAGGTGTTAGGCACAATCTGCTTATGCGCCTTTCTTTACCAGAGATACTGCCACTGGCCTGCCAGGATGAAAAGCGCACGAGCAGTGTGGCTAAGCAGGGCCCGGCACAGCAAAGTGCAGCTTCTTGAGGAGCTACTGACAGGACCCTCTTGAGTGGTCTGGTTTGTGCTACAGCCAAGCTGGCAATTATGTCCTTCTGCCTCCATCAAAGAGATGAGTTAATAGAGGCTTCTTTTGGGGATGCTGGAGCAGATTTAGAGCTTACTTAAAAAAAAAAAAAAGTAAAGACCCAGGGTGAGGTAGAGAAATGTACTTATATTTCACCACTGACCTGGATAAGCTACCTTACCTGGGAAAAGACTGGCTTGTTAAAACACTTAAAGGTCACAGACCTCACCAAGGCAAAACAGCACTTGTATGTAACTCATCAAGAACCATCTGATAATACCACAGAAAAACAAAAGGTAGCCCGGGGTTCAGATTTTAAGAGCGATAGAGGGAAACTAGTGTGTGGAATTAAATTGGAATGAATATAAATAATCTCACCTCAGACTTTAAACTACAGCTAAAGCAACAATTTTTTAAAAAAAACCTATACTGTACTTATTCAACACCCAGAAAGTATGTAGATTGGGGTCATGTAACATAAAGAAAATGAACAATAAAAATTAATATTAAAGGTTACAGATACAGTCCAGGCACCAGGTTAAAGAATGGTGCATATACAAGGAGCTGTTAACTAGTAGCCTCTTATTTCCATCTACTTCAATGTGATTAATAATGGGATTTGCTCCTAGACATTATTGATTTCTTAATGATACAGAGTAGATAATCAAATCACTTTGTGAATATTTTTAACAGTTGAAAGAACATTTAGCCATTAGTCTCAAGAGCACTCTCTTAGAGGTTAGAGCCCTCAAAGCTGAAAATTAGATTCTAGTCCTAATTTTGATACTGACCAATCAGTAACCTGGAGTGAAACACACGTTAACTTATCTCTGAAGACACTCCTTTTTTTTTTTTTTAAGAAAAATTCTACCCCCCCTCTGATACTGGGGTGGGGGAGGGGGGAAGGGACCCAGCCCTGGGAATTAGCTATGAACCTTGAGACGCAACCTTCTTTAATCACCCCGAGCAGTAGTCACCTCCTCTCAGTGCTTTCAAGGACACTGTACCTGCCTCATCCTAGCACTTACAGATCCATCTGCCTCAGCCTGACATTCCCTAGAATCAACCCTGCAACCTAGGCTACTGCCTGGAACACAGAAGGCTAATAAATAGCTGCTAAATGAATAAAACTAGCCACCCCACCCGCCATCACTGCAGAGGCCACTGGTGGGCAAGGGAGGTGACGCTCTGTTCAAAGCTGGGTCTGCAGAGAGGACAGAACACACTGGGAGGCTACAGAGCCTGCGAAGGAGGAGGAAGAGCACTTCCATGTTATTTCTGGATCGTCCATCCTGTGGTTTTTAAGTAAGTGTGTTTGGAGAATGCTGCAAATAAATTCAAGGAACGAGACTAGGGAGGCTATCTGCCTTTAGGCATTTCTGATTTGCACAATTCAGGAGTCAAGTACCACAGGAAAGACAGTCCGTATAGGAAAACGCTCCACAGAATGGGTGGGGAAACTCAATTTAAAATCAGATCCCCTGACCACTGCTAAGCCTGAAGGAGCCACATAAAAAATAGCAGGCTAACATAAATAGGGCCTTAGATAATTTCACTGACGTATAAAGGGGTGACGTAAAACACTCAATAAGAGAAGGTGACAGACAGGGGCTAATGACGGCATCAAGAAACGTTGCATCAGGCCCTGGACTGCAGGAGGGACACATTCCTACAGGGCAGATCTGATTTTTATAGTCAGTTAAAGGTCACTTTGAAGTCCTTGCCCCATGCAAACTCAAAGCTGCATGATGGGGCAGGATTAAAAAACTTCCTGTTCTGCTCTGAGGCAGTAGGTCGTCTCCTCCCAGCAAAACCCACTCATTTTACTGATTAAATCAACCAAATGAAAGCCAACATTCCATGAAGGAATGTCCACTGCTAGTCACACAAACCAATATACCCCCTGGCAAAAGTCAAAAAGACACAAGCATCCTGGTCTAATATATATGGCGATGATCTTAAACCTAAACTCTCCAATGATTTGCTGCTCTAACCTTAAGCCACCTGGAAATGCGAAGGGCTCTAGATGCAAAGGCAAGACCTACTTAGAGGTCAGCAACTTTCCATCTCATCTCAGCTACACGTGGTGCCTTTGAATGTATGAGAAAAAGGTGTCCCTCTGTCATGAACACACTCCTGGGGGTACAAGGCCTGATAAGTGGATTGTGCCTTTCTGTGCATTAGGGGGAAAGCTTCTTTCTCCTAGCTAATTGCATCAGGGCTTATCAGGTTGAAAAAGTGTTGAATTTTCAGCCACAACGGGCAATGTACAATCTTGGTGGCCTTCAGTCAAATCAAGTGTAGCGTATCGATAGCCTCCACCCTATAAAAAAAAATGGAAGTGTGTTTCTAAAACCCAGGACAACCCCAGAATCAAGAAATAACCTCACAGAAAGACTCTAGATCTGATTTTCTCAAAGCCTATGAGATAGGGCACTTACAGCAGAAACACTGAAGAAGTCGCTTTAAAAAAAAAAAAAACTGAGGGTTCCCAATGCAACCTACTTAATCAGAATTATTGCAACCAGGAGTCTGGAATATGCATTTTTAATAAGCTTCTCCAGTGATCTCCCACCCCACCCCCCGCAGCTGCTGGGTATCGGCTTCTCTCCTCCCTCCCCCAGAGCATCAGGGCTTATGAAAATTCAGCAGTCCCCAGGGAAAACAGAAACACCAGCAGGATTGCAACAGATATTATTTAATATTTTAAAACTCTTTCAATAGGTGTTAAGAGAACTGAAAACAGAGTTAACACAGTCTGTAAGAAGCAGCCACCACCCCGAGGGCCAGGAGATCAAAGGGAGAGGAGCGGGTAAGGTTATCAGAACCTAAAAGTTTACAGGAGGGGATGTCCAGAACAGGGGCCTCAAGAGCACAGGGGAAGGCCTCTAGATGGGGGTCCACATGGTGCTGGGGCTCACACTTCCAAGGATGGCGCTGCCTGGCAGGGGGCAGTATCTCTGAGTGGTGTCAAGAGGCTGCTTCCAGGAGTGTAGAAAGAAGCTGGAGAACTGCTGCTACACAGTGAGGGACTCTTTCTGGAACAAAGATATGAGAGCAGAAAGCAAACAGGATGAAATATGTCTGTACTCCCTCCTCCAGCATTCCAGAATCCTTAGTGCCCCCCCCCCCACCTTGGCGAGCCTAATGGGAATACAGCAGGCAAAAGAAAAATGGGGCATCACTGAGCAGGATCTACAAAGGTGGTCCTGGATCTTAGGAAAAATCACTTAGGAAGGAGCCAAGGGAATATAATGTCCATGAGCTACAAAGGAGAGGTTGGGGCCAATTCCCAGCTCCACCTAACAATGGCTGGGCTTTCCTTTTCTTATTTTTTAAAATTCTCATTCCCTAGAACTATCCTTTTTAATATCTAACACTCTAAAAGTGTCCATTCTACTTCCAACTCCAACCCAGTGACACTCTACTTCCCCCTGTGTACAGTGTAGTTACAAAAGGAATCTGGGGTCCGACAACCTGGGCTTCAACCCTACTATGTTACCCGGAGCAGGCTGTTTGTGCATCTGTGGCTCAGTTTCCTCAGTTATAAAAAGGGAATGACAAGACTTTCCACTTCCCAGGATAGCTGTAAATATTAAAAGAGATGATATATGCAAATAAATGTAAATGTCTGGCACATAAGTGCTCAATAATGTTAACTGTTAATCTTGTCACAAAGTGATTATCCCAGATACCTGGACAGAAATTGCAACTAACATCCACTACAACCTTTTTCAGAAAACCTCCTTGCCCCTTCCTTGGCATCACCTCTGCTCCCCCTGAGCCCCAATTCCTGCTAGCGTCCAATCACCTCCCACTCTTCAAACCCTTCTCCTGGTAGCCACCACTGATGGTAACATTTATACCATAATCACTAGGCAGACTGAAAATTATGCAGGGAAATGATTCATTGTTCAAAATACAAATTGCCCCACTTCTCTGGCACATCTTTCGCTACCACATCCATGAAGCAACAAGTAACTAAAAAATCCTCCTAGCTCAAACCCAGAGGGAAAAAAGTCTATTCACAGTTCCTCAGAAAGTTAAAGACAGAATTACCATATGACTTGGCATTCCCACTTTTAGGTACATACCCAGAAGAACTGAAAGCAGGGACTAGACAGATAATTGCATACCAACGTTCACAGTGGCATTATTCACAATTGCCAAGATGGAAGCAACCCAGGATCCATCAACAGACAGAATGGATAAACAAAATGTGGTATGCACATACAATGGAATGTTATTCAGCCATAAAAAGGAACGAAGTCCTGATACATGTGACAACATGGATGAACCCGGAAGACATTGTGTCAATTGAAATAAGCCAGACACAAAAGGACAAAGACTGTATGATCTCCACTGATACAAAATAATTACAACAAGCAAATTCACAAGGTTAGAAACTAGAATACAGGATACCAGGGGCCACGGTCGGGGTAGGGAATGGAGAACGAATGCTTAGTTGGTAAAGAGTTTCTACTTGGAGTGGTAGAATAGTTTTGGTGATGGATGGTGGTGATGGTAGCACTACTTTGTGAATGTAATTAACACCAATGAATTGTATATATGAATGTGCTTTAAGGGGGAAATTTCAAGTTGTATATATGTTACCAGGATAAAAATTAAGAAAAATAGAACTGTACAACACAAACAGCAAACCCTAATGTTAACTATGGACTATACGTAATAGAAAATAAGAGCCACAGGGCAAGAGGAGTGCAACTACAGGAACACAAATGTCCAGTATAGTGGAAAGGAGGGTCTTGGCAACCCCCTTGGCCCTGAGAACAGCACTGCATGCACAGGAAGATGCAGAAGCACCCTGTTGAATGGCCCAGACAACCTGCTAAGCCCTGCCAGAAGCAGCAGCATGCTGTCAGTCCTGCCTCTTCCAGCCCCACACAGATGGTTCCTCCTGGTGGACGCCACCTGCAGATCCCACAGTGCCAAGAGTGGGAGTCTGGCAGGACATCAGATCTCTGCCTCCTGCAGCATTAGGGCTGTGGGTCAAAGCATTAAGACTGTGTAGGAACTGATGAATGCAGAGATAGTACAGAGGGCTATCCGGGTAGCCTGAAAAGATACAGATGCCAATTCAGTGGGTCTGGGGAGGGATCTGAGATTCTACATTTCTACAAGTTTCCAGGTGACAGAACACTGCTAGTCCATGCACCACACCTGGGGACAAAGCTTCCCCAAATCTCCCCCAATATTCTAGATACTTACCTCCTAACAAGGCAGTGGAAAGTTTGTAAGTTTCCTGACTAGCCAACTTGTGTCAGCTGGGGAGGGAGGAGTGGGCCATAGGAAAGCAGATGCCTGGGGAGTCCAGGTCACTGTCCTGGGGAAGGGTCTCACCTGCCTTCAAGAACCCAGAAGGCACAAAGTTCCCTCCAAGGAACCTTAATTGGGGATTTCATTGGTTTTGGCTTTTCAAGAAAGAAGACTCACACCCCCTCCCCATCATTTAAGTTTATTTAATTTTTAAGGTATGTTTTCAGAAATGTATTACAAATGAAAAGACAAGGGTAACTCTACACTCCTACCTTAGTGGACAAAGCATAAGTAAACTTCAAAATTAGTTCAAGCAACCATGGTTAAAATTAAGCCAGGCTTCAGTTATCTGAAAATTCATTTTATTACACAGAAAATATGATTCCTCAAATATTACAGGTAACTAAATAAATACAGTAAACAAAGTTAAACAATTCTATCATTGTATATGCTTTATTCAACATATAGTGAGCCCCCATTCACAAGCACATGAACAATACTATTTCTAAATTGAATACATAAAGATTATCTGATATATATAAAAATTACCTTGGTGTAATATTCCAAGAAAATAGAATAATGACAGATAAGTTTCTTTTATTGAAATTACTTTCTTACAGCATGAGCATAAATCCCGAGATCTGTGACACATGTCTAACTGGCAACAAATGTGGACTGCACAAACAGCTATTTAGAATGGTTTAAGTTTCACTGTGAGTTGTAGTCACTCCTTTACTACTCATTTTTTTAAGTAGCTCTACTGATCAGATTGAAAAGTACTTGTTAAACTGATCCTTAAACAGATGAACTTCATTATTTTCTCTCTAGTTCACATACTCGACCTAAATGATAGAAAGTATTTAGTTTGCGGTCCTTGCTGTCAAGTTTGGTTTACTAATCTACCTTGAACCCTAAGCCTACACCCTTGATGTGCTTGTTCACTGACAAGACAATCCTTCTTGCACATAATTTAATAATGCCCAGGTTCTCAGATTTGGGTTCTGGCCTACTACACGTAGCGTGTTGATCAAAACCCAGAAAAAGTCCAAGTTTCAGATTCAATCCCCTAATATATCAATTAACTTCTCTATTACATGCCAGACATGAACTCCAGCCCTCACGCCGTAGCCATCCAGTCTGAGAGAGAAAAAAATGGATGGATGAGTATAACAACTCCACCACCATTAAGGGGCTGGGTGGGGAGAAGTACGATAATGTCTTCGTCATACAAAGAATAATAGCGTCTTGGAGTTGGAAAGAACTTTGGTTTATATTGCATACAATATAATGACAGAAAATGTGTATTTGTTTACTCATTGAAGAGATTTTACTGAGCTTCTACTATGCACCAGACACTATTTCAGGTGCTTAAAAATGATCTGAGAGCAAAACTGTCCTCCCTCCTAGTGTCTACATTGTGGATAAAAGCACAAAACAAATTAATGAATAAGATAATTTGCACTGCAGTAGGAACTATGACAAAAATAAAGCAAGATGTGATGTCTATTGATGGGGAAGAGTACTTGAGCATGAGGTGAGGGAAGCCCTTCTCAAGTGGGGACGTCTGGGCTGATGAGAAGGAGCCAGCCATGCAAAGATCTGAGAGCAGAGCATTCCAAGAAGAGGAACCAACACATGCCAAGGCCCCGAAGTAGGGATGAGTATGGAGAGCTTGAGAGACAGAGAGAAGAGCAGTGAGGCTTACTGAGGGGGCAGGTGGAAAGAGAGGTCAGGCAGGTAGGCAATGACACAGAGAGCCCTGTCAACCAAGGAAGGGCTTTCCGAGGCTTTGAGCAGGGGAATACACAATCTTTGCTTGCATTTTGAAAAGCTCACTCTGGCTGCCTTGTGGAGAAAAAGTTGTGCAGGGGCAGAAACAGAAGCAATGTGACTGGTTTGCAAGTTACTGTAGACATGCAGGTACGAATTAAGGATGACGTGAGCTAGGGGAGCCAAGGTGGAGAAGGAGAAAAGTGACAGGATTGGGAGATATATAAGGAGGTAGAGTTGCTAATGGATTGGAAGTTAATTGGGGAAAAAGCATTTTGGTACTAAAACTGAACAGGTAATCACCTCTACTATATGTGTCACTGTATTTTATAATTTATGATTTTATAATTTATATAAATTTATAAATACATAAATTTTATAATTTATGATTCTCCTCTCACCCCTCCCAAAACTCTGCCGGTGCCAGCCATCCACCAGAATCTGTTTTTGTTTGTTCCAGATGACAATTTGAACAATGCTTGGGAGCCCAACCCTTTCAATCAACCTCCAACATCAAGAACAAGGAAGGGTAAGATGTAGGGGAAAAATCTCACTATCTCATTTCTACTAAGTAAGAAGAAACAAGCAGAGGGTGGGATATGTCCCTACATATTCAAGAGATATTTCCAAGGAAAATTGTTCAGTCATCTCTTATAAGTGAATATTTGTCTGCACTTTCTTCCTATGAAAAAACATTTTACATAACCAAAAAAAGAAATATAAATATTTGGTATTTGAAGTATTTTCCACTCCCACTCCTTTTCATTCAGAAGCTTAAAAGAAACAATTAAACCAGTCTTTTGAAAGTCTTTTTCTTCCTCCTTTAAAATTTAACTATAAGAATGTGGGGATGCATGGGAAAAATACAATGAATATAACATATGCACTATATTTAACAGTAATACTGTAATATTCTTGCATCAATGTCAAAGAAGGTACTGTGTTGTTAATCAGGGAGTGTGGAAAAAACATACCAAATGCGTGCTATAGCCCAGAGTTACTGGTAATAGTCTGATGATGTTCTTTCATAATCTGTAGCAAATGTTCCACAACCATGTAAGGTGTTGGTGGAAGGGTGTTATATGAGAATTCTGCACATTATGCAGGATTGTTTTTTAAGCTCACAACTTCTCTAATAAAATATAAATATATATATATAAATTTAATCATACTAAATAACAACAGCAAAGGGTGTTTTAAATTTAAAAAATAATTACATTACACAAACAAAACAATGTTCATGATTGTATATCACATTCCAGTTCTTGTTCACACATGCGCACACACACACACGCTTATATATACTCACACGTATAGTCCCAATAATTATGACTTTTTATTCTATTTTCATTGACTACTATATTGTAAACATTTTTCATATTTCTAAAAGATGTTTATATTAATTGCGACCCAACATCCTAACACGTTGGGCTTGAACCATTAGCTATCGAAAATATTAGGCTTTGAACTCTCTTTGAGCTCAGTGCCACACAATAATTTTCAAATGAACAATCCACCTTAGGGGCAAATAAAAGTTAGATCAATACCAAACGCATGAGCATCAAGGCTCTTTTAAAGTCACCGCATTTGGTAACTCTTTAAATGGTTTATAAAATAATTTATCTGTCAATGATTTACCAAACTGAGTAAGCAAATAGAAATACATCATTTCATTCATTAAGTGATTATTTACCTAGGTTACTGGAAGAATTCACAAAACACAACAGGAAATCAGCTAAACCTGCACCAGAGAATGTGCACTGTTTCTTTAATAGGTGAATCGAATATGGACTTCAAGGCAACACCACATTGCCTGGCACTGTAACTTTGCCAAAGTCTTAGCATTTATAGGTGCCTAAGTACTATCAGCAAGAGGCCACAGAAGACATGCTGCAAAAGACAACTCTTCAATTTTAAGCCTCAGTTCCACATTAAAATAGTTTACTATCTTTAAACATGTAGGGGTAAATTTAGATAAATGCTATACAAAGAGGGACTATTAGACTGTATTTTAAAGGTATCTTTCCCTTCCAAGCTTCCTAGTATCTCAATGTACATCTAAAAGTGCCACCAGGGAAATGGACTTGGCCCAGTGGTTAGGGCGTCCGTCTACCACATGGGAGGTCCGCGGTTCAAACCCCGGGCCTCCTTGACCCGTGTGGAGCTGGCCCATGCGCAGTGCTGATGCGCGCAAGGAGTGCAGTGCCATGCAGGGGTGTCCCCCGCGTAGGGGAGCCCCACGTGCAAGGAATGCGCCCCGTAAGAAGAGCCACCCAGCGCAAAAAAAGAAAGTGCAGCCTGCCCAGGAATGGTGCCGCCCACACTTCCCGTGCCGCTGATGACAACAGAAGCGGGCGGCAGACTTGGCCAGTGGTTAGGGCGTCTGTCTACCACATGGGAGGTCCACGGTTCAAACCCCGGGCCTCCTTGACCCATGTGGAGCTGGCCCATGCGCAGTGCTGATGCACCCAAGGAGTGCCCTACCACGCAGGGGTGTCCCCCGCATAGGGGAGCCCCACGCGCAAGGAGTGCGCCCCGTAAGGAAAGCTGCCCAGCGCGAAAGAAAGCGCAGCCTGCCCAGGAATGGCACCGCCCACATGGAGAGCTGACACAAGATGACGCAACAAAAAGAAACACAGATTCCTGTGCAGCTGACAACAGAAGCGGACAAAGAAGATGCAGCAAATAGACACAGAGAACAGACAACCGGGGTGGGTGAGGAAGGGGAGAGAAATAAATAAATAAATCTTTAAAAAAAAAATTTTTTTAGACAACAGAAGCGGGCAAAGAAACGACGCAGCAAATAGACACAGAGAACAGACAACCGGGGGAGGGGAGGGAATTAAAATAAAATAAATAAATCTTTAAAAAAATTAAAAAATGAAAAATAAAAGTGCCACCAGTGCATGCAACTGCTAGTTTCTCAGTTGTCCTCCAGATTTTCCACTACGGCCTTGCATTTTAGGAAATGCCAAAAGTAGCAGAAGGCGACAGGGAAGCTACAGGAAATGTTTGATAGAAATACCCCTTACCCATTGATACGCAGATACTTAAGGGGTTACACAGTTTAGCAGACTTGAGGATGACATAACTGATGTTTGCTCTCAGCTTTAAAAGGAGGCCAGGGGCAGTCTCTCTCCAGCCTCAGAGACTATCAGGTAACATCTCCCAGGTTTTCACTCACTAACCTTAATCTATGAGTCCAATCATTTCAGGACAATGTCTGAAGGAAAACGGAGATGGTTATCTACAGATCAGAGCCCATCACGAGAGAACCTGGACTCCACCAAGGAAAACTGAGGACATTTTTAGTTCTGCAAATTGTAGCATATTTCAAAGTCACTGGTGGAGAGGGCCACTTTGAGAATTCTATGATGATTTCCTTTTGTAACAACAACAACAACAAAAAAATACACATACACACATAGTGGCCTGCATTTTCACATTCATGTCAATGCAAACTGTCATGTCTTCTGGCAGGGCTTACACTGAACAGAGAATCCAAACGGCTGTCCAAATTCTTTAGACAACTGGTATTCAGCCATATCAAATATTGCTTGAAATAATAAAGCTGTCAGCAGGGCCCTGGAAATGTTTGGGCTCTAAGAGTATTTGGATATTATGTTTCACGATAATACCTGACCTGCAGTATAATTAATTCCTCACATTCTCCAGCAAGAACTAAAATGACCAAATAGGACCAACAAAATAATATCCCATTGTCCATTCACCTTTGTGTCTCTCTTGAACTTTAAAGTTACATTTTCATGGATTTTTTTAAACTATAAATAAAAACCCAGGTATCAAAATATTTAAGAAGCAGGAAAGGCTGTGAGACCAAAAATCCATGAAAATACTGGCATCGTGCTATTACATTACATAGAACTCAGCATGCTTTAAATTTATAAGAGATACATGTATAACAAACTACCATCATTCTTAACTCCAACACAAGTGTGTTTAAAGGATGTAAGATAAAGTTGGATTAAAAAATCTAGTTGGGCAAATTCTTTTACATTTATCACTATCATTTAACAATTAAACCTTACCTTTCATTTTCATACTAGTTTAAAATATTTGCCTTTATTTGGTTTTATTATCATGAAATCCACAGAAACATTTATCTGCCATTGTTTCAGGGGCCCAACATTATCAGACAGAACAAAGTTTTATTAACTGAGGGAAATTAAAACTTAGTAGACAACCATCTTTAACGTGGGGGTTGAAAAATAGCAACCCAGAACAACCCAGCTCTTTTGGTTTATATTTTTCATGTAAGATTCACATCCACAGCTTAAAACATATTAAATTCAACTGACAGGACTTTAAAAGGAGTCCTTGGGGGAAAAAAAAAAAACTGCCAAAAGTAGTTAAAGCTGTAAAGACACGTCTTACATGGCTTACATTTTCCAACTGTACTCCCCAGCTGACTTTGAATTTCTACCTCACACTTTCATTTATTAAATAAACGATGGAAATCCCTTCCAAGATTTTCTTTTTAAATATTTTGGACTCACAGCCCACACTGCAGAGGCCAAGCTTGGTTGGCAGTGAGACGTTGTTCCTGCCAGAAAGGTGTGGGGAAAGCATACCCAACAGAAGAGAGCTCTCTCTGAGAACACACGCAAACCCAGAATTCCAGCACAGGGAAAACACTGATATATATTTATGGGCAAACTGGGGAGGTTTATTTTGTCCTCGTGTCAGGAAGTTACAAGCATCCACTTCAGGAGTTAGCGAGCTCTGGTCATCATAGGGCTACTCAGTGAACCAGCTCCACCCCCTGCGCCTCAAACCATGACTGCAAACAGAAACTCTTTAAATTGCCAACTCAGTCAATAATTCCAACTTGCCAGGCATAACTCACAAAAGACAAGATAAATAAGACATAGATAATTTAAAGGGGTGGGATATGGTCTTTTCCATCCCATATCTATAGGAATGCAGTTTGGAGGTGGGAAACATCCTGTCCATGTTTTACTTCTTTTCCCCAAAGCCTTCCAAGTCCCCCACTGAGACTAAACACCACATTCCTCCAACCTGCCCCTTCCCCACTCCAAATCAGCCAGTTAACTTGGCGATTTGTTCAGGCCTGGGTTCCTGAGCCGATTCCCCAAAGAATTCTTAGGACACTGGGTCAAATCATGTTAAAGGAGACCATCCAATAAAATGTTATCTCTAGTTGTCATTAAAAGCAAGAACAAAGAACAGTTTTGTCCTCCCTGAAACAGCTCTGTAAGATTATTCTCTGTCAATGGCCCTAGGAAATGGAAAACAACTGGCCAGAGAAGAGGCTTCCAGAGGGCAGAAAACCCTCCCCCAAGTTGCGACAACCAAAATCATCTCCAGGCATTGCCAGATGTCCTCATGAAGTGGGGGGAGATCGCCCTCAACTCCTAGGAGAGTGTCTTACCAGATGGTGAATTTACAGAAAGAACATGTCAGAGCTACCACCAATGTCAGAATCAAATTTTCTTATCCATTTAAATGGCATTGGAGTAACACCAAGATTGAACACACCCTGGAATGTGTGTTCCACAATAAAAAGTAATTTTTAAAAAAGTGAACGTAGACCCTCAGTATAGCATTCTTCATTAGCATAATTTACCTGATGATGGGCAGCAAAAAAGTATATACACATACATGCATACACACACGTGTGTGTGTGTGTATATGATGGACATATGGGTATTCACTGTAAATTTCTTTCAATTTTGCTACATGTTTGAAAATTTTTCATAAAATGTTGAAAACAATTTTTAAATAATAACATTGTATCTTAGGATGATGTGCAGTTTGGCATTATTTATGAATTCTAAAAATAGATATCGGATTATGTTTGTAAACTGGTCTGTACCTAGGTGTGATTAAATTTTGATTAGGGCTTTGAATGGGCCATGTCAGTAGGATGTTGAGTTCCTGCCCCGGTGGTGGGCAGGGACTCACAGAGAAAATACAGGGCAGAGAAGAGAGTTGGAGTTTAGATGCTGTAGTTTTGAGCTGAAGCCTGGGAAATAAGCATACAGAAGAGCAGAGCAGCTGAGCCCAGAGAAGAACCAGCCCCAGGAAAAGAAGAACCCAGGAAGTCTGAACTCTTAGCAGACATCGGCAACCATCTTGCTCCAAAGCGTTGCAACAGACCTTGGTGAGGCAAGTAAGGTAACACTTTAGGGCCTCGTAACTGTAAGCTTTTACCCCAAATAAATACCCTTTATAAAAGCCAACAGATTTCTGGTATTTTGCATCAGCACCCCTTTGGCTGACTAATAGAGATAATATGTAATGACAAGGGGGAAATTAATAACATATTAAGTAGAAAATAGATTATAAAGTATTAGGTACAGTATAATTTCAAATTTGTGAATATACAATTAAAAATATTAATTATGTTTGTCTTTTGGGGATAGGATTATGGATGACTCATTATCTGCTTTGTTCCTTTCTATATCTTCCAATTTTACTTCAGTGAACATGTGTTGCTTTAGCAATCAAAAAGTTACTTGAAAATACTAAACTAAAAAAAAAAAACCTCTGAAACCAACTCAAAATTCTTTATCATTGAGAATTATATGGACTTTACGGGTTTAAGTCCCTTATGAAGGGTCTTTTAAAAAGCAACTCAGTAGTAGAAGAGAATCTTAGAAGCCCTACATCACCTAGCAATGTCATTTATAGACAATTAAGGCTAGAAAAAAAAAGGAAATGTGTTTTAGCAGTCAGTTCTTTTAAGAAGATTTTCAAATCAAAGCTGCCAATTCATAAATTTCTACCAGCTCCATAATATCTCCATAATATCTTACTATGATGGTAAGCCACTGTCAGCCACTACAATCCCTGACAGTAATGTCCTCTTGAGGGCCTCCTTTTGCCTCCAGAAAGGTCCACAGTTAGTAGGTCTGTCCACGTTTCTGTCTGTCCAATGCAATCACCATAATACCTACTTCCCGACGCAAGCCCCAAAGAGAGTACCTGATGAGTCAACAGTTGCAGCAGAAATGAGAAGATATAGATTTTGATTCCCTGGGTGACCCTGAGCAAATCACATGACCCCTTCCTGCAAAATGGAAATGCTACTCTAATATGATCTCTACATATTCTTTAACGTTTTATGGTGCTATAGGTCTGTGAGACAGACACCCAACATTCTGGAGAATACAAGATTGCAAACACAAGAGTTTTTTCAAGGGTATCTTTGAGGATACAGTGTTCAAAGATGTTGATCAATCCGAGGTGGTAAGGAGGAAGAGAGCGCTTGCTCACATGTCGTCCAAGCTTCAAGCTTCTTGTGATGGGGGAGAGAGGGGTAGTGCAGAGATGAGACAGGAGAGGAAGGAAGGAAAGACATCCTTGCCAAGGAAAGGAAACCAACTCCAATAACACAAATTGGATCCACAATATGAGCAAAACATACATCCAGGTAAACTCACTCATGCTACGAGACTAGAGCCTCAGGTGAGAGTCGCTTCATGACCCTCTTTTGGCTCACCAGGCACGGTTTCCCATATACAGGACTGTTTGAATGTTGCGAGCAGCTGAGCACCAAAACGTTTTGAGTGCCTTCTCAGTGCCCAACTGGCCAAGGTTGCGCTAAGGTCTCCTCTTGGCTACTCATGAACTGCTAGCTTATGATAGGGATAATCTTTTATACTATTTGCATTGTTTCTGTTATTTCTTTAATTTTCTGTTGCTTTAAAGTTTTGATTACATAAACATTAGAAGTCATATATATACTCTAACTAGGGAAGTAACTGCATACTATTTTAAGGGAAGTTATATTTCCAACTTGGGAAACTTCACAAACCAGCGGGGTTGTTTTACAAAAATATTAGAGCCTCCTTCCTTTACATCACACTTTGGCTCAAGTCCACCTTTATTAGCACCTATTACTTGTACCACATCATGAAGGTAGAGGAGGCGAAACAGCAATGAGTAAAAGACAGCCACGGCCCTGTGTCATTTTAAACCTCAGTGCACAAATATATATATGCAAACAGAGGAATACGAAACATGAGAGGAGATCTGAAGTGTTCGGGCAGCTCATATCCAAGCTTGGTAAATTAATGAAGAAAGTGTTGTGAAAGAATTGATTGAAATAGGCCTTGAAATACAGGAAATGTCATCACTTCTGATCATAGCTAATATTTACTGAGTAATTAAAATGGTCCAGGTATTATGTTTGGTGCTTTTACATACATTACTATACTTAGAATCCAATGAGACAACTACTTAGCCCATGTTACAGATAAAAAAACTGAGGCTCGGAAAGTATTTGCCCATTGTCAGATAGTTGGTCACAGGAATATGAGCCAAATCCAGATCTGTCTGCTGCTTCCAAAGCCCATGCCCTGAAGGAGGGAAGACTAAACAGGAAAGGTTGTGAAGGAGAAGGAATACCGGCAGGAAAGGGAAGGCCAAAGGAGAATCAGGGCAGTAATCAACAATGGAAACCGGCTCAGCCTCTGACTTAGTAAATGCTTTCTCTTTCCATGTCCTGGGAATAGGAGCACCCAGGAGTAGGTCATACATTCCAATGTCAAGGTCAAATAATCAATGCTCTTGGGGAAAAAGATAATGGAAAGCCAGTGTCCTTATAAATGTTTAACATCCACAGGAGAATATAAAAACTCTCTCCTAATCCCACTGAGATTAAATATAAATACTCTCACTAGCTCACCACTTAAACTCTGGCCAATACAACTTGTTGCCATCACGGTTTAAGGATCTGCTAAACTCCAAGATCACTTTACCCTAAAATGATCAATCAATCCAGTCCAAGCACATCTTTGAGAGCAAGACCATGTCAATATAGCATCCAAAATCAACAATACTGGACCAACAGAACCGTTTTGACATTTCTGGGACCAACTACAGCCAGCATTATATTTTTTTCAGGCCAGTATACTGACTGGGTTGCGGGGAAAGCGAAATGCAAAGACACAGTCATGGAAAACTGAACCTTCTTTCAATGTATATTCCCCCTTATAAATTCCATCATTTCCTTTTCTGTAAATGACTTCTTTCAGATCCTCATCTCTAGTTCCAATCTCTCCTCTGAGCTCCCAACTCTAAATACACATGTGTATTACTAGGGACCACCAATATCTCCTTACTGAACATAAAAACATTGCCCTGCCTTGCAAAAGACTGTTTCTTCTGGCTGATGACATGGGAGAGATGATGAGCACCTCTTCCTCACTGCTGAGACGGGCAAAGTCGCTGAAAGGCATCTGCCCCAGTTGCAGCTATTAGACAGAGGGCGGAGCCACAACATCAAAGCAGCCTGGACCAGGGAGTCACTGCGACAAGAATGGCGACGCTGCCCAGACCCACAGAGGACTCTGAGAGCAAGAGAAACACTTTGCTTCAGTTAAACTCCTGAGATTTGGAGGTTGTTTGTTACCAGACCACAATCCAGCCTAGTATGGACATCCCAAGGGTACCACAAATAAATTATATTTTAAACCAAATTCTTCATTTTCTTCCACCCAGATCCAGAAAAGCCCACCTACTTTCTATCTGGTGACCCACAGATTCTTAAATTCTGCCCCTCTCCTTTGCATCCCTTGGCCCATATTAAGAAAATGAACAGGCACTGTTTGACGAATTGTTGATGGTGATGAAACACTTAGGCAAAAGTCAAATTAATTTTAATAAGGGAGACTTTAAAAAGAAAGATCGAACATTTCCAGAGACCACCAGAAAAACATTTATTTTGGAAAAAAGAAAATTAGGCAGGAAGCTGGGGCTCTGTGATAACTTTTCAATCTCTTATAGTAAAAAAATAATGTAATTTGAAAAATCAATTCTCACCCTTGCTGCAAGGGCATACCAACTCTGAAGACATCACAGCAGATGGGAAAAAAAGGCATAGAAATATGCTTCCATTTTTTAAAGGATGTATCACTACTCAAAACATATAGAAAATGTACTTTTCACAAACATCGTCTGCAATTTTAAAAATTAAAAAGCTTCAGCCCACAGAATTGTAATGCAAATATCAAAAGTTCATCTCAAAGGTTATCTATCACTTTTTTTTCTTACCACCTCTTGAGAGGGGCCCATACATCCTGGGTCAGAGAATGGCTATGAAAGAAAATATGAGTTGTGGTTTCATAAAAACTTCTTGCTCAGAAGTGTTGCAAATTTCATTACCAGTTCCTGGATCATACAAGCTGCACAGACACATCAAGGCATGCACTCCCATTTGTTTATCTACTAGTTAAGCAAACTGTCACACTTTGAATAATGGAGTTAAGCCTGCACTAGGAAAAAAATCTTTAATCTCCTTTTTGTTTTCTGTGGGAACACCAAAGGTTTCTTGTGAGATATCTGCACGAAATTACAGAGAATTTAATTATTTCAGTTGTCTTTCTCTGAAATAAAGCTAAAACGTGTTCAAAGTTTCCAAGTTCAGAAGGCATTATACAGTTTTAAATGAAAAAAAAAAAAGGAAGTAATTATTCCATTCTCTCAATGGTCACCTAACCACACTCAACAAACTCAAGTTTCCTCTCAATTTAACTTTAAAACTCTGAACCTTTAATATTTGAGGGCAAAAAAATTATCCAATAGCTATAAATCTGTCAATAAAGATATTTTAGATTCCTCCAAAAGACAAACAGTGGCTGTTATCTCTCCCACTCCACCTATATCTTCTCCAGAGTGTTATTATATATGGCAGAATTGCTCAACTTCCCTGTCCAAAACAAGCACACACTGCAATATGAGTGACTACCCTTTATTTAAACCATGTGAGTCAAGAGGAAGTAGTAGTATTTATTGGTCAGCACACATCCATCAGGTTCCTACCACACTTGTGCACCTGTTTAAAAGGTTTATTATGTTCCTAGAGTTTAAGTAGAGTTCACCAACCCTGGAAACAACGTGAAAGCCAGAGATTCTGCCTTCTCAATCATGCCTTCTGTTTTAAACCTCTAAATCAGTAAGTTGTGAGTAATATTTAGTGGTAGGAATCATGCTGGTCCTTTTTAAAGACAGGACTTTGTATCTGCATCTGTCTTGCAATGTATTCCTACTTTTTAAATTTTACTTAGTTGTAAGTAGCAAACATACTTCAACTTCATGAAACATCATTCAACTTCCTGTCTTGTGTCTTCGGTTAGCTCAACAGAGGAGACCTGTATTAGTCAACTTTCAAGAGTGGAAAATAACCAATCAGGGCAGTGGTGTACAAAAACCTCTTTTCTGCACAGGGCATTCATGTAAATATTCCTATTTTGGGCTGTAAAAGTAAAATTCACATGCAGACATTCACTGATCTATTATAAACCAGGTTGTGCACCATAATCTGGGAATGAAGGTGAAGGTGATAGAAGATGATGTTGTAAATAACTGCCCGACTAGCGCAGTTACTTAAAAAGTGACTTCTCAATCATCACTCATTTTGGCTGGACAAAAAGGAGGAAGCATATCAATTCAAGCTAATACCCACGAGGGGCCTGCATTACCCCTTTAAAAAGTAGCTCTTCAGCCATCCAGAATCTTGTTTCTCTCACCTCAGAAGTGAGAGCCTGAGTCATGACTTGAAGACCACATTGCTTTTCATTTTACATAAGGAGAAGCAGCTTATAAGGAGATTATCTTAATATCTCATGCTTAGTAAACAGGCTAAACTAATAATACATTCATTCAGTTAAGTGTTTGCATAAGGAAGTCACTGAAACTTAGTTCTTGAGAATGTTTCCTCCCTATCTTACCTTCAGGAAAACAGCATCTGCCTCCTCTCCAACCTTAAAGTTCTAACAAATACAGCTCTCCAGGAAGAAGTCTTCGACTCTGGCCGACCTCTCCAGCACCCTCTCTCCTCATGGAGCATGGCCAACACTCCTCACCCTGTACTGTTAGACAAATCACTTAACATCTTGGAGCCACCTGAGATGTCAGGGCCCTGAATAAAATTTCTAAGGATGTCTTACTGGTATTACTTGATTAACTGTTTATAACTTGCCTCAAAAAACAACCAAACTGAAAAAAAGAACTCATCACATGTGCCATGACTAATTTTAACCCATGCCCTCACAACTTCAAATGAGTTCACAGCATAAAATAGCAAACTTCAGGTAAAGATCAGATTTTCAGATTTTTTAAAATAATAAATCATAACGATAAACGACATGTGAAGACATGGTCCTTATATCAAAATCATGACTGATAAGACTCAGGTATACTCTATCGTCTCCTTCCTGGTTCCCTTGTAGGAGGCCCCAGGGTTACCAGTTTGGTGTTTATCTTTCTGGGCCTTTTTCTAGGCACATACCTACATATCTTGAAACCAAAGAAAACATATAATATAGGGGTGTGGACAGCCATTCTGGAGAAGAATCTGCCAATAATTAAGTCAAATTAAGTACACATATTCCCCATGACCCATGTATCCCATTCCTGGGTATATATCCCAAAGACTCCACTTACAGGTCCGTGAGGGGCACATACACGGATGACCAGTGCGGGGCTGCGGGCGAGATGGGGGGCTGGAAACCATGGTGGGAACAAATCAACAGTGAACCCCAGTAACGGGAAAAGATGCACTAATCATAAGAGCACTGTGCTGAGTAAAAAGAGTTAGAACACACTATTTATGCACATTTTAAAACATACATGAATCCCCTCATCTGCTACAATAACCACACGTATCTCACATGACTCCTGTTTAATGAAATGAGTTGATGCATAAAACACCTCAAATAGTCTTTGTCATATTTTAAGCATTTAGGAAATATTCACTACTATTAATTAGATAGACGCTTATGCTATAAATTATATATATATATAAATTCTCTATTATAAAACTTCATTTGCAGTAATATCTTTTCTCCTAAAGAGTATTTCCCCCTTTTTAAAAAAAAATGTTTAAGAGACTGGAAGGCTATGTTGAAAAATGCCTACAGTGGTTATCTCTGAGGGGAATTATGTATGTGCTGTAGTTTGTTTTGCTTGCTCATATTTCTACAATATATATTACTTTAGAATTTTCCTACGTCCTTAATGTTCCTTTCAATATGATTTATACGGGCAGAAGAAAAAAGAAATATCCTAAAGTTCCATGAATGAGGATATAATTCAATTATGGTACATAAAAATAACAGAATATCTTATAGCCACTTTTACAACAGGGAAATAGCATAATGTTGTTTTGGGAAAAGCAGGCTCTGAAACTGCACGTGTAAGAGACCCCACAGGCCAAGGACAGCCTGGAGCCAGCGCCCACACTCAGGGCCTGCCCTACCATTTGGAAGCTGTGCACCTGCAGGCCAATCCCTTTGCCTCCCAGAGCCTGACAGACAGGGAGATGATTGTACCTGCCTCAAGGGACTATTGTAAATAAACGTGAATGATGAAAGAAAAAGTGCAAGGTACATCTGCTTTTACTTACGTTTTACTTCAATAAATTTGATTTCAAAAATACCTGCACACGCACAGAAGGCCACATACGGTATGACTGCATTTATGTGCAATAATCAGAACAGATAGATCCATAGAGACAGAATGCAGGCTGGTGGTAGCCAGGGGTTGGAAGGAAGGAGGAATGGGGAGTAATTGCTTAATGGCTATAGAGTTCTGTTGGGGTAACGAAAATGCTTGGAACTAGAGAGAAATGGTGGTTGCAGAACACCGTGAATTTGCTAAATGCCACTGAATCATTCACTTTAAAATGGTTAATTTTATGTGATGTGAATTTTCCCCTCAATAAAAAAAACACATGCATGCAAAACGAAGTTTCACAATATCATACACAAATTAAAAGATGTACATAAACATTCAAAAGGTTGACTGTAAATAAAGACAAATTTTTTTTAAAACTTAAAAAAAAAAAGCTGTGATGGAAAGGAATGAGCAAGGGAAAAAAGACAGAAGCAAACCAAAAAAATAATGTAATAGCAGAATGCCAAGAAGTTCCCAGCCCACTTAGGAGAAGCAGGATGCTTAACCCTCTTCACCTAAACTCCAAAAGAACTAATGGTATGGGTTTTTTGTTTTATTTTGTTTTTAAGAAATGGTATTCAACTTTACTGTCCATCGCACCACTTGCTCTTTCTGCCCACGGATCTATACCCTGGAGGCCTCTTCACGTTAGTACATACACTCCTGTATCCTTCTGTTCCTCAGCAATCTTTTCAAGTTGCTTTACACAGTTTTTTGCACTTTGCCATTCATAAAACACCCATTAATGAAAGTTTAGATCTAATGTGGCAAGCAGCTTCCTGCATCAAAACTAATTCAAGTAAGTTTAATTTTTAAGAGCTCTTTAATATGTACCCTTCATAGCCAGCCCCTCCCACAAACCACTATTGCTGCCAAAACTGTGCATCGACCCACCACCACCATTTCCACACCCTCCAAAGTGAGATTGATTTAATTTCACAGAAAAAAAAAAACAAGTTAGGTGAATAGAGTTCATTGTCTGATTCTCTGCCCTAAGAAGGCCCTTCCCTAACGCCCTGTGACCACCTGGCCCAGCTGTTCTGGTATTAAGTTTAAAAGCCTGGAAATGGTTCAGAGGATGCACACAGTGTCAGTACTAAGTCTGTGAAGTTAGCCTTGGAGCTTCTGACTCCTTCAACTACCATCCTAAAAACCCTCTTTTCCAGATCCGTCTTTCCTGCTCAAATACAGTGTACATTACACAGTTCTCTTGGGGTTTTGATTTCATCAAAATTAACTAAAAGGATGCCCTTTTTAATAATCAGTCATGGATGTCGGTTGCCTCGAGGTGACACAGGAGAGACAAACATGACATTTGTGAGGAAACGGCAGCTGGAAAGAATCATACAAGAGAAAACAGGGAAACAGTCCCTTCTGGGCTGAGGAAAAACATGCATTTGAGAAATCTAAAACAAGCCCTTTTCCTGAGCGTGGATTGAGGACTTCACCGTGGCGCAAGGGCAGAGGCTCCCTGCAACGCGCTGCACCCTGCTCTCCTGGACCACCATCGCCAAAGGTCCTGCTCCAGCGCAGAGGGCTATCTGGCATTGCTCAGGAGCCGGCAGTTATGCAATACAATTATTTTTCGCATCCCATCCCTCCCACAGGGCATTCCAATAAGCTTTACAAAGGCAGTCATTCATAGACTCGATAAAAGCAAAGCAAGGAGAAACTTTGTAACATTGAGGAGGGCCAGGAAATAAACAGTTCAGATATGGAAAGGGCTCCCAGTCAGGCCACTTTGCTCTTAGGCTTTCATCTCCCCACCCGAGACACCAGAGTTAGAAAAGGGCAAAATGACCTAAGAAAGCTGGAAGGTAAAGAGTAAGTAAAATAAATCAGAGGGTGAAAGGGGAAAGGTTTACAGTCTCCCAGAGAAAGAACATTCTCACTTATGGCAAACAACAAAATGATCTTCTGTCGACTGATTTGGGATTGGTTTGGAATTTTGGTTTTCTTTTGTGTTGTTTGTTTGTTTTTTTTCCCCTGAAGCCAGCTATTTATTCTATTTGTTAAATAATAAACACAAGTCTCAAAATATTTTCCTAATTTATGATTTACCAGCCTGATTTATTTTGACAGGAACAGAAAGTGTGCTTACATTCCAAGGCAAAAGTTGTGTTTGGCTATTTAAATATCTGGTTAGGATTCCTGCAAGAAATTCCTAGGTTTGGGGCAATCCAGGTGAGTCATCGAATAAGTTGCATATCACCATCCTTAGCCTGAATGAACCACACAGAAAAATGAGTCTTCAGGCAGAGAAACGTTGTTATGGTACACAGATGTGGAGCCACTGTAAGTAGCATCCTTTGACCAGGCTACTTCAGTTAAGGTGATGACCCAGCTCACTCAGGATGGGTCTTAACCCTCTTACAGGAGTCCTTTATAAAAGAAGAAAGTTCAGAAAAAGAGAGAGAAAGCCACAGAAGAAGCTGAAAGCAATGAAACCCAGTACAGCACTACCGACATCTTCAAACTGTCCCACACCCTTCCAAGTCATCTAAGAATATTCCACAAAGGGTGCCTGTAAAGTGATGATTCTGAATCCCGTAAGTCATGCAGGGATTACATCGCATCATAAACTTACCTTGTCCAATTTCCTACTTACCTTCATTATTGGAGTTTTAGCAAAGTTAGAAAGGCCCACAAAGAAAAAGAGCAATCACAGAATGCAGCAGGGGACTTACTAAATATTCCAACCTTTTATTCATAGAAACCTCCAAGACCCTCCTATACACAGCAGGAACACAGCCTGGAAAAATCAAAGAATCACCTAAACTCATATTTCAGAAATGTCTTATTATGCAATGAGCACAGATTACCCTATCCCCTCTCCACAAAAGAAAAATACGTATATGCATTTAATAATCAAAAGTCAGTCCTAGAAATGTGCTCTACAAAAAAAAAAAAAAAATGCTTAACTACTGTTCTCAAGTCATGTCCATGTTAGCATTATGATTTAGACACTGATTTACTATCAGTGAATCACTTAAAGTCTACTTGGAAAATACTAAGATACACAGGGATCATATAAACTTCGTATAGTACCATGTCATCATTAAGCCAAAAAAATGAAATTACTACTAATACATGGTGTTAGTAATAGAGAGGTGCACAGAAAAAATAAACCCAATGTAACAGGGACCATAGCTAGTAGTTCTATTCTGATGAAGTTCTCTGATAATCTGTAACAAATGTTCCACAAAAATGCAAAGTATTGGTGGAGGGGTGATGTATGGGAATTCTGCACATTATGCATGATTGCTTTGTGAGCTCACAACTTCTTTAATAAAAGATATATATACACACACACACTTACATAAACGAAATTACTAATATGATTTTGCTGATGGGAATCCTGATGGAGAAAGGATTTAAACAGCACTGGATCACAAAAACTGAAAGGGGGTGGGAGTACAACACTAACTAGTCCTGGGCTCTGTCCAACAAAGCCTCTCTTCTGAATCATCACCACGGTTGTTACCACTCACTGCAGGCCCATGGGGACAGCAGAGGTTTTTGTTTCATTTTTCCATGGAACCCAGCAGCCTGTTCTGGATGTCCAAAGTCGACAAGTGACTTATACAGAACCAGAGGCTGAGAAAATTCCCCACTGAAAAATGTCTTGGGAAGGTTAAGTTCATAGTATCTACATGCGTCATCTTTTCCAGGAAGCTGACTAGACAAAGTCCTACCATCAGAAATAGTGACTGTGGGACACAGAAGCACCTCATGTACTGAGAAAGGACAGAAGTACTTGCCTCCTTTACTCTCCCAGTTCTCCAAGACAAAAGCTCTAGGTTCACAGGGCCAGGGCCAAGTCACCTAAAGAACATAACCATCTTAAGAGACACTCCTGGTGGAAATGTGCAGATCAAGTAAAAAAGGTGTTACATTCCTCCAAAGTTAATTCCAGGCACAGAGCAAAGGCAAGAGCAGAGAATAGACATCTCCAAGGGGGAAAAAAGTAAAATAAAAACAAAAGCAGACTACAAAAGGTCTAATCTCTAAAAGGGAGATAGGAAAAGTCTAAATCGAACACAAGGAAGACTATTAGGACAGCCAGCAGGCTGAAGTTCATGCAGCCAAGCGACAAATAACGATCAGCTTCCACAAGTGGCAAGAACCACATTAAACGTTACTCAGGGTATAAAGCTCCATGAGACAGATTTCCTGTTCTCAAGGAACTTAGAAGCCATCAAATGAAATAAGCATTCTGCCCACACAGGCGCCTTAACAGTTATATACGATTTTCCCTAAGAATTACATGAACCAAGAATTTGGGGTGAGCATTTGAATTGAATCTTGAAAGAGTCATATAATTTATATATTAGAAAAAAACAGAAGATAGCACTCTAGAAGGTGGGCAGGACAGCAACCAAGGCAAGAAGGCAGGACTGACCATCAGGATATCAGGAAATAGTACTGTGGAGAAATAATTAAAGATGAGTTTGAAAAGGACAACTGGGCCAGATGGTGGAGGGATTTAAATAATATGCAAGAAAAAAAAAAAATCAAGTCTAGCAGGGATAAATCAGGGCAACGAAATGGATCACCTTCTACAAAACGTCCCATCTAGAAATGAAATGAAGTAGAGCAGTATGAAGTTTAGGGTGATTACAGCTCTTCTCTATTCCTTTTCTTTCAAGCACTGTTTGTTTAGGAAAGAGGAGGTATTCAGTTAGTCAAACAGATGAGAAGTGACCCCAGATACCTACCCAGGGGAGCAACACCAGCCCTTGTGAGACACTGTTAGCTTGGCCGAGCTGCTAACACATCCAGTAAACTCTCAATTCCTTCACCAGCCCTAAGGGTATACCTTCAGTATCTTAGTAGCCCTGATATGTTTTTATTAATATGTCCAGTAAGTAAAAAAAAGTATTTCAGATATTTTGGGTATGTTTCAACATTTTTTATATACACTTAACTGTCCATTTATTAGTATACAGCCCTGCAGAGTAGAAAGAAGGCATGACCCTGCAGATTTCCTCCCATTCCATCCTGGGAAGCTCTCAAAGCCCTGTGCCCTTTCTCTACCTAGGCCTCTTTTTTTTTTTTTGTCTTTATTTTTTTTTATGTTATATTCAAAAAATATACCCCCCACCCCTCTCAACTCACCCCTTCCCCCATAACAACCACCTCCCTCATCATGAGACATTCATTGCACTTGGTGAATACATCTCTGAGCACCACTGCACCTCATGGGCGATGGTCCACACTATAGCCTCTTTTATTTCCCTCCTACTAAATCCCAGAGTATGATCTGCAGATTTCCTCTATCCTTCTACTGTTGAAACCCAGTGCCAGATAGACAGGAACCTTTAGCTGAAGCAGGAGAAAACTTACATCTAGTCCATTCCTGATCTTCTCTCGAAATGGTGTGGAGCAAGCTAGCACTTCTCTCTTAATGCAAACAAAACACTGGTCTCGCAATTGCATTCCCAGCAACCTCAGTGTTGCCTAATAATTCAGCTTTTGGTGCTAAAGAAGCCATTTTTTATTAAAACCAAACTTTGAAAATATGCGATTAAAAAACAGCTGTGCTCAAATTCCACACACGGCTTCCCAGCCCTCACTTACCTCGATGTTAGGACTGAAGGTAAGGCAAATTTCTTTAACCTGTTTTTCCTTGCTTTCCTGTTTTTTATTTTTTTTATGTTGCTAATCTGCACACGTTTGTTTTATAATTATCATTTAAGAATCAGTTTGCTCATTTTACTGCAAAACGTACTCAACACATTATGCCAAGGTATGGGGCATTAACAGCAAAGAGATAAAGAGTCTTAGTTTCCTTGTGTACCTGACTAATGACGATAATCAAGGTTGTCCATTGTTCATATATTTTAATATGAGGAAAATAATGGAATGAAACTAAACTGCTCAATTAGCAACCGCAGAAGTGACACTGATAAAAGTTATTTCACTTTGTGAGAGCTTTCTTGGAACAAAGAGAAAACCACCCTGTGCTGTATACCGTAATGGTTAAGTGTGGACCCTGGAGAGAGAGAAACTAAATCTGACCCTCACAAATTCTTCTAATCTTCAGGCTTCAGTTTACTCCTTGGCTTAATACAAGTATTAAATGAGAGAACACATGTAAAGTACTTGGCAGAATAGCTATTAATACAGCACAGATGAACTGTAAGTAAGAGATGACTAAAATGTGGATATAGCACTTTTCTCTCACGGAGGTGACATATACATCAATGCCAAGACACATTAAAATCGAAGGCAATTCATTTCAACTGGACCAAGAAAAATGGTCTGTAAAATGAAAGGTATAGTTTCTAAGGAATGTTCTGGTTCCAACCAGCTCTCCATTTAAATGCTTGCTTAGTTTCTTCTGGATGGAAAAACTTATTTAAATTGTCAGAGATAACAAAATTATACATGACCCAGTTGAGGAGATTAAGATTTTATGCCCTGCCTCACTGCCCATTCAATAGCACCCCCAATTAAAATTAGTCTGCAATGCAGAGGTCTTATTTTAAAATGGGCCACATAACAGAGAATAATATTTTCCTGTTAAAAGGTAGATGTCTTTGGCTTCGAATGCTGACGTGGAAGAAGAGTCTGAAATAATTCTTTTTGCTTCCTGAGTCTGTTTCTTTTGTATTGGAATTATTATTTGTTTACCTGGTTAAATCACCGGGAACTGCTGGAGAGTTCAGCACAGAGAGGCAAGAGACCATGAGAGCAGGATGGGGAGAAGTAAAAAATTCCACTACAACCAGGATACCTTTGTTCAAAGGCACCACTTGATTAAATTCACATCCTGGGGTAATTTGTTGAGTTCTTAGAACAATGGTAAATTTAGTTTCTGGGAGCAACAAAAAAACCATTGTTTCTTTTCATTATTTCTCTTCCTTGTTGAAAGTTTAAACACTATCTCAGTTCAGTTTATATACAGGATAAAAGCACAATGTTAAAACATGCACATCAAGAAACAGACGTATATAACCATATACATATACATTCAACTACTGTTAACATTAACATTTAAGCTATCAGGCAGCATTAAACTTCAGAAAATGTTTTTGGAACAGAATGGACAACTGTGACCAAAGCCATTAGTCCCATTGGTCTCTCACTACATATTCTGTCATGAGACAACATTTGCAACCCACAGTTGTGGCTGGAACTCGACAAGTTGGATTTGAAATCCCTTCCTTTAAGATTCTGACAGTAACTACACAACATGCTTTTCACAAAAGACAGGCTATGGAGACAGGGTGATTAGCAAAAAGTGTTACGGGTCTACACTAGGGAATGATCTCCCCCTGTTGTTAGGCTGTTATCATTTCCCAGTCTGTTTCTCTCCAGCAGACTTTCAAGGTCAGATCCCAAAGGGAGCTTCCTCTTTTATAGAACCAAGACATAGCAGAGCCTGGCACAAACTGGAGCTCAACAAAGACCAAATAAATGGATGGAGGACGATTTAATCTACCTATCCTCCATTCAAGCAAAGTAGAGAGGTATAAATTCTGACCTTCAGCCAGCTCAAGATTGTTCAGGTCTTTCTAAGGAACAGACTCACCACTCTCCCCCAACCCCCACCCATGCTCACAATTCTGCATTCTCTTATTCCCAACACACAAACAAGTGCCACTTTTACAAGAGCCCAAACATCACTTTTCATTTTTTTTACTCCCCCCCCTTGTGCGGTTTTGCGTGCTGTCTGCTCTCTGTGTCCATTCGCTGTGCATTCTTCTGTGGCTGTATTTATTTAATTTCCCTTCCCCACTTGCGGCTTGCTTGCTGTCTGCTCTCTGTCCATTCGCTGAGGGCTCTTCCGTGTTCTCGCTTGTCTCCCTTCTTTTTGTTGCATCACCTTGCTGAGTCGGCTCTCCACGGCGTCTGCAGGCAAGGCGGGGTTCCGTGGTGGGCAAGTGAGCCTGCCTTCACAAGGAGGCCCCCTGGGGCGCAAACCCAGGGCCCCCCATACGGTACACAGGAGCCCAACTGATTGAGCCACAGCAGCTTCCCCACTTTTCACTTTTTAAACGGCATGATTCTTCTCTCACTAACATGTTGGGGAAGCATTTTCCTAACCCACACAGGGCCTGGGACTACCGACTGCGGTATTCTGGGCATGTGAAGAGAATGGTGAGTTTGTATGACTTCTTTTTTTTTCTTAATTTTTTAGTCTGGTTTCAATGTTAGGAAGTATATAAGCAAAATCACAAGATTTGTTCACTTGGTGTGGGAATCTCTCTCTTCTGTAATGAAGTTTATTTGAATCTACTACTGGAATTCTTCTTAGGGCTTTACCATTATCAACACTTTGGCATTAATGTTAGGAACTTTTTTAAACCCTCCAATGTCACCATCATTGATTCAGGCAGATGACAGGCCATGAGACTGCTGGTTTATGCAACTTATTTATCAACTGCATTTTTAGGAACCTTATATGACAAAAGAAAAGAGAGGAGAAAATGGCATTTTAAAACGATTCCTCATTCTCTCTTCTCATCTCCAGAGCCCTTTCTACCAACTTAGAAGCATTAATTATATTGAAGACACACAAATAATAAATTTAAATAATTGGTTTGGGACATAAGCACTTCTGTCCATGGTTTTCCTATTTGTAGAATGGTTATCTAAGTGCCTGAATTATCATGAGAATAATTCTCTGATAACAACACTAAAGAAACTTATTAGAAGTTATTTCTTAAAACATTTAAAACTTGGTAAATTTATTTAAAATTTATTAAAATATCACCTATATATGAAAAAAAGTTATTAGTAAAATATAAGGTTTGGAGAGAGAAATCTTACCTTAAATTACTGTATCACTGGTACTTAATGTTTATTAAATGAGTGAATCTTGAATTATTCATACCAATGAAAGGGTACACTGGTGTTAAAAATATAAATAATAGACTTCACATACTTGGGTCTTTCTTAGTAAAATGGGAACAACAACAACAGTACATGCCTCACTGTGTGTTTGGGAAAATTAAATGAGTTAACTATGAAACACTTTTAAACAAGGGCTGACACATAACAGCTCCTCAGGCTAAGTGCTACTTTATAATCATCATTATTATTTAAACAACACTGTAGGCTGATATGAGGGGCCTGATTTTGATGATGAAATGCTATGGATGGAACACAACAAGACCAAGTTATTGACGTACAATCACAAACCTAGTACAGGATGCGCATGGTTCCTGAACCAGGCTGTGTGACTCCCGAGTTTCAACTCTAACTACCCGGTGATGCCCCTTTAAAAAGAGGATCTTTCTTCTTCTAGAATTCACTCCTTCTCCTAAGAGTCTGGGAACCTGAGATGCAGATCAGAAGATAACAAAAGCAAGGGGTACCCTGTGCAATGAGACATAACTGGGTTCAGATCCATCTGTAAAACCTTCAACAAATTATGTGATTCCCCCACATCTCTGCTTCCTAATTTGTAAAAACTGGGATAGTCATAACAACCCCTGCAGGAAATAATGTAAGGATTAGACACAGAGTATGTCCAATACTTGGTCCAGTCCTTGGCATTTAGCAGAGATCCATAAGCACTTGTATCGGCACCACCTTGTCAGCCTGAGTCCCTTTTCTGAGTCCTCGTGGTATAGAGAAAAAAACTCTTGCCAAAATATTAATTCTGAAAATTTTTTCAAAGATTACTATTTCTCAAGATATAATAAAATTCTCTCCCCAAGAATCAAATAACTTTAATTATACCTAATTTTTCTTTTTTAATTTACAATTTTACACACATATAACACACAGATGCATCTTCTGACTCTACACACATAAGGAAAAATATATATAAAATCATATTCGCACACATTTTGGCACTTCCAGGAAGAGAAAGGAAAGGATGTAGTGAAAACTAAACCAAACTACTAATGAATAAGATATTCTCAAGAAGCAACAAAAATCCACTCTCCTGGTGCAGTCGTGCTGCGAAGTAACTGAAAGCGCCTCTCCACAAATATCATGTATTGGTATGACCCATCAGTATAAAAAAAGATAAGGGAAAATAGTTCAACATTTTTGTTGTATTTGGTAATCAGATAAACACTCACATCTATAAAACAACATGTGGAAAACTTCACAAAAAGAAGTGCATTTACAAACATGCTCTCAGCCAGGCGCAAGGTGATTTTCAACCCCCCACCAAAGCAATCAAATAGAGCTTAACATGCCTGTCAGTTGAAATCAGGCTATCAAAATGAAAGCTTTAAATTATACATGTCCTTACCAAAAAGGATTTAAAAGACTTTTCTCCTAAATTATAAAGTGCATTGCAGTCTTTAATAAAAGTCATGTTTAATTTTGCTTATGTGCTAAAAGGCATTTTTGAGCAGATTAAAACAGAAAATTCAAGACTGCCAGAAGAAACTTTCCAAATGAAGTAAGACCATTTGATTATCTTTTCTAAAGGCAAATATGCTGTTGTTCCTCTCTCTTTCATCCAGCAAAAAAAATCATACAAAATGACAGTCACAGCAACCTTTTGGTAAACAGGAGCTGGAATGTTATTTCTCAAATCAGATAACATTTCAAGTGATCTGAAACCAATCTAAGACCACATTTTATGAGCATGGCTCTCATTTTAAAAACTAACAGGGAAGCTGCCCTTTGAGATTCTGAGGGACACAGGAACCAAAGTTAAGGACTCAGCAATTCAAGAGTTACTCAAACATTCAACTCACTAGCCATTGCTTTCAAAGAGAAGTAGACTAGGCTTCAAGAGGGAGAAGAGGTAAAGAAGGATACTTGATAGTGACCCTCAAGAGAAGAAAACAAAGTAGTTTACAGTGTTCTTCCAGAGGGACAGTTTCAATCATTTGTCTCTAAAACACTGACTGCCAAACACAGAATAAAATTTGGGAAGACCAGATATTCTTCCCAATATCCACAGAGAAGATACTGCTGAGATAATACCTACTAACAGTCAAATGTGTTCTACCAGGATCGGGTTCCAGGTATATTTTTTGGATCACATCAGTAGACATGCTTGGGGACCATCACTATACAAATAGGATGAGCTAGCTCACAGTACTTTAAAAGTCCAGCAGAAAAGTATGACCATATCTCATGACTGGCATTTCAGATTTAAGACAATTTACAACAGAGAATGGGCACAAATTTCTCCAATATACATTCCTGTAGAAAAAGGGAGGTTGCTGCTTAGGAAACTATTTACTAACTTAAAAACATAAACGTATTTTCTAACAGAAAGGTACTGTAGACCACAATTAGGTTTTGCTGCTTAGGGGTGATTCTCTCTCTTTTTTAAGGTCAATGCTCTTTTAGACTGGTAGTCAGTTATTATCTAAGAATAATGTTATACAGACACGTGTGCCACATCCTGCCCAAAAATGGCCCTTCCCAGGCAGGAGCTTTGGATTTTATGTACTATCTGCCCTTGGCCTCAGCTGGCTGGGTCAGGGAGGGCATCTCAGCTTAGGGCAATCAGTCACAGGTTGGCAGGTGTCCCATGAAGGGAGCCTGGTAAAAACCAGATTCTCAATCCTTAGGATTAAAATTGGTAAATAAGGAGAGAGAATCTGGCAATTACCAGCAGTAGCTGTGGCTAAAAGGGATGTTGGAAGAGAAGCTGGAGGGACTATGAATGAACCAAAATTCTGAGGAAGCAGAAACTGCGGAACAGAAAAGAGATACACAGGTAGTGTATTGAAGCCAGGTCATAATAGAAAGAGAAGCAAGTAGACATGGATGAAAGTAAACACACTCATTAGTTAAATCTCACTAAAGTTAGAAGACCAAGAAAGTATAGGATCCAGAAGTGAGTACCCAGAAATTCCTGCTGCTGAAATCTTATCCACATCCATGATCCATGAGAGCTCCTTTTACTGTGATTCCTGAAGACCTAGATGTTCAGCTTTTTCTGAGACAGCACAAAATCTGGGATTATGGAAGAAATTCCTGTCTCCTCCTCCCACATCTTTATAAAGAATGCCCCATTACCTCAGGTAATTTTAGTGAGCCCCTGTTCCTTGTAACCAAAAGGGTATATGAATCAATTTTGTTATATTTCATAATCCAGATTTCTCACCAATCCAGAAAATCTTTCCATAAATTTGTTCATAGTAGTAAAGCTTAATTTATAACATTTAATTTTTAAGTCTATATAATGATGCAGCTGTCCTTCCCTACATCCAGATAATACTTTTTCTCTCTGCCAATCTACCACCACCCCACCACCCAACCACACTCAGCATTTTCTCCTCCCCATCTTAGGTATTTTAGGTCTAGAAGAAGTAGGGAATAAAACAGGAAGACTTCTCACTCTGACTCCCTTCTAGAACTAAGGAAAGTAAAAGAGCAATTAGGCAGGTATTTAATTAGAATAACGCCTGGAGGAAAGTGTTACTGTATCTATCAAAAGTAAAAGTGCACTTGGGGGATTGTTGCTCTGGAATTCAGTGCCATGTCAGTGGGCCCTACTTTGGAATTTGTGTTCCTGAGTGTGATGGAGTGGACTCAGATGTGACCTTTCTACACATGCCTCTTCTGTCACTTTTACTGAACATGTGGTTGGTGCTAGGGTTGGTAATACTCAGGGGACTTAAATTTCTGGACGGTGTCCATATGTTAGCTGGGTCCTGAGCCTCAGAAGAGTTGCAACTCCTACTCTCTGATTCATTGGACTTACCCAGGTCAGCTAACAGGGAGGTGAAGATGGTCAATCACACCAGGGAACCGAGAGTGCCTACAACTGCAAACAGGAGAATTGCATCCATCATCCATGTGGGATCTAAGGCCCCTCTTGATATAGAGGTGGAGTGTACATCACCACACCAGGGTCCACAGGATGGAGGAATAAAATATGGATTAGAGTAGACTTACTGATATTCTACTACAGAACTGCTGTGACTAGTAATGGAAACAACTGTAGCAATGATGTGGAGAAAGTGGCCATGGTAGTTGCTGAGGGCAGGGAGAGGGAAGAAGAGATGTGAAGTGGGGCATTTTCAGGACCTGGGGTTGTCCTAAATGATATTGCAGGGACAGATGCTGGACATAGTATATCCTGCCATAACTCACTGAATGGACTTGGGGAGAGTGTAAACTACAATGTAAACTATTATCCATGTGGTGCAGCAGTGCTCCAAAATGTATTCACCAAATGCAATGAATGTGCCACAATGGCAAAAGAGATTGTTGACTGGGGGGGGGGGGGGGGGGAGTTATGGGATCCTCTTATGTTTTTTAATGTAATGTTTTATGAGATCTATTAACTTTTAAAAAAGATAATTTAAAAATTTTTAAAAAGTAGAAATGCAATACCTGTTGCCCCAGCAATCACACTTCCAGATTTCAAACCCACAGAATATTGAAAAACAGGAGACCATTAATAAGTTTATCAATAAAGGACTGGGTAAGTACGTCCAGAGAATAAAAATGGACCCAGAGTAGAAATGAACTGGCATTATTTTAAAATGAGGACTTAGAAGAAATGACCCCAATTTGATAGCTGTGAATATCCGTAATTTTTATGCTTTACTGCAAACATAGGTAGAAAATATACAGAAGTAAAATAAAAGGTACTTTGTAGAAGGAAAATTTACAAGCTGCAAAATAATATGTCCAGTTAACACATTACAGGTATAATTATTATATCTTGCAAAAGTCAGTGTGTACACATATCTTTTGGTATATAAAAATACCTGAAAGGATACATACCAAATTGGCCACAGTGGTTATCTCTAAAGAGTAGAGATTGGGGGTTGTTAATTTTACCTCCCTGATATGTAAATATTATACCTTTGAAATCTAAAAGTTTTTTTAATAGACTAATCACATTAGTAGTTATTTCATCCTTTTTTTAAAAAATGCTACAAAATCTTTGAAATTTACAAAACCAAAAAAAATCAACAGATTATCAAATTAAATTCCTAAAGATTGCTTTCTCCCACATGCCCATGAAATCAGATGGATCTACAAAAAGATATTATATATTTAACCAATCTGGAAAATTATCACACTGCCAGCTCCAGGTTTGATACGAAAGGTCAGTGTGAAATCTAAAATTCATTACTCTATTATACCCATAAGAAAGCTACTTACTCTTAACTTCCCTATATCCTAAAACTTTCTGTAAAAAATGATTTTGGAGTCAATCAGAAATGTACCAAATATAAGAACAAATTGGTCCAACAGTATACATAACATAAAAGGCAAAGTAAGTATAACAGATACTGGCATACTATATTACATTATAACACAGACATTAAGATTAAATTGTAAATGTCTTCTGTGGCTCTGAAAACATTTTAAGTATGAGGGAAAAAATACACATGTTCACTCTGTCCTTAACCTAAGAGTATGCCTGATGATCAGTGTGTATTAAATCCTCATGAAACAAATCACTTTTGCCAAGCAGTGATCATGTAAAACCAGTTTCTTTTTCTTGCTTCTAAACAAATTGGATTTGAAAGTACAGGGAATGCTAAAAAGTAGCAATTTCTAAAAATACCAATTCACACTTTTTTTAAAAAGTCCTATCCTATTTAAATGTATACGCCTACTCCAAAATTCAAACAGTATTTAGCCCGGGGTGATGGGGTAAGTGGTGGGGTTTTTTTTCCGTATTATTCATCTGAAACATCTAAATTTTCTACAAAGACCATCTATTATTACTTGTATAATATTAGTGAAGTTTAAAATACACAAGTTCAGGATTTTTTAATAGCCTCAGAGGTCCTGCTTCTTCATGAGAACGGGGCTTTGGCCAACTACAAGGGAACATGCCACAAGTCTAACCCCATGTAGATTTGCAACAAGCAGTAAGTCAATCAGCATTTAAATCTGTAAATGTATAAAGATAACATTCAGGCCTCTTCCCACATCTAAAAGCATATACTTCATGATAAGGGCTTTTTACCAGAAAGACTTGGCATTTAATGAAGTATATAATTATACATCTCCCTTCCTTCTGTTATTTCTGTCATTAATATATGATAAACTAAAGAAAATGAGTGAATTCTGTCTATAACTATTAGTAGGCATCTAATCTTGTTTTAATAGGCTGACAATTATTTTTTTTAAAAAATGACTAAAACTAAACAGGCAGCAAAATATTGTTGAATTGACTTCAAAGTAAAGAAATGTAATCATCAAAAGCAACCATCTACCTTTAAACTGAGTGATACATAGACAACATGCTATTTTTAGGGCTGTGATAGATCTAGTTCACTGACTTCTAGGTGGCAGGAGAAATAATTACATATGCATGAAAACAGTCTATATTTTTAATGTGGTGTTAAATTTTAAGGTCAGTCTGGAATAAAACACCTCAAGGCTAAAAAGGATCATCAGCATTACACACACACACACACCCCTCCACCCTTCAAATGTCACATTAGAATTGACATCTTTAGGTTTTTCAGCAAGTTATATATTTCTGAAGCCACTTTTATACAAAACTCGTTCCAATGGTTAGTTCACCAGAACAAATTAGCTTATGAAACCTACAATCAACCACGTTATAATAACCAGGGTGAATGTAGCTGGGGTAACTAGTTCTCTCTACCACAAGTTAAATGAAAGACAAACATACTCATCACCCTTTTGCCAAATAAAGCTCCTGAGGCAGACAGTTTGTCTACCCTGTTTGCATGCCCCTTTACCATGTGATGACAACACTCCTCCCAACAAATGGAGAATCTACTTCCCCATCCCTTGAATCTGGGCTGACCTTGTGACATGCTTTGACCAAGAGAATGCAATGGAGCAAAGCCATGTGACTTCCAAGTCAAAAGTCCTTGGGCCTCTGTTCTTGTGATCTTGGCATGCTGCCACTGCCAGGGGGTGAAGTCCTGGCCAGCCTCCTTGGGGTTGAGAAAACAGTGGAGGGAAAGACCTAGCCAACAGCCAGCACCAACCTCCACACATGCAAATGAGACCCTCTTAAAACAGAAGCAGAGGCCCAGATGGCCACATGACTGACCCCAGGCGAGAAGAGCAGAAGAACCGGCCTGCAGAGCCCAGCTCAAACTGCTGACTTAAGAGAATCCTAAGCAAATAAAACAGTTGTTATTTTAAGTCACTAAAGTTTTGAGACGATTTGTTAACCAGCAACAAATGGCACTGAGACTGTTGGAATGCATGATCGGAGAACGGAGTCTTATAGTTTGTCAGAGGCACTCTGGAAGAGGGAGCATCACATGAGGTACCCATCACAACAGGATGTTGCTGTGGAAACTTTCTTGGAAAAACTGCATTGCCCCACTGTTTGCCAGACCCTTTTCTTGAACCCCTAACATTTTCAACTTGGATATGTCCCTCAGTTCCTATTGTCCCCCTAATCCTTCCTGCTCAGACCTGAGGCCTTTGTTGCCTTATGCTGATCTCCATCTTATCTCTGGCTTTCTGGACTTGATTTCAGAAACTCACCCCCAACTCTACAGCTCAACTCTCAGGCCACCATCAGGTTTTGTTTTTGCAATCCTTCTCTCTATATCAAAAATTCACTATAATCTCAAACCACAGCTCACTGTAATCTCAAAGCACAGCCCCAGATAATCTCATTGCTCCTGTGAAGCAATTATCCAGAATATATTAAAAATAATAGTCAATAATACTGAATTTAAACAACTAACTTAGCATCACCAGTCTAAAGAGTCATTTTGGAAGGCCAGTTATTCCAACAAAGTTACCACTACTTTAAACATTTTTAGAAGTATTTTAAAGGCAAATCAATGTCACATTAGAAAATCTGTCTAAATCCTTTAAAAGAAAGCTAAAGGAAATGGGTAATATTTTTATTTAAAATAAAATGTAGCTATAAAATATAAATAGATAGATGCCCTCCCACCACATTCCCTTGAAGGAAATAATACTTCCTATGTATTATATAAATTCTGATATGATCAATAAATCAGTCATTCCTCACAGATATCCTGTCATGTATTGTCTCTCCCTTGCTTCCAGTTGCTCCAAGAGACAGGGAATGTACAATTTTTAAACAACTACATACAGCTAAAAATAACTTCACTTTTCCATGTGACAGTATAAATGGACTATATCCTGCAAGCACTAGCAAAACAAGTGCCTCCCTCTAAGTTTTACCTATCTCAGTGACTGAAGGCCAGGTATTTCCATTTTTCTTCAGACTATTTAAGCAAATATATTGGATACAAAGCTGCCTATATTATCTATTTCTAATGGGTTTTCAAGAGCAGGACATAAAACTATAGGTTTCAGAAAAGTCTTGCTTGTTCTATGAAAACAATCAGGAAAATGATTATAGCCTGGGAGGCTCATCATCTCTTAGACCTAGGGACTATTACTTTTGAAACTAATGAGGATTTATTTTAAAGATGAACACTCTAGCCCCAAATTTTTTTAAGTTACCCTAAAAGAGTCTTTTTCCATACCAGCCACTAAACCCATAGTAAAAACTTTAGCTACCCGACCCCCCACACACACACACCAATATGATTTTAATACAGAACCATATTCCCTTGAATTTAGAACAGGGATTCAAAAACTCAAGTTGGTCTGTGTTGGATAGTTAAACAGGAAAATTATTTAAAAACATTTAAGTGTGTTTATACATAACCTTGCTCTTGAACATCTGTGGTGCCTATTATACACATAAGAAAGTGCTAGATACTTTCTACCAGAGCTAGGGAAGCCATGCCATTTCAGCACACTCTCAAATATAGACCAAATTCACCTACTCGAAAGAGCAGAGTGAAAAATACAATAAGCTCAGAGATGAGGTTAGAGTCTGTAAAGCACTAGATTAACACATGGCTAGTCCTGTTCTTGCCTCAAGTTTGTCCTAATAATCACAATTTGAAATTACAAAAAAACACCTGCCCTAGCCCTACTTCAGTCACCCAGTTGCCCAGGAGAAGTACCATGTTAAAAATGTTTCCACAATAAACCTTGTTTAAAGTCAGGAACTGGGTTTAGGACTGGAAGAACATGAAAGGACATCTACAAGGAAAAATAAGAAAGGATTACAAGGTAAAACATTCTCCATATAAAACATTCTCCCTTATGGCTCCATTCACCTAAGGGAGAGAGTACAGACTGTCCCTGAACTTCCCCAAGTTAAACCCAGTTAATCTCCCTACACAGGTATTATTTCACCCCTTGGTCATTAATTCCCTCTCTTAGCAAAGCAGGTCTCCTACCCATACAGTAATTATATAGTCTGAATTTCCACTGAGGTACTAATTTAAGTACTTGATATTTTATTTGCTTGGTGATATATAAATTGGCCAAAGCTATAAATCCTTTAATTACTCAAATACCAAAACTTTTTTTCCTTCAAGGGAAAAGAAGGGACAATGATTCAAATTCACCTTTTAAGTAAGTTAAATTAATAAAGGAATTATTTTTCCTAAGCAGTATCAATTTCAGAACTTCTTTGCAATTAAAAAAAAAAAACTATTTAGACAGTGCTTTCTTTATAACATAAAAGAAATAAACAGCAGTGATTTTATCTACCACATACAACTCCAAGACTCTAAGGTGATTTTTTTAAGGAAAAAAATACTAGATTTCATTTCAGAAGAATCTGTGTGTTTACAGCAATCACAAGAACATTCCCAGAATGAGTTAAGTAGGTAAGATATAAACTCACATTTCAAAACTACCTCAAGTCTAACAATATCTGTTTCAACACACACAAAAAGAGCAACAGTTCTTCTGAAAATACTAATTTATTAGGTTTCTAATGGGGTACAGAGAAAAATTAAAGACTTTTTTTTTTAAATCAGGTAAGTACCAGCTGTCCCCTTTTTTGTATTTCCAAGTTAGTGAAAATGTCTTAGCACATTATCAGGAGGTGGCTTCATACTATTTACAGGCATCATAATAATATTCCATCAGTTCTTGAACATATCTGTGAATTTACTATCTAGCACTCTCCAAGAGAACTTTCTGGGATTATGGAAATAGCCTATATTTGCACTATCCAATAAAGCAGTCACTGGCTATTGAACACTGAAAACGCAGCTAGTGCAACTAGCTGAGGAACTGTATTTTTATTTAATTTTAAATCATTTTACTTGAAAAGTAGCTATGAGTGTACTGTGGCTACATACAGGACAGTACAGGGCTAGATACTCTGCTATTTGTCATAAAATACCAACCTGGTTGAAGGGACCAGAGTCTAGTACAGAAACCTCCCTTCAGCTAACGATCAGCTGAGAACTAAATATATTTTCCTTCACTTGTCAACTTCTTACTCCTCAACATTACTTTTCAGTACATATATATACCTGACTCCACCTCACTGACAAGTTATAACCAAAGGTAAAAAAAATAGAGTCTTTTGTAATAGACCAAGCAAAAAATGATGGTTGAAATGAAGGTATTATGTTTGTATGTAACCTGGTTTACATGTTAAATAAACACACTCTGATGAAGAAAAAATATATTAAAAGGGGCCATTTTAACACCTCTAAAGAAATTAATAAGATTTTTAATACAGTACCTACATGGTAAATATTTTCAGATAGACACATTTACTCTATTAAAATGATAGTTATAAAATTAATGGAATCCATAATATTTCTAATAACTACTTCTTCCTTTGCACAAATAAAACAACAATGTTTTAAGTATAATAAAATACTGAGCAGGCAGGAATCATGGGACCAGAATTCTAGGGGCTTTTGGACTCTAGGCAAGTTATTTCAAAGTTGGCCCATAGAGTCTAGACTAGGAAAACAAAAGCTCAGACAGGTTTTTCTCTTAAGAGTCCCTTCCAAATGAAATTTCCTTATTCTCCCTCTATTCTTATTCCTCATTCTGCTCATATTCCTTTGTGTTCTTGAGTCATCCCATAATTAATAAGAGAGGAATGATGGCCTTGCCATAGTAAAAAGAATGAGAGAATAAAGATATAACCAGATGATTAAACTTAAAATGTAAGGAACACAAGATAGGTCAACAGGCACCAATCCAGAAAATATAATCCTTTTGCAATCCCCAAACTAAACAGCACAGGAAAGAAAGAAATTGGAATGCCCCTCAGTATAAACACTGGTAAAACCGATGCTACCAGTTCAAAACAAGATCATGAATTCCTCTAAGTCCTCAACCATAATAGAGTGATTGTGAGAAGTCTCAGAATTGTCACAGGTCACTGGCTTCTAAAACACTCCCCAAATGAAGACCTATCATTCACACGGCAGAAAGTCATCAATCTCTACTTGCTGTACTAGGTTTTCTTCTTTTTCTTTTTCCTGGCAAATAGCTCTAACAGTGACTAAAGATTGGAAACCTAAACCCCATAAATGCTACCACTGTGCATATTTTCAGGTAAGCAAAGAATTGAGTGAGCACTCTCAGAACTAGCCCTCTGGAAATTATACTAAATGCCATTTACCTGGAAGAATTTTGAAAGTAAAACTAGACAGAAAATAAATGTTAATGTCTCTACCAATTCTATCTTAAAATGACATTTTCACATAGATCGAAATACACAATCAGTTTAAAAGGTCAAGTCATCCAATCCGCCACGTTCAAAAAGTTTCTTAAAGCTCAAGCTGACGTTTACGCTTAAATCACTGTTTGGCAAGTGAGAAGAAACTTGAAATATATCAGCATTAACACACATAGGGTTCCAAAGTGTTTATCGAAATCAATTCTAGAATTAAAGTACTGCCAATCCATTCTCTAAAGGGCTTTTATTTCTCTTCTGCTTCCCAGTTAAGACAAGGCTAGAATGACTTTTTTAATTAATACACTGAACTCCTCCCTCATATAAAAAAACTCAACCAATGAATGAATGGCAGATTTGGAAAAAGAAGCACAAGAAACACTTGAATCATATCAACCATTGTGGGGTTGTTCTGGTATAATTTAAGCAAAACTGTCATGGGGGAAAATGTAAAATTTCCAATGATTACATGGAGAATTAAATTCAAATAGGAAAAAAAAGGTCATCCCCCCAAAAAAGTCACAGTGGAGGAGTTCTAGCATCTATTAGATTGGGTTGACTTAACAAGAGAGACCCAGTTCAGAGAGGTCTTTACCCTATCACCTTCACTCCTTCATAATTTATAAAAAATGCAACTCCTGCTACCATAAAAGCCCTTGACAACCACTGTCCTGCAGGTCTGTTCCTGTGTTTCATCAGTATCCCTGAGCATCTCCAATGGTCCTGAGTTCTACATTAAGAGGCCCCACAGATCTTCAAGAGAAAGGTTACATATAAACAAAGAGCAGGGAAAGAATCATCTGTATACCCAAAAAAGGAAAGCACTGGAGAGGAAGAGGAGAACAGAGCCAGGATTTCCACTCCTGCCCTACGTTGTCCAAGTAAAAGGATACCGGAATGGTGGCAGGAGCTCTGGAGAAGCCACCTCTCAGTCCTGTGGCCTCTGCATACCTACCTACAGAGCACAGGCAGGTGGAAGCACTCAAGGTGCTTATTTTCCATCTGTGAGGATTCCTGAGCTAATTTCTACAGAGCTCCTTAATCTCACTGGCCAAAACACAATTAAATAAGCACCACTATTAACCACTGGCAAGATCATGTTCTCAGGATCCAGGGAGGTCAATTTTCAGAAGTCAGATCAATGTTCCTCATCCACAAGGAAGGTGGGAGTATTTGACCCCAGAATTCAGTCCTTTGTATAAAAAACATTCATCAAATACTGAAATGCAAGATGGGGAGTACAGAAATGAAAGACAAGCAGAGGGGAAACTTCCCTAGCAGAGACTAGGAAAGCATGAAGCATTTCTACAGCTATAAAAGGGTCACACTGGTTGGCGAGTCCTTCCTGAAAATGGAAATAAGACACAGCTAGAAATGGAAGCAAGGACAATTCCCAAAAGGTCTTGAACTTCGTGCTCTGAGTCAATTCTGACAATGATGGGAGAGCTACCGAAGGTGTTTAAGCCTAGGGGTAACATGATAAACTTTTTGGCAGCAATGCAGGAAGGAAGAATGAAAACAAGGACCGTGGTTAGAAAGTTACTACAATAATCCAAATAAAAAGTGAGAAGTGCCTAAAGTAAGCCAGTGGCAACCAAGAACAAGAGTCAAAGACAGATCAAAGAGATATCAAGGATGGAGAATATTTTGTGTTTGATGACAATTAGCAGTAGAGATTGATGAAGATGGGAAAGCGCAGGATGACCAGTGTTTTCCCACTTGAGTCCTCATGAAGATGGAGAATATAGGAGCAGGATTAGGAGTGCAGCAGGGATGGAAAGACGAGTTTAACTGTGAAGATGAAGTTTCTGTGAAGCATGCAAACAAGGATACATAAAAGGTAGTCCAAATACCAGTCCAAAGATCAGGGAAACCCTCAGCATTTTAAGTGGTGGTTGAAGCCTCAGATAGAGGCAGTCATAGATCCTGGGGCAGGACAGGCAGGGAAGTAGGAAGAAGTCCAGAAGGCAGGAATGGCATGGAAATCTAAGCCGGAGCCTTGTGAAGGAGAAATAACACACAGTGCCAGATACTGCCCACTGGTTCTGGTCACAGAAGAGTCATCCTGATTTTGAAGCAGTGTTGTTTCTTATGAGAGGGCAGAGTCAGATTGCAGTGGATGAGAAGTGAAGGGGAGGTTCTTTCAAACAGCTTAGCTGTGAAAGGAAGGAGAGAGATAAAGTATTGAGTAGCTAGAGGAGGAAGAAGTAGTCAGAATGTTTTGCTTTGTTTTGTTTTGTTTTTTAAGATAAGAGAGAGACTTGAGAGTATTTATAAGCTGGGGGAAAAGCAGAGAGGAAAGGCAGGAGATAGGGGAGCAGTAGTGATGACTTCATCTGAAAACAAATGCCCCTGTCCCCTCACTAGCTGGGACACACAGTGACTATAGCAGTCAGCAGCATTTCCTGCCAGCATGGCAGCCTCTGCAAGGCAAATTCAGAGGTGGAAGAGAAGTGCAGTCTTAGCAGGTTGTTCCTCCCCAATAACCTTCCCGCAGGATGCTCTCAACACTTGTCAAAAGGCCATTTGGCACCTAAACCGGAGCCACCCCAATCGCCAGGAGCGCCACAGGTCTCTCCAGCTTCTGCCACCTAGCAGAGGTGCAAGGGGAAGCCAGTCCCAAGCGGGCTCCCCTTTGCCAGTCACCTTTCAACCCTCCCCTGGAAGGAGACTGGGAGGCCAACCTCTCCCTCTCAATTTCCTCCTGACAGAAAGTGACCAGAGAACCTCTTCAAGCCACTCCAAAATCTTCCCAGAGACAGGATTGTGTCCACTGCCAACGATCTGAATCTGATTAGCAAGTAAAGTGTATAGTCGTCATGGCTAAGACTGAGAGTTTGCCATGTGCCAGGCACTATTATACATTGTTTGAATCCTCCTGACAATACTATTTTTATCATCTCCATATTACAAATGAGAAAACTGTGCGCTGAGAAGTTTAGGAAATTTGTTCAAGGTCACAAGCCAGTGACTGCCATTGCCAGGATATTAAATAGACCAGGCGGTCTGACTGCAGAGCCTGCACTGGTTATACTTTATTGTCAAACACAGTCAAAAATATAGTATACGGCAGATCACAGAGAAAAGGGAAAATTCATCATATTATCATGCATAGATAAACCAAGTATTGTGGTAACTCTATCAGTTTTTTCCCCTAGAGATTTTCCCCATGTAATAGTTTTTAGCAGCATATTTAAAAGAACATTTCTGTATACATGTTTCTTTTTTTTTTTTTTAAGTGAAACAAAATGAAAATCAAAAGCCCTCTGCTTTAGTCAAGAATCTAAGGCCCGTTTTTTTCAGTATTGGGAGGAAGGGAGGGAGGGAGGGGGAGGAGGAAGAGTAAGAGGGAGGGAAGGAAGGAAAGAAGAAAGAGTCAAACCAATCACAGAACCAGTATCAGCTGCAAGGCGGCCACATCTAAAGGTCTGGGAAATGAGAGCACACACATAACAATGGGTCTTTCCAGAGAGGCTCAGTGCTCCAGCTCCCTGAGGTCCCAGGAAAATCACTATGACTCAGACGGGCTCCCACCATCTTCAAGATCCCTCTAGGACACCTATAAAACCAGTTCTAGATGCTAAACCATAGAACTCCACAGAGTCTCTGAGAACCCAGAGCAAAGTGGGAATGGCCTGGCCTCTCAGAAGGTCTCATTTAGGAGATACTATTGCCCCACGCCCCATGCCCATATGCCCTATTACCTGTACCTGGGGAAAATGTACCCGAATGGTTAAACAAAGCCTACAGGAGAGAAATAAACAGAGCTCTCAGAGGAACCCTCTGTCAAATTAGAGCCAGGATTCTAGGAATAAAAAAATTATTTTTATTGACTATGATGGCAAATTAAGTAAATGCTATGTTTAGATCCTTCTAAATGACCACACAGGACAAAAGTGTAAAAACACTGAGAAATCAAGGGCAAAACTACATAAAGGAAAGCTCATGAGCCAACAGTTACATATCCAGAAAAAAAAAAATTAAGAAAAACAAACATAAGCTGAGGCAGAGGTCTATTTAGTGTTTCTTAGATGGAAATCAGCAGACAACAGCCATAGCTTTTAAGACCAGATTCAAACACAAAGGCTGATACTGCAAAGCCTACAACTCTTGGACAGAGTTTACTGAGCTTGTTCAATTCCATTACAGATGCCCAAATCAGCATTTACATGATCCACTTTTTATTCTTTGTTTAGCAAATCAAAGTGATACTACGAATATCATCAATAAACTATTTTTTAATCAACATAGCTTTGTGCCCCTCATAGTTCTAACGAAGAAACTTAAAATGAGATGGGGATGAAGAACAAAGAGTATCAACAGGTTAGAAATTCCCCCAAAGAGCAGTTGCTTGTATAGAAGAGACAAAATATTTAAAATCTACCAAGTCAACCACATTGACAACTAAAGAATTTAATCATTTCACAACTTTTTTAACCCCACTCTAAGTAAAAAGCTCCCCCCCATCAGATTTATGCAATTTTCAGGTCACACATAAACTCCTGAACCAGATCGTTCCCATGAGCATTACAATTTTTCCATTGATCTTTTGCAACACAAGAACAATACAACAAAGAGAAAACTTTATTTTTAGAATTGCAAACACTGTGTTTATTTTTCTAAAGCAGAAGTCAAATAACTGAACCTGCTTTGTTTGGATTTTGTTCTCCCCTATTCTCCCCTAATCCAGAGGTTCCATACTCTGCCCAGAAGGAAATGTCAAGAAGTACTACGTGCCACGTTGGAAAGTTAACTACCGTGCCTCACTCAGCCTTCTACTCAGTCACATCCTAGCCTCCTGCTGGCCACGGTTCACACTGCTAGAGTCATATCATATGACACCTGCCGCATGGTGGGTAGAAGCAAAGTCTGTCAACAGGCATACGTGCTGAAACCGGTTCAGTGTTCGGAGTGCCAACTTCTGCAAGTAATGTTTAAGCAAAAGTGCTTACCCACAAGTTCACTCTTAATTACTAGACTAGTATTAAACACTGAATGGAAATGGATTTTTAATTCCCTATAAACATTAAGCCCTTGCAAAACCTTGTTCCAGCCATTTGATTTTTCAGTAACATGGCTTTCACACAGGCCATCTCTTTTCGTTGGAAAATGTGCAATAAATTTAACATGTAGAAGGACCCTTCCCACAAGGTGAACGTGCAGAAATCTGGGTAGAAGTAATAAGTAGGTATTTCTATTTTCAAATTCCTCAAGTAGATTTCTGCTTTTATTTTTCTCATTAAATTGACCAACCATGGGGGGGTTGCGGGGAGTAGGGTATATGGGAACGTTTTATGCTTTTTAACATAATGTTTTGTGTGATCTATTTTATCTTCTAAAAAAAAGACAATAATAAAATTAAATAAATTGACCAACCACAATTAACAATATTGTTTCTGCAAGCAAACAGAAGCCCTGCAATTAATCCTATCACTTAAATTATTTAAACTGGAATGATAAGATTTTATTAGTTCACAAAACCAGTCAACTCAAAATATAGTATTTCCAAATGGCAAATCTTGCAACTTAATCCTAATAATTAACAAAATAAGGATATGAATTGGTTATATGTAAATTCTGGCACAGACTTTATAGAAAACTATGTGGGAAGGGCCAACATTCAACTTTTAAGGAACATCCCTTTGCACTGGTGACAGAAGACTGAATAAAACCCTGAAGGAGTTCATGGATGATTAGGGAGAGCAGCAACAGAAATGATTGAGCACCTCACAAACTTACTCAGACTTCAATATCTACGCAAATATGGCCTCTTTTGCATAGTATACAGCTTCCTTATTTGTCCTCGTAGTTTCTTCCTCCTTTGTTCTCCAGTGTTCCCTCATCACATCCTACTGATTTACATATGTGTCCCAATAACTTGTGAAGTCCTTGATGGCAGGGACTATTTCTATTAAGGTCTACACAGCCTGCACCCAGCTCAGTGTTCAGAACATGTTAGGTCCCCAGATTTTGTTGAGCAAATTAAAACTACAGGGTTATATGCTATGAGGTGTGTGAAAAGAGGAGCAGAAGAGGCTGCCCTGCTTTGCCTATGGAAAAGCAGAAGTTTTCTCAAGGGATATTCACCCAGGCCTTAGAAGCCAAGGGAGATGCAGTGGAAGAAGATGGACACTTAGAAACAGCCTGGGTAAAGGAAGCAAGACACAGAAGAGCAGATGTGTTGGAGAACAGCAAAGTTTTCTGGACACAAGTAGAATAAGAGAGGATGCATGCAAGTTGAGGGTAAAAAATAAAAGGTGAAGGGGCTTATATGCAGATTAAATGGGTTTTCACTGACCCCTCTAGACTCTGAGAAGCCCTTGTAGCTCTTTGATCAGGACAGTGACATTGCTTGAGTGCCTTTGGCTGAAAGTTATCCAAGTCCTGGCTTTTCAAAGAATTTAAATTAAAAATACCTGTCATAGGTTATTGAGAGCTTTTAGATCCTAGGAAACTGTCTGATCCACCATATATATATATATGATGTCATATATCATATATCCCAGTCTATGCAGTTACTCTAAACTGCAATCAAGGGGCATCAAAAACCATATATTTAATTATGTAGGTAGCAGGTCTGGGAAAAACCTATTGCTTAAACCCAAAATATGTCTCATTCACACAGTAGGAGGTAATAGGCTAATTTAAAAACCTAATGAAAAGGGGGAGGGAATGACGAAGAACTTCTTAAACTGAAAAGCAGAAGAAATATTTAAGGTAGATATCACAATACTTAAATATCAAGATTATGAGAAGGTAGCATCCCATCCCACAGCCAATAAGGTTAGAACATGAGGTCTAGTTTACCCGGAAGCTTCTGTAAGCGAGTTTAATAAAACTCCCAAACTAGATGATCCAATAGGGAAGGATCTAAGTGAAGGAGCAATACAAATCTCTGGGCCCTTCATATTTCTGGGCCCAAGGAAAAGTAACGCCGGCTTCCTGCCGTTCCACTTGGCCAGGTTTTTAAAAACGCAGGATAAAGTGGTATTTGTGGGCCGACTAGAAGACACGGGAAGGGAGGAAGCCGATCGTCGACAGCCTCGGGTTTCACACTTGCAGCTTGGCCCTGGACCAGAAAGAAGCATCGGCCCGGTGCAGAGTAGGAGGCCAGGGCGCCAGCTTTCCCTGGCGGCTGAACTGGGCGGCAGGCGGCGCGCCCTGCCACCGAGAGAGGCAGGTACCCGGCGAAGCCGAGCAGCGTGGAGAGCCGGGATGCAACGCCGGCGTGCAGAGCCGGCTGTCGGGGAGGGAGGCCAGCATCCTCCGCCGGCCTAGGGAAAGAACCCAGGCCTCCGCGGCTTCTCCGCGGCCCAGTTACCCACCGCGAGAGAGTAGTAAGGGGAGGCAGAGCCGCGGAGCTTTGGAAACAGAGCTGCGGATGCGCCCGCAGAGCCCCTGGGGGCGGCAACCGGGCGCGGCACGGGGGCGGCGGAAGCCCAGGCGGGCGCTCCCGCAACCCCACCCGACTCCACCCGACTCCACCCGCGGCTGCCTGACAGCGTGGCCCTCCGCCGCGCGCTGCGGCCCGGGTACGCCGAGGTAAGGGGGAGATGCGGCAGCGTTGCTGGATCCCCAGCTCCACCGCCCCGGCGATCCCGGAGATAAAAGTTTGCAGCATGCGGCTTGTCTGCAGTGCAAGTCACATCCGCCGCGCCGCCTCCTGCAGCAAAAACGCTCCGAGAACGATCAAATAAATGTAAGGGGAGGGGAAAAAATTACTGTTGAAGCCGGTAGGCCCCGAAGGCGGGCGTTCTGCCTGCGGGCGAGCATGCAGGGAGTCCAGCATCCCGCGCACCCCCCGCCCCCGACCGCGCCTCCCGCCCGGCCTCCGCACCCAGCCTGGGCCGCTTGGGCCGCTTCGCCGCGCCCGCCGCACTGACCGATAACCTCCTGCAGCTCGTACGCGTCCCTGCAGATGGGCCAGCCCACGGCCTGCGCCGCCGAAGCCGGAGCCGCAGCCGCGGGCGCCGCCGAGAGCGGCGGTGTCGCGGCTGCCGGGGCTGCCGCCGGGGCCGCTGTCACCGGGGCCGCCTGCTGGGGCTGCTGGACGTGCACCGGGGAGCCGCTCGGCTCCGCCATGATGCTGCCGGAGGAGAGCGGGAGGACGCGCCGGCCGGCGGACGACCTTCCACTTGAAACTTCCCTGCCCTCGCCGCCGACACCTCTCGGCCGGCGCACGCCCTCCCCGCCGCCGCCGCCGCCGCCGCCGCCGGAGCCAGCCACGAGGGGAGGGAGTGAGGGAGGCCGAGCTGGGCGGAGGGAGGAGGCAGCGCCAGCGGAGGCGGGGAGGGGAGGAGGCGGCGGCCGCCGCGCTCGCCGCGCGCCCTGAACCTCGCGCGCGCAGCTCTCTGCCTCCGCGAGGGGAACCGCCGCCCCGCCGCCCCCTCCTCCTCTCTCCCGGCCCGAGAAGTTTCCACCGAAGGGGAGCAAGGCCAGTTTGTGTGTGTTTTCGGGGCCGTGTCCCTCTCCCTCCTCTCTCGCTGCTTTTGCTGCGCCTTCTCCCCAGACAATCAGGCTCTCCAGAAGACGCCCCGGGGGACCCCTAGGGAGGGGTCGTTGAACCGCCGCCGGATTCTCACATTCAGAAGTCTCTCCCAACCAAAGAGAACCCGAAGTTCATTTACCAGTTAGCGAAGGAGACACAAGCTCGGGCTTTGTTTGCCCGAAGCCAGTTAAAAAATAACCCAAGTTGTAACTTTCCGGCGCTTTACCTGCCAATATCCCTTTCCCACCTTGCCTAATCTAATCGCAGTCCTCCTACTTTTTCATAATGAAACATGATTCCTTTAGTCCCTGGCTGGTCACTTTTTTTTTTTTTCATTTGTTCTAAGCCGGTTAGATCCCAGAGAGGTGATGTAAGGAGCCGTGAAGTTAGATAAGAATTGCAGGAGAGATTTGGACAGTTTATTTCGAATTCTGTACTCCTAATAACATACCACCTTAACGCGTTAGGACACTGAGCCTAGCTAGCAGGCGTTTCTCTTCCAGTGCATGCTTGGTGGAAAGGTTATTTACTGCGGTATAAATAAACTGCGTTGAAAAGTTTTAATTAATTGCTGCTTTCGACACCCACAAAACTACTTCATCTTTAAAATTGCTGTGGCGTAACTATAGGTCTTCCTAATTATAGGTGTCATATTTAACATTTCTTGAATGTTCCCTGTGTGTTATGTATTGTAGGGATGGCGAAGATGACACACCATTCTTAAACTGAAACCCTTGCAGTGAGCCTATGACCATTTTGGCCATTTGACCAAGATGATATTGTGTGGTTCTCATGGTCACAACTACAGAAGGAGTGGGTAAGACTAATGAATATAATTTTAAAATATTTTATAACATTAAAATTATTTAATATATAATGCATAAAAATAAATACTATAAAGACACCAAGAAAAATTGTAGGATTTGTCTCTGGAGTTTAAATACAAAGACCTCCTTCCATTTTTTTTGAAAGCTAATCCAGAAGAAAAGCAGAAATTCATTATGGAGAAAAATTGTCTGATCAAAGCATTGATGGGAAATAATATGTGTGAACATTATGGAACAATTGGAGTAAGGCAGTTACTGTGCTCTAGTCAGAAAGTGGATGTACTTTTACGCATGGGTGTTCAAAAACTGTATTGATTTTAGTGTCCATCAAGAAATGGACTATTAACAAATAAATTCTAGGCCACAGACATTTTAAGTGGGAAGAATAGAGCGCTCAAGTCCTATTCCTTAAGTGCTTCTTCCCACCCCCAGCCTAGAGAACTCCTAAGGCTGATATTTAAGGGAAAAAAAAATTATTAAATGAATCTGACTCCCATTTTGTCCTATGAATTTGTTTTTTGACTCTCAAATCTCAAAGTTGGAATTTGAAGGCCATGAACGTTCTTGGGACTTAATAGGAAAACGAGCTGCCAAGACCAATAGTACAGATTTGAGTCAAATACAGATCATTTAGTTTCCCACAAAGGACAACTGTTCCATAGTCACAGGCCAGATCTCTGTCCCCAGCCAACCACTTTCCAAATGGCTACCAGGATGCTGACCCACAAGAATGGATGATTCAGTGCAGATCCATCACAATTACCAACAAATCAGTTTAAGGAAGAATGTCCAATATCAGTGGTCTTGGAATGAAGAACAGAATATGAATTATATTTTTAAATTATATAACAGTATTGGATTTGATTTTTAAGCTGTCGTTTCCAAAACAATTGTGTAAATTGCCCCAGTTGAGTAAAGTGGTACTTAAAATCTGGAAATATATGTATTTTTTAAGTATTCAACTAATATACAATTTCCCTGAAAATCTATTACTAAATTTAAACTGAAACAGGTTGGGGTAGAGGTGGAGAAAGTCCTTTAAAATATAAATAAGATTTATTTCAATATACAAAGGATACAAAGTTTTTAAAACATAGGATAAAATAAGGATTTTTTTTTAAGTATTTACCATTACCAACCAGCATTATAAGTCGGGGTTTCTCATCCTCAGTACTTTCAATATTTGGGGCCAGTTAGTTCTGTTTGTTGTAGGGTCTGCCTTTATGCATTGTAAGATGTTTAGCAGCATTCCTGTCTTCTACTCGGTGGATGTCATGGGCGTCCGTCTTCTCATTTTGATGATCAAAAATTGTTTCCAGACATTACTAAATGTCCCTGGGTGGGGCAAACCACTGTTTCAGGGAAACTCAATATACAATATAGTCGCTTTACAAACATATTATGACAATGATGATTTGCTCTGCACAGAGCTTCCATACAGCTCAGTTATTTATTCATATGCTCTTTGAACATCTAAGAAAGAATGTATAGTAGAATGGCTGAGGCCTTGAAGAAAGGCAGTGCCTTTCTTCAAATCATGTCTCCAACATGTTTTCTATCTCTGACTTTGATGTTGTTACTTAAACTCTCTGTTTCAATTTCCTAATTCACAAAATCTGAATAATAATAGCTTCCACATGGGTTGTTATAATTTGCATGTAATGGTCTTAACTTAATGACTGGCACATAGATGCTCAATAAAATGGAAGCTATCATCAATGTCATCACTGTATCCCAGTGCCAGGAATAACACCTGGTCCAGAGCAGCACCCAGTAAATATTTGTTAAATGAATATAATACTTTTTAAGTTAATAAAATGTGCTTTTAAGCATTGAGATGAGTCAGCAGTGACAAGGGTGAATTAAATGGGAGGAAACTGTAGGTGGAAACCATTGCAATAGCCAAGTTAGAAAAATGTCTGTTTGAATAAAGCCATGATATTGAGGATAAAGATGAGGGGGCAGATTTAAGAATTACTTAAGGAATAGAGAAAAGGAACTTTATGGCAGATGGGATTCCTTTAAAAGTCTCCTTTAAATGCCTCAATGCATTGAAAAAGTAGATTACACAAATGCAATTTATAAAACTTCAGAAATGCGTCTGTTGAGGGAAAGAGAAGTTGTTTTGACGGACAGATGGTCTTTCTCCCATGGCTAACCTGTAATCTACTGCAAAAGTCACAACCCTCGCATGGTGGGAAAAAGCCAGATGTTCTTGGATGAGAAGAAAATGTATCACCACACTTGCCACCTCCAACCCTCTCAAACCTGCTTTTCTTGTGCTGTCTTTGAGGGAAAAGTTGTGAAAGAGCTGGAACTTGATTTAAAAGATTGTTTCCAAAGATAAGGATGAAACAACATTTGAGTTAGGGGGATGGTATGGCATAGTGGAAAGAGCATGGGATTAAGTCAGACATAGCTAGATATAAGGTCCTATTCTGTATGTATTAGCTGGTAACCTAACACACTCGGCCTCTGTTTTCTTAAAATAGGGACAATCATCCCATGATGGGATTAAATGAGCTGGTAGGCACAACATGTCTGACACATAGTACACATCATACTGGTATAGTAGTGGCTCAAGAATTTCTGACAGGGAGGGGTACAGGGATGACAGTCTCAGGGGACTTGTGCTTTAGTCAGCTGCATTTGCTTCTTAGACTATCAGTTTATTTGGACTGGTTTGCCAGTGAGCATCAATGAAAATTAGCCATTCCTTGGGAGCCACCACTGTTACAGGCCCTGAGCTACTTGTTTTTGTGTGTGTTTATATTTTTGAATGGTAAAATTGCACCCATAGTAAATATCTAAATGAATTCTCTGCAGAGATGTCAAATGTCCATATGAAAAATGTAATTGAGAAAAATGAACTTTCCAGCCATGAAGGCCAAGCCATCTTACACTTAGCATAAAGATAGAGGTGTCATGAGCTTTCTACTGACATGGCTGAGGCTATCTATTATCCAAATTCCAGAGTTGCTGTGATTCACCTTTATTAGGCTTAATACAATGTAGTGTTAAGGTATCATTGGTGCCTATTTCACAAGCACAAATAATAGAAAGAAAGGCTTTTTACTGCAATGGTACTGCTTTTTAAATTTATCACTTATGATTTAAGGAAGTAAAGTCATACAAATTATAATTGCCAGACATATGTTTTCATTTATTTTTCCAATCAGTTATTCAAATTGACTTTCTATTTTACATTACAGACCAAATTGCTCTGGTGCTAGTGCCTCTTCATTAATCTCAGAGGTTCCTGACCAAGATTTGGGTCCTAATGGGGAGCAGGCTCACCAGGAGCCCTATTCTCTCTACCCATAGGGGAAGACCTCTGTATCAGCAAGAGTCGCCCTTTGCTGAAACACTGGAAGGCATACAGTAAATCTGTGTGACATATTTCTTTTATGATATAATCTGTCTAAAGCCTGATAGTCCTGTCTTTGGCAGAATGACAAAAAAAAAAAATGTAACTATTATGCACAAAACAGGACTTACTGCAATTATTTGGTTCATCTCTCTTACCTTCAGACTCTTCCAAACACCAGGGATGTCCCACAACTTCTCTCTTCCCACCAACGCTATTCACATACTCTGAGCACTATTCTATCTCCTGCCTTTCTAATCTCACCTAGCAAGCTCAAATCTTTATCATGAGAGGCATCTTGGGTTACATGTATTATGAGTACCAAATGAGGGCCAGGGTGTAAATAAAATACAGTTTGATTTATTAACATGCCTTCATTCAGTAAATATGATTTAAAGACTATAAAGTTCATTTTGCCAAATGCCATAGAAAAAGCACAAAACTATCTTAGCCTTTACAAATGGTAAAATCCAATAAAACCCCCAGGTGCCTCATGAGTCCTAAACCCAAAACTATCAAAATATATAAGCAATGCTTAAAACCAAATAGCCAAAACCAGCAGTCACAGAAGATGCAATGTGATTTGTCAGTTCGCTGGTCAAAATAATTTCAAAATCTAAAAAAAACCCATGACCCTCTGTTGCCACCATCAAGAATCCCAAGAGAAACAGCATGGAATGGCAAGGAAATAAAAATGAAAATCAGACCAAAACAAAAACAGGAGAAAGCAGGAGGGTTGGCTATTAGAGTTTGCTAGAGGTATGCTGGGAGGTAGATGCCTTTGGCAGGCAGGAGTTGGGAGAGGAAAACAGGAATAGCATTGGAGAAAGAAGAGTTAGGATGAAGTTCAGGAGACACAGTCCAGGTGCCTGCACATATGTCTACACAGTGTGAGCTGGGGGATTGTGTCACACCAAAGAGTGCTGGCCCAGCATGGCATGTTGTCATGCCAGAAAGCCAGCCAAAGTTGCCAGATCTCCCAGTTTTTTCAAGAGAAGCAACAAATCTGATTTTATGTGAAATTTCTCAGCTTTTAAATATTGGCCTAACATTATAAAATACTGTACAGAATCGGATACCAAATACATAATGTTTAAAAACAAGAAAACAACACTAAATATGTGTCTTTGAATAAATACATATTGAGTGAAAGAGATAGAAATGATAAACTCTAAATTCAAGGTAGTTCTTTCCCCTGGAGAGGGAAAGAGGAAAGAGAGAGGTAAAGGTAAGGCAAACAGAAAAGTTTCTATTGCATCTGTAATGTTTTATTACTTTAATAAAAACCTGAAATAAGTATAGCAAAATTTTAAGATTTGTTAGATCTTAGATGGTAGGAATATGAGTTTTCATTATTTTATGGTTCCTACTGTTCTGTACATTTGAAATACATCACACTTTAAAAAAAATAATGTACAGGCCAAACAAAACATTTTTAGTGTACATCAGGCCAGTGGAGTGCCATTTTGCAATCTTTGCACAGCATGCTTTAGTAAACATAGAGCCCACACTCAGGTAGACCAGTGACAACAGGGCTTTGGTTTCCTCCAGAGAAAGGACCAGGGGATGCAGGTTGTTTTCCGCTAGTTGGGCAAGAGAATTACCTGGTTGGGCAAGAGAATTACCTGTACAACTTGTTAAACATCTGGTCTCACCTATAGTTTAATAAACCATAGTCTGCAGGTAGAAGCCAGGCATTGATGTTTTTTGAAATCTCCCCCAGGTAATTCTATGTACAGCCAGAGTTGAAAATCACTGTGCTAAACCTGACAATGTCACTCGGTCACAGGAAAGCCAATGCAACCAGAAAAGCACAGGTGTCAGGGGGCTTCCAGCAAAAAAGCAACTTTAAAAGGCTCAGAGGTCATGAGTGGTGCTCCTGAATAGGATCATAAAAAAAAAAGCAATTAAAACAAAAAAATCAATGAAAAGGAGCTAAGACTCTTTGAAATAAGAACATTGAAATAAGAACAACTGAAAGAAGGATTGTTCTTTAAAAGAATATTTTTGATCAAAGAGACTGAAAATACAGTGCATAATTTTAATGAAACAAATTGTGTACCTACGATGTGCAAGCTTTCTGCTAGGAATGGTGGAAAAAGCGAAAGATGACTCTCAAAGGAGCTTAATGTCTAAAGGGCAGACAGACAAGTAAATAAGTAATTTGTCTCTTAGGGCTAGGGAGATTTGTGATGTGCCTAAGATTGTTCTAAAGACTCCAAACTAGAACATTGAAGTTATTGGACTGTAGGATATTTTAATCATTCTCTGATGACTTAAGCATTGGAAGAGAGACACCTGAAGCTGGGCTTAAAGAGCAGAATGGGGTACAAGGACCACGTAATAAAACAATTTAGACCTCATACAGAGCAAATATGTGACATGCTCTAAAAATGTTGTCTTTAGAGAATGTGCTTACCCCAATCAGCTTTACTCACGAAGTTAAACCTTTTTCTTTGATATAAAGGAGACAGTAGTATGCCTTTCTCTTTCAGAACCCCACATAGGAATGACTAACTGTTAATGAATTCTTGATTCATTTATGATAATGGATGATAATTTATTGCTTCAGGAAGATTTTCAGGGGCTCTATCATTTAAAGAATTTCCCCTTACAACAATGATCATAATGAAAGCTACAGTTTATAGAGACTCTGTGCTAAGCATTTTAGATACATTGTCTCCCTTGACCCTCACCTCCAACCTCATTATATAGATCACTTTATAGCCATTTCATAAATGGAGAAACTGAGCATCACTGAAGTTATGAAACTTAAACTGAACCCTTATTTCAGTTTATCTGAGACAGAGCCAGGATTCTAATCTGTTCTGTCTACCTCCAAAACCTTAAACTTAAACTCTGCCTTATATTTTTCAATCTCTTGACAAAGGGCTATTTGCTATTATTGCATTAGAATTTCTTTAAAAAATTTATATTAATTAAAACCAATTATACTTTGATTTTAATTAAAAATGACTACTGATGTGCTAAGCAATGCAGTGTCATTTAAAGACAGGAGACAAGGCCTTAGACAGCCAGGAAATAATTGCCAAGAATGGAGTAGTTCTTCTTAAGGAATAATTTCTGGCAATTTGGGGTTTGGAAAGAAATATTATTAAGTGCCTTTATTCCTCCGTCTGTGTATTTGAAAAATGAGTTTCAAAACTCATTTTTCCACCCTCACTAATATTCTGTGAACAATGGTCACTGTAAATCTGTGTTATTAAATTGCTACAATAACTGTTAAAGTAGCACCCACCCCCCTCATCAAGTAAAAGCCACATGACTGTATTTTATGGTCCATTAACTAAATGGAGTTCATTCAGTCAATAGTGGATAATCTTCAAAAACTTCTCCGTCAAATACAAAGGATAGCTGTATATAAGAAATTCAAGACAATAGAAAAGGATAGGTAATATTGTAGAATTTTGCAAAAATATTTTAATAGATAACCCAAGAATTTTTTCTTTTTCATTTCTTTAATTTTTTTAATTACATGAAAGAAATTTTTGGGAAAAAGAAAAAAATTGCTAATTTCTTGTGTTATTTTCAAATCACTGGTAGACCTGTTATTTGCATATAGAGAATCATAGCATTTTGTGTTCCTGTGACAGAGCTGTTAAAATAGGGCTACTCCATCTTATTCAGCTGTGTGCATAAAGAAAGGGTGTTAGTTTTCCATCTGTCATGAAAATGAGTGATTCTTTTTATATTTTCCTTAAGATATTGTGTGAATTTAATTCAGCAAGTGAGATACTTGCCATACTAAAAGGAGGCATAATTGTGTCAATAAAAAGATTTATTTTTAATTGACACAAAAGGTTTTTCAAAAGATAGGATATTTGTTGTGAGGCATCAAACAGCCCAGCCACCCACAGGTTGAGATACACATGAGGTACAGTTATATACATATAAGAATTAGAGATTTTGTTCTTTCAAATAAGCAATTAACCATGGGGGTAGTGGCTGATGACAAATTTAAATTTAAAAAGTGCCCTATTTTTTAAAAAAATTATTTCATTTTGAATTCACAATACCTGTACAAGTTATAAAACTCAGAAGGTAAAAAAGGGTATAAAATGAAAACTATGCTTTCCTCTGGCATTTATCTCCCGGGAAGTTGGTTCTCCTTCTTCAAGGCAATTATTAATACTATTACCCTTTTCTTGCATCCTCCAAGAAACAGTCTTAGCATATGCAACTATATTCACTTATTTTTTTCAATACTGATAGTCCTATATTATACATACCAATTCATGTTCTTGATTTTTTTCAGACAGTAAATGTCTTGGAGAAGGTTTCATATCAGTGTACAGCATCCTAACTATTCCTTAAAAAAATCTGAACTCCATATTGTCTGTTTCTTTTTATTGAGGTATAATTTGCATTCCCTAAGGTGTACAGATTCAGTTTGATACATTTTGACAAGTGAATGCACCTTTGTAACTTCCACCCAAATCGAGATATGCAACATTTCATAATTATTCTTTTTAAAAACTTCTATTCTGTTGCATAAACGTGCCATGATTTATTTAACCAGGCCTTTGTTCATGGACAGCTCTATTACAAACAAGATTGCAATGAATATTACATGCGTTATAGTGCATGTTCGAGTTTATTGATGGAAAAATTCCTAGGAGTAGCGTTGCTGGATCAAAGAGTATGCACATTTTTCATTTTGGAGGGTATTGCCAATTTACCTAGCATAAGGGTTATACTAATTTACACTCTTGCTAACGATTTACGCAAGTTCCTTTTACAGCACACCCGGCTTATTAAACTTTTGTTCTTTGCCCTACTGGTAGGTGAAAAGAACGTGATTATAAATTTAATCTTGTTTCTCTGATTAGGAGAGCTGCTAAGCATCATTTCCTGTGTTTAGGAGCCAAGACACAGATTTATTCAGCAAGAAAATTTGAGCAAAAGCAAAGGTCCTGTGAAGACCATGCCTTGCACTTGGAGTGATGAACAGTAACAGAGAAGACTTGGCATTTATTCTGATCTTTCAGGAGAAGCTGGACAAAATAATGTTTTAAAAAAAGATAGAAAATTGAGGAAATTTGATATTTCCAATATGACCTAAAAAGAAAGTTCCTATATCTTCAATGGAAACTCCAAAACCCTGCCAAATCACAAATGAAGACAGTACTAGTTTTTTTCTTCCACATTTATGCCATATTAATAGTCAATCATGGATATTTAACAGCCTTCAACTACCCACTCTGTGATAAAGTTCTTCATTAAGTAATAGAGCAATGGAAAGAATATTGTCATTTGATTTATTAGACTCTCACTTATTAGCTGAAAAATCTTATTAAAGTTCAAGTTTCGGGGTTTCAATTTTCTTGTCTGTTAAATTCAGAGAACAAATTAAACCTGCCCAACTCACTAGTAAAGTCTCTGGCATACAGTAGTTTCTCAATAAATGCTGGTTCTTGTCCCCGTCTTTGCCTAACGTGGGCCTTATCAATAGATCCAGAGTAGCAATTAAAAATGAAACTCTCATAATTTCAAAAAATATTGCTTATGAAAGATGTAGAATTCAAATTGGGAAGTTTTATTTTGTCAGTTTTTTCATTTACTAACCCTTGTTAGTAAATGTAGCTAGTTTAAAATGGAAGGTATTTATTACAGAATACCAAAAAGCTTTTAGAATTTAGGTGAGAGCTAAAGTCAGTGTTGAACTTTCAGAAAAAAAATTCCTGTAGCCACATGGCAGAATAGAGCCACCAAGGGAACTGCTTAATCTTCTGTAATGAGGGACCTCCAGATCCAGAACCACACCTCTACTTCCATAGTTAAGAAGCCTTGTAGCTATTACAATCAAGAGATAAATATGATTGGGAAGCTGCCTCCATCAGGAAGCTGCCACCCCTGGCATGGCTCCAGAATCATGCTGTAACTGCTGTATATGGCCTACACCCTGTCTCATGGCATCACTGAATAGTCTTTGCGCAGGGGGACATTTGTTTATATTACCACAGAAAATGCAAATGCCTCTGGCATTGTTTGTGCCCACAAGGGATAAAAGAACACATAGCAGAAGCATAGCCTTGGCCTCAGAGAAGCAACAACATCTGATTGGGTGAGCCTAAATCAATCCAGAACTCTAGCTGTAAGGGAATCTGGTAAGTGCCATTATTAGTTTCAAAGCTTCCACATGACAGGAAAAGGGGATAAATGTTAAGCACTGGTCCACTGTATCTACCACAGATACCTCATGAAATTCTTCCTTGAGTTCAGAAATTATCAGCATTAGATTTATTAAAGAGCTCTCTTTCCTTCACTTCAGTCATCTCATCTGTACAAAACAAAGATTGTAGGTGATCTACAAGGTATATTCCAGGTTTTAAAATTATGATTTTTAAACGTATATATATCTGTACACACATACTTTTATATATGTATATATGTGTATTCTTGTGTATATTTAAGTGTAGGAAGATATAAGGAGCATGTGAATATGTGAAGAAACCTATATAGTGTAACAGATTTGCAAATTGGTGGCAAATTATTCCCCTGCCTGTATCCAAGCCCCTATGTGATGTGATGTTGCAGCTTCTCACTTCAAAAGGCATCTTGCTTTTTTAACCTAATATTTCAAATTTTTAATCTCAGTATATATAGCATTTATTTAACCAGTCATCTGTTGCTATATATATATATATATTATATATATATATATAGGTTGTTTTCAATCTTTTCTATTTTCAAAAAATAATATATGCAAATTATATATATATGTTTGTATGAATAAAGTTTTGCACATGTGCAAGTACATCTTTAGGGTAAATTCTTAGAAGTCAGATTGGTAAGTCAAAGAGGATGGTATTTTAAATTTGTATAGATATTACCAGTTAGTTCTCCATAGGGCTCATACCAAGTTTAACACCCACAAGGAATATTTTTAAGTGCTTGCTTCCTCACACCCTGGCCAACATTTCAGGATAGTAAACTTTCACCTATCTGATAATTTGAGATGTCACATGTTAATTTTAACTTGCATTTCTATCCTTTAAATTTTTTATTCATATTATGCTATTTTGTTTATTAGGCTGTAAGAATGTAATTTTTTGCCATTAATTATCCAAGTGCCAAGAACTGTTAACCATACTTTCACTATAAAACGCCACCATTCTCGTGTACTAAAATCTTATGTATAAATAGTTGAGATATTTATTCTTATACATATCTTATGGGTCAAGTATAAGAAATTTTAAAAGTGTGAATCTCATTTATTGAGTAGGCCATTCCTTCCTCACCATTTTGAAGTGCTGTTTTTATCATATATTAAATTCTTTAAATCCATACATCTGATTCCATTTTTTTTCACTTTGTTCTGTTATTTTGGCTTTCTATTTTGGTGGGACTAATGAAATGTTTTAATTTTTTCCCTAAATAATACAGGTAGTACATGGTAAACAAAGAACCTAAGTTTTTCCCCCAGAAATCGTATCTATTTTTGCTCTGAGATGAACTTTAGGATAGTTTTATTTTTTCTAAAAACTGTTTTGGGGTTTTTAGTTCAATGTTATTAATTAACTAGCTGAGGCTATGGAAAACTGGTATATTTATAGTTTTGGGTTTTCACCTGGTTGTCTCATGATTCTTTCAAGTAAGTTTATTTCTCTAGAAAGACAATCATATCATTTATCAATAACAAATAATCAATATTTACCATATTTATTTTGATTTGAGAATTAATTGCATCAGTTAACTCTGAGAAAACAACATTAAATAACAGCAACAAATGATGGCAGTCATGCCTTGTTCCTTATTTAAGGTGAATGTGTCTTCATTTTTCCACAACATGCATAAGTTGACAGCTTTATATAAATATATATATTTATAGCCATATACATAAATAACTGTATATGGGCGAGTGGGGAAGAATTTGTTCTTATTTTCATAAATATTCCATTCTTATTTTACTAATGTCGACTTCTGAATCCAGTTTCATCTAATGTTTGCTTTTTTTATAATTTTTTTTTATTTTTAAAGAAGTTTTAGATTACATAAATGTCACATAAAAAATATAAGGGGCTCCCATATGCCCCACTCCTCCCCCTCCCACATTTTCCAACATTAACAACACCCTTCATTAGTGTGGTACATTTGTTATAATTGATGAGCACATACTGAAGCATTGCTACCAACCAGGGACTATGTTATAGTTTACACTTTGTCCCACACAATTTTCTAAGTTATGACAAAATATACAATGGCCTGTATCCATCACTGCAATGTCATGCAGGACAAATTCAATGTCCTGAAAATGCCCCCATATTACACCTATTACTCCCTCTCCCATCCCTCAGAACCTCTGGTGGCTGCTGCTTTATATCTAATGTTTGCTTTTATGTAAGGATAGTAACAGCATCAGGGAAGCAAGGAGGAGTTAAAAAACACTTGGTTTATTTACATTGTTCAAGTCCATCTAATAATATACTGCTTTCTTTTTTTGGCACTTAAAAATCACCTGGAATGCTTTTTAAAACACAGAATCCAGAAATTCTGATTTGTTAGGTCTGGGGTGAAGCCCAAGATTTGTATTTCTAACAAACTTTCAGGTGATGCTACGGTAACAGTACACTTCAAGTAGCACAATACTAATAGCCAGGTAACTTGTCTAACGTGCTCTTGAAAAAGACTCAGAACGAACTGATCATTTGCCACCTAGACTTTCCCCATCTCATCTCACTTGTTCCTTTATTCAAAAGCCAGTTTTCACTAAAATCCCCTATTCCTGTGGATCTTGCATTGTCAAATATTACTCTGCCATTAATCAGCATTTCTATTCACACAGGGTTCCTTTTTCCATTTTAATATGTGACATGGAAAAAAAATCTTAGCTGTAGCAGAATCTTCTTGTTATTTCTGAAGGCTGGTATGCAGGCAGTATGCGTTGGCATCCCAGGTACCTCTCAGTATGTCTTCTCTTATTATGCAATAATAAAATATTTGGCTGAGTCCACAGCAGCCATAAACAGTACTTCAAGCCTCCCTTGACGCTAAGCTTAAAGATACGTAGATTCTGGACAATGGGTTGTAGGAGGAAGTATAGAATGGCACCTTCCAATGAATCTTCCTTAAGAGACAGCTCACAAACATTCTGTCTTTCCTTCATCCCTTCCTCTGTTCAGTGACTTGGAACAAGTTACCAACATCTGGGATCATAATGAGCCTACTAGATCTCTAACACAATGGCATGCCATGCTCTGGACCACCTTTCCCAAGTGCTACAAAAAAAGAAGCAATAACTTCTTCTCATTTCAAGGGTATTCTGTCACATGCAACTGAACCTAATCTTAACTCATTGAAGCAATTAGCAGTAGTATCTACATAGTTAAATCCTAGTAGTAGTCTTTGTTTTAATTTGATCAACTCCAATTAATTATTTTTCATTTTTGTGGTTACAGGAATGTAAACATTCTGTTGCCTCCTCCTCATCTTACCAGTGTCTTCATACATCTAATTGATCAAATTATGTTCTCATAAGCCACTAATTTAGAACATTCTATTTATTGCTATGTAATACATAGTATTATATATTTATATTTAATATAAATATATACATCCTATCAGTTGTGAGAATCTGGACTCCTGTCTTTAAATTAGGATACTATTTCTATTAAACACATGGCTGGAGTGCTTGTGGAAAAATTCATCAAAAATCCTTTATTGAAAAATGAAAAAAATCAAATAGTAAAGTGGCTTATGACATTCCACTTCCCTACTGTTAAGCAATCCAGAGTGTGCATGCAACATTCCACATTTGCCATATTAAAATGGCTAAGATTTAAAAACAAACAATAACAAAAAAATGAATGATGCCAACCCTTTAAATCAGGCTTTTATAGCAGGATGTCTTGCAGTTGAAAATCCTATATGTATATTCCATAGTTGTATTAGTCAGGGTTCTTCAGAGAAACAAAACTGATATGACATGTGTACATATATACACATATGTATATAGATATTATGAGATTTATTACAAGAATTGGCTTACATGACCGTGGAGATTGGTAAATCCAAATTCGTTAGGGCAGGCTGCAACTTGGGAAAGGGAAGCTGGCTGGCTGACATAGAGATAGAAATTTTTTCTTTTCTAACTGCTGAAATCATCCATTCTCCCTTCAAGGCCTTCAGCTGATTGGATGAGACGTCTCTCATTGCTGAAGGCAATCTCCTTGGCTGATTGTAGATGTAATCTGCCACAGATGCAATCAACTGACTAATGATTTAAATCCATGAAATAGTCTCACAGTAACTATCAGGCCAGTTTTTACCTGACTGAGCAACTAGACACAATAACCTAGGCAAGTTTACACATGAGCTTCACCATCGCAATTAGTGATAGTCAGTCCTGAAGATACCCATGTCGAGCTAGTTCTCCTTCCATTTTTTCTCTTGGTAACTGTTTTCACATTATGTTCCTTTATTTAAGGCTGTGGTATAGGACTTTGTAAAGATTTCTTAATAGGCTATTATCTTGGTACATGGGAAGGGTATATAAAAGTTGGAGGGGGAGGTATCTGTAAAGAAGAAAAAGATAGAATTTGGTTTATTGAGTTTAAGGAGACTTATCCCTTTACATGGAGATCAGATTTCTATATATTACCTCCTCGGTCTCCAGTTTTAGGAAGCTAATTCATTATAAACAACAAATGGAACTCCTCTTTCCAGGTGTCCTAGTCACAGCAGTGACCAGATAGGAACATAAATAGAGAATACTGCTAAAATGGGGTTGCAGCACGAAAAGGACAGTACCTCCAGCTGGCTCTGGATCAACTCCAGCCAAGATCAGGGAAGATTCCTAAGGGTTCCTGGATGGTCCTGGGCCATCAGCCTTGCCAGCAATTTCCTAAAGATACTGTTGACATCTAGATACTTAACACTGAGTAAAGAACGAACAGTAAAGAAATAAATTAAAATAATGAAATATATTTAAATAAGAATAATTTCTAAATAAGCATGCCTATTAGAGACCTAATGTTAAATCAGAATTGGATAAAACCATATTGAAAGGCAGAAGACTTTAAAATCTATTCCTACTTTCCCTTTTCCTTTGTCCTAAGAATCTATAGATTCTTGTGACTATATAAGGTTTCTCTCCCACTATCTAATAACTAGGCTTTCACCTCAAACTAGGGGGCCCTGTGATGTTAGAAATTGTTGGGATGTCCTTATTGCTAGGACCATGTAACATTGAGTTCCAGAAAGATGGCTAGGGCTCCAAGAAAATCATCACAATCTTCCCCTCATCCCATTATTTATTATGGGATGAATTGTGGGGGAGGCTGAAGTAAATAACAATATTTGGTAGGTTCTCATCGATAACACTGTTATGGAAGCTACCTTCCTTGAGTCAGGCTTGGTCTGCTTCTTGGGTCGACATTTCACAACATCCCTAGCATCTCTCTTTTGTTTGCCAGGTCCCTGAAAGATCATGATCGCAGGAGAAAGGTGCCTGAAGCTGGTACCATCTTTAATGGGCTAACTCAATATTCGTATATTTAATCATTAGTTCTTTAGACCATATGTGTTCTCACACATACTGTGAAATTTCTTCTCATTATTAAGAAATATCTACCATGTTTGTCCTGGGTAGAATCACTCTCCATATAAATGTGATAGGTTTATTTCTTAATTAAGCTTCCTTCAGTAAAATTTACAATTGTTTTGGAGATAAGAATATAGTATTGACATATTGGTGGCTATTTCATCAGGGTTTTAGTACATGTAACTATTATTTTTTAATCAAACTCAACGATACTATTATTTAGAGCATCCATTCTACATACAAGGTACTCTGTTTTGTAGTAAAATTGTATTTATCCACTGTATTATATTGACAAAAACATAAGTGAATTTCTGTGTGATTTTCAATTTTCTGATTAACAGGAAAATACCATACATGTATTTTCTTTTGGTTTTTATTTTAATGCAATCATGTGTTTAGTAAACTTGCATTGCCTTAATTACAGGCCATCAGTGAGTTTCATATGGTCTTTATGAAAGTATTGCATTTCACATTAAGAAGCTAGGTTTGGGGAAGTGGACTTGGCCCAGTGGTTAGGGCGTCCGTCTACCACATGGGAGGTCTGTGGTTCAAACCCCGGGCTTCCTTGAACCATGTGGAGCTGGCCCATGCACAGTGCTGATGCACGCAAGGAGTGCCGTGCCACTCAGGGGTGTGCCCGTGTAGGGGAGCCCCACACGCAAGGAGAGTGCCCCGTAAGGAGAGCTGCCCAGAGTGAAAGAAAGTGTAGCCTGCCCAGGAATGAAGCCGCACACACGGAGAGCTGACACAACAAGATGATGCAACAACAACAAAAAAAGAAACACATATTCCCGTGCTGCTGACAACAGGAGTGGACAAAGAAGAACACACAGCAAATAGACAAAGAGGACAGACAACTGGCGGGGGCGGGGAAGGAGGGTGGGGGAGAAACAAATAAATCTTTAAAAAAAAGAAAGAAGCTAGGTTCAACAAATAAAAATTAAATTTCAATGACTCAACATAATATCTAAGTTGGAAAATAAACAAATGGATAGTCTGTGAGAAAATTGATAACTTAAGACTATGTTCTACGTTAAACAGTTTTGGAATTATTTTAATTATCTCTGTTGGTCCCTTTTGACCCTCAGAAGTCTTACAGAATCTTCAGGGACTTGAGCATGTCTTGCCAACAGGTAGTACTATGGATGCAGAAGGTGAGTAGACTATGTTGAAGCTATATTTTTAATTTTTTATTGTTTCTCCAGTTATTCATAATTAAATAAGTTTCTGGTACCTTTTGCCTGAAATGAGGGTTCTAAAAATTTGTGTCAAAGTGATAAAGCCTGACAGCACTTGATTTCTTTTCAATAAAATGATAGCCTCTTGTTTACTTGCTACCTCCCTTTTTTTCATAAAGCAGAAGAAACAGGACACATACAACCCGCAGTATACTGTATGAGTCTTTGGTTGCTTGTATTTTGGGTAAATAGAAGTTTGATAAAATTTTGTGCTTTATTAAGAAATTAAGAACCCCCCTTATTTCCTTTCAATTACTCTTCTTCTTATAGACTCAAGGTGTCCCCCAGAATAAGTTCTTAAGCATCCTAAAAGCAAATAAAAACATAAGAAAACTCTCAATGTAAGTCTACAGCTATAGCATTTTACTGGATCATTTGTCTTTAATCATTATTAAGATATATCAGTGATATTCTTGTTAAAAACATATCACTAATTCAAGATGGCTCCCCCTTTGTTCTTTTATATGCATAACAAGCTATCCCAAAATTTTAGGCTTGAAAAAAATCATTTCTTTGTATGTCATGATATTGTGGGTCATGAATTTGGATAGGGTTTGGCTAATGATTCTTCCATTAGGAGGTCATTCTGTGGTGTTCTGCTGGTGGATGGGCTCTTCTGAAGGGTCCAAGACAACTTTGCTCATGATACTACTGCCTTGGTGGAGATAGCTGGAAGGTTGAGCTCAACGGGACTGTTGACTGGAGTACTTACATGGGCCTTGCCAACACAGTGGTCTCAGTTGAGGTGGTCTTCATACCTGACTGCTCCTGAGGGCTAGTGTTCCAATGATCAAGACAGAATCTCCATAGATTTTATGACCTGGCTTCAGAAGTCACATGGCCTCACAACTGCCATCTTCTTATTAGATGAAGCAATTACAAGGTTGCACAGATTCAAGTGGAGGGGGTGTAGACCCCATCACTCCTTGGGAGGAATGTCCAAGAATTTGTCCTCAAATATTGAAACCATCAAAATCTTCCTTAGGAGGCTTTTCCCCATCCCCTGTTCTAACATATAAAATGTTTTTACTCTTTCCTTGTAGTATACTTAAAATGGCGCAGTACTATGAAATCACTTGCCTTTAAACTCACTAATAGTGAAATTTGCAATCTTATGATTTATCTATCTATTTATGTTTTCTCCTAGTATCTCTGGCTTAAGAGTGCCAGTATTTGTGTTTATATGTAAAGTTGGAAATACCAAAAAGAGCTCTCTTCAGTGGGAAATAACTCATTTAGTGATGGACTTCATGCTCTATTTTCATGATAAAAATACAGATTTTCTTAAAAAGTAAAAAATATAAAAATATAATTCCGACTTGTTAAATGCAATGTTCCACAAAAAATATAGAAGGAGAATAGTCTCAAAGTCCTAGTTTTAAATATTTTATTGCAAATATAAATATTTGCTGCTTAAAAAACTTTCTTCCCAGCATTTCCCTACAAATAATCAAGCAAGCATTGACTGACAGATTAGACTTACTAATATCACCTTCCCTTTGCCTAAGTGAGCTATTCTCCTTACGTTTTTGACATTCGAAAATGACTGCTTGCCAACATTATCAATGATATGTTGAGTAAGAAAGTGTTCTGTATAATTTCCAACTTCTTATTTTCTTACTTTTTCTTTTCCTCTTCTCTTTATATCCGCTGTCCTTTTTGAAATGAAGCACTTGCAACTCAATTGGAATTGTCTTTCTTCCCTCTATTAAGTCCATTTTTGTTTTGGTTAACTTTTAAAATTCATTTCTCAGCAAAAAGGTGTAAAAGATGTTACATGTCTGCTTGCTAGCCTCCACAGTGACAGTGTTCTATTTGGCTCCACAGGTCCTGAGCCCCACTGCTCTTACTCTGGAAGGAGAGTCGTGAGGTATTTCATCACACTTTGGCAACAGAGGATCAGAGCACTCTGGGATACTATGGGTTTACTTGAGTGCCAAATTATAATAAAGTACTGTGGTAGAATCAATTTGGACTTGAATCCAGGATTGGTTTCTATCAAGCTGTAGTGGACATCTGCATTCTGAGACAGTACCTGGGAATACCAGTACTTCCTACTCTCAATCCCTTCAGGTTACATGGGGTGGGAGCCTTCTTCAAAATCCAGCACTGGCCCTGATATAGCTAAGCAGTGTATTTCATGCCCCTGGCCACAGTTCAGGGGCAGATATACTCTCCAGATAGATACAGTATGAATTAGAATTAGGTTTTTGCTACAATGACATAGAAGGAGGTATCGTCTTTCCACTGGGGTTGCTAAATAGAACATATTCCTTGAGCTTCTGGTGACCATATTTGCTGTCCCTCATTTACTGTGAATGAAATCTACTTATTCAAAGGCAGAGAGTTGATAAAAAGACAAATTCCTGATTCAATTATTTGAGCACTACTTAAAGTCAGAACTACCCTCTTGACTGCAGTTACAAAGTCTGAACTCTTTGATTCCATTTATAAGTAGTGCTAAAACAGGCAAAACTCATTCAAACTGATAGAAATCAGATAATGGTTTACAGGCAGGAATTAGAAGTCATTGACAGGAAAGATAAACAACATACCTTGGTTGAAAATCAATTGGCCATCTATGTGTAGGTCTAATTCTCAATTCTCTATTCCATCCAAGTGATCTATATGTCTATCCTTACATCAATACCACATTCTCTTTTTCACTGTAACTTTATAGTAAGTTCAGGTAGTTTGAGTCCTCTATATATTCTTCTTGAAAATTATTTTGGCTACTCAAGTTCCTTTGAATTTCCATAAACATTTTATTTGGGAAAATTGTCTTAAATATATTGAGGCTTCTAGTCCATAAATATGGTGTATCTCTCCATTTATTTAGTCTTCTTAAATTTCTCTTGGCAAATTTTGTGATTTTTAGAACATGTCTAGCATATTTATTTAAATTAAACATATCACAAGTATTTCATATTTTTGGTCCTATTTGAAATATAATTTTTAAAAAGTTCTATTTCCAAAGGTTCATTGTTAATATATAGAAAATACAGTCAATTTTTATACATTGACTTTATCCTGCAACAAACTTAAAGTCATTTATTAATTCTAGTAGTTATTGTCAGATTCCTGTGATGTATGTGGTAAGTCTTATTTCTTCCTTTTAATCTGTATGCCTGCCTTTTATTTTTATCTTGCCTCCTGAATGATGTTAAGTAGAAATTGTGAGAGCAGAAATCCTTGCCTCATTCTTGATCTTAGGTCAGGAGTGCTCAGTATTTCACCATTAAATATGATACTAGCTGTGCATTTTTCACAGATAACTTTCATCAGGTTTAGGAAGTTGCTTTTTATTCCTGATTTGCTATGAGTATTTGTGGGGTTTTAGTTTCTTTGGTTTTATCATATTTTCTTTTGTTTTATCATAAATGTGTGTTAAATTTTGTCCAGTGTCTTTCCTACATATGTTGAAATAATCATGATTTTTCTTGTTTATTCTGTTAATATGGTGATTTATGTTGATTGATTATTTAAAACCTGTAAATGCTTTAGTGTATATTTCCTTTAAAAAAGGACATTCTCATTTAACTACAGTAAGGTTACCAGCATTAGGAAATTAACATCAATAGAAAGCTAATATCAAATTTACAGACCTTATTTAAATTTCTTTAATTGATCCTCTCATGCCTTTTTTGGTCCAGAATTCAATTCAATATCACATTTTGCATTGACTGTCATCTCTTTAATCTCCTTTAAACCGAAACAGTTTGGTAGGCTCCCTTTGTATTTCTTTGTCTCTGTCTTTGACACTTTTGAAGGATATTGGTACGATGGTTAATTTTACATGTCAACTTGTCTAGAATATGGAGTCCAGTTGTTTGGTTAAACATTAATCTAGATGTTGCTGTAAAGATATTTTGTAGATGTGATTAACATCTATAAGCAGTTGACTTTGAGTAGATGACCCTTGATAATGTGGGTGAACTTTATCCAATCAGCTGAAAGCCTTAAAAAAAAAAAGAACTGAGCTTTCCAGAAGAAAAAATTCTGTCTCAAGACCACCACATCTTCTCATGCCTGAGTTTCCAGCCTGCTGGCCTGCCCCATGGATTTCTAAGTCAAGAAGACAATATCAACCCTTGGACTTTCCAAACCGCTGTCTGCTGTGGGTTTTGGCTTTAAATTTTGTGAGCCAATTCCTTAAGTCTCTCTCCCTCTCCATATATGCGTACATATGCACATGTGCACACAAACACACATTCACATAAATGTATTCTGACTGAATACATTTGGTCAGTTATTTTTTAAAATGTCCTTCAATTTGGGTTTGTCTGATGTTTCCTTGTAACTTGAATTTGGTTGTGCATTTTTGGAAGAATGCTATAGAAGGGAAGTTGTGTTTTCTCAGTGATCATTTCAGGAGGTGCATGATGTCAATTTGTCCTCTTACTAGTGATGCTAACTCTGCTCACTGCTAGGGTTGTGTCCTGTAAAAATCACTATTTTCCCTTTTGTAATTGGTATGTGTCTTGTTGGGAGATACTTTGAGACTACATAAATATTCTGCTTCTAACCTTACTTTTGCCCACTAACTTTAGTATCCATTGATGATTCTCACCTGGAACAATTATTGCCGTGGTGGTTGCCAAGTGATAATTGTCTAATTCCATAATTCATTCTACATTTTTCACAGTATATGGAATTCTACCATAAGAAATGCTTTCCTGTCATTTCCACTTATTCTTTATTCTTTCATTCATTTATTGTTATCAGTACAGATTCATCTATCCTTATTTTATTTTATAGGATATAGTCTATTACTATTATTTTTGTTATTGTTAGTTTGCTCAAATAAACCCAGATTTGGGCAGCAGAAACCTCTCCAAGATGGCTGTTCACTCCTTTAGATATCATCTTTGACCAGTTCCTTACCAAAGGGGTGCTGATTCAAAGTGCCAGATATTTGTTGGCTTTTATAAAGGATATTTATTTGGGGTAAAACTTACAAGTAGAAGGCTTTAAAGAGTCCAACTCAAGGCTGCTCTCTCACCAAAGTCTGTTGCCGCTTGTTGAAGCAAGATGGTGGACGACTTCTCCTTCTCAGCTGCTCAGCTCCTCTATTCTCTTGGACTGCAAACTCTCAGGGGAAGGGCTCATCTCTCTTCACAAGGGCTTTAGCTCTTTGAGCCTTCTCCTTTCTGTCATATGGCAGGACTGAAATGACCAAATTCTCTCCTCCTCCGTGAGTCTTGAGTGAGTGTCTGTTTATATCAGCCCACTAAGGGGGCAGGGACTCAACCCTGAGGCCTACCACTGACGTTATGGAATCAAAGCCCTAAATTGATCCTATTAAGTAAACTTAAAACTTTTGAATTTAATACAATCAAAGGGTATCACACCCAGAGGAACAGACCAGTTTACAAATATAATCTTTCTCTTTTGGGGGGATTCGTAAATAATATCAAACTGCCACACTTACTTTTTCACATTATTTGTGGTAGGCAGAATTCTAAGATGTCTCCTGAGATTCCTGCCTCCTGGCGTGTACCCACTCTGGATAATCTTCTCCCCTCCAGTGTGGGCAGGACCTATAATTTGATGCAATAGTCACGCCTCTGATTATGTTATATTGTAGAAGACTCTGTTGTGGCAGCCTGGGGAAAGATTCTCCTGCTGGCTTTGACGATGTAAACTACTGTGTTGTGAGAGGGTCATTGTGGCTGGGACCGGAGGTTGACCTGCAAGACTCCTGGTTGACAAGAGGGAAACAGGGGCCACAGCCCCACAGCCACAAAGAACTGAATTTTGCCTACAACCTGATGAAATTAGAAGAGGACCCTGAGTGCCAGATGAGAATGCAGCCTAGCTGATCCCTTGATTTCAGTTTGTGAGACCCTAAGCAGACTCCAGCTTGAGCTTTTGATCTAGACTCTCACATTATCATCTCTCCTGAGTCTGTGACAGTGTTTGAGACATTTAAAATATTTTTGTGAATTATTTGTTCATGTCTTCTACCCATTTTTGGTCTTTCCACCTTATATTTTAAGAGTTCTTTATATATGAGGATTATTATCACTTTATCTTTGCTATATAATACAAATATTTTCTCCCAGTTTGCCAGTTTATCTTCATCACAGTGCTTTTCTGCTATGCTATTTCAGGCAGTCAAATTAATTAATTTTAAAATTATTTACTCTGGATTTATGGTCATATTTTGAAAGCCTGTCTCTGTAAAATTAAAGGATAAATTTGCCTATTATTTTTTAGTACTTGTAAAATTTAATTTTTTTCCATTTAGATCCTTGATACATTTGGACTTTATTTTGTATGTATGGCGAGTTCTGGGTTTAATTTTATTGTTTTCAAAATGACTGATCAGTTGTTCCAGCACCATTATTTGAACATCCATCTTTGCCTCAGTGACTTGAGATGCTACGTGAATCATATGCTAAATTTCCACATGTACACGGGTCTATTTCTGGACTCCATCTGTTTGACTACTCGTGTATCAGTACCATATGTTTAATTACAATAACTTTTAGTATATTTTAATATCTGATAGCACTAATCCTTGTTCGTAACCTCTTTTTAGTATTTACTTGGCTATTTTTTTCATGTATGTTTTTCCATGTAAATTTTAGTATCTGCTTGTTTAGCTCCATGATAAGGCTTGTTAGTATTTTTACTGGGATTAAATTAAATTTATAAATTAATTTAGGAAACACTGACGTATTTATGATGTTGAGTCATCTTACCCAAGAATAGGGGATATCTTTCCTTCTGCTCAATCTACTTTCATGTTTTTTAGGAGGTTTTTTGAGTTCTCATATATTTCTAATTAAATTTATTCCTGCATAATTAATTTTCCTTTTTGCCATTGAAAATGGAATATTTTTTAGTAGTTTGTCTTCTGACTGGTTACTATTTCAGTACTGTTGGTTTCATATTGATTTTCCTATGTTAATTTTATGACTTCCTGTGTTGAATTTTTTTTATTGAGTTAATTTTACTTCTGCTTTCCTGATTTTGTGATTCTAATTGATTTCTCCTGTCTGATTTCATTGGCTAACACTTCCAGCTAACAGTTAACAGTATTAAGTAGTAACAGAGATAGTGGATATCCTTGCTTTGCTCCTGATCTTACTGAAAATGCTTCTCAATCTTCCCCAAAAAGTAAGGTGGATTTCTATCTACATTTTCTTGCATCCTCTATAGTTTTTCCTTCCTACAGGTGATTGCTCTGTTGCTTGGGGCATAGATATTCATAACTATCGTATCTTCGTTGTGATTTGTATTTTGGCATAAAAAAATACTTTGTCATAGTTAATGTTTTTGGCTTGAATTCTATTTTGTTCCCAATAGAAATGCTACCTTTGCTTTCTTTATTGTTTCCACTTGCCTTGTACTGTTTTGTATATATCTCTTTATATTTTAATTTTTCTGAATCACTTTGTTTTAAATATGTCGGTACTTAGTAAGTGAGCCAAAAGGAACTCATTTCTTTTATTTGTGACTCATAGGTTTGGTCTCAATCCTCAATCCTGTCATAATACATTATAATTATTTTGTGTATTATGATATATTTTCTATGTTTATTTCTTGATTTGATATGAATTCTTGTCTCTTAAATTATTTTGGTATTTATTATAGAAATATATATTGTATTATTTTAGAATATAGAATGATATATTAGAGCAAAAATACAAATCCTCATATGTGTGTACAAACATATTCTCTATATATTAAAACAAAAAAGTACAAACTTATCTGTCATCTGTCATCATCATCTATCTGCACATGTCATTGGTCCTCTTTTCTTTTCATTTAACCTTTTATTCTTTTGCTTGTCAGATTTTTTTTTTTTTCTCCTCCTCTCAGCAGTTACTAGGGATTGAACCCAGGGCCTTGTACATTCAAAACAGGCACTCAATCACTGAACTACCCCTGCTCTGCTTGTCAGGTTTTCTTTTAAGATTTATTTTTATTTATATCTCCCTACCCCCTCATTGTTTGCATGTATGTCTGTCTTCCTTGTTTCTTTAGGAGGTACCAGGAATGGAACTCAAGGCTTCCGATATGGGAAGGAGGCACCTGATTGCTTGAGCCACTTCCATTCCCTGCTTGTTGTGCCTCCCATCATGTTCTTCTTGTGTTTCTTGTTGCATCAGCTTGCCGTGCCTGCCTGTCACATCAGCTTGCTTTCTTCCTCATTCTCTTCAGGAGGTACTGGAAACCTCCACTTCCAGCTTTGTTGTTCTCTCATCATGTTTTCCTTCTTGTGTCTCTTTTTACATCAGCTTCCTGTGCTTACCCATTGCACCAGCTGGCTGTCTTCTTTAGAAGGCAATGGGAACCAAACCAGAGAGCTCCCATGTGGTAGGCAGGAGCTCAATCGCTTGAGTCACATCTGCTTCTCAGCTTGTCAGTTTTTAATGGCATACTTACTTTCTATTTCCTACAGAACAATAAATTTATTCCACTTTTCTTTCCCTTTTCCTTTCTCTCGTATATTTTAGTTGCATTATTTCAACTTTGCCAAGCGTAACGTATTTTACACTGGTTTACCTCTCTCCTATCTGCTGTTGTTTCAGTCTTAGATTTAGAATTAAATATTTTAAAATGTTGAAGTTTTCCTTATAATCTATGGACTGAATGAAGTTCATCCATGAATAGATTTATCAAGAAAGTTTCATTAGTACAGAATTCCCTAAGTTTATTTTTTCTATATATGTAAATCTGTTTATTTTTTCTATAGCTTTGATGCATATAAAAGACATCTGGGCTAGATATAAAATCCATAGTAATCATTTTCTTTCATTAGGTTTTTTTGTTTTTGTTTTTTGCAAAATTTTCTTCCATTGTTGTCTTGCTTTGTGTATTACTTTTGAGAAGTTTCAAACCCATATAATTATTTTGCTGCTGTCAGGTATTTGATCATTTTTCTTGTAACTTTGGTGTATTATTGTTTTTAAATCTTTGAAGTATTACAGTTTTCCTAAAATATCTATCTGAATTGATTGTTCTGAATTAATTTCCCCAGATACTTGATATATTCAGGTCTTCTTTTATTTCTGAAAAGATTTCTTGAATTAGTATGTTATATTTTAATTCTGTTCTGTAGTTTCATTTTTCTTCTTTAGGGACTCATATTATATATATGTTATTTCTTCTTTGCCTATCTTCTAGTTCAACCATTTTATCTGTGGCCCTTTTGAATTTTTCTTCTTTTATTTTTCCAATATTCCTTATTAATTTTCATTTAAATCTATTCTTTCTTGGATACTCCATAACTTAGTCTTAGTATTTTTTGTAAAAACTTTTGTCTTTATCAAAAAGGTTTTTTCTTTTTCTTCCATTTAAGTCCTGAGTTTAATATCTCTATTTTCACTTCTTTTGATTTCTTGTCCATTGATTAAAGGTTGGTTTTCATATCCTCAAGTGCCTGTTTGAGTTTACTAAATTTAGTTTGAGTTGTTATCCTGAAATTTTTCTGCTTAATGGGGCTTTGGCAGAGACTGAGAGTGGATTTTGCCTTTTGAGGTGTATTGATTTTGCTTTCTAAAATATTTGATTATAAATGTATACAGAGCTATTCCATTTCCTTTTATTCATTTGTGAATATAGGGTGGTTTGCATGATTCCTAGTTCAATGGCACCATCTTCTGCCTCTGTGACAAAGTTCAGTTTTGGTCATTTTTTTTTTTTTTTTTTGATGATAGGGGATCGGTTGTGTTTCCCCAAAATGTTTCTTTTTGTAGTACCTGACCCTAAATTCCCTCTTTTTGTCTTTTTCTACCGTGTTACCAATGCGTGCCTTTCTCTTCTGTTACCTTTTTCTCCTCTAGAAGCTCTACCTTTCAAAGAGTGCCATGTTGGATTACATAATCTTTTAAACCCCTTCCCTGTGGTCAGCACTCTGATCTGTTGGAACGTTTTTTTATACAGAGTATGGATGCAGTATGGATGCAGAATCTGCATGAATGCAAATTTCATGCAGAGTTTTCAATTTTTGGTAGCAGTTTTAGAGCAATTTAGACCTTTTGCAAGCTCCTATCATCCCTCTTCCATGCAGTTTTTCACAGAACTGTTTTCGCTTGCAGTGAGAATGTGAAAGATCAACTTGCATTTTCATTATTCACTTACAGTTAATTTGAAGTTTGGACATACTCTGTTAGTTTTCATTAAACAGTTTTAGTTACTTTTCTAGGTTAGTTTTGGAGGATACACAAGGACACAAGGATTTAGGCAACCACCATTTTCTTCAACTACTAAAAAGTTCTTATACTAATTAATTTTTGCATTTTAAATGAATTTTAAATTCCTGAAAAAAACCCCACTTGGTCATGATGTATTATCCACTTCATGTATTCTTGGATTTGATTTGCTAATATTTTTGGGGGGCTTTTACTACTTTTTTTATTCTTAAGGGTCATTTTTCTGTAGTTTCCTTTTCTTGGAAGTCTTTGTCTGGTTTTTGATACCAGGATAATGCTGACCTAATAAAATGAGTTAAAAAGTGACTCCCTCCCTCCTCTGTTTTTGAAAGAATTTATATAATACTGGTATAATTTTTTTTCATAAATTTTTGACATAATTCACTGCTGAAGTCATCTGGGCTTAGAGTTTTCCTTGTGAGAAGGGTTTTGATTATGAATTCAATTTCTTTAATATTTATAGGACATTTTAGATATTATATTTCTTCCTCTCTCAGTTTTGGCAATTTATTTTGTCTGTTACACCTGAATTGTTGGATTAATCACCATAATGTTGTTCAAATATTCCTTTATTGTGTGTTGTTTTTATTTTTACTACCTTCAGGGTCTCTTTTTTTCCTCTCTTCCCCTCCCCCTCCCATGCCCTGCTGTTTTTGCTGTCTGTGTCCATTTGCTGTGTGATCTTCTGTATCTATTTCTTTTTTTGGCTTCTCTTCTCATCTTTTTCCTCTAGGATTCACCGAGATTCGATCCTGGGGACCTCCGATGTGGAGCGAGTTTCCCTGTCAGTTGCGCCACCTCAGATTCCTGGTCTCTGCTGCATTTCACCTTGGCTCCCCCTTTGTCTGTCTTTCGTTGCGTCATCATCTTGCTGTGTGACTCACTTGTGCAGCCACTGGCTCACTGTGTAAGCACTCCTGCGGGCACTTGGCTTACCATGTGGGCACTCGGCTCACCACACAGGCACTGGCTTGCCATGTGGGCACCCACGTGGGCACTCAGCTCACCACACAGGCACTCATGTGGGCACTCAGTGACCACATGGTCTCTTGGCTCACCATGCAGCACTGGCTTGCCCTGCAGGCATGCTTTTTCTTCTTCTTTTTTACCAGAAGGCCCCAAGGATTGAACCCAGGTCCTCCCATATGGTAGGCAGAGGCCTTATCACTTGAGCCACATCTGCTTCCCCTCTCTTTTTTAATGTCAGTAATTTGTGTTCTCTCTGTTTTTTTATTACTCTATAAAGTCTCATATTTATACACTTTATTAATTATTTCAAAGAACCAACTTTTAAAAAAATGTTTTTGTCCTTTTCTTTTTCTATTGAGTCTTTTATTTAAATTTTTTTCTTTATTTTTAAAGGAACTTTAGATTACATAAATGTTACATTGAAAATATAGGGGATTCCCATATACCCCACCCCATCCCCTTCCATACTTTTCCCCATTAACAGCATCTTCATTAGCATGGTACATTTATTACAGAAATATTGATGACAACATATTGAAGCATTGCTACTAAGGATGGTCTATAATTTATATTATGTTTTATACTTTGCACCAAAAAATCTTATGTTTTGACAAAACATATAATGGCTTATATCTGCCATTGCAATATCGTGAAGAACCAATCCAATATCTCAAAAATGCCCCCATATTATACCTATTCTTCCCTCTTCCTCCCCTTAGAACCTCTGGTGACTGCTATCTTTATATCAATGTTACAAGTTCTTCCATTAAGAGACAATAAGTCTACTTTAGTCAAAGAACCAACTTTTACTTTCATTGATTTATCTCTGTCAGTTTTCTGTTGCACAGATTTCTTCTCTTTGTTATTTCATTCATCTATTAATTTTGGGCTTAATTTGCTGTTATTTTTAAAGCTTCTTAAGGTAGAAGCCCAAGTTTAAAATAAAAACCCCCTTTCTTTGCTAATATAAATGTTTTAAAGCTATAACTTTTCCTCTAATCACTGCTTTAACTGCATCCTGCAAATTTTGATATGTTGTTTTTTTCAATTATTCAGTTCAAAATATTTTCTTTCTTTATGAATTCTTTTTTGACAAATGATTATTTTATAAAGCATTTTTCCCCTAATTTCCAAATACTTGGGGAAAATTCTAATTTAATTCCTATGTGATTGAAAAGCATACTCTGTGATTTAAATCCTTTTAAATTTGTTGACAGTGTTTGCCCCCCACTACACACCACCAATTTTAGCTACCACTTTCTGCCTCCATCAGTAAATTCTCTACCAAATAAAATCAGCAGTTTTCCTTTGGGGGCTTTTAACAAACATAAAATTCAATATTAAGATTTTAATGTTGAAATATTTGTCTCCCATCAAAAGTTCAAAAAGTACAGGTTTTTCAACCGTAAATCCTGTAAAAAAATATAAAATTTCCTTTAGTGATCCAACCCAGAATTTTGGTTTTATTTAAATAGGAAAGAACAATGTCTTAAATAAAACTACTCTAATTTCAGTAAAAAAGTAGCTTTTTAAATTCAAGTTACATTGTTGGTATAAATAAGTGAACATCTTTCTCCTAAATTCTGGTCTCAGTTACAGGATATTTATGATGATATAAGACTGTTATATCTTACAATGAATGTAGGCAGCAGTCCAGTTGACATAATCTGGCAAGATTTTTCTTAGTTATGAGTATGAAGTTGGGCCAGAAGCCCGCAATCAAAAGTGATGTTAAATTTAAATGATTACATCATCTAATGAAGTCCTCTTTTTGGCTAGGATAGAGGCACCTTCTCCAAAAATTATTCAGAGTACATTTGAATCATACTAGCTCTATTACAAACTAGCTGTGGGAAAATTACTTATTCTCTGTGTAGTTCTGTTTCTTTATCTGTAGAGTGAGTAAATTTCTAACATCTACCTCATAATCTTACTAAACAAGTTAACATATGCAAAGCACTTAGATTGCAAGACACAGGGTAAAGTCTACTAAGTATTATCTTAATATTCTTATTGCTATTACTATGAGATTGATTGAGGTAAACTGGGAATATTTTACATTTATTCTGAACTCATAATTATCTAGTTAATACAATTTTCACTTAGATACTTTTTTGATACAAATTTGTATACTTAAGCATTTTACAAATAATCACCTTAAATCAAACTCCTGAAAACAATTTCTTTTTAGTAGAAAAATGTTTTGCAAGTTAATGGCTTTTATTTGAAGGATGAAAGTAAAGATAGAAATGGGAGGAAAATACACTAAAATATCTTGACATGAGCTCATGATTACTGCCTGGGTCTGAAGTTTTGCTTTTCATTGATCTGCATGAATTTAGCCAGAGTTAATACCTGGGAGAGTTCTCATACTTATTTTTTATTTACCTTGCTATCTCTTTGGCAATTCAAAAATCTTAAAAGATACCCTTTTAGAATTATAAAATATTTCTTGGAATAAAAGAATCATTTCTAGTTTTAATAAGGACAGCCGTGGAACTTCTGGTTTTGACCAGATGATGAAGTATTGGTACGGGACTATCTCTCCTCTTGTAAAACACAAGAAAATATGAAAAAACTATCTTCAGATATTAGACTATGGGCAGTACAAGGCTACTATCCCTGAGAAGAGGAAAACGAACAATGTTAAGCCTGCAATTACCCAGATTTGCTGTATAGACACACCTTCTAGGCTGTGGTACACAAAGGGAGAAGCCAAGGCAAGCACAAAAGAAGTACCTGTGGAGAAGGTAGGCACACAAGTTGGAGAAAGGGGGTGAGCCAGTGAGATGTACGGGAACTTTGTCTTTTTGGAAACAGGTAGTAGTTCCTGAGGCCTCGTGCATGGTAGACTTGGTTCACAACCAAACTAGAAAGAAGTGCTCCACTTTGGTGGGCAAGATCTCCCACGAGCCTAATTATGGTAGATGGAAAAGGTCTATGGAATACCTAAGGGCATTCTGCATAGAGGCCTGAGAGCCACAATCACAGTGAATGCTACTTCTTCAGGGATCCTCTCCCATCTGGGTTCCTGACTGGGATGGCCAAAGAAATATGTTGATTAAACATGAACTGAAATGCAGCTCTATTACCTGACTGACCTGGCTGATGTGATGATGCAGACACATCTCCACTTCCCTGATCAGTCAACCTGCCCAGAATAATCCTGGAGAACCTCTGGCATCTAACTTGCTAAAGCAACAAACATGCAATCACCTCCTTTACCAACAACTACATAATTCAAAACAGAAGTAAAGCTTCAATAGGTCACCTGTCGTTTCTATGTCATTACGTACTATAACAATCTTCAGGTGCCTCTATTTTTTTTTTTAAACCTCTGCTGTTTCCACTGAACTACTTATATCTTCCCTTAGGTACTGGATTTAGGTAACAATTTTAGACGGGACCTATTGTTGTTCATTCTCCAGGTTGGCGGTAGTGCAGTGCTGTCCAGTAGAACCTTCTGCCATGATGGAAATATTCTACACCTGTGCTGTTAATATGGTAGCCATTAGACACACATAGCCATTGGGCACTTGAAATGTGATGAGTGCACCTGAGAACTAAAATTTTAATTTTACTTAATTTTAAATAATTTAAATGTAAATTCCATAATGGCTACTGCATTAGCAGATAAAGAATTTTCCTTAATAACTTTGTATAAAAGAAATTATTCAAAATTCATTTCCAGAGCATTTTTTACTAAAACTCTGAGTTTGAATATGAATTTAATAGACTCCCCTTTAAAAAGAAAAAAAAGCAACAACACTCAGTATTTTTTAAAAAGACCTAAAAATACGTATTTTTTTCTTTTATCAAAACAAAAGCTTGTTATAACTCTAGTACCAGATATTTTTGCTGGATGAGTCTTATCCATCAGCTTTCCCCCCTTCCACAGCATGGTTTTTATAAGTTAAACATTTGCAGTGGTAACATAAATAATTTCTCTCCAAAATTAACACACACTGAATTTCAAGCTTAGAGACCTTCTCTACCCATTCCACCTCTCCTCAGCCCATCTTTCTGTCAACATACCCTGTCTCTTAAAGCTCTTCTATGAATTGATTCATTTACAAAATGTGCTTTTCCCTCTTAAGAATAAGACTCACTCTGTGTATAGAAATTAAAAATAAGTGTGAACCCATGTCATTTCTTTAGATTTACTATCTCTTTGACAACTTGCCTTAAACTAAAACAGAAGTGAGTTGGTTTATAGTCTCATCCAACAGACTTGGGGTTATGTCTCACTCAAAAGGCTAAATATATATGAAGCTCGATTGTCTTCAGTAGGAGGTATTTTAATTAACCACAAGGCCACAGTTTTGCCCGCAGTTATTTTTAGAAGCACACTCATGTTGGACAAGTGTTTCCTCTGCCACAAAGGCTAAAGTTAGATGCCAAAGATCCATTTGTCTTCTCTGACATTCTCTGGGCCCCCATTCTCTAAAATTATAAAAAAGTTTGACCACATAGGAATAATTCCAATGTTCAAATATTATACTTTTTCAGAGAGCCAAAAACTTAATCTGCAAAGAAAAATGATTCTCTGACAAAAAGACTAAAGAATTTCATTTGAAAATATATCTGTATTTAGGGAGTCTAATTTATGTGACTTGTGGTCGTTAGATCTTTTAATAAACAATATAATACTTGAGCTTTCAGTAAACATGCTTAAAAATTCCCTGGAAGAAACTGAATAGAATTACAATTCAAATTTAGTTACCAGTTTGTAAAACAAACTATTTTCTACTCAGATGAGAACTTTCAACTAATTTAAAGAATATGATATTTTCCCCTCAGTGTTCTAATATGTGGCCTGAGAGATGTGCTAAAGACATTAATACTAATTTATTCAATGATTCAAAGCCTGAGTACAAACTATACAAGAATCATATAAAAAACCATTCTTAATTTAAAATGCCTGCCACTGAACATGGAAGTTTAATACCTCAGAGTGTGTATCAGAAATATACCAAGAGGATATGTGAGAAAACAGATGTTAGGAAATCCAATTTGATGCCTTAAGAGTTTTCTTTTGTGGTTATGAACATTTAAAAGAATTACATATTGCAGGAAATACACTTGTACCAAAACACAATACAGTGCTTCACTGAGTTGGTCTCTGAGCCCAAATTGGGATCAATTAAAGCTTTCATCTGTACAATATGGCTAGGGACAAGAGTGTGAGAAACACAGCGATATGCATTATATATTTCAGTTGCACTTAGCACAGTGAGATCTGTGTCCCTTAAAAATTAACTACTTAGACATCGAGATGGGTAACTTGAAGTCAGTGAAGTGTTTGTTATACCACGGGTCCCTGTCTTCACCAAATTAGCAATAAGCATGAAGGGTCTCAAATCATAGTTAAGAACTTTGCCTAAGAGGGGAAATAAACTTCCTAAATGATGCAATGATATGGAATCACTTCCCTGAGAAAGGGAACAATCTCTGTCCCCAAACCCTTTGAAAAATAGGTAACTCCTTGTCTGTCTGGTAAGGATGACTTAAATGTAGTTTCTTTGGAAGTAGGGAATGCACCACAAGGAAAGCAGGGCGTTAGAGGTCAGGCCAGCTCAAGTGTGATCATGTCAGGAAGGCAGCCATTACCTTCCATACATAGATGCTTGTCCTATACGCCTTGCCACAGACCTTACTTTGCAGCTGAGCCAAAAGAGCTCAAGAATTATTTGTTGGTTCAAATGAATAAATGAAAGGAAGAAATGAGGAAGTTAGCTGTCTATCGCTATATAACAAAATTACCCCAATGCTTAGCAGCTTAACTCACAAGCATTACTATCCTACAGTTTTTGTGACTCAGAAATTTGGAAGCAGCTTATTTGGGTGGTTCTATCTCAAGGTTTATTATGAGGTTACATTCAGGATGTCAGTCAGGGTTGCAGTCATCTGGAGGCTTGACAGACTCTGGGCAGGAGGCCTCAGTTTCTCTCTGGCTATTGCAGGAGACCTCAGTTCATGAGTGTCCCCACCACCAGGTAGCAGGTTTCCTCTAGAGCAAATGACCCAGAAGAACAAAACTGAAGCTGCGATGTCTTTTATTGCCTGGTCTCAGAAGTCACACTGTCATTTGCAATTCTATTGCTTATACAAGTAGGCCTATTCAGTGTGGGAGGGTACTACACAAGGGCACAAAAACCATGTAGGAATCATTGATCACCTTGGAAGATGGCTATTCTGATGATTACTAGGACTGCCAATAAAGTTATACACTGGTGGGTCTATGGTGACTTAGCTTGGAAGTGAGTTATAAGTCACTGTATACACAACTGTAAGACAATTCTCTGTTTTCCATCCACTCTCCTGATAGACCTTCCTTTTCCATCTCAGACGTAATGCTTGGGAAAACGGAGATATTGCTATTCAACCTTTTCCCTCATGTACTTTTCTTTGGTATACAGAAAATTTTCTCGCCTGTCATTTATGGTATTCCATGGCTACATTCCCATTTAGAGCTCTTCTCCTTCAAAATGTACTTGAGCTTTCCTTTTTCAAGGTAGCTAATCTAGATCCTGTTTCTGGTTGATATGTACTAATACCCTAATGTGTTAATGACATTAAATAAAAGAGGAGTCATTTAAAATAATGCCATGAGAATGGACTGTGGAATTAGGCTACCTGTGTTCAAAGCCCTCTCTACCTAAATACTTGGTATGTTAACTGCGCAAGTTTTTTAACTTCTTTTTTGCCTCATCTGTAAGATGGGTCACAGTGGAACCTATGTGATGGGCCATGGTCAACTTGCTATACTGAAACTGCAAGTAAGTCCAATGATACAGCAAGAAATAGAACACAGAAGAGTGTAATTGTAGCACAATAATTCCTCCTGTGGTGATGAAACTGGCCCCTGAGCGCTGACAGAACTCTTCCCCCCACCTAAAATGGTAAGAAAGCAGAAAGCCTGCAGTTCTGGGGTTTTCTGACCTGGCAGATTTTTCACTTTGTTCAAACTGAGGATATTTCTTTCTGTAAGGAACAAAAAGTTGGACCCAAAAGCCAAACACATTTATATCTTCTGTATCCCATATCTTGGACATGTTCTTTGTACGTCTTTTTGGTGGTATTTGCTTCCTATTTTATCCTGATGGATAGAACCTTGTTTATAATCCTTGACAATTCCAGGGGCTGAGTGACCCTTGTAAATGTCATAAGTGACAGGGAGTTGCTGAGTCACTACCCAGAAATGTAACTTTGGGAGCAGGCTAGCCCCTGAAGGACCTTAGTGTGGTGGGGCCAGTGTGAAGGACTGCAAGGTCCAGAGCCACGAGGCCGTCGGAAGCAGAGATCAGGAGTTTGGAAGCCTGGGCAGTGATTATTAGTGCACAGGAGGCACTGCAGCAAAGGGTGGCGACCCCAAAAGTTAGTGGCACTGGGAACCAGGTCAGAGGAAAACGAAATGAGGAAGGAAGAACCAGGAGGAGTCGGGATGTCAAAGCAGAGTCAAGAGGAGCTGGGGTGAGCCAGAGGCAAACAGATAGTGCACAGCCTGGAACCGAGGGCAGGGGGGCAGCTGGCCAGGTGAGGAAGCAGGTAGGCCAGGGAATAACCAGTCCTGACTCGGGCCCTCTGCTGCTCAAATTGCCTGTGCCTGCTCCGGTCAGGTAATAGGGAGGGTTTTACAGGTGGGATAGCTGGAGAAAGCGCTTTACGAGGAAGTTCAGAAGAGGAGGATTATTTTCTCCTTTGGAGGCAGTTCCCCCTGGTGATGTGCTGGTCCTATTTCTCCCTGATGTTTCCACGAACACTACCTCAGTCCAACTCCTGGCCTTGTTGGTCTCAGATATGACATCATGCTACTGCTTCTGTCACCATGGGATTCTGAAAATATTTATTCAAAACCCCAACAATGGAACATATAATCAATAAATATTAGACTCCATTGCAGGCTTTGAAAATATGTCACCAGAAATTTTGAGAAAATTGGAACATGGACTGAGTACTGGATGGTATTAATTCAGGATCGGGGAAGTGGACTTGGTCCAATGGATAGAGTGTTGGCCTACCACATGGGAGGTCCATGATTCAAACCCTGGGCCTCCTTGACCCGTGTGGAGCTGGCCCATGTGCAGCGCTGATGCACGCAAGGAGTGCCCTGCCACGCAGGGGTGTCCCCGCGTAGGGGTGCCCCACACGCAAGGAGTGCACCCTGTAAGGAGAGTCACCCAGCACGAGAGAAAGTGCAGCCTGCCCAGGAATGGTGCCACACACAGGGAGAGCTGACACAACAAGATGATGCAACAAAAAGAAACACAGATTCCCTGTGCCACTGATAAGGATAGAAGCAGGCACAGAAGAACACACAGTGAATGGACACAGAGAGCAGACAAGTGGTGGAGGGGAAGGGGAGAGAAATAAATAAATCTTTAAAAAATATTCACGATCGTTCATTCTTTATCTGTGATAATGGTATTATAGTTATCTAGAATTAATGCTAAGAGTTCTAGAGGCCTAGACCAGTATCTGGATGCATTCTCATCAGAGGATCTCAATTTTTTAATTATCTTGATCTGTAAAATCTTTCAATGGAGCTGACACCACATCCTTGAGACTCTTACCCTGGGCAAACCTTAGTCCTGATCCCATCACTTTGCCCTGCCTCACCTTCTGACTCAGGAGCCCTTGTTAGCTAATGATGGCTTTGCCTCACCCTCTTGGACCTGAATTTGGGTACTGCAATTCTGAGTTAAACATCTTGCTTCCTTTCTAAACTACAACATAAACTCTCCTTTTGGCTATGTAGTATTTGTTTTCCTGACAGGTGTCTTTGGACCTTACAGTTTGGTTCATGTTGTATATGTGTGCACGTGTGTATTTAAAAAGTTTGGGGAGAAAGAGAAATTCAAATGTGTTTCTTAAAGATGAAGAAGAAAACAACTGAAGTGATATTACTGGAATTCACTCCCAAAGCTGATACACTTAAATTCTCTCTCATAAAACTGTGTAGAAAGATTTGAGACCTCACTAGGTCTGATGTCTCCAAAGGACAATCTAGCAACCCCATCCTTTGATCATCAAACAGTTTTCCCCTCTAGAGGGACTAGGAGCTAAGTGCCATCACTCTCCCTCCATCACCTACAATCAATGCCCAGATATTCCTTTCTAGAACTCCAAGCACGGCCCCAAATCACACATCTCCAACAAGCAGAATGCTGTCCATCAGGAGCAGAACGGGCTTTAAGGGAATGTGGGGAATGGGGTGGTGTGAGCCCAAACTATGTAAGGATAATAGTAAAAGTGGGCACATTAAGAAGATAACTAGAAACTGGTGAGTGCCCTGAACATTTTGATGCATATTTAAGATTCTTTTCTAGGTCCTAGAAATTATTGAGTCTTGAGGGACATAAGCATGAGCAGTTTCCTAAGTTTCTTAAGGGTTATTGGCTTTTGTAATCACAATCTGTAAACACTGGGAGGTCATGAGCCTCTGGAGTGACTGATGTAAAATACATTCATAGACTGTCAAAGCAATGACAGTCCTCCCCACCCTGCCCTACTTAGTAGCTGTCAAATTTCATTTAGTGAAAACTACTTCCTTTTATACATCAGAAGTTGTAGCATAATAGTAAATAAGTTTGCTTTTTCATTTAGCCTAGATTGCTAAAAATAACCAACCTAAAAAAATAAGCCAAAAAACATATTTTTCCTGTTGCTGTGTGTGGCTTGAGAATTGGAAGCAACACTGCAAACTCATTCCAAAGGCAGAACTCTCAAAGAATGATACATTTTAAAAGAAATAATAACACTGTCTTCCAAGTTCAAATATTGTAAGTTCCAGGCAATGAGTGAATGACTGGGGAGAATTTGTGTTTGTATCACAAAGGGTAAAATTCTCCAGAATATTCCTAATTACCCTCTTCCCTACAAAGAAATTCACTACAAAATAATAGTATTTTGTACTACTTATTATTCAAACTCATTATTCTCTATTTAATACACTTAGCACCAATTACATGAAAGTGTATTATAAAACTAATTGCTTTTCATCCTCATTAACCAACTACTAGGAAGAAAAATGATGGAAAATCATTTAACATTTTATTAATTCTATAAGAGCATTTCTAATGAATCCTATTATAAAGTTATGTGTAGAAAAGCATTTCTGGGTCTCTTTTCCAGTGAATTAATCAGCAAAAACAAAAAGAGAGACGCCACCATTGTGAACACATTACAACATTCCCCGTGGAATACGGAGGCTCTTCAGCATCTGGGGGGTAAATTAAATCTTGCCTTCCCACTGTTCCTTCTTACAGGCTTTGTGGAAGATTTAATTGAATCTGGCACATCATCCTAGCTCTTATACACAAAATTCACTAGTTCTTTTTGAGAAATTGTATGGAACCTTAAGCATCCTTTAGACCATGTGTGTCATAAAGCTTGAAAGAAAAGGGACATGTTCTCAGACAGCTCGCATAAACCCGCAGAGAATGGCCCAGCACACAAAAGACTCATTTTTGCTCCAGCCCTGTCCCCTGGTAGATGCAGGGGTTGTCCCAGCACCCACTCACTCTCTGGTGCTACAGCTGAGACACATTCCTTGAAATAAATGTTTCTGAGGGTGCTACCTGATTGGCTTTCAAATCAGCTCACACTAGCCACCTTCAGTTCAGGGCTACTGTCACCTGGTAGGACTGAAGCGTCTAGTTGCCCTCATCGGTAACTTCCGGGTGGACTAGCAACCTGGGGCTCTAGCTGGTCTGAAGGGAACAGGGCTGTAGTTTGAGCAGTTTCTCAGCTGCCTTTTACATCTAGTAGGGGAGTATCAAATTCACTCAGATCCATAAAAATGTAGTCATTACCAGCTACGTGCAAGGCTCCGAGCTTGCAAGTCAGTACAGGATGCCCTGCCGAATGACTGACAGAAAAGGGCTCACTTACGCCCAGGGCCGGGAGAGGGATGCCTGGGAGAGGCTTCGGGGGAGGCTGGATGCAGAAGGTAGCATTTGACATGGGGCTTGGAGGCCACACGAGATTTGTGTGGGTAGAAAGAGGGAACTCCCTGGCAGATGGAATAGTATGAGGACAGATTCCTAGCTGCCCATCCGAGGACTCACCAAAACACAGATGGCCAAGCCCCACTCTTGAGTCTCGGATTGGGTAGGTCTGGGAATTTGCCTTTCTGACAAGTTTTTAGGTGATGCTGAGGCTGTTGGTCCGGGGACTCATTAGAATATAGCGTTTCTAGAGGAAGATAAGACTGGAAAGATCCATAGAGGCAACTGTGAATGACTGACATTCAGGCCAAAAAGTTTGGATTTGATAGTTTAGGCCATAAGAATCACTGAAGGGTTTTGAAAGAAGGTGGGGTGGATTTGAGAGCAAAGGGGGATGTTTTAGGAAGGGTAGTCTGACCACTGTGATGAGAATAACCTGGAAAAAGAGAAGACACATTACAGGAGATTTTCATAGCAGATGAGGCACCAGGTTTTAGGGCCTTCACATGGATGTAGAAGAAAAGAGATGATGCAAAAACCCACTCATTTACTCTACCATAAATTAAAAGAAATTCGAAGACATGTTTGTACAAGATTTGACAAGACAACTAACTAGCAAAGCCTCTAAGCTAGTGGCTGTCTACGTTAAAGACAAAAGATTCACTTGAGAATTTTGTTAAAAACGCAAATGCCTGAGGCAGGCCTGCAACCAGAAATTGTGATTCAGTTATTGTGGGTGGAGCCCAGGAATCTGCATTTTAATTTAGAACCTGGAGGATTCCAATCTCTCCTGTAGCAAAGTATAGTTTAGCTCTTTTGAAGTAAAGTCTTGTGAGTGAGGGGATAACGTTTTACTTAATGGGAGAATCGTTTTCCAGCTATCATTTAGTCCAGAAGATTCTTTTGCCTGCCTAAGGCCATAGAAGTCCACTTCTGACTACAAGAAGTTCAAAGTGAAGACTTTCCTTCATCTGAGGCTCTGGTCACCATTTGAAGGTAGCCCTGTGGGAGGGTCACCTCTCCTGTAATTCTTACATTGCATGAATTCTGCAATAACCTCTAAAAGCAGAAATAGAAATAGCACCAAACACATTGATGATCTTTGTGTAGTTGAAGCAGAATGCCTGTATTTTATGGCTTGAACTTTGTACAATTATTGACTGGCTGAGAGCTCTCCACAGTGAGTAGTAATTAATGTGAGGCAGGAAACAGTCCAGCAGGAAACAGAATGGAATATAGATGAGGAGAAAAGGAGTTGGAAACGATGAAGCTGGACAAATATGGAGGAGGTTCTGAATTAGGACCAGAATGGAGACACCATCTCAGCTGCCCTCTGATGATCAAAACTTGAAATCCACAGAGATGAGTCCTCCCCAGCCTGAACTTGTGCATTACATCATCCTAGTAGAATGCAGGTTTACTTCCGTACACTTTGTAAGAACTGAGAATTACAGGATCAAATAAATATATGTGAGTTATGGAAGACTGTAAGTTCTTAAGAAACCAGAAGGCAGGAGACAACCAAGAAAGACATCTGGTATGCAAACTATCTGATAATAAAACAAAAGGAATTTTCAGCAATCTTTTAAAAAACTGGGATGGATAGTACAGGTAGAAAATGAGGAAATTCTTTAATGTTCCCAGGAAGTTAGGAGAGGTAAATTATATGGTTGTGGTGGTTTTACACCAGGTAACAAATTCTTGGCATTCTTCCCATCAAGAGATGGGGCTTATATCTTTACCTGTGGTAGTTTGGAGCTGTAGGTACTCTAAAAAAACATGTTCTTAAATTTAATCCATCCCTGTGAGTGGATCCATTTTAGGTAGGTCTTTTCAATGAGGCTACTTCAGTTAAAATGTAACCCACCTCAATCTAAAAGGGTCTTAATTCTATTACTGGAGTCCTTAAAAAGCAAAATGAAATGCAGACACAGGAAGCAAGAAGCTGGAGGTCAAGGGAACCCAGAAGAGAAGGGAAAGCCTGGGAGAGGCCACCATGTGCACTGCCATGTGACAGAAGAGCCCACGACCAAGGATCACTGGCAGCCAGCCCCAGAATATCAGTCTTTAGGAAAAAAGCATCACCTTGATGACACCTTGGTTTGGACTTATTTTAGTCTCCAAACTGTGAGCTAATAAATTCCTGTTGTTTTACCCAACCCATTTTATGGTATTTGCTTGAATATCCTAGGAAACTAAAACACTTTCACCTCTTGAATCCGGGTGGCCTTGTGACGGCTTTAACCAAAAAGCGTGGCAGAAGTAGTGAGTGCTATGTAACTTCTGAGGGTATATCATAAAAGCCAGCAGCTTCTGCCTTGTTCACTGAACATACTTTGGGAGCCCTGATCTGTCATGTAGAAAGTGTGACTACCATGAGGCTGCCATGCTTTGAGGAAGCCTGACCACCTGGAGAGGCCACGGGTAGGCTTTCTGAGTACTGAGCCCAATTGTCAAGTCACCCTAACCCGGCATCTGACATGCGTGTGAAGAAGTTTCCAGATGACTCCAGCCCCCAGTCATTACAGCCTTTCCAGCTGAGGCCCCGAACATTGCGAGGAGATACATAATCCCTGCCGAGTCCTCCTGTATTACCGATTTGCAAAAACCAAGAACTTAATAAAAAAAAAAAAAAAAAAAAAAGAACCCAAGAGCTTAATAAAATGATTTATGTTTCCAATTCTTGGGGTGGCTTGTTAAGTAGATAGAAATCACTGGAGTAATGGTGCCTCCTATTTTAAGATGTATAACGCCACTGATTTCTCCTTTAAAATTAGGCTGCTGAATCTTTTGGAGAACATTAAAAATTTTATAAAGATTTTCATAGGTTACTTCTAACCTTAGTCTGCTAATTAAATTTTTCCTCTACTTTTTAAAATTCTTTCTCAGTGACTTTTTCTACTTTAAGAATCTTTAGGGAAGTGGATTTGCCTCAACTGATAGAATGTCTGCCTACCACATGGGTTTGAACCCTGGACCTCCTGACCCATGTGGCGAGCTGGCCCACACACAGTGCTGATGTACGCAAGGAGTGTGTCCCTTGTAGGGGACCCCCACGCGCAAGGAGTGTGCCCCGTACAGAGAGCTGCCCAGTGTGAAAAAAGTGCAGCCTGTCCAGGAGTGGCGTCGCACACACGGAGAGTGGACGTAGCAAAATGATGCAACAGAAAAAGAGAGATACCGATTCCCAGTGCAGTTGACAAGAATACAAGTGGACACAGAAGAAAACACAACGAATGGACATAGAGAGCAGACAGCTGGGGGGGGAGGGTGGAGAGAGAAATAAAAATAAATAAATAAATAAATAAATAAATCTTTAAAGAAAAAAAGAATCTTTAAGGATAGGATCTGCAGATGAGGAAAGAAAACAATTTCTAATACACATTTGTTAGTTACTAGTAGATATAAATAATTAATTTCAAAGAATATTTTCTATTTTTCTCAACTTTTTTTTGTTGTATTTATAAAACATGGAGTTTATTTATTTATTTTTAAAGATTTTTTAAAAATTTCTCTCCCCTTCTTCCCCCCTCCCCCCAGTTGTCTGCTCTCTGTGTCCATTCGCAGTGTGTTCTTCTGTGACCGTTTCTATCCTTATCAGTGGCATGGGGAATCTGTGTTTCTTTTTGTTGCATCATCCTGTTGTGTCAGCTCTCCGTGAGTGCGGCGCCATTCCTGGGCAGGCTGCACTTTCTTCCGCGCTGGGTGGCTTTCCTTACAGGATGCACTCCTTGCGGGTAGGGCTCCCCTACGTGGGGGACACCCCTACATGGGGGACACCCCTGCGTGGCACGGCACTCCTTGCACGCATCAGCACTGCACATAGGCCACCTCCACACGGGTCAAGGAGGCCCGGGGTTTGAACCACAGACCTCCCATGTGGTAGGCAGATGCCCTATCCATTGAGCCAAGTCCACTTCCCAAACACGGAGTTTAAAAAGATTCCTGCAATTACTACCAAGGAGAGCCAGCTGAACTAGTGTGGCCCTTCCTTGCATTTGAAAGTAACATCTTGCTTATTTAGCTGCTTGGGTGGAACTGGTTACCATCATTTTTTTCATGAGATATTCTAAACCTCAATGATCTCAGTACTTTTAGCCACCAAGACAGATCATTAGTATTGTTTGATGCCAAAAACATTTTTTTTAAAAGGAGGTACTAGGGATTGAACCTGGGACTTTGTACATGGGAAGCAGGTGCTCAACCACTGGAGCTACATCTTCTCCACCCAAAACATTATTAAGCCCTGTTATATGCAGATGGGACTGAAAATTAATTGGAAGAAAGTCACTCTTAAAAATCACATATTTACTACTATGATATAGTAAATATTTTGATCTTAATATATAATTAAATCACAATCATCAGTGATTTAAAAGAGCATTCCTTGAAATGAAGTTAATTCAACCATATTCATAAAGTTTTTATAGTGTGTCTGTTACTCTACTAGATCATGTGATGAACATTTAAAAGTCAATATATAGGACCTAACCTTGTGGATTTTCTAGCACAATAGGATTTTCTTGCTCGAAACAAATAGGCAATAGTGCTAAGCAGAAAAGGTACATTGATGCAAAAGTCCAGGAGAATTACCTCTGAGACTACAGAGCCATAAATGCAAAGGGATGTGCATGCCTTCATGGTTTTTTTTTTTTTAAAGATTTATTTTTATTTATTTAATTCCCCTCCCCCCCGGTTGTCTGTTCTTGGTGTCTATTTGCTGCGTCTTGTTTCTTTGTCCGCTTCTGTTGTCATCAGGGGCACGGGAAGTGTGGGTGGCGCCATTCCTGGGCAGGCTGCACTTTCTTTCACGCTGGGCGGCTCTCCTCACGGGCGCACTCCTTGCGCGTGGGGCTCCCCTATGCAGGGGACACCCCTGCGTGGCAGGGCACTCCCTGCGCGCATCAGCACTGCACATGGGCCAGCTCCACACGGGTCAAGGAGGCCCGGGGCTTGAACCTCGGACCTCCCATGTGGTAGACAGACGCCCTAACCACTGGGCCAAAGTCTGTTTCCCTGTTTTTTTTTTTTTTTTTTTTGTACCATTTTATACTTCCACCAGCAGTGTATGGGCGTTCCAGTGCTCCACATCCTCACCGAGATCATTTCTTTTTCTAAGGTGTTCTGGTAGTTTAAACTTGGCAAGGTCCTTTCAGTATTAGTGGCTTGTTTAGTAACAAAAAAAATCAGAGGGGAAAAAAAAAAACAAAGCACAATCTCTCTTCTCCACAGAACTGGCATATACTGGATCTGAGTTCTTAGATTGGCTAATTTTGTATTATTTAATGTTTTTGAATGTGTCTCATGCTGTATTAGAAAATTTCATGAAAATGACTGCTGGAGATGAGGACGCAAAGTAGTTTAGGCTATATGTAAATTTATTTTGTTTTTTTCTTTGTGAAGGAAACTAGCCTTTCTTTCTGCCTACTCTTTGTATAAATAGCTCAGTCCTGGGAATTCCACCTCCCTTGGGACCTTAGTAGTCTGCAATTCTCTGTTTCACATCTTACACACTCCTATGATTTGCAGAAGCAAGGCCTTGCTCAGAGAGGGCAAAAGAAAGTTGGATTTTGATAACAAAATCACATTAATTAAATATCCCACAATATACATACTCTATATTGTGAGAGAAATAAAAAAACAGCAGACACAATTATTGTCTTTAATAAACTTGTAACTTAGAAGAGGATCCAAGATGGTGTTGGAGTAACTCAGAAGGGCACAGCTCTATTGCAAAATAGGGAAGAAGACATAGAAGTAGTCTAAGGGAATTGCTTTGGGGACCCCTGCAGGCCAGAAGAGTGCTGCATGCATCATCCAGGAGGGACTAGGGACACAGAGATGGAGAGGCCAAAGGGAAAATAGTGCGTTGATACCCCTGCATCTGGGAACACTGCCCATCCTCCACCTCTGAGGCTAACAACCTCAGTAAAACCTGCAGCTGAGCAGCCAATGGAGAGGAAATAGATTCCTCCCAAGGAAGAGGGAGGGTGTGATAGAGGGCTGACTGTGGTCTCTCTTTGGTGAATGTAACTACCATAATTCACTAGCTCAGAAGAGGTAGTAGAAATGAAATATTTATCTCCATGGCAAGGTTTACCAAGGAACACCATGTGCTGACCAGCCAGGAAAATGCAGGAAGGCAGACTGGTCTCTCCTGATACTTTCTCAGGTACAGTTGGCCTGGTCAGGCCCCATTAGTGGCTCCTCATCAGTTTTGACAACTTAAAAGGGGAAATATTAGAGTTTTAGGGAAAAAGAAGAGCAATTTGAAATCCTGCCAAAAAAAAAAAAAAAAGTAACAGAGCTTATGGGAATGAAAGATGCAATGGGTGAGATTAAAAATACATTAGAGGGAGCAGATGTGGCTCAATGGTTCAGCTTCCTACCTTCCACATGGGAGGTCCTGGGTTTGGTTCCTGTGCTTCCTGAAGGGACAAGAACAAACAACAAGCAAACAAACAAGGGAACCAACTTGGCGAAGTCAATGTGGCTCAGTGATTGAGTGCTGGTTCCTCACATATGAGTCTTAGGTTCAATCCCTGGCCCCCAGTACCTCAAAACAAACAAACAAACAAACAAACAAACAGACAGACAGACAGACAAACTTTAGAGGCATATAACAGCAGATTTGAAATGTTTAATAGAAGAATGAATAAATGAATTTGAAGATAGGACATTTGAAAATGAAAAGATAGGAGAAGAGACAGAGAAAAGAGTGCAAAAAATTGAACAGGGTCTCAGGGAACTGAATGACAACATGCAATGCACAAATGTATGCATTATAGGTGACCCAGAAGGAGAAGTGAATGGAAAAGGGTAGAAAGAATATTTGAGGAAATACTGACTGATAATATTCCAAACCTTATGAAAGACATGTATATCAATATTTAAGGAGGACAATATGCCTAGAACAGAATAAATCCTAATAGACCTACTATACAGATTGTCAAAGACCAAAGATAGAGAGAGGATCCTGAGAGCAGCAAGAGAAAATCAATGTATTACTTACAAGGGAGACTTAATAAGGCTAACTGTTGATCTTGCTTCAGAAATCATGGAGGTGAGAAGGCAGTGGTATGATATATGGTACTTAAGAAGAAAAACTGCCAACCAAGAAATCTTTATCTGGCAAAACCTTCCTTCAGAAAGGAAGGCAAGTTTAAAGTCTTTACAAACAAAAACTGAGAGAGTATGTTACCAAGAGCCTGAATCTAGAAGAGCTATTAAAGGGTGTATTATAGCCTAATGGCAAAAGATAAAGGAGACAACCCTGGAGAAGAAAGTAGAAGTGAAAAGCATAAGTAGAAGAAATTGAAACAATCAAGACAGACAATAGTAAGGTATGGCAACAGAAAGCCAAGGGATAAAATGGAAGAAGTAATGCCTTTATAGTAGTGACACTGAATTTTAATGGATGTAACTCCCCAATTAAAAGTCATAGACTGAGAGAATGGACAAAAAAAAAAAACCCACAAGCCATCTACTTGTTGTCTACAAGAGACTCACCTTAGACACAAGGACACAATCAGCTTGAAAGTGAAAGGATGGAAAAAGATATTCCACGCTAATAGCAAAGAAAAAAAGAGAGCGGGTATAGCAATACTATTATTAGATAAAATAGATTTTAAATGCAAAACTGTTATGAGAAATGAGGTAGGTTATTATTTATTAATAAGCAGGACAATTCACCAAGAAGTAATAGCATTAATAAATATTTATGCACCTAACATAGGTCCCCCAAGATACATGAGACACACACTGGAAAGCTAAGGGAGAAATAAACATCTCTACAATAATAGTTGGAGGGAAGTGGATGCGGCTTAAGCAATTAGGTGCCCACCTACCACTTGGGAGATCCTGGGTTTGGTTCCTGATGTCTACTAACGAAGACAAGCAAGACAGCGAGTTGATGTGATGGGCAGGAGCAGTGAGCTGATGCAACAAGATGATGCAACAAAGAAATGCAACAAGGAAACACAATAAGAGGCATAACAAGCAGGGAGTCGAAATGGTTCCAGCCACTGGGCACCCCCCTCCCACATGAGAGGTCCCAGGTTTGGTTCCTGGTTCCTCCTAAAAAGAAGACAAGCCCACAAAGAATGGACAAAGAGCAGACAGCAAGCGCAAAACAATGGTGGGGGTGGGGAGGAGGGATAAATAAATAAATAAATAAATTTGTTAAAAAAAAAGTTGGAGACTTCAACACTCCACTCTCAGCCTTGGATAGAATATCTGGACAGAGGATGAATAAGGAAACTGAGAAATTGAATAATATTAGAAATGTACTAGATCTAACAGACATCTATAGAGTATCATACTCCAAAACGGCAGGATATACAATCTTCTCAAGTGCTCATGGAACTTTCTCCAGAATAGACTATGTGGTAGAACATAAGTCAGATCTCAATAACTTTGAAAACATTGAAATTATACAAAACACTTTTTCTGATCATAATAGAATTAAGTTGGAAATTAAACATAGGCAAAAAAAGGGAAAAGGGAAAACCACAAATACATGGAGATTAAACTACACACTCTTAACTAATCAGTGGGCTAAAGAAGAAATTAAGTGTAAAATCAGTAAGTAACCTCAAGAAAAATGAAAACAAGAACACAACATGCCAAAACTTAAGAGATACAGCAAAGGCAGTGCTGAGAAGTAAATTGATAGGCATCAATGCTTACATTAAAAAAGAAGAAAGAGCTAAAATCAAAGACCTCACTGCACACCTGGAGGAATTAGAAAAAGAACGGCAAATCAATCCCAAGACAAGCAGAAAGAAAGAAATAATAAAGATTAGAGCAGAAATAAAGGAAATGGGGGGGGGGAACCATGCACACAGAGAAAATCAACAGAACTAAAAGTTGGTCCTTTGAGAAGATCAACAAAATTGATAAATCCATAGCTAGATTAACAAAGAAAGAAATGCAAATAAATAAAATCAGAATTGAGAAAGGTGACATTATCACTGATCCAGCAGAAATAAAAGAGATCATAAGAAAATACTATGAACAACTGCATGCCAACAAACTAGACAATGTTGATGATATGAACAAATTTCTGGAAACACACAAACAAACCACACTGACTCTAGAAGAAATAGGAGACCTCAACAAACCAATCACATGTAAAGAAAATTACACTAGTCATCAAAAACCTCCCCAAACTGAAAAATCCAGCACCAAATGTCTTCACATGTGAATTCCACCAATCATATAAAGATCATTTAATACCAATCTTACCTAAACTCACTCTTCCAAAAAAGATAACAGGAAGGAATGCTCCCAAACTCATTCTATGAATCTAGTATCACCATAGTACTAGAGCTAAATAAAGACATCATAAAAAAAAAAAATTACAGATCCATTTTTTTTTAGTGAATATGACTTCAAAAATCCTCAATTAAATACTAGCCTACTGAATCCAAAATCACTTTTAAGAAATTACATATCATGATCAAGTGGACTTTATACCAGGTATACAAGGATGGTTCAACATAGGAAAATCAATCAGTGTAATACACCACTGTGGCAGTTTGATATAATTGATGAATTACAAAAAGAAATATTGGATTATGCTTGTAATCTGATCTGTACCTGGGCATGATTGAGTTATGATTAGGGCTTTGATTGGGCCACATCATTAGGGTGTTGAGACACAGATAAAAGGCATGGCAAAGGACAGAGTTGGAGCTTTTGATGTGAGGGTATCTGATGTTGAACCTTTGATGTTGAAGTTTGATGCTGAAGACTTAAGCTGGAGCCCTGGGAAGTAAGCTCACAGAGGAAAGAGAAGCCAGCCCCAGGAAGAAAGGAACCTTGGACCCAGAGAAAAGCAAGCCCCAGGAACGTAGGAACCCGGGAAGCCTGAACCCTCACAGACGTTGGCAGCCATCTTGCTCCAAATAGACTTTGGTGAGGGAATTAACTTATGCTTTATGGTCTGGTATCTGTAAGTTCCTACTCCAAGTAAATACCCTTTATAAAAACCAAACAATTTCTGGTATTTTGCATCAGTACCCCTTTGGCTGACTAATACAACCACATTAATAAATTGAAGAAGAAAAATCACATCATCATTTCAATTGAGGCAGAAAAGACTTTTTGATAAAGTAAAACTTCCTTTCTTGATAAAAACTCTCTGAAAGAGGTGGATGAGAATTGTAGTTAATAGTACAAATACAAGAATGTTCTTCTATGAACTAGAACAAATGTCCATTACTATTACAAGGTTGTAAGAACTTGGACATTTGGAGATGTGTGGGAAATATACAATTACTATACCTTATGGACTATAGTTAACAATGATACAATAATCTTGCATCAATGTCAAAGAAGTTACTATGTTAATAATAGGGGGTTTATATAAAAAATATACCAAATGTATGCTATAGATCATAGTGGTAATAGTGTGATGACAGTCTTTTATAGCTAGGAGCAAATATTACAGAACAATGTATGGTGTTGGTGGAAGGGTTTGTATGGGAATTTTGCACATTATGCATGATTGTTTTGTAAGTTCTCAACTTCTCTAATTAAAAACATATATATATATGTTTCTGCTTAAATGACTTTACATTTAAATAAAATGAGATGCTTATGCACGCCCCCCACCCCGCCCCGAAAAAAAAACACTCTGAAAGATGGGAATTGAAGGGAGCTTTCTCAATATGATAAAATGCACATATGAAAACCCCACAGCTAACATTGTATTTAAAAGTGAAAAACTGAAAGATTTCCCACTGAGATCAGGAACAGGACAAGGATGCCCACTCTCCCTACTGTTATTCAATTGTACTAGAAGTTCTAGCTAGAGTAATTAGGCAAAAAAATAAAAAATAAAGAAAAAGAAATAAAAGGCACCCAAATAGGAAGAAGTAAATTTGTTATTCACTGATGATATACTGTAGCAGTTTGATATAGTTATGAATTCCAAAAATAGATATTGGATTATGTTTGTAAACTGGTCTGTACCTAGGCATGATTAAATTATGATTAGGACTTTTTTGGCCACATCAGTAGGTATTGAATCCCCACACTTTGGTGAGTGTGGACTCACAGATAAAAGACATGGTAAAGGACAGAGTTGGACTTTTTGATGTTGGAGTTTTGATGTTGGAGTTTGATGCTGAAATCTTAAGTTTGAGCCCCAGGAAGCAAGCACACAGAGGAAAGAGAAGCAAATTCCAGGAATCGAGGAATTCTGAGCCCAAAGGGAAGCAAGATCTGGGATGAGAGGAACCCAGGAAGCCTGAACCCTGGCAGATGTTGGCAGCCATCTAGCTCCAACATGTGAAAATAGACTTTGGTGAGGGAAGTAACTTATGCCTTATGGCCTGGTGTCTGTAAGCTCCTACCCCAAACAAATACCTTTATAAAAGCCAACAGACTTCTGGTATTTTGTATCACCACCCCTTTGGCTGACTAATACATAATTTGGTACTGAGGAGTGGGGAAGTGCTTTTGTAATTAGCAAAATTCTGGAACAGTTTTATAAATGGGTGAAGAGTATTTTTGGGGGGAATTGTGAGATGCTTGATAGAAAAGGCTGAGAGTGCTTTGAATACACTGTTGATAGCAATATGGATGCTAAGAAGACTTTTTATGATGCCTTAGAAGTAATGGTAGAACTATTATAGGAAACTGGAGGAAAGGTGATTCAAGTTTAAAGTTGCAGAGAATTTAGCATGATTAAGTCCTGGTGTTTTATGGAAGGCAGAGTTTGACAATGGCAAGCCTGGGCATTTAGCTGAAGAAATTTCCAAAGTAAACCCAGAGAATGCAGCTTGGCTTCTGTGAGCAGCTTATAACAAAATGCTAGACAAGAGAGATATGCTGAGGACTGAACTGTCAGACATAAAGAAAACAGAAATTGATTTCGGAAATTCCAAGTCTCTGGAAATCAAGCTCCAAGATGAAAGTGCCATATTGGAGGACCTAACTAAACATGGAACTTGTAAATCAGGATTGAAGATGCAGTTATGTCAGAAATACTTGTGGAAAGTCTTACTGTCTGAAGGCTTGGACCCCTGCTTTCTGCATGCTAAACCAATAGACTTTTTGAGAGAGCTGTCTAAACAAAACCACTGTCAGCCTGGAATAAAAGGGACATGAAAAGGAGAGATTGAAGGGGAAATGACTTCAAGAGGAAAACCGTGGAAGCTGAGATCTGGAAATAAGACATAACTTTGGGGAAAGAGAGGAGCCTCACACACGTGTACAGAGAGGGTGAGTTTGCACCAGCAGTTGAAGAGGGTAGATGTTCCCACACAATGTTCAGGGAGAATTTTGCCACCCCAGGGTACAGAGAGGGTGAAGCACATTCCTCATGGATTAGGGCGGTTAAGGTCAGCACCCTATAGGTGCCTGTCCCCCATGGATTAGGGAAGGCCTGGTGGTCAACTTGTTGCTCTGAGAGAGTTGAACCTGTATACCAAAGGTTAGGGAGGATGTTGCCTTCACCTCAATGTGTTAGGGGGTTAAGTCTCTAACCAAAGATTGGGTAAGATGTGACAATTACCCCAATGCTCTCAGAGGGTGAGACCTAGAGCTTGATTACCACCCAGATGCTTGTTGAGGGTGGAACCAAGAAAATGACCATTGAACAAGCCTATGGAAAGGGTGGGTTCCCATAGGGCACCAAGGAGAAAAAGCCCTTGTCTTAAGAATGACTCTCAGAATTTGAAATCGAGTGGAGGATGCCCTGCATATTTAATGAACTGTTTTGGTCCCATAACTCATGCTTCCCTCCCACTTTCTCCTTATTGTTATGAAAATGTTTATCCCTTTTCTGTCCTTATGTGAATTGGAAGCAGATAAATTGATTTGTCATTTCAGAGGTCTACATGCAGGTGGGACTTTGCCCCGAGACAAACTCTATTTCCTAAAATTGATTGTGATATGATTTAGTACTTGCATTGTTACTGATTTAAGGTTTTATTGAATATTGCCAAGTTGTTTTGGAATTCAGAGCGTGGAGTATAGCAGTTTGATATAGTTATGAAGTCCAAAAATAGATATTGGATTATGTTTGTAAACTGGTCTGTACCTGGGTGTAATTAAATTATGATTAGGGCTTTGACTGGGCCATATCAGTAGTGTGTTGAGTCCCCACCCTTTGGTGGGTGAAGACTCACAGATAAAAGACATGGCAAAGGACAGAGCTGGAGAATTTAATGTTGGAGTTTTGATGTTGGAGTTTTGATGCTGGAGTGTTGAGCTGAAGCCCTGGGAAGTAAGCACACAGAGCAGCTTGGTTGTGAGGAGCAAGCCCTGGGAAGAGAGGAATCCTGAACCCAGAGAGAAGTGAACCCTGGGAAGAGAGGAACCCAGGAAGCCTGAACCCTGGCAGACATCAGCAGCCATCTTGCTCCAACACATGGCAAAAAACTTTGGTGAGGGAAGTAACTTATGCTTTATGGCATGGTAACTGTAAGCTTCTACCCCAAATAAACACCCTTTATAAAAGTCAACAGATTTCTGGTATTTTGCATCAGCACCTCTTTGGCTGACTAATACATATGCTATACTTAGAAAGTCCCCATAATTCACAGCAAAACTATTAGACCTTATAGACAATTTCAACAATGTTTCAGGATACAAGATTAATATGAAAAAGCAATAGTGTTTCTATATACTACTAGTGAGCACTGAGGAGGAAGTCAGAAAAAAAATTCCATTTATATTAGCAACTAAAAGAATAAAATATTTAGGAATGCATTTATCTAAGGACATAAAGAAATTGTATTCAGAAAACTATAAAACATTGTTGAAAGAAACCAATGATGAGCTAAGTGAATGGAAGGATATTCCGTGTTTCTTGGTTGGAAGACTTAATAACATTAAGATATCACTTCTGCCCAAAGTGATTTACAGATTAATGCAATCCGACAAAAATTCCAGTATCATTCTTTTTAGAACCAGAAAAGCCAATTATCAAACTTATCTGGAAGGGTAGGGGATCCCTAAGAACCAAAAATATTTTTAAAAGAAGAATGAAGTTTGAGGACTCTCAGTTCCAGACTTTAAAGCATATTATCTAGCTATAGCAGTAAAAAACAGCATAGTACTGGCATAAAGATAGAAAGATTGACCAATGGATTCTAATTGAGAGCTCAGAAATAGACCCTAACATCTATGGCCAAGGGATTTTTAACAAAACTGTCAAACTCACTTGGCTGGGTCAAAAGAGCCTATTCTACAAATTGTGCTAGGAAAACTGGATATCCATATCTAATAGAAAGAAAGGACCCTTATCTCACACCATATACAAATTTAATTCAAAATGGATAAAAACCCTAGTATAAAAACTGGAACCATATAAGTCTTAGAAGAAGAGTTAGGGAAACATTTTCAAGATCCTGTGGTTGGTGGTGGTTTCTTTGACCTTACATCCAAATCACAAGCAACAACAACAACAAAAATAGATAAATGGGACTGCCTCAAAATTAAATATTTTTGTTCTTCAAAAGATTTTGTCAAGAAAGTAAAAAGGCAGCCTACTCAATGGGAAAAAAATCTTTGGAAACCTACATCTGATAAGGGTTTGATCTCCATGTTATATAAAGAGATCACACAACTTAATGACAAAATGATAAGCAAACCCCATTTAAAAATGGGCAAAGGAATTGAACAGACATTTTTCAGAAGTGGAAATACAAATGGCCAAAAGACACATGAAAAGATGTTCAACATTACTAGCTGTTAGAGAAAAGCAGATCAAAACTATAATGAGATATCATCTCATGCCGTACAGAATGGCCATTGCTAAAAGAACAGAAAACCTCAAGTGCTGGGAAGGATATGGAGAAATAGGAACACACCTTCACTGTTGGTGGGACTATAAAATGGTGCAACCTCTGTGGAAGGTGATCTGGCATTTCCTCAGGAAACTAAATATAGAACTTCCATGTGATCCAGTAATCCTGCTACTAAGAATATATTCAGAAAAACTGAAAGCCAGGACATGAGCAGACATTTGCACACCAATGTTCACAGCGGCATTATTCACAATTGCTAAAAGGTGGAAACAACCCAAATGTCATCAACTGATGAATGGCTAAACATGTCGCATGTCCATATGATGGAATATTACTCAGCTGTAAGAAGAAATCAGTTGGGGAAGTACATGACAACATGAAGGAACATTGAAGATATAAGGTTGAGTAAGAGAAGCCAGACACAAAAGGATGAATATTGTATGATCTTACTTATATGAACTAAAAACAATGAGTAGACTTCTGGAATTAGACTATGAAGTGTTCGTTGGTAGGAGATGGAATGTAAGATGAGAAGGGAGAGAAGATACTGGAGGTATGTAGAATGTTTAATAAAATCAAAGGTAAATAGATGGTAATGATTGGACTTCACAGTAACACATTATAATGAATATAACAAACACTGTGATTTATGGATATGTTTGTGGCTGAAATTGGTAGTCTAGGAAGATTAACATGAGTTGGAGGGCAGCTGGGTGATAATATTGGGAACATATAACAATGATTTTGGGAAGCAGACTTGGCCCAGTGGTTAGGGCATCCGTCTACCACATGGGAGGTCCGCGGTTCAAACCCCAGGCCTCCTTGACCCGTGTGGAGCTGGCCCACGCACAGTGCTGATGCGCGCAAGGAGTGCCCCTGCCATGCAGGGGTGTCCCCACGTAGGAAAGCACCACGCGCAAGGAGTGCGCCCCAAAAGGAGAGCCACCCAGGGTGAAAGAAAGTCCAGCCTACCCAAGAATGGCGCCACTCAGACGGAGAGCTGACACAGCAAGATGACGCAACAAAAAGAAACACAGATTCCCGTGCTGCTGACAACAGAAGCAGACAAAGAACATGCAGCAAATAGACATAGAGAACAGACAACTGGGGATGGAGGGAAAGGGGAGAGAAATAAATAAATAAATAAATAAATAAATAAATAAATAAAAAACCAATGATTTTGGAGGTAGATGAGGAATGTAATTAATAATATAAATACAGAAATGTTCTTCAAATACAGGGTGCTAAGAATGTGGTGATACAAGGAAAAATATATCTACTGTAATTTATGGACTATAGCTAATAACATTGTAATGTTTTGGTAGCAAAAGCAAAGTTGGTCATATATTAGCTCGAAAGGTTAAAAAAAAAGTAGTGGGATTTGGTTTTGTGAGATACAAATGATTAAACATTTTTTCTCTTCATTTTTTTTTCATTAATAAAGAAACCTTGACTATGTCATTTAAGTTAACTGTGTTCACCTGTGTGTCTTTCTGAAGCGTAGAGGAACAACTGAGTTAGCAGTTGGAATTCAGATAAAAGTGTCTGAAAATGAAGTTTTTAGGAGCAATAGTTCCATAATTTGTTGAACTACGTTTTTCTGTTCTTTTATTTTTTGAATTTGAAATAAAGTTGTTAATAAAAAAATAAACTTGTAATTTAAGAGAGTAAGTAATAGTAGTAATAGTGATAGTAATGGTAAAAATACTCCAAGGTTAATAAAGATGAATATTTTATTAAACTTAGACTCACAACTCTTGCCTCGTCTCCTCAACTTCCTTTTCTCCGAAAAACTTTATATGTGTGTAGGCACGTGCACACATGTGCCCTCGCGCGCGCACACACTTCTCCAAGCTTGAATCCTGATTGGTTCTTAATTCTGCTCATTTTTCTGACAGTTCCTCAGCCAGTCACCTGCATGGCCAGGAAGTGTGGCAAATGTCTTAGTTCCACTTGAGAGTGGTGCACCTGTTTGATGAAGCTCAGATTCCGTCTCTGGCCAGTCAACCCTTGTTTCAGTTATCTATTTGCTGTGTAACCAAAGGTCCATGGTGTCAAAACCATCATTTCATAGGATGTAAGCACTAGCGGTTTGTTCTTAAATTCCTTCTGTGGACTAACTTACTTCTGAAATAAAGCCAGGTTCACTGTAAAAAGAGCAAAGAGATGGAAGAGATACTCGGAGAAATGATGATCTGTCGTTCTCACTAGAAGAATTTGATCAAGACAGTGTGATGTTAATCCTCAAATTCATTCCTGCTGCAGAGATGGATACCATCAAAGATCTAGCCAAACAAAATAAAAAAAAGAGAGAGAGAAAACACCAGTACAGACTTAAAAAGAACACTACGACTGATTCACTAAGACATTTTTGCATTTTTTATTTTGTTCTTATTCAAGTATTAGAATAAAAGTTAAACCTACAGAAAAAAATTGTTCCTTTACTCACATGTCTGGTGCGTCTGTGCTCCCTGGACTATCTCTCTCCCCCAGGCTCACCTTCAGGGTCATCCTCAGCACGGTGACTTGGCTTTTCATAGCATGAAGGTCTCAGGTAGATGGATCTCTTACACGATACCTGGCTTCCTTAGAGTGTTCCAAGAGACAGGGTTTGAAAGTTGCTAGTCTCGTCAAGGTCTGGGCTCAGAAACTGGCACAGCAACACTTACGGCAAATTCCACAGGTCAGAGCAGTCACAGAGCCTGCCCGGATTCAAAGGATGGGAGAAACGGGGGGAGTGGGAAAAGAGACTCTCCTTCTCAGGGGGAGGATAATCAAAGAATTCGTGGCCGTCTCTAATCTGCCACAGCCCCCTTTCCCTGAAGTCCCTGCGACCCCACCTGGCTGGTAAGGGCCCTGCTGTGGTTGACTGGAACCCTAGCAGCCACTTGACATAGCTGTTCCTGACTCCATTGTGCATCCAACAGGTCATGCGCAGATGCTGACGGCTGCCTCACCGTTTTTTCTGAGTTTGCCACATTCTTCTGGACACTGGGCTTGGACTGCATGGCTGGCCTATTGGGAGCAGCCTCTGTAGCCAGCTCAGTATCCCTGATTCTGCACATTCTCCATAACTCCCTCTTCCTTGCCAAAAAGACTAATCCATAATAACAAGAGCTTCTGTGTCTGAGTTTTAAGAGCACCATTACCTTAGAAATTTATTGCTTTTTCCAGTGATGGTGCTATTACTGTGTGGCTTGTGATCTGGTTATGAGGATAGTTACTTAATTGCCATACCAGGTACATAGCAGATAATATGTACCCGTGCATTAGATGGCTGAGATGGAGATTACTGAGGTGCTCGCAGGAAAAAGAACTAAGGGATAGCAGTGATCACAAAACACTAATGTTTCCCAGGGCCTTACAAGTTACAAAGAGCTTTCATATGACTTGCTTCATACATCCTGATAGTTGGCATCATTACTGTAAAACCTGCTTTAAAGAAGATAAATTATTAATAGCATGTCAGTGCTAAGTGATTGACATGCATGATCTCTTATTTTCACAACTATCACTTAGTCACTCATTCATTCATTCTACAAATGTTTATTGAGTGTTGGGTGCTGGAAATGAAAATGTGAGAGAAAACAGATGTCTCTGTTCTCACAGATCATACAGACTATTGGAGGAGACTAATATTAATGACGGGATCTTGCACACCAACATAAATTTAGAACTGGGATAAGTGTCCTGGAGGTGACATACATGGTAGTATAAGAGAGACATTTGACCCACTCCCTGGGGGAGTGAACCCTGAACTGAGATCTGATAAAAGGGCAGGAATTTACTTGAGTAAGGGTTGGGGATGGGGCACTGCATTCCAGGAGGAGGGATCAGCTTTTGAAGCTTTTGCAAAATGTCTGTGGTCAGAGTGGGTGTTAGGAAACGTCACAGACACTGTTAAGTGACCATTGCCAGGCCTTACCTACCTCCACCACCTTCTCTGAGAAGTCAGGAGCACATGCAAAGAGGCTGTCCTCTGGCTTTCTGCTACTTCCAACAATATTAAACTAATGGAAAAGCCTGGCCAGACCTTAAACCCAAAAACAAGCAGCCCCAGATGCTAATCAAGACAGGAATTCCCAAAGCACCTCCCTCGAGGTGCATAAAAACCACACTCGAACAGCATGGATTGGTCTTTCTCCTCTGCTACAAAGTGGGTGAGCAGAGCTGCCAACTATGGATCCCAACTCGAATCAGTTTTGGCCACTCTGAGAGGCTGGCTGTGGTGGAACTTCTTCCCCTGCTCTTCGGAAATCTTTTGCTGTGTCCGTAACAAAGAGGTCATTTGCCGAAGCTTCTGCTGTGTCCAGGAGCCTGTGTTAGCCGTGCCATCGTAGCAATCTGCTTCCGGATGGGCATGGTCCCTTCTAAGAACTGGGAGAAGGCCAGCGAGCCTGCGGCACAAGCCCTATGATGTAGGCCCTGCTACAGTACTAATGCCACTTTATAGACGAGGTAAGTGAAGATTGGGCTAGGGGAACTGTCTGGTAACATAGCCAGGAAGTGGCAGAACCAGATCTTGAAGAGAGTTTTTACTCCTCGGTCCTGTTTATCCCTGAGTGGCTTGCTGTTTGAGACAGGCCAGTCATAGCAGTGTTTTCAAGGAAGATAAAAATGTAGGTGACCAAAGCAGGAAAAGTACATCCTAGGCAGGGAGCATGGCTGTTAAAGAGATCCTGGAGGAGCTGAGGAAGACATGGGCTGGAATTTAAATAAGGGAGCTGAGCTCTTGTGGAGAGTCTGTAGAAGGACGGACTAAGACCAAAGCAGTCAAAATGGGGGAAGTGGTCAGAGATTAAGCTATTGGATTTGAAAAAACTGGGCCAATCAGTCAATTAATCCAATCACAGCATATGACAATTCTGAAGTTTGAGCATTAGAAGTGTGAGCTTCAGAAACAACATCAATGTTCATCTGAATATAAAGCAGTTTTGTTTTTACCTTCTGAAGGGTAGGGTTGGATGAACTCAATGACTTCCAAGATTCCTAGTGATTCTTAATGCAGTAGGTCTTCTAAGAGTGTGGTGAAATATGGTATTGGGCAGAATAGGACTAAACTCTAAGATTTTTTGCTTCCAATGTGGAGGAGAGTATTTTGTAAACCAAATTCATATCCAGAATCCATTGTAGGCAAAAGAAAGGACTGTACTCACCAAAATGAAACAGCAGCGTATGCATAAAGGATATGAAGAATGTTAATATTTTAAGAAGAATTCATATATTTGGAAATCAATTTTAGGTTTTCATTATATGAATGTACCCAGCAGGCATGGAAACAAGGTCATGTATGTAGGCAGGGAAAATTGGGGAGACAAGCTGCACCCCTTACAGAAAGCCTGGAATTTTAAAGCAGATGCTCACAAAACATTTGTGAAATGAATGTTGAATGAATAACTGAGGGAGGTTTCGCTGATGCTGAGGATTGCGATGAATGACTTAGCTCATGGCTTCTGAATACTGTTATATTTCCAATATAGAAGACAGTCAGGTAATCCCAAGGGCAAAATCTGAGGAATGTCAGCTGTTTTGGATTGAATTGTGTTATCCTAAGAGATAAGCTCTATTCCTAACCCCTGATCCTGTGAATGTGATCCGACTTCAAAATAGAATCTTTGAAAATGGTATTAATTAATATAAGGCCACACTGGGTTAGGGGAGCCCTAGCTGAGTATGACTGATACCTTCATAAGTAGAGGAAAGTGGGCAGACAGGCGAGTGAAGACGGCCACGAGATTGAGTTATGTCACAAGCTTCTGCCAGAACCCTATAGACTTCAGAGGAAGCCTGGCACTGCCAACACCTCGATTTTGGATTTCTGTCATCTGGACCTGAGACAGTACATTCCTGCTTTAAGCCACGCACTCTGAGGTACTTTTTTATAGTAGACACAGCAAACTAAGACATCAACTAAAGGAAGATGCTCTATGTGGAGAGCTGTTCTGACTTAACTGAGTTTTAGAACTGGACCCACAAAGAGACTGATCTTCATTCATCTTCAAAACCTGTTTCCAAGATTACTGTAAAGAAGGAAAGTGCATGGAGGGTGGTGCATGGGGAGTTTTAATGGATCAGGTCTGGAAATGGTGTATACCACTTCCATCCACATTCTATTGGTCAGAACTCTGTTCACATGGTCACACGTAACTGCAAGGATGCCTGGGAAATGTAGTCTAGCTGTGGGTCCCTGAGGAAGAAGAAATGGGTTTAATGAACAACTAGTCAGTTTCTATCACATGAACTAATGTTCTTCCTAAGTCTCCTTCCCACCGGGTGTGCAGTAGAAACAACAAAACTAGACAAATACCAATGTATCAGTGTCTTCTGTATTTTTTTTTAAAGATTAGATTTTCATATTAGAATTGTCTTTTATATTAGATTTCCTCTTCCTCCTTCTGTTTCTTACCAAATGGTATCTGGGTGCTTGAGGCTGGGAAACAGACAACTTTGCGCCTTGGGAATAAGGGGTTCTGATAAGGTTTCCTGTTTCTCATCCAGAACTTGATTTCCTGCATAGAGTCTGGTTCTATTTGACATGTAGAGATGTTATGGTTTGGACTGTCTCTGTCTTTGTATCCCTCTTGGATTTAATCCCAGACTGCTGGCAATTCAGTGGCCTCTCAGCACTTCTGTGTCTCCTCATTGGGAGCACAATGAAACTTCTGGCTCCCAATGTGCTGCTTATAGTCTGGAGAATCTGGAGTCCTTGGTTTGGATCCATCAGTCTGAACTTGATAGACAAAGGACAATGACAGCCAGAATGACCTAGAGTGAAACTGAAAAGAAATAAAAGGCTAATCCAATGGACCTCAGTATTTCTCCTTTGAGCATGGTTCAACGACAGAGAATAATATCTTCTTTACGGATCCCATCACACTACTTGAAACTGCAGTATAGAATAGTTACATAATTGGGATACCTTATATTTGTATTGGGATTGGGTTTAATATTTTTTGAATCCTCAGACAAACCTCAGGGACTTATACTTAAAGTATACATTTAATTAACCTGAATAATTTAGGAATAGTGATATAGCTAACAATTAAGGGGGAGGTAGAGACAGCATAGTATGTTAAACTCCTCAGCTGTCATGAGGTAAGACAATAAATACTGTCTAAAATGGAGTCATTCAGAGTTATATGTATTTGTACTTAATTAAAGTTATAATGTTAACTACCAGAATATCATCAACAACAAAAGAGCAGTGACAAAAAACTCTAGGGAGTAGAAGTTGAAATTGAGAGCGAGAGAAAAAGAGCCTTCTATTTTCATTTTAGAATTCCTCAGCAAAGTTCACATTTTAAAAATCATACAGAGATAGTACTTTAATTAGAAAATACTAGTATAAAATTTCAGAGTAAAGAAGAGGGATAGCCCCATCACTAAGGAAATAGTTAAGTCAGATAAAATTCACTCATTAAACATCCATGCGCCGTACAGCACAGCGCTGTGGGTGCGTGAGAGGCAGTAGTGTGTTGGAGCAGCTTATTGAAATTTGATACAAATTACATTCTTTTCTTGTTCTCTTTTCAGAGAGAGAAATGGCAGCCTGGGTGACTCACGAAGAGGGGTGAGGTAGAGGGTGGAAAGTGCGAGGTGGAGGGTGGAGGCATGATTCAGACAGAGTTTAAAAACAGACCTCGGATACACATGTATGCAGTCATCTATAGCACCCATCTCCTTTCCTATACTTCTCCTCTGGCTCCCACCCCCATGCCTTCTCTCCAAGACTTCTCTTAATATGCATTTAACCCTGCTTAATCTGTATAAAAACTTCCTAGGTTTTAAAAACGCTCCTTTTCATCCTCCTCTAAATGGTCACATGGGTAACCTGTGAGTGCCCACCCTGCTAAGACCTGAAGGTTTACAGACTCTGTTTTGTAGCTGTCGCGCTCTCCATCACCTAATACAACACCTGCCAGAGGACAACTCCTCAACAATGTTAATAAACGACTCCCAAGAAAACCTTTCTTAGTCTTTACCATAATATTCTTATTGCCTGGTGCCAGAATCATAGCTAATTATAAAGAGGAAAAAAAGATTTTCAAGTGAGTAATATATCTTAAACCCCTGGGGTGCATTTATGTTAATAACCAAATGTACCTCTAATTGGTCAAATTTCACACTGGATAGTGGTTTAGTACTGTGTGGCAGGAGGAAAACAGACAACATCTGAATCATTGAATTTTTCTTCCTGTTAGTACCGGCTCACTTTAAGTCAAATCAGCCTCCGGAGCCTATAATCATGACTTTTGGTAATTCATCAAAGACTAGCTGATCATTGTTAACCTTCCCTCAGTGAAAAAGAGATTGAGATGATGGTATTTGGTTGGAACCCAGCAATCTCAACAACCAAAATCCAATCCTACCACCACCATACATCACAGTCCCTACCTCAGCTCCCCAAGGAAGATGGCTGCACAGAGAGCAAAGCCAAGCAAGTTCACACTGTTTATTACCATGAGGATTTCACTTACATCCTCAATACAGACTGGACCACATTGACTACACATTGTGATAAAAGTAAATGTAGACCTAAGGAGGAGTATACCATGAAGAGTGAATTGGCACATTTTTCCTAAGACCAGCTTCAAATTCTTGTATTCTGTATCTCACCAATCCAGTGCTGGGGAGAGACTCCCAAGCAATTTCAGCCATTCCCCCACAAACCATCAGTCTCAGCTTTCCTCATCTTTGGAGATGCAGTGAGGGAAGGGGCAGGGCAGGGAGAGCAACAAGGAGTTCCTCAAGGCTCATCTGCTTGTTAGCCAAGACCTCGTGGACCTCCTGGACTATGGCTGCTAGTTTGCCAACAATTGCTTGGTTTGGCTTTGTTGGCATGTTAATAATTATAGTCATTTTCATTAATTGCTCCCTATTTGAGCCTAACTCCCATTGAGTACAATAAAAAATTATGCACATTGCTCAATGTACCATGTTAACTTTAGTATATATTCCAATTTAATGCTAGATTTGGTTTACTTTTCTGTATTATTGCTCACATGACTTGGTTACATTCATTTTTTTAAAAAATAGAGAAAAATACATCAGTAAGTTGAATCAGTTAAACCAGCATGAGGGACAAGGACCAAGAATAGGACAGTTGGCCTCTCTGCTATTCTCTGTGCAATTTCACACTTATTCTTTTCTCTTTCGCCAAGTCATCTGTTTTTGTTTTTCCATGCACATGGTAGAAGATGCCATGTCACAGGAAATTCCTGAGTTTTTAATCACTTGTATTCAGGTAACCAGGATGGACTGACAGCTCTGTTTTAGTTCCAATTTGAATTCCTAGGAGTGAGACTCTGGGTAACCCAGCTGGGTTGACAATCAGGTCCAGGCAACTGAGGCCAGTGGACGGGGTGATGTAGTTCCAGAAGTACCGGGTGGGGTGCGTGAAAGCAGGTGATGAGCTGTCGATTTTGTGGAGCCGTCTGTAGAGTAATGCTTAGAACCTGTCTCATGGGGCGGCAGTGAGTATGGCATGAGGTGGTGTTCACAGGCGTAGAGCAAGCACTGAGAAGAATTGTAAATGTTATTGCTGCCGATGCTATTACTCTGGATCCTCAAACCATCTTTTTGAGACTTCCTGGGCAGGGATGGTTTGAAATTCCATGAGCTCCATCTAAATATTTATACAAAAAAATCCAAGAAGCTCAGGGAAATCATCTCAGAAAGTTTTAATATTTTTTTCTCCAAATTCCAAACAGCAGTTTAGGCATCTTCCCACTGAGAGCTATGAAAACCTGTCATGCAATATTTTCTAAATCCAGGAGGCGGCAGGCTTCCCAAGCGTAAACACTCCATGGCGCTGAGACAGCTCTTGAGAGGCAAAGGAGATTCAGATGAGACCCATGCTAGTAGAGAATCTCTTGGCTTTCAGAAATGCAATTTTACCTTCAAGAAATGTAAGACGTAAAAAGCAACAAAGGATTTTTGAAGCCCAGCAGAATTCCTGGCTGGGAATTCACTGTGTGACTGCAGTGACTCCTTGTCACCTGGCAGGCTGGCCTGCCACATGCTTGGGAAATAAGTAAAAGAAATTTCGAGCATCCCCCACCACCCTTCACTTTTACTTTACCTCTGGTTTCCCTTCATCTCTGTGTTCTCCTACTACTTTGCCCCTGTTTCCTTTAAAAACTTGTTTCAGGAAAAATAACTGTTGTTTCAATTTTAAATAATAAAAAATCCTAGGGATTTTAGTACACTGCAGACACAATCGTTAGTGTGACAATTACTAAAAAGTAACTTGGATTTTCAGATGCCCAACCAGGGTTCCTATTAAGGGAAGTGGACTATTAGGTTTAAAGCAAATGTGTTATCTAGGCTTGGTTGTAAATCCTGGTTTTGCCAGTTAATATGTTTGTAAGCTTGGGCAAGTTACTAAGCCTCTTTCTCCTGATCTGTTAACATGGGTTAATAGAACTTATCTTAGAGTTTCATGAGGATTCAAAATAATAATGCGTATAAAATATTTAGCATAGTTTCTGGAACATAAAACATATTCTATAATAGTTGCTATTGTAAAAAATGTATTACAGGGAAGTGGATTTGGCTCAATGGATAGAGCATCCGTCTACCACATGGGAGGTCCAAGGTTCAAACCCAGGGCCTCCTGACCCGTGTGATGAACTGGCCCATGCTCAGTGATGATGCACACAGAGAGTGCCATGCCAGACAGGGGTGTCCCCCGTGTAGGGAGCCCCATATGCAAGTAGTGAGCCCTATAAGGAGAGCCGCCCAGCACGAAAAAAGTGCAGCCTGACCAGGGTGGTGCTGCACACACACAGAGCTGACACAGCAAGATGACGCAACAAAAAGAGACACAGATTGCCGATGCTGCTGACAAGAATACAAGTGGACACAGAAGAACACATATCTGGGGGTGACGGGGGAGTGGGGAAGGGGAGAGCAAAAAATATCTTAAAAAAAATTTTATTACAATGATTTTGCCTTAAGTTATTTTAGTGATTTGATGTTATGTTACTTTATTATGATATTCTTATAATGAGCCCATTCTATCCCACACATATTAGACAATTCCTGGAATGTTGTCTTTTAGTTTGAACTGAGGAAAGAGGGCACATTTTATTATAAATGAATACTGACAAATTAGAGAGAACACAAAAGGAAATGACCGGGTTGGTCAAGGTGCTGGAGAATATCACATGAAAATTAGTAGGAAAAGCTGGCACTATTTAAACTGAAGAATATAAGATTTATGGGGAATATAAAAGCTATCTTAAAATATTGTGAAAGGCTGGAGGGAATCTTGAGGGCCACATCCACTGGAACAAGTGGATTTTGCTTTTGCTTCTGTTAGCTTCTCTGGGGGAATTGCCATCCCCATCTTGTTGAACGTTTATTTCTTAGCTTGGGGGTTCCCAGGAACCAAGATAATAACAGGGCATAGTTACAAATTCTCAAGGGCAACTTTTTCCCTAGAGCCCAGGCCAAGACAGAAAAGCATCCTTATTGTTTCCCTCAGTCAGTGGCTTGTGACTTTCTCTGATTCACCCTTGCACTGAGTCCTTCTGGGGTCTGGGCTTTATACAGCAGTCTCAGTTCAAACACCCAGCATTCTGCAGGTCCTGCCCTGGAGTGAACCTTATACCCAAGCCCCTAGGTTATTTCTCCTGGCAGCCCCCATCAGGGGCAGCATCAATACATGATCTCGCTGCTCTAACTTTTCAGCTATCTCTTCATTTTTGACCCAAGGTATTTCTTGTAGAATTCTACCATGCTTTAAATGAGATATGTTATGCTGCATCCAGAAGGTCTAGGTATTTTGGAGCTAGAAGGGTTTATAGTTGTCTAGTTTGCCATATACTCAGATACAGAAGAAAGTTTAAAAATAATAAAGGAATACTTTTCATCAGTATTTCCTGAAGGAACTTACACCAAAGGGTAGAAGTTCCTGAGAGGCTGATTTACATAAAAGGAAGCTCTAAAGAGAGCCGTGAAAAACAGAAAGTGGTCACCCTGTGGAGGTGAGATGCTGGCAGTGCCAGCCCTCGAGATTCCATGATGCTCTCAAGACTCCCATGGTGGATGACTCTGTGGCTGAGACAATTTAAAGTAATATGTGATCTGTCACATGATATCTGTATTAAACTTCAATAGTGAGGCCAGCCAAGCAAAAAAGTAACAAAAGATCTGTACAGATGTATCGCCAAAGAAGATATATGGATGGCAAGTAAGCACATGAAAAGAGGCTTAGCGTCTTCAGTCATTAGGTGAACATAAGTTCAAACCACATTGATCTACCACTACATATCTATTAACATGGTTGAAATTTAAAAGACTGACCATACCAAGTGCTGGTGAGGTTGAGGAATAACTGAAATTCTCAATCACTGCAAACAATTAAAGCATACAACTTGATAAGATTTTTTTTATTAGAGCAGTTATAAGTTGAGAGAAAATCCATGTAGATTGTACAAATTTCCCATCAATTTGATGTTTTGACATATATGTACACCCATGAAATCCTCACAGCTATCAAGGTAGTCAACACATCTACCACTCCCCAAAGCTTATGTCTCCATGAATTCCTCCTTCTTATCACTCTTTGCTGCCCTATCTTTTTTGCTCTCAGTCACCAGGCAACTACTGATCCTTTCTCCATCGCTATAGATGAGTTTGCAATTTCCATAATTTTATACAAGTGGACTAATAAAGGATGTATGCAGTTTGTATGCCTTCTTTCATTCTGCATCATGTTTTGAGGTCCATTCATGTTGTTGTATGAATAGTTCATTCCTTTTCATTGCTGAGCAATTTTCCATTTTATGGGTGTACCACAATGTGTTTATCCATTCACCTCTTGATGGACATTTTGATTGTTTCTACTTTTTGGTTATTATAAATAAAGCTGCTGTGAAATTCTTGTATGACATATGCCTTCTTTTCTTTTGAGTAAATATCTAGGAGTAGAATGACTGCATCATATGGAAGGTGAATATTTAGCATTGTATGAAATGGCCAAGCTGTTTTCAAAACCTTTTCGATGACCTAGTGAGGTAGGGATCATTACTTCCACCTTAGATTTGAGAAACGAGAGTCTCACAGATGCCATGTTGATATGTTCAATGTCACTGAGGTGATAATTGGTACAAAGGAATAAACTTAGTTCTCACAACCCTACACCCAGAGAAACTTCCATCACCCTGTAGGCATTCCTAAAAACTTCAAGTCTCACCACTTATCTTGCCAGGATTGATATACTGTTAATGGAGAAATAGGAGCCTGGAGACCTGTTGTTAGAATAGTGTTCTCAACATTCATTCTACAAAACATTAGTCCTACAAGATGATCTCTGACACAAGGGTTCCATGGTCAAGGAAGTTTGGGAAGGCTGTATCTCACGTAAATTCATGATTCACATTAAAATATGTTGGATATGAGAAATTCTGTAAAAACACAACCCATTTATATTTGTTTAACCCAGTATTGACTGCTTATATTTGTTCAATCTAGTATTTGCTAACCATATTTGAACATGGAATTTTTTTTCTACAATTTTTAACAGCCATAGGTTTCTCCTTTTTGTTAGAGAAGATGTAGGTTTACAGAAAAACCAAGTAGAAAACACAGAGTTCCTGTACAGCCCCTAATATTCACACCTTACATTAGTGTTGTACATTTATTACAATTTATGAAAGAATGCTATTATAATTGTACTATTAACTAGAGTCCATGGTTTACATTAGGTTCACTGTGTTGTACAGTTCTATGGTGGTTTTTAATGTTTTATTCTGGTAACATACATACAACCTAAAATTTCCCTCTTTAAACCACATTCAAATATATAATTCAGTGCTGTTAATCACATTCACAATGTTGTGCTGCCATCATCACCATCCATTACCAAACCTTTTCCATTACCCCAACTAGGAGTTCTATACAATTTAAGCATTAACTCCCTCTTCCCTTTCCTAACCCCTGCCCTGGTAAGATGTATTCTGGTTTCTGATTGTATGAATTTGCTTATTCTAATTATTTTGTATGAGTATGATCATACAATATCTGTCCTTTTGATCTGGCTTATTTCACCCTATATAATGTTTTCAAGGTTCATCCATGTTGTTGCATGTATGAGAACTTCATCTGCATTTACCAACAGCCCTAAATTTTAACTGGATGATGTAAACTTCAGAATAATAATGATGTGTTAAAAAGGTAATAAACTTTAACAAGGTTTGAGTTAGGACTTGCCAGGCCACGATAAAAGTACAGTCTCTCCTTTTACCAGGCTCTGTGAAGTATCAGGAAAAAAACAAGTAGAGTCACAAGCCTTGAAGAAGCAAAATCGCTTGTTCCTCAGCATCAAATTAAGTTTTCTCTAGAGGTTGTCCAAATACCAGAATAAAATAATTCTATTCTTATAGTGAATGGAAAATACATTGGGACTTGTTCATGTCAAGCTGAGTTTACCTGTTTAACATTTTGAACTTCAACAGAAGAAGAAAAATCACTCCTGAAAGTTTATGGACAAAGCCTTAGCTAATTTGTAAGTACATCTCTTCTCTCAGGTCCTGTAGTTTATGGGGCCTCATGCAATTAAGTGAAGTGGAAGTAAAAAGAAAACAATTTTGACCGCAATAGCCTTCTGTCTGCAGGAAACAAAGTCTACTAAAAACTGCATGTTCTGTTTCTATTCACTAGTAATGTGCAATCTGAGGAGGAATTCAGGGAAAAAATTCCATTTACAATAGCAACTAAAAGAAGCAAATATTTAGGAATAAACTTAACCGAGGATGTAAAGCACTTGTATTCAGAAAACTACAGTGCATTATTGAAAGAAATGTAAAGAGACCTAAATAATTGGAAGAGCATTCCATGCTCATGGATTGGAAGACTAAATATCATTAAAAAATGAATGTGTAAAAGAATAATATAATTTGACCAACTAGGCTTGTCCTAGTAATTCAGTAATTGCATGTGACTGTTATAATTATTAAAACTTTGTAATATGTCTCAATTTCTGACAGAACAAATATCATCTCTACTATTCTTTTTGCAAATTGTTTCAACTATTTATGAATCTTTTTACTTCCATAAAGATGAGAATAAATTTGTCACATTATCTGCCCCCCCAAAAAAAGCTATAAATTCTACCCAAACTGATATACAGATTCAATGCAATCCTGATAAAAATTCCACCAGCATCTTTAAACAAATTGAAAGCACAATTATCAAATTTATTTGGAAGGTAAGGGGTTCCAATTAGCCAGAAACATCTTAGGAAAGAAAAACAAAGTTGGAGGTTTCTCACTTCCAGATTTTAAGTCATATTACCTAGCTACAGTGATAAAAACAGCATGGTACTGGCGTAAAGACAGACACGTAGACCAACGCAACTGAATTGATGGTTCAGAAACAGACCCTCACATCTATGGTCAAGGATTTTTGGCAAGGCTGTCAAAATGACCCCAGCTGGTTAAGAAAGTCTGTTCAACAAATGGTACTGAGAGAACTAGATATCCATAGTTAAAATAAAGACAGAGGACCCCCATCTTATACCTTATACAAAAATTAACTCAAATTGCATCAAAGACCTAAATTTAAAAAGCTAGAACCATAAAGCTCCTAGAAGAAAATTCAGGAAAACATCTTCAAGGCCTGTGTTAGATGGTACCTTCTTAAACCTTACACTGAAAGCATGAGCAATGAAAGAAAACATGGATAAATGGGACCTCCTCAAACTTAAACACTATTGTGATTCAAAGGACTTTGTCAAGAAGGTGAAAAGACAGCCCATACAGTGGGAGAAAATACTAGGAAACCACACATTAAGAGTTTAATTTTGCTGCACGAGCAGCAAAACAACAAATAGATAAATAGGACTTCCTTAAAATTAAAGCCTTTTGCACCTCAAAGGAATTTGTCAAGAAAGTGAAAAGAGAATCTACCCAATGGGAGAAAATATTTGGTAACCATATATCTGATAGAAGACTTACATTCTGCATATATAAAGAACTCCTATATCTTGAAAATAAAAAGACAACCCATTTTAAAAATGGGCAAAAGACCTGAACAGATGCTTCTCCAAAGAAGAAATACAAATGGCTAAAAAGCACATGAAACAATGCTCAAAATCACTACCTATTAGGGAAATGCAAATCAAAACTACAATGAGATACCATCTTAATCCCATAAGACTGGTAGCTATCAAAAAAACAGAAGACTGCAAGTGCTGGAGAGGGTTTAAAGGAATGGGAACACTCATCCACTGCTGGTTGGAATGCAGAAGGATCCAGCCATTCTGGAGGACAGTTTGGCAGTTTCTCAAAAAGTTAGTTATAGATTTGTCATCTGACCCAACAATTCCACTGCTGGGTATATATCCAGAAGAACTGAAAATAAGGACACAATCCAATATATGCACACCAATGTTCATAGCAACATTATTCACTATTGTCAAAAATTGGAATCAACCCAAATGCCCATCAACAGATGAATAGATAAATAAAATGTGGTATATACATACAATGGAGTACTACTCAGCTATAAGAAGGAATACAGTCGAAACACATGGGATAACATGGATGAATCTTGAGGACCTTATGTTGAGTGAAGCAAGCCAGGCATTGAAAGACAAATACTATATGACCTCTCTGATATGAAACAAGCAAACCAAGCTGTCTCAGAGAACTAGAGATTGGAAGATGGGCTTAAGGAATTTGGGGGGTGGGGGAGAGGAAGGTTGCGAGCTGTTGCCTATATGGGTGAAGTCTATGATAAACTGGAGGTAAGTATTTGTACAGGGAAAGGATAAGATGGGGGCATAGGGATACCTTTGGGTGAATATTTGCAGGCTTGAGGGGGGCTAGGGTTGGAAGGATGGGTCAGATGGCCCAAGGAATTAGGGGGAGGGCTGGGGGGGAACAGTTGAATATGGGAAACTGTCAGGTATATGGTTGAAATTGTAAGGTTGAGAAAACTCTTTAGAAAATATAATAAGGAAGGATTATGTGTTTAAGGTGCTTAAGGGGGGCATCTGGCACAGGGGCAGGCTGCTAGGGAGTGTGTGAGTACTCATTTTGTCATAGTGTGTTAAATCTTTGCATGGAGACCATGAAATGAGTGTGAAGGTGTACCCACATCCTGGCAAGACCTGATGTTCTCAAACAGAGAGAATTGTGTCCCTTAAGAGAATCGGTGGCTCCCAATGGGCCAGGGCAGTTTAGTATGTCAAGCCCTCAGCATTGTTGCAAATATCTGTAAATCTGGTCCCTCAAGTAGTGAATATTGATTGTCACTGTGAGCCCTGAGGGTAGGAGAGAGAGGTATAGAATAGATGGAAGCAGGGTAACTAGAGGGTAATGGAAGTGCACAAGATCATGTAACGATGGATATAGGATATGTTAACCTACACCAAAAATATATATGACTATAAGCTAAAATGTAAACTATAATGTAAAACATAAGGAAACTAAAAATTTAGAAATTTGTACAGTCCAAAATATAAACCATAATGTAAATAAAAATGGAACCATGCTTGAAACCTATGTTTCAAAATCTGTACATCAGCTGCAGCAAATGTAACATGAGCACATAAAAAGATAATTGCTGGGGAAGAGGAAAAGGGCTTGATATTGGATATAGGAGAGTCCCCTATATTGTATATGTGACTTACTGTGATCTACAACTTTTTTGAAGATGAAATTAAATATTAGAAAAAAAAAGAATGGATGTAGACACCAAGAAAGAAATGAAAAAAAGTGCCTTGCTGCTGTACATACAGGGAAACACTATTGCGATGAAAGGCAAAATGCTAAAAACAAAGCTTTATAATACTTTTCATTTTTATTAATACACCAATTTATTTTTACTTTATCTTAGTATTTCTAAATTAGTATGTATATTTCTAATCTTTAAACCCATCACTATATTTCATTTTCCTATTAATTGAATTTGGCAATATATTAGGCTTCATTGTTGAAGAAGTTTTGGGCCACAGAGAGGTTCAACTATGGCAGGGGAGGAACACAGGTGTGGGGTGTTATTGATGGGGGCACATGGTTGGAAGGGAGTTCTCCAGGGCATGTATATAGGGGACATAAAAACGTTCTGATATATGTTGAGTATTTTCATAGTAGTTACAGTTACAAATGAAAACTGAGGGAGTGCTGAGTTCCTACTCAGGGGAGCTCTGTCACATTCCCCAATGGAACAGCAATAATCCCCCAATTACAACAGCAAAGACCAACAAGAAAGGATGGTCCAATGATGAGCTCTTGATACTGATGGCTATGCTTATGAGCCTGAAATGTGCCCTAGGCCTAGAGCTGCAGGGTACCTAAGAGTTACTTCCTGGGAGCTTCCATGTTGCTCAAACTGGCCACTCTCTAAGTCAAACTAAGCATGTAAATGCAATACCTTCCCCCCAGCATGGGACATAACTCCAAGGGATGAGCCTCCCTGGTGCCAAGGGATTACTACCAATCACTAACTGGTGATGCAGGTAGAAAGAGATCTTGAATAGAAGGGTCAACTCAGACCAGCAGAATATCTCAGCCCACATGTACGATCATGTATTAAAAACACCTTTTTGACCTTGAATAAAAGGAGGAAATGGCAAAGAGAAATGAGTTTACATGGTTAAGAGTCTTCAAAAAAGAGTCAGAGGGAAGTAGACTTGGCCCAGTGGATGGGGCGTCTGCCTACCACATGGGAGGTCCGCAGTTCAAACCCTGGGCCTCCTTGACTCGTGTGGAGCTGGCCCATGATGAGCACAGGGAGTGCTGTGCCACCCAGGGGTGCCCCCCCATGGGGGAGCCCTGAGCACAGGGAGTGCACCCTGTAAGGAGAGTCGCCCAGAGCCAAAGAAAGTTCAGCCTGCCCAGGAGTGGCGCTGCACACACGGAGAGCTAACATAGCAAGATGATGCAATAAAAAAGAAACACAGATTCCCATGCCACTGACAACAACAGAAGCGGACAAAGAACATGCAGCGGGTGGACACAGAGAACAGACAACCTGGCGGGGGGGGGGGGGGGCAGGAGGAATAAATAAATCTTTAAAAAAAAAAACAGGGAAAAAAGGAAAATACACAAACATATGGAAATTAAACAAACAAACAAACAAAAAGAGTCAGAGGTCATCAGAGGGATTGCTCTTATGCATGCCTCAGCAGGTCCCCAGAAATAGCTTAAATAGATACAACCCTAGGTACTGGTTCTCCTGAAGGCTATGGAGACTCACAGGGTATATGGTCATGGCAGATGGATTTTGAGTTCTATGCCATGCCAATGGGTTCTACTTTGGAATTTGTGCTCCTGAGAATGATGGAGCTGGACTCAGATGTGACCTTTCTACACATGCCTGTTCTGTCACTTTTACTGAATCTGTGGTTGGTGCTAGGGATGGTGTATACTCAGGGGACTTGAATCTCTGGACTGCCCATGTACCAGCTGGGCCCTAAGCCTCAGCAGAGTTGCAACCCTTACTCTCTTACCCAGGTCAGCTAATAGGTAGGTGAAGATGGTCAACCACCACGCTAGGGAACCAAGAGTGCCTACAACTGCAAGCAGGAGAATTGCATCCATCATCCATGTGAAATCTAAGCCCCCTCTTGATCTAGAAGTGGAGTGGACATCATCATCCCAGGGTTCACAGAATGCAGGAATAAAATATGGATTAGAGTGGACTTACTGATAGTCTACTATAAAACTATTGTGACTACTGATAGTAGAAGTTGTATCATTGACCTGGAAAAAGTGGCCACAATAGTTGCTGAGGGCAAGGTGAGGGAAGAAGAGGTGTGATGAGGGGGTGCATTTTTGGAGTTTGGAGTTGTCCTAAATTATATTGCAGGGTCAGATGCTAGACATTATATATCCTGCCATAACCCACTGAATGTACTGGGGGAGAGTGTGAACTACAGGGTAAACTATTATCCATGTGGTGTAGCAGCGTTCCAAAATGTGTTCGCCAAGTGCGATGAGCATACCACAATGATGGGGGAGGTTGTTGGTGTGGGAGGAGTGGGGTGGGGGATGGGAGTATATGGGAACCTCTTATGTTTTTTATAATGTAACCTTTTTTGTGATGTATGTATCTTAAAAAAATACAATATACAAAAATGATGGGAGTAGGGGAGTGGGGAGTAGATTATATGGGAACCTCTTATGTATTTTTAATGTAACCTTCTATGTGATCTATTAACTTTAATTTAAAATGTGTTAATAAAAAAAGAAAAAGAAAAAAGAAATCATATAATCCAGCAATAAAGGGGTAAGCAATCCAATTTCAAAAAATGAGCAAAAGTCTTAGACATTTCTCCAAAGAGGAAATTAAAATGGTCAAAAAGCACATGAAAAAATGTTTATATCACTAGCTATCAGGGAAATGCAAATCAAAATGACAATGAGATATCAACTTTCACCACATAGAATGGCCATTATTGGAAAAACAGAAACAAATAAGTGCTGAAGAGGATGTGGAAAAATAGGAACACTCCTTCACCGTTGGTGGGAATGTAAAATGGTGTAGCCTCTATGGAAGACAGTTTGATGGTTCCTCAGGATGCTAAATATAGAACTGCCATATGATCCAGGAATTCCTCTACTAGGAATATACCAGAATAATTGAAAACTGTGTCACAAACAGACATCTGCACACCGATGTTCATAGTGGCATTATTCACAATTGCCAAAAGATGGAAACAACCCAAGTGTTCATCAACTGATGAATGGGTAAACAGAATGTGGTACATGCATATTAGGGAACACTATGCTTCAGTATGAAGAAAGGAAATTGGGACACATGATAACATGGATGAATCTTGAAGACATTATGCTAAGTGAAATAAGTCAAACATGAAAGGACAAATATTGCATGGTCTCACTAATATGAGCTAAACACAAAGAATGAATGCATGGAGTTAAAACCTAGAATATAGGCTATTAGGAGATAAAAAAGAGGGTTGTGAAGGAGTACTGATGCTTAATGTATGTAGAAGTTTTAATTAATTTGACTGTAAATGTATGGATGTTGGTAGAGTTGATAGTAACACATTATAGTGAGTAGCAGTTGGTTTATAAATGAGACCGTGCTGAAAAATGTAGTCTAGGGATGTAAATGTCAACTGAAAGAAAGCTAGAGAATAATCTAGGGACTGGATAACACAGCAAACCCAGAGGTGGATGAGAATTGTGGTTAATACTACAAATGCAAAAATTTCCTTCTGTGAACTAGAATGGATATATGTCACTAATGCAGGGTGTTGGGAATGTGGAGAAGCATGGGAAAAATGCAATTAATGTAACCTATGAACTATAGTTAACAGCATACTGTAATATTCTTGCATCAATGCCAAAGATGTACTGTGTTAATAATAGGGGGCATGGACAAAATATGCCAAATGTAACTATGGACCATAGTTAGTAGTAATAGTCTGGTGATATTTTCTCACAATCTGTAACAAATGTTCCACATGGTGTGGTGTGTTGGTGAAGGGTATTGAATGGGAATTCTATACATGTGCATAATTGTTTTGTAAGTTCACTTCTCTAATAAAAATATATATATTTAAAAACCTGCATGTCAAGGCCATATTTATACTTTAGAAACAATACACCAAATTTTGATTCAGATTACCTAGGTTTTCTCTTGAACTTACCAGTGTCCTTGTTTTGAATATGAGTTTTAATTTTTATCAAAAGAATTTGCTCCAAATCACTATGAAGAACTTTGCAGAATTTTTAAGGAGTTAGTTTGCTAAACTTCCTTTCCACTCACAAATGCCAGTCACTTTACGGAGTGATGAGAAGGTGGGCAGAAGGATGGAGTCTGCTATTTAGAGAGAAGCTCTCTGTGCAGGCCATTCTCCATTTACCCCTTCCGATCCATTCTCTGCCCTTCTCTATCCTGCTCTGGGCCTGCGGTGGTTGACTTCCATGGACTTCATCCCTCCAGTTCCCTTGACCTCTGGCTTCTGATTGGGACTAGCCAAGGGGAAACGCCAAGAGAGCCTCAATCTCTTAGCCCCCTGCTGCCCACCTTCCGGCACCCTCCTGACCTGGCTATGTGCTGCCTGGGACTGCGTTCCTCAACCCTCAGCCACAGCTCCTGCCAGGTGGCTTCTTTCCCTCAGCTCTACAGCTCTGCTCAGGGTCTGATCCAGTTCATGTCTCCTGGTCCCTTCAGGACTAGGGATGGTAACAGCTTCCCAATGTTGCCTAATTCCAGGGCACTTCACCAGCCCTGGTGAAGGGTCTCCTGACCCTGCTTCGGCCTCTGTAGATAGTGCCTTTATTACACTCACCAATTAACCCTTTGAGTGCATCACCTATTTCCTGCCATGACTCTGAGGCATACTCCTGTTCTAATGCTAAAATCCTTACCAAATTTCTTAATATAGTGTTATGATTAAAATTATCTTTCAAAGTAGATGTTCTGCTCTGAAGGAAGAATTTTTGGAAAAAGCAGGTTTATGTGAATGAATGTATTTGGAACTATAATGGTGAGTGCTAACTTTTTTCTCAGGGGGCTGAAGAAAGCATTTTAGCTGTTTAGACTTCTGCCAATAGTGCATCCTCTTTCCTTCTTAAGTATGCTCACAGGAAGTTCTGGCACATATGGGTCTCAACCGAATTCATTCTTCTTACCTCCACACAGGCTTGTGATTCCTCTCGATAAAAGCCAAAGTGAATTCGCTTTTCTTGTTTCCAAACCATAACTGCTAATTTGGGAAGTCAAAGGACCTGGTGCTCTTAATTGTCCACTCTTCCTTCCAAATTTTCCTTCCTATTTCATTCCCTATTTTGTTTCCCATCCTTTTCCATTTCCTTCAAGTAAGGCTTGGCCTCCTTTTCTCTTTCCCTTTCCCTCTTGTTATTCTGTGACTGATGTTTCAAGGCCAGGAGTCTGATCAACTTGGAGATGTGGTCACAGTAAATTATAATTTTTGGGAGCTTAAGTTCTCAAGTTTGCAAAAGTTTTACTTAAAAAATAAAACCACAATTTCTTCACCAGCTGGGCACTGAGCCTCAGCAGAGTTGCAACACCTACTCTCCTGTTCGTTGTACTTACCCAGGTCAGCTAACAAGGAGGTGAAGATGGTCAACCACTACACCAAGGAACCAAGAGAGTCTACAACTGCAGGCAGGAGAATCCAATCCATCAGCCATGTGGGATCTAAGCCCCCTCTCAATTTAGAGGTAGAGGGACATCGCCATCCCAGGGTCCTCAGGATGAAGGAGTAAAATATGGATTAGAGTGGACGTACTGGTATTCTGATACAGAATTATTATCACTCTAGCAATGGAAGAAATCATATCATTGATGTACAGACAGTGGCCACGGGAGTTGCTGAAGGCAGGGAGAGGGAGAGGTGTGATATGGGAGCATTTTCAGGATTGGTGTTGTCCTAAATGATATGCAGAGACAGATGCAGGGCATTATATATCCTGCCATAACCCACTGAATGGACTGGGAGAGAGTGTAAACTACTATGTAAACTATAATCCATGCTGTGTAGCAATGCTCCAAAATAGATTCATCAAATGCAATGAATGTACCACACCAATGAAAGAAGTTGTTGATGTGGGAGGAGTAGGGGGTTTTGGGGAGTGGGGTATATGGGAACCTTTATACTTTTTAATGTAACATTGTGTATTGTGTGATTTGTGTATCTTTTTTTTTTAAAAGATAGTAAAAAACTACTTTTGAGTGGATTTAAGTTTATTCCCCCCATGAGGAGAAGATAGCTCAGTGGTTGCATACCTGCTTCTCATGTACAAGGTCCTGGTTCAATCCCCTCTACCTCCTGAAAAAAAGAAGTTTACTCCCTCAAATCTTATAACTCTCAATCCAGCTAAACACCAACATGCTTTTTTGAGTGGGAGAAAAAGATATGGAATTATCAGGAATTAAGAATAACTGGCAGTCTTGCTTACCCATTACTGATCTACATTTAATATCTGTGGCCGTTACATGTCACTGAAGTGCTTTATTCCTGCACGCACAAAATTTGTTTTGGATTATTAAAATCTAGGCATGCCTGTGGAAATGTCTAATGTTTAAGTGAGTTGTAGTACAAAGAAAGGTTGAGAATGGCTGCTCCAGGAAGCAACTAAGGGAAAGTCCCTATGGGAGCCTTTCCATGATTTGAGAGAAAAACTCTCTAGTACAATAAATACATTATTATATTCACGGGTCTTACATAGGTCTTATCTGTTGAAGATCAATTCTCCCTTGAACATATCTTTATACAGCCATTTATTTTCCTGCAGTATCCCCAAAAATTCTAAACAGAAAAATGTTGTCAACTAGTCCAATTTTGCTTCATCTCCTACTTTCTCTCAAGTGGAACAAAGTAGATTAGCCTATTTTCAGGCTCTTCAAAGCTTTCTGATATTGTCAAATTATAACTGCCTAAACATAATGTGTATGTTTATGCTAACTTTTTTCAAGTGAAATGTAAATTTAGTGGACTGCAGTCCTAAGATGTCAGTCAGGGTCTGCACGCGCTGTGCAAAGGAATATAAGGCAACAACGAGAGAGAGAGCTATAGTTCTTGTCATGTGAACTCGAGAATGAGTCTTTGTTGTCTTGATGTTTGTTGATTTGAGGTTTTAGATGAATGTTTCTCTCTCTATTGTTGATTTTAGTGCCTTTGATACATGAGGAGATGGGTGGAAGGAAAGAAAAACTACAGATTGGCAACTAGAGATGGTCTTCAGCCTTATTTTATAGACTTCCCTGAAAAGGACATGTCAGCTAGAATTAGTTTTTAAAGTAATCAATGTAGAAAATATCAGCATTTAAACTTTGTAAACGGAGCTCTTCTTTTTAATGGTATTCAAGGGGACCCCTAAGTCCTCCGTTGAAAAGTAGTCATGCAGTTTCCAAACTGTAGTATGTTGTTTTGTTTTCTTCACAAGGTGACATCCGTCCCTGCAGTTCTGAGAAGGGATTTGCCAGGGCCTCACATCAGAGGCTTGGGAGAAGCCCCTCTGTACGGAAGCCCCTCAAGGGGATGGGCCAGCCAGGCGGGCTCCACTGAGCAGTAGGCTCTAGCAGCAGTCCAGGGTGGCAGGCAGGGCACTGTATCCAGTGAGCCATGTTACAGATTCAGTTTCCTGACCTTATCTATGACATGTCAGTTTTAGTCAGGATCCCTGAAGGCAAGTGACATAAATCCAGTAACCACAACGAAAGGAATTTTTGACTCATGTAAGTGGGGAGCAAAAAGGATCCATGGGGTCAAATACTCCCCTTGGGCTCTATCCCCATCTTTCACTTCAACTTGTCTCTGCCTAGCGGTAGGATGGTAAATGTTTAACAGCTGGCTCTCTGAAAAAGAAAGTATGTATGTACATACATAGGTAAGTTTATTATAAAATTTACTATTATAAAGTATATGTTGCATAATTTACAAATAACAAAAAGTGTGTAAGACTCTATACGAGCAATTTTATGTAGCCACTTTATCTTCGAAGAATGCTTTTGCTGTTTTCTTCCAAACTCTTGTATCGATAGCCAAACCAGGGTTGGGGTTGATAAATGAGTGCATTTCTGACTTGAATGTTATTTGGTATTTTCATTTACACGAATGACAAGAAAGAGGAAAGTTAAACAATAAAGATGTATGTGGGAACCTCACACTTTTTCTCAGAGTGACTGCTGAATCAGATGATAGTTTTTTAATATTAAAAGAATATTTCCTCATTTTTTTCATCATGTAACATCTATAGGCATGACACACTTTTAAATTTAATCTGCATTATCAACTTTTTCTCTTTTACTTTTATTAAATTCGGACCTACAGCCCAGGGGCCAAATATGGCCTGCTATCTGTTCTTAAAAATTAAATTTTATTAGAACACATCCACACATTCATTGATATATTGCCTATAGCTTCTTTCACGCTACAGGGCTATGACTAAGTAGTTCTGACAGAGACTATATGTTGGCAAAGTCTGAAATATTTACTATCTGGTGCTTTATAGAAAAAGTTTGCTGACCCAATCAAAAAAAACAATAAATCAGGCCTTGATTTGTAGCATTTGCCAACTTCTGTGGTGTAAGTATTTGCACCATGGCCGATTTCAAGCTATCAATGTAAATGTCACTGAATGCAGAATTGGGAAGAGATCTGTTGTTTCCACCATTTATAGATATATTTATTTATTTAAAGATAATTATATTACATGAAATGATACACACAAAAATAAAAAATAAAAGGGATTCCCATATGTCCCACTCCCCACATCTCCCACCCTTCCCCACAATTAACAACTTCTTTCATTAGTGTGGTACACTCATTGCAATTGATGAGCACATCTGGAGCATTGCCACTAAGCATGGATTATAGTTTACGTAGTTTACACTCTCTCCCGCTCAATTCTATAGGTTATGGCAGGATATATAAAGGCCTGTATCTGTCGTTTGCAATGTCATTTAGAAATAACAGGCATAAATAACTCCAAGAGCATAGATAATAAAATACAGTAAAATTTAGGAAGTAATGAATTTTGAGTATTTATTAGCTTTGTTTTTAATATGATTTATTTTATTGCAAATTTATATAATTGGCTTTTTAATAATTGCTGTCTTTAACACTGGCTCACAAAATTTCCAGAAAACATAAGTCGGTTCTCACAAGGAGCTGGCCCAAGTACACCACTGTATCTGCTGCTAATATAGCCTGTACGTGTATATGCGTGTATTCAAACTTATCTAATTCTGTATCCAAGTTTGCCTAGTTTCCGGAGAGCCAATTAAGTGATATAAACTCTATAGGTTTTTGTATTCAGGAAGGATGTAAACTGAATGTGTATTTGAGCTTATATCCAGATGAAATGTGGGCAGTATGTTAATTCAAGCTTATCTGGTATCCAAACAAACCCCTAAACCCTAAAAAAACTAACAAAGAAAGTCTTTTTGGCACCAAAACCTCTTCTGGTCCCACCTCATGTGTCTCTTGTATAAAAATAACCTAAAGGCCCTACTCTGGGCTTGATTTTTTGGACAGGAGTTGGCTGAGCTCGGCCGGTTGTAATAAATCTTCCATCTCAGAGAATTCCCACACCCTAACCTTAAATACACTATCACTGACTTCTCACTGCTGTCACTGCATTTCTTCCCTCAGAATGTTGGCTTCACTCTTTCTATTTGGCAACAGGCTCCTTATGGGCAGAAAATTGGTGTCTGGCTGTCCCAAGTCTAAGTACCTTAGTACTTATGTAACAATGATGAAAAAGCTTTTTTTTTTTTAAAAATAGGATTTCTTTTTTTTAAAAAAAAAATTTATTTATTTATTTAATCTCCCCCCTCCCCCGGTTGTCTGTTCTCAGTGTCTATTTGCTGCGTCTTGTTTCTTTGTCCGCTTCTGTTGTCGTCAGCGGCACAGGAAGTGTGGGCGGCGCCAATCCCGGGCAGGCTGCTCTTTCTTTTCATGCTGGGCGGCTCTCCTAACTGGCGAACTCCTTGCACATGGGGCTCCCCTACGCGGGGGACACCCCTGCGTGGCAGGGCACTCCTTGTGCGCATCAGCACTGCGCGTGGGCCAGCTCCACACGGGTGAAGGAGGCCCAGGATTTGAACCACGGACCTCCCATGTGGTAGACGGACGCCCTAACCACTGGGCCAAGTCCGTTTCCCATGAAAAAGCTTTTGACCCTCCAATATCCTTAAATCACATCTGAGCCCTGAAATAATCACTCTGGGCAGAAGGCTAAGGAGGGTCCAGTGACATGTAATCTCACCAGGACCATGTGAATTTGGGCAAGGGCTGATCCTTTCTTGTAAAAAGTGATTCTAGGCATATAAAAATTGACTAAATTAGTTCCTCAGACCTGCTAGTCCTACTCTAAATGCTTGTCAAGTTGAAATAAGATACTAAGAGGAGTTGTGATCAAGATAAATTCCAATTTGGGCAAGTACAACCCTGGACACCATTATCAATCAAAGTAACTTTAAAATACATCATCTGACACGCTCCCCATACAATTTATTGACCCCTTTAAGCTGGTGTATATTGACTTTCTAGTCAATACAAACACCTAACATTTTTTCAAGAAACATCTTCTAAAAGGAGTTTCCCATTGATTTGAATTTGAAAAAAAAATTTTCAGCCCCAATGTGGGAATTTACATTTCTTTTCTAAGTTATTTCAGTCCATTTACCAATCAGTTGAGATCTTCTAATATTTGGATTTTGCTGTCTGGTATATTATCTATTCTTACCAGCTTTAGTTTGCTTGGTAGTACAGTTCTTTAGTAAGTCTCTTTTTTAAAGAGTTATTTATTTATTTCTCCTCTCCCACCACTGTCATTTTCTGCTCTCTGTGTTCATCTGTTGTGTGCTCTTCTGTGTTTGCTTGTCTTCTCTTTAGGTGGCATCAGGAAACGATCCTAGGATATTCTGGAGTGGGAAAGAAGTGTTCAATCTCTTGCGCCACCTAAGCAGCCTGGTCTGCAGTGTCTCTTATTGTCTTTCTTCTGTGTCTCTTTTTGTTGCATCATCTTGCGGTGCCAGCTCTCTGCTTGGGCCAGCTTGCTGCAAGCATAGGCCAGCACTCCTATGCAGGCCAGCACTCCTGCATGGGCCAGCTCACCATATGGGCCAGCACACCGCATGCGCCAGCACTCCATGTGGGCTGGCACTCTGTGTGAGTCGAGCTCTCTGCTCGGGTCAGCTTGCTGCTCGGGCCAGCTTGCCTTCACCAGGAGGTCCCAGGAATTGAGCCCTGGACTTCCCATATGGTAGACAGAAGCCCAAACACTTGAGCCATGTCTGCTCCCCTTTATTAGGTCTTTATCATAGTCATTGTTAAAGACTTTTTAATAGCACAGTCCTCTGACATACCATTAGAAGCTTCTCTCTTCTTTCACAATGACTATCTGTACCATTATAAATCTAATCCATGTACCATTACTAACCTACACAGCTCTGTCTTATGTATAAAGATATTAAGAGGGACCAAAGTCTTAAGTCAATTATACAATTTTACTTCATTCTCTGAATAGTAGTCTATAAGAACTAATATGCAATTAATTTGATTAGACTTTTGTTCCTTGTGAGAGACAAACAGGATTAACCATTTGTGATGTTGACTATAGCTTACAATAAGATCTATAAGCCCCTTTTCTGAAAGATAAAAATCTACATATTGCAAAATTGAAAAGACCATCTATGAATGCTGGATTTCTATGAGAAATACCTTTGTCTAGAAGTTATGCTCACTTGTAGTTTAATAAAGCATAGTGAGGGAACCAACTATTAAAACTGCCTAATTTAAGTTGGTAACAGCATGGTGATGTATCCACAGCTCATCATTTCTGCCCTAAGATCATAATCAAAGAGATAGAATGCCTCCTTTCCCTGTGGCAATCACTTGACCATGGCACTGGAGTTCTTGTGTGTTTGTGTGGTGGGGGAAGGGGCTGGTAATTAGGGAGTGGTCTTCTGGACTGCTTGCACCTTCCACTGAATAGATTCCTCTGTAATAGAGAGGTCTTAAGACTTTGAGCAGTATCTGTTTTTGTTAACATAATCTTAGAGAAAAAAAGAGGATAGTGGAATAACTTGAACTCCTTAAGGAAAAAAACATCACCCATTATTTCTGAGATTTTTATTTCATTGATTTTACAAAGAACGAAACTTGGCATAGTCATGGGGCAGGGTATGTTGGGAGAGGGGTAGGGGGGTCTTTCTCATTTTGACAAACTCTAAACAAATTGGCCCTGGAATTTGACTAATTTTTCTTCTGGTTGTATGATGTGATAAACCTCCCTTGAGAAAACAGTTGACTCCTTGTATAGTTTGCTGACTAAGGGAAGGTCACATGGTAATAAGAGCCATCTGGGAAAACACCACAGTTAAGGTATTGAAACAGTGTCTTGCCCCATTGGATTCTAGGCTGACTCTGTTAGTCTTTCAAGATTCTGTCACTTTCGTAGGTGCTCTTCACTTTATGTCCCAACTTGCATCTTTCCTATATAGCCTTTCAAAACCAGAAACCTTCAGAATGCCTGTGTACCTGAAATTGCTCCCCATTTTCTTTTTACTTGAGATCATTTCTTTTTATCTTGTTAGTGTTTTGCTAGTATAACCTCCCATCTCTCTTCAACCGTATCCCTTCTTACTCTCACACAATGGATCAAGCTTACATTTCCTTTGAACAGTCTACAGGTTGCTTTTGCCCAAAGTCCAGGGAAACTTCCGGTTACTCGTAACTTCTTCCCCATCCCCACCATTAAGTGATGGGGCCACTTTTTCTCATGGCTCCTGTCACTTCCATATGCCTGCCCAGTTCTTCTATGGTGACAAGAAGTTCATCTAGCACAGCCATTTTCCTCACTGGTTTTCTTGCTGTTTGTTATGAAATTATCAACAAAGTAAACCAAGGATTTATTAGATGCTTGTCTTTGGACAGAATGGCAATTCGAGCAGAAGCATGATACTTTTCAGCCCTCCATTGCTAGGTACAATGTTGTCACTCTGTCCTTCTGAATTTCATACATCCCTCTTCCATTAGGTTGTGTTTTTTTAAAACAAGATTTCCTGCCTAACGCCCCATTCCGGTTTTATCACTTCAGGGCTTTGTAACACCAATGGTATCATATTTACTTTTCTATGTGAAAAGGTCATGTTCATTTCATTTATTACTTATGCTCGATAAATCTTATTTGTCTCTACATTCCCAGCACTAAGTGGAGTACCTGGCCCATGATAAGTACTCAATAAATATAAGTTGAATCAAACTATATCAGTATAGATACATGTGAAGCCTGAAGTATTTTTTAAGACTCTTCACCTACTTGTATTTTCTTGAAAATAATTGGGTTCCTTCTTTGCTATTATTCTTTTTTTTTATATGTCATGGACTTATATTTTGTGGATTTAAAGATTCTAGAATTTGAATTTGCAGCCTTAATATGTGCTCATGTGCTTACTAGGATTCAGAATTATCTTCCTGCTTTCCCTCAAAGAACAATATAGCATTGAAACTCAGTGAACCCTAAATAGGAAACCAGGGTGAGATTTCATGATAAAACATTCAAAGATTCCGGATTCCCATTATTTCTTTAGGGCAAAAGATCACTTCTTGAGTTTTCTGAAGCTGCCATATGAGAGACTGACCTACTTTTCAAAAGGCAGTCTTGCATAGTTCACAGTGAAATAAATGGGAAAAGGTGGGAGAAAGAGAAGTTTGAAGACTCAGAGGTTTTATTCCAATGTATAAACAAGTCACCATGACAGAGTCCCTAAGAGGAAGTTACAAATAGCTTTTACAAGTAAGATTCAGAAAGAGTTGATTCTTCCCACTTAGGGAAGAATGCAGAGGATATAATAACTGTGGTTTTAGGTTTCAGAAAAGAGTATGTGAGTCAGAAAGGAAACAAGATTTTAAAATAGATTGAAGAAGAAAACAAGGACTGAAATCGATAATGGAAATGTGGCAGATATCTGGTCAGAGGAACATGTTAAGAAAACTTTGTGGAGAGAACACACTGTTTCTCTCTTATTCCTCAACAGCAATAGGTGGGAACAAATGTCTTTTGTAGTTAGATATTTTTACAGACCAATTTGCTAGGAAAGCATTTGATCTTGAAACAAATAAATTGTTAGAAATACTGAAAAGGATTTATAGTTAAATTAGAGGTTCTTAAATGGAGAAGCATCACAATTGTGTCCATACTTAAATTTCCTGTTAGTGGTGATATTGCTTGATTATTCCTGCTCCTTCAGTGGTTTCCTTTTCTCTTCCTGATGTCCATGGGCATTAGCAGAGCCCAGTCCCTGGCTTACTGCTCTTCTCTCTTGATGTAATGTACATTAAAGGGTTCACTGTTGCCCCCAAACTTCAGTGTCCCCTTATTTATAGGTGGCACCCAAGTCTTTATTTGTAGTTCAGATTCCTACACACAGCTACCCTCCATAGAGTTTTGATAGGTATTGGATATTTCCCAATTAATCATCATGCTGTGACTTTAAACCCCTCACAAAACTCACTATCTCCTCACATCTCACCATCCTGCCACGTGCACTTTTTCTTTGGCCAGGGAGGACGCCCAGAAATTCATTGGTGTATATATATATGAGAGGCAGATAAAAGACATTGCTGGGTGTAGGCAGGGACATATGTGGCAGGCACAAGAACATTCCTTTTTGCTTGAGGACTGTTTCTTCTGGCCTCTGATCCTGAGTGTCAGTGTTATTTCTCATTCCCAACTTTGGGGGCTTAACTCTGGCCTGTGTCCCTAGAACTGGCCAAGAGTTTGACCCTTGTCCACTTGTATGAAGAAATAGAGTACCTATTCACATATGCCTGTATATTCATGTAATATTTTTGAAGTATATACAAGGAATTACTTGTCAGTCAAAAAATATTCAGTGCCTACCAAAGAACAAATACTTTATGGTCTCAGTAATTTGAACTAAATATGAAGAATAGACACAGGGTTAAAACCTAGAGTATAGTTCCTAGGAGATAGGATGAGAGCTCAGAAGGGGTACTGATGCTGAATGTATGTAGAATTTTTAATTAGCTTGACTATAAAAGTGTGGAAATAGTTAGAGTTGATGGTAACACATTATAGTGAGTAGAACTAACATGGCTGGTGTATAAATGGGATTGTGGCTGAATGGGGTAGTCTAGGGATGTAAGCATCAATTCAAAAAAAACCAGAGGGAAGCAGATGTGGCTCAAGTGATAAAACTTCCACCTACCATATGGGAGGGCCTGGGTTCTATCCCTGGGGACTCCTGGTGAAAAAGAAGAGACAGCCTGCTGCACAGCAAGCCAGTGCCCGTGCGAGTGCCCACGTGGTGAGCCAGTGTCCATGCGAATGCCCATGGGGTTAGCTAGTGCCCTGTGCAAGTGAGTTATGCAGCAGATGATGATGCAACAAAAGAGAGACAAGGGGAGAGTCAAGGTGAAGTGCAGCAGAAACTAGGAACTGAGGTGATGCAATGGCAGGGAACCTTTCTCCCCATCAGAGGTCCCCAGGATCAAATCCTGGTGGATCCCAGAGAAGAGAAAATGGGAAGAGAAGACAACACAGTGAAAACAGTAGGGCAGGAGGAGGGGAAGGGGGGAAAATAAATAATTAAATAAATCTTTAAAAAAAAGAAAAAAGAAGCAAGAGAATAATCTAGGGACTGAATAACATAGTGACTGTGGAGGTGGGTGAGGATTGTGGTTAATAGTACAATACAAGAATGTTCTTCTATGAAGAAGAACAAATGTACACTATTACAAAGTGGTAAGAATATGGTATTGCATGGGAAAAATGCAGCTAATGTATTTTATGGACTATATTTTATAGCAACATTGTAATATACACACATCAATGTCAAAAAAGGTACTACATCGACACTAAGGGTCAATAATAGGGGGTATGGGATTTTTTTCTTTCAGATGAAGGAAAATGTTCAAAATTTTACTGAGGCAATGACTGCACAACTCTGTGATGAAAGAGACAGCCACTGAGTGTACACTTTGGATAAATTGTACAAGGCATGGGACTGTATGACATATTGAATTATGTGTTACAGAAGATGGGCTGTGGCTAACAGTATAAAAATGAGAGTGTTTTCTCATGAACTATAAAAAATGAACAATACTATTAAATGGCATTAATAATAGGGGAACATATGGAAAAATATACCAAATGTACATTATCGACCATGGTTAGTGGTAGTAATCTGATGGTGCTTCTCTTATAACCTGTAACAAATGTTCCACAACAATATAAGGTGTTGGTGAAGGGGTAATGTATGGGAATTCTGCACATTATGCATGATTGTTTTGTAAGCTCACAACTTCTCTCTCTCTCTAAAAAAAAAAAATATATATATATATATATATACACACATATATACATGTGGCCACTAGACCCTGTGGAGACCTTGACCTTGAGGTCCCAGTTGGGACTCTTTCTGGGGCCGAGGGGAGGTCCCAGATCTTCCAAACAGGCCTCTCCATTGGTCCTCACCATTGGTGGGGTAACCAATAACAGCTGGGGCCCTTCACCTTAGCATTAGCAAGAGGAGGAATAATTAATAGCTTAGAAGGTGAACACAAGCCAAAGTCAACTCTTTCTGCCTAGAGGAGCCCAAATCAAATCTCAGTGCATATTTCTGGCCTTCTCTCCCATTTCTCAGCAAGCTCTGTTCTTTCCCCCCATTTCCCAATAAATTTTTTTACTGGCGTAACTAAAACAAACAAACAAAAAACCCAAAAAACTCCCACAAATATATATATATAATATTGATTGCCTAACTATATGCCAGACACTGTTGAATAAGTAATGCCCTCTGGATATTATTTTCTAAGGACTAGTAATATTCAATAAACAAATAAGTGAAAAGTAATAAGCTAATTTCAGAGAATATGAGTAGTGTGAAGAAAACAAAAGAAAAGAATGCTGGGACAGGTTATCAGAGTGGTCAGAAGAGGCCTCCTTGAGGAGATGGCATCTAAATAGTTCTGAAAGAGTGGAAATGAGCAAGCCAGAAGTCTGGGAAAGTACTTGCAAGCAGAGGGAACAGCAGTACAAGAATCCCTAGATAGGAGAGGCAGGCAGGACCAACGCTTGTAGGAATGTCCTTGCACAATGACAACGAGTGGCAGTGCTACTATAAAATTCAAGTTGGCAGGTCAACATGTGTCACTTGCCCATCCTATCTTTATTCTTTCTATGGAGGAATTATAATTACGCTTCTCACTTCCCAACCCCCTTCCGGGAAATCAAGACCTAGAATTTCTTTCTTAAACTCTGCAGAGTTTAAAAATGGGAAAACATGGAGGCCTGAGGCCTCGGAGGATCCCAAATGTCCAGAAATGCAGGCAAACGGCAGAAATTTGATTCATTTTTGAGTATCAGAAGAGCTTTTGAGTTTCGGTTCAGGTGCTTTCTGAATGTCCGAACTTTATCAAGTGACATCACATCTCTGAAGCTCAGTTTCTCCATCTGTCAGATGGAATTCATTATTCCATACAGGGTTATTGTGAAGATCAAATAAATTATGAATGACTAGTTGTAAACTCGTGCTATTTCGATGTTATTTTTTTTTTTTTTAAAGATTTATTTATTTATTTAATTTCCCCCCCTCCCCTGGTTGTCTGTTCTTGGTGTCTATTTGTTGCGTCTTGTTTCTTTGTCCCCTTCTGTTGTCGTCAGCAGCACGGGAAGTGTGGGCGGCGCCATTCCTGGGCAGGCTGCTCGCTCTTTTCACGCTGGGCAGCTCTCCTTATGGGTGCACTCCTTGCGCGTGGGGCTCCCCCACGCGGGGGACACCCTTGCGTGGCACGGCACTCCTTGTGCGCATCAGCGCTGCGCATGGCCAGCTCCACACGGGTCAAGGAGGCCCGGGGTTTGAACCGCGGACCTCCCATGTGGTAGACGGATGCCCTAACCACTGGGCCAAAGTCCGTTTCCCTCGATGTTATTTTTAGTGACTCCAGCTGTCTCAAGGGTTATCAAAATAAAATTAAAGAACATTTTAAAAGAAAAGATGTTACATGCAGCAACTCTCCAAAGTTGGGCGTCTGGAAGCGACAAGCTCTGGGGAGCACACAATAGTTGCTAGGAGGCCTGTCAGTGTGCCTCCCCTGGCACTGCTCCCTGCCATCTCAGAGAGCAGAAACCTGGATCTCCAGTTTTCTATGATTTGTTGTTGGTTACAGAGAAGAGAAAGGAGTGAGCTGTTGAGATTTCTTGAGTTTTTTCAGAGAATGAATTTTAAATGTCTCAAAGAACTATGTAGATGGAGGGAATTGAGAGCCATTAAGTAGGATGAATGGAAAAACCTCCTTTCGATTAGAACATAGAATAATTTCTTCCTTTGGAACAGAGTAATGCTGTGGCTATCTTTCAACCTATTGCTGTACTGGCCTCCACCCAGATAACCACTTGAACTATTTCTACAGAATGAAAAAGTCGTCTTAAGCCATATCTAAGAATATCATCTATGGAAAAATATGCTTTGATCTAAGGGTTGCTGGGTATAGGGAGAACACCTTAGGCAGATGATTGCTTCGAAGAGCTGCACTTACCTGACTCTTAATTAGAATGTAAGTTTCATGAGGCAGGGACCATGATGACTTGGTCACTCTTGTTATCTCCAGAATTTGTCAGTGTCTGGCACATGGTATAGTATAAAAAATATTTGTTGAAAGAATGGATGAGCAACTGAATTAATGAAGTGGGGTTATCAGCCATTTTTCAAGTTTGCCATCTTTGCCACCTGATAAGAACCTTTGTAAGATAATGATGAATACATTTATCTATGAAGAAAACTATGCTACATTCCCTCAAACTTTCTCCTGCTTCTTTCATCTAGAGAACTTCGAACTACCAAATATCTGGGTGCACTATGCTGCCCTCCACGCATTTTCTGGACTTTTCTCTATCACTTCTCCCAATTCGTCCTTTTAACAAACAAACAAACAATCCTGCCACAAGTCCTCATTCCTTTAGGGTCTGCTTTCTCTCAAGTGACATGAATGATGAGTATAACTAGCCCCATTAGGGTTTAACTAACCTAAAACATCTTTAGCAGAAAGCCCTAAAGAAGTGCTTTTTCTGAACCTGGGTCAGAAATATTTGGGACCAAGTAGCTTTTGAGAGTTCTGTATTCCTACTGGTCAGTTGCCCAGAATGTGCAAGGCTAGTTTATACCATGAAGGAAAAATTTTAGTGGAATTATACCTCTCTCTATATATATCTTACCTCTCTAATCACTCTATTGGAAGAAAATTTTCTAATTAGAAAACTTCTGCACAATTACATTCTTTCCTGTGGATTAAATCATTTCCTACATTTTTCCTAAACTAAGCAGACCCTCCTACTAACATTATGATGATTTATGCCAGGATTATATAGTTCAGGAAAAAAAAATCTTCATGAAGTTTCCCAGGAAACTAGAATGTTGGCAAGACATCATTGCAAACAACATGCAAATGGTGGGCGGTGGGAGGAAGTCGAGAGTGAATAGAATTTCAATGGAGTCAAAATAATACCCTCTGCACTGCTGAGGTTCTGTGAAGGCTGGAAACAATCTACGCAAGAGAAAAGGTTACAAACACAAGAAGGCGAACATAAAACAGTGCAGTGCAAAGGAGGTTGGCTGAGCAGGAAAAACAGCAACACATAAAGACTGTGACAGATGAACTGATAGGGCTAAATAGTAATTAGTGACTAGATATTGTACAAAGACATAATATTCCTCCGTTACAAAAGCGCACCTGCAAGACATTGCACACTCCGCCTTCTAATGAACATGGACTCATGTTGGGCTAGTACAAAAAATAAGAGAAAATTGCCCCGTCATTTTCTTTAAAAGCGGGTTGACAAACAAATGTTAAGTTGGCTTTTATTTTATGGCTGGATTATTTCTCAGACCTGTTCATCACATGCATCCTTTGAAATAGCATCCCTGACTATACAGGTTGTCATCAATTATTATTTTCTACAAATCAGGAGAAGTAGATTTGATTGATATTATTTGATATAACAACAATTGAGGATCACTTCACAATGGAAAAATATTTCCTTCCTGACAGTTAATATTCAGAGGTAATTAACTAGAAATGCCTTCATGATGAATTTCTATTTTCAAACACATATGCACCTCAAACCAGAAATCATTCTATACCATTTGGGCCTTATTTTATAAGCACCCAAAGCCATGTATCTAAAAGCAAATACTAAAATTTGATGAATTCTTAAAAGTGACAACCTTTTAAGTATATATTACTTTTAACAGCATATACATTTTGGCATATATTCAGTAACATTCAGCACAACATCAATCCTTAAGAAGTAAAAAAATGGGTTCAGTGCTAACCATAATTGCACTAACTTGAAACTATACATTGAAAGCATTTTGTCAAATAAGAAAAAAAATGTAACTATGAAAGAAAAAAGCCAATGGAGGGGTGTGAGGAAAGGAGATGGAGGACAAGAGATTCACTTATCCCAGAATTGCCTTGGCTTTGAAACAAATGTATCATCTTTGTTTTAAAAAGAGCAATAAAAAACAAAACTATACATTTAATCAATTCAGTTTAAAGTGTACTCTTCTTGAGGCTTGGTAGAAATTTTACTATCTCATTATAAATAAACTACTATAACATTTATATAATCTAAGTATCTTAAAAAATACATAAACTGCTAAACCATTGAGGACAAGGGCTTCTAATAGGAAAAAAAAAATCTTAACGATATTTGTTTTAAGAAAGTGTGGTAGAGAGAATAATGATCCCTCAAATATGTCCATATCTGAAACGCTGAAACCTCAGACTATGTCACCTTCTATGGCAAAAGGGACTTTGTAGATGTGATTAGGGCAAGAAATTTAAGATGGGGAGACTGTCCTAGGTTATCTGGGTTGACCTTATAAGGGACCTTAGAAGAGTGAGGTATAAGGGTCAGGGTCAGAAAAGGAGATGTGATGATGGAAGCAGAGGTTGGAGTGGTGCACTTTGAAGCTGAAGGAAGGCACCAGGAGTCAAGGACTGCAGTTAGCCTCTAGAAGTCAGAAAAGGCCAGGAAACAGAACTTCCTGTGCGGTCTCCAGAAGGAGTGCAGCCCTGCCAATACCTTTATTTCAGTCCTGCAAGACTCGTTTCAGACTCCTGAGCTCCAGAACTTAAAATAATTTTGCATTGATTTAAGACATTGAGATTGTGATCTTTTGTTACAGCAGCAATAGGAAACTAATACAGAAAGAATATGAAAGAAAAAAAAAAAGAAATTATGCTCTTATTTCAACCTTTCACTGAAAGTCTTCATGTAATTCAGTTCTGTTTATATTTAGATGTACATGCACAAACACAACTTACAGAAATGGGACCATACTTGGAACTGCTGTTCTATCTAGCTCGATTATTTTACTTAATAATGTCATTGACATTTTTCTAACACTTGCATATAAATTTACATCAATTTTTTTTGGGGGGTGGGTGGACAGAGGACAGATACTGTAGTTTTGTTGGCCTTAATGTGGACAATCCAATAGGTAAATAAGTGAGGTGTTTCTTCCCTTTTTTTTTTTTTTACTTCTATGGGCACTATTAGATGACCATTTGTTGGCCTCTGCTGCGGCACTGCAGGCAGGTTGCTGCAGGCGAGTCGCTGCCGGGGATCGGGCCTACGCCACGGCCGGACCGGGGCGGCAGCGGGCGGCTCAAGGCTTGGGGGACGCGCGGTTCGATGGAGGAAAAACCACGGAGACGAGGTCTATGCGCAGGTCTGATTTTATTCGGGAAGTACATGGGGTTTTATAGTGTCATGGAGGCGGGGAGGTTGTGGGAGGGGCATGTCCGCGGGGCAGCTGAGGATTGGCTGCAGAGGCAAGGGCGGACCTGCGGTTTATGACGTAAGCCATTGATGGCAGAGGGGGTTGTTTCCGAGGTTGTGCCGGGGCGGATACGGGATGAGGGCGGTTGAAATGAGGCGGGGAGAACAGCGATCGGCTGGGAGGGGGAAGATAACAGTGGCTGGGAGGAGGGGCAGAGGGAGGCAGCAGCACAAACTGCTGCTGAGAAGGGCCATAATACAGGGAGGTTACGAGGAACAGGCGGGCAAAGTATAAGGAAGCGAAAGGCAGGGTGGGAGCAGGGGACAACCATTCTTACACAACAATGAAGGGAATAGAGTGAAAAATCTTTACTATATCATGAGAAGTGCTCTACAATTACTCAAACTGCTACCGTGATGTGTTTGTACTGGCTTTTGGTTGGTGAGTTTTGAGTAATTTTTGGCCTTCTCTAATTTCTTCTTTATTGCATATTGTATTCTAGGGTCCTTTAAGAATGCTGATTAAAATTTTGCATAAACTTTAGGTGTATTAGCCTAGTTTCTTGCTGGTAGAAAGAAAAAAAGACACCTACTGTTTATGCAGAAAAGAATCTAGTCAAAAGATATCAAATGACCAGCAGAGATGAAAAACCTGCTTGGAAGCTACTCAGCCATAGCCTCATCAACAAACTGGTCCTGTATTGACTTTATTGCTGAGTGCTCTTAATATAGCTACACACTGACATTGAACTCAAACACCAGCACCACTGCCATTGCCTTCCTACCCCAAGTTCCACATCCCCCAAACTGGACATGGCTTCCAGAACCACTAACTCCACAGCAAGTTCTCTCTGTCCGTGCTTCTTTGGATCACCAACTCCTCTTTAAAAATCTATGGCAGGTTTGTCCCAGTGGCTGAGCCTGGATGATGACCATGGTCCTAGATACAAGGTAGCTGAAAAAGCAAGTGTTCTCTATTGTCAGCTTCTACGGTGGGAGATAGACTTTGCCTTCCATGAAGCTTCCAGGTAGAAAATCTCCAAAGACAGAGAGGGCAATCAGATGCTAGGCAGATAAAAACAATTACAGATAAACCTTGGAGCTATTGCAGGTTTGATTTCAGTCCACCACAGTAAAGCAATTAACATGAAGTTCTTGGTTTCCCAATAAATATACTATAGTCCATTAAGTATGTAACAGCATTATGTCTAAAAAAACAATATACATAGCTTAATTGAAAAAAAAGTTTTTTGGTCCATTTCTCCATCTCTGAGGAAGGACGATAGTGTCAGGGAAAACACCTACCACACCTTGCAATGTTTTGGCAAAGTCTCAGATGCAGAACCTTTTGACCAAGTGTCTGTGATTTCATACACAGTTGGAGCATTTGTTAGTGGCCTGGGGATTGCAGTTCTCAGTAAGTTTGCTTGGCTGAACCAATTGGGAAGGCATATGCAGATTTCTACAGAAATTATGATTCCATGAAAAAGTTTGAGGTGATGAGGAAGGCTGGTATCTTTCAGGGATCTTGATCTTCCAAAGTGATTTTGAAACACAAAGAATTTCTTTGGATCATAGTCCCTGGATATTGTGTTAACAGGCTTGAAAACAACATTGATCTCATCGTACATCTCTATTAGAGCTTTTGGGTGACCAGGTACATTGTTAATGAGCAGTGATATTTAAGGTGTTGGATTTAGGGAGCACATGGGCCAGGGCACACCTGGGCAAGCTTATAGGGAGTGTGTAGCATTCATCTTGTCATAGCATGTTCTATCAGGGGGTGGAAACTCACATAATGAGTGGGAAGGTGTGGGAGTTCCATCCTGGGGAATCCTACTATGTTCTCAAATAGAGGGACAGGAGTCTTTAAAGAGTATAGGCAGTGCCTAATAGGGGAGGACAGGCCAGTATGTCAAGCCCTCAGTGTTGTTGCAAGTAACTCTGAATCTTGCCCTGTAAGGACTGAAGCCTGGTGATTGCTGTGGGTCCTGAGGGGAGGGAGAGGAAGGAATAGAATAGATGGTACGTGGAACATTTTAGGGGTGATGGAACTGTACTACATGATTATGCAATGATGGATACAGGCCAAGTTAAATTTCATCAAAATTTATAAAAGTATATCGTCCAAATGTAAATCATAATGTATATCTTTGACCATGGTTAGTAACAATGTTCCAGTATTTATATATCAATTGTAACAAATGTACCATCCACATGTAAAATGTTATTAATAGGGGAAAAGGGAAAAGGGGGAGGATGTTGGGTATATGGGAATCACTTATATTCTGTACATAACTTTTCTGTAACCTAAAACTTCTTTGAAGACAAAATGAAAAAAATCAGACACTAGGGGAATAAATGGAAGAAAATGCCACTATACATACAAGACAATAGAACTTGCAGTGATGAAAGATATAATGTCAAAAAATTTTTAAAAATATTTTTTCATTATTCCAAATTTTTCTTTTTTTATTAAAAATTTTTTGGTGTTTTATTTCTTATTTTTAAAACTATCATTATTATTTCATTTTCTTTTTTATTATATTTGGCTATTTTATTGGCTTCATTTTTTAAGAAGTTTTGGACCACAGAAGGGTTACAGCTATGACAGGGGAGGATCATTGGTGTGGGGTTTCAATCATGGGGGATATATGGGAGGACGTTCCACTGGGGCATATCTATAAGAAATATAAATGTGTTCAAATGTCCATGGGGCATTGTCACGGTGGGTGGAGATTCATGCAATAACTGAAAGAATATCAAATTCCCATTCTGGGGAGTTTGGCCACATTCTCTAATGGGACAGTAAGAATCCCCTGAGTACAGGGACAGTCACTGGTGAAGGAGGATGGTCCATTGACAGGTCTTTGATATTGATTACTTTACTTTTGAAACTTTACTTCTGAAATTAAAATTTAGCCTAGTATTATAGGGTGCCCAAGAGTTACTTCCTGAGAGCCTCCTTGTTACTCAAACATGGCCTCTCTCCCAAACTTAGGATATAAATGCTTTACCTTCCCCCCCAGCATGGGACATGACTCTAAAGGATGAGCCTCCCTGGCACTGAGGGATTACTACCAAGCACCAACTAACAATGCAACTGGAAAGAGACCTTGAACAAAATGGGGAAAAGGTAAAGACAAAAGAGTTTATATGTCTAAGAGACTTCAAAGTGAATTGGGAGGCCATTCCAGAGGTTACACTTATGCATGTCTCAGCAGGATCTCACTGATTGCCACAGTAGATACTACCCCAAATAGTGCAATTCCAGAGGGCTCTGGAGACATTCAGATACTATAGTCAGGGCAGATAGCTCAGGAGTTTGCCTTGCCAGTGGGCCCTACTTTGGAATTTATGATTCCCAGTGTGACAAAGTTGTCTTCAGTTGTGGTTTCCCTATCCATGACTCTTCTGTTCTTCTAGTTGAACCTATAATTAGTACTAGAGTTGGTATGTGTACGTCCAAGAGACTTAAATCTTTAGACACCCATGTGCCAACTTGACCCTGAATCTCAATGGAGTTGCTACACCTACTCTCCAGTTCACTGGTCTCACCCAGAACAGCTAACAAGGAGGTGATGATGCATAACTACCGTATCAAGGAACCGAGAGAATCTATACTAGAAGCGAGAGAGTCCCATCCATCTGCCCTATGGGATTAAAGTCCTCCCTCAGTTAGGGGTGGAATGGGCATCACCATCTCAGGATCCTCAGGATTGGGGAATGAACTATGGACTAAAGTAGACTTACTAGTATTCTACTGTAGACTTATTGTGATTCTAGCAATTGAAGAACTTATACGATTGATGTGGCAGCAGTGGCCACTGGAGGTTCTGAGGGCAGGGAGAGGGGAAAACAAGTATAATATGGGGGCATTTTGGGGACTTGGGAATTGCCCTTAATAACGTTGCAACAACAGATACAGGCCATTAGATATCTTTTTAAAATTTAATTTAATTTTATTTATTTCTCCCCGCCCCCCCCCAACTCCTTTGTCTGCTTTTGTCCATTTGTTGTGTGTTCTTCTGTGTCTGCTTGCATTCTTGGCAGCACTGGGAAGCTGTGTCTCTTTTTGTTGCATCATCTTGCTGCATTAGCTCTACGTGTATATGGCACCACTCCTGGGCAGGCTGAGCTTTTTTCGCATGGGGTGGCTCTCCTTGTGGGGTGCACTCCTTGTGCATGGGGCTTCCCTACCCAGGGGACACCCCTGTGTGACATGGCACTCCTTGCGCATGGCAGCATTGCACGTGGGCTGGCTTACCACAGGGGCCAGGAGGCCCAGGGTTTGAACCTTGGATCTTCTATATGGTAGGCAGATGCTCTATCAGTTGAGCCATATCTGCTACCCCATTATATATCTTGCCATAACCTACAAAATTGATAGGTTAGAGTGTAAACTACAATGTAAACCATAATCCTTGCTTAGTGGCAATGCTCCAAAATGTGTCCATCAATTGTAATGAATGTACCACACCAATGAAGGATGTTGTTAATGTGGGAAAATATGGAAGGGCTGGGGAGCAGAGCATAAGGGAATCCCCTATATTTTTTATGTAACATTTATTTAATCTAAGTATCATATATATATATATATATATATGATATAATAAAATGTAACAGACCTCCCCAAGGGGGGAAAAAAAAGACTCCAAACCCCTTAGCAGTCCTTCTTCAGACCTATATAACAACTAACCTTTCATCTTTATGAATTGATTTATATTTACATTTTATATAAATGGGACCCTATAATAAAAAAATAAAATAAAATACATTAATTGCATGTTCCAGATGGCAGGTCTTTAAATTTAAGAAGAAATTGTGTATTTAGAGATAAATTGATAGGATGTCTTCCATTTGTTTCAAAATTATATGGAAGGACAGGAGGGGCAAGAAGGCAGCAGAGTAAGGCAATCCAAGAATAAAAGCAATCCAAAATTGTCCTATGGTGCAGTTAGTAATCACCCAGAGCAATCTAAATCATTTGTTTGGGGGGCCCAGGAAACCAAAGATCATCCTACAATATCCTTGAAAAAATGGAAGGAGGAGATTGCCCATCTGCAGTGAAGATTCATGAATAGAGTACTTCATGCCGTGGAGGCTGGTGCCCATTTCCTGCTGGTGGCTCAAAACACCTTGGGAGGTTCTTTCTGTCTGGAGATGGAAGCTCCATTTCCCTGAAGACAGGAGGAAGAGATAGTGGGGCACTGACTTGAGCTACTGATTAGTAAATTTGGCTAGCTAAAGTCTAATCCTAGAACAGCAAAAGTTTGAACCTGTCCAAATCAGAAAGAGGCTGGAAGCCTCCATTTTAATTCCACGCCGGGCATGAGGGAAGCACCACAGTGATGGTAGGTACTAGGTTTTTTTCCCCTCAGGTTGGACTGCAGCCCTAGCCTAGGCTTCAACCCTGTCTCTGGCAGGGAGGATACTGGGGGACCTGCACCACCCTCTCCGGGAAACTGTAGTCACTTTCATCCTGCCAAAATAGTGCCAACCATAGCACTCCTAGAAGAAAATGTAGGGGAACATCTTCAAGATCTTGTGGTGGGTGGTGGTTTTTAAACCCTGCATCCAAAGCATGAGCAATGAGGGGAACAAAATAAATGGGACCTTGTCAGAATTAAACACTTTTGGCTTCAAGTGACTTTAAGAAGCTGGAAAGGCAGCATACACATTGGGAGAAAATTTTCTGAAAATTTCTATCTGATAAGGGTTTGATCTCCATATTCTATAAAGAGGTGACACAACTCAGCTAAGAAAAGACAAGCAACCCAAATAAGAAATGGGCAAAAGACTTGAACAGCAATTTTTCCAAAGAAGAAATACAAATGGCTCAAAAGCACATGAAAAGATGCTCAACATCTCTAGCTCTCAAGGAAATATAGATCAAATTGACAATGAGGTATCATTTCACTCCCTACAGAATGGTCATTATTTTAAAAAAACAAAAAACAAAAATCAGAAAACTGCAAGTGCTGGAGAGAATGCAGAGAAATTGGAACACTCCTTCACTGTATGTGGGAATGTAAAATGATACAGCCTCTGTGGAAAACAGTTTGGCGCTTCTGCAGGAAGCTAAATATAGAACTGCCATATGATCTGGCAATCCCGTACTGGGAATATATTCAAATAATTGAAATCAAGGACACAAACAGACATTTGTACACTGACGTTCATTATTCACTGACGGCATTATTCACAATTGCTAAGTGATGGAAACAATCCTGGTGTCTGTCAACTGATAAACATTTCAATAAAATATGGTATGTACAAATGATGAAATACAGCTGTAAGAAGAAATGAACTTGGGATGAACGTGAAAACATGGATGAATCTTGAGGACATTATCCTGAGTGAAATAAGCCAGACACAAAAGGACAAATATTGTATGAGATCAGTAATATGAACTACATAAAATAGAGTAAATCATGGAGTTAAACTATAGAGCATAGGTTACTAGGAGATAGAATGTTGGTTGAGAAGGAGGAGCCGATGCTGAATACATGTTGAATGTTTAAGGAGGATTGTAAATGTTGGGAAATGGTTAGAGTTGATGGTAACACATTATAGTTAGTATAATCAACGTGTTAATTTATATATGTGATTGTGGCTGAAAGGGTAGTCTAGGGAGATTAATGTCAATTGAAACAAAGCTAGATTACTAGGCACTGTATAACTGATTGATTTTAGTGGTGGATGATGACTGTGGTTAATAGTACAAATACATGAATTTTCTTCTATCACAAGGTTTTAAGAATATGGAGATACATGGGAAAATACAACTAATGTAACATATAGACTATAAACTACATACTATATACTACTACATTATAATATTGTAATAGTTTTACAACAATGGCAAAGAAGGTACTATATCAATGCTAAAGGTCAATAATGGGAGAGGTTTAAGGGAGTATGGGATATTTTCTTTTGGGGTAATGAAATGGATAAAAGACTTGAATATTCTGAAATGAATTTAGCTGATGACAGCACAATTCTGATGCAAACGAGAGCCACTGAATGTATACTTTGGATGGATGGTGTAGCAGTTTGATATAGTTATGGATTCCAAAAATAGATATTGGATTATGTTTGTAAACTGGTCTGTGCCTGGGTGTGATTAAATTATGATTAGGGCTTTAATTGGGCCATGTCAGTAGGGTGTTGAGCATCCCCCCCCCTTGGTGGGTGGAACTCACAGATAAAAGGCATGGCAAAGGACAGAGTTGGAGGGTTTTTAATTTTGGAGTTTTGATGCTGGATTTTGATGCTGAAGTCTTAAGCTGGAGCCCTGGGAAGTAAGCTCAGAGAGGAAAGAGAAGAAAGCCCTGGGAAGAAAGGAACCCAGGAAGCCTGAACCCTGGCAGACATTGGCAGCCATCTTGCTCCAACACATAGAAATAGAATTTGGTGAGGGAAGTAACCTACACTTTATGGTCTGGTATCTGTAAGCTCTTACCCCAAATAAATACCCTTTATAAAAGCCAAAAGGTTTCTGGTATTTTGCATCAGTGCCCCTTTAGCTTACTAATACAGAATTTTCAAGGCAGTGGACTGTATGACACAGTGGACCTCAAGGTGAATGATGGACTGTGGCTAACAGTACAAATACAAGATGTTCTCTCATAAACTATAACAAATATACAAAACTAATACATGGTGTTAATAGGAAGACTTGTGGGAAAAATACACTAATAAGCTGTGGATTATAGATAGCTGTAATATTAAAACTATATTCTTTCATTATTTGTAACAAATGTGCTACAACAATGTAAGTTATTGGTGGTGGGGTGATGTATGAGATTCCTGTATGGTATGCATGATTGTTTTGTTAACTCACAACTTCTCAAATTAAAAAGTAGTTTAAAAAAGTAGGCAAGGAAAGGATATTGCGAAGTAACTTGCAGAAATAATATCTCCATGTATAATTGTCTATATTCTCTATTCACAAGGTAATAACTATTTCAAAGAGGCTCCACCTCTTTGAACATAAGTTGGTCTCTGGAGGAAGAGATGCAGAAAGCATGTGGCTGCCCTCTGGTGTGTGGATTTCCCCTTGAGGCTGAACTGATTGTACACAAAGACAGCTGGGAAAGTAATGGAAGAAGATTGGCAAAGAAGAGTAGAGATTCTAGAACCATACAAGGTGGTAAAAGGGACCAGACAAACCTTCTGCCAATGTATGAAACACTGTATTTGGGTTAAAATGAATCTAACAAGCAATACTAATACAAAGCTAAGTAGTAAAAGGGGTCAGGACAGAAAATAGGCAGTTCAGACAGGTGTGGAAGAGGGTGGAGATAATCCGATCTTGATTTCCAAGACAGGTGAAGATGCAGCTGCAAAGAGCATGAGCTGGAATCAGACACACCTGGCTCCAGGAGTGCTGGCTATGTAATCTTGTGCAAGTTATTCAACCTTTTAAAACTTGACTTACTTATCTATAGAATGGAAATAACTTTGCCAACATTATGTAACTGTTTTGAAGATTATATGCAATTATGCTTAGAAGATTTGTTAAATTGCTTAGAATAATGCTCAGATAAAAACAAGGGCTCAACAGAGGTTAGGTCATTTTATGTCTAAATATTATTTCTGGCCTGCACACTGACTTCACTGTTCCTTGAACCAGCCAAACATACCTCTCCCTCAGGCATGTGCACAGTATGCTTCTTCTGCTAGCATTTTTTTCCCCTCCAGATATCTTGGTGGTTCACTCCTTCAAATACTTCAAATTTTGTTCAAATGTAACCTGACCACTCCATTTTAAAAAGGCAACAAACACCCCACCCTCTTCTACCCGTTCTGGATTCTGCTTATCTTATACTTTTTTTTCCATATAAGGTATAGCCTTCTATATGGTATAAAACTGATCTCTTTCATATCTGTTAATTTTTTTCCTTCTAGAATGGAGGTCTACATGAGCAGGGATGTTTCTCTGATTATTTTAATTGACACGTGCCTAACATCTTAAACAAAGCCTGGCACATAGGAGATATTTGATAAATTACTATGTAGCACATGACCCCCAGGGACAAGCCACCCTGGCACTGAGGGATTATTATAAACATTAATCAGTGATGCATTTAGAGAAAGACCTTGATCAAAAGGGGGAAATAGTAAATAAAATAGTTTCTATGGCTAAGAGATTTCAAAGTTGGGCGATCATTCTGGAGGTTACTCTCATGCAGGTATCATCCAGACTTCACAAATTGCCACAATAAACAAACCTCAAACAAAAGTACTCTTGAGGGCCCTAGAGATACCATAGGCAAGTCACAGAGGTACATGAACTCAACACCCCTTCAGGGGGCTCTATCTAGAATATATGAAAAGCTATTTCCCCATTATAACAAAGTTATGTTCACTTATTTTTTTTTAAAGATTTATTTATTTATTTCTCTCCCCTCCCCCCTTACCCCCCAGTTGTCTGTTCTCTGTGTCTATTTGCTGCATTGTCTTCTTTGTCCACTTCTGTTGTTGTCAGCAGCACAGGAATCTGTGTTTCTTTTGTTGCGTCATCTTGTTGTGTCAGCTCTCCATGTGTGCGGCACCATTCCTGGGCAGCCTGCACTTTTTTCGTGCTGGGTGGCTCTTCTTACGGGGCACACTCCTTGTGCGTGGGGCTCCCCTACGCGGGGACACCCCTGTGTGGCTTGGCACTCTTTGCATGCATCAGCACTGCCCCCCTACGCGGGGACACCCCTGTGTGGCTTGGGTCTTTGCGTGCATCAGACCCAGTTCCACATGGGTCAAGGAGACCTGGGGTTTGAACCGCGGACCTCCCATGTGGTAGACGGACGCCCTAACCACTGGGCCAAGTCCGCTTCCCTATGTTCACTTATAAATCCCCTAATAATAATTCTTCTTCTTTTATTTGAACCTAAAATTGTCAATTTACTTGTTAAGCATATTCTCAGAGACTTAGAGCTTCTGGATTGTTCCTACGTTAGCTGGGTCCTGAAACCCAGGAAGTATGTGGTCTACTCCCACCCTTCAGTTCTTCTGGCCTTCCCTAGACAACTAACAAAATGATGATGATGGATCGGCCCTATCCCAAAAGCAAGGAGTATCTTCAACTGCAAGCAGAATAATTTCATCCCTTTGCCCCATAATATCTACATCCCTCCTCAGCCTGGAGCAGCCAGAGTGGTCATCATCCAAATCCTCAAGATTGAGGAACAAATTTAAAAAAGGGGGTGTTGTAACCACTGACTACAGTGGATTTATTATTACTATAGTTATTATCTAGGGTTACAGAGTATTTTGTAACATTGCCATAAAAAAAAAAAAAAGAGTTAAAGGGTAGGATGTATGCAAACAATCCTTAAAAGGTTCAGGGGAAAATAATGTGTATGTCTTAAACACTGATGAATTTGGGTAATGGGAATAAAAGAGTTCTTTGCACTATTCTTATAATAGTACAGGACTAGAAAACAAACCCCAATGTCTCTGAACCCTGCACCTGTACCCAGTCACCATGTTATCCTGATGCCTTGGGAAGACAGAAAGGTGAGATAGGTAGGAGAGGGCAATGACAACAAAAGAGCTGATAGTTTTGCAATCCATCTACTTATTATTTGTGCAGACCCCACAAAGTGCAAAGCAGTGAGATGTGCTGTGAATGGGCATGAAGGCATATTCAACATGGTCCCTGTCCTCAAGTTGGAGAAATAATACACAGACTTTGTAAAAGGTAATTATGCAATAGAAATATTAACAGCAAAATTCATTAGAACAAGGGTTGCGAACTTTTTTTGTAAAGGGCCAGATTGTAAATATCTAAGGCTTTATGAACCATACAGTCTGTCTCAACTACTCACCTCTGCCATTGGAGTATAAAAGCAGCCATAGATAATATATAAATGAATGCGCATGGTTGTGTTCCAATAAAACTTTATTTACAAAAATGTTGATGGACCATAGGATATGGTTTGCTGATCCCTATGTTAAAGAATACACCAGGGGGATGTGATGGAGGGGGCTTGATTGCCAGCTACTTGAGAGGGGTGGTGGTGTGCCTGGAGCAGTAAGTGAGCTTACTTGTTTACTTACCACAAACAAGGTGACACATCTGCATGCACACAAACACACTCTTGCATGCACATACACATACCTGCGTGGACACATTGGATCTCCAGGTAGCAGCAGTGGCCACATCTCCAGAAGCTTCTCCAGGAAAAGTGACAGGAGAAGAGGTTTTTCAATGATATGGAATCCTGAAATATTATCTTTCTTAAAAAAGAGGACTGTGCTGTGAGCTTGACTAAGAGCACATCAACTGCGGTCAGTTCAGAGCTCCTGGAATAGAAGGTCTAGCAAAAGTAAAATCCTTTCAAGAGGAGTGATGTCATCAACATGGCAACATAAGATATCCTCTGGAAAAATCCTCTCAGAGATTTTGTGAATAAAAGGACAAATCCCACTTGCTTAGAACTCTGGAGGATGGTGGAGACTAGGGAAAGACTCCACAAATGCTAATTGAAGAAAAAGAAAAATATTGGGTGTGGCAGTTTGAATTTGGTGAATCCCTCCCCCTCCAAAAGATTATTCAACTAATCCATTCCTATAAGTGTGAGACCCTTTGATTGCATTAGATTTGGTTAAGGACCTTGATTAGACCACTTGATTAGATCACTTTTGATTGGATTATGTCAGTGAGGCATGACTCATGTTGGGTCTCCACCCTTTTACTGGAACCTTGTATAAATGGAGACACAGAGGAAAAGAAGAGACATACAGAAAAAGGAGATCTGCCATTTTGACCCAGACATGTGACAGAGAGGACTCAAAGATCACTCGCAGCTGAAGCTAAAGCAAGAAGGCTCCATGTGACAGGGCCCATGGAGCAGCACAAGGTTGAAGAGAGGAGCCATATGACGGATCACCTACAGCTGGGCTCAGGGAGAAAGCAAAGCAGCTGAGGCTGTGAGAGGAGGCCCAGAAAGAGACAAGCCATATGCCTGCTTACCCAAAGCTAAGCTCCTGGGGATGATAAGCCTTGAGGGAGAGGCAGAGACCTTGGCAGAGATGGGCTGCCATCTTGCCTCACCATCAGGCAGGACACCAGGGTCACCAGTAGCTGACCTCGGTGAGAAAGCATCTCTGATGGTGCCTTGAGTTGGACATTTCTGCAGACTTGGAGATGTAAGATTCTATCATTAATCAATTTCCCATTATAAAAGCCAACACATTTCTGGTACCTTGCATTGGCAGCCTTTGGCAAACTAAGATATCAGGTGGGAAATTTAAATCCCAGACACATTGTCTACTTCCTTCCCCCTCACACAGTCCAACTTGGGAGTTGTTCAGAGTCAGAGGCCCAGATCTCTCCCAATCCCACTGGGGACAGGGACTATAGAGCTACCCACAGAAGTGAGTTGGAACCCCATGCATATTCAGGCATGGGAACTTGACTCTGTGGAGACCCAGGGCAGAATATCAGCCCCTGAGGACTGTTGCATACAAAAGGGCCCCTCAAGGAGTGGGACCACACAAGAACTATGACTGGCAAGTGGTGAGCTCACTCTTCAGTTTCTATTGGCTGGATCACCTAAAGGGAAAATAGACTTTCTGGAGTGAACCACCTTTCTGGATATACTCCATTTGCTCCTGCCCCTGGAGAAGGAAACCCTAAGGGAGAAGAAACCTGAGATAGGAAACATGCACAGAGAAAAAAAAATGGAGGGATGGGGTTTAAACTTAACTGCTATAAAAGAGGAGGATCTGAGAACTCAAAGTGTAAGGAAAACAAGGAATGAGTGACGGAGAGAATTTAATTGAATCAAAGGAGCTGGGGAGAAAATTCTGCAAAAAACCAAATAGAAAAGATCAAGATTCCAGAAGAAACAGAGGAAAGGACATTTTCTCCTGGGGGTAAAACAGTTACACAAAAAGTGCAATCTTAGAAAGTTGTATCGCATATCCAGGGCAAGAATCAGATGAAGAAGAGCAGAAAAATCTGATCAGTTAAACATGGGCTACTCTAAAAGTCTAGGAAAGTTGGACCAAATGATAAAGAAGATCCTTAACACAAAGTCAATTAACCATGAAACAAGAGGATTTAGAAAAGAGGGAGAAACTGAGCTTTACAGCTAACACATCAAGATAACCAGATGCTTAGACATCAGCAAAAACTTACAAGTCAATCAAGGGAACAAATTAAAACTTCAGAGGAAACAAAGAATTTGGAGCAATTAATAAAAAATTTAAAACAAATCTCCTAAATCCATTCAAGCAGAGGAATGAAAATATGCATAAAGAGATAAAGGAGACCTCTGGGAAGATGGAGGATTAGAGATTTACAGGGCTCACTTCTCTCCCAGAAAAATAGTTAAGAGGCCAGGGAGAGACTGTCTGGATTTACTACTCTAAGCCACTAGAAACCAGGAGAGTGCTGGGGAGCACCCAGGAATGAGGAGGTGAAGAGGAGACTGTATGGTGAGGAACTGTGATAGGCTGCTATTGCTGCTGCCCAACTACCACTCATAGGGCAGACACTTTGGGTCATCTGGTCCCTGGTGTAAAACTATGGACTGAGAGGGCCACAAGGGTCCACTTTTCCAGGAATGGAGAGAGGCAGGAACACAACCCACTGCTGATCCAGCTTTTGGCTAGTGAATTTGTTCTGCTGGGCCCCACAGTTTCCAACCATCCCAGCCCAGCTTGGGAACACAACTGTTTACACCTGGAAGCTGGCAAAGAACTAAAGAGACCCTGCTTTCTCTAACACCCTCCTTACTGATCAAAACTGGCAGCCACCAATGCAGAGGGGAGTAGTGATTTTTTTCCTTCCTGGGACAAGGAAGGTGCAGCTGAGGGATGATCAGCAATTTTGAACTATGAGGCTTGGCTCTGTTCTCCCCTAACATTGCTTCAGTACCACCTGCCTGGTCATGGTTCCAGTGAACATATTAACCCCTAGGGTTTGAGTGGAGAGGTTTGCAGAAGAGTGCCATCTGCTGACAGGCCAGGAAAGTACGCCCCAGGAAAAAAAGTGAGAGACTTGTTGGTGATTTTACTGTTCCCTCCCCAAGTCCTTGGAAACTGGTCTGTGCCCCTTTATTGAGTCCCTAGCTCTGTTTTAATCTGTTAAACAGGGCAATTTTAAAGACCTAGAGTCAGTTGAACCAATTATCACAGAAAAGCCATAACACAAATATAAGTGAGAGAAATTGACTCCAGAATAAGCATACTATCATAATGAGATGCATATACATCAGCAAAAAATGTATAAGCCATACTTGGAAACAGGAAGGTATGGCCAGTCAAAGGAACAAATCACTACGCAAGATTGGAGACAACAGATCATTGACTGTGAAACAAATCTCCCAAATCAATTCAAGGAGTTGAAGGAAAATATGACTAAAGAGTTAAAGGGTATGTAGATAGATAGATAGATAGATAGATAGATAGATAGATAGATAGATAGATAGATAGATAGATAGACAGATAGATAGATAGATTTTATGAGTTTTTAAAAAATATTTATTTATCCTCCCCATTGTCTGCTTTCTGTGTCCATTTCCTGTGTGTTCTTCTGTGTCTGCTTGTCTTCTATTTAGTCAGCACCAGGAACTGATCCTGGGATCTTCCAGAGTGGGAGAGAAGTGTTCAATCTCTTGTGCCACCTCAGCTCCCTGGTCTGCTGCATCTCTTATTGTCTCTCCTCTGTGTCTCTTTGTTGCATCATCTTGCTATGCCAGCTCTCCACTCAAGCCAGCTTGCTGCATGGGCCAGCACTCCTGCACAGTACAGCACTCTACTCAGTCAAGCTCACTGTGTGGGCCAGCACTCCACATGGGCCAGTTTGCCACACAGGCCAGCTTGTCTTCACCAGGAGGCACTGGGAATCAAACCCTGGACCTTCCATATGGTAGATGGGAGCCCCATTACTTGAACCACATCCACTTCCCCGGGATATATTTTTTTAAGACACTGGGTGAGCACAAAGAAGAATATGAAAGCTTGAATAGAAAAATGACAGAGCTTATGGAAACGAAAGACAATGGATGAGACCAAACACTTCTTAGAGGCATAGAACAACAGATTTGAAATGGCAGAGGAAGGAATCTGTGAATTGGAAGACAGAACAGCTGAAATTGAAAAGACAGAGGAACAAGAAAGAAAAGAATGAAAAAAATTGAGCAGGGGCTCAGGGAATTGAATGACAGCATGAAGCACACCAACAACAATAGAAATTCCAGAAGTGGAAGAGAAGGAAGAGGAGAAGAAAGAGTATTTGAAGAAATAATTGCTGAAAATTTCCCAATTCCTATAAAAGACATAAACATACATATCCAAGAAATGCAACATACTCCAATGAGAATAAATCTGGATAGAATTACTCCAAGACACATACTATTCAGAATGCCAAATGCCAAAGATAAAGATACAGTTCTGAAAGCACCAAGAAAAAGTGATCCATCACATACAAGGAACACCCAATAAGACTTAGTGTGGATTATTCAATAGAAGCCATGGAGACAAGAGAGAGTGAATGATATATTTAAGATACTGAAAGAGAAAAATTGTTAACCAAGAGTTCTTTATCCAGCAAAATTGCCCTTCATAAATGAAGGTGAGTTTAAAATATTCACAGAAAAACAGAAACTAACTCATAGATAAGAGGCCAACCCTAAAAGAAATATGAAAGGGAGTTCTGCAACCTGAAAGAAAAAGAGAGGAGAGAGAGGCTTGGAGGGGAGCATAGAAATAAAGATTTTCAGAGAGAGTAAGCCAAAGGATAAAAAGACAGACAAAAATAAGATATGACACATGACAGCCAAAGAATAAAATGGTTGAAGTAAGTAATGCTTTTACAGTAATAACATTGAGTGTTAATGGATTAAACACACCAATTAAAAGATGCAGGCTGATAGAATGGATAAAAAAATATGAGTGATCTATATGCTGTGTAAAAGAGCCTCATCTTAGACCTAAGGACACAAATAGGTTGAAAGTGAAAGGCTGGAAAAAAATATTTCACACAAATAGAAACCAAAAAAGAGCAGGGGAAGCTATATTAATATTGGAGAAAACAAACTTTAAATGCACAAATGTTATAAGACAAGTAGGCCATTATATATTAATAAAAGGGACAATCTACTAGGAAGAAATAACAATCATAAATATATATGCACTCAACCAGAGCATCCCAAAACACATGAGGCAAACTCTGGTAAAACTGACAGGAGTACTAGGTGTCTCTACAGTAATAGTTGGAGATCGCACTACACCATTCATATCAGAAGATAGAACACTAACTAGACAAAGGATGAACAAGGAAACAGAGAACTTGAACAGTATGATAAATAAGTTAGACCTAACAGACATATACAGAGCATTGCACCCAATCTGCAAGATAAATTTTCTTCTCAAGTGCTCATGGATATTTCTCCAGGATAGACCACATGTTGGGTAAAATACTGAAAGAAAAAAACTGTCAGCCAAAAATTCTTTATCCAATGAAACTTCCCTTCAAAAATGAGGCAGAGTTTAAAATATTGACAGACAAACAGAAACAGAGTTCACCAACAAAAGACCTGCTTTGCAAGAATTACTAAAGGATGTTCTGCAGTTTGAAAGGGAGGAAATTGGGAAAGAGTAGCTTGGATAGTGTGAAGAAATGAAGATTATCTGTAAGGGTAATTAAAAGTGTTAATCCAAAATCCAATAATACTGTAGTCTCAATACATAGCCCTACTCTTTAATTCCTAGAAGAGTCAGAACACAATAGAACAAGAAAAAGGGATATTTACTGATAATGGACATGCAAAATATAAAATGGTCAATTGTGAAAAAAACAACATAAAAAGGTGAAACAGGGATATGGGAGCAGAGAACATGTTTGCTATTGAAGTTAAGTTGGTATCTTTTCAAGTTAGTAGATTACACACATGGGTTGTATAAATATAAACCTAGGTTAACCACAAAGAAAATATTTTAAAAATATACAGAAACAGAAGTGAGAAAGGGATCAGTCAGATATACACAAAAGATCAACTGGAAATTGATGTTGCAATAATTGAAAAAAGAGAGAACAAAAGATATGACATATAAAAATCAAAGCATACAATTGCTTAAGTACTGCCTTTACATTAATAACACTAAATGTTAATGGATTAAAGTCCCCAATTAAAAGACACAGTTGGCACAAAGGATAAAAAAGCATGCTACAACTATATGTTGTTCACAAAAGACCCAGGTAGACTCAAAGACACAAATAGTTTGAAAGCAAAAGGTTGGAAAAAGATATTCCATGTAAATACTAACCAAAAAGAACATGGGTAGCTATACTATTAGACAAAATAGACTTTAAGGTAAAAGCTGCAAGAGACAAAGAAGGACATTACATATTAATAAAAGGGGCAATCCACAAAGAAGAAATAACAATCATTAATATTTATGTACCTAAGTACTGTGCCCCAAATTGCATGTGGCAAACACTAGTGGGAGAAATAGACACTTCTACAATAATAATTGGAAACCTCAGTACAACAAACTCATCAACAGATGTAACAACTATACAGAGGATCAACAAGGAAATAGAGGACATGAATAATATGATAAACGAGCTAGACCTAATAGACATATATAGAATACTGCACCTCAAATCAGCCGGATATACATTTTTCTCAAATGCCCATGGATCTTTCTCCAGGAAAGATCATATATTGGGTCACAAAACATATCTCAATAAATTTTACAAGATGGTTGTTATACAAAGCACTTTCACTGATCATAATGGAAAAAAACTGGAAACCGATAACAGGTGGGCAACAGGAAAATCTGTAAATATATAGAAGCTAAACAACACACTCAGACTATCAGTGGGTCAAAGAAGGAATTGCAAGAGAAATTAGTAAATATCTTGAGATGAATGAAAATGAAAAAGCAACATATCAACCCTTATGGGATGCAATGAGGCATGGCTGAGGGAAATTTATAGCCCTAAATACCTATATTAAAAAGGGAGAACGAGGTAAACTCAAAGACCTAACTGAACAACTGGAGGAACTAGAAAAAAACAGTAAATGAATCCCAAAGGAAGCAGAAAGGAAAGAAATAAAGACTAGAGCAGAAATAAATGAAATTGATAATAATAAAAAAAGAGAATTAACAAAGCCAAAAGTTGGTTCTCTGAAATGATAAATAAAATTGGCAAACCATTAGCTAGACTGACAAAGAAAATAAAACAGAAGATGCAAATAAATAAAATCAGAAATGGAAGGATTTCTGAAATTAAAAGGATCATAAGAAGGTACTATGAACAAATATGTGCTAACATATCAGAAAACCAAGACGAAATGGACAAATTTCTAGAAACATGTGAACAAGTTACATTGACTCTAGAAGAAATACAGGACCTCAACAGACCAATTACAAATAAAGAGATTGAATCTGTCATGAAAAATCTCCCAAAAAAGAAAAATTCAGGACTAGATGGTGCCACAGGGGAATTCTACCAATCCTGCTCAAAGTTTTCCAAAACATTGAACAGGAGGAAACACTACCTAACTCATTCTGAGGCCAACATCACCCTAATATCAAAGTCAGATAAAGATACTAAAAAAAAGAAAATAACAGACCGATCTCTCTAATGCAGGGGTTTTAACCTTTTTTGCTCCACGAACTCCTATGTAAGTCAGGTGAAAACCATGGACCCCTTACTAAGTTCTTATTATACTGTGTATTATTTACTATATATCGTACCTGTACCAACACCTTACCACAAGAATAATGTTATTTTGAATTTTCAATTCAAGCTCAAGCCCCTGAAATCTTTCCATAGACCCTTGAGTGTCTATGGACCTCTGGTTAAGAATCCCTGCTCTAATGAATATAGATGCAGAAATCCTCAGCAAAATACTTGCAAATCAAATCCAACAGCACATTAAAAGATTTATACACCTGTGATCAAGTGGACTTTATCCCTGTTATGCAAGGGTGATTCAACATAGGAAAATCAATTAATGGAATACACCACATTAGTAGAACAAAAGAAAAAAGAACCAAAACATGCTCATCTCCAGTGACACAGATAAGACATTTGAAAAAATCCAGCATCCTTTCTTGATGAAACCAAATAGAAAAATAGAAATAGAAGGAAACCTCTTCAACACGATAAAGGGCATATATTTTTAAAAACCACAGCTAACATCATATTCAATGTGTAAAGGACTGAAAGTTTTCCCTCTAAGATCCAGAGAAAGACAAGAATGCCCACTACCACCACTCTTATTCAACATTGTGTTAGAAGTTCTTGCTAAAGCTGTTAGTCAAGAAAAAGAAATAAAAGCATCAAAATTGGAAAGGAATAAGTAAAACTTTCACTATATGCAGATGACATGATCCTATATATTGAAAGTTCCTAAAAATCTACAAAGCTACTAGAGCTAATAAACTAGTTGAGCAAAGTGATGGGGTATAAGATTGATATGCAAATATCTGTACTTTTTCTCTACACTGTTATTGAGCAGTCTAAGGAGGAAGTCAGGGAAGAAATTCCATTTATGAGAGCAACTAAAAGAATCAAATATCTAGGAATAAATTTAATCAAAGATGTAAAGCACTTGTACACAGAAAACTACAAAATATAGCTAAACAAAATCAAAGAAGACCTAAATAAATGGAAAGACATTCTGTTTTCCTGGATTAGTAGATTAATATCATTTAGATGTCAACTCTACCCAAAATCATTTACAGATTCATTGAAATCCCAATAAAAATTTCAACAGTCTAATTTGCAGAAATAGAAAAGCCAATTATCAAATTTCTTTAGAAAAGTAAGGGGCCCCAAATAGTGAAAAACATCTTGAGGAAGAAGAACAAAGTTGGAGGACTCAAACTTCCTGACTTTAAAACATATGATAAAGCTATAGTGGTAAAAAAAAAAAAAAAAAAAAGCATGACAGGGGAAGCAGACTTGGTCCAATGGATAGAGCATCTGCTTACTACATGGGAGGTCTGCGGTTCAAACCCTGGGCCTCCTTGACCCATGTGGAGCTGGCCCACATGCAGTGCTGATGCACGCAAGGAGTGCCATATCACGCAGGGGTGCCCCCACGCAGGGAAGCCCTACACGCAAGGAGTGTGCCCCGTAAGGAGAGCCGCCCAGTGCTAAAGAAAGTGTAGCCTGCCCAGGAATGGCACTGCACATGCAGAGAGCTGACACAACAAGATGATGCAATAAAAAGAAACACAGATTCCCATGCCGCTGACAACAACAGAAGTGGACAAAGAAGAATACACAGCAAATGGACACAGAAAGCAGACAACTGGGGGAGAAGGGGAGAGAAATAAATAAAAAATAAATCTTTTTTAAAAAAAAGCATGACACTGTCACAGGATAAATATATTGGCCAATGGAATAGAAGTAAGAGTTTAGAAATAGACCATCACATCTATGGCCAATTGACTTTTCACAAAGTCCACTAAATGGAGAAAGAATAATAATCTTCAAAAAATGGTGCTGGAAGACCTGGAAATCCATATGCAAAAGAATGAAGGAGGACTCCTATCCCATACCATATACAAAAATTAACTCAAAATGAATCAAAGGCCTAAATATAAGAACCAGTATTATAAAACTCCTAGGAGAAAATGGAGGGAAGCATCTTTAGCATCTTGTATTGGGCAATGGTTTCTTAGAGTTTACACCCAAAACACAAGCAATGAAAGAAAAAAATATATAAATGGTATCATCTCAAAATTAAACTGTGCATCAAAAGACTTTGTCACAAAAGTGAAAAGACAGTCTATTCAATGGGAGAAAATATTTGGAAACCACATATCCAATAAGGGTCTAATATCCAGAATATAAAAAGAAATCCTTCAACTCAACAATAAACAGACAACTCAATTAAAAAATGGGCAAAAGACTTAAATAGACATTTCTTCAAAGAAGATATACAAATGACTAAAAAGCACAGGGAAAGATGCTCAACATTACTATTAGGGAAATGTAAATCAAAGCCATAATGACAGATCATTTCACACCCGTTAGAATGGTTATTATTTTAAAAAAACAAAAACTATTAGTAGTAGAGAGGTTGTGAAGAAATAGGAACACTGATTTATTGCTGGAAGGAATGTGAAAATGGTACAGCTATTGTGGAAGACAGTTTGGCAGTTTCTCAGGAAGATAAGTACAGAATTACATTATGACCTGGCAATGCCACTAGTAGATATATATCCAGAAAATTGAAAGCAGGGACTTGAACAGATATTTGTACACCAGTGATTATAGTGGCATTATTCATAATTGCCAAAAGTTATAAGTAACCCAAGTGTCCATCAGCTGATGAGTGGATAAACAAAATATGGTATATTCATGCAGTGGAATATTATTCAGCTGTAAAAAGGAATGAAGCCTTGCATGCAACAACATGGATGAACCTTGAGGACATTATGCTAAGTGAAATAAGTCAGACACAAAAGGACAAATATCATATGATTTCAATGATATGAACTAACCATAATAAGCAAACTCACAGAGTTAGAATTTAGAATATAGGTTACCAGGGGATATACGGGGTCAGAGAATAGGGAGTTGATGCTTATTTGTACATAATTTCTATTGGTTTGGAAATGATAGCGCATTGCTGTGGGGATTATTGGTGGGGATAGTAGCACATTAGTGTGACTGTAATCATCAGTACTGAATTATATAGGTGAAAGTGGTTAAAAGGGAAAACTTTAGGTTGTATATGTTATGAGAATAAAAATTGAAAGATAAAACAGGATTGTATGACACAGTGAATCCTATTGTGGATGATGGATAGTTAATAGTACAAATTTAATAATGTTCTTTCATGAATTATAACAAATACATGACTCTAATACAGATGTTCTTGACAAGGGGTCCATGAGCTTGGAATGAAATTCAAAAAAAACATTATTCTTGTGGGGATGTGTTAGTGCAGATGTGATGTATTTATTAAATAATACATGTATAGTCAGGACTTAGTAAGGGTCTGTGGTTTTCATCTGACTGGCAAAGGGGCCCATGGAACAAAAAAGGTTAAGAACCCCTGCTCAAATATAAGGAATTAATGAAAGGATGACATATGCGCATGTACATTATGGATGAGAGTTAGTACTGCTACTTTTTTCTTTTCTTTTAGATACTGGGGGCCAGGGTTTGAACATGCGACCTCGTATGTAGGAAGACAGCACTCAACCACTGAGCTACATCCACTCCCAAATAGTGTGATTTTAATAATTTTTACTTAATTGTAACTCAACAAAAGGCCATAGCTGTGAGCAGAGAAAGAGAAGGTAGCATGGCAGGAGTGGTGACCATGGGCATTTGGGCCACTTCTTTAAGTAACTTACTTGTGCCTTCAGGACCCACTTGAGCCCTATCTCGTATGTAACAGTTCCAACTGTATGATGGAGTGAGTGCTGCTGTGCATGCCCAACTTTATGTTTGGTGGGTCAGACGATACTCAGTTCATATAGGCAACTCAGGTCTCGTGGTAACTTGGTGTCTGTGGTTAAGTAGTCAGTCTCTACTAAAGCCCAGTAGCAGGCCAAAAGCTGTTTCTCAAATGGAGAGTAGTTACCTGCAGATGGTGGCAGGGTTCTCCTTCAAAACCCTCGTGTCTGTGTTGCGATTCTACTATAGGAGCCTGCCAAAGGCACCAGACAGCATCTCTATTTGCCCCTGACACTTTCAGCCCTTTGGATCCACTGGATCATCTGGCCCAAGTGGCAGTACAGCTTGCACAGCAGCTTGGATCTTTCGTAGAGTCCCTTCTATTCCAGTCTCCACTCAAAACTAGCAGGTTTTCTGGTCACTAGGTAAGTGGGCCAGAGTAGTACACCCAAATGAGGAATGTGTTGTCTCCAAAAATCTGAAGAGACCAGCTAAGTGTGGTGCCTCTTTTTTGGCTGCCAGAAGGGCCAGATGCAGCAGCTTATCCTTCACTTTATTTACTTATTTATTTATTTATTTATTTACTTACTTACTTACTTATTTAAAATAGATTATCTGGCCTTATGGGGCTTTTCCTTCTCTGGGTCATTTTTATTTTTATTTTTTATTTATTTCTCTCCCCATCACCCCCCCTCCATTGTTTGCTTGTTGTGGAATTTAAGAGAAGTTCAATTATTCGAGTATAGAGAGGCTAGGACTCAGGAATGATTTTGAGAAGGAAAAATGGTTTATTGACGGCCGGCCGGACTCGGGAGCTTTTTGTTTGAATCCCGAGCCCCGAACAAGATTTTCAAACGTCTTTTATACAGAGAGGAAAGGCCAAATGGTCCCTTTGTTTTAGTTCTCAATAGGCTTCAATTAGCATATATCTTCCACATCTTAGGTAAGCTTTTAGCATGGACTCCAGACATTCTAGATAAGCCTTTAGCATATTTGGTTTTTGCATTTCTCTTAAATACTTAAAGTTTATAGCCCCCGCATTGTTAAACATTTCCTGGGACTGGAGCCCTGCCAGTCCCCAAGGGCAGGACTGCAGCCTCTTATCTTTCCACACTCACAAGTCAAACAGCTTAGTTATTTCTGAAGAGACAAAGAGCCTTCCACCCATAGCCCACATCATGCTCTCTGTGTCTATTTGCTGTGTGTTCTTCTGTGTCTGCTGTGTCTTCTGTGGCACTGGGAATCTGTGCCTCTTTTTCTTGCTTCATCTTGCTGCATCGGCTCTCCATGTGTGTGGTGCCATTCCTGGCCAGGCTAAACTTTCTATTGCACTGGGCCGCTCTCCTTATGGGGCACAATCCTTCCGTGTGGGACTCCCCTACATGGGGGACACCCCTGTGTGGCATGGCACTCTTGAGCGCATCAGCACTGCGTGTGGGCCAGCTCCACATGGGTCAAGGAGGCCCGGGGCTTGAACTATGGACCTCCCATGTGGTAGGCATCTATCCATTGAGCCAGGTCCACTTCCCTTATCCTTCACTTTCCTTCACTTTTGAAGGGATATCTCAACATGCTCCACACCACTGGAACACCTAGAAATTTCACCGAGGTGGAAGGCCCCTGTATTTCTGTTGGATTTATTTCCCATCCTCCCCCAAGGAAATGCCTTGCTAGTAAGTACAGAGTCATAGCTACTTCTTGCTCACTAGGTCCAATTAGCATGATATCATCAATATAGTGGACCAGTATGATATCTTGTGGGAGGGAGAGATGATCGAGGTCACCAGTCACCTGAACTAACTGTTAGCGCCCTTTCTAACCCCTCAAGCTACAACACTGAATCCAGAATCTCTGCTTAGTGGGCCCATATTGATAAATTCAGCCTGATCCGACTTTATCCTTCCACCATTATCCCATACCCTTAATATCCATTTCCACATATATTCCTCTGATTTCTGCCTGTATGAATTAGAAAACGTATGCAATTCTTTAAGAGTTAGAGTACTTCCTTAGGGGTTGTACTTTGTACTTGGCCTTTGGGGGCTCATTGTGATTTTAGTCTAGTAATAGGTTGAAGAGAAGGGAGGTGATGGGGGTGGGTAAGGAGAAGGATTAGAAATGTCTTACAAACTACTGACCTCAGGGCATATCTTTGCATTTTTGTCTGGTGACACAAGCTTCTGGCAGGGGTTGGAAGGCAGACTCCACAAGGAAGGGTGGAGGTTAGGCAGTACAGGCTGGATTTTGGCTGGTACCTGCCTTAGGGCTGGGAGGAGGTCCAGGCTCCCTGCAGCCGGCTGGAGTCTGGGTAATACAAGCTTGACATTGTGTGTTCTCCAAGGGGCAGACAGGTTTATCTGGCAGTCTCAGCAGAATTTAGGGTTTCAATGTCCCCACCAGTATCATCATGAACCCTTATGTTTCCATCCCAATCTTCAGGGTTCCACTCCATCTAATCAATGCCCTCTCTTTAACAGCAGACACCCTGCATGGTTGAGATTTTAGTTTCCTTTGTAACTCTCCTACGCATGCAATGGGGCTGAGAATCTGATTTTCAGAGATCTGAAATCTGCAGCTGCATGAAGCAAGATTTTTCTTTCAGAGCACACAGAAATTTCATGATTCATGTGGCATTCACCACTCCACATAATTTGGAGCTGATGCTCTGTCCTGGCATCCTGAGGATTTCAATACTCAGAGCTGACCTGGCCCACAGGCGTCCCTGGGTGGGTGAGCTAGGTCCTGGGGGATATCTGATGCTTCCTCTGGTGATCAGATCAGTGTGCCCAAGCCGAATTGGTGGGAGACTGAGCAGTGAACCCAAATCAAAGTGCCTCAGATGTCTCTGTTTCAGGGGATATCTGGCTGCTCTCTGAATGGATGGGCCCGAGGAATGGGGGTCATCAGTTTACTGGTCTGGTTCTTGGCACCCCTGACCATGACAGGGTCTGAGACCGACTGCCCTGTTACCCAAACAGAAGTTCCTGAGTTAAATCTCAGGAAACATTTGGCTGCTCTCTGATTCCCGCCACCCCAGGGAATCATAGAGCCCCTGCTGCCCGGCATTCCCCGAGCTGCCTGCACTTGGGAGACAGGTTGAATATGTTTCAACCTGAAGCTACCAGGCTGAATAGTGCTTCTTCTTTGAATATTGCTTCTTCTTTTGAGAAGGGGCAAAAAACTTCCTCCTATCCTTCCAGAAGTCTTAGATGCAGTTCTAGTTCTATGACTTTACTGTCTGATAGTTTCCCAGTTAAACCCGCCATCAAAAGGCCTTTAAGTGACCTAGAGATTAATTGCTCTAGCTAACAGTCTTTGGGGCCCTGAGACAATCATTTCCTTGCTAGACATATGCACTTCCCATTTTCATGGTTTTTAAAACATTCCAAAGCATTCTAACACAAACCTGTAAAGAGAAATTCAGTAGCAAGAAGTAGGAAGGTAAAACATTGGTAAAGATTAGATCAGGGGTATCCTGGCCTGTGATTCCCCTGGGAAGGGAACTCCCACAGCATCCATTTTGGCTCTGCCTGCCTGGAGGGCCTGCAAAGGTGTGGACCTGGTGGGAGGAGTAAGCCGCTGGGGCTTTCCACCATTGCCTTGCTGCCTCTGAGGGGAGAGGGCTAGAGAAGGCAACAGCAGGCAGGCCCAAGGGCAAAGACACCAGCTGCTAAAAGGGCTTGAAAAAGAATCTGCAGAACCTGGTGCTCTGCCAGGGAACCTATGCCTTGGTAGGACTGTGATTTAAGTCACTGCCCTATGACCCAGCCATCCTGGCTGGGGTCAGATCTTATAAACCTGGGCACACAGCACAGATGCAGAGAATTCCTAAGCCCTGGCTCCTTCCCTCCTGTGATTACGACCTTTGGAGGGCTCCTAGGTGAACCCATTTAAAATAGAGAACCACAGGAAGGCATTAAATAAACTGTACACCATAGTTTCACTCACCAGTTAACTCCTGGACTGGCTCGCCAAATATGTTACCAGATTTCATTTAGGTTCTTGGCTATGCTGCAGAAATGAATTCCAAGAGCATGCCAGATGAGTTAGGCCTGTAATTTATTCAGGTAGGGAGGGAAGAGAAATGGGAAAAATAACAGAACAGGGACCTCAGGTAGAGAGAAAGGGGTTGAAAATGATAAAGAGGGCTGATTTATAGGCTACAATTCCCCATTATAGGTTATCAATGCCCAAGTTTACTTGTGTGACCACATGGCAGAGGAAAAATGCCAAGAGTGGTACACAGAGAGCAGGAATGGGTTCACAGGTAAGAGAGCTCAGGAGAGAGTGAACTCAGGCTGAGTGCCACTTTTTGAACTGTTAATTATCCCACCCCTTTGCTACTGGCAGGGGAAGAGTTTCAGCTCTTCACCACTTTGATTTCTTATTTCTCCCATCAATCTCCCAGGAGGGTCCACTGATAAAGTTTTTGGGGACTTCAGATTTATCTGAAGGGCTTCTCCTGGCTTCTGAAGAAAGTCTTCTGAGTGGCAGAATCTTGAGGAGGGTCTTCCATCAGTCATCTTGAGGTTATTGATGTCCACATGGACTCTCTGCTAGGTTCTAGATTCATCTATTGATTCCCTATCTTACTAGCCTTCTTCAGTTCTCTTGGGAAACAGAAACAATAGTAAATATTATTAGATTTTATAAAATTCTCCCATGAGACCATGGGGATATGTAAGTCCAAATTCTGGAGGACAGGCTGCAAACCAGGGACTCAGGTGAAGGTCCTTGATGAGATCCCAAGAGACATTGGCTGTCCAAAGTAGAGCTAGGAGTTCTCTCTGGATGCTTGAAATCATCTCCCCTTTTAAGGCCTTCAACTGATTGGATAAGACATCATTCATTGCTGATGAGTGCTCAGTCTCCTTGGTTGATTGTAGGTGTAATTAGCCATCTATGCAATCAGTTCACTGATGATTAAAGCCCATGAAAGATCCTTGAATTGCAATTAGCCCAGTGCTTGTGAGGCAGTGCTTGTTTAGGGAATGAAAAGACAAATATGGGACCTGGCAGAAAACCATGTGTGAAACACGTGGCCATGGAACCTTGCTGGAACCCCGCCTGAGGGAAAGACCCCCACCAAAAGGCAGCTGGAAGAACCTTGTGAGAATTACCCATTTGGAATAGCATTTCATCTGTTATCAAGGAAAAGCCCTGGATATTCTCAGGGGGCCTTATCATTGGGCCCCTTGGGGGGAATTGACAGATGGGGTAACCAATCAAAACAGCAAACAGCTGGGACTCTGTCCTCAAACATTAGCAAGAGGAGGGGTAATTAATGGTTTAAAGAGCAATCGCATGGGCTCTCCTCTCTCTGCCTGGACCAGCCTGCAAGTATACCTGGGACCCATAATCTGTAATTTTCTCCCATTTCTAGTCTCCTCTTTCATTCCCTTAGTAAACTACTGGCCTAACTAAACTGTCATGTTCTTGAATTCTTTTATGTAACATAACAAAGAACCTAGATGAAATCTGGCAACACTTGCTTGACCAAACAACAGGAAACAATTACCTGGCCAAGCTGACACATTAGCCTAACCATCACAGGTGCCTACTGTTGAAAAAAATAGCACAAGTACAAAAAAGTGCTGTCATCAATTGAAACAAATGTCCACACCAGTGCAAGGTACTAGTGGTGGGGTGGTGTATGAGAATCCTGTATTTTATGTTCTTGTAAAACCACACCTTCTCTAATAATAAAAAACAAAACAAAACAATAACAAAGGAATACAATATAAGAAGACAATATAGAGAACATTTCTAAATGAGCTTTTGGGGTATGAGGGTCTCTGGGAAGTTCAGAGGTGATAGAACAAAGTAGAATCTAGGAAGAATAAAGTGAAGGGGACAGAGAAGGAAGAGGTGAATCAGGAAACCGCTGTGTCTAAGAAACCAAGGAAAGAACAGGTGTGATGCATTTAGGCCTCATGAGGGTGAGATTTCAGGTGGGCCTCAGAGGATGAGTAAGATTTTTGGAAAATGGGAACATTGCAAGGAAGGCACCACTTAGGTACAGGAGCCCATCATACATTTTTGGATGAATGTGGAAAATAAAGATTTATGGTGAGGAACATTATGTGGCAGCAAAGCTGGCACAGGGGAACCTGCATCTGAAAGTGATGTGGGAAAATGTGTACGCCACTATGATGCCTCCTCCAAGATGGGGTAAGACCTCTCCCATCACCACTGCAGTGTGCCTGACTCTCTTTTCTCCACTCCTACCTAACCTCTTGTGGAATTTTCTTTTCCCTGTTGTTTTAGATTTTCCTCTACCTTCAGTAGGTATCTACTTTTAGTGGTTTTTTAAATTGAAAGCCATGGAAATGTAGTACAAAGAATTACTTGTCAAACAACACAAATCTCTAAAAAAATTATTGGCTTCAGTAAACTTGCACATCTGAAATAGTTTTAAAGTTTGTTTTAGTTGGATCCTTTATGATGTCCAGGAAGAGATTAGTACATATGTGCCTGAAATTATCCTTTCCACATGAACCATTTCTCTAGTACTTCCAAATTTGGCATCTGCTTATACTTTCCTCCAACCTAAATAATTATCCCTTTTACCATGTTGGCAATAATATGGAAATAATGCTCAAAAAGAACTTAACAGATCATGGAATTACAATATCTTTTTATTTTTTATTTTTTTTTATGTTTTTATTTATTTCTCTCCCCTTCCCCCGCCCCAGTTGTCTGTTCTCTGTGTCCATTTCCTGCATGTTCTTCTTTTGTCTGCTTCTGTTGTTGTCAGCAGCACAGGAATCTGTGTCTCTTTTTGTTGCGTCATCTTGCTGCGTCAGCTCTCCCTGTGTGCGACACCATTCCTGGGCAGCTGCACTTTCTTTCGCGCTGGGTGGCTTTCCTTACGGGGCCCACTCCTTGCACATGGGGCTCCCGTACACGTGGGACACCCCTGCATGGCACGGCACTCCTTGAGTGCATCAGCACTGTGCATGGGCCAGCTCCACACGGGTCAAGGAGGCCTGGGTTTGAACCGCGGACCTCCCATGTGGTAGATGGACGTCCTATCCACTGGGCCAAGTCCGCTTCCCTGAATTACAATATCTTAAATCGTCCTCCTATCAATGTGAGGACTTGGTTAGAATGGGAGGAGTAGGGCTAATTACTAATTTATAAGCCCTCTATTCATAACTATGTTTCTTTCTATTAAAACAATGTCCAACCCACTAGGAAATGTTATTAACATCTGCACATAATCCCGGAGAAAGAAGCATAAGTAAGTTAGCAACCCTGAATTTTCTGAGTTGCGTAATGTTTTATAGTGTGATGGTCCATATTACTGTATATGCATATCATGGACCTGTCAGAAAATGTGTACACTGTGCAGGAGGCTGGCCCCTGAGTTAGAATGACAGCCAGTAAAAGCTCCTTGGGGGCGGGAATGGCCAAGGAACTTCTATCAACCAGGATGTTTAAGATTAAGTATTCAGCTATTAGCTCTGCTATAGTGCCATGCAATCCTTTACTGTTCTAAGTCTTGAGTAAAGTTAGTTACACATAAAAATTTTTGATGGAAGAAAGATAAAATTTTTAAAGCAATGTTTTGTTCTGCTTTGAAGCAGAATTTAGGTTATCATCTAACCTAAAAAATCATGTAAAATAAGTTTCTTCCTCATTTCTTTCCAGTTTCTGAAAAAAAAGCTTTCCTGAATTGGAGAGACAAACAAAATCTTAAAATCCAAAAGCAGTTTTTCAGATAGACCTCCATGATAGCACCCTGTGATATTGTTGAATACAGAAAAATCTTAGTATAGCTCTTTCCCCAAAAGAAAAAAAAAAGCATGCAAAAAGTATATGTTAGATTATAAAACTGATGCACCAAATGGTACAGATCCAAAAATACACATATGCATCAATTCACAAATCACACTATAAATTCAAGGACAAATAAATCTAATTAAATCCTTTTTGCTTAATGTTGCCTATCAATATAGAACTAGAAGACATTTTGCACTCAAGAATCCAAAAGTCTGAATTGCTTCTACATAGCCAAAACTCAGGATTACTACCAACTCTACTGTACTACCACATACAACGTTAAGTACCTCCAAACAGAATTACATAATGCAAGGTATTCTTGGAGACTGATGACTCCCAGAGCAATATAAGGGCTCACACATAAACTTAAATGCTCCTCAAGATCTGCTAAGTCTGGTTTATGACCATGTCTCCTGCCAGATTCAGCCAGATTCAGCGAAGATGAATATATCCGATGAGGTCCACACAGCTCAAGAAATGGCTGGAAAAGGTTGAAATAATTCTTCATGTTCCTTTCAGAACAAAGTGAAACATAACAAACTGTGCTTAAATATTTTGCCCTATTCAAAAACTAATTCAGAGTTTAGGTGCAGTGTAGAACTTATCTAGGATGTAATAATTGTTTTCTTTTTATTAGAAAAAGGGGGGATCACTGTTTTTCTATTATGCATGTCCTTTTACTATTGCATAAGTTCTAGGGTCTTAGGAAAAAAAAAACACAGATGTATGTAATGTGCAAACACAAACAGTAAGTAACAAATTTCCCTTAACTTCCAAAAACAGGAATCAGCATCAGTACTCAAAGCATTTTAAAAAGAGCATAGCTTCCTTTCCCTGTCCCAGGCTAACTGGGCTGTCTGGTGCTTCTCTGCACTTGCTCACTCACAGCCTGCCTCCTAATTAAATCAACCCTCTAGCAGTAAAACAAGCAAGTAAGTTGCTTCCCATCTCCCAAGGGAAAGGACATATTACCCTTGGTCAGGAGGTGGAAATTCTTGGGAGAGGTGATTTTCTCTGCCTCTTCACAACAAGAACATGGATACAGCTGGATGCAACGCCATGCAGTTTAACTGTGTGTGTACAGCTCAAGTTCCACCAGAGCGGCAATCACCTCATCTGTCACAAAAGCTCTAGCCTGTGGCGTCTCAGCAGCCTTTTGCCAAGTTCGTTTGCATACATGCTTATATTCCTTGGCTTTGGGATCAGAATGATAACCTGCACCTGCCTGCACTAGCACAAGGTCCCCTTGCTTCTCTTTATGGGACTGCTTTGTTTCCAATTCTTTGGCTATCACCATAGCCAACACCTGAACTGGAAGGCAGCCCATCCCCTAAACTCATCTCCTTCTCCATGGTCCTTCTCCAAGATTACCATCTTCTATTGGGAAAAGAGCATACTTCCATCCAAAAATAACTTCAGGAGAGGAATTAGCCTATATCAGCGAGAGCCTTCATAGCACCGGAAGTTCAGCAGGTATCTTATTGTAGCCAACTCTACCTATGCATTTTATTTATTTTTGTCTGTTTGTTTAGTACTTTTTATTGTTGTTTTTTTTAAAAAGAAGACTAGATCACATAAAACATTACCTAAAAAACAGAAGAGGTTCTTATATATCCCACTCCGCACCCCACCCCAACACCTCCCACATCAGCATTCCCTTTCATCAGTAAGGCACATTCATTGCATTTGGTGAATGTACTCTGGAGCACTGTCACACCACATGGACCATAGTTTACGTTGTAGTTCACACTCTCCCCCAGTCCATCCAGTGGGTTATGGCAGGATATAAAATGTACTGGCATGTGTCCCTACAATATCATTCAGGACAACTCCAAGTCTGGAAATTGCCCCATATCACACCTCTTCCACCCTCTCCCTGCCTTCAGCAACTCCCATGGCCATGGTCTCCATATCAGTGGTACATTTCTTCCATTGCTAGAGTCACAACAATTCTACAGAAGAATACCAGCAAGTCCACTCCAATCCTCCATCCTGTGGACTCTGGGATGGCAAGGTCCACTTTATCTCTAAATCAAGAACGGGCTTAGCTCCCACATGGCTGATGGATGCAATTCTCCTGCTTGCAGTTGTAGACAGTCTCAATTCCCTGGTGTGGTGGTTGACCATTCTCACCTCCCCATCAGTGCACCTAGGTAAGTTTAACGAATTGGAGAGTAGGTATTGCAACTCTGCTGAGGTTCAGGGCCCAGCTAGCACATGGACAGTCCAGAGATTCAAGTCTCCTGAGCATATGCAAACCTCAGCGCCAGTCACAGGTTCAGTAAAAGTGACAGAGGAGGCATGTATAGAGAGGTCACATCTGAGTCCAACTCCATCACAATCAGGAGCACAAATTCCAAGGTGGGGCCCACTGGCAAGGCAATGAGCTCCAGAGCCATCTGCCATGACCATAGACATGGACATCCATCACTGTTAATAGGTTTGGGAATTTTTCAGCCATTGTTTCCTCCAACACCCCTTCTGTCCCCTTTCCTTTCTCTTCTGGGATGCCTATAATGTGTATGTTTGTGCATTTTGTGTTGTCATTCAAATCCCTAATTTCTTGCTGGATATTTTCTTTTTATCTATCAATTCTACAATCTATTTTATTTCAGATGTACTGTCTTCCACATCACTAATTCTTTCCTCTGCTTCTTCAAGTCTGCTGTTATTGGCTGGCAGTGTATTTTTTATTTGTTGAATGGTACCGTTCATCACCATCATAGCTGTTATCTTTTTGTGTATGTTTACAATTTCTTCAGTATGCTCTCCAAGTGTTTTCTTAATATCCTTAATCTCTCCTTTCACTTCATTAAGTTGGTCTGTGATATTTGATTGGAGGCCTTTGATTAGTCGTTAGATGTTCTACTCCTCTTCCTGGTTTTTAATTTGTTCACTGTACTGGGCCATGGCTTCCTGATTATTGGTTTGGTTTGTACTTTTTTGCTGCTATCTGGTCATCATTTTATCTTTGTGGGTTTGTTCAGTTGAGTAGCTTCTCCCTCTAGTCTCGGTTTTTTTTTTAGGTTCTGTTTCTGTGTATGCTAATTTTTCTCTTTGAAACATTGTTCTTCTTATTCTATTACCTTGTTGTTACCTAGTTACACTGAAGGAAAATGATTAGGGTCAGGGAAAGCGAAAGAGGTAAGAAAAGAAAAAGTATAATAGTAGTATTGGTAGTAAATATTAGCAGAAGAACCATATAAGACCTAGGAGAATAAATATTAAACTCATGTAAGCAGTGTGTATTTATAGGAATAAGAAAGTGGAGTACTTACAATGAAATGGGAAACTGAATATGGAGAACTTAGTATGAATTAGAAGGCTAGCATGATCAGGGAGAGGGAAAGAGAAAAGAAAGGAAAATAAGATAAAGAGTTAATAAAAGATAGAAAACAGAAGTGTTAGATTGAAAAAGCCAGAAAAATTGGGGGCTAAACAAAGAGAGGGTATATAAGAGCAACAATAGAAGTTGGAAGATAGAGAGATAGGAAGGAAAAGAGATAGAGTTGGTAGCTAAAATCAATACATACAGAAAGGAGGCCATTGAGGATGAGGAAGCACAGGAAACAGATAAGCCAGCAGTACCTAATTGAAAAAAGAAAGGAAAAAAAAAAGGAAAGAAAGGAAGAAAGAAAAATATGCTGGGGCAATAAAGAGGAAGGAAAGACAAGATAACAAGAAAAAAAGAAGCCCTCAAGCAAGGAGTCAAACAATTAAACAACAACAACAACAAAAATGAGACTTCCCTCTTAAGCTCTTTTTCAGGGAAAATAAGAGACCCAAGGGAAGCTAATTCAAGGATATTATCTCCGTTTTCCCTGTCTCAAAAAAGTCCCCTTCCAAGAGCAGAATAAGTTTTTTGTGATTGAGTAAAACTGATTAGGAGTCTGCCCTTCCCCCATTTCTCCCTTTCTCACTTCCCTTTCTCTTGGCACAGCAGGAAACCCGTGTGAGGGCGCCCCTCCAAAATTCAAGTGGGGCACTGGTGAATCAAATCACCACGGAAAATAATGACTCTCAGTCTCTTTGAGGGAGAGCACCCACACCTTTCTGGGGACCCTAAATATGTTCTTGGAAGCCTATCAAGCACTTCCTACTGTACCCTTCCTTTAGGTGTGTTGCACCTAGTTAATTAGTTAATTGCCCGGCTCCACCTTCTCCAAGATGTAACCACAGAGTTTAGGTAACTTGTACTGCCTCTGCAGATTTGCCTCTCCCCTCTTCCTGGTTTCTCCTTAAGCCAGCTGGTATGCTCCTCAAAGCTCAAAAAGGGGTGTCAGGACAATTGAACCCCCAGTTGTAGGACCCCTCTCCACCCTTCACTGGAAGCCTCCCACTCTTGGAGTTTTTCTCCTCCAGCTGTGTGACCTGTGAGGTTGGGGAAAAGCCAGGGTTTCTTGCCCTGGGGAGGGGCAGAAACCTGCGTTTTACCTTGAGCTATTGTTGTAGAATTTGAGAGAAGTTCAATTATTTGAGTATAGAGAGGCCAGGACTCGGGAATGATTTCAAGAAGGAAAAATGGTTTATTGACGGCCGGCCGGACTCGGAAGCTTTCTGTTTGAATCTCGAGCCCTGAACAAGATTTTCAAACGTCTTTTATACAGAGAGGAAAGGCCAAATGGTCCCTTTGTTTCAGTTCTCAATAGGCTTCAATTAGCATATATATCTTCCACATTTTAGGTAAGCTTTTAGCATGGACTCCAGATATTCTAGATAAGCTTTTAGCATATTTTGTTTTTGCATTTCCCCTAAATACTTAAAGTTTATAGCCCTTGCATTGTTAAACTGTTTCCTGGGACTGGAGCCTGTTGCCATTGTCCCTAAGGGCAGGACTGCAGCCTCTTACCGACCGTTCCACACCCACAGCCTTCAGCTTAGGTTATCTCTGAAGAGACAAAGAGCCTTCCACCCATAGCCCACATCATTCCCCCCTTTTGCCAAAGTTTAACTTGCTAAGCTTTGGCATAATTATTGTTGGAGCTATGAGGTGGATGGCTGTTTGTTGTTTTGATTGATTATTTATCAGTCTTTAGTACAGCATCCAGGACTGTTTTTAGAAGTTTAGAACTTTTCATTCTGGACAGCAGAATCTTGGGCAGGGGCCTCCTGCAGTTATTCCGCTGCCACTGGCATTCACATGGATTTCCAGTCAGGTTTCAGATCCATCTATTACTTTTATTTTACTCTTAAAGAGTTTACACCTTTAATTTAAAAGGGGTGCTGAAGGGAGACGATCTCTTTTCTGTAACTGCTTCCTGCTGGCCATGGGCTGTAGTCATTGCCTAATAAGATGTAAAACTCTTATTAATTTATTTTAACTGGAGGAAGATGGATCTGGCATTCTGGACGAAGTTGGATGAAGTTTTCATATGGTTAATAAGATGTTCACTCTGAAAGAAACAAACTTAATTAAAAATTTGGAATACCCCTTTTTAAAAGAGGACATTGGATTACAGAGGTAGACAAGGTTAGGTGCCTATAAAGATGGCACTCCTTCTTAAAAGCTGGTGGGAACAGCATATATATTCTTTTTTTTTAAGTTATTTATCTTTAGAGAAAAATTGCAACAGACACTTACCTTTGTCTGAAGACACATTCCAAGCTGTTCAATGATTGGCACTCATTCACTCTGTCAGATGCTCCTGGTCAACTGGCACTCCTTGGGCAACTGGCTTCACTCAGGATTAGAACATTAAGTTGGAAATTCTCTTGGTTTTCACCTGTGGAGTGATTAGAACTACAGAATAAAGGTTTTTTTTTTTACACCTTGGTTTTAATTGTACAATTTCTAGCAATTTTGACTTGTTCAATAGGTGACTCAACATCAGCAAGCAAGCCTCACCTTTGCTACACAGCAGAGTACAGTAGAATATAGAAGTTGACTGAGACTGGCTGAGACTGCCACCTTATTCTATAGACATGTTATTAACTGTTTAGAAAATGATTTTACCAGGAATTTAACATGTCTAATATACTTCTGCACTTGATCCAAAATAGAAAAGATAACATTACAATTATTAGGCATATATTTAGTACAGGATAAAAGTACAGCACTTAATATTAACTAATGTATTACTTTAATGCATAAGGATTCAGAGTTGCAATTATTAGTTTTGAGTTTCAGGTTTGTAATACCTTACATGTTATCTCTCCATGAGAGCAGGCCATAATGCCAATTGTGTTTAAGTTTCACTTACAGTATCCTGGTATCATGGCTCCACTTAGCATGTTCTTCAACGCAGTGAGCAAGTTGCAGCATCCTTCATCTTAGAGAGATTTTCCAGTATTCTACTAGCCTGGTGCATAGTACTCTCTGGCACTATGGAACAGTGCCAGTCTGGAGGTGATATCCATTGTACACTTGGCTGTACTGAGTCATTATTGGCTGCTGCAGGAGCTTGAAACTGCAATGTAGTTTCCATCGACTTCAGGAGCAGAACCAGAGACTGATATAGCACATATTTTAATTGAGGGGTCAGTGACCAGCCTAGCCAATAACTCACATGGAGAGGTCACCTGTAATGTATTCAAGGCCTGGTTTGAATGCACAAGAGTTTGACAATGTTAAAGTTTATTCCTTGTTTTTATATATATTTTAAACAACTTAACGCAACACATATATCAAATGACTGTTTACTTACACAATTTTACTATGAAGATAACAGTAGGTACTTTACTTTAGTAATAGAGGAAAAATATTATTTTTCATTGTTAGAATGAAAACAGAATATTTCCAATAGAATCAAGACAACTTTTTATTACCATTTACTTAAATGTGTACTTTGCAGTGGCCTTCAGACAGGTTTATTATCATGAAGTTATTTCTGCTACCAATACCAATCTAAGTTTTTTTAGTTAACAATGACTTCTACAACTAGAACTATTTAAACATTTTCAGTTTGGAAGATGTTTTACAAACTCCTTATAATTGACTATAACCACATTAACTAGCCACCTCATGTTTAAATAAACTTACTAAATTACAATTACCAATGAAAGAAATTTACTCTTTATTTAAGAGAGCATATCTACAATCTTTTTCCTTTAGCCTAATTTCACCAATGTGAACTTACAATTTTCATTACTGTAAAGATTTTGTACATATAATGTTAATTTAGTTTATAAATTAACTGTGGGAAATTACACTCAAGTTAAATAAAATTGAAACCATAATAGTTTATGCAAGGAATGTTCTCTTTTTCCCTTACAGGAAGCTAAAAACTTCTTTTCTTTGTTTAAGTTATGAAAATTAATAGTTTAAAAGCATACTGACTACCAGGTTTTAAAACACATTACACAATTATTTAATTTTTTTAAAAAATCATAACCCAGGAAAGATCTCTCCATAGTTTTTATGGACTTTCCTTTACTTACTGAAATTTGTTAATAGAGCCATTAATTACCTTTATTTTGTTGGAAAGAAATCTTCTGAAAGAAAATAAGGCTCACCAGATCGTGGAGAAGAATTTATTCTCAATCTTGCAAGAAGGTGCGCAGAGCCAGATATGGCTGGTGCCCCGAACAAAGAAAAATGACACAATTTATACCCCTAAGCCTAGCATGCAAGCTCTTCCTCTGTTTTTCCATAGATTGGATACTTCAGAAGTTACAGCTTATCTGAGATCTAACCTTCCCATGCAAAAGTTTGTGATTTAACTGCTTCCTCTATCACATTCCAACCATTTTAGTTTTTACCTGCTCCCCTTTGTCAAATAAGGAATATAATTTAGTGCTGAAATGGCATCGACTTAGTCCTTCTTGGGCATCCTTCCACTGCCCATAGGACTGGCCTAAACTGGTCTCCTCCACTGTTGTCCAACCTGGGAGTGGGAGACTGAGGCAGCAGGCCGCCAGGTTACACCAATCAACAATTTTTTCCTTACGTGAAAATTAACCTAATCTTTGTTTTTGTTTTTTTTTTTTATGGCTGACAAAAGGTTTAAACTGGGAAATTACAGGGCAAACTGATTATTAATTCCCTAGCCTAGTAGATAGGTTTAATCTGCCACACCTAGTCTTGCCTTTAAAGCTCTTGCAAGAGGAGGCCCTTTCCCAATTATTTCTTTTTTTTTTTTTTTTTAAAGATTTATTTATTTATTTAATTTCCCCCCCTTCCCCTGGTTGTCTGTTCTTGGTGTCTATTTGCTGCGTCTTGCTTCTTTGTCCGCTTCTGTTGTCGTCAGTGGCACGGGAAGTGTGGGCGGTGCCATTCCTGGGCAGGCTGTTCTTTCTTTTCACACTGGGCGGCTCTCCTCATGGGCGCACTCCTTGCGCGTGGGGCTCCCCCACGCGGGGGTCACCCTTGCGTGGCACGGCACTCCTTGCGCGCATCAGCACTGCGCATGGCCAGCTCCACACGGGTCAAGGAGGCCCGGGGTTTGAACCGCGGACCTCCCATATGGTAGACGGACGCCCTAACCACTGGGCCAAAGTCCGTTTCCCTCCCAATTATTTCTATAATCAGATTTCTATGACTTTTTCATCCTGCTTAGTTTAATTTGGGCTTTAAGAATATTTACAAATATAACTGCATATTTAATTTTTAACAATTTGAATAGACCTCTTTTAAGAATTTTTATTTGTTAATTTGATATTATCCTGATGTATGAAGACATACACTGAGCATTTTTTTTTAAATGGGCAGACACAAAGAGTTAGACACAAACACAACTCATTGATATTACTTATAATTTGCATTATTTTATATACTGTTTAGCTTAATTAATTAGGGGTCCAGAAATACATATTACTTATATAACTGCATATTTAACCTCAACAATTTGAGCAAATAGGCAGATATAAATAGTTTGAGACAAAAACATAACTTTAATTACTTTAAACTTCTAATCTTTACAAAACAAGTGTGACTGCAAACATTTCAAAGACTCCTGAAACTTTCCTTAATTTGCACTATGACCATGCAGTTTACCACAAGAATTTTCCTTCTTACTTAATGGATTGTAATAACTAAAATGTTCTCAATGCTTTAGCACCATTTTGTTTTAGAACTTTATATTTTACTTTGAAATTAGCAGAATTTTGGATAAGCAACAAGATTAATTTTATGTATATTTACTGAGGCTATTTGAAGCCTCAGGGAGACAGACTGCTTTCTCTCATGAATTGCCACTCTTAGGAACACTGACCGTCAAGGCAGGAGACTTCTCCCCCTCCACCCCCCTTTTTGATTTTGGAGATAATAAAACTCCAGTGGTCATTTAACCTTATTCCATCAGGCAGCAATTTATTTAGTTTACACTTGAATTCATGAGAGAAAGGGTTACTAATACCAGGAGAGGAGACAGTGATGACCCAGCTCTTCTCTGGCCTATAGGGGCAGAAGCTATTATGAAATAAACATAGGCAAAGGCAAGGGGTGAGGTTAGCCTTGAAGTAACCATAAACTAAGGAAAGGTAAAGTTTAGAGTTTACACTTAATTTCAAGCTAAATTCACCCAGCTATAATTTCAGTTATTACCTTTCCACTGTGTCATAATATAAATGCATTTATAAATGATTTTAACGACAAAGTCATCTTCTGTTTCCTTAACAATAAAAACACATTCCATATATTCCACATACTAAGTTACCAGGCAAACTTCTTACAACATATAATTGCCATTAATACTAAACAAGCTTGTTAAAATAATGAACTTTTCTTCACTTTAAATACTTAGTAGCATGTAATACCAGAAACGGTTTCTTTGGAAGCAAGTTGGCAGGGGAGGCTGGCTGCCAAATAAATTTGTTATAAAATTACCTTTTATTTTTATTATTATCAATTCAGTTTTTGTTTAATAATGACTTTCTGCAATTTGCCATTTAAATACCTTAATTTAAACAATGGTTTGTAAAACCTTTATAATTACTTATACCTTTAAGACAAATTTTACCTTCACAGAACACATTCTCTTACTTAAAGTTACTACAATACCTTCTAAGAACCTGGGCAGAATGCAAACGTATTTTGGCTTTGACACCCTAAGGAGGGAACTTTACTGCATTTATTCTGATTCTGCTTTTCACCCCCTTCACTTCCCCCGCTTCCAGGCAGTCGGGTGCACAACAAACAGGAATGCGGCTTATGAATATAAGGTGTGGACTCACTGGAAAGGGGCAAGCCGCTCCCCCCTTTCCAGCTTTCAGCCAAAATGGGCAGACAGAACCTACTCAAATTTGGCAACTCTCCCAGGGACCCAGCCACCCTGACTGGGACATCCCCAACAAACTTGGGTGCGTGGCATGGACACAGATGGCCTCCAAGCCCCGGCAAAGGGCCAGACCAGAGACAAGACAGCAGAGCATGCACAAACATCCAGACTCCTCAGCTTTTGCCCCAGAATCATTTCACCCCCTTGCCAATGGCAAGGGAGGGCTCCAGCTCAGCTGTAATTCTACTTTACATAAGGACACAACTCCAACACTAGCATTGAGCTGACACAGACAGAAGCACAAAGGTCACTAATCTGACCCACAAGTTTATATATTTATTTTCACCATGGCTGCCCCTACAGCCATCACAAACCTCAGAACACTTAACATTTGGTATAAAGTGAATTCATTCACGAATTAGCACCATAACAAAAGATTTCAGCTAGACTTTTTCCACTGTTTAAACTTTACACCCAGACCAAGCTCCACCAGAAAAGCCGATCCATTTTCCTGTAACCAAGTTTTGTTTTCCTTAATCTAGACCAATTTCCAGGACATTAGGACTTGAGCCTATAAATAGCCCTTCCTATTAAAATCGAGACTCCACTCCTTTAGTGGATATAAGACCAGTACCAGATTCTAACATGCAGTTAGACAAACCCAAAACACCAGGGCTTTTCCCCGGTTTTCCTCCTTTTCCCAAGCCTAGAGAGAACGGCTTCCCCCAGCCTTCTGGGGCTACTAGGGTTCTCTCGGGAGGTGATCAGCCTCCCCTTCCTAGCAATTAAAACTAGGGCCTTCCAGACTGTGCTCACCCGGGGAGTCTTACCTTCTTCCATGTTTGGAGTTCTTTTTCGTTCCCAGAATCTTTCTCTTCAGACCTTCCATTGCCCTCAATTTTTGTCGGGAAGATTCTGGTGGAGCCCACATCTTTTCTGGATTAAATTTAATCCAGGGGTGCCCAGATTTGGGGTTCACCCAAGTCCTCCCGGCTTCCTTGGGGATTTGGAAGGGGCAGCAAAATGCTACCGTCTCTGGCCTTCGTTTGTTGTCCCACCAGAGTCACCAAAAATGTAGAATTTGAGAGAAGTTCAATTATTTGAGTATAGAGAGGCCAGGACTCGGGAATGATTTCGAGAAGGAAAAATGGTTTATTGACGGCCGGCCAGACTCGGAAGCTTTCTGTTTGAATCCCGAGCCCTGAACAAGATTTTCAAACGTCTCTTATACAGAGAGGAAAGGCCAAATGGTCCCTTTGTTTCAGTTCTCAATAGGCTTCAATTAGCATATATATCTTCCACATCTTAGGTAAGCTTTTAGCATGGACTCCAGATATTCTAGACTTATAGCATATTTTGTTTTTGCATTTCCCCTAAATACTTAAAGTTTATAGCCCTTGCATTGTTAAACTGTTTCCTGGGACTGGAGCCTGTTGCCATTGTCCCTAAGGGCAGGACTGCAGCCTCTTACCGACCGTTCCACACCCACAGCCTTCAGCTTAGGTTATCTCTGAAGAGACAAAGAGCTTTCCACCCATAGCCCACATCACTATCACTCTTCTTGTCGTGCTCTCTCTGGATCGGTGTCCAACAGCCTCCTGCTTTGTGGGTTCCCAAAACAGCTCACTCAGGCAGGATTTTGTCCTCACTTTTTTGTACGAGCGATGACATGGTTGCTGTTGCTCAGACGTCATCTCTTGCTCCGCCTCTCTGCAGAAATTTTCCCCTATGCATTTTAGATAAATCTATATTGGGTTGCTTCAGGGGTTTATTTGCTCTTGATTTTCCAGTTTCCCAGAAGGAAAACACAACTAAAATAAAAACTACCTATGATTTTTAACTTTTGTGGTTGTTTCAATCATGAGCAATTATTTCATACAATCACAGAATGCTAGCAGTAGAAAGGCTTCACAAATCATTTATTCCAACTTACACTTTTACATTTAAAAAGAAAACAAATTGAGGCCCAGAGCAGGGGAAAGGACTTTTTAAGGCCTTATAACACTTCCCTCTTGGGATATTCCTAGTTAAGAATTTCCCAGATTTTCTGGAGTTCTATTTTTCCTGAAGATGAAATGTCTTTTAAGCAACATACTGATGTGTGCACACATAGGTTGAAGGGGGAAAAATGGGAGTAGAAAATTTCTAGCTAAATGGTACTGTTTTAAAATTTAGGGAATTATGAAGATACATGGTAACCATGAAAGAGAATTAAAGCAGTCACGTAGTAGTGTTTTATATTGAAAAAAAAATTTTTTTAAACTAAAGGAATCCAAATACCTAGCACTGGGAAGTGCTAATAAAGTCACTTTTCAGGAGCCTGCTAGAATTGGAGTGTACGTTTCAGAACACACTCTTACCAACCACCAAGGTCTCCCTGCACATTTTGGCCCTAAAGTTGGGGGCCATGATCCCTTAGCAACTGACTCCAAACTGCAGCAGAGTATGCTTTATAGTTTTAAAAATTAAAGCTCCAGCTTCTCAACCTTTTATAACTTTTTATCATGGGGTGTAATAATGGATGTTCACAACTCCCCTGAGTTTTCATCACAGATAGTTGGGAATTTTCGCTTGCCAATCACATAAATAATGGAATCTTCTCTGTCATTTATAGAGTCCAGGAGCAGATGGAGGCTAAGGAATGTTTGATGGGTGGGGAAGGCTGTTGTAAGGACTATGGGGGTTGGGAGGGAGTGGGCAATGAAAAGGCAGTGCTAGGAGGTGGTGAAGAGATGGTAGGAGACTCTGGGAAGAAGTTAGGGAAAATTCCAGTAGGTGCAAAACAGGAAATCACTCAAGCTGGGATTAGAGGCAGCAAATACCTTCTTCCTTTCACACCCTCACCTATTCAGAACATGTGCTTTCAGGGGAAACCTAGTTATAGTGAATACCTAGGACAGGTATCTTCTCAGGTATCTCAGATCTCAATGGTCTCTGGGCTGAAGTCTTTTGTCTGCATCTGGATACCTGAAGAAAATGGAAATTTTCTTATACTTTGAAAGGAGTCTCTGTTCTTCTGTTAACTTGCAGAAGAGGACTGGAGTTACCAGCTTCTTCATTAGTGCTATTAAGTTGCTCTATCTCTTCCCCACAAACACATGTCTACTCTTCTCCAAGACCCTCAATTCAAATCTTATCATCATTGACTAAGCAATTCTCCTGTCCTGCTCCTTGCCAGCAGTCACCAAGTTATGTTGCATTTACTTCTCCGGAGACTTTTACTTCCTTTCTCCTTTTTGTTCCCACTGCCACAACCTTTGTGCCATTTCTGGCCCATTATAATAGCTCCCTGCTTCTTGTCTCTTTATTTTTCAGTATTTATCAACTGCTTTATTATCAGAGTTTTCTTTCTTTGGGGGAAAAAACACAACCCAAACCCATAATTGTATTTTCTTTAAATTTTTAAGGTTCTATGTAAGAATAAGGCCCATGGGTTTTTAAACTTTGGTTCAAATAGTCTTTTCTTTCTGGTCTATTGTTGAGTCACTGTGTTGACATTGTAGAGTTTTCCTTTTTTATTTCAAGTCTCAATGACTTTGCCAACAGTGTGAAGGGAAAGGCATCTATGATATTACATTATGATTTATCAAGAATAAAAATTAAGCCACCCACCACACCTTCTTATGATCAGACTTTGAGTACCCTAGGGCCAGATCTTTATTTTTCTGTATTCTGTGAGTTTTTGACATGTAATTTTTATTTCAAGAAGCAGGCAAATGCCGAATTTTGAATTCCATTATTGATAATGTTTAAATCTCAATAATCTAACAATCAAATGATCATTTTCAAATATATAGATGATCAATTTCTTTACATAGCATCCAGATTAATCTTTTAAAAGCAAAAAACTGTTCCTGTCATATCTCCCTTGATTAAAGCCCCAAGGCCCTGAACTGGAATACAGGACCCCGATGGCCTGACCCATCTCTTCCACTCCCTTCCTCCTCCACTCAGCTCTGGTTTCTTTCAGTTTCTCCAAAGTGTCAGACCTCAGAGCTCTCACACACTGCTATTCCTCACATCTAACTCTTGACCTCACTAACATCTACTCAAACCAAATCTCAGCTAAAATATTATTCCTTCAAAGGGGCTCCCCTGATACCCCTTTCCCCAATCTAAATTAAGGCATCATATTATGACCTCTCAACACAATGTATACTTTTCCTTCAAATCCCTTAACATATTTGGTGATTGTATGGTACTCTGTATGATTCTTTGATCAATGTCTACCTCCTTGTATTAGTAAGATTTGATCAGAGAAGTAGAACTACCCTGAGCGATATCAAAAGAGAGATTTATTATAGGGATTAGTCCTTATGAAAAGGTCTGGAGGGGGCTGTTGCCTCGTCTCTGGTGGTGGCCCTCACTCTATATAGGTCAGCAGGAATGGCAGAGTGAAGGCAAACAGGAATGCATGAGGACAAACGGGAGCCCATGTCCATCTCTTGCCAACTCCAACCTTGATGATATGGCAGACGTGCAGAAGCTGATGTCCTTCACCACGTGTGTCCTAAGACTGTCCTAAGACTCAAAGGTGAAGGAGGAGGTCTGGCAGTATCTGCAGGATCTGTGGGCCTGGCTGCTACCTGATCCCAAGAAGGTGAGCTAGCAAATAAGTGACAATGTGTGTGAACTGCAGCAGTGCCTGGCACCCTACACTACCTTTCAGAGCTGCTGCTTCACTTCCAAACCTCCACCTTCCAAATCTGATGCAGATATTTCTCGTGGTCATCACCAAACAAGAACAACAGAGGTCAGGGAATATAGCCATCCTGAATGCCCAGAACCTCGAATGATTTTCAACACACAGTAAATCCTCAATAAGTCATATTCAATGGGTGAATTTTTTATATATTGTAGTTAATATATAACACAACATTTCCCATTTTAACCATTTTTAAATGTACAGTTCAGTAATAATTACAATCACAATGCTAGGCTATTATCACCATTATCAAAACTTTTTCATCACTCCAAACAGAAAATCTGTACCCATTAAGCAATAACTCGCCATATCACCAACTCCCTAGCCCCTGTAACCTCTAATCCACTTTCTGTCTCTATAAATTTGTTTGTTCTAGACATTTCATATAAGTAGAATCACACAATATTTATTCTTTTCTGTCTGGATTATTTTACTCAGTATAGTGTTTTCAAGGTTTCCAGGTTTAAGCATGCACTAGAACCTCATTCCTTTTTTTGACTGACTAATATTTCTTTTATGTATGTACCACAGTTTGTTTTTCCATTCATCTGTTGATGAATACTTGGGCTCTTTCCATCTCTTGGCTATTGTGAACAATGCTGTTTGAAAATTGGTGTACAAATATTTGCTCATGTCCCAGTTTTCAATTCTTTTAAGCATAAAAAATAGTTGAATTTTTAAATAAAAATGTCTATGTAGCAAAATTGTAAAATTGACTGATGTTTAACATGATGCTTTTTAAACAATATAGTTAATAAATTTAACTACTGTTGGTAGCCTAATATTCATTCAAACAAATCAGCAAGCACCTCAAATTACTTTTTATATAAATATAGTAAATCACAATTAATTTTTAAATGTCACTACAGGCAAATGGTGGTTGTTCCTTCTCTTAATTGTGAGATGTATACATCCAAGAAATTAGAAAGAAAAAAAAAATGCCCTGATAATTCTGGAGAACTTTTTTCTTGAGATGTAATTGATGACAAAGAATGAGATTACCTTTAGCCAATGATTAAACACTTTGCTTGGAACTACCCTAATCTTCAACAACTATGTAGAAAATTAGGAAACTTTGGTGAAGAAGGCGAGCAGGGAAATAGAAACTGTCCACTTCTGTTTACAGAGTTCCTGGGGAACTTTCAAGTAGCTGGGATGTGAAAGGCCAGCTGCCTCCTTCTCTTTGGCTGTTGAAATCCCCAGAGATCTGGAGTTCCCCACCCAGAATTGGCCTCTGGCACACCATATCATTGCTCTTGAAAGTCTGTGTTTGACAACTCTGCAATCAAGCTGTTGCTTAACTGTGCTTTGGTTGTTGAACACGTTGAAGCTTGTGACTAAGTGAAAATTGTGAGGAAACACTTCCTGGGTGGTATAATTGTTTTAGAAACATTTAATTTCTAATTTTAGAAAATGTCCCTAATTTTTCATAATGTGCTAGTGCACTGGAAAAGGGAAAAGGGAATCACATGGAATTTATCCAGTATTAAGGACTTGAAAGAAAAATTTTGGCATGTTAGTTCAAGCAGGTGAAGGTATTTTAGGAAAATACATCACCAACTTACAGATTGATATTTATTTACTCAGTTATTTTTTCTACTATTAAAAAAAATGTCTGCAATGTACTAAGCATAGGTTAGGTCCTAGTATTATAGGAGAAATCATCCCCTGCCCTCATGGAACTTGGCCTAGTTGGTGATACAGTCAATAAACAACGTTGCTGATAACAATATAATTTTAATACAGGGTGCAATAACAGGGATAACAAAGGAATCTAATCTGGGCTGGGGTTCAGAGAGGGCCTCCCTTAAGAAATAATATTTTAGTTTATTTCTCAGATATGTAATAACCCAAAGTGGCAAAACTAAATGGAAAATGCTCAAATGAGCCAAAGTTAGGCACTACTTTAAATTTCATAACAATGAATGAACAACAAATGAACACACAAATAAATGAAATAGACACAAACTTTCTAAATAAAGTATGAGCAAATTGAATCTAAAATATGTTAATAATGACAAAGTAGTGGAGATTCTAGGGATAGAATAATAATCAGTAGCAGAAAATCTGTCAAGGTAATTCATCACTTTAATAGGTTAAAGAAAAAATGCTGATTTCAAAGGCTACAGCAAAAGGATTCTTTACAACACAATACCTATTCATGAAAAACATCTTTGCAAATTAAGAAAATAGGTAATTCCTTAACCTAATGAGAGAAAGATATTTTTAAAAAATCTTTTAGCAAACATGTTCAGTGATAAAACTAATAGAAGTAATGACAATAAAATCAGGAGATCAAAACTATTTCACACTGTTGCAAAGTTCCAGTTAATGCAATGAGAAATGAAATAAGCAGTATTAGAGAATTTGTCAGTTAGACTAAACATTCAATCTGTTATGATTTGGAAATTAAAATGTTAACTACATTGTCTACTACTGAAAAGAAGAGACAAAACTGTCAAAATTTGCAGAGGATTTAATATTCTTATCAAAATTTGAGCTAATCAATGGACAAATATTAGAATGAATGAGAATTCAGAATTTTTTCAGTAAGATAAAAGATCAATAGGACAGACATTATATTTTCATACCAAGTGATAAGTCATTAAAAATATAAGAGCAAAAATCTCATTCATAAGAGCAGTATACAAATTATAAAATATCAGGAAGATAACTTTTCAAAAGTTAGATTTTTATAGATAAATTTGAAAACTTTATTGAAAGGCATATAGAAAACTTGAATAAGTGAAAAATATGTCCAAGGACCAAAGACACCCTATTGTGAAAATCTCCCCAAATTAATAATTAATTAATAACAATTAACTAATAGTCCAGTAAATATTATAAAATTATTTTGCAACAAACTTGACAATCTGACTCCAGAAGTCATATAAAGGAGTCAAAGTACATGAAGAGCCAAGGCAATTTTTAAATAGGAAATACAGCAGTTCCGGAAAGACTTCTTAAATAAGATTTAAAAAATTCACCAACCCAAGGAAAAAATATGATAAATTTGATTACATTAAAGCTAAAATGTCTACATAGTGAAAGACACTATGAACAAAGTTAGAAGCAAGTAGGAAAAGTCTTTTCAGTACAAAAACTAGTGAAGGATTAGTGTTTAGGTTATATATAGAACTACAGATTAGTACAAAAAAGACAAACAACTCAAAAGAAAAAAGGATATTAACAGGCAATTCACAAAAGAGCCAATAAATGTGTAGCCAATAAATTTGTGAAAAGGTACCCAACCTCATTAATATCAGGAATATATAAATTAAAACAACTCTGAAATACCAAGTCATCATAATAGCAAAATTTCAAATTCTGGAAACACCTTGTTGGTCAGGATATAGGGAAAAATTACTCTGCTGATGGGACTATTAAACAGGGGAAGACACTTTGGAGCATAAGATGGCATCATCTAGTAAAATTGAAAATCCACATAACCTATGATCTACTAATTCTATGTCTCAGTAAACATTCTAGAAAAAAACACATATTTTAAAATGGAGCTATTTCAAGGATGTTCATGGAGATATTGTTTATATTAGTAAATATCTTGGAAAAACCTTAGTGCCATGTTTGATTTTCATATTTTATTTTCTTAAAGGCTTTTCTTGTAAGACTTATCCATCATGTTTACATTTACCTTTAAATTGTTGAAAATGTACCACTTTTGGGGAATTTCTCAAAGACAGTAACCCTGAGACCCTCATCCTTGAAAACATACGCTCTGCGGTCAGACTATGCCTCTGGCTTAAAGTCTGGGGAAGGCAGGCAAGAAGGGTCTGGTCCTTAGATTAATAGAGGAAGACTAAAGAGTGAGAAGTGGAAAAGATAAGGAGTTCCAGGCAAATAGTGCCAGAATCCCAAGCCAAAGAGTCTGTGAACTCTGGAATGAGGATGTAGGCACAGGCCATCAGCAGCTGGGTTGAAGGTGGCACTCAGTAGTTTCCCTAAAGTCCAGACCCAGGGATGGTCTGAATATGATGAACTTCTCATGCCCTTGTAGGAACCATAAAATTCTCACAACATGCACATCTTTTATGAAGCCATCCAAATCAGAAAATAAAGCCTCAGTCTCCATTTAAAAAATTGTTATTAAAAGCATAGTAAAACTCTAAAATGTCAGAGTCTACAGGAACTACATGTGAGTAGACCACTGGATAACCTGGCTGAGGGGTCTTCATGGCCATTTGTCATTTGACAATGTTTTCTTCATCTAGAAATCCATATTGGTGCTATACCTAACAGAGAGTGGAACAGGAAGGCCTAGGGCCTTCCAAACCCACAAGATAATTTATGAGTTACAGGAAAGAGAAAGAGAATGAATGCATAAGAGGTTTCTTAGTCTTGATCTTTTGCACAAGCAAGAGAATTTTGCACAGCCAAGAGAATTTTTGCATGCTAGCTACTTTGTTATTAGAAAGTAGAAGTCACTCTTAATGCCCCAAATGAAAAAGGAAAAGTTGTACTTGGATGTCATCACTGTTTTGGGACACCAGTCCTATCAAGGAAGAGAAGAGAGACTAAGTCACATCCTTTGACTTGGCTGAAACTTTTTTTTCTCAGCCCCTTCTATCTTGGGAAGGTGAGAGAGGCAAGGAAAGTGGATAAGCAACAGTGAAAAAGGAAGATTCTCTAGTTTTGGTGGGATCTAGAAGAGAGAACGTTAATCTGCAAAAGGTGAAACCAGTGATGATTATATTTTGTTGATTTACTTTAATCGTAAATAGAAAGTAAAAGGGATTTGATAAAAACAAAAACCATAGAAACATATTCATAAACCATACAATCCATCCACAGTGTACAATCCATGGCTTTCAGTATAATCACAGAGTTGTGCATTCATCACTGTAGTCAATATTAGAACATTTTCTTTACTCCAAAAAAAAAAACAAACCAAAAAACAAAACTCAACCCTACCATCTAGTAGTCACCGCTCAATCCCTCTCTTTTCCCTGCCATAAATTAGTGCTAATTTATTTCCATGTCTATACATTTATTTGCAATTACATTTTATATAGTTGGAATCAAACAATATGTAGTACTTTGTGTTGGTTTCTGTCACTTAGCATGCTTCCTTTTTTACCATTGGTGGAAGAATATTAATATATTACTATTCTCTACAGTTCATAGTTTGCTTTGGTTGTATTTTTATCCAAATATCACCCAATTAACATCTTATAACAACATATATTTGCTCTATTTCAGAGAAAAGTATTCTTATATATGCATTAATAATTATATTCATTGTCCACAAGCAGGTTTGCAATTTCATCTTTTAGCTTTGCTTCTAGTGATATACAAGACCTTAGGTTTTCCCTTTCAAGCATTATCATACCCAGATATTAGTGCGGCTAATTGCAAACACTATAATGTGCTATCATCATTTCTATCCATTTCCAAAACATTTACAAACAACCTTTTTACCAATTCTGCACAAATTAAGCCTCAGCTATCCTCTTCTCTATCCTTAATCTATCTTCTATTGATCTATTGTCTTAGTTTGCTAAAGGTTGCCAATGCAAAATACCGGAAATGGGCTGGCTTTTATAATGGGTATTTATCAGGTAAAAAAACTTACAATTCTGAGGCTGTGAAAATGTCTAAACCAAGGCATCATCAGAGATCCTGTCTCAACAAAGGTCTGCTGCTGGCAATCCTGGCTTCGGGCCACAAGGCAAGGCCCAATGGTGGCTTGTCTCTGCCAGGGTCTTTGCCTTTCCCTCTAGGCTCATTTTCTCCCCGTGCTTAGCTGAGGGCGATCATGCACATGGAAGGGTATCTTTGCAGCTCTGCTGGTCTTCAGATCTCAGATATGGGCAAACAGGCATATGGCTCGTCTCTCTCATCTCCTCTCACCTCTGTCAGCATCTTGGGAGCCTCTTTCTGTGCCTTTGTGCTCTGATGATTTCAGCTTCTTGGCGATTCTTTGTTTCTGCCACTTTCCTTTGTGTCTGCTTTCAGTCCTCTGTTTACAAAGGACTTCAGCAAGAGGGCCAAGACCCACCCTGAGTCACATCTCACTGAAGCAATCCAATCAAAGACCCCCAACTGAATCCAATCCAATTCAAAGTGTCCCACACTCACAGGAATGGACCAATTTAAGAACATAATTTTCTGGGGTCCACAAAAGGCCCAAACCCACAGAACTATATTCTAGTTATGAACTCTATGAGTTAAAAAGAAAATTATTTTTAATTAATTTAGAGTCTAGCAAGGAGAAGATAGATTTCCTTGACCTTTGGCTTTGACCTTTTGCTGAAAAAGTCCCCTAAAGAAATTGGTAGCTCCAAAAGGAAGGAAATCTGCTGTATAGTCACAGAAGAGTAAGTTATTAATCAGAGCTTAACAGAAAATCCCCTGGAAGACTGAAGTTGCTCCTTCTTGGTCATTTTTGGTTGCTGGCATCTGTTTCTACTCCCATTCAATTTATCACGTGAGGATTTGTGTGTGTGTGTTTCTGTTCATTTCATTTCAATTTTTAAAAGCCTCATAATTTAAAAGTTATAGTAAGTTAAAATCCAATGAGAGTAAAAGCTTTTAACATTTTTCCCAAGGACATAGTTTCTTTTAATAAGAAGAAAATGCCTCAAAGAGCTTTCCTTAAAAACTCATGCAATCAAGTCATCTTTTATCAAGTCACCCATTTCTTTCTTTCAAGCCATTAAGACCAGGTGTTATTTTGAAATCACTGAATTCCCAAAAATTCTCCTGGAAACACTTTTCCTCCATTCTCCATCCAAAAGTATTGCAGACAAATGAAAAAGAAGTGGTTTTGATAAAATGTCAATGAGATTTGAAGTCAAAGAGAGTTCCAGCTGGAAGAGACTATATCAGTCAATTAGATCAGTGGGCCTCAACTCTGATTGCATATTAAAATCGCTAGCATAATGTTAGCCAGACATTTTATTTCTACTTTGCTTTCTTAAAATCCATCTTTGGTTTTTTCCTTTTATTTCAAAACTCATCTCCCCCACGTATTCTACCACCACTGCCAATCCAGTCATGAAACACCTACACTTCTTAGGATTGATTTTCATTATCTATCATTTTGAGACCAATTTCTCATTTCTTACTTTATCACATGAACTTCTACAGTTTCTCAATATTGCCCTCTACTTCATGAATTCTATTTATATAATATTTCTTGCTTCTAATGTAGGATAATAATAATCTCTATTTGATTTATTATAATACATTGTTCAATTTTTAAATGGTAATATGTTTATTATAAAATAATTCAAAGTACTAAAACACAATATAAAAAGATATTGTGTGTGTGTGTGTGAATATATATACACACAGAAGAGGAAATATACTTAGCATCCATATAAGAAAATGTTCAATGAAATAAAAATTTTTAAAATTTTCTTGCCTGTCAAAGTAGCAAAGACTTAAATGTGCAATGCCTAATGAAATGAAATGGGTATTTTTAGGCATTGTGGATAAGACTGTAGAATATTACCTTACTTTTGAAATAAAATTTTTAAATAAAATTTTATTGAAGTATATTATTCCTACATGAACATACATAAATAATATGTGTATAGTAAAAGTTGTGAACTTACAAATCAAACATGCACATCATCACTAAAATACAATTTGATAGTAGGTATCAGAAGCCTTAAGTACATTCATTCCCCAAATCAAGCATAAAAAAAGTTAACCATCTCCATTTGCATCTCTGTCTCTGCTTCATATATTCTGCCCCTTTTATTATAAGGGCTAAGATTTTTTGGTTGAGGGTTAAAGCATGGAAAAAAATATATACCGTGTAAGTAGTAAACAGAGAAGACCTGTTGTAGCTACATTAATATTGGATAAAATAGCTTTAAGTAAAAAACAGTTATGAGGGGCAAATATGGTCATTACAAACTGATAAAGGTGGTGATTCAACAGGAAGATGTGCAATTATAAATATATATGCATCTATCAGGAAAGCCCCAAAATATATATGAAGCAAATACTGATATATTTAAAGGGAGAAATTGATGCCTCTATTTTAATATTTGGAGACTTAACAGTCCACTCTTGATAATGGATTGAACATCTAGTCAGAAGATTAGTAAGTATGGGATTTGAATGATACATAAAACCAAATAGACCTGACAGACATATATAGACCCAAAAAACAAAATCCACATTCCTCTCACAAGCACATGGATCATACTCCAGGACAGAACATACATAGGGTCACAAAATAAGTCCCAATAAGTTAAAAAATATTGAAACCATATAATGTATATTCTCTGACTACAACAGAGTCAATCCAGGATCAAAGAGAGAGAGAAAAGGAAAACTCATAAATATATGGAATTATACAACATAATCCAAAAAATCAGTGGGTTAAAGAGTAAATCAGAAGCAAAATTAGGAAATATCTTGAGGTGAATGTAAATGAAAATACAACATACCAAAACTTATGGATGCAGCAAAGGTAGTGCTAAGAGGGAAATCTAAAGCTCTTAAATGCTTACACGAAAGAAAGAAGGAAAGAAAGAAAGAAAGAAAGAAAGAAAGAAAGAAAGAAAGAAAGAAAGAAAGAAAGAAAGAAAGAAAGAAAGAAAGAAAGAAAGAAAGAAAGAAAGAAAGACTTCAAATCAGAAACTTAACCTCAAAAGTGGAAGTACTAAAAAGAGAAGAATAAACTAAATCCCAAATGAGCAGAAGGAAAGAAATAACAACAACAACAACAACAACAACAACAAATAGAATGGAGATAAATGAAATAGAAAAAAGAATAGAATCAACAAAACCAAAAATTGGCTCTTCAAGACGATCAACAAAATTGAAAAACCTTTAACTAGACTGACAAAGAAAAAGAGAGAATACAAGTAGTGAAAATTAGAAAATAAAGGGGGGCATACTACTGACCCTTCTGAAATAAAAAGGACTATAAGTGAATACTATAAATGACTGCATGTCAATAAATTACATAAGATAAGTGAAATGGGCAAATTCTTAGAAATACACAAACTACTGACATTGACTCAACAAGAAATAGAAGATTTCAACAAACTAAATACTACTAAAGAGATTGAATCAGCCATCAGAAACGTCCCAGCAGACAATCAGCAAGATGGTGGCAGAGTAAGGAACTCCTAGAGTGAGCTCGTGCTACAGAGCAGTTAGTAATCACCCAGAGCTATTTGGGGGCTCCAGAAGACCAGAAGAGCACCCTGCCACATCCTTGAAAGAATGGAAGGAGAAGACTGCTCATCTGCAGAGAAGATTCATAAGTAGACCACTCCATGCCACAAAGGCTGGTGGCATAAGCCACCTTGGAAGCTATTCTGTGACTGGACTTGGAAGCTCCACTTCCCCAAAATGGAGAAAGAAGAGACAGTTGGGCACCAACTTCAGCAATTGATCAGTACGTTCAGCCGGCTAAAGTATAATCCTAAGAACAGCTAAAGTTTGAAACTTTCCAAGTCAGAAAGGGGCTGGGAGCCACCATTTTAACCCTGCCCTGGCACAGTGGGAGGCAAGATAGAATGAGGATCACAGTGCTGGTGGGGACTGGCTTCTTTCCATCTAGTTCAGATTGCAGTGCTAGCATGGGCCACAGCTCCAACTCTGGTGGGGAGGAGGCTGGGGCGACCTGCACCAGCCTCTCTGGGAAACCACAAAACACACCACAGAGGCCAGTGATCATCCTACTTAGGAAGCACAGGCTGCCCTGGGGGCTGTTCTGTGGCTGGAGTTGGAGACCTCATTTCCCAGGGCGGTAGAGGCGGGGATGGTTGGCTACTAATTTTGGCTACTGATTGGTGGATTCAGCTGAATGGAGTGAAGCCCTGGGAGTAGCTGGGGTTTGGGCCTGTCCAAGTTGGAGGGTGGCCAGTGGCTGCCATTTTGACTTCATCACCAGCATGAGGGGAAGTGGGGCTGACTGAAAATCACAATGACTGTAGAGACTGATTTCTTTCACCCAGATTGGCCTGCAGCCCTAGCCTAGGCTTCAGTCCCACCCCTGGGAGGGAGGAAACTGGCAGCCCTGCACAGCCTCTGTGGGTAACTGCAGGTACATTTAGCTGGCACAGACTGAATAATAGGAAGTCTACTGGGGCAACTGTGGTCATCTTAGACCTGTACTGCATAGATTGTTGCCCACACCTGCAGCACCCATCCCTGCCCCAGGCAGGGGTGAACGGGGTATAAATCTTCCTCAGTCTTTCTGGGCAGCTACACCCTAGACCTGCACAACTTAGATTATTCCACACAGCTGTGGCTCTGTCCCTACCCCTGGCAAAGGAGAAAGTTGGGAGAATCTTCATTGGTCCCTGGGGCATGAGGGCAGCTTGAACATCCACAGCTTATAGCATCAACTACATCTTGGCTGCTACTATACAACCAGCAAGGGAGAAAGGGCAAGAAAACCCTAAAGAGAGAAACTGCACCCAGAATAAATACTCTAGTAAGCCAGATGCCAAGACACCAACAAAAATTAACAATCCACACCAAGAAACAGGAAGCTATGACACAGTTAAAGGAAGAAGATAAGCCTCCAGATGACATAGAGGAGTGGAGACAACTAATCATAGATGCTCAAACAAATCTTAATTAACTCAGTGAGATGACTTAAGAGATCAAGGGTATTAAGAAGACACTGGATGAGCACAAAGAAGAATTTGAAAGCATACATGGAAAAATAGAAGATCTTATGGGAATGAAAGGTGCAATAAATGAAATTAAAAATACACTGGAATCATATAATAGCAGATTCAAGGAGGCAGAAGAAAGGATTAGTGAGCTTGAAGAAATGGCTTCTAAAGTGAACATAAAAAAGAAGGGATGAAGAAAAGAATGGAAAAAATTGAACAAGTTCTCAGGGAATTAAACAACAGCAACAGACATGCAAACACATGTGTCATGGATGTCCCAGAAGGAGAAGAGAAGGGAAATGTGGCAGAAGGAATGTTTGAGGAAATAATGGTAGAAAATTTCCCAACCCTACTGAAGGACATGAATATCCATGTCCAAGAAGCACAACACTGAGACACATACTTATCAGAATGCCAAATGCCAAAGACAAAGAGAGAATTCTAAGACCAGCAATAGAAAAACAATGCATAACTTATAAGGGATACCCAATAAGATTAAGTGCTGATTTCTCACCAGAAACCATGGAGGCAAGAAGGCAGTGGTATGATATATGTAAGGTACTGCAAGGAAAAAAACCTCCAGCTGAGAATCTTATGTTGGACAAGATTGTCTTTCAAAAATGAGGGTGAGTTTAGAATATTCACAGATAAACAGAAACTGAGAGGATTTACAGGAAATACTAAAGGGTGTGCTACAGTCTGAAAGGAAAAGACAGAGAGAGAGGCCTGGAAGAGAGTCAACAAATGAAGATTATACCAATAAAAATAACTAAAAGTGTCAAAAGAATGGTGAAAATAAAATATGAAAGAAAAAATCCAAATATTCAGGAATAAACTTAACCAATGATGTAAAGCTCTTGTATTCAGAAAACTACAACTTGATGTTAAAAGAAAATTTAAAAGGCCCAAATAATTGGAAGAACATTCTGTACTCATGGATTGGAAGACTAAATATCTTATTGATATCAATTCTATTCAAATTGACATACAGATTCAATGCAATCCTGATAAAAATTCCACCAGCATTTTTTTAATAAATGGAAAACATGATTTTCAAATTTATTTGGAAGGGTAGGAGGTTCTGAATAGCCAGAAACATCTGAAAAAGGAAAAATAAAGTTGAATGACTCTCATTTCCAGATTTTAAATATTACCTTCCTACAATGGTAAACAGCATGGTACTGACATAAAGACAGACACATAGATCAATAGAACAAAATTGATGGTTCAGAAACAGACCCACACATGTATGGTCAAGTGATTTTTGACTAACCTGTCAAACCCACCCAGATTGGGCTGAATAGTGCTGAGAGAACTGGATATCCTTAGCCAAAGGAAAGAAAGAGGACTCCTATCTCACACCTTATGGAAAAATTAACTCAAAATGAATAAAAAACCTAAATATAAAAGCAAAAACCATAAAACTTCTATAAGAAAATGTAGGAAAATATTTTTAAGGCCTAGTGGTAGGTGATGGATTCTTAAAGAAGATAAGAGGAGGACTGAGAAGGACTACTGATGTTTAATATATGTAGAAGTTTTAATTATCTTTACTGTAAAAGTGTGGAAATGTACAGACTTCATGGTAACACATTATAGTGAGTAACAGCTGGTTTATAAGTTGGGATGTGACTGAAAATAGTAATCTAGAGATGTAAATGCCAATTGACAGAATGCTAGAGAATAATCTAGGGACTGAAAAGCATCCAGATTAAATGAGAATTGTGGCTGATGTTACAGATGCAAGAGTGTCCTTTGTTAGCTAGAGCAAACGCAGGGTCTATTGCAGGGTCGTGGGAATTTGGAGAAGTATGGGAAAGATACAACTGGAGTAACCTATGGACTGTGGTTAACAGTAATAATGTAATATTCTTGCATTTACGCCAAAGATGTACTGTGTTGATAATGTAGGAGTATGGAAAATGTGTACCAAATGTACACTATGGACATGGTAATAATCTGATGATATTATCTCATAATTTGTAACAAATGTGCAACCACCATGTGGTATGCAGATAGAGGGGTGTTGTTTGGGATTTCTTCACATGTGCACGATTGTTTTGTAAGTTTACAACTTCCATCATAAAAATACATTTTTGATGCATGAGGCCCCTGTATGATGTTATGCATATTAGCTTTGTAACTTCACAACCTTCACTATACACTTATTGTTTATGTATATTTATACATAAGTGATATAAAAATTATTATTATTATAATAGGGTGAGTTGGGGGAAAATACTTTGGTTAGTAGTAATGTTTTGAGGATGCTCTTTAATCATTAGTTAAAAATGCTTAACAACAATGCAAAGTAGTGGTGGTAGGGTGAGGTATAAGAGTCCTATATGATGTTATATGTTTGTTTTATAAGCTCCCAACTATTATTATGAATTTATTGTTTATGTATGTTAAGGTATGAGTGATACGCTTCAATAAATTAAAAAACAAAACAAAAAAACCCAAACCAAACCAAAACAAAACAAAACCTCCCAACAAAGAAAAGTCCAGGACCAAATGGCTCCAATGGTGAATTTTACCAAGCATTCCATAAACAATTAACACCAACCCCCCTCAAATCTTTCTAAAAACTGAAGGGGAGGGAAGACTCCTTAATTCATTTTAAGAGGCCAACACCACCCTCATACCAAAGCCAGATACAGATACCACGAGCAAAGAAAATCACAAAACAAAATCCCTTATGAATATAGACACAAAATTCCTCAATAAAATACTAGCAAACTGAATCCAATCACATATTAAAATAATTATACGGCATGATTAAGTGCGATTTATCCCTGGTATGCAAGGTTGGTTCAACATATGAAAATCAAGTAATGTAACACACCACATTAAAGAATAAAGGGACAAAAAACACGATCATCTCAATCTATGCAGAAGAAGCATTTGACAAAACACAGCACCCTTTCTTAATAAAAACATTTGACAGAAGGAACAGAAGGAAACTTCCTGAACGTGGTAAAGGGTATACTGTATATGAAAAGTCCACAGCTAACATCTTAATTAATGTGAAAGACTGAAACCTTTCCCTCTAAGATCAGGAACAAGTTAAGAATGCCCACATTGTGCTGGAAGTTCTAGCCAGAGCAGTTAGGCAAGAATAAGAAATGAAAGCATCCAGATTAAGGGAGGATCCAAGAAGACAGAATAGGGAGTGACAGGGCACACTCATCCTCCAGAAATGGTAAGAAGACATGAAGGCTTGTTGGACAAGGGGACATGGTGCAGGCAGCCCACAAGGGAGGTCTTGCTGGGCACAGGTGAAGTGGTATAAGTAGCTCATGAGGGAGTCTTGCAAGACACAGGAGGAAATGATATACGTGGCTTGTTAGGGACACTTTACTGGAGATAGGAAAGCACAGGCAGGTGCAAGGGCAAGCAAGACTGCAGTGCTTGGACTCCAGAGGCCAGAGGACCATGGCACATCACACGGGAACAATCAAGATGGGGAGAATGACAGAAACCAACACAGAGGAACTGGCTCTCTGGAACTGGTCTGCACCCCCCTTCATGGGTCCTGAATCCAGTTTTGATCAGTTAGACATAGACAATTGTAAAAATTTAGAATAAGCTGAACCAAGTGTCAAAAAAGAGCCTTAACACAAAGTTAAACAACAATAAAATCCTAGGCAAAAGAGAAAAACTGACCATCAGAATAAACTCATCAAGATATTCAGATACCTAGATACCAGCAAAAAATTATAAGCTATGCTAAGAAACAGGAAGGTATGGCCTAGTCAAAGGAAAAATAAGAAAGTTGGAGGAGACACAGAAATTGGAACAATTTGCTAAACAAAGATATTTAAATACAACTCCTAAATCAATTCTAGGAGATGAAAGAAGAGTTAAGGGGTGTTAAAAAGATACTGGATGAGCACACAAAAGAAACTGAAAACATTCATAGAAAAATAATAGAATTTATAGTAAGGAAAGGCACAATAAAAGAGATTAAAAGTACACTATAATCACACAACAGAAGATTTAAACAGGCAGAGGAAAGAATGAGCAAATTAGAAGAGAGAAAAAATAGAGCAGGTTCTCAATGAATTAAATGACAACATGAAGTGCACAAGCATACACCTTATGGTTTCACAGAGGGAGAAGAGAAGGAAAAAGGGACAGAAGGAATATTTGAGGAAATAATGGCCCCAAATTTCCCAACTCTTATGAGGATATGGATGTTCACGTCCAGGATGTAAAAAGCATACTCCAAACAGAACAAATCCTAAGAGAACTACTCGGAGACACATACTAATCTGATTGCCAAATGCCAAAAATAGAGAAATCTGAAAGCAGCAAGAGAAATGCAATCCGTCACATGCAAAGGATGCTTGGTATCATTAAGTGCTGATTTCTCATCAGAAACCACAGAGGCAAGAATGCAATGGTATGACATAATTAAGAAGCCAAACGAGAAAAACTGCCAGCCATAAATTCTGTATCTGGCAAAAATATTCTTCAAAAGTGAGGGAAAGATTAAAATATTCACAGAAACAGAGAATTTTTCAACAAGAGTCCTGCCCCACAAGAAATATTACAGGAAATTCTATAAGCTGAATGTAAAAGACAGAGGAAAGTGATTTGGAGGAGAGTGTAGAAATTAAGATTATTAGCAAGGGAAACTAAAAGGGTAAATAGAGAGACAAAAATAAGAGATGACATAAAAACCTAATGATAAAATGGTTGAAGTAAGTACTGCCTTTACAGTAATAACGATGAATGTTAATGGATTAAACACCCCAATTAAGAGACACATATTAGGATAATGGTTAAAAAAATATGGTCTATCTGTATGGTATCTATAAGAGAGTTACCTTAGACCCCAGAACGCAAATAGGTTGAAAGTGAGAGGTTGGAAAACGATATTCCACACAAACAGTAATCAAAGAAGAGCTGGGCTACCTATACTAATATCAGACAAAAAAGACTTTAAATGCAAAGCTGTTATAAGAGACAAAGAAGGACACTATATATTAATAGAAGGAGCAATCTACCAAGAAGAAATAACAGTCATAAACATCTATGAACCTAACTAGGGTGCCACAAAATACATGAGGCACATACTAGCAAAACTGAGGAGAGAAATAGATGCTCTTCAAGAATGTGGAGGACTTCAATCAGCAATAGATAGAACATCTAGAAAGAGGATCAATAAGGAAACAGTGATCTTTAATAATACAGCAAATGAACTAGACCTAGTAGACATATACAAAACATTGCAACCCCAAAGACCAGGATATACATTCTTCTTGAGTGGTCATGGATTATTCTCCAGGATAGACCACATGTTAGGACATACAAGTCTCAGTGAATTTAGAAAGACTCAAATTATACAAAGCACTTTCTCTGATCATAATGAAACAAAGTTGAAAATCAACAATAGGTGGAGAAGGGGGATATTTGCAAATATATGGAAGCTAAACAATACACTTTAAAATAATCACTAGGTCAAAGAAGAAATTCAAGAGAAATTAATAACTATCTGTGGCCAGTGAAAATGAGAACACAACATAATCAAAACCTATGGGATGGGAAGCAGACTTGGCCCAATGGATAGGGCGTCTGCCTATCACCTGGGAGGTCCGCGGTTCAAACCCTGGGCCTCCTTGACCCGTGTGGAGCTGGCCCATGCGTAGTGCTGATGCACTCAAGGAGTGCCGTACCACACAGGGGTGTCCCCTGCATAGGGGAGCCCCATGCACAAGGATTGCGCTCCCCCCACCCTGTAAGGAGAGCTGCCCAGCGTGAAAGAAAGTGCAGCCTGCCCAAGAATGGCACCGCACCCACGGAGAGCTGACACAACAAGATGATGCAACAAAAAGAAACACAGATTCCCGATGCCACTGATAAGGATAGAAGCGGCCACAGAAGAACACACGGCGAAGGGGGGGGGGGGTGGAAGAGAAGAGAAAGAAATTTAAAAACAACAACAACAAAACCTATGGCATGCCGTGAAGGCAGTGTTGAAAGGGAAATTTATAGTCCTAAATGCATACAGTAAAAAAGTAGAAATAGTTGAAATCAAGAACCTAACTACATACCTTGAGGAACTAGAAAAAGAACAGCAAACTTATCCCAGAAACAGGAAGAAGGAAAGAAATAAAATGATCAAAGCAGAAATAAATGAAATAGAATTAACAAAACCAAAAGCAATTTTCTTTGAGAAGATTAATAAAATTGACCCTTAGCTAGATAGTCAAAGAAAAAAAGAGAAATGATGCAAATAAATAAAATCAGAAACAAAACAGGGGACACACAACTGATCACACAGATGATAAGAGGATACTGTGAACAACTGTATGCCAACAATTTTGACAACCTAGATGAAATGGGCAAATTCCTATAAACACATGAACAACCTACAATGACTCTAGAAGATATAGAAACCTCAGCATATCAATCACAAGTAAAGATATGGAACCAGTCAACAAAAACCTCACAACAAAGAAAATCGAGCTCATTTCACAGGTGAATTGTACCAATCATTCCAAAAAGAACCAATACCAACCCTAATCAAACTCTTCCAAATATTAAAGAGGAAGACACACTACCTAATTCATTCTATGAGACAACATTACCGTAATACCGAAGTTATAAAGATACTACAAAAAAGAAAATTACAGGCCAATCTCTAATGAATTTAGATATAAAAATCCTCAAAAAGCACTTGCAAATCAAATCCAACAGCCCATTAAAAGAATTATAGACCATGATCAAATGGGCTTTATCCCTGGTATGCAAGGGTGTTTAAGCAGAAGAAAATCGATTAATGTAATACACCACATCAACAAATCAAAGAGGAAAAATTGCGTGGTTATCTCTATTGATGCAGGAAAGGCATTCAACAAAATCCAGCATCCTTCTTAATAAAAACATATAGAAAGATAGTAATAAAAGGAAACTTTCTCAACATGGTAAAGTGCATATATGAAAACCCCATAGCTAACATAATACTCAATGGTGAAATACTGAAAGTTTTCTCTCTATGGTCTGTAACAAGACAAGGATGCCCACTGTCACCACTCTTATTCAACATTGTGTTAGAAGTTCTTGCTAGGCAAGAAAAAGCAATAAAAGACACCAAAATTGGAAAGGAAGAAGTAAAACTTTCACTATTTGGCAATAACATAATCCTATATATAGAAAGTACCTAAAAATCTACAATAAAGCTACTAGAGCTAATGAATTCAGCAAAGTGGCAGGAAATAAGAACAATTAATAGTGTTTCTACACACTAGTAATGAGCAATCTGATGGAAAATCAAGAAAAAATTCCATTTACAATAGCAATTAAGAGAATCAAATATCTACAAATAAATTTAACCAAAGTTATAAAGGATTTGAACACAGTAAACTACACAATATTGCTAAAAGAAATCAAAGAATACCTAAATAAATGGAAGGACCTTCTGTGTTCATGGATTGGAAGACTAAATATTGTTAAGATGTCAGTTCTACCCAAATTGATTTACAGATTCATCACAATCCCAATCAAAATTCCAAAGTCTTTTGTGCCTAAATGGGAAGCCAGTTATCAAATTTTTTTGGAAGGGTAAGGAGCCCTATATAGCCAAAACATCTTGAAAAATAAAAACAAAGTTAGAGGACTCACTTCTTGATGTTAAAGCATATGACAGGGAAGCAGACTTAGCCCAGTAGATAGGGCGTCTGTCTATCACATGGGAGGTCTGCAGTTCAAACCCTGGGTCTCCTTGACTTGTGTGGAGCTGGCCCATGCACAGTGCTGATGTGCACAAGGAGTGCCTGCCATGCAGGGGTGCCCCCCGCGTAGGGGAGTCCCACGCGCAAGGAGTGCACCCTGTAAGGAGAGCTACCCAGCGCAAAAGAAAGTGCAGCCTGCCCCACAATGGTGCCGTGCACATAGAGAGCTGATGCAGCAAGATGATGCAACAACAAAGAGACACAGATTCCCAGTGCCGCTGATAACAACAGAAGTGGACAAGAACACGCAGCAAATAGACACAGAGAACAGACAACTGGGGAGGGGGGGAGGGAAGGGGAGAGAAATAAATAAAATAAATATTTGGGGAAAAAAGCATATGACAAAGCTACAGTAGTCAAAACAGCATGGTATTGGCAAAAGGATAGACATATTGACCAGTGGAACTGAACTGAGAATTCAGGAATAGACATGCACATCTACAGCAAACTGATATTTGACAAAGCTGTCAAGTACACTCAACTGGGACAGAATAAACTTTTCAAAAAATGGTGCTGGGAGACCTGGATATTCATACATAAAGGATGAAAGAGGACCCCTATTTCATACCCTATACAAAAATTAACTCAATATGGATCAAAGACATAAATATAAGATCCAGGACCAGAAAATGTAGGGAAGTGTCTTTAAGATCTTGTGGTATACAACCATTTCATAAACTTTATACCTAAAGCCCTAGCAATGAAAGGAAACTCATATAAATGGGACCTCCTCAAAATTACAAACTTCTGTGCTTCAAATAACTTTGTCAAGAAAGTGAAAAGGCAGCCTACTCAATGAGAGAAAATATTTAGAAACCACATAGCCAATAAGGGCCTAATATGCAGTATATATAAAGAAATCCTCCAACTCAAAAAGTCAAAATCCCTATGAAAAATGGGCAAAAGACTTGAATAGATATTTTTTCAATGAGAAAATATGATTGACTGAAAAGCACAGGAAAAGATGCTTAACATCATTAGCTATTAGGGAAATGCAAATCAAGACTACAATGAGATATCTTTTACACCTACTAGATTGGCCACTAGTAAAAACAAACAACAACAACAGCAACATCCAGAAACCTACAAGTGTTGGAAAGGATGTAGAAAAGTAGGAACACTCATTCACTGCTGGTGGGAATGTAGAACGTTGTAGCCTCTATGGAAGACAGTGTGGCAGTTCCCCAAAAAGTGTGGGATTGCCGTATGATCTGGCAATCCCACTATTGGTATATACCCTGAAGAACTGAAAATGGGAACATGAACAGATCTATGCACACCAATTTTCATTGTGGCTTTATTCACAATTGCCAAAAGATGGAGGTAACCCAAGTGTTCATTAACAGATGAATTGATAAACAAAATCTGGTATCTTTATATGATGGCATATTATTCAGCTCTAAGAAGGAATGAGGTCTTGATGCATGGAACAAATGGATTCCTTGAGGACCTTATATTGAGTGAAATAAACCAGTCCCAAAGGACAAATATTGTGTGATCTCACTAATATGTACTAATTATAACAAGCAAACTCATACAGGTAGAATCTAGAGGATGGGTTACCAAGAAATAGCATAGGGGTACAGAATGCAGAGCTGATGCTTAATCTGAGCAGAATTTATTAGGTTGATTTGCAGTGGTTTGGAAATGGATAGAAGTGATAGTAGTATAATATTGTGAGTGTAATTAACAGTGCTGAAGTATGTGTGTTAGTGTGGTTGAAAGCACAAGTTTTGGGCCATATATATTACCAGAAAGAAAGCTAGAGGATAAAACATGGGATTGTATAACAAAGTGAAAGAATGTTCTTTCAGGATCTGTAGCAAAATTATGTCACCTATTAATAATAGGGTGGTATATGGGCAAAAATGCATCTAAAGCAAAACATGGACTATAGTTAACAGTAATATTTTAACATTCTGGCATCAATTGTAACAGAGATACCATACCAATGTTAAGTGTCAAAAATAGTGGGGATAAGGGTGTGTTGCATTTTTTATTCTTAGAAAAATGTTATATATCACAGAAACAACCAGATTTCCTTTTCAATTATACTGTTTTATTCTGAGACTTCACTGAAAGCACAGGCAACCAGCTGCAGGTCAAAGCTTCATCTCCAGGAAAAAAAAAAAAAAGAAATTTACATGGGAAACAAGACAAGTACATAAATTATGCTCTACTGGACGTAAATTATGTACATAAATTATGCTCTGTGTCAATTAACATAATCCTGGTGAGAAGGTAAAGTTGGGACATGGTTGGGTGTCTCGACAGACAACACCTTTGGAACATCTTGAATGTTATATAGTTACATACTTCTATAGGATATGAATGTGTCCTTGTTGCCATAGGTATGTTTTTTGGATAGATAAAGGCCCTCACAGTAGGGAACAAAATATTAAAATTCCCTCCTAAGGAAATCCTGTCAATTTCTCAAATAAGATAACAAAAAACTCTGAAATATATAAGACTTGCCTAATAAAAGACATTAGGCTAATAAGCCAAGCCCTCAGTCTTAATGCTTGCACTTATGACCCTTACTCCTGTAATAATGAAACTAAGCCTAATTTAATTAATGCAAAGAGTTGCCTCCTGAAAACCTCCTTGTTACTCAAGTGTGGCTTCTCTCTAAGTCAAACTCTGTAAGTCAACTCACTACTTCTGCCCCTATCTCCCCAACCCAACATGGGACATAACTCTCAGGGATGAGCTTCCCTGGCACTGAAGGATTATTACCAAGCATTAACAAGTGATGCATTTGGAGAAATACCTAGATAGAAAGGTGGAAATATTAATATTAAATAAAATAGAGTGTTTATAGCTCAGAGATTTCAATGTGAGTCAGGAGTTCATTCCTAAGGTTACGCTTATCCAGGTCTTGGCAAGAGATTTCACAAACTACCACAGTAAACAAAACTTCAAACAAAAATGCTCTTGAGGGCTCTAGGCATGTCCAAACACCATAGGCAAGCCACACAACCACATGAAATCAATACTCCCTGGGTGGGCTCAGTTTGGGAATATATGAAAGGTATTTTTCCCAATATAACATAGTTATACTCATTTATAACCTCCCTAATCATGCTTCTTTTACTTCTTTTATTTGAACTTATAACTTTCAATTTACCTGCTAAGTCTGTTTCAGAGACTGAAATTCTCCTAACTGTTCCTATGTCAGTTGATCCCTGAAACCCAGCAAATATGCAGCCAACTTCTACTCTCCAGTTCTTCAGGCCTGCCCTAGACAACTAACAAAAAGATGATGATGAATCAACCCCATCCCAAAGCAGAGAATCTTCAACTGCGACCAAAAGTTCCAGTCCTCTGCCCCATAATATCTACATGCCTTCTCAGCTTGAAGAAGTCAGAGTAGACATTATCCCAAATCTCTCAAGATTGAGGAATGAACAAAAATAAAGGGGGAAAGTGGATGTGGCTCAAGTGATTGGGCTCCCACCTACCAAATGGGAGGTCCCTGGTTCAGTTCCTGGTGTCTCCTAAAGAAGACAGTGAGCTGGCATGACAGGCAGGCATGGTAAGCTGATTCAAAAAGATGATGCAACAAGAGACACAAGAAGAAAAGCATGAGTGACACAGCAAAGCAGTGAGTGGAGGTGGCTCAAGCAAGTAGGCACCTTCCTTCTACATTGGAGGTCCTGGGTTCGGTTCCCAATTCCTCCTAAAAAACAAGGAAGACAAACACACACAGCAAGTGCAAATAGCAGGGAGAAATAAATTTTTTTTAAAAAGCAGGGGAGTGTAACTGCTGACTAAAGCAGATTTGTTGTTACTGTAGTTATTATATTTGTTAACTGAGTAACTTGTAACATTGATAAAAAAACAAATTTAAAAGTCATCCAAATTAGAAAGGAAGAAGTAGAATATTCCCTATTTGCAGATGATATGATCTTATATACAGAACATTCTGAAAAATCTACAACAAAGCTCCTAGAACTAATAAATCAATTCTGCAATGTGGCAAGGAACAAGAACAACACCCTGAAATCAGTAGTGTTTTGGGGAAGATAATGTTGGACTAGGCAGGCAGGGCTCAACTCTCTCTCTCTCTCACACACACACACCCACAAAGGAAAAAATTGAGAAAGAGCCAAAAGCTGTACAAAGGATCTGCTTTGGGGCTCAGCAGACCAGGAGAGTGCTACACAACTCTCAGAAGTGTTAGAGATAGAAAGACAAAGAACCCAAAACTGATTTACAGATTCAACATATTTCCAATAAAAATCCCAAAAGCCTTTTTTGCAGAAATGGTAAAATCAATTATCAAATTTATTTGGAAGGGTAAGGGGCCCTGAATAGCTAAAAATGTCTTTAAAAAGAAGAGAGCTGGAAGACTTTCACTTCTGAACTTTAAATTACAATACTTAGTTACAGTGTTAGAAACAGCACGATATTGGTATAAGGACAGACAGATTGACCAATGGAACTGAACTGAGAACTCAGAAATAGATCCTCACATCTACAGTCAAGTGATTTTTGACAAGGCCATCAAGGCCACCCAGCTGGGCCAGAACTCTCTGTTCAACAAAAGGTGCTGGGAGAATTGAATATCCATATCCAGAGGAAAGATAGAGGACCCCTATCTCACAACTTATAAAAAATTAACTCAAAATGGATCAAGGACCTAAATAGAAAAGTGATAACCACAAAATTCCTAGAAGAAAATGTAGGAAAACATCTTCGAGATCTTGTGGTAAACAGTAGTTTCTAAAAACCTTTACCCGAAGCTTAAGCAACAAAAGAGAAAATAGATAAATGGGACCCCCTCAAAATTAAACACTTTTGTACCTCAAAAGACTTTGTCTAAAGGGTGAAAAGGCAGCCAGCTAAATGAGAGAAAATATTTGGCAATCACGTATCCAATAAGGGTTTAATATCTATAATATAAAGAAACCATACAACTCAACAATAAAAAGACAAATTATCTGATTAAAAAATGGGCAAAAGACTTGAAAAGACAGTTGTCCAAAGCAGAAATACAAATGGCAAAGAAACCCATGAAAAAAGTTTAACATCACCAATGATTAGGGAACTGCAAATCAAAACTGCAATGAGTCATCATTTCATACCTATTAGACTTGACTGTTATTAAACAATTGGAAAGCTGTAAATGTTGGGAGGATGTAGAGAGATAGGAATGCTTATTCACTGTTGATGGGAATGTAGAATGGTACAGTTACTGTGGAGGACTGTTGGGCAATTCCTAAGGAAGTTGAATATAGACTTGTCACAAAACTAGGCAATACCATTACTAGGTATCTGCCCAGAAGAACTGAGAGCAGAAACATAAACAGACACCTGCACACCAGTGTCATAGCAGCATTATGCATGACTGTCAAAAGATAGAAACAACTCAGCTGTCCAACAATTAATGAGAGGATTAAAAAAAATTGTGGTGTATGCAAACGATGGAATATTATGCAGTGGTAAGAAGATATGAAGTTGTGAAGCATTTGACAACATGGACAAGCCTGGAGGACATTATGATGAGTGAAGCAAACCATACACAAGAGGACAAATACTATGATTGTGCTATTATGAACTAAATGTATTATGTAAACTCATGGAGCTAATAATTAGAAAATAGGTCACTAGAAAATAGAATGAGGATAGAGAATGGAAAGCTGAGAGTTAATCTATGCAGAATTGGTTAAAAAAAGGTCATTTGTAAATATTTGGAAATATTCATTCAGAAATGGTGAAAGCACATCATAGTGTTTGTAACCAGCAGAGCTACTATATGGGTATGACAGACGTTGAGAAGGCAAGTCTAAGGACTTTATCATGAAAGTAAAAAGAAAACCTATATAACGGGAGAAAATATGAGGGAAACCACATATTTGATAAAAGATTAAAATCTAGTATATATAAAGAAACCCTTCAACCTAACAACAAAAAGACAAACAATCCAATGCAAAAATGCACAAAAACTTGAACAGACATATCTCCAAAGAAGATATACAAATGACCAGAAAGTACATAAAGAGACTCAATATTATTAGCCATCAGGGACATGCAAATCAAAATCACAATGAGATATCATTTCACATTCATTAGAATGGTTATTAAAAAATGGAAAATACATATTGGAGAGGATGCAAAGAAATAGATACACGTATTCATTGCTGTGGCAATGTGAAATGATACGGGCACTGTGGAAGACTGTTTGGCAGTTCCTCAGAGAGTTAAGGATAGAACTACCACATGACCCAGCAATCCCACTACTAGGTATATTCCCCAAAGAATTGAAAGCAGGGACTCGAACAGGTATTTGCACATTGATGTTCATAACCACAATATTCACCATTGCCAAAAAATGGAAGTAATCCAGGTGCCCATCAACTGATGAACAGATAAATAAAATGTGGTATATTCATATGATGGAATATTAATGAGTCGTAAAAATGAGTGAAGTCCTGACACCTGTGCCAATATGGATGCGTCTTAAAGACATCGTGTTAAGTGAAATTTCCCAATACAAAAGGGCAAATAGTTTATGCTCTTCCTGATTTGAAACCATTAGCATAACCAAACTCATACTTTCAGAATCTAAAATATAGGTTACCAGGAGATGGAGTGGAGATAGGGAATGGGAAGTTAAGGCTTAAAATGACAGGGCTCATGTTCGGAGCGATGGAAATGTTTTGGCAATGGTTTCTGGTGATGGGAGCACAACTTGTGAAAGCAATTAATAGCACTGAAATATATATATATACGAATATGATTAAAAGGGGAAATGGTAGATTGTATATATCTTGTAACAGAATAAGAATTTTTTTAAAAATCCATGGAACTACACTAAAAAACAGTGAGCTTTAAATTATACCATGGACTTTAACAGTATAATTATAAAAATGTGCTATCATCAGTTGTAATAAATGTTCCACACCAATGCAAGTTGTTGATGGGGGTGTATGGGAATACTGTATTTTATGCGCAATTGTTCTATAAATCACAACTTCTCTAATAAAGAAAATCAAAACAAAAGAAACCAAACAAAGAAACAAACAAAGGCAGCCGGAAACCAAGTGAGTCTGGAGGAATTACCCTTCTCTTTGGGGACTGTTGTTTTGAGGATAATCCAGAGCAGGAATGGATTAGTGAACTCTGAATTTATCTGTCTTCAGGCACCCTGTCTCAATTTTTAGGCCCCGTTTGTCCTATTCCGTGTGCTCTTCCCAGCATTCTGGATTGGGGTAGATTTGTCCCCTTACAAGGCGCCTACAGGGTTATATTGTTTTCCTCATCTATCTCAGCCTAGCTCATTCCCACTTAGTTCATTGACATACGATTGGGAATTTTTCAAAAGAAACTTGAACTGGCAACTACAGAGAATGAAATGAAAAGAAAAACATGCGAATGAGCTGGTTTAAGTTTCTTTTACGATTCTCTTAGTCTTTCTTCCTCCCTGTCTCCCTCCCTTCCTCTTTTCCTCCCTTTATTTTTTAAATTATTTTTTGTTTTCACTTAATAAAATTTTGTTGGGTACTGGGCTGGTTGCTTGGGAGTCAAGGATTGTGGTAGTTTGAGTGTTATATCTGGAAAAGCATGTTCTTAATCTTAATCTATTCTTGTGGGAGAAAACCCATTATAAACAGAACCTTTTGAAGATGTTATATTTAGTTAAGGTATGTCCGACTGAATCAGCATGGGTCTTAATCTCATGACTGAAGACCTTATAAAGAGAAGAACCTGGAAGCTGGATAGAGGAAAAGCAGCCGAGAAGGGCCAGAAGCTGGAAGTCAGTGGCCCTTGGAAGAGGAAGGAGAGAACATTACCAGATGATGGAAAAGCCAAGACACCCAAGGATTTCCAGCCAGTCAGGATGCTACTGAAACCAAGAGCCAATAAATTCCTGTTGTTATGCCAAAACCAGTTTGTAGTATTTATCATAGCAGCTCAGGAAAACTGAGGCAAGGATAAATAGGAGGTATGGCTTTCATGCCCCAATTTAGCTAAAATTCAGCCAAGCAGTGGCTAGCTGCTGTGGTTTATGGGACATCAAACTCTAGGACCATTTTCTAGATTCAATCCTGGATATGCCAAATTTCATTTCAGATCATTTAGTCTAAGCTCCCCTTCAAGGATCTCAGGATCCATTCTACCTCATACTTTTCTCTGTGTTATTTGTGTAGTAACTCAGTAATTTACTTGTGTTATCACCAGGTGGTATTTATTTCTGGAACCTATGGTTGTTTTATACACGTGTATGTTTATGTATGTGTGTATATGTTTAAATATATCTATGTATATGTGTATACTTTTGCATTAGTCAGCCAAAGGGGTGCTGATGCAAAATACAAGAAATTGGTTGGTTTTTATAAAGGGTATTTATTTGGGGTAAGAGCTTACAGATACCAGGCCATAAAGCATAAGTTACTTCATCACCAAAGTCTCTTGCCAAGTGTTGGAGCAAGATGGCTGCTGATGTCTGCAAGGGTTCAGGCTTCCTTTGTTCCTCCCTTCCAGGGTCTTGCTTCTCTCTGGATTCAAGGTTCCTTTCTTCCCAGGGCTTGCTTCTTCCTGGGCTCAGGGTTCCTCTCTTCCTGGGACTTGCTTCTATTTCTTTTGTGAGCTTACTTCCCAGGGCTCTAGTTTAAGGCTTCAGCATCAAACTCCAATATCAAAACCCCAACATCAAAAACCCTCAACTCTTTCTTTTGCCATGCCTTTTATCAACACCCTAATGATATGGCCCAATCAAAGCCCTAATCATAACTTAATCATGCCCAGGTACAGACCAGATTACAAACATAATCCAGTATCTATTTTTGGAACTCATAACCATATCAAACTGCTACAACTTTATATATGTATGTATGCATATTTATTGCTAGGAATACATATGCTAGGGATATTTATAAGCATGTATATAAAAAATTTATGATGAAGTCAATTTTGCTTTCTCTATAAAAATATACCTTTAAAAATATAAGTGTTTTAACCACTCACTAGCAACTACATTTTGAATAATCGCAACCAATATTTGTATAGTGTGTTTTCCTTTTTTTTTTTTTTTTAATGTTTCCAACAGTTTGTTGAGGTCAGAATGGTAAGTGTTCATTTGGAACAGTTTACAGATGCCAGAGAGGGTAGGTACAGAAAGGACACACAGGTATTAAGTGGCAGAAGAGGGATGTAAGGCCTGGTCCTCTGGTTTTATATCCATGCAACTTGTTTAACACTGTTCTGTAAAACATAAATGGAGAAGCATTCAGGTACAATTCCTCTAACCCCCCAATATACCAATCTCTACTCAATTATAAACCTCATTACTTTAGGAACCCCTTGAATTATGTTCTGGGTGTGACATCCACATTTTCCATGTATTGAATGGCTGAAACCCACAAGGCATTTACTTATCTATTTTGCAGTTTTAGATGATGTGTTAATTGCCATTGTAAACTTCAGTTTCTCTCTGAGTTCAACACTCTTTCTTTGGTCTTATTTTGTACAATGAGAGACTGCCCCCTTACTATGTTTTCCTTGAACAATAAGGACCCCTAAACACAACACATATCTAAAATATGTTAACACATGATTGCTTCTTCCTCAGTAAAGAAAAATAACTGATAACCAATTTGCTACATCCTTTTAAGAAGCTCAGTTATTGTCACTGAGTGTTCAAATCTGTCTTAGTCTTCTTAAAGGATCCAAAAAATTTTCCCTATCATAATTTAATGATGCTTTAATAATAATTTTTTAAAACTCAGCTTAAATGTGATTCCTCATAGCAATTCACTGAAATAAATCATGGCAAGCCAGTAAGATTATAAGTGTATTAAAAAAAATAGTAGTCATATAGCAATTAATGTTTATGGATTGCTCATTGGATAACAGACACTGCTAACCATTTTACATTTCTTACAGTTCATTTAATCTTCACAAGAACATTACACAGTAGATACCATTATTATCCCCATTTTCCAGGTAAAGAAATTGAGGCTTAGAGAGGTTCATGAACCCAAACCCGGAGTGAGTGATGGGGCTGGATTTAAACCTGGTTCAGCAAGACTCAGATCTAGGTCTACTTGGTTGTACGTGTCTGCTCATTCTCAAGCATCTTAGCTCTGAGGATAAACCAACCTGATTTTTTTTTTTAACTAAATAATTAGCACCCCTATCACTCTCCTTTTTTTTTGATTTTCAATTTTGTAAGCTTTTCAACCATCACCACTCTACCTTTGACAGCTGGGGAAGTCTGTTCAGAGAGACTCAGAGAAAGTAGGTTTTAATGGATTCATGCTTATACATGCTCTATAATATTGGATAGAGTTTTTAGGGAGTTATGATGTCAGTAATTTATCCTCTGTATTCCCATAATGTTAGGATCTGGTGAAGAAAGATGTCCTCAGAAAAAGAGGACCTTGAAAGTCTTTGAAGGTGTGTACTAGAGATAAAATGTTAGTGTTAATATTTTAGCTGCCTCCATTATGTAAGTACTATCATTTATTCACTGAGTGCCTGTTTCAAACCAGCACCATTCATTCTGGGAATAAATGATACAGGAAATGGCATAGGAAACATTCATTCCACATAAATTTATTGGACATTTATTTAGGGATTGGTTATTGTACTTGTTGGTAAGGATACAAAGATGAATAGGATTTATTTCCTAATTTTAAAAAGCTCCCAGATTGGAGGGAAGAGGATGAAGATACAAAAATTAAAATAAAATTTATTTGGTGCTAGGTTAGAAATATATTTAAGCTTCAGGGAATGCTATAGAGAGGGGATGATAGTTGGTTAAGGACCTGAAAAAGGAAGGAGTTCTCTGTTTGAATGCAGGCCTGTCTGTTTACGGTCTTGGTGCTGCCAGGGCTAAGCTCTCTAGGTTAGTTACAGCTGACCCATCGGCTACACCCACCTCAACCCCTGTGTCATTCTCTGCAACCTCCATCCTGCTTACCCCCAAGCTGCTCAGCAATTGATTGGTTCTCTTACTCCTCTGGAATTCAGTTTTCAGATACATGGCCTCAAACTTTATGGTATGACTTTCTTCTCATTGACATTGTCCCTCGATGCAGGACCTGCTCTCACCTGCGATCTGCCCACTTCACATAACCTTTTTGCTGACATGAAACTTAGAGGCCTGGTCATTCCAACCCATGTAGAAATGGCATTCCAGGGAAAGGGAAGTTATGAACTGTGACACATTGGTACAGAGTAGCGTAGTAGGAAATGCTCAGTGGTTAATGTGATTGGTGCTAACGTCTGTGCTGGGGGGTGTATTAGGACACAAAGCTGAGGATGTAGGATTTAAAAGGGAAGTTTGGCCCATGTTGGGAAGGCCCTTCTTCTCATGTTAGGGAGTTTAGACTGATCCAGCAGGCTTCGTAGAGCCACTGCCAGATTTGGGGCAGGAGATGGAAGTAATCACATCCCTGTGTTAGGAAAATGACTTCAGTGGCTTTAATTGGTGGTCTCTCTCCCAAAGGGTGAACAAGGCAAGAAAAAGGGAAAAACAAATGCCACAGGTCAGACTGAAAGGCTACAACTCAGAATTTCTGCTCAAGTTTTCATGGAGGTAGAAGGTGGGAATAGTGGACAAATACGTGCTGTTAGATTATCACTCAACTTCTGTCATCCACCATAATCCCTGGTCCATTGATGTTGGCTTATCTTGCCAATCTAAGACTTGGAGGCACTGGTCCAGAGTTTGAGGCAAGAATGTGGCAAATTCCCTTAGGTGTTAGTTTATCATATAAGGTTGACAATACTTAAGTTTGTGGCACTCCCAAAGAAGCATAAAAGAAGATAGTTTACATCACATCAAGCAGGGTTGCCATGCAGTCACAGAAGAATGGCATAAAAAAACAGACTTATCTTCTATACCTGTCAAAAGCATCCATGGCAAGTGAACAGATCTCCAGATTTAAGTCCAGGTGACCCCAGGTGAGATGTCAAACAAGGTCTGCCCCCCTCTGCAATCCTTTAAAGCTGAGTCTCCACTCTTAACTTCAGAATAGCTTGAATCCAAATATCACCAGACTTTCTAAATAGCCAAGTCATAAAAAAGAAAAACCCTGGGGGAAGCAATGCAATGATGTAGGAATTAGGTTAGACAGACCTGAGTTTGAACTCTTTGCCCACCACTTCCTGCATGTCATTGTATAAAGTATGTCTTCTCTCAGATCCTAATTCCTCATAATAAAAGAGAACAATTTGAAGATTAAATTAAATATGGGGGTGAAAGCCATAGAGAGGCTGTAACATGTTAGGTGGACAATGAGTGTTGGAAAATACGCATCATAGTGCCAGGTTTGATGAAAAGTTTCAGATGGGGTCACTCTTAGAATCATGGAAAACACACCTGTGAAGTTCCTCTGTGGATACAATGTAATAGCAAACTGAGTAACAGTGTCAGGGCTTTTACCAGAAGAAAAATCACCAGCAACAATACAAACAGCAAAACAATAAACAAAGAAACAAAAAAAAGGGTCTGTTCTCCTAAAGACTAAAAATGAAATTCAAATAGCCAAGGATATCATTTTTTGAAAAGGCAATGAAAGTAAATACAAAAGATATGCAAAATCTCTGTCAAACATCAGTTTCATTACATCACACTGTTGTTCACAAATGATAGTTACAGTATGGAACACCCACAGCAGGTTTAAAAACTGATTTAAAGGATGCTAAAATGACACCTAACCTTTAAATCAGTTTCTCAGTTACTGTACCAGAACCATCACCATTAAAGTGTTGCCTCTCTTTTCAAATCATTGCTTATAATCTGAGCCAATCCCAAAATCTGCACATCACAGATCAGAACAGATGTTTTTAAAAGGATACATCTCCAGGTTGATTTTCGCAGTCCTTCTTCTATTACTGACTTTATAATACTTTACAAATTTATAACACTTTGTTTGCTTGGAGAACAAAGAAGTATAAATGGGCTGTGGTATTTCCTCTTCCTGTCAAAATCATTAGAAACTCCAAGAAAATATTCAATGGCCTCCATCAATCTTCATTAAAATTTTGGATGGCTCTTGAAACCAGAGTAAATTCTGAGTATGATGGGGTTGCAGTTACCTTAATGCAGACAAGTTTGATACAGCCCCAAGTTCCTTTTAAGGCAGCCCTCACTGAAGGACTTTATGATGGCCTAATCTTCCAGGAAACTGATATTAGATCAGCACATGACAGAGTACTCGGAGAGGTAACTGTAATTACACACAGAAGTTAGCTTCTTTTAAAAGCTGGCTCTTGCCACATTATGGGGGGCTAACAATTGTGAGAGCTCTACGTATGGCAGTGCATGTCCCCCACCCCAAGTATTTTCTTTCTTTAAGTCTGAGAGTCTAGCTCTAGGAGGTTTAAGAAGACCTATTTTTAAACATAGGGGTAGAAACAGAGTCTAAACATGACTGTTGATTCAAGTGCTAACACCACAAACCTCTGGCTTCTATCTTGGTTCCTCATATTTTTCAACTTCTCTTTCTCCTGGTTATCCATCTTTTAAGAGAACCTGAAAGGTTGTCTATTGAAAGTCCTTATTCACCTCACAGTCCTGTTCAGCAATTGCCTTTGTTGTAATAAAAAATAACCGTATTGAGCACTTACTACTGTGTTAAACATTGCACTACTTCTTTTAATCCTCATAACAACACCATGACAGAGCACAGAGAAGATGGCTTATCTCTCTGTTATGATTTCTGGGGTCTTAGCTGGGAGACTTGAAGACTGGGGCCTGGAATCATCTGAAGGTTCATTCATGTACATGTCTGGTGGTTGGTTCTGGCTGTCAGCTGAAGGTCTAGTGGGGTTTTCAACTGGAATACCTACATGTGGCCTCTCCATGTGGTATGAGCTTCCTTGCAGCATGGTAACTGGCTCCAGGGGCAAATGGCTCAGAGAGAAAGCCAGAGAGAAGCATACTGCCTTGGAAGTCATCCACTTTGCCCCAGTGTTTCGGTTGAGGCAGTTTCCAAGGTCAGCTCGGATTCATGGGAAGGGATTATAGACTTCATTTCTTGATGAAGGAGTGTCAGTTTCAACTTTAATGAGATCATCATGTGTGATGGAATATATATTGGTGCATTTGACTGGAAAATACTTTATGCCACACCCTCTATTCTATTGATGATAATTAAAATGCTTAAAGAAGATGAATAACTTGCTGGAAATCATACAAGTTATAAATGGAGGAGCCAAGATAGAAATCTGCTTGTTTCCAGAATCCATTCTCTTACATAATCACTATGCCACAGGCCCAGCCTAAATTCTTTTCAGCATTAAATAATCAATACCGAAAATTGTGCCAGAGATTTCCTGGGGATGGGATGGGGAAGTGATGCAATATGAAGTTACAATCATTTTAATGTCCAAATGGCAAGGGCTCAAACCTCCAATAATCACTTTTTTCCCAGAAATGACTTTTAGGGTAACCATAGGTTTTCAGATGTTTCTGCCAAAAACAATGGATGGACATTTAGTTTTCATATGTATGACTTAAAGAACTAGTGAGATAGTTTTCCCAATCCAGAAGAAGGGATAACCCAAAGATAAATTCTCTTTCTTTTTTTTCCGTCATTTTTTTCATTTATTGAAAGAACAATAAGTTCATACATAAACAATACGTGTATAGTAATTGTTGTGAACTTACAAAACAAACATACATAACATCTTACAGAGCTCTCATACCTCACCCGACCACCAATACATTGTATTGTTGTGAAATATTTTTAAATAATGATTCAAGAGCATCCTTAAAATATTACTACTAATGGAAGTATCTTACATTTGGTGCATTTTTCCCCACTCTCCCTATTATTATTATTATTATATCATTTATACATGAACATACATTAACAATAAGTGTATTGTAAAAGTTGTGAACTTACAAAGCAAACATGGATCACATCACACAGTGGTCCCATGCATCAACCCACCACCACCTTGCATTATTAATTTGTTACAAATTATGAAAGAATATCATCCAAATCTTACTACTAACTATAGTTCTTATCTTACATTTGGTGTATTTTCCCCCCAACCTACCCTATTATTTATTTTTAAATTATATTTTTATAACAAAAGTTGTAAACTTACATAACGATCATGCACATGTGCAGAATTCCCATACAATACCCCTTATCATCACACCACTCCATGGTAGAACATGTGTTACAGATTATGAGATAATATTATCGGATTATTACCAGGTCCCAAGCGTATATTTGGCACACTTTTTCCATACTCCTGCATTACCAACACAGTACATCTTTGGCATAGATGCATGAATATTACATTATTACTGTTAACTACAGTCCATAGGTCATTCCAGTTGTATTTTCCTCATGTTTCTCACATTCCCACCACCCTGCAATAAGACACTTTTGCATCTATACAATCACCACGATTCTCATCCACCTCTGGGTTTACTGGGCAATTCAGTCCCTAGATTATTATCTAGCTTTCTGCCAATTGGCATTTACATCCCTAGACTACCATTTTCAGCCACATTTATAAACAAGCTGTTACTCACTATAAAGTGTTACCATCAACTCTATAGATTTACACACTTTTACAATAAAGTTAATTAAAACTTCTACATATAGTAAACATCAGTAGTCCATCTCAGTCCTCCTCTTATTTCCTTTAAGAATTTACCACCTACCACCAGGTCTTAAAGATATTTTCCTACATTTTCTTCTAGAAGCCCCATGGTTCTTGCTTTTATATTTAGGTTTTTGCTCCACCCTGTGCCAATCTTTGTATAAGATGTGAGACAGGGGTCCTCTTTCCCTTCTCTGACCATGGATACCCAGTTCTCCCAGTACTATTCTGCCTGAGCTGATTGAGTTTGACAGGCTTGTGAAAAATGTCTTGACCCTAGATGTCTAGACCCTGTTTCCAAACTATCAGTCTGCTTCCATTGTTCTACATATCTGTCTTCATGCCAGCACCATGTTGTCTCTACCACGGCAGCCAGGTAATATGATTTAAAGTCTGGAAGTGAGAGTCCTCCAACTTCCCTTTTCCTTTTTATGATGATTCTGGCTATCAGGACCTCCTGCCCTTCTGAACAAATTTGACCACCATACTTTTGATTTATTATTTTTCCAAAAGATTTATTTATTTATTTTCCCCCCTTCCCTCCTCCTACCCTGCAGTTTTTGCTGTCTGTTTTGTCTTCTCTTCTCATTTTCTCTCCTCTAGGATTCACTGAGATTTGATTCTAAAGACTTCTGATGTGGAGAAAGGTTCCCTGTCAATTGCACCACCTCAGCTCCTGGTCTCTGCTGTGCTTCACCTTGACTCTACCCTTGTCTCTCATTTGATGCATCACCATCTTGCTGCATGACTCACTAGCATGGGCACTGGCTTACTGCACAGGCACATTTTCTCTACTTTCTCAACAGCAGGCCCCCAGGGATTGAACCCAGGTCCTCCCATATCTTTCCATTTATTTTTAAAATGCTGGCGGAATTTTTATTAGGACTGCACCAAATGTACATATCAACTTGAGTAGAACTGACACCTCAAAGATATCCAGTCTTCCAATCCATGAGCACAGAATCTTCCTCCAACCATTGAGGTCTTTTTGAATTTCCTCTAACAATGAGTTATAGCTTTCTGAATACAAGAGCTCTACATTTTGGCCAAGTCTATTCCTAAGTATTTGGATTTTATCTGTTGTATTTTATTTTCACCACTCTTCTGAGACTTTTAGTTACTTTTACTGATATAATCTTCATTTCTAAATTATCTTCCAAATCTCTCTCTCCTGTTTTTTCTTGTTAGTCTGTAGTATACCCTTTAGTATGTCCTGCAAAGCAGTTCTCTGGGTAATAAACCTTCTCGGTTTCTGTTTATCTGTGAATATTCTAAACCCATCCTAATTTTTGAAAGACAATCTTGCCAGATATAAGATTCTTGACTGGAAGTTTTTCTCTTGCAGTATTGTAAATATATCATATCACTGTCTTCTTGCCTCCATGGTTTCTGATGAGAAATTTGTACTTAATCTTACTGGGTATCCCTTACATGTTATGCATTGCTTTTCTCTTGCTGCTCTCAGAATTTTCTCTTTGTCTTTGGCATTTGACATTCTGATTAGTATGTCTCAGAATTGGTCTATTCAGATTTTTTTGGGTGGGGTTACATGCTTCTTGGACATGGATCCATGTCCTTCAATAGGGTTGGGAATTTTCTACCATTATTTCTTCAAATATTCCTTCTGCCCCTTTCCCTTCTCTTCTCCTTCTGGGACACCCAGAACGTGTATGTTTGCATGTCTCTTGCTGTCATTTAGTTCCCTAAGACCTTGTTCAATTTTTTCCATCTGTTCTTTCTTTATGTTCATTTTCTGTTCTTTTCTATGTTCCAATTCCTTCTTCGGCCTCTTCAAATGTGCTATTACATGATTCCAATGTATTTTTTATTTCATTTATTGGGCCTTTCATTCCCACATGATCTGCTATTTTTCTGTATATGCTTTCAAATTCTTCTTTGTGCTCATCCAATGTCTTATTAATATCCTTAATCTCTTTAGCCATCTCATTGGATTAGTTAAGGAGATTTGTTTGAGCATCTATGATTAGTTGTCTCAACTCCTTTATGACATCTGGAGGCTTATCTTGTTCCTTTATCTGGGCCATATCTTCCTGTTTCTTGGTGTAGATTGTTAATTTTTGTTGGCATCTTGACATCTGGTTCACTAGAGTATTTATTCTGGGTGTAGTTTTTCTCTTTAGTTTAGGGCTTCCTGCCCTTTCTCCCTAGCTGGTTGTGTAGTAGGAGCCAAGGATGTAGTTGGTGCTATAAGCTGTGGAGGCTCAAGCTGCCCTCATGCCCTAGGAACCAATGAAGCTTTTCCCAACTTTCTTTTTTGCCAGGGGTAGGGACAGAGCCACAGCTGTATGGAATAACCCAAGTCACACCGGCCTAGACTGTAGTTGCTGCAGGAGACTGATGAAGCTTCAAACCCCTTTTATCTCTGCCTAGGGTGGGGATAGAGGTATTGGTGCGGGCAGCAATCTATGCTGTGTGGGTCCAAAATGACTGCAGTTGGCCTGGTAGACTTCTCACTACTCAGTCTGCCTGCCAAGAGTGCCTGCAGTTACCTGTAAGGCTGATATAGGGCCTGCCAGCTTCCTCCCTGCTAGAGGTGGAGCTAGAGATTATGCCAGAGCTGCAATTTGATCTAGATAGAAAAAAGCCAGTCCCTACCAGCACTGTGATTTTCAGTCAGCCTGCTTGCTTTTGTGCCTAGGGCAGAGTTAAAATGGCAGCTACTGGCTTCTTTCTGACTTGGACATGTTCAAACTTTAGCTGTTCTTAGGATTATACTGTAACCCGTTGAAAGTACTAATCAGTAGCTGAAGAAGTTGGTGCCCAATTGTCTCTTCCTCCCCCATTTTTGGGAAGTGGAGCTTCCAATTCCAGCCATGGAATAGTTCCTGAGGTGGACTATGCCTCCAGTATAGGATGGGCAATGGCCTCCATGGTGTGGCGCGCTCTACTTATGAATCTTCTCTGCAGATGCACAGTCTCTTCTTTCCATTCTTTCAAGGATGTTGCAGGATGCTCTTCTGGTCTCCTGGAGCTCCAAAACAGGTGCTTTAGGTGGCTGTCAGTGATTATTAACTGCCCTGTAGCACGAGCTGACTCTGGGAGCTCTTTACTCTTCTGCCATCTTGCAGGTTGTCTGACAAATTGTCTTTTGTACACTGCTCAAAGTTATGAAAAAAGTTACCCAGGCTTCTCTCTACTCCGTGAAGAAATCAAGACCAATTTTGGTCAGAGTTTCTGTACTCTTTACAAGATAGAAAATTCTTCCAAAACATAGCCTAGAGATGGGAGTCCTGCTGTGAAAGAAGGGGAAGAAGGCTTTGCATTCCACAGCTGGCCTTTCCATTTTGGAATTAGTGATGAAGAAGATGATGATGATGATGACGATGATGATGATTACAAAGAGGAGAGAAGGGGAAACGGACTTTGGCCCAGTGGTTAGGGCGTCCGTCTACCACATGGGAGGTCCGCGGTTCAAACCCCGGGCCTCCATGACCCGTGTGGAGCTGGCCCATGCGTAGTGCTGATGCGCGCAAGGAGTGCCCTGCCACACGGGGGTGTCCCCCACTTAGGGGAGCCCCACGTGCAAGGAGTGCACCCATAAGGAGAGCCGCCCAGCGCAAAGGAAAGTGCAGCCTGCCCAGGAATGGCGCCGTCCACACTTCTCGTGCAGCTGACGACAACAGAAGCAGACAAAGAAACAAGACGCAGCAAAAAGACAGAAAACAGACAACTGGGGGAGGGGAGGGGAATTAAATAAATAAAAACAAATCTTTAAAAACACACACACACAAAAAAAAAAAAACAAAGAGGAGAGAAGGAACAAGAGGAGAAGAAAGAAAAGAAGAAGTAACATGTATTGAATATATACTAAGTCCTGGGCACCATGCTAAGGGCTTTCATTTAATTTCCCAACATTCTCCACTTTTTTCCTAGATAATCCTTCATCTGAGGCTTAGAGATGTGGTAAATTGTCCAAGGCCACATAGTAAGAGGTCAAGCTAGGATATATACCAAAGCATTCTTATGACAAAATAAAGCAAAACAAAGGCAATACTCTAGAAATGACTATCTGTTATGAAGCCATCTGTCTTATCTGCCCACCTATCTCTGTGCAAAGATGAGAAAAATCCAGTTCGTGCTCTAGAAATTACCCATCTGACCAGGGCACATTTTGACTAGAGTTCAGATGTGGGTGTGTGTGTAAGGTGATGCTACTGTCTTAGTAGCCCTCCTCTTCGATGCGCTGTGATTTTCACCTTAGCCGTAGGGTCAGGGAGCTGTAAACCAGCAGGGAGGTGGCACTGAGGGAGCCATGAGGAGTGGTGGATGCCTGAGGACGTGGGCAGCAGAGAGCAGCTCAGGGATTCAGCTGCACACTTAGATCATCCCGGCATCTAGGTAGAATCATTTAAGGCTGCCTTCCAGCATTCTTTGCTAACTGATCAAATATTTTCAGTTCTTTAAAGGTTTGAAAGGTCATTTTTAGGACTCTTTTTGAACAGAAGTAGCTAGCTGTTATTTCCTAAGAAAACCAATTATACCAAACTTGTTTTTTTTTTTTCACTCTTAGAGAACTTTATTTGAATGAGTTAAAATTACAAATCATACATAATTATAATTTCTGGAAGATATCAAGATTTCTTCCAAAATTATATTTTCAATATATGTATATTGCTTGTAGACTATACCAAACTTTATTAAATCTTCACATATGTGCACAAATCCAAGCTAGGCCCAGGGGCAATAGAGATGAAACAGGACCCAGTTCCTGCTCCAAGCGAACCAGTGATTTGATAAGGAAGAAAGCAGGCCTGGTGGGGAGAGTTCTTCAGGTCCTAAAGTAAACCCAAGTAGGGAGGGATTAATTCTAACTCTGAGGGGAGCTAGGAAAAATTTCCAGAAGGTGATTTTTGAGATAGGAGTTAGCCTACACATACAATTTTGATAAGTAGAGAAGTAAGAAAACGAAAGGCATTCTAAACAGGAGGAAATAGCACGAGGAAGGAAAGAAAAAAGAAAGGCTGTAAAAGTACTTGGTGAAAGGAGAGGAAGGTTGAGTTGTTAGGTGATGAGCGGAAAGTGAGGCAGTTTGGGAAAGGAAGTAAAAAAATGAATCAGGAAAGGGTATTGGGGAGCCGATTGTTATGGGCCTTCTTGCTGCTAAGGAATCTGGATTTATGGTGTGGGTGGGGAGAGTGGCAGAATGGTGCAGGTGTTTCAGACACCAGGCAGTTCCTGTTCGGGTCTCTGGACCCATCTGCATGCTACCGTGCTGGCTGCGCAGCCCATAAGGAAGGCCAGGCACCCTGGAGCAGAAATCCATGGGAAACTCACCTTGCACCTCCAAGGTTCTATTTTGTTTTCTTTTCCTTGTCGTTATAATGTTATTTTGATATTTTCCAATGGTGCAGGAAAAGAAAGGCTTAAATTCTCAACCAGAGGCCAAATATTGGCTGCTGGCAGTAATTCCTAGACAGGTCCACAAGGAGCAAGACTGGGAGAGGCAAATCTACTCCATGCCTAAAGGTAGGAGAAGGGGTATGGTGGGGAGGATTACTTCGCAGATACCGTCTTTTGCCAGGCCTTCTCAATCGCATTTGTTCATCTTTTTATTCTTGGCCCTGAGGAATTGAAACAAATTCCCATTATACAAAGCCTACAAAATGACTTTTTCATACGTGATTTGTTATTCCTTCTTACTACTGAGTTAAAGAGGTCTTCTCCACTGAAATCTATGAAGGCTGAGCTCTAGTTCATTAGCCTTGCAGGAAATGGACCTGGGGTCCAGGAAAGCAACGCTGGCAATGACCATGCCATCTCTTTCCTTGGTTTGCCTTGGAAAGCCTGAGTCATAACTCTAACTGTGCTTTCTGCTGGGTGAGAAAAGGTGAAATCAGATCCTGGGAGAGGATCAGGCAGGCCATTGGCCTCCACAAAAATTTGTTTTTTCAATTTGACTACTATTTACAACTTTTCTTTTTTTTTTTTTTTAAAGATTTATTTTTTATTTATTTCTCTCCCTATTCCCCCTACCCCCAGTTGTCTGCTCTCTGTGTCCATTTGCTGTGTGATCGTCTGTGACTGCTTCTATCCTTATCAGCAACACCGGGAATCTGTGTTTCTTTTTGTTGCGTCAGCTTTCCGTGTGTGCAGCGCCATTCCTGGGCAGGCTGCACTTTCTTTCGCCCTGGGCAGTTCTCCTTATGTGGGGCTCCCCTACGCCAGGGACACGCCTGCATGGCATGGCACTCCTTGCACGCATCAGCACTGCGCATGTGCCAGCTCCACACGGGTCAAGGAGGCCCGGGGTTTGAACCGCGGACCTCCCATGTGGTAGGCAGACACCCTATCCATTGGGCCAAGTCCGCTTCCCTATTTACAAACTTTCTAATTCCACAGGGGCTGTCGTGTTTCCCCTGAGGAGTTGAGTAGCTCTGGTGTCAGCTTAGAAAGTAGTCCCTCAGTCAAACAGTTATTGGTTGGCCACTGAATTAGGGTAGTTAAGAAAACATAGAAAACCACAGTCCTGGCTTAAGAAAATTAAGTTTGAGGAGATAAGACATACATGTACACCCAAACTGGTCCTGAAGCCAGAATGAAAAACTCCTTTATTCTGGGGCCTAAGCAGTTAAAGGATGTAAGGGTAAATAGAAAAAAAAAATTTCTCAGGGAGCGGATGTAGCTCAGTGGTTGAGCACCTGCTTCCCATACAAGGTCCTGAGTTCAATCCCTAGTACCTCCTGAAAAAAAAATTCTTCCTGGTGCAAAAAGGGAAATTTCATTGTAATTCCTTTCTCTGTCCCTTTGAGGTGTGTGTAAACCTTCTGAAAAAGCCAAATAAGTCTTTTGACAGTTTCACAACCCAGAGATGTCTTTCTCAGGGCCTGGGAGACATCTCTCTGAAATGTAAATGTCAATGAAGTGCTAACTTTACATGAGAGTTTAATTTAGGCCTCTGACTCCAAATTGTAACCATCTACAGGCCACACAGCTATGAGAAGTTTTATCATTCCTTTCCATAGAGGCAGTTAAAAAACACAAAGGCCACCCCAATTACCAGGTGAATTTAGGATGAACTACCTGTGACAAATGGTGCCATCAAGTCCTTTTCCTTGAGGACTGGTTATTGCGAGAGCACGTATGTAAGTAGGTTGCATCTGCTATGCTATTTTAAAGGGTGATGCAATCTCTTTAGGGGGTTGCCCATGATGCATCACATTCTGGTTTAATGCTTACTTAATAATAAAATTGTTTTTCTTTCTCTTCTACCTTTGTGGATAGATTTCCTGGGTTGGGAGAGATTTTACTTTAACAGGTCCATACATTAGGACACTGGTGAGCCTAAGGGTCTGGGGAGTAGGGGCCTGTTCACAGCATTTGTCTTTGACTTCCCAAGTGTCTGAAGTGCCTCAAATGTAAACATTATCAAATGTAGGTCATAAAAGGGTTAGATTACAGTTCCAGGGATTCACCAATAGTTCTATAGGGAGGAGACATTCTATGTCAGCCTTGAGGGGAGTGGACATGGCTCGAAAAAAGTGCAGCCTGCCCAGGAGTGGCACCACACACACAGATTGCTGACACAACAAAAACAGACAGATACATCAGCTTTGAGTGTGTGCATCAGCCTGTACCACTCATGCTGCTCTGGGAAATTATATTTTGTTTTGTCTTTTAAAACAGATTTTATAATTACCTTGTATCTGTATGTTTATCTTACTGTATCTGTGTGTGAATGTTAATTTTTTAAGTTTTTGAAAATGCCAATTTGTAATCCTGCAGGGGCTTTAAAAATTTTTTTTATTTATTTTATTTCTATTATTTATTATTTTTTTTTATTATTAATTATTTTAGTGTACTGGGAGCCTCAATGAATTGAAGTGACTTCTGAGAAATCCTGGATATGGGGACGCAAAGGAATTTTCCTTAGTCCCACCCATAGCAGAAAATACTTCCAGGCATGGAAAACTGGCATAAATTAGAATGAGTTATTTATCAATATTTAAGTTTGTTCCCTTTTAGTTTCTGTTCTCAACAGAGAGTTGCCCATCTTCCCTGAAGCACAGGATAGCATTTTTCTTTTTCCCAAAGCATTCAAGATAGAGTAATTTCATTCAAGATTCTCATAGATGAAACTAAAAGTGATAGAGACAGATCACAGGAGGGCTGAGTTGTGAACGTTTATAGCCAGGAAAATGAGTAGTACTGCGAGTGCTCTCACACAAATGCTGCCAAATGCTCAGCTTGGACTAACCTTTGCTTGATACTGGTCAAACTGCCCTGAGACAGTTTGAGCACTAAGGTCTATCTGTGCCCCATGACTGTGGATCCACACACATTTATTCTTTTTAAATACTGGAGCCAGGAGTGCCCACACAGGATATCCAGCTCCTTTCCTAGCGCAGGTTCCAGAAGAAATCATTTTTTGATTGTTAGAGAGAAGTCTGACATGTAAAAAAATTTCTGTGATTCATTCTCTTGTTTAATGATTTGTGCCAGGTGCTGCTCTAGGCATAGGATGGAGCCTCCTTGCTGGAGGTGGGAAGATAGTAACAAACAAGTAAATAAAATAAGAAAACCCACAAGTGATGTGAAAACAATAAAATAGAGTGGTGTAACAAAGTGATTGGGTAGCAACTTCAGATTGTATGGTCAGAGTTGCCTTCATTCAAGCTCAGATAGGTACCAATTTTTAGAGCTTTTTATTGTGTCCCATAGCTATACAGAACTACTTGCATCAAGAATTCCAGAAGAGGGGAAGAATGTAAACTACAATGTAAACCATTATGCATGTGATGCAGCAGTGCTCAAAAATGTATTCACCAAATGCAATGAACGTTCCACGATGATGAAAGAGGTTGTTGATGTGGGAGGAGTGGGGTGAGGGGGGTGAGGGGTATATGGGGACCTCGTATATTGTTTAAATGTAACATTAAAAAAATGATAATAAAGAGAAAGAAAGGGGAAAAAAAAAAGAATTCCTTAAAGAATTACTTAAAAGAAAAGAATTACTTAAAGAGTCTTGTACTTGGTTAGTTATCTGTCAGGTCAACCAATGTCCTCTGAAGACATTTGATTTGTGCTTTTCTGGAAAGGGAAGGCTGTTGGCTTGTGGGGAAAGTGGGGATAGAGGGCTGGCTGGCTGTTTCTGGTGGTTGGAGCTTAGTCAGCACTGTCTGATATTAATTATAACCCTTTCCTTCCCTTCATTTTTATTGATATGGAGATAGATTTTCTGTAAGACTCAGGAAAATTTTATGTGAGTTATAATGACATTACTGAAACTGATTTCACAAACCACCAGGGAAAATGTGTCTTTCTGCTTTATTATGACGTCTGAAGGCTTTCTCTCTAGTCACTGCTCTGGAGGTCAATGAGTAGGAGAAATACCTGTAACTGTGGGATGGCTGTTGACTCATGCAGGGCATTTTGAGCTTTCCATAGGGAATAATTAATCCACTGCAGGTAACAAAAAACTAATTTTGAGGGACATTAAGCACCTTTATTAGCTCATTTGCGTTTCATTTTCCCACAGGGAAAATACCCTCATGGCAACTTGCTACATCAGAGCTTCTAAAACTTCTCCCTAAACATAGAGTTCAAGTCAGTTTTATAATGCAAATGAGAACAGCAAAATCCTTTAAGTTAAACAATTCATAAGCATTTAGGAAGCTCCACAGCCTCTGGATTTTATTAATAATTCTGTGGCAACCTCTGGGAGGTCTCTGGAAAAATACATAGCTGGTGAAATCAGAGTGCCTAAAGCTAATAACCCATACCCCTGCAGATTTCTGAAATCTGTTTTTTGAAATTGCTTTTTTCTAAATCCTGTAAGCTGTATTTTAATTGCATTTTAAAGTTGGAGTGAATTTAGAGATCGTTTACAACATCATAAGCAATTAGGGTAACAGAAGGTATTACAATGTATTGGTTTCAAATGCAATTAAATGAGATCAATTAATTATTTGGGATATTTATGATATGACTCTCTTATCTAGGCATCTATACCTCACTGAACAAACTTTAAAAATGAAAGTGGGCTGATATGTTTGCTTATTATGTAGATTTATATATGTGTGTGTGTGTGTATATATATTAGGGGAAAGATTTTTAAAAGTATGTGTACTTTCCAAATATGAACATGTTGAGGTAAAGTTCATATATTTAATAATTTCCAGGTAATGGTTATTTTAGACTTTGGCATGAACATTTGCCTTGGGCTTTTACATTTCTCTGCTTAATTTCTGAGCATGCCTGTCTGCTAATAATTACCTCCTACTTTTTCCTTTCATTCACCATCTTTTACCTTTATTCTTTCTTCCCCTTCCCTCTAAGAGAATAGGAGTTTAGGACAGAAGAAGCCCAAAAGTACTAGAGTAGTGTTTCAACACTTTGGTTTGCGTTACCAGAGATTCAGGGGTCAGAGCAGAACAGGGCAAGGAGCTAGGATAAGAGTGCAAAGCCAAGAAGCTGGTACTGCTGGAGAGCTAGGCTAGCAAACAACCTGCTAGGCTGGTTAGAGGTTATAGGCAGTAAAGGTGCTGGCAAGTCAGGATAAGCATTAGGTAGCAGGAATCAGGGGCCAGAGACTCGGACATAGGGACAGCAAGGTGATTTAAGTATGAAAACAGTAGACATGATGCACTGGTGACATCGTCTTAAGAATGGGGATAGGGAAGCAGCAGCCAGGGGCACTGAGGAGCTGCAGCAGCCAAGCGGCCAGGACTGGGGGGGCGACAGCCTGTGTCGGGCTCTGCGCTCCTCCCAGGCGGCACCGGCTCCCTGGAGCCCGGAGCCTCGTCATTCCCGATGATTCTGGCTATGGAGAGGGGAAATGTACTAAGCAATGTCCATCAGAAGTCCACGAGACACGTTTTGGAGAGGATAAACCTGAAAACCTTGAAGGGGCAAAGTCGTTCTCTATTAGTTTCTGAACAGCAAGAACCTCAGCCTGCCAAAAAGAGGACACCAACAGTAGTATTTAGTCTAAGGAGGCCACAAGGCATGCACTGGGGCTCCAACACGACTCCCCAACCACCCAGACCGCAGAGTACGGTCTGGAGTACCAGTAGCTGTTTCTGGAAGACCCGGGGGGGGGGGGGGGGGGGGGGGCTGCCGACCTCCTGGACGAGGACGACTGGGGAAGGCGCCTACCTGTCCTCGGCCTTGGAGCAGACACACTCACTGCGGGTCGTGTCCCTTTTCGCCGACCCGTGGGAGTTGGCAGGGCCCATCTCTCCCCACAGGGACTCTGAGGGACACTGACGGCGAGCTCCTCCGGCGTCCCCAGCCAGCACCCCCAACGCGGAGTTCACAGCCCACGGAGAGTCTGTGGGAGATGGGCACCTGCCGACACCGCAGGTAAATTACCAAGCACTGACAGATGACTATTCTAAGTTAAGAAGAAAGTAGAACGAGGTTCAGAGCTTCTCTGAAACTCAAAAGTGGTGAGCGGAAACTAGAAGCAAAGATGCTGAAGGAGGAGAGCGTCTACCATGACCTGGAGTCGGTGGTCCAGCAGGTGGAGCGGGGCATCAAGGGGATGACCAGTCGGACCATAAAGGCAGAAAATCACTCATGAAACTGAAACAGGAAAATAGTTTACTCCAGGCTCAGGTCTCTATAACATCCCCGAGAGAAAAGAGACCCTGCCATCTGGACAGCGGCCAGACTGACTGTGGAGAAGCAGAAGACAGATGTGGCCTTGCAGCACCTCCAGGCTGCGGTGAAGAGCGCTCATGCTTAGATAAAACAGCTGGTTTCCGAGTGGAAACATTGAATCTTGTTGCTGAAATCCCGAAGTCTAGAGAGGGAATTTTTGAAATTAGAGAGGAGGAGGAGGAGGAAGATTCTTGAGAACCTCTGAAATGCTTCCAGCCTAAAGCTCTGTTTACATCCTGAGATCACTACTTTTTTTAGAAATGCAATTGTGTTTTCAAATATGCAGTCTTTCCCTCTAGTAAAAATATTTATCATGAAGAAAAAATAGCGATGCTTTTGTCCTGCCAGTCATCCAATATGCTTCCTGTTGAAACTATATGCTCCAAAATGGCAGGCCCTGTGCCTTTTTTGCTCACTATTATATGTTTAGCCCTTGGCATTGAGCTTGGAAAATATTTAAGTGAAAGAATGAAGGAACTCTGATAATGAAATTCATTCTAGGGTGTTGCCAGCCCAGGACCTCCAGGCAACTTTACAACTCTTACTCTCCTTGCTCATCTTCCTCTTCATCCTCATCATCAGATCAAAATAATTGAATCTGGCATTCATTTAACCCTGACCATGTGCCAGGAACTATACTAATGACTTTACATGCATTCTCTTTTTGAAATTTACAACAACCTTGTGGGATAGGGGCTGTTTTCTTTGTAGCTCTTTAATAAGAAATTGAGACACTGAGATTAAGTTACTTGCTAATGGTCACATAACTTGCATAGTGGAACTCAGTAACAAATGCAAGTATTTGTCTTCAGAACTCATGTTTTAACCATTAAGCTATACTGTTTTCTCTGTAAGCCACGTTCATCAAGATAAGAATCAGTTTAAATAAAGATTTCTCAATAAGTGGATTGAATATCCTTGTATCACTTTGAAATTAGGCCTGGCCATGTGATTTGCTTTAGCCAATAAAATATAAGCATAACAAGCAATGTCACTTCTGGGTGAAAGCTTTAAGCACCAGTGATTTACCATGTGTCTTTCTCCTGAAGTGGTGATAACTGGAAGGGCAGGTCAAAATGGAGTTTTTGCTACTTTGAGTCTCCAATTGGTTAAAATGAGGTCCCTGCAGATCTTCATTGTTGGGCGTGGTTTCTAAGCAAGAAATAAAATTTTGTTGTAAAAACCATTGAAATTTTTGGGTTTTGTTACTGAAACACAACATTACTTACTCTGATACTTAGTTTTTGTTTTTCCCCCAAAGAATTTAAATTCTTTCCAGAATTTTCTACTTAAGGACATAAGTCATTCTCTAAGTATATAAAATTTTGTTGAATAATTAGTTTAAAACTACTTGAAAATCCCATATGAACTTAAAATGATTAAGGCTATAAAATAATTTAAAAACATAATTTCAATCTAATAATTAAAGTGATCCATTTTAGTTATCCTTGGTTAAACAGCAACAATTGTTTAGCAGTCTTTCTTTACCCTGCTTTCTGTATCTCTTTACTGTATCATTCTTTCTTGCATAAGTTAGTTTTTCCTTTGCACTTTCATTCTTTCCCCTTTTGAGATGGTTAATATACAGTCTCTGAAGATGAGAAAATTATCTCTAGCATGAAATCATTGGACAGGCTCAGCCTCAAATGCATTCAGATTAAGATTTCCACATAGTAGGCACAAGGAAAAGAAAATTATTAGGGCAATTGTCTTCCTTCAGCTGAAGACTTTAAGCTCCTTAGGGTAAGGCAGATTGTTTTGTACCCCTGCCCTTCTTTCCACAGTGCTTTATATTAACTCTGAGATACTTAAGAGAACATAGAGGTCATCAATTTCCAAGACCCACTGAGCCAAGAATACCTTTTCCAACATTTCTAAAGGTAAGTCTTTTCCTGACCCCTTCCTATGATAGGAGGCTCACCACCTGATGGACTGCTGATTCACTTTTTTGGCCAGCTTTGGACATGTCTCTATGAAGATATGGTTAGCCTTCTGGGTATTTTGGCCAATTGCCCCTAATTCTTTCCTGTGGAACTATACAGATCAATTCAAATTGCTTCCACCAAAACCCCTTCCAATATTGGAACATATATATCAATTCTCCTAACAATCTTTTCTTCTTTAGTTTCTTCCATACTTCCTACATGTCTAGGATACAAATGTCCCAGAGTGCGACACCTGCTCCTGACATGTGGCTCAAATTCTAGTTTCTTGGCCCTTTGAAATTCTAATACCATCACAACACCTTGCAATTCTCTTCAGCTTATATCCAATTGGCTTGATCATTTGTATACATTGCCCTCTAGCACCTGTATCAAAACTCTGGATCTTATGAGTTTCCATAAAATGTCACTGTTTTTAGGCAGTTTGAGTTTCAGTGTTTATGGAGGCGTTGTGACAAACCATCATGAGGAATCACAAGGCAGGGTACATGGCTTTCTGAAACCTTGTTCCATTCCTCTTTTTCTCCCTTTCTTCCTTTGTCCTCCCTTTCTCTGCTTGGTAAGAGCTAATTCTTCCACTAATCTCAGAAATAAAGGAAACTCATAAGAGACTGGTTGAATAATTTTCTAAGGAAAAAATTTTTTTATTGGCAAATAAAGCAATTAAACCCACATTTTAGGAAAAAAATCCAAATTTATTACTCGTAGCATGTATACTAAGTGTCAAGATTTCCATGAACTTCACTATCTTGATTGTCCTTCTCTGGATAAAAATATTGTTATTTTTAGTATTCTTCTTTAAATATGGTCAACTAAATGCCAACCTTTAGGTATGAAGATAAGGTAGAAACTGAAGGCTGCAAACATGGGCCTTCAGATGTGTTTGACTTGCCTGTACACTGTTTTTAATAAAGAAAGAAAAGGAGGAGGGAGAGGGAGAGGATGAATTTGAATGCCTAGATAGTTTCAGTTCACTTCTCCCTATTTTCTTTCATTTGTCCTGTTTCACTCTTTTATGTTCCTGTCTGACCTCTGAAGACCTTTGATTTTGGAATCCTTATTATTTTTATAACATAGCACATTCTTGTAATCCATGGATTTGATAGGTGAAGTTGTAATTATTCTCTAGCAACTTAGTAGGGCTCTGGTTCATAGTAACTTATAACCTTGTGGAAATAATTTGACTTGCCTGTTCTCTAATGCTAGTGTTTGGCACCAAGTCATTTAGCAAATGAGTGCACTTAACTAATTGCACAGCTTCTATATCTAACATGATCTTTTTGTTCTTTGTGTTCACATTTTTTGTTTTATGCAAGAAACCATATGCCAGATTATCTACGTTCTGGAGAATTCATGAAGGTCTTTAGGATTTAAGCTTCTCCAGTTTTTCTATATCTACACAGATTCCCATGCCTACATGAACATTTTTTCCAGGGATATCTGGCCACTCTTTTTATGTTTAAAAAGAAAGAAGCACAAAATTCTCTATAAATCCTTAGGCAAATGGTTGATTATTCTACAGGCAAGTTAGACTTTGTTTGCTGATGATAGGACAAGGAAGCCCATGATGACATGACAGATATTCCAAATGCTTTTATGTAGAGGGATTAGTCAAATACACAAGGCTGTGCTTTGTTCAAGTGATTTGTTGCTATAAAATATCAATAATTCCAAGCAAAATTTTAGGTTGGTTCCTCCTCCCACAATTTAACTAGATGATTGGTTAGTTTTCTGTTTCTTTTTGGTTATAAAAACCTTTGTATAGTAGAAAGTAGAACTTAGGCTTTCTGGCTAACAAATCAGATGTCCTGGCCTCCTAAAGGCTATTGAGCTATATGTACATATGGAAAATACCATCCTGGTTGTTGAACGTATTTGTGAAATTATAGACATGTAACTAAAGTGAATTTGGTCCTTAAGTGGAAAGCCCACAGTAAAATAATTTGGCTGTTTCTCTTTTTTAAAAATATTTATTTTTAAAAAATTTATTTCTCTTTTTTCCTTCAGTAGTTTTGCAACACATTTGGCATGCTTAAAATTTTAATGAGGTTCTGACACAAAGTTTGTAGGTTAATGAAAATTGCAAAGGGGAAATTAACATTAAATAGATTTTTTAAAAAGATTTTATTTTTATTTCTCTCCCCTTCCACCCACCCACCCCAGTTGTCTATTCTCTGCGTCCATTTTCTGTGTGTTCTTCTGTCTCTGCTTCTATTCTTGTCAGCGGCACTGGGAATCTGTGTCTCTTTTTGTTGCATCATCTTGCTGTGTCAGTTCTCCATGTGTGCAGCTGCCACTCCTGGGCAGGGTGAACTTCCTTTCACCTGGGTGGCTCTCCTTATGGGGTGCACTCCTTGTGCGTGGGGTTCCCCTATGCCAGGGACACCCCTGCGTGGCATGGCACTCCTTGCGCATATCAGCACTGCGTGTGGGCCAGCTCATCACATGGGTCAGGAGTCCCTGGGTTTGAACCCTGGACCTCCCATGTGGTAGGTGGACGCTCTATCTGTTGAGCCAAGTCTGCTTCCTGAATAGATTTTGATTCTTAGAGAAAAGACAGAAAATCCAACCAGAGATTTAGGTCACTTGGAATAACAGAGTAACTGATGATTGTCAGTTTCAGAAAAGGGTTTTCCAGAAATGTGAATTGTCAAGGTAGGAGGGTGGAGAAAGATCTGTCCCCTCTACCTGACAGGGCTGTAAGAAAGAGCTTTGGAGAGAAGAGTCCTATTGGAGAACTTCCAGTGAATAATATGTAGCCAATTTCTATTTGGGTTAGACAACTAACTCAGCTTATCTTCAAATAAAGATGTGAAATAAAACTAATTTTCATACAATTATACAGGACCATATAAGCAAAAACCAAGGGACTAGGACCTGGACAGCCAAGAACAAATACAGATTTAAGACAGCTTTGCCAACCACAGCAAGATGATTATATATTCATGGGGAACAACTGCTGAAACAAATTTACCAATATCTCCATACTATTCCCAGGATAAAACAGATTTCTTTAAATTCAATGAATTGAATGTTAAAATTGAATGCATAATTGTATATTTATTGTATATTAATGTATATTGTATATTAAATGCATAATTGTAGTTTAAACAATAAATAACTTTATTTGTACACTTAAAAACAGTAGTGGAAGTGTGATTGTGTGCCAGGCATCATACTATAGAATTAATTGTTTGCTATTATCTTATATAACATACTATTCTCACTAAAATAAAATAAGAGTAGTACTTTGCCTCATATGAAAGGTTATTTGCAATCCAGCTTGAGGCAACTTTTTGTTTATTGTTCCCCAGCAAATCTTCCTCACTATTTCCCTTTGCTCATGCCTTTTCAAACCCTATTCACTCTTCAAAGTCTGATTTCATTTCTGCCTCTTACTTGAAGCTTTCCTTGACTTCTCCAACACAAAATGACTCTTTCTGCATTTAAGCAGAAATCCCTTATTAACTGCAATATACAGGCATTTAAGTACTATCTAGTGTCATCTTGAGTGGTGCTGGCATGTACTATCATACGGCTTTTCATGTGAGTGCATCCTGCCCGCCCTGTAAGTAATTTTGGCTTCTTTATGTAGAACATGTACTATAATTTTGTGTGTGCAATTCTTGAGGATTGAATCATGTTCCCAGTAAAGCAGGGCTTCTCAGTCTTTTTTATTCCACAGACCCCTTTGCCAGTCAGTTGAAAACCATGAACCCCTTACTAAGTCTACCCTGTATTGTGTATTATTTAATAAATATATCACATCTGCACTAACATGTCCCCACAAGAGTAATGGTTGTTTGAATTTCAATTCAAGTTCACAGACCCCTCATTAAGAACCCCTGCCATAGCCTTATTCAATTCCTACCCCCTGGTACTGTTGGTGTGAACCCATTTTGTACAGAAGACTTCTGAACATACTATAATTAGTTAAGGTATAGACATTTTTAAATAGGATCTTCAAAGATCCTATTTAGATGAGGCTGAATCGAATCATGGTGGACCTTAATCCATATGGCTAATGTCCTTATAAGCAAAGGAAACTGGATGCAGAAATAGAAGTTTGAAGTCAGGGGAAATTAGAGAAATTTGAGTCAGAACTCAAAAACTCTAGGGAAAAAACATGGGTTGGCTGACACCTTGATTTTGAACTGATAGCCTGCAAAACTGAGAGCCAAGAAATTTCTGTTGTTTAAAACAACCAGGATGAGGAGTTATGGAGAGATGACATTGGAGTATGTCAGGCAGGGCACAGTTCCCCTTCAAAACAGGGGAAGAAGGGCAGAAGTTGTCTGAGGGAGCTGCTTTGGGGATCTGCAGACCAGGAGAGTGCCATCTGAAGCATCCAGGAGGGACTGGGGACAGAGATATGAAGAAACTGAAAGAAAAACTGTGACTAACTTGCCCCCACATCTGGGAAAACGCCCACCCTCCCACCCTCAAGGTGAAAAGCCTCCTGAAACCAGCCATTCACAGTGGCCAACTGAGAGGATATTGCTAAGTGCTTTGAAGTAAAACAAAGCAGAAAGTTAGATAGGAAAAGAGGGGGCTATAGTGGGGGAGCTGTCAATGTACCTAGGGTGGCTAGGGGAGGTTTCACTGAGAGTGACATTGAGGAAAGAGCTGCCATGGATATTTGGGAAAAAGAATTCCATGCACAGAGAAAACAAGTACAAAGGCCCTAAGACATGCCAGGTGTGTTCCAGGAAGTACAATGAGGTCAGTGTGACCCAGACAAAGTAATTATGAGGGGGAGGAGAGTGGAGGGAGTGGATAAAGTCAGACAGTAAGTAGGAGTCCAAGTAACTTGTGACCTTGTAGGATATTGGAATTACTTTGGCTTCTGCTTCAAGGAAAGATGGGGAAGAAGCAGGGCTTTGAGCATGGGAGTAATGTAATTCACATTTCAACAGGATCAATCTGGCAGAGAATAGAATGTAGAGGGACAGGTGTTCAAAAGGAGTCAGGAGTTATTGGAGTAACTCAGGTGAGAAGTGTTGACTGGACTAAAATGGAAGCAGAAGAGGGCACTGAGAGGTTCTGGTTTAAAGATGGAGTTTTCAGGATTTATGATGGATTAGAAGGGAGTCATGAAAAAAAGAGGGGGAATATGCCTCCACGTTTTTGGTTTGAGCCAAGACTATAAAAGGAGTAGATTTTATGGGGATGATAAGAAGTTTGGACATGAGATAACTTTTGGACATCCATGGGAGATGAATCGATAGTGGATTTAGCAGTTGAAGTTCAGGTGAATGTTCATTGCTAGAGATATAAATTTAGGAGCTATCAGTATGACATTGAAAGCCATGAGATTGGATGAGATCATCAACTGAATGAGAACAGCTTGAAGAGATCAAAAGACTGACTGCTAGGCCATTCTTTTTTGCTTTAAAAGGTTTTGCTCTAGAGGGAAAGAGTGAAAAAGGAATAACCAGCTGGCAGGGAGGGGAAGTAAAGAAAGTGTGTGTATGTGTGTATGTTTACAACCTGCTTATTTGCCTATTGGAAGGATCCAGTAGCTCTTACTGGCTGAACCCAGCAAAAATGAATGATTGTGGAGCCAGGTCTGCCTAGATCACTGAACTGATTACACATGGTTCCCATATCAATGGAGACATTTACTGTGTTCGTGAAGGTGTTAGGTTGCCTCACAGGCCTAAAGCCATATACCTTTCAGATTCAAAGGCAGAAATAATGAGCCTGTCAAGTAGCAGAGTGGAGATTTTCTCATGATCTGGCAGCACTTTCTGAGAATTTAGTTTAAAGGGGCTGTTTTACAGAATGATGCAGTTGCTATCATCATTAACCTCTTCCTCCTCCTCAAATAGCAATTAAGTACCTACTTTAACGTAGCACTTCATAAAATTAAACAGAGGGCCTTGACAATCTTGGGCATGCTGGTTGTGAAGATGAGCAGAAGTGTATCAAACAAGGCCGGGAGGTCAGAGACTGAGGGAAACGGGAGTAGGGCGGAGGGAGAGGCAGAGGCAGAGGCAGAGGGCTCTTTGACAAACCATCTTGCCCCAGTTCTTTGTTTTCACCCTGCTTCTCCAAGCCCTGGTGTGGATGACCTTTTCCTCCCACTTCTTCCTCCTTTTGGCTCTTTGCATACCCTACTTCTCCATTTTTGTCCTCTCGGCGCAGGGGCGATTCCGATCAATGATCAGGCCCGGTCTCTTCTACCGCCTCCAGGCGCACGGGAAGCGGACGGAGAGCCCTGAAACTCCAGTGGGGCAGGAGCCCGCGTTCTGAGCATGTGCGAGCCAGCCGCCCGGCTGGGGCGGATTTGCCAGGCTGGGCCCAGGTGGCTGCGCCTAGCGCGGCCGCGGGGAGCTCGAAAGCCGGCAGCACTCCCCGGAGCCGTGCTCCTGCGCCCGGGGCCAAGCGGCTGCGTGCTGTCCTCCCGGCGTGGGCGAGCTGGCCGCGTGTGCCTCTAGGATCGACACGAGGAAGAGCCAATCAGGACAGCGGCCGGGGCTGCCATGTGACGGGCGAGGCGGCCCCTTTCTCCAGCGCGACCACAGGCAGTAGAAAACCCGGGCTCGCTACGAGCCTCGCAGAGCGGCGCGCGCGGAGGCGGCGGCGACACAGCCCCTGGACCAGCCCGGCGTCTGGCGCGGAGGAGAGCTCGGCGGGCCGCGGGAGCCGCAGGACAGGAGTGGACAAAGCAAGATGGCAGGAATCTTAGCCTGGTTCTGGAACGAGAGGTTCTGGCTCCCGCACAATGTCACCTGGGCAGACCTGAAGAACACGGAGGAAGCCACCTTCCCGCAGGCTGAGGACCTCTACCTCGCCTTCCCTGGGGCCTTCTGCATCTTCATGGTGCGGCTCATTTTCGAGAGGTAAGAAGGGCTGGAGCGCCCGCTCCCCTCCCCCGCTTACATACGCGCACACACGCGCGCACACGCACACTCGCGTGCTCAGTGGCGCCCGCAGCGCACACCCTGCTCACGCCTCCCAATCTTTGTACTAGAGAAGGGGTTTCTGAGCCCCCAGCAGTCCCTTCTCTTTCTGGGAGCCAGAGAGGGTCTGGTGTGCCTAGCGATTTCCTCCGGGGAGCTGGTTAAGGGCCATTGAGCACTGGGGTCGTCCCTCGCACTCCTCCCTTGGCCCCACTCTCTCTTCCTCGCGGATGGCGAGGGGAGGCGAACAAAGGTGAGCGGTGACCGCCGCGGGACGCGCAGCACTCAGCGGGTCTCGCGCCTCTCGACCCGGCGCTACACGCCGCGCTGCCAGGCAGGGCTTCTCATCCCTGCTCGCCATCGCCCACCTGACAGCCAGGAACGTTCCGGATCCGCGGCCGGGAAGGAGGAGGAACCACGCACACTTCCAATGCTTTGACTCCGACCCACGGATTTTAGGCTCTGTTCCTCGGAAGAATTCCCCAGGGACTTCTTGGCCACTGGTCCCGATTTGATCTCCCTCAGTGACACTGAGTATCAAGTCCATATTCCTGAGAAGTAGGTGACAATAGTTTGTAGGTTTCCAGCACTCCAGACCAATTAGGTTTCTTTAAAGTAGGATATGACAGGATGGTGCTCAGCCTGCAAAATGGGAATGATGAAATCGATAGCTGCTTCCTATGGATAATCAAAAATTTTTGGCATTAGAATACATTTTTCTTTTAATTTAAAGAATTGTCATCTATTCGTTTAATTCCTGTTTGGCTGGGTATCTCCAGTGTGTCAGGCACAAACTTGTATTACTGTCATTGAATCAGTCATAGTCACTAAACTAGATTTTCCGTGCCATACATTCATTCTCCGGGTACTGTTGAAATAGAACTGGACAGCAGCACCCGCTTCTTTCAGCTGCAAACCTCACTCCCCCCATTCATTAGTAAAGGCTGAATTTCTTGGATCTTAAAGTGGAGTTTTAACTCCCTTGCTTACTTTCACTCCCATATCCTTTCCCCTGCCTCCAACTCACCTTGGTTTTGTTTCCTAAGCTTTTTTCCCCTCCCTGTTATTTTTGTATTCTGTTTCTCTTTGTCTAGAACTGCAATGGAGAAAGGCAGAATTTGTCTTTTGTGTTGTTTGTTGCTGGAAATGACAACAGAGGAAAGCTTGATGGGAACAAAAAAGTATCTTTTGTTTAAGGAAGGTGTATTTTCAACTGGCAATATTGTTGCTTGAAAACTCAGTCAACTGTTTGCCTGCTGAAGTGGACTGTGCACAAGAAGAGATTTGAAGACTTTTTATTTAAAAACAAAACAATTGTAATCCAGCACAGATGCATCACTGATCCTATCCAATGCTGAAACTATTGAAAATAAGTGGGTGTGTTTACAGGTTCAGTGTTGCTTCAAGAGCAAATGTTTATTTACAAAAACTATGAACTCCTATCTAACCTGGTGATCTCTCCAAAGACAAGAAAAATCTGGCTGGTTGCCCTAAGTTGACACATAGTGAGGGCTCAACATACAATTTCTGAATGGCATCTGAAAATTCTGTCTGGGCTCACTTATAGATAACTACTGAAAGAGATGTTCAGACTTAGGGTTTGTAGAACAAAAGCAGGTCAGTAAATGACCTGGATGCAGTAAGCTGCATGCTCCTGATATCCTTCATTATGTTGGGGAAAATATATAAATTTATTACTGAATGGAGATAGCTTTGTACTTAGACTCTGCTTTTATTTTTAAACTTCTGTAATAGTTGAAACTGGAAATTTATTTTTCCTCTTCCTGAACATTTTCCTTTGCTTAATTCCATAACTTGCCTTACAGTTTATACAAAAAGGTAAGCTGCTTTCAACTATCAGTCACAACAAATGTTATCTTATTAATATGTAGAAATTAGGTCAGTTTCCTTCAGGCCATTGGTCCAAGTAGATGTGTGTTAATGGCCTGTATGGAAAATAAAAGTTCATGATTAATGCCCAGAATAATAACCCCAAATGGCCCATAAACTAGAGGCTGCTTCTGCATACTGAAAGAATCCCTGTTTTTTCTTCTCACAGCAGTGACGGTTCTGTCTTTAACTATTCACAGTCTCAGTTCTCTGAAAAATCAAGGGTAGAGGTGGATGCAGAGTTAAAAGTTCAGTATGTTTCTCCTCTTTTCAAACCTAAATGAAACATTCTGGGATCCAATATGTGGCCTTCAGGTCAGTAGCATCTACCAAGAGCCTGAATCAATATTACTGAACCAGCTAATACTGTTATTACAGGGACAACTCACTTTCTATATCTTTTCTAACATGTGCATACGTCTTTTTCTTTCACAGTGTCTATAATGTGTAACATGATTTGAAGAAGCCTGTTGCAAATTCCTTTGTAAAATGAAAGGCTTTTGTAGGAAATAATTCCCTTTAACAGTCAATTCCTTTTATGGTTCTATCATCACTTAAGTGGAGAACATCCAGGAAATAAATACCCAGTCACCCAAGATCTTTCTTATTTCTGTTAAATGGGTCAGTAATGGCCTTTGAGGCTGAGATTGTGCAACTGAATGCCTTCCTCTCACACAAACTTGTTTCTAACTATAAAACCTTTCCCCAGTTGAACAGCCCTGTCTTTTTGTTATCACCTCCACTGATGGCCCCATCTGTGGCCAGAACATGACATGCGGTAGTACCATATGGACAGCAATATGGGAGCCCAGTGTGGCTCCTTAAAAATTGATTGGCCCAAAGTTAATGTCTTTTGGCCAAGTCTATAAGTCCAAGGCTTGGTGGTTTTAAGCATAGCCTTTATACTACGCTTAGCTTTGGGTAGTAATGGGAAGGGCTACTGTATATATTATTTGATTGACAGAGTAAAACATCTGTTGTTGGTAAAAAAACAAAACTGGATGTTTTCTCCTAGAATGAAAATTGTAATTTATACTTTTTGTTGCCACTGGTTGAAGCAAGATGGCAGGTGATGTCTGGGAGGGTTCAGCCTTCCTCTTCCCTCTTAAGGCTCCATGGTTCCAGCTTCTTCTGATCTCAGCTGTAGTCTGGAGGGCTTGATTTTCTCTGGGCCTTCTCAGCTGCTCAGGGCTCTGGTCTCTTCAGCTGCAAACTATCAGGTGAATGGCTTATCTCTCTCTGGGGCTCCAGCATCAAGTTCTCTCTTCTGCCTGTCTATGGAGCTCTCTCTGTTCCCATGTATCTACTTCTGTGTGTCTCCTTGATTCTTGATTGTCTGTTTATGTAGCCCACAAAGGGGGTGAGGACTCAAACTGAGTTGCCCTTATGGCGTGGTTGAATCAAAGCCCTAATCTTAACGTAATTTAAATTCAAAGGCATCTCAGTTGAATCTAATACAATCAAAGGGTATCGTATCCAGAAGAACAGACCAGTTTACAAACATAATCAAATATCTTTTTTTAAAATTCATAAATAATATCAAACTGCTACACTATTATGTTGTTGACTTTCTGTCAAGGAGCAAAGGGCTAATATAGCATTACCAGTTTGATGAAATTTCTTGATTTAATTCTTAGGCTCAGAAAACCATTCTCAGAAATTACAACAAGGGCTTCTTCCAATTTCAGCACTTTCAAAAACTGTATTTTTGCTAACTTGTTAATAAATGTGGAATTAAAGCTCTGAATTTGTTTGGAAATAAAAAATTATTTGTTAATTTCATAAACTGTAACTTAATGCATTTTCTTTCTTGTGGGCTTATGGGAGAGATGTAAAAACTATTGATTGGGAATCAGAATGCTTGAGTTCTAATTCAAACTTGCTTCAAACTAGGGCACCTACCCAATTTATCGCTGCCTTATTTTCTCATATATCAGTGCAGCAGGTGGCCTTTTGCAATCTAAGGTTGCTTTCACCCTTACAGTTCTCTGATTCCTATGGGTCCTCTATATTTGAAGCTTACTAATTATTATCTCATGAAACTTTGAAGTAGGGTAAACTTTTTTTTTTTGCACGCCGAAATGAATACTCTAAGAATAAAGTGACTTTTAAATAGAAATGTTCTAGGAAATGGTTTTGTTTCTAACATTTTTAATTATTTTGTGGTATCGAGTTATTTGGGCTATTATTTGTGCTAAAAAATTACAATATTTCAGAGTAACCAAAAGAAGATTCTGCAGAGAAAGCAATTGCTCACTTTCCTCAGGCCTCCTTTAGGTGGACCCTAGAGTAGACCTAATACCTCTTGAGATGGCTGGGTAAGAAATAAGATGCTTTTTCCTGTCAAGTGGGCCTTCAATGTGCCAAATTATAAATTATGTCGGGGATATAATCTTGCAGGAGACTGACTTTCCAGAGTCTGTTTTTTTTTTTTTTTTTGGAGGTGAGGAGAACTGAACCCGGGACCGTTTATGTGGGAAACAGGTGCTCAACCACTTGAGCCACATCCACTCCCCCGCAAAGAGTCTTGCCTGCCATTCAGCCAAAGAACCACCTGTAGTCCCCAGACCTTTGGTTAACAACAGTATCTCAGCTGTGTTAGAGGGCAATGTCTGGCCAGATGGACTCTTTCTCCTGGGTTTACTTAATATCTTTGCTTTGCCAGAAGCTTTGGGTGAGACCCTCTAGGAGAATTACAACTCTGTATGTGTTGGTTGAAAGGAGAGACACCTAAAGAGATAGATGTCAGCCCACTCTAATACAGGCATTGGGGTCACCAGCAACAGCATGACTCATTGGGGAAGAAGATATTTTGTTCTCATAGAGAAGAGGCAGAGCAAGGTCAACTTCTCTAGTGGGCATGGGCTCCCCATAAGCAGAGGGTCTCAATCTGTGCCCAGCTCAGGGAGATGTGCTGTATACACAGCACCCCTCTTTTATGTTCACTTGCTGCCACAGTGGAGGAGCCCTGCTCCCTCCCTGCCAGGGAGAGATGTACCATGGGATGTGAGCTGGGTGTCATACAACATGCCCACCAGAGTCAGACTGTCTCCAGTGAATGTTTACTAATGCTCAGGACAATAGAGGAAGGGATGCACTGGCAGTCCCCTTAGCAGGGGGTTCATGTTTTGTCCCACCCAGCTGACACATTTGGTCCTGAGCACAGGCTGTATTTGTGGGTCACAAGAAAAGGCAACAAGCGTTGCTAGTACTCCCCTCTACCACAGTGTATGTGTGTGTATAGTGAGGGGTCAGAGTGAAGAGGAAAGGAATGAGTGAATGACTACCAGGAAAGAGTGGGGTATCAGGTGAAGTTCATCATTGAAGGATATTCCTATAATGTACATTGTAATGAAGAGGCTGTCATCGTTAGATGTATCTTGAAAGGGTGTTTGAAAAAAAACAGGTTTTCTGGGGTAGGAAGCAATAGTTGGGTTCAGACACAGATACATTGCCTCCTATACTTTGGGATAGGAAAATTGGATTTCAGTGGATGTTTGGTTAAAAAACAATCTAAAATCAAAGGGAAGGCATTCTTTGCAAACTATAGCATAACTTTTATCTAGCAAAATAAACGTTTTGCATTTATGGGGTGTAATACTTTAGTTTTTTTAATAGGTTAGTTTGTGAATAAAAGGCCTAACATTACACTGAGTAGGCAGTGCTTTAAGTACATGGGTGAGGCAGTTTAAGCAATCATATAAGATTTAATGTTTTCAGGGATGGTAGGGCAAGGCAGTTTAAAACATATCATTTAATGTCATCAAGGACTATATAAAATTAACACACTTGAGTTCACTTATGATTTTTCTGTTGAAGACAACTGAATGCTCTAGGACCAGGTTAGATATTTTCCCCCGTGGATTCCTCCTAGCTAAGATTTCTCAGAAATGGTTTCTCTTCTAAGATGGGGAAGGGAAGGTTGCAGTGGAAGGAAAGTTGCAGGTGGATGTTTTCCCTCAGCATGCCAGTATCCTGGTTTCATAAGAGATCACTGCGTCTTCCTAAGCCGCCTCATACGTGTTTAACTCACCTCATTAAACATTGTTGATGAGCTAAAGAATCTAGGGTCCCATGTTATACACTGAAGATCTTAAATATTTATTAGGTAAATTTACATTAATCATTTGTCATTAGGCAAAATCAGATTCCTATACCCATTGGTATCTGTTTCTTAAGAAACCCAGGACTCAAATTTTTTTCTTCCCAGATCTCCTTTTGATCAGTTAATTTCTTAAACAGTTTTGAGTCAGGATACTTGGTTCCAGATTTCGCTTGCTGATAACTAGCTGTGTCACTTAATGCTTTTACAAACCTTTTTTTTCTTCATTTTATTTATAAAATTAAGGGGATAAACAAGTTTGCATCTTGGTGCACCAGGAATCCTTCTGTATTACTGATGCCCTGAGAATATTCCTAAAATTTTGATTCTTTGGTGTCGTGCTCCTGTTTTTAATGATTTCATAAGTTCTTTTGTCATCATTCTTCCCTGACACCACTATTGTCATTTGACTCCTTCAACAATCTATGCTATGGCATGGTTGGTAAAAATAATGGTGATTCTTACAATGCCATTTTGGGGTAGGCTTATTAGTAATGCTGTAGATATTGGGTGCTCAAGGCAACGCTGTCTGAAGCTGACGGGCTCATCATTTATTTTGTCTGATATTTGTTGTCCGTGATTACAGGTTTAATGAATTTATTCCAATTTTGCAAGTACTAGTAACAGCTAATACTTATTCCTTACGTTAATTATTACTTTACCTGGCTTACTTAATCTTCTCTCAAGCCCTGTGAGGTGGGTATTATTTTTCCCTAATTTTAAGAGAAAACTAAGAATTGAGAATTTAGAATATACACTTAACTTTACATAGCTTGAAATGACAAGGTAGACATTTAGAACCAGATGTCTTGATCTTCCAATAATTTGATGACCTCCGTTTTTAAAGCAAAAGTCATGAGATCATACTGTATATATAGTTTTGTATGCAGCTTTTCCCCATTTAATGAAACAATCTGAATATTTTCCATGTTATTAAAATTATTCAAAAATATTTTCAGTGACTATACATTATACCACAATGCAGATATACCATAATTCATTTACTTAGCTCCCATATTGTTTTTGGACATTGAGGCTGTTTTTGGTTTATGAATATAAATTTTTCAATTCCTGATGATTACTAGGAAAGGCACGGTTATGCTGATTTCCTAATGGAACTTCTTAGCCCAAAAGGATAAGTATTTTAGAGCTTTTGATAAATACAAATTGTCAAACTTGTTCCCAGAAAGATGATACTCATTTGTATTTATCAGCATGCAGATTATTATCATTTGAGGGAATTTTTGCTTTGAGAGTTGAAAAAATGTTAGTTATAATACTGTGAGTGAGTTATTTTTAATCATTCGTATTACAGTTGTGAATGTATATTTTCTTATTGGTATGAGGAGAGGCAGTTTTGTCTTATTTTTTAGGGGGTAGAGGAAGTGGTGGCCTTTTTATCTATTTAATGAATATAGTTTTGCTTTGGTCTGATTTTCTGGTCACATGTTCATTCCCTTTTATTTTTTTCTGCCTGCTGTCTCTCCCCCACAATATAACTCATCAGCATTAAGGTTGAAGCATCTCAGATTCTACATAGCGGAAGGAAGGCATTGACGAGGATGAGGTAGAAAATTGGAGAGTGAGGCAGAGAGCGTGGCAGAGAGAACTGCCTGGGAGGAAGATTGAGGCATCAGGACCAAATGGGTTTTTATGAAGGAAAACTCAGGGATAGAGCCTAAATTCCTTTATATTGTCTCTGAAATTTTGGTTCTAAGCAATTTACTAGAAATAACTGCTTTTATTTTCTAGATTTGACATTTTTCTAGTTAGGAAAACATCTCAGTTCCATCAAGCATTGTTTTTCTTTCTTTTTTTCTTGTTTTTTGTTTTTGAATGCATAATCCTTGAGGATCTAGGAGAAACTCTTTTCCTTCCAGAATCATCTCTCAGGGCTGTGAAAGGTGAGGGGTGATGGAGGGAAGGTTTAAAATCCTGAAGAGACTAAAGAATCTTGGGGCTATTTTGGGGAAGCACTTGATCCAATAATTTTCTTTAAGTCCCTTTGTTAGTATGGCTGTTTAATAATAGTAAATTGGTATATATAGGAAAAGAAACATTTTCTAGTTTCAGAGGATCTTTAGCATTAAAGTAAAGGCTTCCTCATGAGTGCACAATCCATTTAAAGCAAACCAGGTTAATAGAATAAAATTCTGCTAAGACTAGCAGCCCAGACCACACATATATCCTATGGAATCTTTTATTGAGAGAGAAGATCAGATTTGTACCATTCCCACCTTTCAGTTTAATTTAACACCCATTTTATAAGCAAATGACTTAAACACTTGAAGCCTTTAAAATGATTTTACACAAGTACTACATATTATAAGGCAATCTAAAACAAGCATGGGCAAGTACATATTGCATGGTAACTTTTGAAGTTATACTAATATTTGGTCATTGTACAAAACACTGCTTTCCATAGCTCATGTATGAGAATATTTTGGGCAGTCCCTCCCCACTCTCCCCCCCACCCCCCCAGGAGAACTTTCTTTTTCTCACTACTAGCCTTCCAAACGGACTTTTCTTAGACCACTCTACCTCCTATTCCTATTTATGGTTTATTACCAAAGAGTTGGATTATAGGGGTTATTGTTGGCAGGCTTGGGATAGGAGATATGTAAGTGATTTTAATTGTGGAAGAGATGTATTCCTTTACTAGATAACCTTTTCATATAGTGACTTAGGAATACCATTTGTGTGACTTGCCAGTGGCCACATGAATGTCACATCTTATCTTCAAGGTTTTCAGGTTACTAGCCAGTGTTTTGCTATGTTGAAGCTGTAATTGGGATTCAATTTATTTCCTTTCCTCCTTCCCTCTTCCCTTTTTTCCATTATTATTGGCACAGACCCTTTAAAGGCACAGGCAAAGCTTAAGAGAAGAGGAGAAGCACAGAATTAAGAGTGTGAGAGATGATAGAGAAACCCATTGAAAATCTTGTCCAGAGACACAGTTTGGCAAGTATCAGAGGAAAAGCTGCCAGCTAGTCTAAGTGGCTTTGTAGATCTTGTTTTAATAGATCACCATTTCAAAGCAGAATAAAGTGACTTGGTGGTTAAACAGAGTGGCAGTTCTGGACGCAATAGTGTGAGTGAAGGAAGATGGAAAAAGAAGGAATCAGTCATTCAGACATGGAGATTAGGAAAAGAGAAGGTTTTTTTTTGTGTCAGTGGATGTGTGTATAGCTTTGGGTACAGGGGTAGACTTGATAGTGCATTTAAATTTTTACTCTTTTGAACATTTGTTGCAATCAGAATTATATTCCTAACTACAATTATAGGGAAAGTGGATGGAATATCAGAAAAAGTATAGAATTTGGGATTTAATCCAAACTCTGCCCTTTGTTAGCAGTGCAGCTGTGGACAATATATCCTGAAATTTGGCATTCTCATTTGTAAAATGGGGAATAGATCTATTTGTAGAATTGGAGGACTAACTGTGAAAATGTATTTCAAATGTGTTTAAAGGGACCCATTAAAACTGGTTCTAAAAAATATACATTTTGTAGAAAGTAATCGATATCATGGGACAACATTTAGCTTCCAGTTGATAAATAATATTCTGTAATGTGATTTAATGTGTTAGGTGTGTGAGGGACTGGGAAGAGGGTATAACCTGCGAAGGCAGTAGGACCTGTTTGTATGTTTAATCCTGAAACTGGAGGATTTACTTGTTCTGTTGAAGAGTAAATATTTAGAATTTTAGATAGGTCTGGAAAGCCCAATCTCTTCAGCACCGTGCCTGTTTAGATATCAGAATGCTTCTCAGCTGTTTTTTCTCAACTGTTGCTGATGTGGATTCTAGACCAGGGACCAGCTTTTATTTGGTGGCAGAAAACAATTTATAATGATTTTCCCCCCCCCAAACCTTTTGTTTTTGGTGACAGGCAACTGTTCCTAATGGTGGCTTTTAGACAAGTGACAGGCAGCTGTGTGCTGCTTCGAGCTAGGCACCATCTCAGGAATCTATGTAGGTGGAGACAGCCTGGAAGGATGGTCTTCCACTAGGCTGAGTGTTCAAGAATTGCCTTTAAGCACAGAGAGGCCTTGAGCAAATGTCCCCACTGACCTCCAAGCACCCTGCCCGGTCTGGCCCTGGTGGTCCTGTTTAATTGCAGTTAGTCTCAAGGGAATTGACTGGGGAGTCAACCACTGGTAATGGCTACATTCTGGTCTTGCCCTTCCTAGCAGATTTGGGTCCAGACTGTTAACCTCGTGAAGCCCAGTTTCCTTCCTAAACTCTTAGGGGTGTTGTGAGGATGAAATGAGGTAATGTATGTATGGTGTTTAGTGCAGTGTCTAGTTGATCAGACTAGTGATTACCTGATCTTCAGGTTTATTAAAGGGACACACACACACACAGAGCACTCTTGGAGTGTTTGTTGAAACCCTGATTTCCAGAAATTAGATTTTTGCATCCCTTTCCTGGCATTGGCTTTGTCATGAACACGCACGGCAGGCGTGAGAGGGGAGGATGGCGTGGTTCATCCCCTGCCGCCAGCTCCTGCTGTACACCAGTTGGGGCTGCTGGTGCAGTCCTTGGGGTTTTACTTGGCCAATTATCTCCTTCTTGCTTTTATTTTTCCTTCCAGGGAAATTCCGATTCTTCTAGTTGTGGCTGTCAGAACACAACCCTGGCAGCTTAGTACAGCACTGGGACTTGCCCATCTCACATGTGTGCAACGCACTTTGCAAATGTTGTGCATTAATATTTAGACAGCCCAGAAACAATTTGTCTCTAACAAGAGCCTCCCAGAAAAGAGGAAAGCCTTGAAACTGATGTTTATTGATTTCTTTAAGAATTTTAAGCCTAGTAGATTGTCTTCATTTGATCCTTAAGAAACACAAATTCAGTTTAGTGGCATTGGGATTACATCTGTGAAAATACAAACATTCAAAACTAGCCCAAAAGAAGAAATTTATGTGTTTTTTTTTTCCCTAAGAGAAACACATCCTTACCCCCAAATTGGAACTTCCGTTGCAATAGGAAAGGGGGGGAAAAAGTGTAAATGTTACTACTGTGCCCGACCAAATTAGTATGGAAGAGATTTGCAGCTGCTTTCAAGAACGGGTCCTTCTCCAGCTCTGCACTGTTTAAATATACAGGTATACCTCAGAGATACTGCAATTTCAGTTCCAGACCACAGCAATAAAATGATTATCACAATAAAATGAGTCACATGAATTTTTTGGTTTCCAATGAAAATAAAAGTTATGTTTATACTATATTGCAGTCAAGTGTTCAATAGCATTATGTTTAAAAAAACAATGTACATACCTTAATTAAAATGTGGTGCAGAGACACAAAGTGAGCACATGCTATTGGAAAAATCACTCTACATAGGGTTGCCACAACCCTTCAATTCGTGAAAAATGCAATATCTTCGAAGTGCAATGAAGGGAAGTACACTAAAATGGGTAATTTAGTAAGTAATTTGCCTGCTAAACAATTTAATAAACCGGCTGATGTTTTAAGGCATAGCTAGAGGGGTGCTTAGGGTAAGCAAATTTGACATTTGTGGTAGATTGACTTTTAAATGAGGAAGTAAGGCTAAGATGAAACCATGATGCTATGGAATGCCAAATTACCAAGATAGGCCTCTATTTTTAGTTTAGTAATAATTTAATAGAATCATAGAGTTTCTACATAGAAAGGAAATTGAAAATGCATTCATTCAAATATATGAGTCTATCATGTGTCAGATCACAGTGTTGTAACAAATGGGCAGGGAGGAGGCAGCGGGAGCGGTCTGCCTTAGGTGTGTGCAATGTGGTGGATTTTAAAAAAACAAGGGAAGCAGACTTGGCCCAGTGGTTAGGGCGTCCGCCTACCACATGGGAGGTCCGCAGTTCAAACCCGGGCCTCCTTGACCCGTGCGGAGCTGGCCCATGCGCAGTGCTGATGCGAGCAAGGAGTGCCCTGCCACGCAGGGGTGTCCCTGATACGCGCAAAGAGTGCGTCCTGTAAGGAGAGCCGCCAAGTGTGAAAGAAAGCCTGCCCAGGAATGGCGCCGCCCACACAGAGAACTGACACAGCAAGATGATGCAACAAAAAGAAACACAGATTCCCAGTGCCACTGATAAGGATAGAAGCAGTCACAGAAGAACACACAGTGAAGGACAGAGAGCAGACAACTGGGGGTGGGGGGGGGGGGTGGGAAGGGGAGAGAAATAAAATAAAAAGATAAAAAACAAAAATATTGGACTAAGTTGGCTTGCTTTTTATTAGCATTTTGTGAGGCCAATTCTAAACAAGTCAGTGGTAAAATATTTCTGATAAAATACAGTGATAAAATACTTCTCCCCACCAGGGCACACTGCTCCCCCTAACCCCTACCTCTTTGGCTACTGCCAGCCAGTCTTTCAGGGCACAGATGTCCCAAGGACCCCCTTTGAGAAATGCTGACAGATAAAAATACTCCACCTTGCTGTGTTACGTATCAGGGTGCGTTGCCTGTAGTGGTGGTGTGACCTGCCCTGTGCCACCTACTGGAACAGCCTGGCTGCTGTGAAACACAGGAGTCTTGTAGGGTGACCAACTTGTCCCACTTTGGACTTTCCCATTTTTCGAACTGGAAATCCTGTGTCCCAGGAAGCCCCTTAGTCCCAGGTAAACTGGAATGGTGGCTCATCCCACCTGATTGCTCACCCTGCTAACCCGGGGACAGCATCTATTAGAATCCCCTGAGAAAGGATATTACCATGAACATGGCTTTTCTGCCTCCCTCTAGAGGGAAATTAGAAAGGGTGGCTGTGGATAGCATCATATATATTGTCTGATCCCCCGTCAGTGTACCACATGTCATGGCTTTTAGAAAAGGGTGATAGAAGGGCTCCCCATTAAGTGTGGGTTGGAGCTCCTGAGGACAGAACTCATTCTGGAGATATCCAGGTTCAGTTCTTGGTGTGGTAATTTCTCCTTAGCATGCCAATCCTGTACTTCCTTTGCTCCAACTTTCATGCCAGCATTTAAGTCTATTTTGTTAAGCACCCATGCTTAAATGGCAGCTTGCAGAATTGTAAAGGGACTGGAGAGAGTACAGAAATAGATATGCAGGTGGTGGTTGTTAACCAGCAGTTATTTCTAAGGAGGGTTCAGGCAGTCAAGTGGTTTTTTTTGTTTATGTGTTTTATGGTCATGGTTTTGTTGGGTTTTACTATGTGTAAAGCTTACTTTTTGCTTATACTAGGCACCTGTGGTTTATTTGAAAGAACCAGGCTCAGAAATAACCATTCCAGTGAACTATGTTAGTGTTTAATGAGGGAAGTGCAGGGAAAATACTGCCTGTCCTGACATTGCCTGACATGCTTTACCTTTGGTCTCTAACTAGTTGTGTTAGTGTCAATAGTCAACACCTCTGTTGTACCTCCTCTTCTGCCCCTGTGCTGTCTATACCTGGTGCTGGGTCAAGCAGTGTAAGACAGGGCAGATCATGCCTGTCTTACACCAGCTTAGGATCATGCCTGCTTATGCCTTTTTAACTCCCAGATCCTATTTGTCTAGAGCTCTCACCACTTTATTTACCTCCTCCTCCTTCTGAGACTCGATGTCTGTGTTCAAATCTAAGGCCTTAGTAATGAAGCCTTCTGTGCATGGTGGGTGAACTGATTCTCCTGCTTGGTTGACCCCTTTCTTTCCTGCTCCTAAGCCCTGGTTACCAGCTGTCCTTTTTTGACTCATAATCCAGGGCAAGACTGAGTTTGGGGCAAGTATTCTTGGAAGAAGAGTTAATAAGAACTTTTATTTCAACTCTGGCAAACTTTAATTTTTTGTTGTTTCAAAGATATGAAATACATTAGCATGTTCTTTCTGTTTCAAAAATAAATTCATGGTTTCAGACTTTTTCTGATAAAAAAATTAAATTGGGCCATTGAGTCTTAAGAATTTTAAAATAACAGTTTATTGTTTGACAGCAGTTTCCCCTTTTTTCAAAGTTGAAGATTAGATAAAAATTGACATTAAAATAGAACAAAACTAGTTAGCTTTTCTCTCCATCAATCTCCATTTCATTTCCAGCTAGTCTGAGCCTCACTGGTCAAATCTAAGAAATTTTGGTCCTTTTAAATTGTTTAAAACCTTTCTGAATTGAATGCACTTATCTTCTAGGAACTTTTTACTGCCCTATTTTAAATTCAGCCTAAAAGAGTCAGGAAGCTACCCTGAAAGGGACCTGCTAAAGTAAATAATGTATGATATATTTTGGAAGTTGAGGCCATATTATAGTTATCTTTGTGGTCAGTGAAGGTAAACCCAATCATTTTGGTGCTGAGGTCCAGTGCCTTAAATTTATGGAGGGGGTAGGGGGCCACATACCTAAGTATACAATACGAAGCACAGAACCCTCATTTGTGGAGGGGATAAGTGTCACATACCTAACTATACAATAGGTAGCACAGAACCCTGACTTTGGTTAAAATTGCATCTGGGTGGAGTTACCGCAGTACCCCAGTGGGTATTAACTGTAAACTCTAGCACTCAAGTGTGTAATGCTCATTTGCTTAATAAGCATTTATAAAATGATTTTAGAAGAGTGCTTTATTTTTTTTCAAAGTAAATTTCATATTCTGTATGTATAGCAGACAGACACATGCATAAAAATGTTCCATCAATTACCACAAAAGCAAATACACCCATGTATTCACTACTCAGAACCCAGATCAAGAAACAGAACATTGTCAGCATCCACAAACGTCTCCCTTATTAGTTTTTAGCCATTTTTATAAATTAAGGAAAACTTATTTGGGTGTGAAGATGAAAGGCATCTTTAATATCCAATCTATGCAACAAAATTCACTTCCATTTAAAGTCATTGGTTTCGTATGAAGGAGAACACAAGCTCTGGTTCTTGCCATCACCTGTGGGACCTTTTCTTTGTGTTAAGTTTGTGTATATGTGTGTATTTATGTACAAAATTGAATTAACATTTGGCTGATTTAAAATTAATATATTAAAAATTATTTGGAAAGGAATGGGAAGAACTTGTAAGAAAGTGAAAGGACCACCATCAGAGGATGCTTTTCTTTCCTACCTATTTAATTAGTGAAATGTTCTGTCAGGATAGGCATTAGTAAAGGGACAAAAAATACTGTCTTTACAACTTTTTTTTTTTTTAACAAATTAATAATGTTAAGCAGGGGATGAGGTTTGTTGAAATATGTTTGTATCCTGTTTCCTGAATGTAGGCGATCTACCTGAGAAGGTTTGTATTTTGAAGCAAGGGAATCAAAACTATCAGACTTTGGATTTGTAGAAGCCATCTATTTTGAATACTAAGTCCCCATTTGTGACATTGAAATTCTGCCAATTTGTTTTGAAAACTTTTTTGAGACCTGTAATACTTTGCCTTTTTTATTACACTCATCTTAAAAAGATTTGTCTTTTGATCTGAACTTTTTAAATATTTTTCTTCTCTTATATCTTTTATTACATCTTTTACTCTATCTGATTTTTTTCTTTTCATAGGAATTCCAGTTATGTATATATTAGTTGTCTTTTGTCTGGCATCCATATCAATTTTCTCATAATTATTTTAATATTTTTTCCATGAGATTTCGTTAATTTTCTTACCGTGTCTGACTTTTTCACTTGTTTATTCTGTTTTTTTCATTGCTTTTAATTTTGCTTTAATATCCTATTTTAATCATTCTCTTCTACTTTTTTTTGTCATTTTACAATTATTTTACTGACTCCTAACATGTCTTCTTTGACTTTTTTTTTTGAAGAGTGATAATTTCTTTGAAATTTTTGTTTGAAGCCTTTCTGTGTCCCTGTGGGTAATTCTTGTTCATTTGCTTTCTGATTCCTATTATTTTTCAATTTTTATGCATAGGTTTTGTTAGGGTCCGACCCACGCATTTTAATCCAAAGTGCACAGAAAATGTTGTATTGTTTTTTCTTGTCTCTATAAAGATAGTACCTTAAAATCAGCTTGTTAAATATCCTATTGTTTTTAGACACATAGTATAATAAGTAGACTGGTTTTCCTTAAAAATAATGTTTCATTGATAACATGTTCAGTGTTTTATGATTACCACTTCATATGAGTCTTAAAATGTTCAAATGGCTATAATATTGCAGTATTGACATACAAATTTCCCAGCGTTTTTTGGACATACTCTATGTACTATTCTGGAACTTTTTTCACTTAATACTATATCTTTAATATTTTCCCATGATCATAAATGTAGAGCCTCTTTATTCTTTTTGGTATCACAAACATTGACCCCATTGTTTGGGTATTTGGTAGTTCAATGACCTCTTTCTCTGTAAATGGATGTTAAAGTTTTTTCTAGATTTTTGTTATGACAAACGATGCTATAATGTTCATTCTTGTACAGAATTCTTTTCTCTTCAGGCCTGCTTTATAACTGTCATTCTGAGACTACCATTTGCCTTCATCTTCGAAATTTTCTTTTCCTCTTCTTGTGTTGAATTTTCTGCTTCCTGAAACTTATATGTTCCTTTTATTAGGTTTACTTTCACATTTTAGGAGAATGCTCCCTCCAGTTGCTTTCTGAGAGTTAATGAGAAAAAAATTTTTCTTTTGATTTCTTAAATGTGTGAAAATGCCGTTATCTTCTTGTCATGCCTGATGGATAGTTTAGCTTGGTATGAATTTCTAGGTTGGAAATCATTACCCACAGAACTTTAAGTGCATTATTACATTATCTTATGTTTTTCAAGGGTTATGTGGAGAATTCTGATGCCACTTTAGATTTGAGATCTTCTGTTTGTGACTGTTTTTTTCCCCCCTAGTTTTTAGGATAATGACTTTATCCTTCATGCATCAAAATTTCATTATCATCTGCCTTGACATTTGTGGGGTTGTTTTGTTTCTTTTTGTTTTCATTATTGCAGATGTTGTGTCCTTTCAATCTGAAACAAATAGTCAGCTGGCATGTATGGGAAATTTTCTTGGATTACTTCTTTGATAGTTTCTTCTATTCTGTTTTACCTCTATTTTCTCCAATTTTGTCTCTTTCTCTCAAATGTGTACCTCCTAGGTTGATACTAATTTTCCTAACTTTCTTCCCATTTTTATATTATATTTTTTGGGAGACCTTATTAAGTTCGCTCTTAACACAACTATTGAATTTTAAATTTCTTTCTTTATAATTTTAATTTCCAAGTGCTCTTTCTTGCCCTGTCCTTTTAAAAAACAAGTGTTCTTATTTTATAAATAAAAGTCTTATTTCCCTAAATATAATAATTATGTACTAAGTTTTCATCTCCTCATAGCATTGTTGTTTTTCCTTTGGATTTCTTTTTTTCTACTTAGTTTAGTCTTTAGTCTTTAAAATTGGTGGAATATCTGGTGTTTTATTTCTAATTAGATTTTTTTTATATCAAGTAAATTTGCTCTTCTCATATATATATATAATTTTTTTTCTTATAGTCTTTATTTTCTTTTCTTACATATGATAAATCTGAAGCTACTTTTAGGAGAATCTGTTTCTTCCTGTTTTTGGGGGGAGGGGTACAATGTAAACGCTGTTAAATGCACTAAAAAGTTTTATTGGCATGAGTATGATATGACAGGCAGCTAGTCATTAGGTGGCCAGCCCATACATAGCATGGCTCTTGTATCTGAATTCTACCACCACCTGATTGGAGCTGTGTCCCTGGGTAAGTTAAATAACCTCTCTGGTTCTATGAGATGGAAATCATATTTACCTTTCTGTTAGTGAAGATTAGAGTTACTATAGTAAAGTGCCTAACTTAATTCCTGGCCCATAGTAGGTACTCAGCCCATGGGTTCTGCTTCATTAAATTTGTAAAAGAAGTTGATGTGGATGAATATTTCAGAGTGTTTTAATTAGCAGAGGCACCAGATTACTCACTCACACATTCTGGTGGTGGTATGCAGCAAAAAGTATGTAGGAATGAAACGTCATTTCAGCAGCTGCTAAGCCCCAACCCTGGGTCAGACTCTACTACAAGAGGTTCCTGCAACAGAGAGTGTGTCATGGAGGAGCTTGTGGTTTGAAAAGGAGACAGTTGTAAGCCTCAGCAGCAAGCAGGCTGTGGAACTGAGCAATATTTTTGCCTTTACTCTGAAATATTTTTTATTTCATGGTCAATTCAGATCAACTGTAGTTGGTTGTGCTTTCTAGGTATAAACAGTGAATGGAGTGAAAAAAGTTATATGAAGATAATTCTTAACCCATTGTCATTAGCTCTGTGTCTGAAGCTGGCCTGTTAGATCAGACAGTTCCAATTCCCATAGCTTTACCTTCTGAAAAATAACTTTGCTTTTGAATTTAGTGTTAAGAAATAAATACTTAATCTATATATGGTTAAGTAAGAATAACATTAAAACTATGACCATGCTGAAAGAACTATTTGCTTTCCCCCAAATACGGGTTTGCTTACTGAAGTAATAAGCAAACTGATACTAATCAGTGAATGAGTCTGTCCAGCTGCCTAAGTCCTTAGCCTGTGGAGCTCTGCTGCTGTATCAACAGAAGCCAGAGGAACCCCCAACTGTATGCCTGTGCCATGCCTCTCATCTGGTTCAGATATGTCAGCTTCCCAGAAAATGCACAGGACAAGTTGTCCCTTTAGCTTTCTCTTGTGTGAGGACTCATGTTCCGAGTGGTTTCCCTCTGTTCTGCTCTGTGCATAATTCATGCAAAAAATCTAATTGTAGAAGTGTCACCTTCAAAGGGTTATAATAGGAATATATCTCGAAAGATGTGATCAGAGAAGAGTTTCTGTTTCTCATTTATACAACTGGAGATGCAGCCTATCTTTGACCAATTTGGTGGCAAGGAACTGAAACCAACTATTCTGTTTGCCAGCCTTACTAAGGCCTCTGCTTTTCTTGAATCTCAAGAACTCCAGGACAGGGGCTATATTCATTTGACATGATTATTTGGCTTATCTTTTTAAGAGCTAATCTTTATATTGAAATAAGTATGAGTGGGATCAGAATAGCTGCTAATAAAATAGCAATCTACTATCAAGTTTTCTTAAATTATTATTTGAGAAGTTGTGAGTTTATAAAACAATCATGCATAATATGCAGGATTCCCATACATCCTCCTACAACCATCACCTTGCATTGTTGTGGAACATTTGTTACAAATGATGAAAGAACATTGCGTTAGTTAGCCAAAAGTGTGCTGATGCAAAATACCAGAAATTGGTTGGTTTTTATAAAGGGTATTTATTTGGGGTAGAAGCTTATAGACACCAGGCCATAAAGCATAAGTTACTTCCCTCACCGAAGTCTATTTGGAGCAAGATGGCTGCCGACGTCTGCGAGGGTTCAGACTTCCCGGGTTGCTACGTTCCTGGGGCTTGCTTTACTCTGGCTTCAAGGTTCCTTCCTTCCTGGGGCTGGCTTCTCTTTCTTCTGCGTGCTAACTTCCTAGGACTCCAGTCTTCAGCATCAAACTCCAAAATGAAAATTCCAACATTAAAAGTCCTCAACTCTGTTCTTCGCCATGCCTTTACCCTTAGTGGGTGGGGACTCAACGCCCTAATCATAACTCAATCATGCCCAGGTACAGATCAGATTACAAGCATAGTCCAATATTTCTTTTTGGAATTCAATAATTATATCAAATTGCTACAAACATCATCAAAATATTACTGCTAACTATAGTCCATAGCTTACATTTGGTGTATTTTTCCCATAAATCACCCTATTTTTATTATTAACACCATATATTAGTATTGTATATTTGTTATAGTTCATTAGAGAACATTCTTGTATTTGTTGTTATACACAGTCCATCATTCACCTTGGGGCTCACTGTGTTATATGGTCCCTTGCCTTGTACAGTCCATCCAAAGTGTACTCAGTTTCAACACAGAATTGTGGTATCATCACCTCGGTCAATTTTAGAATGTTTTCATTATTCCTAAAGGAAAAATCTCATACCCCCAATACACTGTTGTTGACCCTTAGCATTGATATAGTGTCTTCTTTACTATTGCTGTAAAAATATTACACTATTACTGTTAACTATAGTCTATAAGTTATATTAGTTTTATTTTTTCCATTTATCACCATATTCTTAACGTCTTGTAATAGTGACGTACATTTGTTGTAATTCATAGAACATTCTTGTATTTTGTACTGTTAACAACTATGTTCATCCACCATCGAGTTCACTATGTTATACAGTCCCCAGATTATCCTCTAGCTTTCTTTCAATTGACATTTATGTCCCTAGACTACCCCTTTCAGCCACAATCATATTTATAAACCAAAAGTGTTATACTCACTATAATATGTTACCATCAATTTTATCCATTTCCACACATTTACAATTAACATTATGAAACATTCTACATACATAAACATCAGCTACCCCTTCTCAACCCTCATTATATCTCCTAGTAACCTGTGCTCTATAGTTTAACTCCATGAGTTTACTCATAGTATTTAGTTGATATTAGTGAAACCATGTAATATTTGTCTTTTGTGTCTGGCTTATTTCACTCAATATAATGCCCTCAAGATTCGTCTATGTTGTCATATGCATCCTGACTTCAGTTTTTCTTACAGCTGATAGTATTTCATCGTATATCTATACTACATTTTCTTTACCAATCCATCAGTTGATGGACACTTTCTGATTTCTTCCTCAGATTGCTCGGTAGTAGTATATAGAAACGTTGTGATTGCTCAGAGTAGAATGGAATGTAGCTTCATTATGAAAATAAATGAATAACTTCATACTTTGGAAATTAATGAGAAAAGAAGGCATAGAATATGATAGGCCCTTGGGTTTTTTCCCATTTTAGCTGTTTCCCTCATATTACAAATTATACAAACATAAGAAGTGTCACACTGCCTTGCCTTTTAATTGTAAAATTGCATTGTATCTCTTCTCTCCTCTTGAAGATCCTGTTTATATTATAGGTAGATTTTATATCCGTAACTACTAGTGGTTCCTACTTGTTTGTAAAGTCAGCATTTTACTCTTCCAAACTTTCCTTGTGATGTAGCGATGGGAATTATCAGTATTTCACTTATGCTTGTCTTTATCTGTTTGTTACCAAAATAACAAAAGCAGCATTTACTACTATTGTAGTAAATGAATAAATCACGTACAGTCTATTTTATGATTTTTTTCAGTGTGGTTTCCAGGATTGGACTGCATCATGAAATGAAGGATGACTGTTTGTCTTTTTTTTTTTTAAGATTTATATTATTTATTTCTCCTCCACCCCCTTGGTCTCCCTGTTGTCTGCTCTCTCTGTCCATTCACTGTGTGTTCTTCTGTGTCTGTTTGTATTCTCATTAGGCAGCTCTGGGAACTGATCCTGGGACCTTGCAGAGTGGGAGAGAGGCTATTATTCTCTTACGCCACCTCAGCTCCCCTGTTCTGCTACGTCTTCTTATTTTCTCTCCTCTGTGTCTCTTGCATCATCTTGCTGCACCAACTCTCCGCGTCAGCCGGCATTCCTGAGTGTGGCAGCATTTCTGTGTGGGGTGGCATTTGCACACAGAGTAGCACTCCTGTGTGGGGCTGCATTCCTGCATGGGCTGGCACTCTGCATGGGCCACCTCGCTGTGTGGGCCAGCTTGCCCTCACCAGGAGGCCCTGGGCATCGAACCCTGGATTTCCCAGATGGTAGATGGGAGCCCGATTGGTTGAGCCACATCTGTTTCCCATGGATGCCTGTTTTGACAAATTTCTTGATGTCTGTCTGTTGCCTCACTTCTTAAATAGAAACAATACTCCTCCTACCTCCAGCAGAGGTTTTTTTCCTTTAAAATCAAATAAGTAGGATTTGTGTTAGAGTAGAGATGGTCTTATATTGGATACTAGTATAGTGAAATGGTAGTAGGTGCTTTGGGTTTAAGTGAAAAATGATAAGAACACTATTTGACTCCAGAAGAGAGGCCCTTGTCAGGGTATTATTACACAGAATTCATCTCTAAAGTGTGCATGGAATTGGTAGTGGAAACATCACATTATTTCTCTGAGTCTTGGTTTCCTCATCTATAAAATGAAGTAATACAGCTTTCCCTGCCTACTGACAGGATTGCTGTGGAAGCTCCATGAACTTTAAAAAAAAGTAAACTTGAAAGTACCTCATATATTATTGCCTGGGCATGCATATAGGGTATATAGATATGTTTGGATGTTTGTTGGGTATTGTCACAGTGGGTAGAGATTCACATGAAAACTGAGAGAATGCTGGGTTCCCATCCTGGGAGCTCTGCCGCATTCCCCAATGGAGTGGCAACAATCCGCCAAGTGCAGGGGCAAAGACCAGTGAAGAAGGATGGTCCAATGATGGGCCCTTGATATTGAGGACTACGCTTATGAACCTGTGTACTTGAAATTTCAACTAGGCCGAGAGCTGCAGGGTGCCTAAGAGTTACCTCCTGAGAGCCTCCATGATACTCAAATGTGGCCACTCTCTAAACCAAACTCGGCATGTAAATGCATTACCTTCCCCCCAGTGTGGGACATGACTCCTGTGGATGAGCCTCCCTGGTGCTGAGGGATTACTACCTAGCACTGGCTGGTGAAGCAACTATAAAAAGACCTTGAATAAAAGGGAGAAATGGTAAAGACAAATGAGTTTATATGGCTAAAAGACTTCAAAACGTGTAGGGGGGTCATCAGAGGAGTCATGCTTATGCACGTCTGAGTGTGATGGAGTTGGACTCAGATGTGACTTCTCTACACATGCCTCTTCTGTCCCCTTTATTCTACCTGTGGTTTTTTCTGGGGTTGTTATATGCCCAGGAGCCTTGACTTTTTGGACTGTCCATGTGCCAGCTGGGCCCTGAGCCTCAGTGGTATTGCAGCACCTACTCTCTAGTCAAGGTCAGCTGACAGGGAGGTTGGACAACCACCACACCAGGGAACCAAGAGAGTCAAAGGTCCCATCTACCAGCCACGTGGAATTGAAGCCCCTCTCAATAGAGAGGTAGAGTGGGCATCGTCACCCCAGGGTCCTCAGGATGGAGGAATAAAATATTGATTAGAGTGGACTTATTGGCATTCTACTATAGAATTATTGTGATTCTAGCAATGGAAGAAACTGTATCATTGATGTGGAGACAGTGGCCATGGGAGTTACTGAGGGCAGGGAGAGGGAAGAAGAGGTATGACATGGGGGCATTTTCGGGACTTGGGTTGTCCTGAATGATATTGCAGGTACAAATGCAGGACATTATATATCTTGCCATAATCCACTGAATGGACTGGGAGAGAGTATAAACTACAATGTAAACTCTAATCCATGCTGTGTAGCAGTGCTCCAAATGTATTCATCAAATGCAATGAATGTACCACACTAATGAAAGAAGTTGATGTGGGAGGAGTGGTGGGTGTGGGGAGAGGGGCATATGGGAACCTCCTATATCTAACCTCCTATAATCTAACATTTTGTGTGATCTGTGTATCTTTTAAAAATAAATAAAAATATATTTAAAAAGATGTTATCTTTATTTATATATTACTAGATTATATTGTACTTCTTGTATTATTTGTTTTTAATAGGAGCCTTTGAGATAGGTGCATTAAATTTAGAGAAACCTATTATGATCAGAAAGCATGTTTCCTATAGGAATTTTCCAGATTAATTCGAGCTTTACCATTTTAGTTCTATATGAAAACTTTACTTTCAGCATCATGGCTACTAAGTGGAGTTTGATGGCCCCAATCAAACCTTTTTTGACAGTCATTGTTGTCAACATCAATTAATGTGCTGTAAACAGTTAGGTTTTGAACCTATTAGACATTTTTCTACACTAGTGTATGTGCATTTTCTTTTTGGGCTTATTGTTTCTCTTTGTAATTTTCTTATTGCCTCTCAGGCTGAGAACTGTTAATTCACACCATCGATACTCCTGCCTCTAAAAATGTCCTATCCATTCTGCCATATCTAATCCAGTGTAGGCAGGAAAATCAGCCTACTATGACATAACATTCTTTGTCTAAAGTATAAGTAAACTGGCTGTGAATCATGGTCTAAAGGGACCATGCCTGTATAACCTGAGAAGGCTCACTCTAAGGGAAGCCAGTTAAAATACTTTCTTAGAGAAAAGGAAATGTAGGGGATATAGAGGAGATTCTAAGTGTGAAGACAGTGACAGAGTTGGAGTTAGAAATAGATTTGTTGATCCAAAGAAGGTAACATGAACTTGGACTAAAAAATACAACAAATATTGACTATGTGTTCTACAAGGCAGACCGTGAGCGAATGAAAGCATCAGGCGCTGACAAAAGTATCACACAATAAATATGTAAAACAAACTAGCAGGAGCATGCAGAGGAATTGGAGTACCACAGGCGAACTTTTATATAGGAGGTCAGGGAAGAACTCTGATTAGTGAAGTCTGAGTAGAGACCCGAAGGAGGTGAAGGAACCAACATCCAGTAAAACTGGCTGAGCTGGTGTGCATGACCTGTTCCACAAAAAAGAGGAAGGAGTGAGGGTGGCTGCACCAGGGGGAACATGGAGAAGGGTGGGAGGAGCCATGGCCTGCAAGGAGCATGTGTGGTAGCGAGACAGATTGGGTTAGGCCTTGGAGACCACTGTTGGCCATTGGCTTTTGCTCTGAGTGAGATGGGAAGCCATTGTTGGGCTTTGTGCTGTGGAGTGACATTACTAACTTACTGGCTGCCATATGGATGGTAGATGGAAAACCAGTTAGGAGCCCCATGTGAAAATCTAGGTAAGAGATGATGGTGGCTTTGAAATATCAGAATCTAAGGATGCTTGGGTAAGTGGAGAAGATCAGTTAAGGGAGCCCTTCCTTATTAATGATGGAAAACTGCAACCAATCCTAAATGAAAGGCTCCTGGTCCCACTCCTCCTGCACACTTAGACACCTCATCCCCCCACCTCCTCCCCACCCTCCCTGCCTTCCCTGACCCAGGCCTGCAGTCTGACCACTTCCCAATGGGCTATGTCTTCACTTTCCCATTTCTTCCCTGCAGAGAAAACCTTAAAATAAAACATTGTGATTTTATTTTTGTGAGCTTCAGTTTTAAAAAATCATAATTCTAAAAATAGTCATATTGCTAAAATTTTTGCCAGCTTTTGAAACCCTTTTCTAAGGTTATCAATGGCGTTCTTGCCCAATTTAGTGGTGGTTATTCTCTTTTCTAATGCTCTTCTATCTCTTTTCTTTAAAACTTCTCACTTCCTTGATCCTGTAACTTTTTATTCCTCCCTCTTGCTGTGTTTTCATTCTTTCTCTTTTTCCTGATCATAAATGTGTATGTTCACTGAGGTCATCTACTCTGCCCTTTGCTCTCTGCTTTTTTTGGTAAGTGCTCTTTCAGTGAATTCATTACTCCTTTGATTTACAGATCCCCAGCTCTGTATTAGTTAATAGTTTCTTAAAACCAATTCTGTGTCCTCATTTCTCTTCTTGTCTCAAAATAAAGCTTTCCTGACACATTTTTCTACTTCATTCCTTTCCAATCTGTTTCCAAATCTTATAGATCCTTTCATGGAGTGTCTTTCAAGTTTGTGCTTTCTTTCTTATAATAGATTCTCCGCAGTGCCACAGTTTGACTGTCTTATTCTTGGATCCAACTGTAGCCTACAAGTGTCCAATAACCATAATAATTCATTCAGCACATATTTGTTGAATATTTAGTATACACTAGATGCTGTGGTAGACACTGGGGACACAAAACAGGCAAAAGTTTCTGTCCTCAGGAACTTACCTCTAGAGTGGGAGCAGACAATGAGCTAAATAAGATGAGGAATTTGTATCTTTGGTGTGTTGGTACTAAAAAGAGAGCTGGGGGAAGGGAAGTGCTCACTGAGAAAGTGATTTTTTAAAAAATACATTTTTTATTTATTTTTAAAAGATACGTAGATTACATAAAATGTTACATGACAAAATATAGGGGATTCCTATATGTCCCACTCCCCACACCTCCCAGTTTTCCCACATTAACAACTTTTTCATTAGTGTGGTACATTCATTACAATTGATGAACACAATTTGGAGCATTGCCACACAGCTTGGACCTAAGGAAGATGAAGGGAAGAGCCATGAGCATCTCTGTCGAGGGAACTCTGTATGAAAAGTGTGTGGAGCTGAGAGCCTGCTTCTCAAGAGTGAGACTTAGTAAAGAGGCCAGTACAACTGAAAAGGAGAAGGGTTAAAGTAGTGAAAATAAGGTCAAAGAGGGGAGGTGTATCAAAATTATATAGGACCTTCTAAACCACTGGAAGGACTTTGATTTTACCCTGAGTAATATGGAGAGCCCTTGGAAGGTTGTATTCATCTTTCTCAAATCCTACTTACATCATTGTGAATTTAGTGTCTTTCCTTCTAGTATATTTATTATACTCTGGCATATTTAGCTTGGCATTGATGAATAGAATATTTCTATTAGTCTTTTAAAATTTACATAAATGATGCATATTATAATAATCAATGTATAACCTGCTTTTCTGAGGTATCCTTTGATATAAAGTTTTTCCTTTTAACTGCTATATAGAAATTCTGTTTTATGAGTATGATGTTTTATTTAAGCATTTATTTATTGATGAATGAATATTTTTGTACATCTCTTTAAACACCTATTAAGGACTTTTTAGAAGGAATAGCCCCTGTGGCATTTGGCTGTTGGTAGCACATTGCTTATAGAGCACCCACAGCTGAGTGAGACACATCAGGAAGCACCATGACTGAGACCAGGAGCAGGTGCCCAGGCCTGTGGGATGCAGTAGGGACACGAGGCTGGATCGCTGTTCTGAAGAAGCTCTGAAGGCAATGGATGAGCCAGATCCATGGGATTCATGGAGTAATACTGACTCTGAGATAATCTTATTCTTGCTGCTTGTGATACCATTAGCCAAATAACTCTTGCAATTTGTCTTCAATTTAAACTCCTTAAGAAAGAAGATCAGTAACTTCCACAAAATACAGGAACACAAAGAAAGCAGAGAGCATTGTATCATTTCCGGTAGATTTGAGACAGAGCAATGACTTCTTATATTAAAAAAGATTTGGTGGTTAAAAAATTATTTTAATTTTCATATTGACAATCTTCTCTTCAATTAAATATTGTGCCTAGGGTTGTAAGAATATATATCTTTTCTCCAGTTGATTACTTTTTAAAATAATTAACTTTGAAATAATTTCAAATTTACAGAAAATTTACCAAACAGAACAAAGAACTCTTGTAACCCCAGGTTCCTTAATTGTTAACATTTTATAGTATTTGCTCCACTGTGTATATATGATGTGTGCGGGTGTGATTAGTCTTTTGTTCAACGTCATGAGAGCAAGCTGCAGACATGCTGTCCCATCATCTTTAAACCCTTCGGTGTATATTGCTTCCAGACCAGGATGATCTTTTACAGAACCAGCAAAGAACCCTCCAAGTTAGGAAACAAGCACTGGTACAACACAGTTCACAGAGCCCACTGAAATTTTGTCAGCTGCCTCAACAATGACTTTTTCCCTTCTGGTCTAGGAGTCTGTCCAGGAATGTGTTGCATTTAGTTTTCTTGTCTCTTTGAACTTCTTAGTCTGGAAAATTTCTTTATTCTTTCCCTATCTTTCATATCTTTGATAGTTTTAAAAAGTTCAGGCCTTTAATTTTGTAGCGTATAGGGTCTTTCTGATGTTTCTTCACAGTAGGCTCAGTCTATGCATTCTTGGCGGAATGTCACAAAAGTAATGCTCTTTTCCTCCAAGGGCATCACATCAGGAGATGCAAGTGGCTGACCTGTCCCACCTCTGGTGATGTATGCTAGCCTTGATTACCTGGTCATTTTGGTGTATGCCAGATTTATCCACATTAAATTTGCTGTTTTTTACCATATAATGATCAGTATTTTGCAAAGAAATTTCCAAGATTTTGTCAACATTCTGTTCCCCATCAAACCTCCACCTACCAACATCCACTGACATTCCTGCCTGAATCAACCGCCTCTGTGATGTTTGCCAAATGGTGCTTCCTATTTCCATCATTCTTTCTATATTTATTAGTTGGCATTCTGCTCTAAGGAAGACCTTTCTCTTCTCTATTCCTCCCCCTCTCCCTTTCTTTTTCTCCCATTTTTCTCTAGGAGAGTTCTTTCAGATTTATATCCATTAGACAGTTCAAGTCTAATGTTCCTGATTCTGCCTTAAGCACTCTGGAGAATAGGCACTAGTCAGATTTAACACACACATAAAAAATGGTCCAACCCAGGCATTATGTCATCTATTCGTAAACAGTTTCCTATTTAAAATGGTATCACTAAGCCTGAAGGCAATTAGTTCTTGTTTTTTATTTGCTCTCATTTGTCTTCTGCAATTGACCCTTAACTACTGTGTTTCAAATGTACAGTATAAAAGGGAGATGCCTAGTGCCTGCGAAAGAACAAGAGCTGATAAATCCTTTCTTACTCACTGAGGGCCATAGTTAGGAAAATGTTGATTTACAATAGGATTGTGACATGTTAGAATAAAAACCTCAGGTTTAACATCTGAGGAGAATCAGTAGAATCTGTGTGAACTACAAAACTTGCCTTTGTTGAAATAATTAGGTGGTGTTAAGTTAAAAGTGACAAATGTTGTGTAAAGGGTTAGGTTTCTTGCATTCTTTCAAATCAAATTCTATTTGGAAGATAGTTTGGTTGAGGAGAAACCAGGCAGGGAAATTAAAGATATTTTTAAAAATTATATAAATATTTGCATATTTAAACATTTGGCAGCATTAAGCCATGGTCCATCCTCTCACTGCAAAAATATTTAGTACCTGCCCCCAGAATAAGATGGGCATTCCCTGGGGCCAGTTCACTTTGTCCTGGACAAGACTTCTGTGGACATCTCATACTCTGCCTTTGAGCACGCCACCTTTTTAAGCTTCTCTCCTTCCCTAAGTACCCTTCCTTTAGATATCTTAGTGTTCCAAAGCAGGTTACTGTCAAAGTGTTGTTAGACTTGGGGCCCATTTGGTTTCTTGAGGTGATTTTACATGTTTTTATCTATAGTGGGTTGACTTTGGAGTTTGCTTTTTGGAGGGGAATCCCATTTTCTTTCTTGCCTTTGTTGCTATACACATAATGTCTACAAAAGAGTTCAGACTTACTCTTCTTTTTAATTTTTTTTCTTTTCAGACTTATTCGTGATTGAAATTCTTTCTTCTTCTTTAAGGACTGATTCTAGACCCTCAGGTGGCTTCTGAAAGTTCCTGTGCTAACTTGACTAAAAGCTCCTTTTTTATTGGACACAAATTCAAACATTCATAAACAGCGTTACCACAAGTGATATTTCTTAAGTCACTTTTAATAAAACAACAAAGGCCATAGGGAGTAACAACTATTTTCTCTCTTTCTATTCTAAAATTACCTAAGTTAAAAGTCAATTTTAATCCCATCCCATTAAGAAAATCCTTTTCATTTTTGACCATATCCATACACCCCCCCACAAGTACTAATTTCCCAATCATATTTTCATGAGTTTATTCAAACCTCCATATTGAAAAACAATGGGTCTATTGTTTTCCAGGTGATATTTAAGGAGAACAATGGTATCCAGACATATTTTTCAGTCTTGGCTTCTTTACTGAGTAACTGTGACACTGGGAACAACTCATGCTCTGGGTTTCATCTTCATCTACAGTCGAGAACAGTGGACTAAGGAATTTCTAAGGCCTAGCTTTGTGATCTAAATATATTTTACATGGTAATATAGTCTTGTTATGGACGATATTGTGTCCCCTGAGAGGTCATGTTCACGACCCCCTAGTCTTGTGAATGTGAATTTATTTGTAAATAAGGTCTTTGAAGATGTTGTTAGTTAAGATAAGGCCAAATTGAATTAGAATGGGCCCTTCTCCAAGATGATTTGAGTCCTTATAAGAAGACAGAGGGAGAGAGAGAGAAAGAGTAATAACTAATACAGAGACAGAAAAAGAAAGATAACGATGTGATGGAGACAGAGATTGAATCATGGATTGTAGGCAAGGCACCAGTAGAACCTGACAGACTTCAGAGGAAACATGATTCTACTAGCACCTTGATTTCGTATGTCTTCAGAGCTGTGCAACAATAAATTCCTGCTGTGTAAATCAACTAGTCTTTGGCATTTGTTACAGCAGCCCTGGTAGACAATTCTATGGAAACTATGATAACAGATTATGAATCATAGTGTTTTTAGAGTGCTCAGCTGTACTGATAGAGTCTAATGATAAGACTGTTTTTTGGAGGCAAGACCAAAGGCTTGCGTTCAAAAGACAGCTGTGTTGAGCAGATTTTTATTGTTTTAGTTTCCATACTGCTTATCTCTTTTTCCTCATGAGTAAAAAGAGAGTAACAATAGCAAACTGCTTCAAAAGTATAATCACAAGGAAAGTTAAGAAAATGCTATATTGAATATATTAATATAGGTTTAGTACTTGCAATTTCATAACTGATAAAATAGCCATTATCTCTTAGGGAAAAAAGTTTTGAAATATTTATTTTAGTGCATATTGGTGGATATTAAAAAAGAATGACATTTTTATCACAGACTTATCCTTCAGTTGATTCAAATAATTTATATAAATATCTCTTCTTTTTTTTTTAACTGTGTAAACACATTTATATCTTCAGTGTTCTTCCTATTCATTTCTCTTTTTTTGCATAAATTTATTTTTTCTTCTTCTTTATTTTCTTTTAAACTTTACATTAAAAAAATATGAGGTCCCCATATACCCCCCACCCCACCCATGCCACCCCTCCCACCTCAACAAACTCTTCCATCATTGTGGCACATCCACTGTACCCGGCAAATACATTCTGGAGAACTGCTGAAGCCCATGGACAGCGGTCCACATTGTAGTCCACACTCTTCCGCAGTCCACCCGGTGGGCCATGACAGGACACACAATGTCCAGCATCCATCCCTGTAGCACCACCCAGGACAACTCCAAATCCTGAAAATGCCCCCACACCATATCTCTTCTTCCCTCTCCCAACCATCAGCAGCCACCGTGGCCACCCTCTCCACATCATAAATATCTCTTCTAACTTTAATATTTTTCAAATGCAGATAGGGGGTATTTGTCTATTAAAAATGTATGTGATTTCAGCACAATGGACTTAATGAAAAGAAAGCTTAGAATCTGATACTATATATTTAAGGAATCTTTTTTTTTTCAGTCCTTTTTATGGATTCTGAAGTTATTTAGACAGTGTTTTTAACCCCATATGTTTAATTAATAAGAGAACAGATAGATATGTTAGAGGATAATTTGATGGTAAAACATGAAGAGAATATGAAATTTGAAAATTAGGTTCTTATATAAATTTTCCAAAAATAGAAATAAATTATAAATAATATATATTTCTTGACCGGTTTGAAAATTGTTTTAGGGAATAGTTAAACAGGATCTTTTTCATTTCATTTTCTTAAAATAATGCATGTTATAGCTAAAAATTACAACATGGAGGTCTTATAATAGAAAGCAATATTCCCAATTTCCAATAAATTTTTAAAACCTATAGAAAAAATGGAAAGGAAGTATAATAATTACCTATTTTCTCCATGTATATGCAAACTTAATATTTTGTTTCATTTGCAGCACTCTTTCTAGGTCTGCTACACAGTTAACTTCTGACTCCAGAAGTCTTCATTGCTCTTTTGGTTGGATCCAGTGTTTCCTTTTTCCCCTACCTTTTCTTTCAAGGTTTACTTTCACATTTTGCTAAGCACATCCTATGAAAGAATGTTTTAAACATAAATGTTTTAGGTCCTTGTATTTCTCCCCTTACCTCCCTTCCCTCTCTTTCCTTCCCTTCCCACTTGTTTCCATTGTACTTGCTTAAACAGTGCTGTTCTCGACACACTAAACTGATTTAATGACCAATGGATCATGATTGGCAATGTGAATACCAATCTAGCAAAAGGAATGTGTGGTAATTTGAGACTGTATGTGCCCCCAGAAAATCATGTTCTTGAAATTAATCCATTCCTGTGGGTGCAAAACTATTGTAGGTGGGACCTTTTGATTAAGAGAGACCTTTTGATTGAGAGAGAGAGAGAGAGAGAGAGAAAACAGACACAGGAATTCAGAGAGAAATCCATAAAAACTGAGAGAGAAAGCCATGAGACCAAAAAGCTGAAATCAGTGGAACCTGGGAGAGAGAAAGGGAGAGCTGGCATCTGCTTCTCAATGAGATATGATCAGCCAGAAGCTGAAAGCAACCAGACCTGGAGGAGAAGGGAGAGACAGCAGATACCACCATGTGCTCTGCCATGTGACAGAGAAGTCCAGAGCATCACCTGATGCCTTGATTTGGATACTTTTATGGCCTCAGGACGGTGGGCTTATAAATTAATAAGTCCCCATTATAATAAAAGCCAACCCATTTCTGGTATATTGTCTTGGCTGCCTTTAGCAAATTAAAACAGAATTGTAGACTAGGAATAAGTTAGGCCTGGGGTTCTAATACCATGCTTTCCATGGAGTGAGACATCTGGCTTTGGTCATTGGGCACATTCTACTGACAAGCGTTGAATGGGGAAGGAGCTTCTTCTGTTGCCTATAGGAGCTTCAAACAGTGGCCACCATTTATGCACACCATCTGCTGTACTTGCCTTTGTCCTGAGACTCTGAGCTTCTGCAAGGCTATTCAGCTTCTGCCTATCCTACCACCATCTCCCTCTGAATACTCTAGGCTATGGTTTCTTTGCTTGCCTCCAGTGGGTATTTCTGTCTTCCAAAAAATAGTTGAAAATTTCCATCTGCTTACAAGTATTCCTCCCTCAGCCCCATTGCTTTTCTTTTTAGTTCTGTATATGTCATTTTCATTCCTTTCCTATCATTTTAATGGGGTCTTGGGTGGCAGAGGCCTAAAAAGAAAGAAGCCGACCCACCATTTTGAAAAGTCTTTTTATTAACGTTGTGATTTTTAAAATATAAGATAGTATCATTATTACTTTTTCATTTATTTAATAGTTGTAATTTGTTCAACTAGGAATTTGTTAAGAGAGGAAAAATAAAATATTTGTTCAAAAAGAAAAAATAAAACCTGACACTTTAATGGTTCCCTGCCAGTGATCAAAAAATGACATTTTGACTCTCTAGACTGAAATGGTAAAAATGAGGTAGAAAGTATTGTGTAGATTGGAATTAGCCTGGTCTATGTTGTTGGTTCTAATTGTCTGAAAGACTGTATGCTTTCAGGAAAAAGGAAATTATTTTTCCTGAAAGGAGATTGGGCTAAATGAAACAACTGCCTAGTTTTGACTGGCATAGATAATGGGAAAGGAATAAGAGAAGAAAGAAGTTAAATGATTACTGGTAGGATATGAAAATATCTACTATCTAGTTTATAGCCCATACATGGTAAGATTTTTGTTTTCATTTGTTTATTTCTTTTGTATAATTTCAGTTTTACTGAAAATTGCAGTAATAGTATACCCATCAGGTAGATTCCCTTATATTAGCATGTTCCATATTCATGAAGCATTTGTCAAACCTAAGAAATTAACACTGGTACAGTACTATTAACTAAACTACAGACTGTGTTTGGATTTCACCAGTGTTTCCAATAATGTTCTTTTTTAAATTCAGGATCCTATGTAGAATACCACATTGAAAATTAAATAAATTTTAAGTAAAAAAAAAAAAAATTATTAAAACCAAATGCCTGTCTTTCAGCAATATATAGCATAATATGTTTATATTTCTGAATTTTTTCCCTTTAAAATTATTACTTCTCTGGGCATATAGCTTATTGATTCTGAACATAAACTTTGGAGGGTAATTCTTCAAATGAGTTTTCTAATATTGAAGTGGAGTATCTAATCACTTCTAGGTATGTTCTGACCTTATTTTTAAAAATTCTGATTAAACAAATTATTTTGTTTTTATTTTAACTTTCAAAAGAGTAAATCTTATTTTTGGTGTGTTAGATGTATATAGGGACATGTATATGGTGGTATAAATGTCCATGTGTAGTGCTTCAGGACTTTCTCATTTGTGAAAGGTAGTGCTCAAGAACTAGACTAGCTAGAGGTGGGGTGATCTATTTAAAGGCCCCATAGGAGTCAAGAAATCTGAATTCAGGCCCAGATCTGCCATGTATCATTGAACACCAATATGTAAAAATCAGGGAATGTCAGAATTTTCTTGCAAAACTTTGTAACTTTGTACTGGAACCCAAAGATAGTGTAATTTATACCTAAATTCAGTATTTAAGTCCTCTCCACAATACCTGTGACTACATAAATGTTGCTTGAACACTTCCAATGATGAGTATTCTGGCTAACTGGTATTCTTTTGCTGTCTAATGAACCACCTTAAAACTCAGTGGTTTAAAACAACAATTTATCATTATTTCTCACTGGTAAGGGGCTTGATAGGCTCAGCTGGATGGTTCTTGGTTGGGTCCTTCATATAGTTGGAGTCAGTGCTGGCAGATTGAGTCTGGAGTCATCCAAAGTCTCCTTTAATCACAACATCTGGTACCTGGGCCCTGAAGCTGGAATAGCTGTGGGCAGTTTGGATAAACTCCCTATTTTGTCTCTAAATGGCCACCTAGGGCTTTCTCGCTGCATGGTGGTCTCATGGTGGGCAGACTTCTCATTTGGCAGTTGGCATTCCCCAGGGCAATTGTACAAAGGGACAGAAAGTAGAAGCTATGACTCTACTAAGGCTGGGGCCCAGGAACGGGTACACCATCACTTCTGTATTCCGTTGACTAAAGCAGTCTCAGAACCTGCCTGACCCAACCAGAGGGATTATAGACTCCATTTCTTGAAGGGAGGATAATCAAAGAATTTGTGGCCATTTTTGATTCACCCACCCCACCACCACAGTAGGTAGCTAATTCATTAGTTCCTGAGGAAGGTTATTCCATTTCTGAAGACTTCAAGATCTTTAGGAGATGAGCTGGCATCTGCTTCTCAATGAGCTGCGAATCCAAAATAAGTTTAATGTAAATTAGGCTCATTGTACTACAGGACTCTCCTCTGTTAATCTACTTGATACTTTCCTTAGAACCTGTTTCTTTAAAAAACAAAAAATCGACAACCCCCTCTCCCCCCCCACAAAGACAGCAAAACACACACACAACACAATAAAAAACTTAGCTAGGTCCGGAATCAAAGGGACCAAGTATGCATACTTTTTATGGGACTTTTCTCCCCCCCCCCCAAATCTTCTATCTTTCTTACTGGCCCTATAACCTTCAAATTAGTTGCCTTGGTGATATTGCTGATTCCTTAAATTATAGCACTGAGGATTCAAATATAGCTTTAGCCTTTGTGCTTAAATACTTGAAGTCAATTAGTATAAAATTAAGTGAATTAAAGTGATACGTTGTGCTATAGCAGTAAAGGATGGGGTGGCAGTCTTGCTTGGCAGAAGGAGTTAGGGAAAATCTCATAGAGGAATGAAGATTTCAGCTTCATTTGAAAGACAATCATAACAATAAAAATAAAAGTCATATAACATTTAATGAGCACTATGCAATGACTAGGAATTTATGCATATTAGCTCATTTAATGCTTACAGTGACCCTATGAGGTAAGATTACACTTTCCTCATTTTATATAAGTGGAAACTGAAGAACTGAGAGGGTAAGCCACTTCCCTAAGGCCACACAAAAGTGGCAGAGCAGAGATTCGATCCCTAGTATTATGACTCCAAGGGAGTTACAGATGGAGGTGTTGGGTGCTACAGAAAAGGATTAAAGTGTGTACAGCTAGGACACAGTGTGTAAGGACTCCAGCAACCTTTCCAGCTGCCAAATCTACTAGATCCTAGACTATCATACCTCTTCCCCCTATAGAGTATATTTAAGACAGCCACCATTCCTTTAAAAATGCTGCATTAACTACCAGGAATGTCTTTTCACTTTCTTTCATCCTTTTTGTATATATTTCTTAAGGCCCTGTATGAAATCTTTCTTTTTTATGAGATTTCTGAAGACTCCAGCTTATATTGGTCAGTTTTTTCCCTCCCTCCCTCCCTCCCTTCCTTCCTCCCTGCCTCCCTCCTTTCTTTTCTTCTTTCCATTGAACATATCTTTCCTGTGTACCTACTATGCTCCAACTCTGAGCTCTCTGAATATGAGTAAGAGGAGAAATACATTCTAGACCATCTGATAACTGTACAGAAAAAGGAGAAATTACAGTGATTCAAAGTATTATGTAGAGGCTAAACAGGACTAGGTGGGTTTATAATAAGTATTTGATCTCTTTACATAATAAATAAATTTGTGTTTTATCAATAATAAGCATGTATTTGTGCCTTCAGACATCACATTCATACACTGTATGCATACACCTACAGGTGCTCATTACTGCCTTAATGATTTTTTTTCTACCAGTAGAATACTCAGTAGTTGGGGGTTATTTATGCAATGGTATACTATGTAGTAATTAAAATGAATAAACTATAGATATATACTACATGGATAAATTTCATAAAAATCTGGAGTTTTTACAGGTTTCCTCATGGTACCTTCAAGGATCAGCAGGAAGTCCCAGTAGACAGAGGGTACCATATTCCTGAAGTCTGGAGGGGCAGCCCCACTTAAAGGCTAATGGAATTCTTAGCTGCCAGTTGTGGTGAGAGCTCCAAAGTTTTGGTCAGACAGCGAGACCTAGGACTCGTCCAGAGGGAGTCCATGGGTAGGCCGTACAAGGGGCAGATGACAGTAACTTATTTACCAACTGGAGTAGCATGGGGGAAAGTTGGGTACAGAGGTCAAATCTAAAGCACACAGTGGGGGGCCAAAGCTGGACTGAAGGCTGCCAGACCCATTGCTGGGGTCTTTGTGTTTGAACTCCCAAGTCTGGCTCTATTTAGAGAAAGTAAATTGTGCTGCTCTGGGGATTCCCAAATTGGCAAAGCACCAGCAGAGAGGGGCTGTAGGAGTTGGAGACAGTGGATTGCTGGATCAGCAAGAACAGAGTTCTTGGCAAGGTATCCAGCTCACTCTAGCTTGATGCCTCTGAACTGCTTGGTCTCTGCAGCCATGACTGTTAGAGCTGAGTATTTTACTTGGAGGTACTTAAACATCTGCTCTTTGCACTTAGCTACCTTGAGATTTGCAGTTATCTCATCCCTTTGTTGGGTGGTTGAGTACTTGACCTTTTCAAACATTGTCTAACGTTTGTTGCTGTTTCCTTCTGTAGATGGTGGTTTACTGATTCTCTTCTTTTTAGAAGACTGGCTACTTAATTTGTTGCTATATGATTGTGAAAGGCCATTTGTATTAAGAATCTAATGCAGGGGTTCTTAACAAGGGGTCCATGAGCTTGAATTTAAATAAAAAAAAATTATTCTTGTGGGGGCGTGTTGGTGCAGGTATGATATAATTATTAAATAATACACAGTATAGAGTGGACTTAGTTTTCACCTGACTAGCAAAAGGGTCCATGGAACAAAAAAGGGTAGGAATCCCTGATCTAATGTAATGCACAGCTTGCAATAGTCCTTGATGCATGCTTGCTAAATAAATTGATGAGTTGTAATTCTAGACACAACTTGGATCAAATCCCAGCTAAGCTATCTACATGTTAAGTAGCCTTTGGGCAAGGTTTTTAATCTCCAGGAGCTGTGGTTTTCTGACCTGTAAAGTGGGGATATATGAACAATACCCTTCAATGATGTTGAGAGGCTTTCATAAGATAATTAATGAGGTTGAACTAGCATAGTAACTGTGGAAAATTATTATCCACAAACCGTCTTTCTTTCTTAGCAACACACTTTCCCCTTTAATCCACTTTCCTTCTCTCTCTTCTTCATTTTCCTTGGCTTCATACTCCCTGCCTCTTTTTACCTTTTCTTTGCTCTTGCTGCCTTGGAAATTTGGGTACAGCTGGAGCTGAGCCAGCAGCTGGGGAGTGAGAGAAGCAGCAGTTCAACCACCTAGCTTTGCCTGCTCTGCCTGCCATCTTGTTGACCCCAAGGAAAATGACTGTATTGTCATTTGACATTTTCAGTTTTGACCACATCCTTTGTGGAATCTGGAGAAATTAAATGTTTATCTAAAAGCCTTTTGACATTTTAGTAACTATAGGGCCATTTTTGTAAAAGCAATTTTTGCTCCCCCTGGCTTTAAAAATTTCCTGAAGAAATGTAAGCATACAAATACTACTGGAAAGATGGAGCACTCCCTCACACTGTTTTCCTTCCTTGACTTGGGGTGTCTCTCTTCCATTTTCCATTCGTGCACATATGAGATACTCTTTACCTCTGATATGGCTTGAGTTTCTTAGATTAAATTGGATAAAAACCATTTATAATAGCTCTCTTCTTGATTGATTACAAGTGATTCAGGATTAGGCAAAGGGAAAAGGCATAGGAGAGAGATATGCCCTGCAGTGCTAGGGAGTGTGTGTGTATGCGTGTGCACATATCACATTTTTTTTGAAACCTGAGAATAAGTGGGATACAATTATAAATTGGGTAAGATTTATTTATTGGACAGAGTTGATCCTTTTTTTCTTTTTTAAGATTTATTTATTTATTTATTTCTCTCTCCTTCCTTCCGCCCCCAACCCCCCCACACGCCGGTTGTCTGTTCTCTGTGTCTATTTTGCTGCGTCGTCTTTGTCCACATCTGTTGTTGTCAGTGGCACAGGAATCTGTGTCTCTTTTTGTTGTGTCATCTTGTTGTGTCAGCTCTCCATGTGTGCGGCACCATTCCTGGGCAGGCTGCACTTTCTTTTGCTCTGGGCGGCTCTCCTTACGGGGCGCATTCCTTACGCGTGGGGCTCCCCTACGCGGGGGACAGCCCTGAGTGGCAGGGCACTCCTTGCGTGCATCAGCACTGCGCATGGGACAGCCCCACACGGGTCACGGAGGCCCGGGGTTTGAACCGTGGACCTCCCATGTGGTAGGCGGACGCCCTAACCACTGGGCCAAGTCTGCCGCCTGACAGAGTTGATTCTTGACAGATATACTCATCAAAGCCACTAGAACAGATGCTGTAGGATGAAGGAGAAGAATATGTCTCTGTTGGATTAGTCGTACTTTTTGGGGGGAATAGTTTTTAAGGAAACGACTCCTTAGTTAAAGAGAAACAACAGCTAGGAAGTAAAAATGAGTCCTTTTCTAGAGGAAATTAATTCCTTTGGGAAAGAATGGAACTGGCAAGAAAAACGAGAAATTTCTAGAATCATTGTTATACTGGAAAGGACTGTGAGACCATCCAATAACTTAATTTTGTAACTGAAGAAACTGAGTCATAATGAGATAAATGGGTTGGCCAAAATATCAGGATTGACTGCACAGCACTTCCCAAACCAGATCAAAGCTCACCTGAGTCCTGGTTCTGAGCTCTCTCACTACTCACAGTGCATGTGTGAGTGCATGTGCATGCATGCGATGGGGAAATAATTTCATATTTATTGTAATTGATTTCTGATACTGAAACCTGGGCAATAGAAATAAAATGAAAAGTTTGTATTTTAGACTTATCCTTGAATTATTCTAAAATTATTATTGCCATGAACATGAATTCATTTAATTATTTTACTAGGTAGTTCAATTGTCTATATTCAGTCTTGCAGGAGAGTATAATTCCACAATTTTATGATTGACAAAGGACATTTAGATACTTTTTGACAATTATATTTTAACACAAAATATTATGTAGCTTACTGTGAGCCCCTTTTGTCAAGACTGGGATAGAAATTAGAAAGTACCTTTTGATTTTCTGTTTAAATGTAATTTTTGATAATTTAACTGTTTGCTCACTGTGGGAGAAAATCTATATAATGTGACAATTCTTTTAAATTTAAAGATAGCCCAAGTGCAACATTTTTTAAAGAGAATTCTAGTCACCAAGGGAGAGTTAGTGTAGAGAGTGGGACCACTTTAAGTTCATTGCTGAACATGTCAGCAAAATAATGATTCTCTAATTTTCCAGGGCTTCTGGTTCTCAGGCCTTTTTGTCTCAGGAGAAAAGTAATTGGCCTTGTTAAAAGGCCAACTTGACAAGTAATGTTAAGAGACATACTTTGAGCATTACTAGCAACAGAAGGAATGTAGAATTGCAGAAGTCGAATCAGTAGGTTCCAACTTGCTTGTGAAATTGGGGTACTATTTTTAAAAGTACAAGTTGTGCCAAGAAGAGAATCTGTAATGAGGCAATTCTGTTGGAGAAATTGTCTGTACCATACCTGGCATTACTCTCTAGCTTTCCGGGATCCTATCCCTGGTGATTTTTTTTGGAGAAATACCAACTTATAGAGATGTCTGTCTCTTGCAGTATAGACAAACTGGAAAGAAATGAAGAATGCAAGTCCTTTTTGTTGTACAGTCTCCAAATGGTGCTGGAACTTCAGAATTCAGCAAAATGTTTGTGTTGACAGCTTAAGCTACATCTTGACATTTTAAACAGTGGGCCAAGTCTTCCATTTTTAATATTTTAGCTGCCTTCTTACAATTATAGTTTCCAGAATATTCAAAATCATTTCTATTTTCTTTGGCTAGAAGTTTGCCTGGTGGTAACATGATTGGTGTGGCCTGGCCCATTGGAAGAACATAGAGCTAAGTTATCATAACATTTTCCTCTATAGTTCAATGAACTGGAAGGACCCACCATGGAATAAAGCTATAGATTGGAAAGGAACCCTAGAGCTCACTCAGAAAAGTCTCCAACTTCTACTTGAACATATCCAGCATCAAGCTACTCAATAATAATAATACAAATTATATGTATACAATATATGTAATATAACATTATTGTTATTATGTGATAATAATAAAACACAATAGTAGCTGTCTTTTCTGAGTGACCTGGTATTTCAGTTCATTTGTGACATACCATTATTTCATTTAACCCTCATAATAACCTGATGAAATAGGAACTGTATAGTGATCAAGGGCACAGACTCTGGAGTAAGATTTTGAGTGTGAACTTCATCTCCATGTGACCTGGGGCAAGTTATTTAATCTCTCTCTGCCTCAGTTTCCTTATTGGTAAAAAGAAGAATGTACTAGAACCTATTTTTTAGGGTTGTTGTTTGAATGCACAGGGTTAGTATGTGTGAAGATCTCAGAAGTGTGCCTGGCTCAGAGCCACTGTAGTAGCTATTTCCATTTTAGAAATGAGGAAAGTGAGATTTAAATTTTATTTCATATGTGACCTTAAATCTGAAAGGAGCCAGGATCAAAACTATGGATCTGCCCACCTATGAAGTCATACCTGGGCTTGCCCTTGAAACATAATGCTTTTCCTTGTGCATGGCAACCCATTTCATTTCTGAACAATCATTCATGCAAAAATCCCTCTTTATATAAATTAAATTCTGGCTTCTTTTAAGTTTCCACTCTTGATGTCAGTTCTACCAAAACATAGGCTTTTGTCCTGAAAGATGAGGAAAAGAAAAAGTGCAAAGCATATGCTTTATCTCACCGTCACTAATCTTGGGTCAGTGAGTTCAGTGTTTGATGGATGTTGTTTAGACTCTGGACACTTGGTGATTTGGAAAAAAAAGAGAGGAACAACCAGTTTGGAAGGCTCTCATGTAAGCCCCAAATGAACTAGACTGGGTCTCTTGTTTAATCATTTTCTTTTCTTGGCGAGGGTAGTGGTATTTGAAGATGGTCATGCTCAAGTTGGTGGATTGCTGGGGTCAGGTAGAGGCTTATGAATGTGATTGGTTGTTCTGGAAAGAAAACTCACTTTTAAGGGGGATGTTGAGACCTTTAATAACTCGTTTCTGACTTTTGGTCTCAACTTCCATAGAAAGGAAGAGACGCAGATGTCTCTTTTTATTGTTAAAGAGCCTACAAAAATTATTTTTGGACCTGGGATTAATTTAGAAAATCCATACTAATAATGGTGAAAAAATTTTGGTAATCAGTGGTGGTAATAGTAGCACAATATTGTAAATATAATAACTATTACTGAATCATACTCTTAAAATTGGTTAAAACATCAAATTGCATGTTATATATGTTATAAAATTTTTTAAAAAAACACCACAACCAACTCATGCTAATAAATTGCAGGGATTTTTGGAAGCAGAAGAGATTAGTAAATTCTTGAGGATTTGTTGAAAGACAAACTCTTAAGTTTTTTGGGAAAAAGTGTTCTTTTCACTTATTATTTGGCAGGTGTATACCAACTAGATAAGTGGCCATAAATTTCTTTTAGACTAAAGGAAAAACCTAAGATGCATGTCATTAAGTTTGAAGATAGAAGTGGCACAATATTGAGTGATGGCAATACACCAGAGAGATTTTTCTTATGAATCACTGCAGCAAGTGCTTTAAAAACAATACCCATTTTAAAGGACACTAGAAGGATGTGTCATAAATAAGTCACTGTTTTGCATGTTGTCATCCTTCGTTAGACAGCAGTGGAATGCTCTTAAGGTGCTCTGCATGTCTGCCTGGTATGTGCCAGGCTGGTGCCGGGTGCTCCTCCAAACAGACTCACTTCCTCAGTGGAAGTGCTAAAGTTTCTCCCCTCAGCATTCCACTCACTTAAGGGTCACCCCTAGACTACATTGGAAATTTAACTTGGAATTCATGTTTGTAACCTGTAGATGTATGTAGCATTTTTTAAGTGAAAATACATCCTAAAAGACCTTGCCACAGGCTCGATTTTCTTGTTGTAAAGTGATAATATCAGGCAGTTTAATGAACCAAGTTTTCTCTTAATGTTGGGGATTTATATTATCTTCATTTTGAATGATAGTTAATAAACCATATACCAAGTTATTTTTGGTTCAATTATAGGAGTCATTGAATTAATTTTTCTATAAGGAAAGAAATTAATAAAAAGAAGTTATAATTAGGAAAGCAATGGAGCCAAGCCTTGGTTTTCTCTAGTTTCTAACTGCGTAGCCCAATGCTGCTCTACACTGTACTTAACTAGAAGCAAGACTGGAGATTTGGAGTGGAGGAAGAATCGAGAGACCGAAGAGACCTTTCAAAGATTGGCATTTGTATAGGGGAAAAAAATCCATGTACTAAAAAGATAAGCAATAATATTATTGTTGATATAGCGCTCAGGGGATTGGATTGACCACAGCCCTGAGAATGATGGGGCTGCCAAACACTTAGTGAAGTAGCTTCTGACTTTTTGTCCTCAAGAATGAGAAAGATGATAGTTTCGCTCTTTTCTGAGTTGTGAGATTCTATATATGTTATATATATATTTATACAATATTAAATATACTTTATTATATATATTCTTTATCTAAGATGTATCTATGTAGGCATTTTACCTGAAGTCAAGATTCAGAACATCATAGCTGTTTTTAAATATTATACAATTATTATACCATAATTACTAAAGTTTTATGACCATTTTCTGCAGATACTGAAACTCTTTTAACTCTATAAGCTTTTGCCCTTCAGGATAAGGCCTCACTGATTGATTTCATTATCCAGTTTTAAGTGGGTACGATATTCATGTCCTCTTAATTGTCCTCTGATGTTTCCTGGCAATTTGGTTATTTCTCATAAATGCTCCTATCTAAGAATTTGGAGGATTTTATACTGTCATGTCCAGTTCCCTTTCCATTGCTGCCACTGGGGTTACAGCAATGGAAGGGTTATTACAATAAACCAAGAAAATATAAATCCTTTAAAAATAACATGAATCTATACCCATTGCTTGGATCATGCAAAGTTGCATTAAGAAAATAAAATGTTCCTCATTGGGAAATGCAGGTTTTCTTGTTAAGAGCCAAGTGAAATTTTATTCTGTTTTTTCCTCTTTACCCCTGTGAATAAGCTGTATTTTGTCTTGGCTTGCTTCAAAGTTTTCTCTCTATTTCTTATTTGAGCTACTTTTTTTTTTTTTTTTTTTTTCCAAATCTTCTAAGCTTACATTGTTTTTCAAGTCTAGGTTTTCTGGCATTAAGGGGATATTCTTATAGAATCATGGACAGCTCTTAAACCAACTGGAAGTACAAGATGAACTTTTCAGAAAAGGAAAGGTGTTTTTTAATAGCTTTTTAAACTTTTGATATGTTATTTTTCTCATACCAAGGTAAGAAAACCAGCATTTACCTACCTGAGTACCAGTCACTTTATGCCAGTGTCTTCTTTAATTACATGACAGGGGAAATCACTAGGTTTGGTGAAGCAATTAAACTAAAATCTCAGTGATCAAAACAGGATTTATACCAGGTCAGCCTGTCTCCAAAGCTGGTTAGCCTCTTCTTATACAAGGCTGTTTCCTCATATAAACAGCAAATTCTCTGGAAAGCAGATGTTCCTCATATCCTGTATCTGTGGCATGACAGTATATGTTTATGAACAGAAGAGGGTAAACGCTCTGGCCAATCAGTATCTCTTTAATTTCTTATCCAGCAGCCACCAGCAAACTCTATATCAGCTATGCTTCAAACAATCAAGTGAAGATAGATGTCCAATTGCAGGAGTACCCTAGATTGAAGATTTTAAACCTGCAAAGGGCACTGTGGGCTGGTTATTAAACCCTTATCTCTCAGCTCCAAACCTGCCCTTCTAATTTTGTTTGTGGTGCTGGGGCTGAAAACCACATTTCTCCTCTGCAGCTGTTTCCCTTTAGGTTCTGCCAATAGTTGGTGCAAGGGTAGAGGAGGGATAACTGACCTCCTTATCCTGTTTGCCTCCTTTCCTGAAAGTGTCACCTCAGCAGCAGTTCTTTACCTACAAGAGGTAGTTTGTTTTCAAGCAGTTGAATCTGGTTCCTAGCTTTTCCCCAATATTTCCAGAGGCAGCTGCTGCATCAACCCCCTAACACATCATCCCCACTTGGGGACTGCTGCCTCCTCAGAGGCTGGGTGCAGTTGTGGGGTCCCTCTCCAAGCCCTGTGTTCTATGCCTCTAGCCCTAAGGGTGGCTTTTTCTTGTTTCCTCGGGTCTCCTTTCTGTCTTTTAGTACTCGAATACCAATCTGACTAGTCCCTTATATTTAATCCTCTGTTAAAAAACTATAGTTTCTGATTTCCTGGGCAGATCTTCACTGGCACGTGATTTTTAAAAGAATGCCTTCTAAGTTACACTAACATTTGACATGAATACCCACTGCTCTAAACACACACTGTCCATTACTGACATAAGCGAATTGGGCAGAAATGGTAGAACAACATGAGGGATTTGCAAGCAAATTGTGTTCAGATTTTCACAGTACAATCCATTTCTGGGATAGCATGGTAATATAAGAAAAGGAAAGGAAAGAGCAGAAGACTGAGAGAAGTTGGTATGTTCTGACATCAGCTTTGCCTCCAGGTTAGGGAATGACATTCTTTCTGGGTCTCAGTTTCCTCAACCCTTACTCTTGGATAGAATTAAGTCCTAAATTAGTATTGTGAGGGCAAATGAAGTGCAGAGAATTAAGGTTACTTGAAGAAATTATAAAATTGAGGTGATCAAATAAACAGTAGGTTGCCATGTTTAGATTTTCTGTCTATCTGAAGGGGTTTGCAGAAACGGTAGCAGTCTGTGAGGTTCATGGGGTGGAGTCAGGAAAGGAGGTGGAGGTGACGACCAAGCACTTACTGAGGACTCATTCTGTCCTGGCATTGTGCTTAGTGCGTAAAGGTGTCCCTTTCAATTTAACCATTTTATAGAAGAAAAAACTGATTTTGCTAATGTTAAGTGTCAACTTTCCTAATTATTCTCTGTTAATGTCAGGATGAAGGCCACTAGTGCCGTTCTGTCTGTTCTACACAGTCATCCTTGATTGTGAATCAGGCACATTTTAGATAGTTGGTGATAAAATTGGTATTAGATCATCAGATTCTTTTGGGGAAATTTAGCATACTAATAGACTTTTACCTTTCATGAAAACCTTTCTGAAACTCTCCTTCAGGAATTGCTGACTCTACTTTGCCATTCCATAAAGTCATTGTATAATTAGTAATCCACCATCCAGCTAAAGGGCACTCTCCTGGTTAAACTTCACACACGAGGCACCTTGAGTGGTAGATCAGAAGTAAAACCAGGCACCATTGATTGATGACCTTGTTTTGTGGTTTTGAGCTTCAGTAGACAATCATTATGGTATTGATATATAAGCCAAAAAGAATGTTCACAGACTCCTGAGCATGAGTTACTTACTAGAAACAGTAAGGAACATTGGAAGAGCAGAGCTCTTAGTGTGAAAAGAAGAGGGGTCTACATTGGCATGCCCCTTTACCCATCAGTCTTTAGTTCAAGTCACTGAAACACTGGAATCTTTTCTTCATATGTTAACCAGTGGTAATAAAATTGGTTTGCTTATCCCATGGGGACGTTATAAGGATGGATGGAAATAAAGGGTGACAGCACTTGGTGAGTTATTAGGCACCTGGCAAATGTATTGGAGTTAAAGGGTTAGTGCATTACAGGAAGGCCAATTTTAAGATTTTGAAGTAAATTCACCAGTAATGAGGTCTTGTAAGATGGTCTATCCACAAGCCTTGAAGGCATGCTCCCTGCTACTCTGCTTGCTGTTACAGTCATCTGAGGAAAATGAGTGACAAGGGATGCCTCGACCCCATCGTGCAGTGAGCTGTATGAGGACAGTGACAGGAGGGATTCTGTGAGTGTGCTAAGGGATGCTGGTAGAGGGAATTCTAAGGCACTCTGGCAGAACTCTTGATTTGTGCAGTGTGTCAAAAGCTGGCAGTCTGTGCTGGATGCAGCAGATGGAGATGTGGTTGCCAAAATTGCAGTCAATGAGGTAAAGAGGCATAGCTGACAGAGTGACAAACTCTGTGAGGGTGTAGTCACATCCTCTAATGAGAGGTTCAGATAGTAAGATTCTCAATGTACAAAGAAGAACAGATTAAAAATAAAGCCTTACTCATATGTGTATAGCAATCTAAACGGTTCATTGACACTTAGGGAATGTGGTAAGCAACATAATGTTATGAAAATATCAAATCCATAATAGTGCTAATGTCTTATAAAGAATTTCCTGACCTCACGGTATTTTCATATATAAATATATGCTATAGAATTTTTATTCTCATAAATATCTTCAGTGCCATTTCTATCTTCTTTTATGCAAAACACAGGGGCATATTCATTGTTGCTTAAGATAAAGTCAAGATTTCTTCGAATTTTATGTACTTCATCCTTTAACGGCAGATTTTGTGTTTCTCAGAGTAAGGGAACTCATGACCAAGTATCTGAGGTCCATTTTTTTGTCAGAATCCTGGAAATGTGTGGCAAGGAAAAGTAGTATTGACATTTCTCAGCTCAAAGAAGACCATCACTTCATTTATGGCACTTGTTGGCCCATGGGTCTCTGAACTCATCTCTGATCAAGTCAGTGTGGACCAGATTGACGGACCCTTTTATTACAGCGGCTTATGACTTATGTATAATACTTAGAAAACTTCTTGTACATTTTTTATTTAAAAATTTGTTTTTATATTAATGTTACAAGGTTACAAGTTACTTATTTGGCACAAGATAATAACTACAGTAACAATAAATCTACTTTAGTCAGTGGTTACACTCGCCCTTTACATTTGTTCATTCCACAATCTTGAGTGCTGTCCACTCTGACTGCTTCAGGCTGAGAAGGGACATAGATGTTATAAGGCAGAGGAATGGATTTTTTTTTTTTTTTTGCTTTTAGTAGAAGATATTCTTTGCTTTTGGGATGGGGCTGGTCCAACATCATCATTTTGTTAGTTATCCAGAGCAAGCCTGAAGAACTGGAGAGTAGAAGTTGGCCACAACTCTGCTGGGTTTCCAGGCTCAGCTGGCATAGGATCAATCCAAAGACTAAGTCTCTGAGAAATATACTTAACAGGCAAATTGAAAATTATAGGTTCATATAAAAGAAATAGAAGAAACATGATTAGAGATTTATAGATGAGTCTAAAGATGTTATATTGGAGAAATAGCTTTTTATATATTCCCAGATGGAGCCTGCCCAGGGGGTGTTGATTTGATGAGTCTGTGTGGCTTGCCTATGCTGTCCAGATGTTCCCAGGTAAATACTTTAACAACAACAAAAGTCTTTTCCAAGGGTGACTTATTGACAAAAGCAGCAATTATCAAAGGATCTCTTCCACATCCTTAAAGAATAGAGTAGATTTAGAAAAGAATCCATTCAGCTATTAAAAATAAAATTCAAAGTTAGAAAAGAATAAGATGACTGAAGAAAGTTTTATAGGATACAGGCTGTTTATTTGGAAAGACAGAAGAATATAGGATGACTTAATAATGTGTTTTCATATATTTTAGTGGTTAGTGATTGTAGCATCTCTAGAGAGCTGAGTAAAGAGGAAATGGGTTTACATTTCAGCAAGAAAGAAAGATGCAGGAAGAACATTTTGATTCAAGATGATGAAAAACTAAAATAGGACATCAAGAGAAGATTTTTAAAATCCTTTTTTCTGAGAAATAATTATAGATTCACAGGAAATTGCAAAGAAATGTACAAGGAAGTTCTGTGTCCAAGAGAAATCTGAGTGATATCCACAGAGTTTTTAAAATAGAAAAATCTGGCTTGGAGGCTGGACTAAGTGATATATCAAGTTCTTACGTTTTCTGGTTCTTTCATGAATCTATGCCATTCTTATTCTCTTCCCATTACAGGTTGCTGGCCAGCGCAGGCCAGAAACCCTTGTGATGTATTGGATGCATGCTTCTTATCAATATTTAAGAATAGCCACGACTTATTGAATACTTCCTAAATGTGGCCACTGTGATGTGAGCTTTGTATTCATTCTGTCAATGATCCTACAAAATTTTCAAAGTAGGTCTCTTTTTAGAAATGTGATGAGTAGGGTTATATTAAACAACTTTTCCAGTGCTCCATGCTCAGAGTAAGTGCAAGTAGGATATGGATTTGGTCTAAAAGAATTGTCCTTTCTACTTCACTATGCTGCCTGGGAAGAAATTCAGATTTTTTTCTTAAATAGAAAATGTCTTCTTCCTGCATGCTGCTGTGCATGCCTTCTTCCCCTACTGACATCCCTTTCCAATTGATCTCAAGATGCCAATGATTTAGAAATATTTCCCAATAGAATACAAAGTGTAATTATGATTTTCATTATATTGATGAGGAAATAGAAAAGTTCTGTGGCATCTCCAGCCATAGTCAGAAGCAATTTCTTTTCTGGTGGTATCTCAGCTTCCCTCAGCCTATTTATTTGTTCATAAAATTTTTTTTTGAAGTGATTTCATATAGTTTCCTAGTGTCATATCTTTTAGTGCTTTCATGGATTTGAATTTCATCATTTCCTTACCTGACAAGGTATTGAAATGGTATGTCATTTTATTTCACCTACTGTTCTCTCTTGGCTTAGTCATAATGGAGTCCTTTACTTGAAGAGCTCCTTGGAATCACCTGAATTGCAACTGTCTCAGGGCTTTTCTATGTGAGATTTTTGTGTCATTGAGATTTTAAAACTTACCTGGGATGGAGAATATCCTCTTTATTACCGTTCAAGACATTTTATTTTTTACTTCTGGCATTAAAAGATTGCATTCTTATTTTCAAAATTTCAAAAAATATAGAAAAACATAAAAAAGACTGTTAAAATGGAAACCCCCTGAGGGAAAGACCCTGTGAGAGCCAGGTAATGAGATCCTATTTGGGTCAAGGGGAAGCCCCAGATAACTTCAAAAGGCCTCACCTTGAGAACTAACAGGTGAGATAACCAATTAGAACAGCAAACAGCTGAGGCCCTTCCTCCAACATCGGAAGGGGAGGAATAAACAATGGCTTAATAAAGGTAGACCCACAAGCGCAAATGCTCTCTCTGCCTAGAGGAGCGGCATCTACAAGTTTAGGTGTATAATTCTGTTCTTCTTTCACATTTCTCAATAAAGTACCAGCCATAATCCCATCAACTGGCAAAAAGTACTGTTAATCTTTTAGTCTAATATCCTCAACTTCTTTTATATGTCATAAATGTATAGTATATTTATATAAAAATAGTGATCATATAAATGTTGCTTTATCTCTTGCTTTTGAGCATTTGTCCAGGTTATTAAATATTCTTTGAAAGAATTTAAATTCTATTTACCTTTAAAGTAAATATAAAACATATGTAGGGCACAAAATTAGAACAGGATAAGAAGGTATAAAATACAAATTAATTCTTCTTAACCCACCCCTGCCACATGTCCATAACAATTTCTCACCTGTTCTGATAAATTTTAAAAAATATATACGAATGAGATATTATATACTTGTTCTGCGTCTTGCATTGTATATTTACTGTTATGTCTTAAAGCACAAACAAAACTACCTTGTTTTATCAACTTTATATAATTCCATTGTATGGATCTACCAGAATTTATTTCATATATTTTTTTGATAAATATTTGTTTCCTGTCTTTTTTTTCCTATTTCAAACAATATTGCAATAAACGTTTAAAAAATACATATATTATTGTCTTTTTTGCCGGAATATATGTAGAGTAGATTCTTAGTAGGGTGTACAATTAATAATGTCCACAAGCACTTAGGCATTTTAACAATTTGCTAAATACTAATCAATTATATTTCAAAAATTGTGTCAGTTTAGATGCCCACCAAGAGTTTAGCAGAATACCTGCTTTTCTTCACTCTTGCCTGCAGTATAATTTACTATTGTTTTTTGCAAATGTTACAGATGAAAATATGTTTTGGTATCAGTTTCCTTGAGGATGATCATCTTTTCAAATGTTTAAATGTTGAACATTGGAGTCCCATAGGGTTTATTTCTTGAGTTCTCCTCTCTTATTTATACTCACTTCCAAGGTGATTCATTGGTTTTATGGTTTTATATGTTATCTGTATGTTGATGGCATCAGATTTGTATCTCTAACCCAAACCTCCCTACAGCTCCAGACTATGATATCCAACTGTCTATTTGCTCTCTCCATTTGTAAGTCTAATAGGCATATCAAAATTACCAGGCCCCAAACTGAACTCCTGATATTTATCCCAACCCTGAAACCTAACTATCTTTCCACATACTCAGGCCAGAAATTTTGTAGTCATCCTTTATTCCTCTCTTCCTCTCTCACTCTGTGCTTAATTCATCAGTGATTCCTGTGGGTCAGATAATATCAGGGTATAAGGAAGTTGTAGTAGTCAGGTAATGAGTTCAATCAACTATCTCTTTCCACTACTTTTTTCTTTAAATTTCACTTATCCATAGTTAGATTTCTTTCTAGACTAGTCTGGGGGTGGGACATATGTTATTTCTCATAATCAGATTTAACTACTTCATCTATCATTAATTAGTTGTGATTAATTTCAAAGGCTTTCCAAGGATTTTGTATTTACCAATATATTTACCATTTCTGGTGCTCTGTATTCATTCCGGAAGACCTATATTTCCTGGTGGTTTCACTTCCTTTCAGTCTGTAGAACTTCTTTAGCATTCTGGAAGTTTGTGATCTGGTGGCAATGAGTTCACTTTTTTTGTTTTACCTTCATTCTTTGAAGGACAATTTTTCTGTTTGCAAGCTTTTGAGTTGACAGGGTTTTTGTTGTTTGTTTTTGCTTTTAGCACTTTAAAGATGTTGTTCCATTGTTACTTGTCATCCATAGATTCTGATAAGAAATCCAATATATTTTAAATTATTCTGTTTATTTGCCATTTTTCTTTGGAGAATTTCAATATTTTCCCTTTATCTTTCTTTTTTATTTTTTGTTTGAATATAATGTCTAGGTTTTCCTCCTTTTGAATTTATCCCTGGATTAATTGAGTTTCTTGAATCTATATGTTTGTGTCTTTTATCAGATTTGGGAATTTATAGTCTATTATTTCTCCTGATATTTTATTTTCTTCCCCATTCTTTCTCTGTTCCTTCTGAGATGCCAGTTATCCATGTGTTCAACTTCAAAACTGTTCCACAAATCCTCACAATCTGTCCATTTATCTTTTTCAAGTTTTTCTTTTTTTTTTTTTTATTGGATGATTTCTGATTACCTATCTTCAAGTTCACTGAATTTTTCTCTTATGAGTGAGTTCTATTTTCTTGACTTATTGTATGGCAACATATTATATTGTATCCTGGACATTGTGAAATTTACGTTGTGGACAATGTTTTGTTTTACCAGACAATTTACTTAGATTCAAATTGTAGCCTGTCATTTCTGTGGTGGATGGTGATTCCAATCTCAGTTAAGTTCTTTAAACCTTATCTTCTAGCTGCTTTGAGTTTGTCTCACACATGCTTATTTTAGGGGTCAGCTAGAATCATGTTGGGTATATGCATAGAATTATAAATCTATTTCTCTGGCATTTTCCTTCCCATGGTTCTCTTGTCACTCTTTAATTTTCTCAGACTCCTACCCTTGGTTCTCACACCTAGAACTAGGATGTGTTTCTCTATAAAAATAGAAAGAAATAGGGAGCTTGCTCTCTCCTGATTTTTTGCTCCAACTTTTGGCACCCCTTCAAATTGTTTACTTTTATACAATCTCCAGAGCCCTGAGGTTATTTTTTTCTTGATTTTTTTTCTTTTAGTATATGTGCACAGTTTTAAAAGATGAAAGATCAGTTTATTTTTAGCACATTCTTTCATACTAAAAGAAGAAAACCCCTTCCAAGTATTTCTTAATTGAAAAGTTTATGTAGATTCACATGTGGTTGTAAGAAATAATAAAGTGATATCTTATGTATACTTACCCAGTTTTCCCTAGTTTTTTCAACACCATGGTATATCACAACCAGGAGATTGGCATTGATACAACCCATTGAACTTACTCTAATTTCCCCAGTTTTGCTTGTACTCGTGTGTGTGTGTGTGTGTGTGTGTGAGAGAGAAAGAGAGAGAGAGAGAGAGAGAGATAGCCATGCGATTTTATTATATGTGTAGGTTTGTGTATCCACTACCACAGCCTTCCAAATATTTTTGAAAATAAATCATTATCCATTATAGTTTTTAATGGTTTTTAGGCTTTGAAATAATTTCTTCAGCTCTTAAGCTTCAAGTCACATAACCTATTATCATTAATATTATCATTTAGGAAATGGCCCGCACAGAGGCTCTGGTTTTAGGTGTGTTCAGAGATGAATGTGGCCATCATGGACTTGTGGGGATTCTTTTTTTCTAAGATGACTGCCAAGCTGCTGCTATTATTAGCCCGCTAGGAAATACTGCAGTTGAAGAGGACTAACTGTTCGGCCATGCTCCCCCTTTGAAGAAGATTAAAAGTTAAGCAATTAGAACAGTGTAAAACAGTAAACCTTGTTTGTTAATTTGTTAATTCATTTTATTAATTTCCTTTCCCAGATTGTAAACTAGTTTGAGAACAAGAACCATTTCATTTTTTTGGGCCTTCCCTTTTGCCCCGTTGCTGCTCAGAGTTTACTTTAGTGCTTTGCGCAGAAGTGTTTAATTCATGTTTAAAATATAAATACCTGTTGTTAAATAGAATTGAAAAGTAAAATTGTTTTATGTGTTTCCTCTGCTTTTTAACTGAGATTAGTATTTCTCAAGGCTTATCTCCATATTATGCTTATTTTCACATATAATACGTCTAAGTACTTTATTGACGCTTGGCCTTTTGAAGGTGGTGTCACTGCCTTTGATAAAAATGTAATCAGGTGAGCATTTCCTGGTGAGATAATCATCAAAGCTTGAAAGTGCGTATTTCCTTTCACCTATTATATTTGTAGTGTACTTTAGCCTATCCCCTATTGCTCTCTGTCTCTATTTCTCTCTCTTTTAAGACACCTGTTGTGAAAAGTGTTGCACCAAGAATTTTTTAAAAAATCAACTTTTCTCTAATGGATGATTCATGGTAGGAGATAAAATGGTATGTTTGCATCAAGGGTTTTATTTGGTGTCTAATATGCTCTCAGAAAGAAAAATCAGAGGTAATTGACATTTTTTTGGTGAGCAAACACTGATAAAATTTCTGTATTTTCATATACTTAGGGATACCTATTTGGAAGTAAGACTTTATGTAGTTCTTTTCTAACTTCTTTAATTTGGGATTTAAGATTAACTTTTTCTGTGTATTTTGTGGAATTTTTTAAATCATAGAAATTAAGTGTTTACCTGTCTGTACTGGGTAAGTTGAAAAGAGGACAGCTAGTTGGTGGAGCCAACACCATGGCTCTTTGGGACAGCTTTGGCACTACAGGGACAATGGGAATTACAGAAATGTCTTCTCATGTCAGAATAGTCAATCCCAAATGAGGGCACTGACTAATTGTGGGTATTCAAGGGATTAAAATATACAGGCCCATAAGAACAGACAGTAAGGATAACTACCACTGTTTTCTATCTGATTTGTGTTTTGTTTACTCATTAATTCATTCATCCAATATTCATCTGAATGAATATTAAGATGACCATGGTATGCCAGGCATATACAGAAAAACATGCTATGGCATAGTAACTTCTTTCAAAGAGTTCAGGTGGTTTCATTTATTGGTGCATACCCACCATAAGCCATTTAAAAATTAAAGGGGCTTCAACTTTAAATTGAATTAACTTCTGTTGAATTTGTCTATCACTCCTAACACATACCCCTCTTCCCAAATCCTCAGAATTTGGGACTCTACCTGAGCAGTAAATCAGAATGAGGAAACTGATTCTAGAATTGCCTTCCTAAGAAAGAAACATGCCATCCTCTGCTTCCCTTTCTCTGGAGGCTGAGGCTGTTGACCTCTCTGGCTATCTCTCCAAAGTGGGGCTAATGATCATACCACCTCATCTGACCAAGGAGAAGATGAAATGAGGTCCTGTGACAGGCTCTGCAGATTCAGACTTCCCCTAAGACCTGGTCCTGCCCTCAAGGAGGCCACACACACATGGGAGAGAGATGCACACGTTTATACTAACTGTCCTGTGAGAAGGGTGAATGAACTCCATCCCAGGTTGCATTGCTCTCATTGCTTGGACTCATAAGTACATCAGCCTGGGGCTTGATGATGAGGGTAACCACAATTAGTCTTCAAGGTGGTGCCATTAATATTTATGCTCAATAACCAGGACATGTATTTGCATGCACATATAATTTATATAAATGTGTAATAATTATTTTAAGTTTTAGAATGAGGAGATTGAGACCCAGAGAAATTAATTTCTGCAGATGGAGCCAGATAGAAGCAGAGATGATGCCCAACCTATCCTTTGGGCATTGCTTTAAAAATCTGATAACAGAGCATCATATTTATTTGATGATGGGTTAAATGATCAAAGGGTAAATTTCCTTCAGGATACTATCACATTAGTTCTTAAAACCCAGAGAAAATAAAATTTTTTTATTTAAAAATTTTTTTTGTTTAAAAAAATTTTTTTAATTATTTTTAAAGAAGCTTTAGATTACATAAATGTTACATAAAAAAATATAGGGGATTCTCATAAAACCCACCAAGCTTAAAAAGTAGAAGAGGTTGGTAGATGTAAATCATATTGTGTAACAAATGCTTAAAACTTGTTTGAATGCTTTTGTAAGTTACTGGAGTTTGATAGCAAAGGTGAGGAAGCTGCTACTGAAGGAAGCAGTTAAGTACATTTCTTGACTCCCCTACCCATGAGTTGTCACTGGTCACACAAAGAATGTCTGTTAACTTGTTGACAGCACTCACAATGATGGTATCCTGGTAGCAACAGTGAAAACATATTTACTGAAGAGTGTTGGTTGATCAGATTTCTTGACCCCTGCTGTGTATGCTCAGGCATTGTTATAGAGTATACAAACATGAAATGATCAGCCTCCGCTTTTAGACTCTTCATTATTTAGAAGAAAGAAGACTGTGTACTGGACCAACAGGATGTTACCAGGATGAATCCTTACCCATTAGGCACCATTGCTTCGGGCTTTCATCAGTATACCTACAGCCTAGCGTTGTGATTGCTGTTCAGAGTAGGACCAAGAGTCAGTAGGAAAATGTTATTTCTCTGCAAGAAGGTAGAGACTTAGGTAATATATCTTAGAAAATTTTACATTAAGAATTGAGAATGCAAAAGTTTTGGGAAAATTCTGATTTCTAGGAGATTTACACTAAAGCATGATTTTTTCTTTCCAGCTTGGTCCCAGAGAGCCCAGTGTAAAAGGTATTATATTGTGTTCTCTAAGTTTATCTTCACTGATTTAGCCTTGCTTATGCACAGTGTTTCATTCTCCTGTTTGGAGGAACTGCTTCTCTTTTACTTGAAATAGGTTCCAGTAGGGTATTTTGTTGTACTGTGTATGTAAACTTCTTTAGTCGCACTTAAAAGAAAAAAATTCATTGTCTATTGTTCTTTAATCTTATTGACCATTATTAAAGAAGCTAAGATTTACTCATGATATGTTTTGTGTATTTATTAGTTATACATGTTTTACTAATTTATTAGTTATATATGTTTTGTGTATATATTAGTTGTTGCCTTTGACCAACATTAAAGTAACTTGGGCAATACTTTCATATGATATATTACATTATTTTGTATTAGTAGACAGTGTTTGAAGTCATTACTAAAAAGAAGTATTTACAGAACCTTATTTCTTCAACATTAATTGAAGTCTAAAACAACTCAAAACTGTAAATGCCTTTACTTTTTTTTTTTTTATACAGATGTTTAGAGACATCACCATCACTTTGGGGCACCACACACTCTGTGCTCATTCACACATCACAGACACCCCGGGATGAAGCTCGGCATTCCCATTCTTATCAACGTAGCCATTTGCTTATGATAAAAACAGTAATGCTGTTGCTCATGAACACATCAGACTTGTCCAGGATATCATGTCACTTTACATCCTTCATTACACCTTATAAAAAAGCGTATAACCACAAAGCAGGGAATTTAAATAAACCATGAGGATTTGGGTCTGACTATAACACACTTTGATTGTAGAGACAAAAATGGTCAAGTTCATGTTGAGAAGTGATCAAAAGCACCCCTTGGCCCTGTCATCAGATACTCTGTAAACGCTTTCTCATAGTAAAACTATAACTCCACTCTCGCTAGTCAGGTGTAATTAGAAGAGTATAAATGATATCACTTTAAAGCTGTAGTTTGTTTTATTTATATATCTCACTTATGCACTTATGTTTGCCATTTATTTTCTGTCTATGTATTGAGTGACATTAGAACTTGAGGATTGGGGGTTAATGTTTTCAGGAGGATTTTTTTTTCACTGCTGCTGCTGGGGGACTAAAGGAAAAATAAAGTTAAGCCTGCTTTTAGTTACTAACAGATGAGTGTTTACAATGTATATCCACAAATGCTTATCAGCACATTCATGGACAATTGAATAATGTGTAACTAGTGACATTAAGAACAACTATAGGAAGAATGTCTTCTGACCTTCTGTTTCTTTTATTTAAATTTTAGATTCATAGCCAAACCATGTGCCATAGCCCTCAAAATTCAGGCCAATGGACCACAAATAGCCCAGCCAAATGCCATTCTGGAAAAGGTCTTCACTGCAATTACAAAGGTATGATTGTGCTTTCCTGGGGGATGAGCTGTCATGACCACTGTTCTCCATCTGAAATCAATCAGTCCCTTCCCCCCTCTCCTGGGTTATCAGCTTTTGCCCAGCCTCATGCTGGAAAGTGAATGCTCAAAAAGAACAAAAACCTTGTGATGAGAACAATATGGTAGAATTTGAATAATACAAGCACGTTTGAGACCTGCTGGTTTACTCTCAAATTGATTTTAGAAGCTTGTCTGTGAAGAACAATCCAGATTAGAAGTGATTCATCTGCTTTGTGCCTCTTTTAATCTCATACGACACAAAGCTATACCTACAACAGTGTTGTACTTTATGGAGGCAAGAAGCTGAGGAATATGATTTATGTTTGTATGAAAAAATGCCTGTTTGCTTGTGGCATTGTCCATTTATTCCAGTTGTGATAGATAGGTGAACATGAACCAAACATAAGAGGAATAATTGAAGAAGAGGAGAGTTTTACCGTGAAGAAATGAAGGAGGATTAGGAGGAGAGTTGTAAATGAAGAGATTGGTTCACTGGGGAGAAAGAAAGAGAGGAGATAATCTGGTGGAAATTAGAGCTTAAACTGGGAATGGGATGACAGAGCAGATGATGGGAGGGGGAGGAGGAGGCGGAGGGAAGGACACCTCCCCTGCCCCCCACCCCAAGTTGATAATCTCTGTAAGAACAAGGAGGGAAGGAGAAATGCAGACGTTAGAAACCACAAGCTAAGGCCATAAGAAAATAAAGCAAATGAGAGAGCCCATGTGTATCTTTTACAGCTGGTAAGACAGTCTTGCCTATAAAAGAAAGAGGGAAAGAACAGGAGAAATCTAACATTCTACAAGAAGCATTTGTGCATTCACTTTTTAAGTGACTCTCTTTCCTGCTTTCATTTTTCTGGGAGAGTTATTCAGGCTTCTAAGATGCAATTGGTCACCATTCCACATTTTGCTCCTTTTTTGTTATTTGTGTTACTAATCATTTCCACAACTTGTCTTTTGTCTTAAAACTATTAACTCAAATATTCAAACACTTTTGCTTATTTTATGGTCTTTATTTTGGCCAGGATTTTCTAGCATTTTCCTCTCGATCCTTTTAAAGAAGATATTTTTTCCTGGAAAAGTATAAGAAAATCCCCAGTAATTTTTATATCTCTGCTAGAAGAAAAGAAGAATTAATGGAATTGTAGTTTTGTGGGAGGATTTTTTTTTGTCTGCTCATAATCTTTATATATATATATATTTTAAAAGATACATTACACAAAATGTTACACACAAAAAAATATTAGAGGGTCCTATATGCCCCACTCCTCACACTTCCCACCGTTCCCCTCATTAACCACGTCTTTTATTAGTGTGGTACATTCATTGCAATTGATGAACATGTTTGGAGCATTGCCACTAAGCATGGATTATAGTTTACATTGTAGTTTACATTCTATTCCACTCAATTCTATAGGTAATGGCAGGATGTATAATGGTCTGTATCTGTCATTGCAATGTCATTCAGACAATTCCAAGTCCCCAAAATGCCCTCATATTATACCTTGTGGGAGGATTTTAGATTACTAAGTTCCAACCTGAAGGAACACATATCCTATAGAATTTAAAGGAAGAAAATATTAAGGAAAACTTCCATTTTCATTTACCATGTCAATTTAACGTAGCAAAATGCCTTGTTCTCTCTTCAAAAATAAAACAAACCCAGATGTGTAGGGAGTTATGAGGTTCATTTTTTTTAATGTGATTGTGACATATTTGTGTTTGCTTTTTGAACTACTCTAAATGCATTAAACATGCAGTATTCTAAATGAATAATAAAATGAATTTTCTGCCTGAATTGTATACATCCCTTTAGAATCATGCAATGGACATTTTATTTCCCTTGTCTTATATTTATTCTGGTTACTGGAAAATTTTCCCTTATAAAGGTAATAAAAAGGTTTTGCAGCCATGTCGACTGCTTTGGAGAATATTTGCTTCTAGCTGTTTCATTTCCCCAACATTTTATTATGAAAATTTTAAATATATAGAAGTTCAAATATATAGAGTTAAATATATATATAGTCAAATATATAGAGTTAAATATATAGAGTTCAAATCAGAAGTACATTGAACTCTCATATCCCCTATTTATGTTAAATATTTAGAATTTAATATTTTATTGTCCTTGTTTTTTAGGTAAATTTACATACCATAAAATATACAAATTTAAGTGCATATTTCATTCATGAGATTTCACAAATGCACAACAATCAAAACTCTTGTTAAGATATAGAACATTACCGGGAAACGGACCTTGGCCCAGTGGTTAGGGCGTCCGTCTACCACATGGGAGGTCCGTGGTTCAAGCCCCGGGCCTCCTTGACCCGTGTGGAGCTGGCCATGCGCAGTGCTGATGCGCGCAAGGAATGCCGTGCCACGCAAGGGTGTCCCCCGCGTGGGGGAGCCCCACGCGCAAGGAGTGCACCCGTGAGGAGAGCCGCCCAGCGCGAAGGAGGGAGCAGCCTGCCCAGGAATGGCGCCGCCCACACTTCCCGTGCCGCTGACGACAACAGAAGCGGACAAAGAAACAAGACGCAGCAAAAAGACACAGAAAATAGACAACCGGGGGAGGGGAGGGGAATTAAAGAAATAAAAATAAATCTTTAAAAAAAAAAAAAAAAAAAAAAAAAGATATAGAGCATTATCTTCATCCACAAAGTCCCTTAGCTTCTTCCCACTTAGTTCCCACATTCATCCCCTCCCAGAGGCAACAATTTTCTTTATTTTTTTCACCATAGATTAGTTTTGCCTATTCTAGAACTTCATTTAAAAGAAATCGTACAGCATATAGCCAGGTTTTTTCATTCAGTGTGTTTTTGAGATAGATGCATGATGTTGCATGTATAAGTAGTTTGCTCCTTTTTATTCCTGAGAAATATTTCATTATACAATATACCAAAGTTTGTTTATCCATTATCTTGTTGATGCAGACGCAGACTATTTCCAGATTTTGGCTATTATGAATAAAGTTTCTAAGTTTCTAAGATTTTGGCTATTATGAATAAAGTTTCTTGAGAAGCTTTTTAATGAACATAAGCTGTCATTTCTCTTGGATACTATATTAGCTTTTTATTGCTACTTTAACAAATTATTACAAACTTAGTGCCTTACATAATATAAATATATTATCTTACAGTTCAGTAGGTGAGATACTGACACAGGTCTCACTGGACTAAAATCAATTTGGTTTGTTGTGCTACATTGGCCACTTTGATTCACATCTAATTGTTAGATGGTAAAGAGTTTTTTTGTCTGACTACTTTCAAACTTCTTTTTATCTTCATTTTTTATAATATCAGTGTGATGTTATAAATCACTAGATGGGCTATATTTTGTACTTCTCCTGCTTGGATTCATTGAACTTATTGAATTGGTAATTTTTTGTATCTCATCAAGTTTGGGAAAAATCTGGCCATTATTTCTTCAAATATGTTTTTCTTTCACCCTGCTACCATCTTTCCTCTTTGGATTCCAATTTCACGTATGTTATACCAGTGATAGAAAAAAAATAGCTTTTAAAAAATTAACTATGGAGAATTTACAAAAACTTTGGAAGACTATCGAAATATTCAGGGTTAGTCCCTGAACCATAGTTTTGAATGAGACCCTGCTGGATTATTATTCTCAGCTTTCCTTCCATTCCTTTAGATTTCCCTGGCTATCTCCATAGTTTCCTGCCTTTTGAATACAGAGCAATGCTGAACCTTTTATTCATGGAGACCTTTCTTAGCCAATGCTTGCAGAGACCACCTCCTTCTCTCAGGTGGGAAAAAGTCTTGGGAGGTGACTGAGTGATAGTGATATGCCCCACACAGCATATCCAGTCCACATTGGGCTTCTGATTCCATCCTGCTGTAAACAGGTAGGCTGCTCTATTCAGGCTACCATTTAGGGAGTTTCTGGTTAAAAATGTCAGTAATGAAGTATTCTCCAGAGTTAGCACTCTCTCTTTCTTTCTCAGTAAAACTCCAGCTTTGACACTCCATTCCTAAGAGAAATCCTCATCTCAAAGTCTTGGAAATAGTTTCCTCAGCTCTGATAGTCTTTGGATCCCAAATAGACATGTAAAAAGGAGCACATGCACAAGAAGGAACACATGATGGTGTGAACAGGCATATTGGTGGCTGTGTGAAAGATTCATTCTCTCTCTTCTCTAGAAATAAACAATACAGGGCAGAATGGTTGAGAAAGAGATAAGGGTAGAGGATGAGGGCAGTGATGACCAGGATCAGAGTCAGGGAGTTGAAGATTCAAGGACCTATGTTAGATGGTCCAGAGAGGTGTTTAGAGGAAAGGGTAGGAGTCATGTTTGAAGATCTTTGTGGTAAAACATTTAATAAGAGTTTGATACCAAGTTGTTGAGGCAAAGGCCAGGGCAGTTGTGGTTCCAAGTGGTTCTTAAAATTCTAGTCATAGAGGTTGAAGTTGCAGGGTCAATAATCCAGAAGGTTAGATAATACAGACAAACGAGTGGCTCTGGGCAGGAGTGGTGCTTCTAGCTAATTTTAATGAACATATTCTCTTAGTTTCCAAGGTAATTCCTTTAGAATTTTTATATGATTAAAAAAGAAACCTCATGTTTTAAATATAAATGAGCAAAAGTTGAAACTACTTTTCCTTGTATTCTTTGTAATTCTTCAGCCTTATTTGTGATATGAAAAATTAAGAGGTCAATTGACCCGAATAGGAGGAACAGGACTTGGAGAGCTTAATCAAAGCATGTCTGTGTGTGTGATCATCAGTGCTCTGGTTTTGGCCATGGTTCCAACTGACCTTTAATAGAGGGTATGGCTATTGACCTTCTAATGGGTAAAATCTAATATGTACAAGATGGTCTGTATAATTTGTGGGGCCTCTTGTACAGAAAGCACACATAAAGTACTGTTAAGTCTATAAAAATATAAAGCTTTTCTTTTCTTCATAATCTTTGTCTGGACCTGTGCAGCTTGTTTTAGTTTGCTTTTTGATATCATGCTGCCTAGGGCATGGGAATACTTAATGGACAAGCACACACCTGTGCATGAGCCTGGGACTCTGCTCTGTGACTTACTGCACACATGGCCCATGAGCAGCTCAGTTTCCTCTCTTCCTAGCCAATGGACCATACAGTACCCAGGGCCATACTCATACCATGCCCTAGCCAGAGGTGGAGAAGTTAAGACAGGCCTGTCATGTTTCCTGGGGCCCACTGACCTGACCCACAGTGGTCAGTTGAACTCCAAGTGTGTAGCAACTTCCATTCCAGGGCATGCTAGGTACCTGGACCTGGGTGGGTGAGAGATACCTCCCCACTGAGTAATCCACCAAATGCACCACAGAACATGACCGACCCTGGCCCTGTCTGTGGTCACAGTGTGCCCCCACTGGGAGCTGAGGGAAAACTTTTTCATTATTATTATATCTATTATGGTAATCTCTGATCAATGATCTTTGATGTTACTATTGTATTTGTTTTGGGGTGTCATGAACCATGCCTATATAAGATAGTGAACTTAATAAATATTATTTGTTCTGTTTGCTCCACAGATCAGTCATTTCCCATCTCTCTTTCCCTCCTACAGCCTCCCAATTTCCTGGAACACAATAAGATAAAAATTAGGCCAATTAATTAACCCTACAATGACCCCTAAATGTTCAAGTGAAAGGAAGATGCTCACATTTCTCACTTTAAATCAAAAGCTAGAAATGATTAAGCTTAGTGAGGAAGGCATGTTGAAAGATGAGATAGGCTGAAAGCTAGGCCTCTTGAACCAAGCAGCTAGCCAAGTTACAAATGCAAGGGAAAAGTTCTCAAAGAACGTTAAAGAGCTACTCCAATGAACACGTGATTGATAAGAAAGTGAAATAGCATTATTGTTGATTTGGAGAAAGTTTTAGTGGTCTGGAGAGAAGATCAAACCAACCACAACATCCTCTTGAGCCAAATCCTAATCCAGAGCAAGGCATTAACTCCCTTTACTCTATGACAGCTGAGAGAGGTAAGGAAGCTATAGACAAAAAGTTTGAAACTAACAGCCTTATATTAGAGGAAGATGCCACATAGGACTTTCCTAGCTAGAGAGAATCAAGCCTGGCTTCAAAGCTTCAAATGACAGACTGACTCTCTTTTTAGAGGTTAATGAAGCTGGTGACTTTAAGTTGAAGCCAACAATTATTTATGATTGCAGAAAATCCTAGGGCCCTTAAGAATTAAATCTATTCTGCCCATGCTCTAAAAATGGAACAATAAAGCCTGGATGATAACACATCTTTTCACAACATGATTTAATGAATATTTAAAGACTATTGTTGAGACCTGCTCAGAAAAAAAGATTCCATTCAAAATATTAATACTCATTGACTATGTATCTGTTCACCCAAAAGCTCTAATGTTGATACACAATGAGATGAATCTTGTTTACATGTCTGCTAACACAGCATCCATTCTGCAGCCCATGGATCGAGGAGTCATTTCCATTCTCAAGTCTTATTATTTATTATTTAAGAAATACATTTCATAAGGCTGTATTTGCCATTGATAGTGATTCCTTGGATGGATCTGGACAAAGTAAACTGAAAGCCCTCTGGAAAGTATTCACCATTCTAGATGCCATTAAGAAAATTACTGAAATTTGTGAAATTAGCTCCTGTTAATATAAGGATTAACAGGAGTTTGGAAGAAGTTGATTCCAACCCTCAAGGCTGACTTTGAGGGACTCAAGACTTCAGTGGGGGAAATAACTGCAGATATGATAGAACTAGAGAAGTAGAGAACTAGATTAGAAGTAGAGCTTGAAGAAGGGGCTGAATTGTTGCAATCCCATGATAAAACTTTAAAGGATAAAGAGTTGCAAAAATGAGCAAAGATAAGCAGAAAATGGTTTCTTGAGATGGAATCTATTCCTGGTGAGGATCTGTGAACATTGTTGAAATAACAACAAAGGATTTAGAACATCTCATGAATATAGTTAATAAAGCAGTGGCATGGTTTCAGAAGATTGACTCTAATTTTGAAAGACGTTCTCTGTGGGTAAAATGCTATCAAACATTGCATGCTGCAGAAAAAGCTATTGTCTATCAATGTGGCAAACGTCATTGTAGTCTTCTTTTAAGAAATTTCCAAAGCCACCCCAATTTTTTTTTCCAAATTCTACTCAATTTATTCATTTAAAAAAAAATATTACATTAAAAAAATATGAGGTCCCCATTCACCCCCACTGCCCCCACCCCACCACTCCCCCCACAGTAACACTCCCCCCCATCATCATGACACATCCATTGCATCTGGTGAATACATCTCTGGGCATCGCTGCACCCCATGTCCTGTGGTCCACACGATAGCCCACACTCTCCCACGTTCCATCCAGTGGGCCATGGGAGGACATACAACGTCCGGTAATTGTCCCTGGAGCACCACCCAGGACAGCTCCAAGTCCCGAAAATGCCTCCACATCTCATCTCTTCCTCCCATTCCCCCCACCCAGCAGCCACCATGACCACTTTTTCCACATCAATGCCACATTTTCTCGATTATTAACCACAATAGTTCATGAATAGAATATCATTAAGTCCACTCTGATCCTTACTGTATTCCTCCTTCCTGTGGACCTTGGCTTGGTTGTGTCCATTCCACATCTATGTCAAGAGGGGGTTTAGATTCCACATGGATATTGGATGCAATCCTCCTGCTTTCAGTTGTAGGCACTCTAGGCTCCATGGTGTGGTGGTTGACATTCTTCAACTCCATGTTAGCTGAGTGGGGTAAGTCCAATAAATCAGAGTCTGTTGAGGTCAGGCCTGGCTATCATATTGTCAGTCCAGAGATTCAAATCCCCTAGATATATCTTAAGCCCCAGCACCAACTACAATTCCAGTAAAGTAGTATGAAAGGCTTGTGAAAAGAGATCCCATCTGAGTCCAGCTCCATCATGCAGAAACACCAGCTCCAGAGAAGGGCCAACTGACATGGCAGTGAACCCCATCTGCCATGACCATAGAACCTGTGGGTCTCTTTAGCCCTCAAAAGGACCAATACCTGGGGTTGCATCTGCTTTATCTGTCTCTGAGACTCTGCTCAGGTGTGCATAAGGGCAATCCTTCTGACAACTTCCAGACTCTTTTTTAGAGACTCATAGCCATATAAACTCATTTGTCCTTTCCATTTCCCCCTTAATTTAGGTCAAACAGCATTTTCAACTCCTGTTATTATATGTAGCAGGGATATTCTGCTGCCGTGTTGAACCTTTAATTCAAGGTCATTTTCTAGTTGCATCATCAGCTGGTACTTGGTAGTGATCCCTCAGTGCCAGGGAGGCTCATCCCCTGGTGTCATGTCCCACGCTGGGGGGAAGGCATTGCATTTACATGCTGAGTTTGGCTTCGAGACTGGCCACATTTGAGTAACATGGAGGCTGTCAGGAGGAAACTCCTAGGCACAGTGCTGCTCTAGGCCTTGTTCTTATTTCAGGCATATAGGCTCACAAGCATTGTCATTAGTATCGGGCTCACCGTTGGACCCTCATTTCTTCCTGGTCCTTACCGTTGCACCTGGGGGACTGCCGCTGCTCCCCTAGGGACCACGACAGAGCCCCCCATGGCCAGTAACCCAGTACCCCCCCAGCTGTTGTTTTTAATTGTTTCCACTATGAGTATATCCAAACATTACCATGCACCCTGGACATATGCCCTGTATAACTCCCTGTCAACCATATATTGCCTGTCAATAACATCCCATACCAGTATTCCTCCGCTGCCATTGTTGAACCACTCTGTGATCCAAAATTTCCTGAAAAGTGAAGCCCAATATAATGTCAGGTTCCCTTACTAGTAAAATGGAATATAGCGATGAGTTTAAAGGTTAGATATAGAATACATATTGATTTGGAAAAATTCTACATCCTATCTTTTTCTTTTCTTTTTTCCTAATTATTGAGCTTCTCTTCACAGGAGCCCTAGATCACAGAAATTCATATATACAATATACAGTACTCCTACACATCCACCATAAAACCTTTTCCCTTCCACAGTGATAATCTTTTAACTTATTCATATCATATTTACTGAAACTGATGTACAGACTCCGAGACAATAGCTTTCAAACAAGGTGACATCTGTGCTTACATTGTGGTCCATACTTTAGGATATACAGTTTCTAAATTTTTAGTTATCCTATGTTTTACATTATGGTTTACATTATTAGTCTGTCGTCCCCTATGTTTTTGGTGTAATAGTACATGTTTTATATCCATCCTTGTGTACTCTCGTGAAACTCCTCTCTTGCCCCCACATTTACCTTCGTTCCATCCATTCAACATCCATTTTCCCCTCTCCTTGGGGCCCACAGCGACAGCCAATCTCCATTTCCCAAGGAGCTACATCCAGAGATACTTGCAACAGTGTTCAGGGCCTGACTTGCTCAACTGCCCTAATGTCCTGGGAGCCACCCGTTCTCTCGAGAGATACAGTTCCCTCTATTTGATGGCATTAGTCCTTCCCAGGATGTGGGTCCACCCCCACTCTCACTACTTGGGTCTCTACCCAATGGTACAACCCACTATGGCAAAATGAGCATTCAGACGTTCCCCAGGAGTCCGTCCCGCGTCAGACCATCCCCTCCAAGCATCCTAAACAGGTAACCCTCATAATTATATTTTGATATGGTTTTCTCAGCATTTTACTCTCAACCAACACCTGACACTCTCCTATGTTTGTATGTTGCCCCTCCTTCCCCCCAATTTTTTGGGCAATATTACCCATCCGCCCATCCCCAGCCCCCCTCAAACCTGCAAAGCCCCACCCAAAGGCAACCCCTTGCCCCCATTTTATCTCTTCTTTGTGCTCATACTTAACCGCCAGCTCATCATAGATTCCACCCCTGCAGACATCAGCTCACATCCTTCCTCCACCCCTCGATTTCCTGTAAGCCTGTCTTCCAGTCTCTAGCTCTCTGAGGCAGCTTGCTTATTTCATATCATTGAGGTCATGTAGTATTTGTCCTTCAATGCCTGGGTTGCTTCACTCAACATAAGGTTCTCAAGATTCATCCATGTTATCACGTGTATTTGTAGTGTATTTTTTCTTACAGCTGAATAGTATTCCATTGTATGTATATACCACATTTTATTGATCCACTCATCTGTTGATGGGCATTTGGGTTGATTCCAACTTTTGGTGATAGTGAACAATGCTGCTATGAACATTGGTGTACATATATCGGTTTGTGTCCTTGTTTTCAGTTCTGCTGGGTATATACCCAGCAGTGGTAAAGCCACCCCAATTAACAGCAACCACCACCCTGATCAGTCAGCAGCCATCAACATCTAGGCTAGACCTTCCACCAGTGTAGGGTGGCACTGTGTGGGAGCGCGGCGACAGCAAGGGTCGGCTCGTCTCCAGGCGCCGGTGCGAGTTGGACCCGGGTGGCGGGAACGGGCGTTAAGGCCCTCCGCTTGGGGTTCGGGCGTACTGCTCGCCCCTCTGCCCAGCTGCACCCGCTTCCCCCTCGGTGGCCTAACCCCGCCTCTCCCCCGAGGGCCACCGCCGCGCCATGACAGCCCCGCCTCGCTGCCGCTGAGAACCCTGTCTACCCCGTCTTCTGCCCGCAACCAGTGATGCACCCCTGCACGAACCTATCAGCTGTCTGCTGCCCCCCCGGCCACGCCCCCTGCCCCTCCCCCATCTTCGCCCTATATTAACCGCTGTACTTCCTGAATAAATCAGACTTGCGCACAGATCCTGGTCTCCTCAGTAGTCTTCTTCCTACCACGCGTCCTCCGCACCTTGCAGGCCCCAGAGCGCCTTCTCGGAAGGCCCCTCCGTGTGTTGCAGCCCTCCGCCCGTGCCCACACTGCCCCTGCGGCGGCCCTCTGGGCGAGCCCACACTGTGACATTTGGCGTCCAACGTGGGAGCAACAACTTCCCAGCCAGACCCGCACCCGCCTCGCCTGCAAGGTAAGGACCCCCGTCTTCGCTAGGCCCCGCCATCGGTGCCATGGGCGGCCGTCTTTCCTCCTGCCAGGCACCTCAGGGCCCTTGCCGGCCTTTTAGACACCAATCATATGAATGTCTCAGTAAAGCAGCTCCAAACGTACTGGGACCTTTTGCTGCCTTTCAACCCCTGGCTCTCCACTTGCCAGCTGTGGGACCCGGACACGTACACTAACCTCATTGACCGCGTCACAGCGGCTATGGAGTATGAGAACAAGCGTTTTCCCCCCAGCCTTCTCCCCACGCTCATCGCCATTCGCTCGTGCCTCCAGGGCACCCCCGTCAATCGGGACGCTTTCCACTGCACCTGCGGTAAGAGCAAGGGAGAGGGGTCTCAGTCAGACAGTGATTCCGACACCGAGTCCTTGTCCAGCTGCCTCAACAACGCCCTGGACTCTTGCCCGCCCAAACTGGACGTGCCTACCTCGCCCCAAGATGGCGAACTTCCGCCTTCTTCTTGGGAGGATAAAGGGAAGTCCCTCCCCCTATACCCGCCCCCTCCGGCCACGGCGCCATCCTGGCCCCCACCGGAAGAGGAGCGGCCGCCATCTTACAAGCCACCTACCCCCTGGGGCAGTCTACCATCTTGTGAGGCACCGCCATCTTGGGACGAGCCACGTTCTCGCCCCACCCCCTGGGCACCCCCCGCCGCGGATCCCTCATTCACCAGAGGGCCCATGGGTACTTGGCCCCCGCGCGTCAGACGCCGCTCTTGTACCTGCTGAATGCCGCCCCCTCGCGGCACCGTCCGCAGGATTGGTACCCCTTTACAGCTGACGAAATAAAAAACCTCCACAAGGCTGTTAAAGAGGACGGCCTCGGTAGCCCATACGCCCAACATTTGCTTGAGGAGCTTAGCACTCAGCTCGCGGTTCCGTATGACTGGGTTTCCCTCGCTCGGGCCATTCTAACCCCGGCCAATTCATCGACTGGCATGCTCACTTTACATCAGAGGCAGAAAAGCAAGTGGCACACAACGCCCGTGTCGGGGCTCGCCATCCCCCGGACGCTTACACAGGCACGGGCCAATTCGCCAATCCGTCCCAATATCACAACGCCCCCCCCCGAGTTCTGGCTCCAACTTCGCGAGCTGGCTTTCCGTGCTTTCCGCAGCTGCTCCGCCACCAGACCTGAGCCACTTGCCAAGCTAGTCCAACGAAAAGATGAAGACTTCGCCGACTTCGTATCCCGGGTTCAGGAGGCCTGCAAGCGCAAGGTCCCTGGCGAGCGTGCGCAACAAGCCCTTGCCCGGGAACTCATTCTGGAAGGGGCCACCAATGCCTGCCGACAAGCCATCCTACCAATGAAGGAAAGGGGAGTACACGACTGGATCCTGGCCTGCTCCCACATAGACCCGCAGGCCACCGCGCTGGCTCAGGCCATAGCCACGGCCATGTCCCTCTCCTCCGACTGCTTCAAATGCAGAGAAACCAGACATTTTGCCCGCGAATGCCCTCATGCCGCCTGACCACGACCATCCACGAACACGCCTCAAGACACCGGAGGAGCCAGACCACGCGCGCCTCCCACCCCATGTCCCCGCTGTGGCAAAGGATACCATTGGGCCCGTGACTGCCGCACCGCCAACAGCCAATGGCAGCCTTTAAATGCGAGAGGGGGCAGGCCTCAGCCCCGCCAGCAAGAGGCCACTCATCCAAGCCACCACCGCCTTCACTGACGCCTCCAAGCACAAGTTCGCAGCTGTCATCTACTCGCCTGGTACGTCAGAGCCTCAAATACTCATCCACATCAACGTGAACTCTGTCCAGGTAGGAGAGCTCCAAGCCGTCGTCCTAGCTCTCCGTGCCTGTCCCGACAGACCCCTCAACATCTTCACCGACAGCCTGTACACCTTGCAAGTCTGCCAAGTCTTGGCTTTCGCCACGTTTTTTCCTGCCAAAAGGCCTATCGACCAAGCACTCCTAACTCTCCAGAGTCTCTTGGAAAACCGCATGGCGCCCTGGTACATCGCCCATGTGAGGAGCCATTCTGGCCTTCCTGGACCTATCGCCGCCGGCAATAACCTCGCCGATCAAGCCGTCCAAGCCCTCCCAGCCTCAGTAGAGCGCTCGGGAGGCCGACCGCCCACCCCTCCACCTGGCGACCTCCTCAACCAAGCCAAGCTACTCCACTCTCGATTTCACTTCTCTGCCAGGAGCCTTCACAAGTTGTTCCCGGAACTTTCCATCCAGGCCTGCAAGCACATGGTCAGATGCTGCCAAACCTGTGCACCCCTTCTGCCCCTTGGGCCGCTACAACTGCAAGGAGTTAATCCGCGCGGGCTACGCCCCAATGCCCGATGGCAAATGGACGTCACCCACGTGCCCCAGTTCGGCAGGCTCAAGTATCTCCATGTGGCCATTGACACCTTCTCCCACCTGTGCTATGCCGTTCCCCTCCCAGGAGAAACAGCCAAGCACTGCATTCAGGCCCTCAGACAAGCCATCCTCTTCATGGGAGTCCCATGGGACCTGAAAACCGACAATGGACCAGCATATCGCAGCGCTTCCTTTGCCGCGTTCCTGAGGCTATACAACATCACTCATCACTTTGGAATTCCGCTCAACCCCCAAGGTCAAGGCATGGTTGAACGCACTCATCTCTTCCTCAAGCATCTTATTCAAAAGGAAAGGAGCAACCATATCCCCGCCACACACCTGGAGAAATTGTCACCTCTGCCTTAATCCACCACAATCTCCTCTGCTTTGATGAGGATGGCCTTTCCCCAGTACATGCTCATTGGGGCCCGTCCTACCGGCCCACACAGGCCCCCCTTGTTCAGTGGAAAGACCCCAAGACTAACATCTGGTCAGGGCCTGCCCCCCTCCTTGCCCAAGGGAAGGGGTTTTGCTTGTGTCTTTCCAGATGACGCCGCCCAGCCCATCTGGATCCCAGGACGCCTCATCCGGCCCGCCACTGCCGAACCGCCTGACCCGGAGAAAGAAACGTCGCCAGCGACACCTCGCCCCTCGGATGGCCACGATGACCCTGAATGCTGAGCCCAACCCTCTCCGCCAACAAGTTCTGCGGCTACTCCACCTAGCCCAAGCTGAAAGGGCCCAGCGGCCACCGCCACCCACCTTCACCCCCCCCCAAGACAGGCTTCTCGAACGCGCTGCCTGGAGAGGCCCCCCCAACAAAATGAGCGCTGGCCCTTCCTCTTCCACCTTCTTCGGCGCTTAATAAAAGAAAAGGGGGAAATGTAGGGTGGCACCGTGTGGGAGCGTGGCGACAGCAAGGGTCGGCTCGTCTCCAGGCGCCGGTGCGAGTCGGACCTGGGTGGCGGGAACGGGCGTTAAGGCCCTCCGCTTGGGGTTCGGGCATACTGCCCGCCCCTCTGCCCAGCTGCACCCGCTTCCCCGTCGGTGGCCTAACCCCGCCTCTCCCCCGAGGGCCACCGCCGCGCCATGACAGCCCCGCCTCGCTGCTGCCGAGAACCCTGTCTACCCCGTCTTCTGCCCGCAACCAGTGATGCACCCCTGCACGAACCTATCAGCCGTCTGCCGCCCCCCGGCCACGCCCACTGCCCCTCCCCCGTCTTCGCCCTATATTAACCGCTGTACTTCCTGAATAAATCAGACTTGCGCACAGATCCTGGTCTCCTCGGTAGTCTTCTTCCTACCGCGCGTCCTCCGCACCTTGCCGGCCCCAGAGCGCCTTCTTGGAAGGCCCCTCCGTGTGTTGCAGCCCTCCGCCCGAGCCCACACCGCCCCTGCAGCGGCCCTCCGGGCGAGCCCACACTGCAACACACCAGCAAAAGGGTTATGGACTTGCTAAAGGCTCAGCTGATGGTTACAATTTTTTTAGCAATAAGTTTATTTCCATTAAGGTATATACATTGTCTTTTTAGAGATAATGCTATTGCACACCTAATAGACTATAGCATAGTATAAACATAACTTTTCTTTGCACTGGGAAAGCAAAAAAATTGTATGACTTGCTTTATTGGGGTGGTCTGAATCCAAACATGCAATATCTCTTAAGTGTGCCTGTATTTGAAAAAAATAGGCACATAGTCAAAATTAGAAAAAGAACAAAAAAATAAATAAGCATAAGAATGTTAATGAATGCCCAATGAGTTAGCAAAACTATTGAATTAAAAATTCAACAAAAAATACCTGTTTAATTTTTTTCACAGAAAGTAAGCTAACCGAATGAAAAAAAAAAGCACAAAGTTTCAACATGGTAATTGATAAAAATACTAATTTCTAGCCATAGAAATAGAGGGAAATTAAAGAATACATTTCTGTTAACTCTGTGTAAATAAAATTGAAAAAGAAAGCACAAAGTTTCAACATGATAATTGATAAAAATACTAATTTCCAGCCATAGAAATAGAGGGAAATTAAAGAATACATTTCTGTTAACTCTGTGTAAATAAAATTGAAAAAATTGGATAGATGAAAGTTGTTCTAAGAAAATGTAATTTACTAGCTGTAATTTACTCCATTATTTATGTATATGTGTATATATGTATGTTTATATGCATATAATTAAAAAACCTAAACTGAAAAAATGTACTAAGTTTAGATGCTTTTACAAGAGAATTCTAACATAACCTTATATAGCAGTTAATTCCAATACTATTTAAACTATACCAAAGCATGGAAAATTAAGGAAACCATTCAAGTTCTTTTTTTATGCAGGAATAAATTGTTAATATCAAAACCTGACAAAGATTTCCCCAACAAATAAATGAGATACCAATTATGCTTATTAATTTTGATGAAAATTCCTAAATAAAGTAGTATCAAACAGAATATAGCAGCACATTAGAAGAATTATTCCTCATCACCAAAAATGTTTATTCTAGAAATGCAGGACCTTCTTGTATTTAATATAAGAAATGTATATCTATAATTGATCATATTATTAGATCTGTGAGAAAATTCACATGATTATCTTTGTGGATACAAAAATTGAACACCATTTTGATTAAAATAAAATTTTCTTTACATGAAAAATATATTTGTATCTTGGACCCAGCTTGCTTAATAATAAACATGAGAGGTATTTTTACTAAAGTCTGAAGTAGATTTATAAAACTGCTGTTCAGTATTTTGCTAACTTTTGCATTGAATTGGCAAGTAGATAAGAGAAAGAAAATAAAGGCATAAAAATTAAAAACAGGTAAAACTATTGATAATTGAAAATTTATTCATTAATTCAGCAAACGTTGAGTCCCTTGTAGTGGTGAATAAGTATTAAAAATTCCCTTTGTTTGTGGAGCTTATATTCCAGTAATATGCTGTGATATGATTATTTACCTGGAAAATGAAGGAAATCAAGTGTAAAACTACCACAAACAATGCAAAATTCTAATGCAAAAATAATACACAGAAATCAATGACTTTCAGATACAAGCCAACAATAAGCCCTTAGAAGATATAAGAAAGTATCTTATTTACAACAGAAACCAAAAAAGATAAATATCTCTAGGAATATATGCAATTTAAGTGCAAGACTTTTCAAAAAAATTTTTATGCGCTTGAAAGGCACAAAAGACAAGTAGACTAAAGATGTCACTTTACCTTATGCTAATTTAAGAATTTGGTGCAATCTCAATAAAAATACAAATAGGTTTGCTTATTTGAACAATTTGTTTATTCTGAAGCTAGACAAGCTAATGCTAAAAATTTATAGAAAAATAAACTAGTATTTCTTATAAAACTCTGAAAAACAAGGTCTTCAATTTGCTTTTCTAGGCATTAAAACATAGTAGGAAGCCACAATCATTATAACTGTATAGTTTTGGCACATGAATAATAGACCAATGAAAGAAAACATTTGGTTTTTTCAATGGAGCAAAGATGAGCTAGGGCTTTGGCTATATGGGTGGCTACCTGGAAAGAAATAATATTAGAATCTACCTCACACTGTACACCAGAATATTTTCCAAATGTACTAAAGATTAATGTAAAAATTAACTCATAAATGTATTTGAATGAAACATGGGACAATTTCTAGAACATTTTGGAGTGGGGAAGTCTTTTTAAATTATGACCTGTACTTCAAAAGCTATAATAGAGAAGATAATAAATTCATATATTTTTTCAAAAATTTATCTTCAAGTAAGTGAAAAGTAAAACAAAAATACCATAAACAAATTCGAAAACCCAATGACATAATAGGAAAATATACAACTTATGGTACAAAGATTTAATTACCTTAATAAATGAAGGAATCCTATATATCAATAAAGAAAATACTGAGCAAATAAAATATATGGATATGAGCAATACTTTCACAAAAAAAGGAAATATAGATGTTTTAATGCCCCCTTCATTAAAAGAGAAATACAAATTAAAAATTACAGATACTACTTTTTATATATGAGATTGAAAAAATAGAAAAGTTTGATACCATACTTTATTGATGAGGCTTTGGGAAAATGGGCACTCTTTCTCCTGAGAGTGTAAATTAATAATAATCACTGGTAAATATAATTTTTAAATATCTAAATAAATTATAAGTGCATAGACCCTTTGATCTAGAACTTATACTGCCAGGAATTTATCCTACAGATATATCTGTACCAAATGACCCATGATGAAGGTTTTTACTGCAACATTGTTTATAGTAGTAGAAGTATGGAAACTACCTAAATGGTCATTAATAGGGGAGTTAATAAATAAATTATGGCATATCCCTTCAATTCTACAGAGGAACGAGGATGTTCTCTAAATACTGATATTGAATATTCCAAGATACATTATAAAGTGAAAAACCCAAAGTCCTGAACAATATATGTAATATGTAAACATTTGTGTGAGAAAGGAGGAAATAAGAATACATATCCAAATTTGCTTATATTTGCATAAAATCTCAGGAAAGAACTGATTTAATAACTGTGGTTACCTGGTAGAAACAGGAGAGTAGGATCTGAGAAAGTGGAAACAAAGTTGAAAGGTGAAACTTCCAATTAAGAGAGGGGAGGGATAAGAAAAGAGAACTAACATTTACTGAGTTTACATACATTTTCACATTTGGTTCTTGCCACAATCCAAAAAATAACCCTGTTTTACAGAGAAGGAAACTGAGGTTCAGAAAGGTCATTGGAGTGAGGAATTAAACTTACATCTGTCGTTTCAGAACTCTCTCTCATTATTTCAACAGTTTACTTCTTCAAGTAATGCATAGTCTTAGTAAAAGATTTAATGTGGAATTTGGCCAAAAGGAATGACTAAGAAAAGGAATAGCAGAAGAATGTGTGAAGAATAAGAGAAAGGGAGTGAGAAGTAGCAGTAGAAAGAGAACATATTTTGTAGTGGGACTGGTACCTTTGGCTAATGTGTGCTATGTTGGGATTTTTTTCATGTTTCTTGTCTGTTGAACATTATCATGGTGCATGGTAGTTGGGTAGAGCATTTTTCTTGAGAAAGAGAAATATTGGAATGATACCCCTCTGCAAATTCACCTTCACTGAACTCCCATCCCCTGACTCACCCAGTTGGCTACTCCATCGACATTGCCCCTGAGGACGTACATTGCTGGTGAGGAGCAATGCAAGCATTAGAGAAGATTCATATTTTTCCATGTTGTTTCATAATGAATTGCTTTTGTTGTCTTAAGAAGTTGTTTATGTTCATACTGCTAGTGGAAGGCCTTGGTCATACCTGGTCAAGATAGAAATCTCAGTAGCAAATAGTAAATACAGAAAAAATCTCAAGCATAGATACCAACAGATCTGTTTATGATTGGCATGAAATTGGATTGAAAATGAATTTTCTGGTGTCTTTTTTTTTTTAAAGCATCCAGATGAAAAGAGATTGGAAGGACTTTCCAAGCAGCTAGACTGGGATGTTCGCAGTATTCAGCGCTGGTTTCGACAGAGACGTGACCAGGAGAAGCCGAGCACGATGGCGAAGTTTTGTGAGAGCATGTAAGTTCCTTTTTTCTTTTGGAGATAAATATCAACCTAAGGACACATGACATCCCTGAGGCAAAAACTAATGGATTTTTCAGACTCCAGCAGCCCCTATTACACATATCAACTGGTAGGAAAATGGTTCAGGAAAAACCGGGGGAACTGTTGTTTGTAAGAATTTGTGATTTCCACATTAGATTGTAGTAAGTGAAATATCACTTCCTAATGGCGTTCCTACAGGTAAACAGATTTCAAGGGCCAGGCATCTTTGAAATATAGCATTAAAATCATTACTTTATTATAGACCCTGATAATTTGAATCTTTGAGATACTTAAGATATTCTTTCCACTGATAGAAGCTAAGATACTAGAATATATTGTCAAAGCGTGATAATGATGTCCCATATTCCTGGATATTTTAATCATATTATATTCCTGGATGAGTTTAACAAAACATTGCTTGAAGGCAGGGGATGGAATGAATGTTTCTTCCATGTCTGAAATATGAACTTTACGATACGTAAATTATGTATCAATAAAGTGATAAGACCACAGAGAATTCATTTAGCACCATGATATTTTGAGGTAGGGGTACTCAATGCACACATCTATAGGAAAGTTAGAGAAAGAAATAATAAAGCATTTGTCACATCCCTAACAAGAGAAAGATTCTGTCTCAAAAGTGGTTAACTGCTTTGTCTTTATCCCTTGGGACCTGACTATTCTTTAGTCTCTCCTTTGTGAGTTTTTTCTGACACCTCATCATTTAAACAATAGTGCTGTCAGTTTAGTTCTCTTAGTTGCAGTCCCTTCCTATTATCAGAGTTGCACTTTCATTTTGGCTTTCAGTTACACCAATAAATTATTTTAGCAATTGCAATCTAAGATTTAGAGGGAAACAATGTTATAGGAGAAATGAGTGAGAGACAGAATATCATCATAATTTCCTAGGGATAGATAAATAGGGGGCACATAAATATAGGGTCTTTCCTGAGGTCAGAATATTTATAAAACCTGGAAAAACAACCGAGTAGATACAATCTACGAAACCTTTCCTATGCTTGAACTTAGCAGCAGATTATGAAAGAAGGATTTGTGCATCTGGGCTCTTGATCAAAACCTGGGATTGTTTTCTGGGCTTGGCCTGCAGTATACACAAAGGGCCTGGCCTCCTTCATTGGGCCACAGGGCTGAAGAGGGTCTCAGCACATGCTCACATGTTGAACCTCATGTGCCATCTTTCCCTCTTCCAACCACCTTCTTTAGTAACTTGGTGTTAGCCCCTTCTGTATTATACTGCCTCCATATCAGTTCCTCTCAAATACCATGTGCATAGGGATCAATCACTTGGGGATCTTGTTGAAACGTAATTCTGATTCAGTTGGTCTATGTTTCTAATGACCTCCCGGTGATGATGATACTGCTGGTCCATGGACCATGTTTTAGTAGCAAGGCTCAATACTAGACCAGTGTCTGCCTTCTCCCTTATTAACTTGCCTTTATCCACATACCACAATAACCTGGACAATCATAATTAGTCATTTAAAAATATTTTAAGTAGTTTCTATAGACATGGCATGATGTGATGGAGAGGAGACAATGCAGAAAGTATGGATTATGATCTCTTCCCTTAAGAAGCTTACTATAATACTACCAAGGAGTTAAGGCTTAATATATGAACATGTGTGGATAATTGATAGATACTTAAAAATAACCAGGTATGTGTGCTAAATGATTGGTATGGACAATCAGTAACTAAAGATTGAAGGAAAAGGAATACTTATGGATTCGAGTATGTAAGGCTATTGCTGGGACTGAACCTGGTCAATGCCAGTGGCCTTTGGCATCTCTGTTATGTATAACTGTTGATGAACTCTTGCTTTGAAACTCTCTTCTTCCTTAGCTTCTGGGTTGCCATTGAATTCTCTTGCCATTTTGAGGACTTTCATTTGCATCATTTATTCTACATTTTCCTTATATGCTTTAACTGTTTGCTTCTCCAGATTTAGTCTTCAACCTTTTATTTCTTTCATTTTGCTTTCCATGCTCTGGGTAGAAGTCATTTCTTCTCACCGGTGTCTCCCAAAGCTGTGTGTCCAGTGCAGATATTTCTTTTGAGGCCTTATGCTGTTATTTCCTACTGGCCATTCTGATTTTCTTCCACACCTGATTTCTCTTTATTTCCTATTGGTTCTTTGCCTCCATTCTGTTACAGGCTGGAAACCCAATCCAATCAGTTACTGAATTCTGTTATTTCAATCAGCTGCTGAATTCTTTCTTTGCAGGGTCACCACTATAAACCAGATTCTAATCATTCTCATAGGTCTCCTTGTTATTTATCTCATACTCATAGACATTTTGCTTGCTACAACAAAATACATTTTCCTAAAATACTGCTGGTCCTATGTTCTTTTGCTTTAAAGCCTTCATGATTTTCCTACAACTATAAGACATGTTAGGCTCCTTAACCCATTTGCTATCAGCCACTGAAATGAAATCCCAGATCTTCTCGGAAAGGTGGCATGACTGTTGAATACTGCTTCTTCTGAATTCTTAGAGTACTTGTTATAAGTGCTCATGATATAATACTGCATCACATACTGCCTTATGTGATCACTTAACTTTTCTTAACTTTTCTAAATATTTTCACCCCAATTATAACACAAGTGCTCTTTGAGGGCACAAGAGCCACATCTTTCTTTTTTCATTCTTCTAAGTCTTTAAAGCAATAAATAACCTAACATAACATACAGATTATGAATAACTGAATGCTAATATGGCATTGTTTTGAAAGGATTTGCCACCCTGCCCCCACAAATGAAGAATGCCTAACATACACCTGCTTCCAGCTAGGAAAATTACCTGACTATGGAAAAGTCTAATACAATGTCAAAAAGAAAAATTCAGAGGGAAACATGGAATGGAAAAGCTTGGAGTTATAATATAAAGCAACCTTAACATCTTGGAGAATAAAGCAGAATTATATTGCCCTATGTATGTACATGTGTGTGTCATAGTTATTTGCCTATCAATATAAGCAAATATTGGAATAGCTATTCTTAACCAGGGATACACTTCATTATTATGGGGGAAACTTTTCAAAATACACATGCTCAGCCTCCATCCCACGAAGTCTGATTCAGTAGGGTGAAACAGGTTGGTTCTGGACATGTACATTCTGGAAGAAGTGCCGTGAGTCATCATGACATATATCCTTGGTTAGGAAGCACTTTGAGAAAAGGTGATGACTGTTCAAACATGGTAAAAGTCAAATCAGAACCAGGAAAACACAAATTTAGGGCTTGAGATCTAGGGTCTAAATGCAAAGGATCAATAATTTTTCTCTTATGTAAGTTACTAATTTAGAAAATATAGAATCCGTTCAGGGGAATTGTGTTTCATCTTTCAGCAGTGTGGAATAGCACCAATATGCATGCCAAGCAGTGTTTGTAAGTATCTGCTGGGATATCCATTTTTTGACACACCCATTTAATGCAGATGGGCTTAGTAGAAGATGTTCAGTGAGTAATATGCTGAAATGTTGGCATAGTATTTTTTCTTCTTGATTGATGTCAGTCATGCACAGCCCTGTCAGTTTTGATGAGTGTTCTTCCAGAAGCATTTAAATCCTTACTGGCAACTGAAATAGAGCTTTTTCAAAAGGGAGTAAAGAATTTATAAAATTGAGATTTCCTATGAAACATTTTAGGAGAAACTGGTTCAGAATGGAAGCTAGTGTTGAATTGTCACCATGCCTTTAGGCTGCTTGCCATCCTTCTCTAACAATTTTATCAGAGTTGTATTTTTCAGTCATTCAGAGTGTAACAAGAGGAGGCAGAAATAAGATGATGGAATATATGGCACCCTCTTTTTTGTGCCCTCGCTAGGCTCATCATTTTATAATATTGTGTAGTACATTTAATAGCACATGTCTGGGAGCAAATATTATATATGGTTTTTCATTTAAGCAATCTTCTCCTGATTGGAAAGATAACTCTCCCATTTGAATATTCACACTTCACAAATTAGTACTAATTTATCTGAATTGAAGTTTGCTTCCTATAGTGCTAAAATTCTGGAACATGGGTCATAAGATGAGGGCCCAAGATGCTCTTTTCTTCAGAAATTTCATTTTAGACATGATATCCATAAAAACTATCCACAAATCCTGCCATATTTTGATGCTTCTTTGCAGTGACAGAAGACCCACCAAATCTGGGAACCTCTTTTGAAATTATTTTATTTCTGAAAAGGAGACCTATGATTTTCTTAGTCTGTAATTCCATTGCACTAGGATAATTTGGCAGTGAGAAATGAGTGTCTTTTCTAACTGCCCTCATGCCACCAACTTTTAACTGTGAAATACTAAATGACTGTTTTTAACTGGAAAATCAGAAATGCTATCTCATGATATCGGTAAGAAAGTAGAGCAAGTTTTTGTGACCCAGCCTCTTGTTTGCAAAACAGTCAACCAAATATTGTAAACTGCTTTAGAATATTCTATATATTGCATACTCTGGTGATAGGCAAATTTTTTGCCAAAGAGAAAATTTAGTTTTGATTATTTTCTCCTTCAGAAATGAGCATGATTTACAGTTTGCTATTGAAATTCTTCTGACAATTGATACAGCTTTTAGAGGGGATACTAAGAACTAACTTCTAGAAAGACAACAACTTATTCTTCAGTACTGGTATTCATGATCAGCAGTGTGCATGTGCTGACCATAGGACTTTTAAAAAATTAATCATAAAATTAAAGAGCCTATTATTTCTTGAAAAGGAAAAGTTTGATCTATTTTGTTCCAGTCGTGGTGATAGTGGTACTTGTTTGCCCATTAGTACAAAACAGTCTCTGGAATTGTTGAACAACTTTGTCATCTAAAGTATGTATTTATAGACCTAGTTGGTCCTCCAGTTTGGTCCAGTCAGTGGAGGTCTTGGTGCTCAAGATTATTTTTCTAACAGTCCTTAAACCTGTGGATTATGTTCAGTTCAGCTTTGACTTTAGGGCATGGGTCAGCAAAGTTTTCCTGTAAAGGGACAGAAAGTAAACGTTTTAGGCTTTGTGAACTACATGGTCTCTGTTGCAATTACTAAACTCTGCTGTTGTAGCACATAAGTAGCCACAGACTCTATGTAAACAAATAAGAGTGGATGCCTTCTAATTAAACTTTATTTGTGGGTACTGAAATTTTAATTTCATAAAATTTTCATGTGTCACTAAATATTCAGAAATATTTTTTCAGTCATTTTAAAATTTAAAATCCATTTTGAACTCGTTGACTGTGCAGTAACAGGTGATGGGCTGGATTTGACCTTCAAACCATAGGTATGCTTGTACTTTGCTAATCTTGCTTTAGGGTTACAGTATTATGAGTGGATCTTACTGAGTTTCAAGAAAGAGAAAATGGTCTCATTGAGCTACACACAGTCACCTTTGCTTGTGGTTCAACCATAGAATAGAAACCGTAGAATTGCTCTATGCCCTTCTCTAATATTCCTGGGATATGCTGCCTTGATGGTGTGCAGTTTCATTTAGTTCAAGCAGACCCTTTTTAAAACTATTGGTATTCTTGGATGGACAACCATCATACCAAGGAACTGAGAGTCTACAACTGCAAGCAAGAGAGTCCCATCCATCAAGACCCCCTCTCAATTAGAGGTGGGGTGGGCGTCACCATCCCAGAATCCTCTGGATTGGGGAATAAAATATGGACTAGAGTGGACTTACTGGTATTCTACTGTAGATTTATTGTGATTCTAGCAATGGAAGAAATTATGTCATTGATGTTCAGTCAGTGGCCACTGGAGGTGCTGAAGGCAGGAAGATGGAAAAAGTGGTGAAATATGGGGCATTTTTGGGACTTAGAATTGTCCTGAATGACATTGCAACAACAGATACAATCTATCATATATCGATACCTCCATAACCTACAGAATTGAATGGGAGAGAGTGTAAACTGCAATGTAAACTATAATCCATGCTTAGTGGCAATACTCCAAATGTGTTCATCAATTTCAATGAATGTACCATGCTATTGAAAGAAGTTAATGTGGGGAAGTGTAGGAGGTGTGGGGAGTGGGGCATGTGGGAATCCCTTATATTTTTTTGTGTAACATTTTTCGTAATCTAAGTATCTTTTAAAAATATATTTTAAAGTAAAAAAAAAACTTTTAGTATTCTCAAGGTTATATCATTTTCACTACAAAATTTCTGAAGATCAAGGAAATGTAACCTATGGACAATCTACTCTTTTGCCTTGAATAAGCTTTTGAACTTCTTTCTATTCCAAACATACCATCTGTGGCAAGTGTGCTCAGGTTTTCCATTTAGATCAAGCTTCTTACATTCCTTGATGGCAGATGGCTAGGTCTCCAATTCATATGTACTGGCTAATTAAAGAGAGCAGACTTTTGCTAAAAATATCAGACAGGACCTACCCTGGTCAAGCTGGTCACGTAGTAGGCACTGTTGTGCTACTTTTCTGTTTGGTTACTTTCGCTTGAGATTCTGAATTTCTAGAGGCTCTGTAGATAAGATTTGTTTTTCAATAATCTGTCAAACATGGAATTTGTGGGTAATGAGGATGGAATTTATAGAAGAATAAATAGATTGATTAAGGCCCAATGTTCTTATTTAACTATTATCTGTCATTTTTAAAATCTCTCTGCCATTTCTCTTTTTAAATCTATTTTAAAGCTTATTTTTGACTTAGAAAAGAATCATCCAAATCACTGCAATCACCTTTGATTATAAAGGATGTGAGCAGATGTGACTCAAGGAATTGAGTGCCTGCCTCCCACATAGGAGATCCTGGGCTCAATTCCAGGTGACTTCTAAAGAAAATAAAGAAACAAGCAGACAATGAGTGAAAGAACCATGAGCAGACAACAAGCAAAAACAAATGAGCGGACATCGGGCAGAACAATGAACAAACAAGCATATAACAAGCAAATGACGATGGAGCCAACTTAGTGGAGCCAAGGTGGCTCAGTGGTTGAAGGCTGGCCTTCCACATGTGAGGTTCTCAGTTCAAACCCTGATCCTGGTACCTCAAAAAAAAGAAAGTATACATGATGTTCATTAATAATTTGGGGGAAAAAAAAACACTTCAAAGCCTACCTCTCAGAAATAAATACTGTAGCGTTTGCTACTTATACAGGTATACTCTTTTATATATAAAGAGCACTCAAATGTAAACACATTGAACACCTGAGCTTGGTGCCTGCCCTTCTTGAGATTGTCTATAGAACCTTCCTCATCAGAATACTTGAAGAAGGGTGTAGAAATATTTTGTTTTATGCTTTATCTTCAGGACTTATGTTATTCGCTCCTGAGTGGTAGTGTGGTCAATTCTGCTCAGTTCTCCTATAATATGACATATGTATTCCTAAAAACTACAGTATGCAAAATTGCACCAAAAAAATCCCCACAAAACCACAGGACTTTTGGGAAAAAATGGGTTATAGGCACAACACTAAAAAATTTTGTGACACATTAAAAAAGAAAAAAGGAAGCCCCCCAAAATGTGTTAAAGTAAGAAATAAACATAAATACTACAAAACATATGGCATTCTCTTGGAAAAGACCTGAAGTTTGCTTATGGAAGTGGGTGTTGGAGGGGGTGCAGCTTGTGAGTTACCATGACATGGTGGGAAGAGAGTATGAAAATTCAGAGTTATAGTCCTGGATAGGGAAATAGGCATGGCTCAAGTACACCGTGAACTCAGGTAGCCAGTGGATGCTCAAGGTGTGCATGTGTACCTTTTATGTATTCCTGCATGGCTCAGATCAGTGGGTACAGTTTTCTGAGTTTACCTAGTAGTTCTCCCAGAAAAAAAATTACAGATAAGCAAATGTGAAATGTTTATTATGCTCATTTTGGAACAAATTCCCATGATCACAGCAAGTGTCCCAGCAGAGCTGATAGTCTAGTGTACTGGTTAAGGGAGGGAGCTCTGGAATCAGGCAGTTAGAATTCCAGTCTTTTCTCTAGTTAAAAAACCTGTGGGATATTTGGGAGAGTTTTTTGACTACCCAAAGCTTCAGTTTCCTTATTTGTAAAATGGACGTATTAATAGTGCCTACCCCATAGAGTTATGAAGACTAAATGAGTTTACATATGTATAAAATGTTTAGCTGGGAAGCGGACTTGGACCAATGGATAGGGCATCCACATATCACATGGGAGGTCCACGGTTCAAATCCTGAGCCTCCTTGACCCATGTGGAGCTGGCCCATGCGCAGTGCTGATACGCACAAGGGGTGCCGTGCCACACAGGGGTGTCCCCCACGTAGGGGAGTCCCACGCACAAGGAGTGCGCCCCATAAGGAGAGCCACCCAGTGCAAGAGAGGGTACAGCCTGCCCAGGTATGGTGCCGCACACACGGAGAGCTGACACAACAACAAGATGACGCAACAAAAAGAAACACAGATTCCTGGTGCCACTGATAAGGATAGAAGCGGTCACAGAAGAACACAAAACGAATGAACACAGAGCAGTCAACTGCGTGGGGGCGGGGGGGAAGGGGCGAGAAATAAATAAAAAATAAATCTTAAAAAAAAATGTTTAGAAAGGTGCCTTGCACATAGTAAGGGTTTAGTGACATCATTGATCACATCATCTGTTATTTGTCACATTGGTGTAACATGAGCAACAGCAAATGGCTATTAATCTGTTGCAACTCTGTATTGGCAGCACTTTTGGCCCCCTTCAGAGCCATGGACACATCACCAAGCAGGCTGCCCTGATGTTTGTCATTTTTGGAGGAGAGATACAAGGAGATGCAAGAACAGCTTCTTAATTTAGATGAAGTTCTTGTGTTCTCTGGAACCCCAAGGAGGCAGAACCCATGTGGATTCACAGAGCTATGAATTTATGCTTTTCTTGCACCTAAAAAAAGATGCAAACCCAGCCTGAGTTCAGAGCCTCTGAGCCTCTGATTTGCTGCTGTGTAAAAATGTGACAAAAGTAGATGAGAAACAGTGTCCCACTTCAGCAGGGAGCATTGCCTGCTGTGCCTCTAGAAGCCAAGGCTTTTGAAGCACCAGAGGAGAAATGTCAGAACCCAGGGCCTCCTGACCTGTGTGGTGAGCTGGCCCCGCGCAGTGCTGATGTGTGCAAGTCCCCCGCATACGGGAGCCCCAGTCGCAAGGAGTGTGCCCTGCAAGAAGAGCCACCCCACACCAAAAAAAACTCAGCCTGCCAAGGAGTGGTGTGTCACATACAGAGAGCTGACACAGCAAGATGACACAACAAAAAGACACAGATTCCCAGTGTTGTTGACAAGAATGCAAGCGGGCGAACAAGAATACACAGTGAATGGACACAGAGAGCAGACAATGGGGTGGGAGGAAGGGGAGAGGAATAAATAAAAAATAAATCTTTACAAAAAAAAAGAACATATAGTGAATATCTTTGAAGCATATAAATTTAGAATTTTCCCTGGTGATCCTGAGGGGGACACAGCTTGCCTTTGCCAGGAAGGAGAGGGGAACAAAGCCTGGTGCTCAGGAGTGCTGGCTTTAGTAAAGCCACTGTTAGAGCCAGGGCAGTCCCCTCAGCCTTACTCCAGAGGTCACGCAACTTCTGGGCACAGGAGTTTGCTGTTAAAAGTAACATTTATTGGTTACTTTCTATGTGCAGGTGAAGTGTTAGGAGCTTAAGAGGCAGTTGATCTTGAAAGAGATTAAATGTGGGAATCAGATGTATCGAACCCATTTCATGCCCTGGCTCAATCTGTATTACTCTTAGCAAGCAATTTAGTTTTGCTGGGCCCCCAATGCTTCTTCTGTAAACAGGAAATCATTTCTTACCTTGTGGAACTCATGGGAAATTTGATTCTGCTTGTGAGTAATGTTGTTCAATACCTTAGTGAGGGAGACATAACTTATAATACTTAAGTTGAAATGGCTTCTTTATAGCCCATCCATTGGTTGTTCTGGGTCTTGGATCTTAGTTTGCCATCAAGGAAGAAAGTGAGCCTGCCCAGGAATGGTGCCACACATATGGAGAGCTGACACACAAGATGACTCAACAAAAAGAAACACAGATTCCCATGCCGCTGACAACAACAGAAGCGGACAAAAGAAGATGCAGCGAATAGACACAGAGAACAGACAACTGGGATGGGGGGAAGGGGAGAGAAATTTTTTTTAAAAATTATTAAAAAAAAAAAAGAGAACCGTATTTTGGATGGTTGAGAAGGAAGCACTTTGTTGCTTCCTCTTGGGAGGCCTGTCTGACTTGCCCTCTCTTACTCCTCCTCTTGTCTCTTCCTTCTCTCCTTTGCACTGGCCTTCTGCTTGGAGTTAGTGTTGCATTTTCTCTTGGCTTTTGGCTCTTCTGGGATTAGTTGGTGGTGGCTATACCCTTGGCCAAGGCCATGGGAATCATCGACCATTACTAACTTGAGGGCAGTTATCTTCAAAGTTGGCTCATTACACATGAATCCTGATGTTTGAATACAGCACTTACTAATGTGAGAGGGGAACATGTTTGTGTGTAAAATGATGGTGGGAGGGGGTGGGCATTTGGATTAAGCTGCAGGGTGCCCAGCCATTTCCCAGATTGGGAAGATTTGAGCAGATTCCAAGTGACTATTAGGGAAGGAAGTCTTTGAGATTAGTTTATAGCCTCCCATCCCCCAAATCTAAATTCACAAGCCCTTCATGTGATAGAAAAATTAACTAACAAAAGTTAAGGCTAACTAGTTTATTTTTTAAAATTTCAAATGTTTAAAGAACAATCATACAGGATTTTATCAAGAAAGAATTGCCCTACCTCAGCACCTTTCATTGTTGACACATTTGTTAAAAATAATGAAAGAACATTCTCATACTACTGCTATCTATAATCCATAGCTTATATTTGTATTTTTCCCACAAATCATCCTATTAACACCATGTATTGTGCACACCATGTATTGTATATGTGTTATAGTTCATGAGAGAATGATCTCATATTTGTACTGCTAACCACAGTGCATAAAACTCACCACAGGATTCGCCATATTATATGGTCCCTTGACTTGTACAGTCCATCCACAGTGTGTGTTCAGTGGTGTCCATTTCATCACAGAGTTGCTCTGACATCAGCTCAGGGCATTTCAGAATGTTTTCATTACTCCAAAAGGAAAAATTCATTACCCTTTTGTACCCCCCTATTTTCCCATATCATTGATATAGTACCTTCTTTGCCATTGCTGTAAAACTATTACAGTATTGCTATTAACTATAGTTTATATGTTACATCAGCTGTATTTTCCCATGTATCTCCATATTCTTAACATCTTGTAATAGAGGAACATTCTTGTATTTATACTAATAACCACAATCATCATCCACCTCCGAAATCACTATGTTATACAGTCCCTAGATGATCCTCTAGCTTTCTTTCAATTGACACTTTTGTCCCTAGACTATCCCTTTCAGCAACATTCACATTTATAAACTAGCAGTGTTAGTCATACTCACTATAATGTGTTACTGTCAACACTATCCATTTCTACACATTTCAATCCACCTTATTAAATGTTCTACATACGTTCAGCATCAGCTTTCCCTTCTCAACCCACATTCTATCTCCTAGTAACATATACTCTATAGCTTAACTCCATGAGTTTACTCATCATATTTAGTTCATATTAGTGAAACCATACAATATTTTTCCATTTGTATCCGGCTTATTTCACTCAAAATAATGTCCTCAAGAGTCATCCATGCATTGTGAGTTCATTTCTTCTTCCAGCTGAATAGTATTTCATCATATGTATATACAACATTTTCCTTAGTCATTCATCTGTTGATGGGCACTTTCTGACTTCCTCCTCAGATTGCTCATTAGTAGTGTATAGAAATGCTACTAATTTTTGCATATTAATCTTATATCCTCCCACTTTGTTGAACTTGTCTGTTAGTTTTAGTAGCTTTGTTGTGGGTTTTTCAGGATTTTGTAGGCATAAGTTCATATCATTAATGAATAGCAAAAGTTTTACTTCTTCCTTTCCTATTTGGATGCTTTTTATTTTTATTGCCACCTAATTGCTCTAGATAGAATTTGTAACACAATATTGAATAACAGTGGTTTCAGTGGGCATCCTTGTCTTGTTCTCTATCTCAGTGGAAAAGTTTTCAGTCTTTCTTCATTGAGTATGTTAGCTGTGGGTTCTTCATATACGCATTTTAGCATATAGAGAAAGTTTCCTTCCTTTCCTGTTTTTTGGAGTGTTTTTACCAAGAAAGAATGCTTTATTTTGTCAAATGTCCTTTCTAATCAATTGAGATGATTGTGATTTTTCTTCTTCAATTTATTATTGTTGTATATTATACTAATTGATTTTCTTGTGTTGAACCAGCTTGGCATACTTGGGATAAGCCCCCTTAATCATGGTATATAATTTTTTAATGTGTTTTTGGGTTCAGTTAGCAAGTATTTTGTTGAGGATTTTTGACTCTACATTCATTAGAGAAATTGGTCTTTAATTTTCTTTTTGCATAGTATCTTTGAGTTTAGCATTAGGTTGATGTTGGCCTCATAGAATGAGCTTGGTAGCTTTCCCTCCTGTTCAGTTTTTTGGAAGAGTTTGAGCAAGATTGGTATTAGATCTTTTTTGAATGATTGGTAGAATTCACCTGTGAAGCCATCTGCTCCTAGGATTTTCATTTGGGGTAGGTTTTTGGTGCCTGTTTCAATCTCATTATTTGTAATTGGTTTGTTGAGGTCTTCTATTTTCTACTAGGGTCAGTGTAGGTTTTTGTGTGTTTCTAGGAATTAGTCTGTTTTGTCTATGCTGTTTAGTTTGTTGGTGTGCAGTTGTTCCTAGTATCCTCTTATGATCGCTTTTATTTCTGCAGGGTCAGTGGTAATGTCCCCCCTCTGTTTTCTGATTTTATTTATTCCATCTTCTCTTTTTTTTAAATCAGTCTAGCTAGTGGTTTATCAATTTTGTTGATCTTTTCAAGAACCAGCGTTTGGTTTTGTTGATTCTATTTTTTGTTGTTGTTATTGTTCTCAATTCTTCACTTATTTCTGTGCTAATCTTTGTTATTTCTTTCCTTCTGCTTGCTTTGGAATAAGTTTGCTATGCTATTCTTTTTCTAGTTCCTAGAAGTGTGCATTTAGGTCTTTGATTTTAGCTCTGTCTTCTTTTTTAATGTAAGCCTTGAAGCTTATAAATCTCCTTCTCAGCACTATCTTCACAGTATTGGATAGGTTTTGATATGTTGTGTGCTTCTTTTTTTTTTTTCATCTTGAGATATTTACTAATTTCTCTTGAAATTTCTTCTTTGACCTACTGATTATTTAAGAGTGTGTTGTTTATTTTGCATATATTTGTGAATTTTCCTTTTTTTCAGCCTGTTATTGATTTCTAGATTCATTCCATTATTATCAGAAAATGTACTTTGTTTAATCTCAATCTTATAAAATTTATTGAGACCTATCTTGTGACCCAGCATATGTTCTATCCTGGAGAAGGAACCCTGTGTACTTGAGAAGAATATTTATCCTGTTTTTTGGGGTGTAATGGTCTATAAATGTCTGTTAGGTCTACGTCATTTATCATATTATTCAAACTCTCTCTATTTCCTTATTTATCATCTGTCTGGATGTTTTAAACAATGCTGAAAGTGGTGTTTTGAAGTTGCCACCTGTTATTGTAGACATGTCTATTTCTCCTTTCTGTTTTGCCCATGTGCGTCTCATGTATTTTGTGCCACCCGAGTTAGGTGCATAAATATCTATTATAGTTATTTCTTCTTGGTGAATTACCCTTTTTATTAATATGTAATGATATTTTATCTCTTATAAAAGTTTTTCATTTAAAATCTATTTTGTTTGCTGTTTATATCACTACTCCAGGTCTTTTCTGGTTACTATTTGTGTGGAATATGTTTTTCCAACCTTCACTTTCAGCCTTATTGTGTCCTTGTATCTAAAGTGAGTCTCTTGTAGGCAGTATATAGATGGTTCATATTTTTAATCCATTCTGTCAGTCTATATCTTTTGATTGGGAAGTTCAATCCATTGATGTTCAATATTATTACTGTACAGGCACTACTTCGTCCATTTTTTCTTTGACTTTCCATTGTCGTATTTTACTATTGTTTGTATTTGTACCTTTTTGTTTCCCATACTAGTATCCTTTGTTTCTACACTCTTCTCCAAGTCTCTTGCCCTTGTCTTTTCCTTTCAGGCTGCAGAGCTTCCTATACTCTTTAAATACAGTTTTTGTCTGTGAAGACTTTAAACTCACCTTCATTTTTGAAGGACCGTTTTCTGGATAAAGAATTCTTGGCTGGCATTTTTCTCTCTTAGTACATTTAATATGTCATACCACTGCCTTCTCACCTCCATGGTTTCTGATGAGAGATTGCCACTTAGTCTTATTGAGCTTCCCTTGTATGTGATGCATTGCTTTCTCTTGCAGCTTTCAGGATCCTCTCTTTATCTCTGGCATTTGTAATGCTGAATAGTAGGTATTTTGGAATAGGTTGGTTCAGATTTGTTCTGTTTGGGGTGCATTGTCCTTCTTGGATATTGATATTGATGTGTTTGATAAGGGTTGAGAAATTTTCAGTCATTATTTTCTCAGATATTATTTTCTGACCCCTTTCCATTGTCTTCTCCTTCTGGGACACCTATAATGCATATGTTTGTGTGTTTTGTATTGCCGTTCAGTTCCCTGAGACCCTGTTCCATTTTTTCCATTCTTTTCTCTGTTTTTCTGTCTTTTCAATTTATGTATTCTGTTCTCAACCAATTCATATTTGCTGTTATATGCTTCTAATATATTTTTAATCTCATCCATTGTGACTTTCATTCCTAGAAGCCTTTTTACTTTTCTTTGTCAGCTTTCAAATTGTTCTTTTTTTTTTTTAAAAGATTTATTTATTTATTTAACCCCCCCCCCCCCCCCCCCCCCCGGTTGTCTGTTCTCTGTGTCTATTTGCTGCGTTTTGTTTCTTTGTCCGCTTCTGTTGTCGTCAGCGGCACGGGAAGTGTGGGCGGCGCCATTCCTGGGCAGGCTGCACTTTCTTTCTCGCTGGGCGGCTCTCCTTACGGGGCGCACTCCTTGCGCGTGGGGCTCCCCTATGCGGGGGACTCCTTGCGCACATCAGCACTGTGCATGGTCCTGCTCCACACCGGTCAAGGAGGCCCAGGGTTTGAACCGCGGACCTCCCATGTGGTAGACGGACGCCCTAACCACTGGGCCAAGTCCGTTTTCCCTCAAATTGTTCTTTTTGCTCTCTCAGTGTCTTCTTAATATCCTTTAGACTTATTTTCCTTCAACTGCCTGAATTCATTTAGGAGATTTGTGTGTACATCATTGGTTAATTGTCTTAAATCCTGTGCCTCGTCAGGGTTTTTTATTTGTTCCTTTGGCTGGGCCATATCTTCCTGCCTCTTAGTATGGTTTGTAATTTTTTGCTGATATCTAGACATCTGATTATGTTGGTGAATTTACTGTGATGGTCAATATCTCTCTCTTGCCTAGAGTTTTGTTTCACAATTCTTTTTTTATTTTTGGTTCAACAAAGTCTAAATCTTTAAAACTGCCCAACTTAAGTTAACAAAACAATGCCAGGGGTTCACTAATAGGGTGCAGACCAGATCCAAGGGTCCTGGAATTGAGACTCCAAAAAGATTTTTTTCTTCTTACAGTGTACCCTGCTGTGCCAGCAGGTAGCAGTCTTTGAGGACTCTTTCCTTGGGGGTTTCTCATTTAACCTCTACTTGCTGGGCTGGCTACTTTTGAAATTCAAAGCCGGCTCTGCTATCCAAAGTCTTTTTTTAAAATATATATATATATACACATATATATATATACACATAGATCAGACAAAATGTTACATTAAAAAATATAGGAGGTTCCCAATGCCTTACTCCCCACACCTCTCACTTTTCCCACATTAACAACTTCTTTCAATGGTGTGGTACATTTGATGCATTTGATGAATACATTTTGGAGCACTGCTACACAGCATAGATTATAATTTACATTGTAGTTTACACTCTTGCCGGTCTATTTAGTGGGTTATAGTGGGCTATGTAAGGTCTTGCATCTGCCCCTGCAATATCATTCAGGACAACTCCAAGTCCTGAAAATGCCCCCATAACACACCTCATTTTCCCTGTCCCTGCCTTCAGCAGCACCCGTGACCACTGTCTCCATACTGATAATATAATACCCCAAGTCTCTTAAGAGAAACCATTCTCCACCTTCTGCTGTACCTTCTCTCTTCCCAGGGTGGAAGGTCTCAGCACCCCTCTCAGTTGTCTGCAGTGAGCCACAGGTTTTACAGAGGCTATTCTTCTTTAAGGTGAGGGATGGATGCCATTCCCAGCTGTGGGGGCGAGTAACTCATGGTTTTTGTTTTGGCCTCTTTGTCTCTCTTTCCCTCTCCCTCCTGGACAGTGTTCAGCACTCTCCTGGCCTGCAGATTCCCAAAGCAGCTACCTTGGACAGGATTTTCCCTTCCTCAGTTGTTTTTTTAAGAGAGTTGAGCCCTGCCTACCTACTCAAATGCCATCTTCCTGGAAGTTTACTTTAATTTTTAATTTTTAATGCAAGTTAGGCTATAATGATTTGAGAGAATTAAAGTTTTTCAGAAAAATCACTATATTTGGCCACTGTTTCTCATTTTGCATATGTATGGCTTCTTCACAGTTGCCAAGTGATTAGCTGCTATTTGTTGCTCTCAGCATTCAACTATGTAGGGAAGTTAATTACCCTAATCTCCTGAGGATATGATCTATGTGTATCTTATATGAGACATGTGCATCAACTCATCTGGCATGACATCACACGCAGGGAGGCCAAGTTAATGATAGAATTGGTATTAAAGCTTAGTGCCCAGGTATTGGCCATTGTGCTTAATTCTTCAGGGTTCTGCTAACTCCTGAACTCCCTTTATTTAACCACATGTAATGAAATCACGCATTTTCAGCTAATGTATTATCATGCAATAATAGGGTTTCTTGCAAATGAGTAGGAATTTTATATTGGTGGGAAACCTAGACCTTGGAAGAAAGAGGAAAGAGAGGTTCACTGAGGTTGTTTTATATTCCAGATACTGTGGTGGGATCTTTCCATTGAATCCTCACAACAACCTGTGCAATTTTAGCTGTTTTACTTGCAAAGAAGCTGAAGCAAAGAAAAGTTGATTAACTGACCCAAAGCCACAAAGCTAGTAAGAGATGGAGCTAGGGTTTGAACCAGCTCTAACACAAGGGGCTTGTGCTATTTCAACTACATGTTCTTAGAGAAAGTTCCGGATGGTTGCATGTTACCATTTTCAGAAAAATTACAGAAAGGGGGCAATAGGGTGTTTTGTTTGCATGTCATAACTTCATTTTTCTTTCCTTTCCCTGTGCAGCTTTTGTAGGACTGGATTCAATTTTGTCGCTTTCTCCTTGGAAGACCTAGGACCTTTTTAGGCATTCTCTATCAGAGCACTTGTAGATTTTCTGTTTTCACTATTTACATCTCTCTGTGCTATTAAACTGTTACCACCTTGAGTTCTGAATCTGTCTTTTTTTTTTTAAGATTTATTTATTTATTTCTCTCCCCTTCCTCCACCCCTGCCCCAATTGTCTGTTCTCTGTGTCTGTTTGCTGCGTGTTCTTCTTTGTCCGCTTCTGTTGTTGTCAGTGGCACGGGAATCTGTGTTTCTTTTTGTTGTGTCATCTTGTTGTGTCAGCTCTCTGTGTGTGTGGCGCCATTCTTGGGCAGGCTGCACTTCCTTTCATGCTGGGTGGATTTCCTTATGGGGTGCACTCCTTGCGCGTGGGGCTCCCCTACACGGGGGACACCCCTGCGTGGCGCGGCACTCCTTGCGCACATCAGCACTGAACATGGGCCAGCTCCACACGGGTCAGGGAGGCCCGGGGTTTGAACCACAGACCACCCATGTGGTAGACAGACGCCCTAACTACTGGGCCAATTCCACTTCTGGATCTGTGTCTTATTCACCTTTCTGTCCCCACAAATCAGCACAGTGTGTTGTAAGATTCCAAAAAATGTCTGCTGAGTGAATTAATTGTTTGAACTTTGGGGACTGGATTGAACGTCTAGGGACTACAGGACTGAATTAAATAGAAAAATGCTAAAGTTTCTTCTCTTTCAATATTCCTAGGGAAAGCTAAGCTAGGGAAGGAGGAATCAGGGAAGGCTTTCTGGAGGAGATGACGACACTGCTAAATTTTCAAGAATGATTGCACTGGCCTGGTGAAGAAAGAACAAAGGTGCCAAAGGCTGCTGCAGGAAGTGGAAAGAGTTTGGCTTATCTGGGGAGCTCCAGTTAGCTTGACAGAGGGACAGCTGAGAGGCAAGCACAGCCCTATTTGCTAAACTAAGGCCCCTAGCAATTCTTCCCAAACTCTCCTTTCTAAATGCCCAAGGCCAACTGCCAATCCTACTCCAAAATGTCTTTGCTATGCCTGCTTTCACAAAACTCTGTGATTAATAAGTGCTTGGCTTAGTTAAGGTGGAACTGACTTGCACTTCATACCAATACATGACTGAGTTTGAACCCTCATTCTTTTCTTAAGAATAAAACCTCTGAAATTAATCTCTGCTTGTTAGATGAATTATGGAGATGATTCCTTGTATGATCTGCCTTCCTGACTTTGTCTTGTCTTCTGAAGGGGATAATATAGTGCAAAGAATTGGAATGATGATCCCTCTCCTCTCCATTCCCACTCCCACACAAACATGAACAATTTAAAAAGGAAACAGTCAAATTAAACTTTCACCTCACTATCAGCTCTATCTTCTGTGTAATGTTTTACAGAAAATAATCAGGATGCGGGCCCATGATGACTTTTAGTGAGTGTGCCATTAACTGGACCTTCTTCAATGAAGGTCCAACATTAAAAAAAAAAAAAAAAATCATCAGAGAAGCAGACTTGGCCCAGTGGTTAGGGCGTCCTTCTACCACATGGGAAGTCCACAGTTCAAATCCCGGGCCTCCTTCACCTGTGTGGAGCTGGCCCATGTGCAGTGCTGATGCGTGCAGAGTGCCCTGCCACGCGGGGGTGTCCCCCGTGTAGGGGAGCCCCACGCCCAAGGAGAGCCACCCACCGTGAAAGAAAGTGCAGCCTCCCCAGGAATGGCGCTGCATACATGGAGAGCTGACACAACAAGATGACATAACAAAAAGAAACACAGATTCCCGTGCCACTGACAACAGACGCAGACAAAGGACATGCAGCAAATAGACACAGAGAACAATAAATAAATAAATAAATAAATCGTAAAAAAAAAATCAGGACATGCAGTCAGGAAAATACAAGTGTGCTTGTATATTTTGTGGACAGTGAATATTTGACATCAAGATTGTCTCAGAAAATCCGGAATATATCATGCACCCATAGGATTTAGTTCACTTCACTTTACCAGACAGTTACAGAGGGGCTATTATGATGCTGGGGCATTTAAAGATAAAAGGAAAAAAATCCTTTTCTTTGGTACTCAGAGTTAAGGCAGGGAAACAGGCACAACACCTCAGACTGGATCTGTGTCATCCTATTGTTGAGAGTGCTTGTGGGGTAGAAGCCAAACGTGAAATAAACAAAGAATTGGTGGCTGTAGAGAACTTCTTATGAATACATTTTATGATGGATTTAGGGGACAGAAATAACACTGAGCACATAGGCTAAGTGGGTTATATCACAGTTTTATTTATCTCATTTTTATCTTTCAAAGAGGAACAATTTCTGTCTAGTTATACCTTGGAGTAACCAATGACATCTCGTGATAGAATTCTGCCAGACCACTCTACAATTAAGTATATACCATTAAGCCTCACTCTATTTAGTGTTATTGTGGGTGCTAGGAGAGTTACTACACATCCAGTTGACCTTTAGTGCTCCTTGTCAATGGAAACCAGCTTTTGTCCAGAGCCACCATCCTCCTTCATTCTTTTAGTTCTCTCTTCCTTTCCTGTGGTGGGTGGAGACAGGAATAGGTGAGGGGCTGGTGGGCATAGGAATAGTGGGGATGCTTCCTGGCTTACACCAGGTCCAACCCAATGATCTGAAGATTGAAATATTTTTTTACAGAAAATAGAAGGCAAGTGAGAAATTCTCAACATATTGGGAATGTGGCACATGCCACGTTTGGAGAGATGAGATGTGAGAGGCTTCAAACTGCATTTGTAGTTGATAGGTCCATACAGATCTTAAGCAGCAGCAAAGCATTTTCTCCTTTTTAGAATTTCCTCCAATGTTGTTCTTTAGGTGTTCTTTTCAACTGACACTCTTATTTTTGTTTCATTCTTCATTAAGAAGATAGTTTTTCTCTACTAAGTTCTCTCCCATTATTCATTTTAGTTGTGAAAATATGAGTAACTTGAACTGATTTAAGTGCTTATCAATTCCAATTCTGAAATTTGACCGAACTTGAATTTGGGCGTGTTTTTTCCCATTTGATTGATTGAAAAATAAAATATTGCCTTATCTGGATTTTTTAAGGCTTTGAATCCTGGCTAAACGTACGGTGTATTAAAATCTGAAAGTCTCTTTTACTTCATTACAGTGTGTTCTTATTTCTGTTTCTTCCCAATAGTTATGTAGTTCCATAAACATTTTTGAGCACTTACTGTATTCCAGGTTCTCTGTCAAATGCTAGATGGAAAAATAGGACCTCTACCCTTGATGCATAAATGACAGATCTCTTCACTTCACCCTCCAAACCTTACCTTCCTTATCTATAAAACATGGATGAAATTGTATAAACCTTACCAAGTTAAATGATTAAATAAAATAATTCATATAAAACCTGGGACAATGTTTAATACATAGTAAGAGCTCAAGAAAAGAAATTGTTGTTGATCAGTTCTAATTTATATGTATTAGAGGCTGACAAAAGGATTTGAATTACCTCTCGCCAAATAATATTCCCAGTTTGCTTACTATGCTAAGGTACACATTACACCATGTGTATAACCTAGGCTCTATTTCTATTAAATCCCCAATTACCTGAAAATGTAATTATTTGGTAGGTTTGATGTGACGA